>NC_137088.1:23873502-25073502 GCF_951640355.1 Cnephaeus nilssonii | reverse complement strand
CTATCTTATAAAATGGAGTATTTTCATGTCCCATGACCTGGCAATTCTACTTCGTGGAAGATCTTTCACACATATGCCAGGTGAGGTGTTCAAGAATTTTCACAGCAACACTGACTGCAATAACACAAACCTACAAACAACCCAAGCGGTTGTTATTGATAGAAAAAAAATGAGTAAGTCAATGTAGCATACTGACACAAAGGCATATTACACATCCATCAGTTGAATTAACTACAGCTAGGTACAAAAAATGATGACTTATTAATGAGTGAAAAATAAGTTCCAAAAAACTACACGCAGTATATCCTTTTTCATTAAAAAAATAAAATTAAGTTGTATAATTTTAGTGAACTGTAAATGTGACAGAACTATATTTTAAAAAGCAAAAGATGTTTTCCAATTCAACAAGTAAGAAGCTTGAAAGTTGCCACTGGTTAAAAAGCTGAGCAAACTGAAAAATCAACAACTCATATCTGTAAGAGAAGTGAGCTCACCAGGCAAGCTGCTGCTCACACCTCCCCTCCCCTGCTCCCTCAAATGTGAGAGAGGAACAGAAAAATACAGAGAATCACAACTTACCTGGGCAGAAACCAAAGAGCTGAGCCCCAGGGGGAGCCAGTGCTGGGGTAGGAAAACCTGAACTGTAATTGACAAATTGCTGCAGGCTCACTGTGGACAAGTCTGAGACATAAAAACTCCAGGAGGACACACTTTTGTGAGTTTTACTTTGGAGCTTTCTTGGGTTCTCACAGTGAATATCTAAGAAAAACACCATCTTTTTCCAAGCAGGGATAAGGTAAAAGGAACCATTTTGAAATACACCAGAACATTCCGCTCTTCTTAGCAAAGTCTGCCCTCATGAGATACTATTTAATGAGAGCCTAACCAGCTGGGGTTTTATCAGAGCCTAACCAACCTACGGGAAAGGAAATATGCAACTCCAGCCCACTCTAGCCTTCCATGTGGGAGTAGGGAAATTTCAGCTCCACCATCCATGCTGTTCCATCTAGGAATGGGAGCTTGTAAAACTCAGGGCCAGAGGCTCAGGCTCACTAAAAGACTGAGCCCTAATCACAGAGAACACTCCCCTCCCCCATACCCAACCACCACAATGCTAAAGGCTTATTTACAGCAGTTTCTGTCACCCAGTGCATCATGTCTGGCTATCAAGAAAAATGACATGACACGCTGAAAAGCCAAAAATCATCATTTGAAGATGATGCAGAAGTAAACCAGATATGACAGAGATGTTGGAATTATCAGACCATGATTTTAAAACAACTATAATTAATATGCTAAGAGTTCTAATGGATAAAGTAGACAGCATACAAGAACAGATTGCAATGTATAGAGAGATGGAAATTCTAAGAAAGAACCAGAAAAATATTAAAGATAAAAACACTGTAATGATGATGAAGAATGTCTTTGATAGACTTATTAGTATTCAGACCACAACTGAAAAAGAATCTCTGACTTCGAGGGTATCTTAACAGAAACCTCCAAAACTGAAAAACAAATGGGGAAAAAAACCACACTAGAATATCCAAGAACTGTGGGACAACTACAAAAGTGTAACATGTGTGTATTGGGAATGCCTGAAGAAAAAGAAAAAGAAAAAGGGAAAATATTTGAAATAATAATGACTGAGAATTTCCCCACATTAATGTTAGACCACCAAACCACAGATTCAGGAAGCTCAAAAACCACCAAGGAGGATAAATTAAACAAACACAAAATTAAACCTAGGCATATAATTTTCAAACTACAGAAAATCAAGGGAAAAATCCTGAAATAAGCCAGAAGAAAAAAAATAGCTTATCTATGAAGAACAAAGATAAGAATTCCATCTGGACTTCTCAGAAACCATGCAAGCAAGAAGGGAGTGGAGTGAAATATTTAGAGGGGGAAATTCACCAACCTGCTTTACCTTAATAAATTATTCTTTAAAAGTGAAAGAGAATACTTTCTGAGACTCATAAAAATTGAGGGAATTTGTTGCCTTGCAAAAAATGTTAAAAGAAATTCTTCAGAGCAAAGGAAAATGATAGTCAGACACTCATTCATAAAGAATGGAAAAGAACTGGAGAATAACTAAAGGTAAAATAAAACTTGTTATTATTCTTAATTAATCTAACAGATAACAGTTTGTTCAAAATAACAGCAACAATATATTCAATTATGTATTTTACATATTTTTAAATATACACATTTATGTATGCTTCTATATACATGAAATGAATGACAGTAATGCTACGATGGACGGCAGGGAGAAATTAGATTTTATTATAAGGTACTCACACTGCTGTAGTATAGTGTTATTTCATGTGGTATAGTGTTATTTAAAAGTGCACTTGGATTAGTTGTAAACATATTGCAAACTCTAGTGTAAACACTAAAAAAGTAAAAGAAAAGAAGTATAACTGATATGCTAAGGAAAGAAAATGCAATCATATAAAATACTAAATTAAAACTTAGAAAGCCATAAAAAAATTGAAGACAAAAATAGGATATTGATAGTCATAATGCACTAATTCAGTGATGGCGAACCTATGACACGCGTGTCAGCACTGACACGCGTAGCCATTTCTGATGACACGTGGCCGCTGAGGCGGCCGCATGCCGAGGATGAAACATTTGCTGCTCCTGAGGATGAAACATTTGCGAAATAATGTTTTTCCTCAAAGTGACACACTACCCGAGTTATGCTCAGTTTTTTGGCGAAGTTTGACACACCAAGCTCAAAAGGTTGCCCATCACTGCACTAATTAAAGGACAGAGATTGTTAGACCCAACTCTGTGTTGTCTACAAGAAATCCATTTGAACTATAGACACATATGGATTAAAAGTAAATTGATATAGAAAAATATACCATGCTAACACTAATCAAAAGAAAGCAGCTATATTAATTTTAGAAAGAACAGACTTCAAAGCAAGGAAATTTATTAGTAATAAAGAGGGGCATTACATAATGATAAATTGATCACAGCTCTAAGAAAACATGTATATACCTATCAACAGAGCTTAGGGAATTCAACATTCACAAGGGAATAACTAATAGAAATGCAAGGAGAAATATATGAATCTACTATTATAGTTGGAGAATTCAACAGATCCAGCAGGCAGAAAATCAATAAGGATATAGTTGACTTCAACACCACTATCTATCAACTGGATATAATGGGCATCAATAGACTACTTCACTCAACAACAGCAGAATACACATTCTTCAAGCTCACATGGATCATTCACCAAGACAGACCACATTCTTGGCCATAAAACACACCTTAAATTTAAAAGCATAGAAATCATACTCAGCTGGTGTGGCTTAGTGGTTGAGCATCAATCTACAAACCAGGAGGTCACAATTCAATTCCCGGTCAAGGCACATGCCTGGGTTGTGGGCTCGATCCCCAGTGTTGGGTGTGCAGGAGGCAGACAATCAACAATTCTCTCTCATCATTGATGGCTCTATCTTCCTCTCCCTTTATCTCTCTGATATCAATAAAAATACATATTAAAAAATAATAAAAGCATAGAAATCATATAATGTCTGCTTTCAGACCACAATGGAATTAAGCTAGAAATCAATAACAGAAAAGATACATGTAATATATCCCAATTGTTGAAGAGTAAACAAGACACTACCTCAAAAGAAACTGAAATATATTTAGAACTAAATGAAAATGAACACACAACTTATCAAAATTTGTGGAATGAAACAAAAGGGTTTAAATGGAAATGTATATCATTGAATGCATATATCAGAAAAGAAGATCTAAAATCGGTCATTTAAACATCTTAAGAAACTAGAAAAAGGGTAAATTAAATCCAAAATAAACAAAAGACATAAAAAAAAAAACTGAACAGAAAGCAATGGAATTAAAAACAGGAAATCAATTCAGAAAGTCAACAAAACCCAAAGCTGGTTCTTTAAGATCAATAAAATTGATAATCCTCTATCCAGGCTAATTGAGGAAAAAAAGAGAGAGGACACAAATTACTAATATCAGAAATAAAAGGGGGGATATCACTATAGATCTCATGGACATTAAAAGGATAATCAAGGAGTACGATGAACAACATTATAACCTCAAATTCCATAACCTAAATGAAACGGAACAATTCCTTGAACACCACAATCTGTCAAATTCACACACAGAAAAATAGACAGCTTGAATAGGCCTATATTTAATGAAGAAATTAAATCAGTAATTAATAACCTTCTCAGATAGAAAACACCAGGACCAGACAGGTTCACTGGTGATTTCAACCAAACATTTAAAAAGTAAATAACACCAAATGCTCTACAATTTCTTTAAGAAGACAGAAGCAAAGAGAATAATTCATAACTCATTTTATGAGGCTAGCATTCCATTAATACCAAACCTAACAAACACGTTACCAGAAAACTATAAAGCAGTATGACTCATAGGTGCAAAAATCCCCAATAAAATATTAGTAAATCCAATCTAACAATGCATGAAAAGAATTGTACACCATGACCAAATGAGCTTTATTCCAACTATGTGAGGCTGGTGCAACATTGGAAAACAATTAATGTAATCCATCACATCAAGAGGCTAAAAAAAAAAAATCACATGATCATATCAATATAGAAAAAACATTTGACAAAATGTAATACCCATTCATGATAAAGACTCTCAGTAAACAAGGAACAGAGGGATACTTCTTCAACTTTATAAAAAATACCTATAAAAAAAAACCCCTACAGCTAACATCATACTTAATGGTGGGAAACTCAAAAATTTCCCACTAAGATCAGTAACAAAGCAAGGATTTCCTCTCTTGCCACTGTCTTTCAACATCATACAGGAAGTCCTAGCTAATGCAATAAGACAAAAAAAGTATGTGGTATCAATGTAACTCCTATCAAAATCCCAATGGCATTTTTCACAGAAATAGAACAAAGAATTGTAAAATTTGTCTGGAACCTGAACAGCTAAAGCAATCTTGAGAAAAAGAACAAAGCTGATTTCAAACTATTGCAGAGTTATAGTAATTAAGGCGGTATCGTATAGGCATAAAAACAGACAACACAGATCAATGGAACAGAATAGAGAGCCCAGAAATAAACCCACATATATATGGTTAATTTATAACAAAGGAGCCAAGAATATACAATGGGAAAAAGATAGTCACTTCAATAAACGGTCTTGGGAAAACTGGAAAGCCACATGCCAAAGAATGAAACTGGACCGCTATCTTACACCATACACAAAAATTAACTCAAAATGGATTAAAGACTTGAACATAAGACCTGAAACCATAAAACTCCTATAAGTAAACATAGTTGGTAAGCTTCTTGACATAGGTCTTGGCAATCTGACACCAAAAGCAAAAACAACAAAAGCAAAAATAAACAAATGGGACATCAAATTAAAAAAGCTTCTGTACAGCAAAGAAAACCATCAACAAAATAAAACGGCAACCTCCTAAATAGGAGGAAATATTTGCAAATCACATATCAGATAAGGGGTTAACATCCAACGTATATAAAGAACTCATACAACTCCATAGCAAAATAATAATAATAGTGATGGCCAACAGGTTCATGCTCAACATAATTAATCATCAAGGAAATGCAAATCAAAACCATAATGAGTTCCTACCTCTCACCTGTTAGAATGGCTATTATCAAAAGACAAGAAGTAAGTGTTGGTGACACTATGGAGAAAAAGAAGCCATTGTTTACTGTTAGTGGGAATGTAAATTGGTGCAGTTACTATGGAGGGTCCTAAAAAATGAAAAATAAAAATACCATATGATCCAGCAATTCTATTTCTGGGTATTTATCTGAAGAAAACAAAAACACTAACTTGAGAAGATATAGGTACCTTCATATTTATTGCAGCATTGTTTACAATAGCTAAGTTATAGAAACAACCCAAATGTCCATCAATAGATGAATAAATAAAGAAATTGTGGTGTATAGATACAATGGAATATTATTTGGCCATAAAAAAACACAAGAAAATCCTATCATTTGCAAGCACATGGATTGACTTTGAAGGCATTACGCTAAGTGAATTAAGAGTGGGACAAATACCATATAATCTCTCTGATTGTGGAATCTATAAAACAAACAGAAAAACTCAGGCTCATAGATACAGAGAACAGATTGGTGGTTGCCAAAGGCAGGGATGAGAGAAGAAATTAGCAAAGGAGCAAAAGAAATACAATGGAAACAAGATAATCTTTTAAACAAATGGTTCTGGAACAACTGGACATTCACATGTCAAAAAAAAAAATCTATCTATATAAAAAGCCCATGGCCCTAACGCTGTAACAACCAAAGACCGGCATGGCTGGGCGGGGCTGCGAGCGCAGGTGGGGCATGCACAGGTGGGCGGGTCTGCACGATTTCACGCGTTGGACTTCTAGTAAATAAATAAGTCTAAACACAGACTTTACACCTGCACAAAAAGTAATTCAAAATGAATAACAAACCTGCATTTAAAATGAAAAACTATAAAACACTAGAAGACAACATAAAATAAAACTAGATGACCTTGGGGTTTGCTATGACTTATTTTTATTTTTATTTTTTTATTTTATTTTTTTTAAAGAAATTTCTTTTTTTTTCTTTTTAAATATATTTTATTGATTTTTTACAGAGAGGAAGGGAGAGGGATAGAGAGCTAGAAACATAGATGAGAGAGAAACATCAACCAGCTGCCTCCTGCACACCCCCTACTTGGGATGTGCCCGCAACCAATGTACATGCCCTTGACTGGAATCGAACCTGGGACCTTTCAGTCCGCAGACTGACGCTCTATCCACTGAGCCAAACCGGTTTTGGCTGCTATGACTTTTTAGATACAACACCAAAGGCTTGATCAATGAAAGAAATAATGGATAAGCTGGACTTCATTAAAATTTACACTTGTGATATGTGAAGACAATGTCAAGAGGATGAGAAGAAAAGCCACAGACTCTTAGAAAATATTTGCAAAAGAAACATCTGATAAAAGACTGTTATCTAAAATATACAAAGAACTCTGAAAACTCAATAAGAAAGCCAACAGCCTGGTTTAAAAGTGGGCCAAAGACCTTAATAGCCAACTTAAATAAGATTTGCATCAGACAAATAAGCATATGAAAACATATTCCACATCACAAACCATCATGGAATTGCAAATGAAAACAACTAGATACCACTACACTTATATTAGAATGGCCAAAATCCAAAATACTGGCACTACCAAATGATGGTGAGCGTGTGGGGCAGCAAGAGTTCTCACAAATTGCTGGTGGAAATGCAAAATGCCTGTCACTTTGGAAAACAGTTTGGTGGTTTCTGACAAAATTAACAGCTATGCTTCTTGGTACTTATCCAAAAAAAGTTAAAAACTTATGTCTGCATAAAAACCTGCAGACAGGTATTTTCAACAGCTTTATTCATAATTGTCAAAACCTGGAAGCAATCAAGATGTCCTTCAGCTAGTGAATGGATAAATGGGAGGACATCCAGACAATGGGATATATTCAGCAGTAACAATGAGCTATCAAACCATGAAAAGACATGGAGGAAACTTACGTGCATATTACCAAGTAAACGATGCCAAACTGAAAAGGCTATATGATTCTAACATACGATTCTACTATATGATTCTAACATTTAACATTCTGAAAAGGCAAAGCTAAAGATCAGTGGTTTCCAGGAGCTGGAGGGAAGGAGGGATGAACAGACAGAGCACAGATGATTTTTAGGGCAGTGAAACTACTTTGTATGATACTGTAATGGTGGGTACATGTCATTATAGATTTATCCAAACCCACTGAATGTACAACACCAAGAGTGAACCCTAACGTAAACTATGGACTTTGCGTGGTAATGGTATGTAAATTGGAATAAATGTACCACTGTACTGGGAGATGTTGATAATGGGGGAGGCTGTACATGTGTAGGGGCAGTGGGTATATGGGTCATCTCTGTACCTTCTGCACAGTTTTGCTGTGAATACAGAACTGCTCTAAAAAGTAGTCTTTTTTTTTTTTAAGTAAGGAAATAATAATACAGGATCCAGGATAGTGGTTACATAGGATGTGGGAGGCAGGGGGATGGGATTAGGAAGGAACCTATTATAGATATGTTATTAGCCTTCTGATTCTCATATAGGTGGTTTGGTGTGTTTATTATTAATAAATAAGCATATAAATACATATTTAGGAAAGTCTTGCAAGGAGCCATGGATGAGAGTGTGTAATGAGCAAAGGGTTAGGATTAATCTAATTCTGTGTACTTGAGATCCAATAAATGTATAGAAAAAGAATAACCAACTTTCTGATTAAGTATAGTTAGAGGAAAGAAAAAAAACAGGCAATTAACCTAAGAGTCCAATGACATGGGACAGTTACAGGGAGAAATTTGTCCCCCTGAGACTCATCTCTAATAAGTTTTGTAATAATGGGCTGAGAAATAGGGAAGCAAGGTATAACATTTTGCTTAGATATAACATTTTGCACCTTTCCATAAGTTCTTTCATAGCCATTATCTCCATGAATCCCGATAGTGCCCCTGTGAGGTAGGTAGGAATTATTATTCCCATTTTCCAAAAGGAAACATCCGAGGCTTAGAAAGGAAACATCTGAGGCTTAGCAAGGTTAAGCATTTCCCCAGGGCACAGCCAGCCCTAGTATTGAGTTCATTCTTTCTCAACTACATCATATTGCCTTCCTTGAGGTTAAGGCTTGCATGCTATCCAGTTCTCTGCAGATGGAGATTTATCTAATGCAGTGATTTTCAACTGGTGTGCTGCAAGAATTTTTAAAACGGGCAATATACCTATTTAGTCAGGGATACCGACCTCTTTTCCCTTAAATGGTCAAATTGAAAAAGGACAATAGCCAACACAACAACAGCCATCTGGTGTGAATAAATCAAAATTATACTTTTTTTCCTTTGGTCAAATCAGCAAAAAATATATTTTTTTAGTGTGCCACAGAATTTTAGTAATTAGCTTAGGTGTGCCATGAGATGAAAAAGGTTGAAAATCGCCGACCTAATGTGTTAGAATTAACAGATAATCTATATTTGTAATTATTTTTTATTGGAAATTATTTTTTTTAATTGTCTTCTTTTTCAATGAATATCAAATGTGAATTTCTGCTTACAGCTGACCCCATTAAGTCTGAATACAGGCTCCTCATCTTCAAGATGCTGTTTTTCTCTATTTGGCTAAAGCTACAAGAAGACAGCCATACTGACACAATTTACAAAGCCAACAATGACCTCAGCTAATCTGAGATCTGTCCAGCAATACCCAGAAGGACCAGAGTGGTAATAAAATATGTTGGGTAGCTGATAAAATATTTATTGCAGCTAAACCAAAAGCATACATGGCTTAGGATGACAGGGAATAGGAATTAGATCTAAATGGTTCTTTTCAATATTCTGGCAGTTAAGCCCAAAGTAGACATTCAACAAATACCTACTAATTGTTGATCTTCTAAGTTGCAGAGAGATTCAGACACAGAGTGGCATTCTGAAGTCGGCATGGATTTTCTCTATCAGCTTTGAAAAATATTAAGTATCTTTAAAAACATTCTGACTTTGCATTGAGCAAACCAAGTAGAGAGTTCCTCATAAGATCCCTGGTTTGACTGACTGTAGTTGGGGGGAAGAGTTCCCAAAATGAATAAGAAGAGTTACTTGCTGAGCAGGTGTGCCAGGCATTGTTCTAAGGGCAACATGTAATCTTCTCAACAACCCAAAAATATCAATAAATACTAAACTCAATTTACAAATGAGATTGATTCATAGAGTTAAGAAGCTTGCCAAAAGTCACACAGCTATTAATTGATAGAAGTGGAATCAACTAATCAATCAAGTGTGCATGCAGTGTGTCCAACTATGTTAGCCTGTGTTGAGGGACACAGACCCACCATCTAACTATTGAGTTGTAACACATACATGGGTGGGCAAAAGTAGGTTTACAATAGTAATACAAATAAATACAATAATTAATAAATAATAATACAAGAATAAACTCTGCTTTGTGATTCACAACTATACACCTACTTTTGCCCACCCCTGTGTACCAAATAATGAAAAAACAATCAACTGTTAAATTACGCACAGCTAACTATAGCTGCCATCTCAGTAAATGGTACCACTAGTACAAAGCTGCCCAGGCTAGAGGCATAGGAGTTATCATTGATTTCTCTCTTTCTTTTCACACCCATGAGCAAATACTGTTGGTTTTATTTTTAAAAGTGGGTCTCAGATCCAGCCATTTCTCAGCACCTTCTTTCCTTCCACCCTAATCTACGACACCATCATCTCACCTGGATTTTAGCAAAAGCCTACTAATTGGACTCCCTGCACCCACTCTTGCCCAACTACAAATTCTTCTAGAGGACTTTATTTTAAACTAAAAAAAAAAAAAAGAAAGAAAGAAAATGAGATCATATCATACATCTACTCAAAATTCCTTACCATGTGCATCAAGGCCCTACATGGTCTGGCTTATATTAATCCCCTGACCTCATCTCCTTCCTCTCTCCCCTCCCCAAATCATTCCAGCTTCACCCATCTTGCTTTTCCTTGAACAGAACAGCTTGCTCCTTTGAATTTTCTGCTTCCTCACTCTGCTTAGATGTTATTTAAATAGCACGTCCTCCTTAGGCTTTGGTTAATACCCTGTTAAAAATAATTTCACCTTACAGACTTCTCCCATCCCAATTACAATATTGACTGTGAAAAAAAGAAAAGAAAATAATTTGGGGTGTTTTAAGATAAAGTGCAACTAAAATATTCAATAACGACAACATGGAAGATGGAAGGGAGATATTATTTAAGGAAAACATAGTATTTCTTAAAGTTAAACTCTGATAAAACAAAAGACTCTCCAAAAGCAATATGACAAAAAAATTACAAACCAAAATCATTATAACTTTGGAAGAAATTCTTAAGGAAGATAGGATAAAGTACAAACCATAAAGGAGTGAAGTTAAGAAAATTAAAATCTTAGATGTTAAAAAGACATCATAAATAAGAAACAAGCAACTAGCCTAGAGGTAAAACATATTTAACAAACAACAAATTAACACCCAGAATATGTGAAGTATTTCTAAAAATCGATAAGAAACTATTAAACCCAATAGAAAAGTGGAAAGTGGATACATACAGGCAATTCTGAATGGTCAGTAGACATAGCAGAGGTAATCTGAATGGTCAGTAGACATAGGAAAAGATCCCTAACATTAACAGTAACAGGGAAATGCATATTAAAACAATAATAAGATACCATTTCCCTCTTCTTACACTGGCAAGTTTAAAGAGACTGACAATGCCAACGGTTGACAAGGATGTAGGAAAATTAGAGCTCATATACATGGCTGGTGGGAGTATAATTTGATATATTCACTTTGGAGAGCAATTTAGCAGTACCTAGTAAAATTAAAGATGACCCAGAAATTCCATCTAATGTAAATGCCCCAGAGAAACTCTGGTACATGTGCGTAAGAAGACTTCTATGACATTTATAAACTTGCAAATCACCTAAATGTTCTTGAATAGAAAAAAGGAGTAATAAATCTGGTGTAAACTCATACACGGGAATATTATTCAAGCATTAAATGAATAATTTAGCTCTACTTGCTTTAACAGGAATAAATCTCAAAACAGAGTGAGGAAACTAGTTATAGATTGATATGACTTATTCATCGTAGTGCTCCCATCCCTGGATGAGAGGATCAGAGAGGATGTCCCAGAAGAAGTATAATATCATCCATGTAAAACTATTAAAACAGACCAAGATACTATTTTTTAAAGCATATGTATATTAAAGCAAAGCTGGGAATAACACAAATCAATTTAAGAACAGTGGTCGCCTCTGGGAAGGCAAAATGGAAAATCAGATCAGAAAGGGGACTTCAACCCTATCTGTAATATTTATTTCTGAAACAAACATTGCAAGTTATTAGTGTTCAGTTTGGGTAGGGGATATTTATTACATTATTCTTTGTAGTTTTCTATATATTTCAAGGACGTCATGAATAAAGAAAGGCAAAACAATGCTAGACAATATAATGCAGGAAGAAAGAAGGAACCAACAGAAACTCTTTGAGCTGAGAATGTTCATGTCTAATGAAAACCAACCTGGTAAGAAAATTAAGTAACTTAAAAGTGAATAATTTCTATTTCATTCCAATACATGTTTTCTTTACAAAAATATTCTTAAGATATAAGGATACAAACTTGTCTCTGTCAAGAAAGTACACTTGCTTAAAGCAGACTGCCGTGTGCTCTCCTGTGGTTGCACAGCCCAGCCTCACAGCGCTGTCAGTATAGACCCTGCTCTTTCCTACTGTCTTTTTCCAGACAGTTTTTTATAGTGGAAAACAACCAGCCAGCCCTTGATGACCTTGACCAAGGGGACTTTATTTTAAAGCTATCAGGTATGAGTAGCTGACCACAGATAACTGAATTTGCATACTTCTGCATAAGTATTTTCTTCAGGGACAGCCTACCCCAGCCTACCCTACCTATCATGTGTGTTCTCAGAGGGGAGACCATGAGCCCTCCCGATGCCAAGAGCCAAGGAAACACCTCGCTGCCTTAACTGTTCCTCCTGGCACTAATAAGAGCTGTATTTTGAAAGTGTTGGGGTGAATAGAGGGACCCCCCCACCCAAAGAATTCATGTGAGTTAAAAACCCAATGAGGAACAATGGGTGATTTTTATGCAAACACTAAATAATTCTTAATAAATAAATCTCTCTTTTGGAATCACACAGAAAAGAAAGAAAGTACACTTGTTAGAAAATGTGGTAGATCATATATGGCCAGGAATTCTTTGCCAGTGCTCCCATTCTGAAGGAGGGGGCCTAATTTCCTTTCCCTTGAACCCAGGTTACTTGATCAATAGAATGTTGCAGAAGCAATATTTTGAGACCTTTAGGTTGTCATTAGAAGCCTTGTGGTTTCCACCCAGGCTCATGGAGCTCTTGGAGCATGAGCAGTGGCAGCTAATCGCCACGTAATGAGTTCCACTATTCTAGGACCTCCATGTTATGAAGAAGCCTGAGATAGCCCCACAGAAGGTCTATGTGGGAAAGCAAAGAGAGAGAGAAATGCCTGACTAGACTTCAGATGATCCCGCCATTCCAGCCCAGGTACCAGACATGTGACTGAAAAGCTTTCTGAGGATTCCACATCCAGCCACCATGTGACTGAGACCTTGACCAAGAACTGTCCAAAGAAACTCAAATAATCCACAAAACTATGAGAGATGAGTTGCTGTATTTGGGCCACTCATTTAGAGTAGCTTGTTTTTCAACATTAGATAACTGGTATAGGAAGGAAGAGTCAGGCTTAGTCTTTTTTTTTTTTTGAAATGCTGTGTTTGAAGTGTCCACAGGGCATGGAAGTAGCGGCATCCTGCAGTCAGATAAACATGGTATTGGAGCCCTAGTGAAGCATCCTCATCCTCATGAATGAAGTCACCTGCTTTGGCCAGATAGTGCACCAGCCCCTGGGAATACAAAATCCAGTAAACAGAGCCCTCAACCTCATGAGCTCATCTAATGGGCGGGTAAGATCTGTGATGGGACCCAGAGGGCTGCAGGAAATCAGAAAAGCAGCATCTTGATGCTTCAGCGGGGGAGTGATCAGAGACCATTTTTCTGGAAGAGGACTGCTTCAGCTACTGCTGAAGGACAAATGCTTGGTCTCAAGCTTGGCTGCTCCCAAGGAAATAAAGGCATAGACACTGAGAGTAGGTAAAATTATGGATGAGTGCCATCATTTCCGGGAACCTGAAATCAATAACTAAGCAAATTGCATTGCCTTGGCAACTGCCCCACTAGGTAATTGATATATTAATCTCAGAAGAACTTAGAAAGGACCCTGCCTACATTACTTTAAAAGCTATCAGAAGAAAATAAAACAAAATGCAAAATAGAATATGCAAATTTACTTGTTCATTCAGCATTTTCCAAGGTTATATTTCATTCTAAACCCCCTGTACTGGCTATCCTATTACAAAAATATATAAAAGCCATGGCTTTGCTTTTGGGGGGAAACCCTATATTTTTATAGTTAAAAAGTGCTTGTACTTCATCTCTACTCTCTGAAGTAGATTCAACTATTTCCATTTTGTAGATATTAATACTGAACTTCAGGAGGAGTAACTAGCCCAAGGTCACAAGCTGGTAAAGAGAATTTAGAGTCAAATAAAATGATCTGTTCTTTCTAGGATTGCCTTTCCTTCAAGGAGGTTCAGTGGAAGTGGGCAAACAAAATTCCTGTCTATGAGACGGTGAAAAAACCACTGGAAAACAGTGAAGTGGACACAGGCAGAGAAGTGGGATCTGGAGGAGGGAGGACTCTCGGGGCCAGCTTTGGTGGCAGTGGGTTTTGAGCCAGATTCTGTGGAAAGTGATAAACTTATTTTGATGGGGGGAGGAGTGTGGACAGGAGGGCAGCACTGGTTTAACTGGAGTGAACTTGGGAGAAATGGCTCCTGCATTTTCGTAGTTCTCACTGGAGGAGATTATTTCCCCAGGGGACATTTGGCAATGCCTGGATAGATTTTTTTTTAAATTTTTATTGCTGAGGGAAGAGGTTAGCGCTACAGGCATCTAGTGGGTAGAGACCAGAGATGCTGCTAAACACCGTACAGTACACAGGACTGTTCTCCACAACAAGGAATTATCTGGCTAAAATGTCAATAGTTGAGAAACTATGTAGGTTGAGAAGAAGTGATCTGCACATTTTTAACACTTCGTATTAGGGCTCTCAAGAGAAACAGAACCAACAAGGTGTGCCTATATCTATATCTACACACATACTCTACAGACTTTTCTATAGATATACCTATACATATAGACTATATATACACACCTGTATCTATATAGAGGTATGGAACAGGAGCCATATATAGACTATATCAATATCTTTGTCTCTGTGTATATATAAACTAAATATAGATATATCCATAGACTATATCTGTGTATAGACTATATCTATATCTAGACTATATATAGAGATCTTTACTATACATAATATCTCTATATAAACTCTACCTTTGTCTGCATCTGTATAGACGTATGGAGCAGGAGTTGTGAGAACTGGCCAGTCTCAACTCTGTAGGGCAGGTTAGAAATTCCAACAGGAGTTGATGTTGCAGTTTTGAGTCTGAAGGCAGTTTTCCCTGAAGACTTGAGAGGCCTTGGTCTTATCTCTTAAAGTCAACTGATGGATGAGCCCATCCACATAAAGAGGGCAATCTGCTTTCTTCTGATTTAAAAGTTAGTCACGTCTAAAAACCCCTTCACAGCAACATCTAGATTGCTCTTTGACCAAATAACTAGGCACTGTAGCCTTGCCCAGTGGACACATAAATTTAACCATCACACACAAGTAACCTGCAAAACCCTGTGAGGTCAAGACTTCACTCTTGTTTTAAAGATAAAGAAAGTTAAATTCAGAGAAGTCAATGAATTTGCCCATAGTGGCACAGCTAATACCACTAACAGTTAACCAATTCTGAGCACTTAGCAGTGAGCAGGTGTTGGGCTAGCAACTCTGTCATTAATTCAATTGAGGCAGCTATTGTTTTTATCATCTCCATTTTATAGATGAGAACACAAACAGAAAGGCAATGCAAATTCCCAGAGCCAGTTTTTAAAGAACAGAGCCAAGGTTTAAAACAAGGAGGTTTAGCTCCAGATCCCATACCTAATCTGTGGTCCCCATACAGAATCACCAGGAGACTTAGCTGAGACAAATTGCTGGAGGTAAACATTTACATTCCTAACAATATCCCAAGTGATGCGAATAGGACTGGCCTGGGACCACACTGTGAGAACCCTCGCTCTAAATCACTCTGCTATAGGTAACAATAAGCAGGTCTAGGCCAAAGTGCATGCATTCCACAGATATTCCTGAGTCCTTGCGATATACCAGGTGTAGAGGGTCTGGTCACCAATTCATGTGTGGGGGAAGGGGAAGGGAGCAGGGTTTAGGGGGACCCACACCTCCAAAAAAATCCTCTACCACCAGCTGGGTGTCCTACAATCCAACTCAGTTCTGACACTGCTGGAGACAACATCAAATCCCACAGGTTAAGGGCTCAGCCACACAATAGCCCCACTCTCTCTCCACTTCAGATGCCAATCACAAGTCCAGGCGGTCACCTGTGCTTCTAACTTATAGGCTGTAAACCAGAGGTTCCCACAACCCTCTCCTCGGATTCAATTAGTTTTGCCAGAGTGGCTCACAGAACTCAGAGAAATGTTTTACTTACCTTGTTACTGGCTTTTTTTTAATAAAAGGATACAACTCAGGAACAGCCAGACGGAAGAGATGCATTGGGCAAGGAGTGAGAAAAGGACACGGAGCTTCCATGACCTCTCCCAGCATCCCACACTCCCAGCACCTCCAGGCACTCACCAATCGGAAGCTCTCCAAACCCAGTCCTTTGGGTGTTTATGGAGGCTTCGTTAAATAGGCATGATTGATTAACTCATTGGCCATTGGAGATTGAGTCAACCTCCAGCTTTTTCCCTCCCCCGGAAATCAGGGGGTGGGACTAAACATTCCAACCCTCTATACAAGGTTGATGCCCTGGTAACCAGCTCCTATCCTTAGGTGTTTTCAAGAGTCTCCTCATTAACATACACCCAGGTGCGGTGGAAAGGGACTCATTGTGGATAAGAAGGCACCATTTCACCCTTATGGCCCTGAAGCTATTTTAGGAACTGGAGACAAGAGCCAAAATATAACCAAAGATCCTCCCATTGCTCCGACTGCTTAGGAAATTCCAATGGTTTTGGGAGCTGCGAGCCAGGAATTCTGGAGGAAGACCAAAACATTTATAATTATAAATCCCAATATCACACCAGGTGATAGAGATAAAATGATGACAAGCAGTCCTGGTCCCTGCCCTCACGACTTCTCCAGGGCCTGGAGGATGAGTCTGTGTCTACAGAAAGAGCTTGGATGGGGAACCTCACTAAGGGCAGGGGGTGCTCCCAGCAGGGGCCCCTCCCCTGGGTGTGGGGTCAGGGAGGACACCCCAGAAGACTAACCAGAGACCAGAGACAGAAGCAGGAAATAGACTGGGGATTCTAAGGAGAAGGTGAGGCGAGTCCAAGGCAGGGAGACTAGCATGTACCTGCAGAGGCCCTGAGGGGAAGGAAGTCGCTGTATTTTGCTTAAATCTCCTTCTATCTCCTTTGGTGCATCATCATACAATCTGTACAGTACATCTGTGCCTCATTTTTTTCCTCCTTTGTAAAGCAGGAATGAGAATACCGTATTTCCTGGATTTAAAACTCCCTTCTCCCCACATCTTAACATTCATAAAATCAGGATGGGTGTTACTATTTATTTGTTACATTTCCTGCTAGGTTTTTTCCCTTTTCTTGAAAGCTATTGGGCAACTGGTGGTGTCTCAGAATTAAAAAAGGTGGAGTCATTTTGGCCTTACCTATCTCACAGTGGTCGGCAAACTCATTAGTCAACAGAGCCAAATATCAACAGTACAACGATTGAAATTTCTTTTGAGAGCCAAATTTTTTAAACTTAAACTTCTTCTAACGCCACTTCTTCAAAATAGACTCGCCCAGGCCGTGGTATTTTGTGGAAGAGCCACACTCAAGGGGCCAAAGAGCCGCATGTGGCTCGCGAGCCGCCGTTTGCCGACCACTGGGCTAGGTCGAGAACAGGAGACTATCAAAGGAGATCAAGACCCACCGTGGCTCTCAGCCCAGCCTGCACTTCAGCATCACCTGGGGAGCTTTTCAATTGCACCAATGCCTGGGCCCCATCGCCAAGATCCTAATTTTATTGATTTGGAGTAGGAACCTGGTGGGTATTGTTTTGAAACCCAGGTGATTCTAATGTACAGTCAAGGCTGAGAACTGATACCATCTCATTCTACTTCAGGAGTCAGCAAATTCCCACCTGGGAGCCAACCCGATTCCTTTTTTGCTAGGTAGGGTTTTACTGGAACACAGCCACACCCACACATTTATTTACCTGCTATCTAAGGCTGCCTTTTCATCCCACTGGCACAGTGGAGTAGTCGCAGCAGAGAAAGTATGGCCCCAGAGTCTAACGTGTTTATCTAGTTCTATCCAGAAAAGCTTTGCCAACCCTTGCCCTACACCGTTGCTACTCACAGTGCGGTTCTTGTCTCAGCACCCGTGGGAGCCGGTTGGAAATTTAGAATCCCAGCCTTAGTGAGTCAGTCTGCAGGGAAATGTCATCCCCAGAAGGTGTGTGTGCACAGCAAAGTTTGAGGGGCCCTGGCCTGTGTCCCTCTGACTGCTGCCACCCTCTCCAGCCACGTGTTTGCCCCTCTACCCTGGCTCAGGTCTTCACTGCAATGCCACTTCCTCAGCGAGTTCCTCCGCTGTCCTCCCAAATTAGATCTCCTTTGTGATTTTCCTCAGGGCACCTTATTCTTTCTCTCCACAGCTCATCTCAAATCTGTGATGAAGCCTCCACTGGAGTGTTTATTTCATTACTGTCTGTCCTCCCACTAGACTGGAAGCCTCGGGAGGGTGGAGACCGGGTCTCAGGGCCCGAGAAAGGTATAAAGCACACTGGGTGCGCTTCCAAGAGAGGGCCAGGGAAACAGGGAAGGTTAGCTTGGACGTCACTTGATGGGAAAGAACAGAACCAATTACTATGCAGACCAGGGAGGGTGCAGCCTAGAGGATGAGCAGCGAGCTGAGATTTAATTGCGTCTTTTTGCATTTCAGGCTTAAATAGTATTCAATCACACAGAAACGCTGAAGCGCTTTGGTAACCCTCTGCAGAGCAAAGATCCAATTTTACCAGCTGTTCATTAAGCGAACTATCCATATGTATAAATCGGGAATTTAATTAGAAAGGCAGAGGTCCAAGGATGTGATCATTGCTTGAGAAAGTTACATTTCAGCCTCTCTTTTCTCTTCCAAGAGAACCAGGAAACTCTTAATTGCCTTTTATTCTTTTTCCCCTCTTAATCACAGCTTGCCTCAACTGTTTTTGTGTGTTGTTGTGTGTTTTTTCAAAATGCCTTTGGGGAGCGAGCATTTTTGAATAGCTAACTTCTTATATGAAGATTAAACACACCAGCTGCTCTTGTCAAAAGCTGTGGTGTCTTTCAAAACAGAATACAAGTCAGATGGCTTAGGCCAGGGATCGGCAAACTCATTAGTCAACAGAGCCAAATATCAACAGTACAACGATTGAAATTTCTTTTGAGAGCCAAATTTTTTAAACTTAAACTTCTTCTAAAGCCACTTCTTCAAAATAGACTCGCCCAGGCCGTGGTATTTTGTGGAAGAGCCACATTCAAGGGGCCAAAGAGCCGCATGTGGCTCGCGAGCCGCAGTTTGCCAACCACTGGCTTAGGCCAACCTCTTCACCAACAGTGAGATGAGATCAACAATTTCACTGGAGAAGAAAACAAGGTCAAAGAAGAAGAGAAATGTCACAGACTCAAGGTGACTAGAATAATGCTTGCTGCCATTTGTGGGTACCTGGCTAAACAGTTGAGTCACCCACTAGGAATATTTAAAGCCCACCTCCCCAAATAAAAGAGCACAGTGTTTGGAAGGGGCTCTACTGTCAGAGGGAAAGTCGCTTGAACGAGGAGTGTGGAGACACGGGTTCTAGTTTGAGCTGAGAGGCCTGAGGCCAATCCTTTAACTTAAAACGATCAGTGACTCATTTTCCTCATCTGTAATTTTAGTACATTTACTTCTCTGCTAATTTCTTTGTGCTAGGCAACAGGCAGGCAATGGAAAAGTAAAACCAGACATGCTCTTGGTCCTTGTGGATCTTATAGTCTATTGAGGAAGCAAGGTATTTTTGAAAGAATTAAATAAAAACAAATACGTTCTGCCATAGCCAGTTTGGCTTGGTGGATAGAGCATCAGCCTGCGGACTGAAAGGTCCTGGGTTCAATTCTGGTCAAAGGCACATGTCTGGGTTGCAGGCTTGATCCCCAGTGGGGGCATGCAGGAGGCAGCCAATCAATGATTCTCTCTCATCGTTGCTGTTTCTATCTCTCTCTCCCTCTTCCTTCCTCTCTGAAATCAATAAAAATATATTACCAAAAAAAAAAAAAAGTATGTTCTATACTGTAAAGAAGAGGTTCCTCTAAGACTCCACAGCCAATCCGTCAATAAGTCTGGTCAACAGTCCCTTCAAAATATATTTCAAATCCAATCACTTCTCACCACCTCCCACCCTTGTCCCTGCACCAGTGATCTTGCCCGGATCACTACACTCACAGAATAAACCTGAGGTCAGCCATCTCCTTCTGCTTGGGGTGGTTCCAGCCTGGTCATCTCTTGCGTACTGGCTGTTGCTAGTGGCATGGCCACAGCTCTGAAAGCAGAGCACACGTCTCCTTTCTCAGAGTGGGAGGTTTAGCAGACACACAATGGATGTAATCACCGCCTCTCTTTCAGTGGCCAGTGCCCTACCCAAATCAATAACATTCATAGCTGTGGACCGAGATGACAATGGAACATCTGCGCCTAATTGCAACGATCTCCATGAAGAAATGGAAAGAAATGATGGAGCACTGAGAAATAAAATAAAGGAGCAGATAAATGAAACCCTCATGCTTTAGGAGAAAACAGGCATCTATCTGAAGTATTTTGCATCTAGGAATACATTTTTGTGAACTTACGAGGTGGGTCTCTAACACAGACAACACCATCAACCATCAACTTACTTATATAATTTTCTTTACATAATGACTGTTGATCATAAATGATTATGTGTGCCCAAATAGTTGGGGTTTATAGGAAAAAAAGGACATTCAAAAACTTTGTGTGTTGAAGTGGGACTGGGCAGCCCTGCTCTGTTACCTTGACAACTGAATTGCCATCGACTTAGGTAAAGACACCAAAGCAGTAACTCAACAAAAAATACCTACAAGTCTTTAAAGTCTCATACAGCTCTCTCAGATGCTAATGTCCTAATATCCATCCCAATATGTACTTAACTCACTCTCTACCACTAACATCGGAAAAGTTCCTTGCCTTAATCATTGACCCATGCAAGTTTGTTAATTTGCTCAGTGCTTGCCTCTACCTAGTCAAATCAACGACAGTGTGCATCAGAGTTGGTGAGCATTTACATGACAGGTTCCTGGAGGCCCAGTTATTAGGTGCTAAGGCTTCTGGTTTAGGATGACAGCCATAATCATGGAAGGAGGGAGAAGTCAAGGAGGGATGGCAGTTGGGGAATAATTCATTATGGAAAAACTATTGGAAAATGCGCCTCAGTGTAGAAGCTGGAATCGTGGCACTAATCCAGAGAATGCAGATGTTGAAGCTTAAAAAGAAGGATTGTTTGGGAGAAACTGTGTGAGGGAATCAGATGCCGTTATATGTCATTATGTCACTTACATCTCCCCAGACTCGCTCTCTGCACGGTTTGAAAGGACATCAGGAAAGCAGGATGCTTTTAGCTAAATGACAATTTCCTTCCTCTGGGTCCCACCCAAAGTCCCTATATTAAAGTGTCATATCAAGCATAGTACTTATCTTCCTGAATCCATAGGAAATATCGTTTATTGATCACCAACTATGTGCCAGGAACCAAAAATCCATGATTTCATAAAATCCTCTCAACCACCCTGTGCTTGGATATGGTTTCTACTTTAAAAGAGAAAACTAAAGCTCAGAGAGCTTATGTGACTTGCCCATAAGCTAGTAAGGAACCTGATTTCAGTTCATTTATTTATATAACAGATATGTACTGACCATCTACTAAGTGGCTAGCGCTGAAGATAGCCTGGTGAACATGAAAGGCAAAGTAGTCACAGTTTAGCGGGAGAGCAATATGACAGGAGAAGCACTGGGAATTGTGGGGACCCAGGGCCCGGTACCTTAATAATACTTTTCCAAAGAATGGACAAATTAGCTAAGTTCTAATGGAAGATAAGGAGGTAACCAGATTTAGAGTCTAGAGAATACAGTTCCAGGTAGAGGAAATTCCAAATGCAAATGGCAGGAGGTAGGTCTCCTTTAAAAAACTGGATGATTGGGGATGCTGACAAAGAAATAGGAAGGCATGAGGCAGAAGAGGTAGTAACACTTGGATGGCAGGAGGATTTTCAACCACAATATTATCCAAAGGTAGTGGAGCATTTTAAGTGAGGACAGTACAGGTTTTAGGAGGGTTGCCAAGGCTGGAATATGGAGGACGCTGGAGAAGGAGCAGGACCAGAGGCAGGGAGGTGGACTGGGAGGCAGTGTTGTCTGGAAGAAAGGAAGGACAATGTTTGGGAACTAGGAGCAGAGGTGACGAGAAGGGGGGGTAAAGGTTGCAGAGATCCTTAGGATATAAAATTATTAGGACTTGGAGATTGATTAGATGGGACTGTTGATGAGGGCTGGGGAGAAGGACAGGGCTTCAAGGCTGCTCTGGAGTTTTTTGGTGGGGCCATTGAGTTGTGCCATTGCTAGAAACAGGGGAGGGCTTGTGGGGAGAAGAGATACTGCTGTGCTGGGTTTGTGGTGGAGGATGTTCATGTGCCGTGTGGGCAGTTAGATATCTGGATCCGGAGTCCTGAGGAGAGGTCTGGCCCGATGGGGCAGTGGGGTGGTGAATTAGAAAGTAATTGGTAAATAGGATGGTTAATTTTATGTTAACTTGACTGAGCTAAGAGATGGCAAAAACACTATTTTGGGGAGTGCCTGTGAAGGTGTTTTGGAAGAGATTGGTATTTTAATAGATAGGATGAGTAAAGATCACCTTCACCAGTGCAAGTGAACACAAGCCAATCCAGGGAGGACCTGAATAGAACAGAAAAGCAGAGGAAGGGTGGCGAATTGGCTTTTATTGCTTGAGCTGGGTCACCCATTTAGTCTTGCCCTCGAACCTTAGCACTCAGCTCTCAGGCCTTTCGATTCAGACTGATTCACAATACACGCTTTCTGATTCTCTGGTTTGAAAATGGCAGTTCACAGGACTCTCAGCTTCCATAATCACGTGAGCCAATTCCTATAATAAATTTCCTTTTATATATTTCCATTTATACTCTAGCAGTTCTGTTTCTCTGGAGAACCCTAATACAATAGTAGGTAAATGGTGACCAAACCTGTGGAGGAGGTAGGAATACCCAGTAGAAATATAGAGAGGCTGGTTCCATCTTTACAGAGCATGTGTCTAATCCACTTTTCTTTCTTTTTTTAAAAAAATTTATCCTTTTGTTGAAAGTATTGCAGATGTCTCCTTTGTTTTTTTCCCTATTGACCCCATACCCGCCCCTCCCAGGCCTTCACCCTACTACTGTCTGTATTGAACCACTTTTCATAACCAGCAGAATTCACTCTTTCTCTAATGATGGGGTCACACTGAGCCCTCACTGTTCTGGGGCCACCCTGGGCCCTCACTGATATATCTCTCCATGTCCCCATGACATAGCTATCAAAGAGCTGATGGGAATTCAGGATCAGGTCATGACCAACAAACTGACTGGCCCAGACACAAGTGACACAGCACTGGCTAGGGACAAAATTCTGTTCTCCAGAGTGCAAAGAGTTCCATTCTTGATTCAATTTTTGGCTGGAATGGAATCTATGGTATACTTACAGCAAAAATATTGCATGTACAGTCAACAAACTTATGGTAGGTGGGGTTTTCCCCAAAGCAGACTGTGAGCAAGGATTTGTGCAATTGGTTTATTTAGGAGGTCATCTCTGGGAGCACTGGTTGCAGAGCAGGGAAGTGAAGCAGAGAAGGAAGCCTGTAGAATTGCTAATGAGCAGGTCAGTTACCGTGCTGGGCAGCTGGAGCTTTTTACCTTGGGCACCCCTGGAAAATCCAATCAAGAGTTGCCTCCCCCACACTGTGAGAAAGCTGGGCTATCTATTCACCAACTTTCTTCTGTTTAGTGGGCGAGGGTTGCTCCTGGGGGTGTTAAATCCCAGACCCTTCTGGCCTACTTCACATGACTCAGGCATGCTCCCAAGGCCAAAGAAAGTCCTGTGACCTTCACAGGTGCTTGAAGGAAGAAGCTTCCAACAGGCACTGGAAAGTGATTTCAGAGGGAATTTGGGCAGGGCTCTGACATCATCTGCTAGCCAGCAGAGGAGAGGAAAGCTTAGACATCAGGGAAATCTGCTGCAACGTATAACGTCATCTTCTTAGTATTATAGATTTTAACTGTCCCAGAGTATGTGTAATTATGGATTTAACTACATATGCTGGTTTATGGTGGGGTAGGGGGTACCAAAAGATAGCACATGGACCAGTTGCCACTCTGGGGTCTTGTCCACCAAACAATAATTGCCAAAAGTGACTAGGACTTGCTCATGATCCTCAAACTTTTATTGTATTTGGACTCATGTACTGGAGATTTTCAGTCAGAATTTCTTTCCAAGCATTAATCAAGTTGTTTTTAAAGGACTTGTTCAGTGATTAGCTTATAGTTTTGCAAGCCAACACAAATACCTTTGCCAACTAACTCTGGCAAAATCTTTCCCCTCCAAAGTCAAGGATACAGTACTTGGAGCATGACAAAAACATTTTAGAGTCAAATCAATACCCAATCCTTAATTGTAAATGATTGAAGAATGGTTAAATGTCTATTTAATATGTCTTTGTGACTTAAGGGGTATATTGAGGTTTACATTCATATCCCCTCTACTGTTAGAACATTTGGGGGAAATTTTCCTATTCATGGCAAAATGAAATCAGTGCATTTCCTTAGACTTGTTATTTGGAGCCATAAAAAGTACTAGCTTTTAGGGTTACCTCAGTCAATGAAGACAACAGATAAAGGTAAGACTTAAGAGTTAGTAAAGATAGATCAGCTGTTCCTTGCTTTAGTAGCAAAAATGAAGGTCAGAAGCTGAGACACAAGTACAGGTGATACAGCCTTCTTTGTCATCCTGAGATTTTGCATGTTAGGGGATTTTCTAAGTGCAACTGCTCCAGATTTACATGAGAAGCATTAAATCGTCAGCCAGACGTTTGAAATTTGAAGTCTTTCATTAATTTAATTTTTATTAAGTACCAGGTACTGTGGAAAGTGTCAGGGACCTGAGAGACACGGATATCTTTTCTTCTGCACATGGTTTATGTTAGCCAAACAGTATCCATTTTTATTCGTGGCAATCTCTTCCAAATTCTCTGCCAGGGCCTTGGGGGTCACTCCAATAAAAGAAAGAGTTTGGAAGAAGGGTAGAGAATGAGGAGAGGGAGTGAGACCAACTCTCTCTAAGGATTATTTCTTTATTTTAAAAGTTTGGCCTTTAATTAGCCGTTGTTTGGTAAAGGATCTAGTTTGACTTTTTAACTCTCTGTTCCCTTGAAGAATTTAAGGTTACTTTGGGGGACTTTATTTTAAAATTCTGAAAATTCAAATATAATACCTTTCTGCTGAAAATAGACACTTTTGTTATCACAAAACCATTATCCAAAGAAATGAAACCATCGAGTGTACTTTTGACTTCTCTAGGAAGAGTTGCCCCAAACTGTAAAGCATAAAATATGAAGAAATGCATAGCGCAATCAGTAGAGCCACAATTCCCAAACATCTCTTCCAGAACAGCAGCATGCCTGAGTGATAGGTCTTTCCTTAAATGACCTCTATAAAGTGGAGCACTTCCAGGGAAACAGGGAGATTACAATGTTTGGCGAGTCACGCATTATATGTTATACTTCATGGAAAGAAGGTATCTCAGTGAGGTCAAAACATAGAATAAAATTGGGTTCAACATTAACTGAACTTTGGGAATACGTCTATTTGCCTTGATGCTTAGAATTTACCACCATCATCACCATTGCCCTCATTTAGTGAGCACTTACGCCTGGCATTTTATAAGGATCTTTTAATTCTTTCTCACATGTCTCTGTGAGGTAGGTGGGTATGTGACAGGTGAGAGAAGACTCAGAGGGGTTCAGTCAGTGGTTCCCAATGTGGGGCACACGCCCCACAGGGGGGGCAATTTGATTTTTAAGGGGGTGCAATTTGAGAATGAGTTATGAACAGTGAATTTTTTTGCATTTCTTATGGTTCTAGGGACCTCATATACAGTATATAAATATATAGTGACATATTTATGCATTTCAATTCTCTATTGTATGTTTTGAAAATATTTGCTATTTTTCATATCACTTCATGTTATTATTTTTTAACAATTTCTTAGTGATTTCTTCCTCAGTACTTCAACTGTCCTTTCGTTCTTTTCTTTTTCTTTTTCATGGATGCCATGTTCTTTGGAAGCTTGTTTAGACCAAGTTAATGGCCTTTTGGGCTTTCTCCACGTGAATAGGAGTTCACTTTTTGAATAACAAAAATTATATGTCATGGGGGGATCAGGATTTTAGAGATGCTTAGGTGGGGCATGGCCAAAAAAAGGTTGGAAGCCACTGGATTAAATGAATGCCCAAGCTAGTCTATAACTTGAACCTAGACCTGTCTCAGAGCAAAGCTAAACCACTTCCTACTTTAAATGACAATGACAGCAGCAGAAAGGTCAGGAAAAGAGGAAAAGTATTCTGGCCCACATTTGATCACCATACAAAGGTCTTATATTCATGCTACTTATAAAAGTAGAAGTATAGAAAAGCTAGTCTTCATATTTATTTCTTGGGATTGTAGGAGTTGGAGATCTTTGCTTTCAAAGACATCCACTTAGTCGGGACCACTTTCATTTGTTTGCAGAGGCAGCTAGCAATTGCAT
Organism: Cnephaeus nilssonii; assembly: GCF_951640355.1. Lineage (NCBI taxonomy): Eukaryota > Metazoa > Chordata > Mammalia > Chiroptera > Vespertilionidae > Cnephaeus > Cnephaeus nilssonii. The sequence goes on along the minus strand of NC_137088.1, from coordinate 25,046,826 downwards.
ATTTTTGAGAAATCCAAAGGTAGTGGATTTTTTCCCAGTCATTTTAAAAACCACTATATTAGTGGGACTACATAGTATACTGTGCATATAGATGAATAACCAACAACTTTTATTCACAATTCTTGTAACCCGACCTTCATTTGGTGACCCAATTAACTGCTCTTAACACTTTCTATAAAAATAGATATTTTCTTCATAAACATTCCAACTATTCAAACTTTTCTGAAATTCGGAATATCTGAAGGGAATGGGAAAAGTAGAAATGGCACGTATATTATGTTTAACAATGTCTTTTCTGAGAATTGTTTCACAAGAAGGTTTTGTAAAATTAAAAGGTTTTTGTTACTTTTTAAAAAAGCTAAGATAATGATTCTTCAGTGAGTGCTTAACATAGAGTCGTTAAGTACATCGTAAAATTTGACTTCACGTGTACTTTTGAGTGGAAGATAAGCATTCTGTTCAGGTCCTCCTCTGCACTTATACTATTTTGAAATAAAATGAGGGAGGAGGGAGGAAGTGAACAACATTTTTCATTAGGAAAAAAAAACCACACCTTTTAAGGCCATGTATTTTGAAACAATTTCTTTAGACTCTTCAGGACTTCAATGTAGGTGATCCCATCTATGGGGCCACTAAACAATAAGTTGAACAGTGTAACTTCAAAATGGTATACTTGAAATTTTTATATTAACAATACATCAAATAGATCTGTTTTGAAACAGCAATGTGACTGTTACTTCTGTAACTTTAGAAATTCTTGACAAAAGACTTCTGATATCCTTTCTATCTCAAGTCTTACGATTTCCACCGACATCTCAGATATTCCTAATCAATATCACCACCATCTCTCGGATCTAAATATTCCCCCCTCCCCCCCCACACACACTGGCACAGGTCATCTTTAAATATCATCATACACTAGACTTCTAAAAAGAGAAATGAGAAATCTTTATCACAAAAGGACACAGAAGAAAAGAAATCACTTCCTAGTTTCCACATTTCCCCCTCTTCCAGCCTGCCTCCTCCCCTCATCAAAATAATTTGCACAATTGATACTGAGCCAGGTAGTTGGAGTTCCACTCATTGCAGAATGTTTCTGGGCATTCATAAAAGGGCACATTTTTTTTTTCTGTCTTCTTCCCTTCCTCCAGACAATAAAACCTCAATCTGTCTTTAATAAATTTGGGTGAGGTGCAGGAGCAAAAGTACAGGCTGGTCTGTACAGGCTTGGGAGTGACTTTTCCTGACCCACGCTGGTTAAATTCATTCATCCGTTCTGTTGCCTGCTTAATTCTGAGCGCCTGCCACATATCAGTCCCTGTGCTGGGCACCGGGGACACACTGTTGGGTAAGACACCTCTCAGTTTTGGAGGCACTCTGGTGTGCGGTGGGGGACACGGAGCCAGGAGCAGAGAGACAACAGAGTGTGCTGTAGGTTCTCCAACAGAGGGATGCAGAAAACGGAAAGAAGGATGGATGGGTGAGGGCAGCTAACAGCTTGGGAGGTGAAAAACAGGAGTTGATTGTGAGCTTCTGAAATTCACTTCTTTCCTTCCTCGCAGTCCTCACACAGCCCCCTCTATCTGTCCTGTCCCGCTCATGCGACTACTGACCACTTGCAAGCCTAGTTTGCCAGCAAACTTCAGTGCAGGACTTACCTAGGGAAAACTTCCACCCCGCGCTTCCCAAGCCCTGGACCAGTTTCCTCCAGACTCGCACTGAGCCACAGAGCGCGCGGCCGGAGGCGCAGAATGCAGGGACTGCGCCGAGACCTTGGGGACCTCGGAACGTGGAAGGGACCGGAGGCTGCGAGGCAACAGGGGCAGCCTTTCGCTTCTCCGCGTCTCCGGGCTGGCGGCAGCTCCCACTCCACTCCTAGAAGCTATATAAAGGCTCTCCCCGCCCCAGCCCGACCCTTCCCCGCCCTGGCGGCCCCGGGCCCAGTGCACTCCCAGGAAGGGGGCGCAGCGCAGCGGTAGGGAGGTGATGAAGTGGGAGTTGGAGGGATTACCGGGCTGTAATTGCCCTGCTGGCTTCTCCCCTACGCCAACGTCCACCCTCAGCTCCAGACCACGGGAGGTACCCACCAAGGAGGCTACCCTCCAGACACTGGGCGTTTGGAACAATGTGGGCGCTCGAGGTGTGCACCTTATTTGCGTCCAGCAGACTCGCAGGGACGCGCGACCCAAAGGGAGGGTTGGAACTGCTGCTGCTTAGCAGCTTTGTCTGTGTTCCAGGGTCTTCTTGCGGAAGGCAGGGGCTTGCAAGGGAGCTCCATAGTCTTGGGGTGGTGGGAACGCCTTCCTCTTGGCTATGAAAGGTGACCACCCACTGCGTGCCCCAGGACTGCTGTCAAGCGCTATGGGGGCCAGGGGCCCTAAGGGAATATCCTTGACTCTTTTTTTGACTGACATTTTTCTCGCTGTCCATTCACGAACCTATACATCTATTCCTTTCACAAATATTTGAGCACCTACTATGTGCTACTACTACTATTAGATGCTTGAGATCCAAAACCAGGTCGGGCTCTCGGCTTACAGTCTCACTAGGGGGAAACAGATGGAAACAGGTGGCGACTGCTGGACTGGGTAAGCGCGGCAATGGGAACATTAGGGAAGGGATTCTAACAGGGACTTGGACTCCAAAAGACGCGTCCCCGAGGAAATGAAGTCCAAACTGAGATCTAAAGAGTGAGCTAGGCATAAAAGCAGGGAAAGGAGGGTTTCAGACAAATGGAACAGCAGCTGCCAAGTCTGAGAAGTCAGAGGTGGCACTATCCCTTTTCAGTGGAATCAAACGTGCTTGTTTTTTAGAATTTGCTGTTTACTGTCGTCCTAAGTAATGAAAAAAAAATTAATATGAAGAAAGATAAACTTGTAAGTGGTAGAGCTGGGATGTGAATGCAGGAGGTTAGCCCCGGAGCATGATTTTATAGCATAGAATGTCAACTTGGCAAACGAGAAGCTCACAACAGAGATGGTTCCCATGGAATGGGGATTCCTCTGAAATCTGGGGCAGAACTTCAAGTCTCAAGTAGACATCAGTCACCAATTGCTACCTTGGCCAGGTCATTAACCTCAGTTCCTCCCCAAGTGGAATGTAACTAATAAAGCCACTTTCTCATGTCCCTCTTGGAGTGTTTTGAATCATGAGACTTAACGTTCATAGACCTGGCAGAGCGGCACCAGGACAGGTGGCTTCAAAGTAGTGACTTCTCTATAGGCCCTTCAGTTTGGGTGCAAGGAAGGTTGGGAAAATATTGGAACAACAACAACAAAGCAAACACTGGAACATCTCAAGTTATTATTGCTTTTACCTGAAATGATTAAAAGAAGTAATCATGTTTTCATAGTCTCATATAGTACGAGGATTTTAAGAAGATACTTCAAGTCTCATATAGTATGAGGATTTTAAAGAATAAATGAACAAAATAAAATGATGAACAGAGTGGATCCAGAGACATGAAAGCATGGTGAAGAGGGAATCTTGGGGGGAAGGTGGGGGATGGTGGGTGGGAGTTAATCAACCAAAAACCTTGTATACATATATGCATAACCCATGGATGCAGACAGTGAGGTGGTGAGGGCCTGAGGTGAGGGGCGGGGGTGGGCTGGAGAGAGTCAATGGGGAAAGTAGGGAGGCATATGTAATACTGTGAACAATAAAGACTAAAAAAACAAAACACAAGTATACTTTCCTCATCCCAGGATCATTATTGAAAGAGGCAGTTGTGATTCCTTGTAACAGGGTTTCTGGCTCACCCAGAACTAGTTCTACAAGTGCAGCGCACATACAAACAATGCCCATGTGTTGTACAGTCCCATAGGAAATACCAGTCTGATAGAAGGGTTTCTGGGAGTCATAAGCCTGTGATCCATGGACCAGCCAGCACCAACAATCATGACAGTTCTATCGGCAGCCTTGATAGCATGGCCTTAACTACAAGCCAAGTCCCCTTGACATATTATTGTTTTAGGCATCTCAAAACACTCTATCTTATGTCCTGGATCTTTTGCTGTTCTAACCATTTTTCACAACTGGATCAAACTTTGACCAGTGCTCAAAAAGACTTTCTTCCACTTAGACTAAAGCAAAAAAGCAGAGAAAGAAGGGTCCTTATCTATATATATAAAAGCCAAATGACTGGAATGACGGAACAAATGGTGACGCGCACTGCGGTGGCCAACCGGCCTGATCAGAGTCCCGATAGGCCCCCACTAACCTCCCATGGCCCCTCCCCCCAGCCAGCCCAGCCCCGATCACCCCCCTCCCACCCAAATCGGGGACGGGGCCAGCCAGCCAACCTCCCATATCCCCTCCCACCCCCTCCACCGGCCCTTATCGGCCCCCATCAGGGCGGGTGGCCGGATCCCACCTGTGCACAAATTTGTGCACCGGGCATCTAGTATCTTATAAATACCAGTGGTTGCCTAAAGTGACCCCAGTTTTTCTCATTATGCAATTCTTCATTTCTGGACCAGAGAAATGAGGGGTAAGTAGCTAATGTTCTTTGCTGTATTGCTTGAACTTTTAAAAGGATGAAGAGTATTAATTAATCTGTTTGCTGCAATGTTACTCTGCATGTCTTGAGACTGTCTAATTTCTATTGTTCTGTGAAATCCATTGTGATATAACTTGTCAATAAAAGTGATGCTTTATTTAAGATAAAAAGAACATCCAGGAATATTACTTGGTTTACTCATCCATTTGTTTATCAAACATGTTTTGAATATGTAATATGCTGCAGATACTGTATTAGATACCAGGATGCAATCAGCCATGGTCTCTGACCTTAGGACCTCAGAGTCTAGTGTTGGAGATGGATAAATAAGTGCTATTATTAATGTGTTAAGGGTCTGTATGCACTGGGCACTATGGGAGGAACCTTGGAAAAAAGGTGACAATGCTTGGGATAAATGTTGGACTTGGGGATGAATGAGGAATGTTGAGAGGGGAAAGACATAGTAAGATAGAAGGAGCAGCATGTACAAAAGCATGGAAGTCAGTGCTGGCAGGACAGTGAAGGGATGTGGTATGAAATGAGGTGAGAGAAGTAGGTGGGGCAGGTGATGGATTGGAGGTGAGGAGTGAGTGAGTGAGTGAAAGGAGTCTAAGATAACTCTCAGGTTTGCAACTATGTGGGGGCAACACCATTTACTGAAATAAGAACATAGGAGGAGGAGAAGGTTTGAGGAGGGAGGTGGAAGAAGATAATTCTATTTTGGATATTTTGAGTTTGAGATGACTGGGAGCTCTCCAAATGGTGATGCTCAGATAGATACATACAGGTCTGGGCCTTGAAAGTGAAGTCTCAACGGGAGACATGGATTTGGGTTCATCATAAAATTAGTAGTTGAAGCCACAGGAGTGCATGAGGTGATATAGGGAGAGTTCATTCATTCATCATTCATTGAAATATTCACTGATCACCTACTATGTGAGAGGCACTGTACTAGACTCTAGGGATGCAACAGGGAATGAAATAAACAAGATTCCTGCTCTTCTGGTGCTTAAGGAAAGAGGGTTGGGAGCATTTTATTGGATGGCAGAGGAAGATTACAACTTGAATGCAGTGAGAACATGACTTTGGGCAAAGCCTTGAATAGAGATAAAAAGTGAGTACTAGGAGAGTAAAGTGATAAGTAGGAGGACATGAAATCAGAGAGGAAATGGGAAGGGTGAAGGTCATGGGAGCAATGGAAGTTGGGTTTTTTATTGTTGACATCATTGCAGTTATCCCCCATTTCCCCCCTCTTTGCTCACCTCCACCCAGCCCTCACTCCTGCCCCCTCCCCTAGCCTTCACCATACCATTGTCTGTGTCCATGCGCTATGCATATATGCTCTTTGGCTAATCACTTCACCTTCTTTTATTCAGTCCAACCCCTGCCCTCTGACATCTGTCAGTATGTTCTATGCATCCATGCCTCTGGGTTCTATTTTGTCAGTTTATTTTGTTCATTAGATTCCACATATAAGTGAGAACATATAGTATTTGTCTTTCACTGACTGGCTTATTTTGCTTAGCATAATAATCTCCACGTCCATCCATGCTGTTGCAAAGGTTAAGAGATCCCTCTTTTTTACAGCTGCATAGTATTCCATGGTGTAAATGTACCATGGCTTTTTTTTTTTTTTTAAATTTTATCCATTCTTCTACTAATGGGCACTTTGGCTGTTTTTAGATCTTGGCTATTGTAAATAATGCTGCTATGAACATAGGGTGCATATATTCTTTCTGATTGGTAGTTCAGGATTCTTGGGATATATTCCCAGAAGTCAGATCACTGGGTCAAAAGGCAGTTCCATCTCTATTTTTTTAGTTAGAGCAATGAAGGTGTTTTTGTTTTGTTTTGTTTTGTTTTTTTGTTTTGTTTTGTTTTTTTGTTTTGTTTTGTTTTTAGCAGAGGAGTGACATGATATGATTCCTGTTTAAAAGGATAATAGACTATATGGGGACAGAGATTGAGAGCAGAGTCCTAGTAAATAGCTGACATTTAAGGGATGAGAAGAAAGGGCTGTTCAGGGCAGTGGGAATATTGCTGAAGGGTCATAACCAGGTGAACTTAAGATGCTCCAGGACATGGTGATTAGTTGTGAAAGAATGGCCAGCCAGGCAAGAGGAGACCTGGGAAGAACCCCGTCTTGAAGCCAGGGGAGGACAGCTGTGTAGGAAGAGACTCGAGGACGAAGCCACGGGTCACAGAGATGTCAGGAAGGATGAGGCTTGGGGAGTGTCTTTTGGATTTGGCAGTGCAGAGAGCTCAGTTGGAGGAATGGGTGGGTGGAGGTGGGAGCCAGAACTTGGGGGCCCATTGAGTGAATAGGAGATGAAGGAATTACAGGAGAGCAGACTCTTTCAAGAAATATGGTAGAGAAAGAACTTCTCCAAGAGAGGAGATGTTCACCTTATTGATGATAGCAGAGCTTTTTTTTCTTAGAGACAAGTAGAGGTGATTTTTTGTGCTTATCAAATAGATGAGAAATGGGAAAAGGAGCATGCAGATGTCCATATTATAGGAGTTCTAAGTCTGTACTTTATAAGGACACACTAAATAGGCTTATAGACAACAGTTGGGAAGTGGGGAGAATTATAGGACAATCTCTAATTGTACCTCAGGTATTCTAAAGTAGTACAGTGTGTCTCAGAGGCCGAGTGTCAACCTATGAATCAGGAGGTCACAGTTCAATTCCCAGTCAGGACACATGCCCTGGTTGCAGACTCAATCTCCACTAGGGGTGTGCAGGAGGCAGCCAATCAATGATTCTCTCTCTCTGAAATAACTGATGTTACTCTCTCTCTCTCCTTCTTCCTCTCTCTGTGAAATATCTATATATATAAAAGCCTAAGTGATCATCACAACTCAACGGACGACCAAACAGGCTGCATGGGGCAACCAGGCTGGCAGGGGGGGTGGGGTCAGTGAGGGGCAACCAAAGGACCAAGCAGCAGGCTGCGTAGGGTGACCAGGCCCACGGGGGAGCGAGGGGGGCAATTAGGGGCTACCAGGCAGGCAGGCAGTTGAGCAGTTAGGAGCCAGTGGTCCTGGATTGTGAGAGGGATGTCCGACTGCCGGTTTAGGCCTAAACCAGCAGTCGGACATCCCCCGAGGGGTCCCGGATTGGAGAGGGTGAAGGCTGGGCTGAGGGGAACCCTCCCCCCTCATGCACCAGGCCTCTAGTATATATATATTTCATCCACCAGGCCTCTAGTATATATATATAAAACCCCAAGCTGGGTAGGTAAATTTGACTCTTATCCTCCACCCATCTTCATCTGCAGACAAGGGCAGACTCAAGTTCTTATCACGGATGGTAGGGAGGGAGAGGCCAGTTAGGAAATGACTATCTTGTTGTTACTGGGGAACTTGTCAGTTACATGGTCAGTTGCAAACAGTGTAAATTTCACTGTCTTTGCTTTTGTGTCCTCTAAGACCTTAAAGAATGTCCAGAAATATTACTTTTCATTAATCTTGCAATAACACAACCCAGAATATATTTTCAGACCCCTCTTACCATATTGTGGCAGGCATTTGCTGGTACAATTACTTTCTTAGGGCATGTATTAATTCACCAGATATCTTTCTTTAAGCCCCGAGGTTTTGAATCAGCTGTGAAGTCAGGGTAGAGAAAGACCCCTCACCCCCCACCCCCATTCAGTGAAATAAATGTTGAGAAGCTGGAGACATTGAACCAGATTTTCTCATTGTGAGATTTACTCCTCTGGTACAATTCTGTGAGAGGTCGATTCACTCTTAATAGGCCATTAGGGTGTAATTGGGATTTAGCAGAAATTTTCAAAAACCTCTTCTCAAGACTAAATGGTATGTACTGTCTTTAAAGGCACGGAAAACAAATGAAACCCATATGGTGTGAAATATCTTTCATCTTCCATAAGAAAACCCACTAGTCCCACTAATCAAGCCAACACATAATCCTCCAAGGATGGCAAGGGAGGGGCAGCTGGACTTTGCGAATCTGACCTCTGACCCCAAGATTGATCTTGTTTGTGGGAACTGTTCCTCATAGATCTTGTTATCACTCCCAAGAATATCACCTTAACCCTTTGGTCCCAGAGGAGGCTCTCAAGCTTTCCCTCAAATTTTTTTGTTTGCCGTCAAGAAAGGACAAGGTGGCCCTAATGAATTGTCTAAAGATTCAGGAAAACAACAGAGAAGTAATAATAACAATAGCAGCAGCAGTAGCAGCAACAACTAGCAATTAGTTATCCACATAGGGTAGGTATCTTTCACAAATGAGGGAACAGGCACAGAAACTCAAGCATGCTGCCCAAGCTACTAATTATTGATGCCAAGATCAAAACTCAGGGAATGAACCACGAAGTGAATGCGGGGGTTATACACAAACAACCAAGCAATCTGACACAGGTAAGGGTGGAAGGATGTATTTCTAGAAACGGTTACAGCAAAACCTCCTAAGTTTCTGTCTCTGCAATGTGATTACACATGATTTCATTGTCTTTTCTGGGCTAGTATGGAAATTTTCCTAGTGTGCTCTCCCATTCTCACTCCAAAGCAGACCCCTGAGACAAAGATTCATGTGCAAGTAGCTTATTTGGGAGGTGATCCTTGAAAACACTTCTAAGAAGTGAGACAGGAAAGGGAAGGCTGCCAATGAAAGGAATGTTATCTAGCAAGTGACCCTGTGGACATCTGGGGCTCAGTCCCAGAGGGGAATGCTGGGAAACAGTGCAGAACAGCCTCGGTTATTTATCCCACAAATCCCTGTCTTACTGGCTGAGAGGTGCTCTCAGAAGATGAACTCTCTGGCGTATCTGGCTCTCCCTGGGAACCGGCAGAGCAGCCGTCAGCATATGGATTGAGTGCAGAGAGGGGAAGCGAGGGGAGGGACACTGACATTTACTGGAGAGGCCTTTTGAGTCTGTGTGCCTAGGTCAGCGTAGGAACTCAGAAAAGAGCGGAACAGCAACAGCAAAGAAAATCACGCTGTGATGAAGGCCCACATTACCCAATTCAAACACAATGTCAACTCCTCTTAGGCTGTGTGCAGGCATGCTCCCACACTGGCTCCTCCCTCTCCCTTCCTCTCTCTCTAAAAATCAATAAAAACTTTTTGTTGTTGTTGTTAATCATCATCCAAGGATAGGTCTCCATTGATTTTTAGGGAGAGTGGAAGAGAGAATGGAAAGGCAGAAACATCGATGTGACAGAAACACATGGATTGGTTGCCTCCTGCACAAGCCCTGACCAGGGCCCTGGGCTGGGAGGAGCCTGCAACCAAGTTACGTGCCCTTGACTGGAATCTAACCTGTGACTCTTTGGTCTGCAGGCCCATGCTCTATCCACTGAGCCAAACCAATTAGGGCAAAAAACATTTTTTTTTAAAGGAAAAGGACATATCTAAAACTAGTAATAATATGATTTCCCTTTTTCTGACAATAATTGTTCTTTTTTATTACATATAAAATAATTCCATTTGTAGCCTGATCTCTTTTAGGTAATTTCCCTAAAAGCTATGAGAAAGATTTAAACTCATACTTTGAGTGCCTTAACATGTATATATTTTCTTTCCCCAAAGAGGTGGATTTATCTATCATAGTGCATTGGGCAAAGTTTGTCAGTTTTGAAATGAAAACACCAATAATTTTTTTCTATTTAAGTTTTACGACATGATTCGGAGGTCCTCGAAAGTCTATGAAGAAATCCCTCCATAAGATGCATGATACTCTTTGGAGGCAAACTTCATGTGAAGTTTCTTATCCCTTTTCAATTATGAGTTTAAAGCTAAGGCAGACTGTGTTTTTGTAAAGTGACCCACAAATGTTGAATTTCAAATATTGAATTTCAGTTTCAAATTCAAATATTGAATTTTCCAAGGCATTCCAGTTAAAATGCATCCAAGGTTTCATAGCAATCATAAATTTTAGATTTCAGACTTAAAATACTGACTAGCCAGGAAGCATAATTTCTCAGTCTGCAGGCACGTCTTTGAGCCATTATTTAAGGGAACGGTAGGACAGTGGCTGGAATACGGGGTGTAGGCAGCACTGCTGATGTATTGGCAAGCTGTGTCCCCAGGTACAGTCACACTCACCGTGCATTTTGTAAAAAGGCATCTAAAGAACAATGATAAATTTGGAAGGACTCTTATTGTGGTAGGCACGTAGTAAAAAGAGTTCAGATAAGGTTTACTAAAACATTGTCTTGTTTTTTTTTCATGGAACCAGGGGTGGACAACCTACTCTGAAGAAGCCCTACACTGAACTCGTCTTCAGCCAGAAGAAGATCCCCTTATTTAATATATTTTATTGATTTTCACAGAGAGGAAGAGAGAGGGATAGAGAGTTAGAAACATCGATGATAGAGAAACATCAATCAGCTGCCTCCTGCACATCCCCAGTAGGGGGTGTGCAAGAGGCAACTGATCAATGTTTCTTTCTCATCGATGTTTCTAACTCTCTATCCCCCTCCCTTCCTCTCTGTAAAAAATCAATAAAATATCCTACATAATAAAATGGTAATATGTAAATTACCATCACTCCACTACGCCCACGATTGGGCCAGCAGGAGGCGCAGGGGGCGGGACTCAGGGTGGCCGGGGTAGCTGATTGGGCCAGCAGGACGCTGAGCTCGCGGCGCCACTGGCGCCGCAAGCTCAGCGTCTGTGTCATGGCTGCGCCGGAGGCTTTCGGAAGGCCTGGTGCACCGGCGGACAGCCGGCCAGCTCCCCCGCGATCAAAAGCCAAAGCGGGGAGCTGGCCGGCTGTCTGCTCCGGCACAAGGCCTTTCGAAAGCCTCCGCCGCGCCAGAGGCTTTCAGAAGGCCTGGTGCACCGGCGGACAGCCAGCCCGCTGGTGCACCAGGTGCATGATTAAATCATGCACTGGGCCTCTAGTATTTAATAAATAAATAAAAGATGAATGATGCCAATGTGAGAGATTTTCAATACTTTAAAGAAATAAATAAATTGAAAACTTTACTGAACTTCTTTATGGAAACAAGAGTAATTAACTTTACTCCAAATGGTAATTTTTTCTGTAAGAAAGATTATTGAATAAATATGGCTAAACATCTTAGCTTTTTACTTATTCCAGGAAAGCCCTTTGAAGGAATAATTTGTACCCCCCACCCCACCCCCCAAAAAATCTCACAAAACGAACTCTGTCTTGGATATTATTTCTATTCCAAGGTCTCTTGTGTTGGACTTCGTTGCTAAGCATTGCATGCCTGGGTCGATGTGTGATAGAATGTTCTTGGATATGTTGTTCTTCTCCCACTCTTTTCTCTCAAAACCTTGAAGAGTTTTAGGTTTATTGTGATTAATCATCTATCCTCTGGGATCCATGGTGCAGAATTACACATGTTCATACACACGCACGGACACACGTTACATGTCCACCCACACCATGCAGAGATTCATATATGCATTCTGCCAGTTTGCTGAGGCTGCAGTTTCTGGAGACAAAATCCAGAATGCCTCTGTACAGTAGCGGCAGGAGTGATGGAAAAAAAAATAGTTATGACCATGCATGAAACAAAAAATTTTCTACGTGTAAGAGAGCATAGAGTGGATAAATGGTGATGAAATAAAATAAAATAAAAAATTACAACACTTCAAAAAAAATTTACAACATTTCCTAAAGGAATGGATACTCAGTAAATGCATCCAAGGTTCAGAGATTTATCTCCTATGACATAAGCTTGGGTTTTATCTGGTCGGCATTTTCCTGACAGCAGAGCCTCCGAGCCATATCTCTTAATTATAACTTGGGAACAGAATTTGCTTGCAGAATTCCCCTCCCACACACACACTATGTCCTTCTCACCTTTTTAGCTGATCTCTTCAAGTTAAAATTCGGGAGTGAGGAGGAAATGATATATTCGCATTTTCCTGCTGAAATTATGGACTCATGAATCCTAAGCTGGGAGTCATTTCTGTCTGTGAGAAAGAATTCTAAGACATGTCTCTTTATTTATCACTACTAAGGTTCAGAGCAGTTTCTGTTGCTATTGTTGCTAAGGGAACACCATGCAAAGATGGAAAATCCATGGTTCTCACTCTAACTTTTTGAAGAGGGGATAATTTAATAGGGGACAATATTAATTAGCAATCAGAAGTATAAATCATGGTATTATTTCCATGTTTCCAAGAGTGAAGCTTTTCCTATAGTGGTGCTCAGAATCACAGATAATTAACTTAAAAAACAACAACACACCTTTAAGTTTATCAAGTCCAACCTCTTGCTTTTTCCACTGAAGTAATGGAGATGCAGGGAGGGCGTGCAAGGTCATACAGCAGCTGGTGGCAGAGCTGAGCCCCAAACTATTATTCCCCTGATCTCTTGTCTATAACCTATTACTTCTTACTATGAGACCGGCCATGCTTTGAAATATACAACCCACAGTTGCCTCTGGTTCCATGGTGAAGCTGGGCTGCCTTCTTCTCTGTGGGTAGGTTCCTCTGTCCTTGGGAAATAAGAAAGCTCAGGGCTTGATGTTCAAAGACGTGGCCATTTACGTCTCTCAGAAGGAGTGGGATTGCTTGCACTCTGCTCAGAAGGATTTGTACCTAGATATAATGTTGGAGAATTATAGCAGCCTGATCTCGCTGGGACTTTCTGATTCTAAGCCAGATGTGATCTCCTTATTAGTGCGGGGGCAGGAGCCCTGGATTGTTAAAAAGAAGAAGACAAAAGAATGATGCCCAGATTGCGAGTCCAGAAGAGAAATCAAGAATTTATCTCCAAAGGAGGACAGGTATGAAATTAAATCATTGCAACTGGAAATGACCAAGAAGCCTATAAGCTCTAACATTGAGTGCACCCGGGTCAGAGACAACAGGGTGGACATTTCAGACCAGCTGTGATAACCTCTGGAAAAAGGTCCACTTCCATCAGGGCACAATTCACAGAGCACCTCAATAATTCATACTGGAGTGAAATCATGTGAATGCAAGGATGCTTTCAGGTACCAATCACACCAAACTCAACATGAAAGCAGCCATAATAAGGAAAAAGACTCCAAATGTGGAGAATGTGGGAAAGCCTTTAATAGTAGGTCAGACTTGATTAGGCCTCAGAGAATTCATGAGAGCAAGAAAATTAGTGGAAATAAGAAACATGCCTTTATCTGTGACTCTGACATGACTAAACTTCAGAGCATTAATACCAGTGTGAAACCTCATAAATGTAAGGAATGTGGGAAAGCTTTTCATTCTAGTTCACAACTCATTAAACATCAAAGGATTCATATTAGTGAGAAACACTATAAATGTAAGGAGTGTGAGAAGGCCTTTCTAGCTACCTCCCAACTTCATTTAAACCAGAGAATTCATACAGATGAGGAATACTATGAATGTAAAGAATGTGGATAAGCCTTCACCTGTCCCTGGCACCTTTTTCAATATCAGAGAATCCACACTGGTGAGAAACCCCATAAATGTAAGGATGTGGTCAAGCTTCCTCTCTAATAAATTGGTAATATGCAAATTAACCATCACTCCGCTACATAAGCCACGCCTACCAGCCAAGCCACGCCCACCAGCCAATCAGGGCGAGTATGCAAATTGACCCCAATCCAAGATGGCTACAGCCACAGAGAGCAAGGTTTCCCAGGTAACAGAGGAAGCCAAGCTTTCCATAGCCATTGCAGGCCTAAGCCTCCACTCAAGCTACAAAGTTTCAATTATAGAAGGTAAACAAATTCAAACAAATGGCGGCAGAATGGAGCTTGAGAGAGCAGGCCAGGGTTGCCGGCGGCGGCAACAGGGGAAGCAAAGCTTTCCACACACCCTGGCCGGGCTCACCCGCTTAAGGCTACAAAGTTTCAATTGTAGAAGGTGAATTAACTGCCACAGAAATGGCTGCCATCCTGGAGAAAGCAGCAGGCTTGGCTCCGCTCCAGGCTACAACGTTTCAATTGTAGAAGGAAAATAAATCCCAGATACCAGGGCCTCTGCTTGGGTTGCCAGGGGGCATGGCCGGCCTGCAAACCACCACAGGCCCCTCGCTCAGACCGCCCCACGCCCCAAGGGAACCCCACCCTGATCCGGGATACCCTTCAGGGCAAACCAGCTGGCCCCCACCCGTGCACCAGGCCTCTATCCTATCTAATAAAAGAGTAATATACAGATTGATCATAACTGCAACACACAATATAGCTGCCCCCATGTGGTCAAAGATCCTGCCCCCATGTGGACACAAGATGGCCACTACAAGATGGCCAGCAGGAGAGGGAAGTGGGAGGCACCCGGTCTGCCAGGGAGGGCAGTTGGAGGTGATCAACCCTGCAGGAGAGGGCAGTTAGGGGTGACCAGGATGGCAGAGGAGGGAAGTTGGGGGCAAACAGGCTGGCAGGGGAGCAGTTAAGCATCAACCAGGCTGGCAGCGGAGTGGTTAGGGGGTGATCAGGCTGGCAGGCTGAAGCGGTTAGGGGCAATCAGGAAGGCAGGCAGGCAAGCAGTTGGGAGCCAGCAGTCCTGGATTGTGAGAGGGATGTCCGAATGCCCGATCGGGTTGGGATCGGGCCTAAACGGGCATTTGGACATCCCTCCAGGAGTCCCAGATTGGAGAGGGTACAGGCTGGGCTGAGGGACAACCCCCCGCCGTGCACGAATTTCGTGCACTGGGCTTCTAGTTTCATTATAATACACAACTGTCTTCATCGAGTAATTCATAATAGTGAAAGATGCTATGAATGTAAGGCACAAGGGAAGGCATATAGTTGTGCCTCACAACCGAGTCTACATCAAAGAATTCATCCTGGTGAGAAACCTCATAAATGTAAGGAATGTGGGAAAGCCTTTATCTCTGATTCACATCTTATTTGACGTCAGAGTGTTCATATTGGTAAGAAATCATATAAATATAAGGAATGTGGGTTAGACCATACTCAACATCAGAGAGCTTACACTGGTGAGAATCCCTATTAATGTAGAGAATGTGGAGTGGCCTTTATTTGTAGCACAGAACTTATTCTATACCAAAAAGTCACACTGGTGAGAGACCCCACACATGTAAGGAATGTGAGAAGGTCAGGCTTATCACAAGAGAAGTCACAATGGTGAAAAACCCTACGAGTATAAAGAATGTGGAAGGCCTTTGGTCGTGGCTCAGAACTTAGTCAACATCAAAAAACTCATACAGGACAGAGGAGTGAATGAAGATGTGGGAAGGTTCAGAAGTTAATTGACATCTGAAAATCCTATAGTGAAACAGAAACAAACAAGGAGTGAGTGTGGGAAAGCATCTGAGGATAATAACTTAATACTGTGGATGTAAAGTTTTTATTTAAGAGTCAAAATTTATTTGGCATTTGTTAGTTATGAGAAACCTTAGAAATGTTAGGATTGGGAGGTTTATTTGTGTTTCAGAATTCATTTGGCATAAGAGTTCAAATGGTGAAAAAGTGAAAAACTCCATGAATGTGAGAAAAGTGGGAAGGCTTAGGATGGAAGCGAATATGTTAGAGACATTAATCATTCAAACCTTTCTCAACATCGGGGTCATTAGCCCTTATGGAAAATCAGAGGATTTGTAATATAAATGTCATACATATGGGACACTAATTTGCTTTAGCTAACAAGTTATTCAACTGATAATTCATACTTGAGGAAGGCTATATTAATGTTAAAATTGTAGCAAATTCTTCTGTCCTGCCAAAATCTTGTTAATACAGTGCAGAATTTGCAATCTCATTTGGTAAAATTAACCTGAACTGAATCAGAGTGGGAAAGGATTTATCCAATATGTAGTCTTTATTTGCCTTTACCACTATAACTCTTTTCTTATAGGACAAATTACTTAATTATATCTAAATTTTCTCACTTATAAACTAATAATAGTAACACTATATTGCTTAGTATTGTGAACATTAAATAATTACATTATATCCCTTAGAACAGTGCCTGGATTGTATTCAAAGTGTGATAGATAAGAGCTGCTTTTATTAGTACTTTTCTTTATTTCCATAATTGTGTATTACTAGAAATTATATGAGAGAAAGACCTTATGGGTTCAGTTGACTCTGTGAACATCTTACATCATATCTTTCTTTACTAAATGTTAGGTGATTCCATCTAGAGGAAAAATAAAAGCTGAAACATACAAAAAAGGACATACAACACAGATAGCTTGTCTTTCCTAGGTAATCTCCTCTAAGTTTCCTATGTTTGATTCCTTAATGGGAAATCATCTAATTTCCCAAAAAGAAATGCATCACCGTGATAAGCATAGATTTTACTATTTATTTTAAATAAAGACCACGAGTCACAACTAGGCTTCTATTTTTTTACATATTTTGCCCAGAAATATGCTATGGAGGAGACTAACACAGGGTGAACGATGAGATTCTTCGAACAGAAACAACTGGTTCTCTTCTTTCTCTGCTGCCTAAGGAAGAATAAGGTTCAATTTCTTTGATAAGTGAGTGTGTCAGACAACTGGTTATTCCACCAAAGATCAGTGTTCCACCTTCCACACTGTGAACTTGTTACTAGGAAGCTAAGAACCACAATTTCCAGACTCCTTTGCATCTGTGTGTGGGCATATGCCTAGTTCTGACCAATAGAAATTCAAGTGCAGGTGATGGGTTATTTCTGGACCAGAGAACTTAAAAACAAATTTTCCTTCCCCACTAATGTCCTCCCTTACTCTTTCCTCAAAAAGTGACTGAATTCATAAGGTGAGGATGGAGACAGAAGATGGAGAAGCATGCCTCAAAAAAGCCTCAAAATCACCATGTAGAAGGCATGAAAGATGAACTTCTAATGTGTTACACTCTATCAGTTATCTATTGCTGTGCAACAAGCCACTCCCAAACTCAGAGGCTTAAAATTAACAGCAATCACTTATTTTTCTCACAAAAGGGATTTGGATAGGGCTCTGTCTGGACAGTTGTCCCTTGCTTCACATGGCATAAGCTGGGACAGAGTCACTGGAGGACCTATTTCAAGTTGGGCCAGCCACATGATTTATAAGTGCCTGCTGGGTGTCAACCAAGAGCTTGGCTGGGGCTGAGGCATGGAGGCCTCCAGTTCCTGTCCACGCTGGACTCTCCATGGGCTGCGTGCCTTTCTCAAGGCACAGTATCTAGATTCTAAGAGCAAATGTCCCAAGAGACAGATTGTAGAAGCTGACACTTTTTTTTCCTGAAGTTTGGGCCGAGAAACTGGCACAATATTATTTATGGCATAATTTATTGGTCAAATAGTCACAGAGACTAGAACTGAGATCATAGGATACAGAGCTCACTTTTCAGTGAGAAGCATGTCAAAGAACTCTGTGGCCATGTATTAAAATCATCCCTTAAACTACTGTGATTTTGTGGTTTTATGATATGGCAGCCAGTGTTACAATTACTACAGTGAGAGGGAAGAAAAAGTGCCAGCTTCTTAGCAGTTTTATGTTTTAACTAGGGGCCTGGTGCACGAAATTCGTGCACTGGGGTTGGGGGGTCCCTCAGCCCAACCTGCCCCCTCTCACATACTGGGTGCCCTCAGGGGATGTCCTACTGATGGCTTAGGCCCGCTCCCCTAGGGAGCGGGCCTAAGCCGCAGAATGGCCTCCCTTTGTAGGAGGCAACCAGGCTGATCAGGGGAAGGCACCAGCCCCATCACCCCGCTGCTGCAGCCACTGTCAGTCACCACAGCCACCAAGGTGTTTTCATGAACACGGACTCCAGTCCTTTCATCAAGAAAAAATGACAACTTTTTTTAGGCATTTTCAAGATGTGTCTTTCATAGGATATGCATTTCTTTTTTTCTTCTTTTTTTAATCCTCACCTGAGGATATGTTCCCATTGATTTTTAGAGAATGTGGAAGAGAGAGGGAGAGACAGAGAGAGACATCAATGTGAGAGGGACACTTTGATTGGTTGCCTCCTGCATGAGCCCTGACCATGGGCGCCAGGCTGGGGGGCATGCAGGGACCCTGGGCCGCACGCAGCGGTGGCCGCCGGGGTCTCCACACACCCCAGAGGCCAGCAGCCAGCCCCCCATCGTGGACGCCTGGCTGGGGGCGTGGACCCAAACTGCCTCTTGGTGCTGGAGCATTCCCAAGCGGCTGGGAGCACTATGGTGACACAGGATGTTCCCGCCCTGCCCCCAGCCCCTTGGCGCCTGCACCTATAGGCTCGAAGTGGCCAGGGGGCATGTTCTGGGACCCCTGCCTCTCAGGACCCAAGCGAGGGCCTACAGGCTTAGAGCGGCCTGGGTTCGGAGGATGTTTGCGGGAGCCAGGCCGCTTGGCGCCTGCACCCTTAGGCTCCGAGTGGCCAAGGGGCGTACTGGGACCCCTGCCACTCAGGGTCTAAGCGCAGGCCTACAGTCTTGAGTGGCCTGGGTCTGGAGGATGTTTACGGGACCCAGGCCATGTTCTGGGGCCCCTGCCGCTCAGGACCTAAGCATGGGCCTACAGGCTCTGAGCAGCTTGGGTCCGGAGGATGTTTCCCAGACCCAGACCGCTGCAAGTGTTTGGGGGCGGGGCGGGAATGTTCCTGCCCCGCCAAGGCTCGGAGTGGCCAGGGGGCATTCTGGGGCCCCTGCCGCCCAGGACCTAAGCACGGGCCTACAGGCTCGGAGTGGCCAGGGGGCATTCTGGGGCCCCTGCCGCCCAGGACCTAAGCGCGGGCCTACAGGCTCGGAGCGGCCTGGGTCCGGAGGATTTTTACGGGACCCAGACCGCTCAGCGCCCACATATGCAAATTAACCACCATCTTGTTCGCTCTGATTGGCTGTGGGCATAGCGAAGGTGCGGTCAATTTGCATGTTTCTCTTTTATTAGTGTAGATTATAGCTCAACAGACAACAGTAAAACCTGCAGAGAGGGGCCTTTAACATCTATGAATTACAAAATGAAGAGATATTTAGGTGTTTCTGTAAAGCCCTACTGAGTTTAGCTTTAAAATGTATATGGTTGTTGACCTTTTTCAGTCTTACTTATTTCACTTAGCATAATATTCTCAAAATTCATCCATGTTGTCATAAATGGCAATATTTCATTGTTTCTTATGGCTGAATAGTATTCCATTGTGTGTGTGTATGTGTGTATAAATCATTGAACAAACAAGAAAAACAAATAAACAAAAACTTATTGACACATAAAACAGTATGATCTTCACCAGAGGGAAGGGGTTTGGGGTGGTAAATGGTAAAGGGGGTCAAATATATGGTGAAGAAAGAAGATTTGACTTTGGGTGGTGGGCACACAATGCAATATACAGATGATATGTCATAGAATTGTACACTTGAAACGTATACAATCTTATTAACTAACTAGGGGCCCGGTGCACAAAATTTGTGCACGGTGGGGGGGGGGTCCCTCAGCCTGACCTGCACCCTCTCCAATCTGGGAGCCCTCAGGGGATGTCTACTGATGGCTTAGGCCTGCTCCCCGTGGTTCTCTGCTCTCTGTGGACCTGTCTGCTTGACGCCACCGCAGGCCCTGGTGTCTGCTCTCTGTGGGGGCCTGCTTGCCCTTCGCTGCCGGGGCCAGGGGCAAGCAGGGCCCTGCTGTCTGCTTGCTCGCTGTGGGGGATGTTCCCGCCCTACCCCTGGCCGCTTGCGCGTGTGCCGGCTCAGAGCGCCTGGGTCCCGGGGATGTTCCTGCCCTGCCCCCAGCGGCTTGGCACCCGCGACCATAGGCCCGGAGTGGCTGGGGCATTCCGGGATCCTGGCCACTCCGGGCCTACATGCAGGCCTACAGGCTCAGAGCAGCCTGGGTCCTGAGGACACCTGTCCCTGGGACCCAGGCCACTTTGCGCCAGCGTGCGCAC
This sequence comes from Cnephaeus nilssonii, assembly GCF_951640355.1. Taxonomy (NCBI): domain Eukaryota; kingdom Metazoa; phylum Chordata; class Mammalia; order Chiroptera; family Vespertilionidae; genus Cnephaeus; species Cnephaeus nilssonii. The sequence goes on along the minus strand of NC_137088.1, from coordinate 25,026,575 downwards.
AAGCGGCCACCCTGCCCCTGGCCGCTCGGCACCTGCGTATGCAAATTAACCCACCATCTTTGTTGGGTTAATTTGCATTGTCACTCCTGATTGGCTGGTGGGCATCGTGAGTGATGGTCAATTTGCATCTGTCTCTTTTATTAGTGTAGATGCCATCCCAATATATTTAATTAAAAAACAATAGAGATGGTTAGTATATAGTTTAACATATCCTTAGAAATGCTTTTTAAACAACCCTTGGAAACTATTAGGGCACCAAATTATTCCTCTGAAAATTGACAAATAAAACGATAAACCGTACTTGCAGATCTCTCATAAGTCAACAAAAATAAATCAAAATAAACAAAAACACTGTAGGATAAAAAGCGGGCAAGGATTAGGAATAGATGGCTTGCAGAGCGAAATGAATAGCTAACACGGAAAGAAGCTGTCATAGTCATCTGTGGGTTTGGCTGCCCAAGATCTATTGCCTCTTGGTAACCACACTGATTTCCCTTGTGAAGTTACCGCTTTCCCTTTAACTAGGGTTCAGTGGTTGTAATCAGGGCACTGCCCATTCCTAGCCTGAGGTCAGGCATGTGGCTCAAACTAGGTCAACTGGAACTTGAATATTATGAAAGGAATAGAGACCAAAACTATTGGGGTTCCATTTTATTTCTGTGATGGTGTCCTGAGCCAATCCAACCCAATGATGCCCTTCTACACTGACTTCATTTCTGGGGTACCTGCTTTCTCACCTCCAGAAATGCCTATCTTATGCATTCCTAAGCCTCGTTCTCCAGCTCCCATTAATTCTGCGGGTTTTGGATATCCTTCCCCTGCCTTCCTCTTGATTTCATCCACCCAGAATTGTGTTGCTGGCAGTGAAAAAACACAAATCTGTACAGATGTTCATCCACAACAGTAATAAACAGTAATATTAAAGCAATGAGATACTATTTCACTTTTTAAGCAGACAAAGATTTCTAAAAATGAATGGTTTTGGGAAAATGATGCTCCTCATACTTGCTGGTGGGAGTGTAAATTGGTACAATCTTTCTGGAAGGCAAGGCAATATATACGAAAAAACTTAAAATGCACACATGCTTTGATTGAGTCATAAAAATTCTGTATAAAGACTTAGCCACTAGGATATTTATTAAAGTGTTGTTTATAATTTGGAAAAATGAGAAACAATACATATTACTGGGATGACCATATAATGTATCACCCAAAAGGGAACACTTTTGAGAGTGAAAGAGAGCACTATTAAAAATTATGCCAAGACAAAAGGCATAAACCAAGCCTATTTCAGGCAAATAGAGATGATCAAAGTCAACTTATCCTCCAATGATCAGAGGGTAGTACCATAAGGGTACTGTACTCCAAATGACAGAATTCAGTCAAGCTATCAGAAATGCTTGTATATTAAAATCCTTTATTTATTTGAGTCTGTTTCTGGAACTTTGTATCACTCCATTGATTCACCTATATCTTTTTTTACTGAGTTAAAACAACTATGGCTTCATGCTATGTTTTAACATATGGTAAAGCAAATCACCTGATAATAGTATTTTTAAAAATTCTTTAGGTGAAATATTTAAAAATTTTCTCAATTTCTATGTCTATCCTCCCAAACATGTTAAATTATATAATACTTTGGGGAGAAATTACATCTTTACATATTCTATCTTTTAAGAATATTGAATGCATTTGCTTTCTTTCATATTGCTCAGGGGAATTTTATAGTTTCTCTACATTTCTTACTAACAGTAAAACACCAATAGAAAAATGCACAAAATGCAATAGACTATGCAATAGAAAAATGAGCATCATGATGCTTAATAATAAGATATTTATGCCTAAGTATTTTACATTGTTGTTATTGTCAGTACTGTCCTCTCATTATTGATACATAAAAAATTATAGATTTTTGTATATTTGTATAATCAATCAACCTGCTGAACATCCTTTCCACTATAATAATTTTATTACAGTTTTCTCTAGATAGATAATCATATTATCTCAAAATAATAATTTTGCCTCTTCCTTTCCCATTTTGTTTTATTGTGTCACTAGAGGCCCAATGCACAAAATTCGTGCAAGAGTAGGCCTTCCTTCCCCTGGCTGCCTGCACTGGCTTCCCTCACAGCCCTGGCTTTATCCAGTCTAATTATCATATTACCATTTTATTATTATAGATTGTATTTGTCAGTATTTTCTGGAGTTTGATAATACTGGGATTAATAGGCACTAATGTTCATTTCTGATTTTAAGAAGACATCCTCTTCCCTGTCTTCTCATACACTGCTCTTTCTCTCCATCTTACCTCCTCCACTACCCGCTACTAATTCCCAATTTTTCTTCAGATTTCAATTCATCACTTCTTCCAGGATTAGCAACCCTGAGGGTCCTAACTAGATCAGGCATCCTTATTTTATTTTGTCAGTGTACCAAGTTACAATTTCAGACTTATTTATGTGATTAGGTGACTCATGTCTGTCTTCCTCACTCATCTCTAAACTCCATGAAACATGAAAACTTGTCTGATTTTTCTCACAATGGAATACCCAGCACTTAGTAAAGGGTTGACCTGGTTGATGCTTGACAAGCATCTGCTGAATTCATTAATTCTAGCATCTTATCATTAAGTATAATGATGCTCATTTTCCTATTGCATATTTTATTGTATTTTGTCTATTTTTCTATTGGTGTTTTATTATTGAATTTTACAAATTATTTGAGTTTTCATTTCTTAACTTTCTATAATTGGAGTTGATTCCCTTCCATGATCACATCATGGGACGTTAGAGCTGTCAATCAAAAGCAAACTTGTTAGTTTAGAAGCTTTCCCTTTGAGATCTGCCATCTATGACAACTTGGCATGGACTAACCCATGGAATAGAAAGCACTCACATTTGAAGATTCCATCTCTCCTACACCTCCAGCCTATGTCCCTCTGAGGTTGTTTTTGCCACAATGTCCTTCCCTTTGTTTCTCGAGAAAGGAAATTCAGCGTTTGTTCTTCTTGGAACATGGTCTGAATTCCACTGTATCTTGAAAAACACCCTTGAAGTTTGAGGTATGCAGTTGGCATGAATGTAGTTTGAGCTCTTACCAAGTGTCCCTCCCCTCCCTTTTACTTGGTTGTTCTCATGTCAGGTCATCTGAATAATGTTAAATTTTTCTCTTAAACATCATTCTTGGATGTTTACTTGTAAAAGTCATCCCAGACCCTTTTGATAATGAGTTGGAGAACAAACAAACACATAACTAGCCAACTGGATAGAAATAATATATCAGTGAATGCCAATAACGTGTCACCACGCTGTGACTGACTGGTAAATCATTTAGCCTTGCTGGACTTCAGTTTTCTCTTCTCTGAAATGGAGATTATAATAGTACCCACTCATAAGGCTGTTATGAGGATTGAATATGTAAAGAGCTTAGTACAATGGGTGGCTATTTTATTGGAAAGATCTTGTGCTAAAGAATCATGTTAAATTAATTTTTCAGGAAATAACTAAATTCTACACATGAATCTTTGCACAGGAGGCAAGTGTTAGAGGAAGGATCATTATAGGAGTAGTTTCATATTTTGATGTAAGATTCATAATATAGGAACCCTTTGTTTTTAAAAAAATATATTTTATTGATTTTCTACAGAGAGGAAAGGAGAGGGACAGAGAGCTAGAAACATGGATGAGAGAGAAACATTGACCAGCTGCCTCCTGCACCACCCCCCCCCCCCACCGGAGATGTGCCCACAACCAATATACATGCCCTTGACCGGAATCGAACCTGGGACCTTTTAGTCCGCAGACCGATGCTCTATCCACTGAGCCAAACCAGTTTCAGCTATAGGAACCCTTTGGAAGCATCCCATACAAACCTCAAACAGCACAAGTGGCAACCAGTCTCAACTTGCATAGTAACTACCATCAGGAGGCCCCAAGTGTGCCATAAGCTGTGACAGTGTTGGCTCAGAACATAAATTAAATGATCACAAGCCTGGCACAAGTGGTGGGTGGCCTCGAATCACAGCATAGCCTCTCCTACGTGCTTCCAAGTCCAGCACAAGTGGCAACCAACTGCAGAGCATTTTGTAGTACTCACTAGGCAACCCCAAGCGGGGCACCAAAGGTAACTGACCTTGACCTGCACTAGAGCTCCTCCCAAAAGGCTCCTGAACCCACACACCCAGCAGCCCACTTCAGACCACACTGGAGCACCACCAACCAGCTCCACAAATGACACATCCGCAGGGCAGACTTGGCTAGTTCCAGAGCCCCACTAAAGTGACCCTTGCTCTGTGGGGTCAACTCCTGCACAGAAGCTTGCCTGAAGTAACACCCCAGCCCTCTCAGCCAGTCAGCCTGAGGGTTAGCCACATCCACTGATGTGCTGACAGAAATCAAGGCACAACTACAACAGAAGGACACAAACTCATGCGAAGGACACCCCTGGAGCACTTGGCTCAGGTGAACAGAGAGATAGTAGCACTGGGCCTGATAGCATACTTACATAAGGCCACTCTGCCAAGCCTGGGAAACATAGCAGCTCTACCTAATACATAGAAACAAACACAGGGACACAGCCAGAATAAGGAGACAAAGAAACATGCCCCAAATGAAAGAACAAGACAAAACTCCAGAAAAAGCACTAGTTGTAATGGAGACAAGCAATTTACCAGATACAGAATTCAAAACACTCATTATAAGGATGCTCAATGGACTTAGGAGATAAATGAACTTAGTGAGAGCTTCAACAAAAAGATAGAAACCATAAAAAAAGAACCAAATGAAGAATACCATAACTGAAATGAATAATACTTTACAGGGAATCAACAAGACTAGATGAAGCAGAGGATCAAATCAGCAATCTAAAAGACAAGGTAGCAGAAAACACCCAATTGGAACAGCAAAAAGAAAAAGAATTTTGAAAAATGGGGACAGTTTAAGGGATCTTTGGAACAGCATTATATAGGTACCAGGAAGAGAAAAGAGACAGCAAGGAACTGAAAACATACTTGAAGAAATAATGATTGAAAACTTCCCTAACCTGGTGGAAGAAGTAGGCATACAAGTTCAAGAAGCACAATAATCCCAAACAAAATGAAACCAAAGAGGCCCAGACCAAGACACATCATAATTCAAACCAAAGGTTAAAGACAAAGAGGCTTAAAAGTAGCAGGAGAAATGCAGTTAGTTACCTACAAGGAAGTTCCCATAAACCATAAGCTGATTTCCCCAAAGAAACTTTGTAGGCCCAAATACTCTAAGTGATGAAAAAAAGCAAAGACCTACAATCATGACCATGCTAGCCACAAGGCTATCATATAAAATAAAAGAAGAGATAAAGAGTTTATCAAACAAGAAAAAGCTGAAGGAGTTTATTCTCATTAAATCAGAATTACAAATGTTAAAAGGACTCCTTTAAGTAGAAAAGAAAAGATAAAAATATGAATAAGAAAATATAGGAAAGAAAAAAATACTCATTGACAAAGGCAACACTTCAATGAAAGCAGTGGATCAACCAAGTACAAAGGTATTGACAAAGGTTAAAAGGCAAAAGTAGGAAGATCATGTGTAATATAACAATAATTCAAGCGATACACACAAACACATACTCATAAAAGAAGAAAAAATGACAAACACACAAATGTGGAGGGAGTAAAAATTGTAGTGATTTTTGAATGTGTTCAATTTTAAGTGATCATCAACTTAAAATTAATTGCTATAAACATAGCTTGATATATAGGAAGCACATGATAACTACAAACCAAAAATATACAATAGATACATAAAAAATAAAGAGAAATGAATAGAACTCTGGCCAGTGTGGCTAAATTGGTTGAGAGTCATACCATGCACCAAGATGTTGCCTATTCAATTCCCACTCAGGGCACATGCCAGGATTGTAGGCTTGATCCCCAGTAGGGGGCATGCAGGAGACAGTCAAATCAATGTTTCTCTCTCATTGATATTTCTCTCTCCCTCTCCCATCCTCTCTCTTAAAAAAAATTTTTTTTAATATTTAAAAGAGAGAAAAAGGAATCCAAACACAACACTATAGAAAGTCATCAACATGCAAGAGAAGAGAGCAAGAGAATCAAAAGTAACAGTGAACTACAAAAACAATCAGAAAACAATAAAATAGCAATAACAACATACATATCAATAATTACTTTAAATGTAAATGAACCAAATGTTCCAATCAAAAGACATAAGGTGGTTGAATGGATTTAAAAAACAAGATCTACACATATATTGCCAGAAGAGATCCATTTCAGATCAAAAGACACGCGCAGACTAAAAGTAAAGGGATGAAATATTTCATGCAAATAGAAATGAAAAAAAGAAATAGCTGGGTTAGCAACACTTATATCAGAAAAAAATAGACATTAAAACAAGGGCTGTAATAAGAGATAAGGAAGGGCATTTCATAATGAAAAAGTATCATTCCAACAAGAGGATATAACTCTCATAAACATCTATGTACCCAACATCGGAGCACCTAAATATATAAAGAAAATATTGACAGACATAAGGGGAGACAGTGACAGCAATACAGTAATAGTAAAAGACTTTAATGTCCCATTGACATTAATGGATAGATCATTCAGACAGAAAATCAGCAAGAAAACAGTGGCCTTAAATGACACATCAAACCAGATGGACTTAATTAATATTTTTAGGATCCAAAAAGAGAAGGATATACTTTCCTTTTAAGTTCACATGGAACATTTTCCAAGATAAACCACATGTAAAGCCACAAAGCAAGTCTCAATAAATTTAAGAAGATTGAAGTGATAACAATTATCTTCTCTGATTACAATGATATGAAACTAGAAGTCAATTCCAAGTTGAAATCTGAAAAACACACAAACACATGTAGGTTAAGTAACATGCTACTAAATGAATGGGTTAACAATGAGATCAAGGGATAACCAAAAGGAGACAAATGAAAATAAAAACACAATGATCCCATGGGACAGAGCCAAAGCAATTCTAAGATAGAAATTCACAACAATGCAGGCCTACCTCAAGAAACAAGAAAAATCTCAAATAAACAATCTTACACCTAAAGATTAGAAAAAGAACAAACAAAGCCCAAAGTGAGCAGAAGGAAGGAAATAATAAAGACCAGAGTGAAAATATACAAAGTAGAGTAAAAAAGAAACACAAAAAGGTCAATAATACCAAGAGCTGGTTCTCTGAAAAAATAAAATTAATAAACCTTCAACCAGACTCATCAAGAAAAAAGAGAGAGGGCCCAAATACAATCAAAAGTGAAAGAGAAGTGACAACTGACATCACAGAAATACAATGGATTATAAGAAAACGAACAAATTTGAACAAGGAAAAAGTGAATACATTCCTAGAAACATACAATCTTCCAAGGCTGCATGAGGAGCAAACATAAAATTTGGACAAATTGATAATTGGTAACAAAATTGAATCAGTGATCAAAAACTCCAAACAAACAAAGCCCTGGACCAGATGGCTTCTAGGTGAATTTTAACAAACATTCAAAGAAGAATTCATGCCTATCCTTTTCAAAGTATTCCAAAAAATTGAAGAGAAGGCACCCTAACTCATTTCATAAGACCTGTATTAATTTGACATCAAAACCAGACAAAGACACTACAAAAAAAATTAGGGTCAATATCCCTGATTACCATAAATGCAAAAGTTCTCAACAAAATATTAGCAAACAGGATCCAGTAATATGACTCAGCAATCCCACTTCTGGATATTTATCTGAAGAAATAAAAAACAATAATTAAAAAAATACATACACCCCTATGTTCATTGCAGCTTTATTTACAATAGACAAGATATGGAAGTAACCTAAGTGTCCATCAATAGATAAAGGGATAAAGAAGATGTGGTACATACATACAATGGAATGTTACACAGCCATAAAAAAAAAGAATGAAATCTTGCCATTTGCAACAACATGTATGAACCTAGAGAGTACAATGTTAAGTGAAATAAGTCAGACAGAGAAAGACAAATACTATATGATTTCTCTTATACAGGGAGGGGCAAAAGTAGGTTTACAGTTGTGAGTAAGCAAAACACAGTTTATTCTTGCATTATTATTTATTATTTTCCATGTGAACAACTATAAACCTACTTTCCCCCCACCCTGTATGAGGAATCTAAAAGCAAAATAAAACAGAAATAAACTCATAAACACAGAGAACAAACTGAGGGTTGCCAGATGGGAGGAAGTTTGGAGGATGGATGAAAACGAGGAAAGGACTAAGAAGTACAAATTGCCAGTTATAAAAATAGTCATGGTGATATAAAATACAGCATGGGAACATAGTCCATAATATTGTAAAAACTATGTATGGTGTCGGATGGGTACTAGACTTATGGTGGGGGGGTGGGGGAGAGCATGGGGAGATCACGCCATACATCATATACATGTCTAATCAATGTTGTACCCCTGCAACTAATATAATATTATATGTCAGCTGTAATTACAAACATTATGTTTTTAAATGTTTTTTTTTTAATTTTAGAAAGAGTGGAAGGGAGATGGAGAGCAAGAAACATCGATTGGCTGCCGCCTACCCGGCCCCTACTGGGGATGGAGCCCCAAACGTGGGCATGTACGTTGACCTGGAATTGAACCAGTGACTTTCCGGTACCTGGGTCGATGCTCAACCGCTGAACCACATTGTCTGGGCTGAATATTTAAATTAAAAAAACTTATGCCCAACATAGCTATTAGAAAACTATTACGTTTTTGGAACAACTTGGTATTTCAACCTACTTAAAAAAATTTTTTTGAAGCAGCTGTAGGTTCACTGCATAATTAAGAGGAGAATACAGAGATTTCCCATTATCAACATGTCCCACTAGAGTGGCACATTTTTCATAATCAATAAATCTACATTAACACATTATTATCACCCAAAGTCCAGAGTTTACATTTATGGTTCCATCTTGATATTGTACATTTGATAGGTTTGAACTAATGTATAATATATGTCCATCATTATCGTGTCCTACAGAATATTTTCACTGTTCTGCGAATCTTCTGTGCTCTACCTATTCACCCTCCCTCCCACAATCTACTTTTTTAACTTTAATTTTATGAAATCTAAATACAGATTATTTTTTATGAACATGGAGCATCCAAATTGAGATAAGCTTTAACTGTAATGCCAGATGTTAATTGTTTATTTGAAATTTCCTGTTTGACACATTATTTTTAAAATCAGAAAATTATTAATGTCATTTTGAGCAGCAAGAAATAATGAAAATGTTTCCAAAATATGCCTTCATGACATTCAGAGTATAAATATTCTACTTTTCATGAATAAGAGTCAGTAGGCTGTTGGGGAAATAATATTTCATTAAGCAATACCTAAAATTTGTGGAAATCAGGCAGTCTGGGCCTACATGTGGGAATTTGGAACATTTGTTAATGTTTAAAATATAACCATTCAACATGCTGTGACAACTCTTTTCTTGAGCCATGAACATTTTGTTATTATCTTTATGAATTCTGGCTCTGAGTTAATGTTTTCTTACTCCTGAGGGTTTTACAGTTAGATTTTAAAAAATGAGAAACTGTCTTTGGAAACTTTCCAATCAGCCTTATTCTTGTGGAGAAGTCACACTTTGACCAAATGAAGAGATAGCTTACAATTTTCAACATTATCCTCTCCTTCCTTTGCACTGTAACAGTGTGCGAGTTAATCTTTGAGGATGGTTCTCTATCAGAAAGTTCGTTCTGAAACAAAATGATTCTGTTAAATGAATTAAATGATCACTCCCCATTGTCACTTTTTATTCCACGCCATGGGACAAAATGCTGAGAATCTGGAGGGATTATAGGAATTAGCCTAAACTCACCATGACTTTCTTCCTACTTGTGATCCAGTTAACTGGAATCCCCAAAGTGAGAATCATTAACCTCTATGGACTAGCCCTGACTACTCATAAATGGGTATTTCCACCTCTCTTTAAAAACAGGAAGCTGAGTTTCAAAAACACTCAGTCTGTAATAAATGTCAGAAATGGGGTCTACTCATCTCTCTTTAATTTCACCATCAGTGTTCTTAATTGAAGGATTCTCACTAAACAAATGTTATAATAGAAGTATTTCTGGGGTGGTGAACATAATGCAATGCACAGATGATGTGTTATGAATTGTACACCAGAAACCAATATAATTTTATTAACTGTCATCCAATAAATTTAATTTAAAAATTTTAAAATAATAAAAAAATATTTGCTGTGTGTTGTACATTAGAAAATAAAAGGAGAGAGAAATTAACCTACAAACATAAAGAGAAGTAAAGAATACACAGCCACGAATAAGAATTAACGCAAATTTTTTTTTTGAGAGCGAAATCTCTCAAAAAGAGTGGTGACTTTCTTAGCAGAGTGGAGAAAACTAAAAACTTGGTTTTTTAAAGGGAAATAAAAGAAACAATCTGAATTTTGGGAAAGCTTAGGATTTAAAGCAGTAAGTACAACAAAAGCTGTGGATGAGGCAGAGGTCACAAGGAGAGCAACTGAAATCTTTTATGCAAAGTGGTTGGGGCCTAAGCTCTCTTCCTCTCTCCAGAATTGGTTGGCAACCCTCTCTTTCACAGAGAGTTTCCAAAAAGCTATTTGCTGCCCCACTCTTCGTTGTTCACTTAAAACGTATATAATTTTATTAACCAATGTCACCCCAATACATTTAATGAAAAGATAAAATTAAATATAGACAGCCAAGCATCACTGGGCATCTGAGGAGACTTTCCAGTATGAGAAAGACCCAAACAAACAAAAAATGCAACATGGAGAAAATCTCAGGAAAGTAAAACAAGAGAGAAACAGAGAATAAGAAACAGGATAAGAAATTCGGGAACACCAACCTGGGGGATTTTAACTTTGAACAAATAGAGATGAGGAAAATTTCCAAGAAAAAAAACAACAACAAAAAATACCCAGAATTGAGGGGCTTGACTTGCCAGATTAAAAACATTAATTAAAAAAGGAAATGCACTAGGAAAGAACTTTATGAATTTTAGGTACTAGGAGTAAAGAAATATCCTAAAAGCTTGTGGTGGGAGGAGTACTTCACATACAAAAAAAAAAAAAAAACACACACCAAAAAAATGGGAATTAAAGTGGCATTAGACTCCTCAAACCAACACTGGCAGCTCTACACCACAGAGTAGTGCTGGCATAATTGGGAAGCAAATTATGCTCAATTCTAAGGTCAACATAGAATGTTATACCCAGATAAACCATGTACTAGTATTCTAAGGCTGCCATAACAAAATGGGCAGCTTAAAACAACAGAAATGTATTCTCTCACAGTTACAGATACCAGAAGTCCCAAATCAAGGTGTTGGGTAGGCTATGTTTTTTTGTTTTTTTAAGAGAGAATCCGTTCCATGTTCCTTTCCTGGTCTCTGTGGTTGTCAGCAATGCCAGTGTTCCTGCGTGTAGGTACCACACTCCAGTCTCTTCCTCTGTCCTCACATGTCCTTCTTTCTTCTATTTGTGTCTGTCTTCAAATGGCCTTTTTGTAAGGACATCAGTCATTGAAGTTAGGGCCCAGTCTAATTTAGTATGCCCTCATCTTAACTATATCTGTGAAAACCCTATTTCCAATTAAGGTCACATTCTGAGATCCCAGGGTTTTGGGAATACACAATTCAACCCAGTACAAACCATCAACCAAGTATGAGGGCAGAATAAAGTCATTTGGGGGCATGTAAGAACTCAAAAATTATATCTGTGATGCACTAGTTCTTAGGGAAGTTACTGGAGGATGATTTTTCAAAATAAGCAAGTGAACTAAGAAAGAGGAAGACACGGAACCAGGTCAAAGGCAGTCTAACAAGGAAAGCAGAATTAAGAATCTGCACAGAGCAGAAGAATGGGGGTACTCTGGGAGTGGAATGTCCCAGGCAAGGGAAAGAAAAGCTAAGTATTGGATATGTTTGAGCATTTAGAAAATAAAATTGACAATTCTTTGACAGAGCTGAAATTCCAAGATAAAACAGAAGTTGAAAAAGAAAGATTTATAGTCCCTTCTTGGCTCAATACTAGTAGCAATCTTTCTATAGACATAAAATAGCAACCCTCTTGATTGAACAAAAACCTAAGGGACTATATCAAGAAGGTAAGGATGGATAATTATGTTAAATAAATTGCTACATATTTATCAGTTATTATAGGAATTCAGTAGATAATGTCTAAAATAATTATGATATAAAAATGGAGGCATTAGCACATTCTTTAGAAATAGAGAGGTACAAATTAGAAGTAGTAAAAGTTTATAAGGTAACCTCTGGGAAATGGGTCTGGGAGGGGAAAGGAGGTGAATGGTATTTGATTTTGTAAAATTGGAGCAAGTAATGCTTTTGTAGCAATTCAAATTGTAAAATTATAATCCAATCTGCATAAAAATCACCTAAAGGGCACGTGAAAATGCAGCTTCTGTGTTTACAGCCAGATATTTTAATTTAGTAGGATCAGAGGGCCTGGGACTCTGCATTTCAATTAGGCCTGTGAAATTCTGATGGAAGTGGCCCCTGGACCCCACTTTGAGAAAAAAACCCTTGCCTGAGAAACACAGTCACAAAATTGCTGTAACATCAGCTCCAAATGATTTCTGGTCAAAACTAAGCAAATTTGATCCTATGTTAGTTGCATCCATTGGCATTGGGGTAAAACTACGCTGCATGTTAAAACCCTACTTAGTGGGCAATTATTCTCACTCAGATAAGCGAAAAAACAAGAGGCCTAGATGCGGAGGTCAGGGACTGCTTCCGAGCATCGAAAAAAGTCTTCCAACCAGGCAGGTTGCAAACACTGGCAGAAGCCGTGAGACAGCCACTCCGTGTTTAGGGGAGGCTGACTCAGCACGCTGGGCCCTGGCAGGCGCTGGAAGGAACGCCATGGGTCCTGCCCCACCACGTACTCAGCCCACTGCTGAGGAATAGCTGTGAGTGTGAAGGTGTCTGAGGTCACATCCCAACCCGTGCCAAGGAGAAATGCTGAAGTGAGAGCTGTTGCGAAATCTGCTTCTTAAATAGCGACAGCAGCATCACGGTGGAGGCAAACCCATTGTCAAAGGCTTATAGAACCATGAGCAGTCCTCTCAGAAGGGCTACACAACCTTGTTCCTTGGATTCCCTTGAGAGTTAGCACCAGCTTCCCAAACAGAGTCATTAGGGATGGTCCCTAACTTCTATCGAGTAGCTGCCGCAAGCCAGACACCGTATTATATGAGCACGTTACGCCTGCCAAGTCTCACCGAACCAATTTCACAGCTGAGAAAAACGGAGCTTCCAGAAGTTAAGCCACGAGCCCAGCATCACATAGCCAGTATGTGGCAGAACAAGTCTGACTCTTGCCACGATCCCAGATTGCATCCTGGGCCATCCAATAGCCTACAGGGCATCAGATAACAGAATGAGATCACTTGCATTGACGCTGTGGAGGGTGATCCATTTATCACTGCAAATGTGTTCACTGGACAGTAAACCTGCTGGTCTGGCAGGAGGGCTCGCTCAGGTGCTGCGGAGGGAGCTGAACACAGTTACACAGCGTAAGAGTTCCGCCGGGGGGGATCCTCTGAGAGTCACCAAATCACAGCTCTGTGTCACAGCTATGAATGAAACCCACAGCGGGCTGGACAGCCCAGGGACGAGGCGGAGCTAGGGGGTTACAGGAAGGAGTGGCTGATTTTATGTGAAGACCAATCCTTAAGCTGAGGTCACTGGTCAAAGGGTTTCAGAAAAAAAGCCGCAGATACCAAAAAAAGTAGCAAATTCTTTATCACAGAATTTATAAACTGAGGACATTGTAGGGAAAATCACCCCATCTCCTTCACTTTAATTATCATTATGATGAAGAGGAGGAAGATAGTAAGAGTTAACATTGTTTATCTTCCATATGCCAGGCTTTGTGCTAAGTATTAGTTCATTTAATGAGCTAGATGCAATTTGTATCCGCAGAAAACCGAGGCACCATGAGTTTGGGGTAGAATTAGGACTAGAATTCAAGCCTAATTCTGGCTAATTTCCTCTGTGCCTTATAGCCAGTTCCTCTTCTCATGAGAAGGAAGGTGCATAAAGAATACAGTCTTGGGGAGAACCAGGCAAATTCAGATCTAAATCCCGCTGCACCTTGGACTGTGTGGCCTTCTCCGAATCCTGGGTCCCTCATTTATAAAGTGGAGATAATGATATCTTACTCTTCCTTTGGCTGTCAGCATTAAGCGAAATGAGGTATGTATAGAACTTATTACACAGCATCTGGTTCACAGGAAGAACTCAACAAATGCCCCCCCCCCACCTCCTCCTGACTTAGGTATAAAAATAGTGTCTATTTGGTCTTTTCAGTACCTGTCCTTTTAGATAGAAATCATCAAATATCATAATGATCTTCCAAATGGATCGACAACATATTTGCACACATTTACTGACACATATAATGAGATATGTAGGTGCAACAAGAAAATAAGAATATTAAGACCTAATTTTTACAAATTTAAGAAACAGCAACACGGCTTCTTTTCCTGTGTTCTTAATATAATTAGGTGGTATTTAGCTGATACTCAGCTGCACAGTGAAATCACCTGGAGCTTTAAAAATACCCAGCATCCAGGCTGCACCTCATACCAATTCAATCAGCATCCCTGGGGACGAGGGTCAGGCATCAGCAGTTTAAAAAAACAACTCCTCAGCTGCTCCCGATGAGCCATCCAAAGGGAACCACTGAGCTGCACTAGAGCAGGGTTTCTCAACGTGTGGCCCGAGGACCAGCAGCCTGGGCATGAGCTGGAAGCCTGTTAGCAATGCACATATCAGGCCCCACGCCAGACCTGCTGGATCAGGAAATCCGGGGCTGGGTTCCGCCAGGAGGTTCTTAAGCACACAAGTTTGAGAACCACTGTTCTAGGTATCCAGTCCTCTCCCTTATCCTCTGTCCGAACTAATCAATTATGTCCTGTTCATTTTACCTTAAAAAAAAAAAAATCCTCGCCCAAAGATATGTTTTTATTGATTTTTAGAGAGAGAGGAAGGGCAAGGGAAAGGAAGAGGAAGAGGACGAGAGGGAGGGAGGGACAGAGAGAGAGGAGAGAAACATCAATTGGTTGCCTCCCATACATTCCCCGAAAGGGAGGTCAGGATGCAACCTAGGGATGTGGCCTGACTGGGAATTGAACCTGCAATCCTTTGGTGAATGGGAAGATGCTCCAACCAACTGAGCCCCCGGCCAGGGCTCATGTTACCTTTCAGTTATATCCCTTCTATGTCCACTCATCTCCAACCTGAGCACCACTAACCGTTCTTGCCCGGCTCACTTATCCTGTTAGGTTAGCTTTTCTCCCCTTCAATTCGCTCTTCCCTCAGCAGTCATAATAAAAATCCAACCACATTCCTTCTCTGGTGCCTCTAGGATAGAATCTAAACCTCCAACATGGCACACAGGGCCCCGTATGGCTGGCCTGTACTAACCTCTCTGTCCTCCTCTCTCATCACTCCTAGACCCAGCTTAGCAATACAGATACATACCATGAACCCCCTTCCCTATGAACACAACGGGGTTTATGGTTTAAACAAAAACCCAATTGAAGGACAAAGAACCAGGAAAGACAATTACTTTTTGCTGGATTACTTACCCAATGTTTGCCTGGCCAAGTTGGAGCCAATCATCTTCATTCAGATCAAAGAACCTCTTCTTGAAGAAACCTTCTCTGGGTCCCGCGTCTCGGGGAAGAATTGTTCCATGTTCCCACAGTGCTCTCTGCATACCTGCCCCTTAGCACGGCTACAGTAAATTGGAGTGATCTCTTTCTGAGTCAGTCTTCCCAGCTAGGCCATGAGCTCAAGGGATATATCACCTTTTGTTTATCTTTATCTCCCCTCTCTCTGGCATAATGCATGCTACATGGTAGGTGCTCAATATACGGCACCAGTTGAACTGAAAACCTGCAAAATGTGTCTACTCGTTCGCAGAGCTTCAAGCAAGTGAATCATAGGCCAGCACTTCTCAAACCTAGATGCACACACGAATCACCTGGAAATGTTAAGAGGTAGGTTCTGATCCAATTAACTTGGGGAAAAGCCCAGACATTCTGCATTTCTAACGAGCTCCCAGGTGATGCTGATGCAGCTGGTTCATGGCCCATCAGTCAGCTACACTTCAAATAGCGAGGTCCTCCAAAGCCATGAAGCACGGGGCACTTGTAGATCAATTTTATTATACTAGAAAAAACATATTTGTACTTTGCAGAAGTGCCAGCAACTGAGAGGAGAAGAGATGATTTATGCTGCTAACTAACTAGACTAGTCTCATAAAGTCCATCATCTTGGAGTCTAAAATATTCTCTTGTAAGAGATTTGCAAACAGTTGGCTGGTGAACCAGGTCTCCACGCAGCTGTTGTCCTCATCGGCAACATCTGTGTAGAGGATAACGAGCTGTCATAGGACTTCTCAATACAAAACCCAAATTCAGTGTGGGGAGAAGAAGAGAGAGAGGCCAACAGGATAGCAGCCAGGCTCAGCAAGAGAGGCTTACTCATTCTTCCCTTCTTTCACAAAGAAAAGTAGTTATTGAGCACGTTCCTGGCCTCCTATCGGCGAGAGGCCCTAGGGTTTGTCAAGGTGGACAAGGAGAGGCTAGAGAAGAAATTTAGTCAAAAGAACATTCCAGAGTTCTGGGTCAGAGATAAAAGGAGGTTCCAATTCAGGGAGTCCAGTAGGAGCTATGCAAATTTTCAACTGTGAATATTCACATGCTCAACCCCTCTGCTTACATTAGGTTAAAGATTTAGGACTTCGATTGAAAATGACAGATGAAGTTTTCCAGAGATATCCCAGGATCCTTAGTCATCTGTAATTCTGCCCAGCTGTTCTGCAGTGCATTCACTGCCGGGGTCCCATGAGAACACAGTGGTTCGGCTATGGATCATTTCTGCCCCGAACCTTGGAAAAAATGTGTGCTTCGTGCTTGTGCCACGGCCCCCTTTTGAGGACATGCAGTGTTGCTTACAGATCACGCCACATTCAATAGATTGGCTATTGTGGAATAGCCAATTCCACAATATTTATAAAGTGCTTTTTTTTTTTTAAGCTTTAACAAACGGTGTTCAGCAACACAGCACGCTTGCCATGGCCTCAGCTTCCGCTAATCCCTAGATTTCCATTCCAGTCACTCAGAGTGTATAAGCCCTGCTCACACACTCCCAACATCCCCACTTCACCTCAGTGCACAAATACACACACAGGCCTTGCTAGGTTTTGTCTCCTTGTCACTTCCCATGCCAGTGCCTCTCCACCAAACCAAACCACATTTATCTTTTCAGGTGAGTTTGTTCAAGCCTTCACTAGAACACACAACACTTCAGCGAGTGTGTTTGCGTTTGGTTCCTTGTGTACATCGGTGAGAGCTTCTATAGGCATGTAGATCCTAGTGGGATTGGTGAGTTGTAGGGTATGTATATCATCAACCTAACTCGACATTGCTCAAATGTTGTTCAGTGGAAGAGTTTACACCATCAGCAGAGTGTGTGTGGGAGTGAGTTCTTCTGGCTTCACATTCTTGATAATCCATGTTACTTTCAGATTTAGAGATCTGATGTATTTCTCACAGACACACACACACACCACAGAACTTTATTTAAATGAGGAGCCTTTGCTTTAGAACTTACTTACCAGAGAGCAATAAATGGTTACTTTAAAACTTTTGACAGCCAACAAATAATTAATTAGATTATTTTTCAATTATTCAAACAAAAGAGTAATGTTAAAGAAAATTACATGGAAAAAGTACAGAATTGCTTAGAGTATTACCCCACTAACATAGTCACCTTTTAAATATGCAATATGCATTCATTAACTTGGTAATTACTTGTTGCCTTAACCAAGTTAAGTGATTTTTTAAAAAGGAATTCACTATTGGCTTATTTATGTATTATTTTCCAAATATGTTTAATCCTGTTCCCATGGGTCTGTCTGAGTAAGACTACAGTTAAAGAAAAGTGAGCAGAACAAGCTTCCAGGTCAGAGTTGCTTTTATTTTACAACTTGTCTCTTGCTACATTGTAATTCCCAAGAACAGCTCTGGTCTTATAGCGAACGCTTGCTTTTCCAATGTTTTGTTTTGTTGCAGCAAAATCAAGTACACACAAAGCATGCTAAAACATAAAACAAATGATCAGAGCACAAAACAGCAGTTCAGCAAATTAGCTCATCGCTCTTTTTGCTTCCTCACAAATTCCATTCTTTTGCAAATGCCCTGGTAAAGAGCAAGCCTTGACTATGGTGGGTGGATTTCACAGGGCAAGCAGTAAGAGATGCAATTTAGGGTCATAGCAGAATTGCAGACACGGGCATGAGTTTCCAGTTCTGTGAATAAATAGGAGACATTCCTAGGAAGTTCTAATTCTAACTGCTTTTTACTCAAGAGTCCAATGCGAGATATAGATGTGATGAAAATTATGACAAAAATCTTCTTTAGGCAGATATGTCATCGGAATTGATGCCTGAACTCTACAGAGTTGGCAAAGAAAAGATTCAGTTGACTCTTCAAGGTCAGTTGTCTCAGTTCTCAGGAGAAATTAAATCATCCCCAGTTTCTCAGTTCTGCTCACTGATGCCTTCACTCAGAAAAGTCTTTCCCGCAGATTTGAACAGGACAAATTCGGTATATTATAAGCCAATTGTAAAAATTGAAAAATTCCTGCACTTACCCCTCCACCTTTCATAGAAAATTTATTTATACTCTCTGGTTAGGGTCACAGGGAGTTACACAGGCCAATGGAGCTAACTTCCTTTCTGCTGTGGTCATCGTGTGTCCTCACCATCTGCAAAACATAAAAATATGATTGTTCTTAGATTTGTTTCAAATGTTATCTCTAGAGACTATTGCTTTATATGCCACATATAAAATAAACACACATGGTTTTTGCCATTTTCAGTAGTCAAAATAAAAGCTCAATTCAGGGCTTTTATTGTAATAATAGATGCAAATGAGCAATATATAAATACAACTATTATAGATATACTTCTTCCAGGGAAAAATATATTCATGATCTGAAATTCCATGCTTAGCACATTCAGCGGCTGGTATCACTGAATCAAAGCTAGAAGGAATGTGTAGTAGACAATGTCAGGGCTCTGCCCAGAATCCCTCTGATCTTTTTATAACATTAATTTCTCAACAACATTCTTTCTCCTCTTATTCCTCTCCCCTCCTTGACCATCTCCCCCCACCACACACCCCTCCACGTGAGCTTTTGCTTCTGGCATCAACACCTATTACTCTTCGCAGGGCTGCCCTGCAGCCACGGGAGCCGCTTTAACCACCTGCAGCATGAGTCCTTGGGAGTGTTCATCTCTCCCTTGGGCAGCCCTTGACCAATCAAAGACCTACAAGTGAAAAAACAAACAAACCCAACTTCCTTGCCTTGGGGCAGAATGATTCTTCAGGGAGACTCAAATGCCCTAGTGCTGAGAGGAGCGACCTAAAGCTGTCCTCTATGGCACTTTGCCCCAGATAATACCTTGTTTGGCTTCCATTCCTTCCCTGTCCTGCTTCCTCCATTCCCTTCCTGGTTTCCCGTGAGCGTCTCCTCAGTAAGTTACAGGCACATGAGTCCTCACCTCAGGTTCAGCACCAGGGAACACGGCCCATGACAGCATCTTAGAGATGCTCCCATCTGCAGACTTAAACACTCTTCCTTATGTACCCACCTCAAAGGGAAAAAATCATGTCCTCTTAACTTCCATATTTTAAAGTTAACATCTCAATATCTTTTCATTGTGAGTTAAAGTACTTGAAAGGGATGTACTTTGAGTGCCTTCCTCAGTTCTCTCACCCTTCCAGTCACCAGTCATTGACCTCCCTCAATCCAGTTCCCTGGTTGTCCATCATAATTCTCCTTTAGAATATTTATGTCTGTTGGCAACACATTCTCTTAATTTTCTTTTATCTGAGAATGTCTTCTCTTGCTTTCTTTCCAAAGGGCTATTTTCACTGGTTATAAAAGTCTGTGTTCATAGGTCTTTTCTTTCAACACTAAAGAAAAAATATATTGTTTCACTGTCCTCTAGCCTTGATGGTTTTGAATGATAAATCTACAATCATTTGAATAGTTGTTCCATTCTTTTGATATATGTAGTTTTTCTCTAGACACTTCAATATTTTTCTTTACCTTTTGCTTTCAGCAATATATAATGTGTCTGAGTGGGGTTTTCTTTGAGTTTTAAAATCTGTAAAGTTATATATTTTACCACTTTGCTAAGCGTTTGGCCATTATTTCCTCAAATATATATATATATATATACTAGAAGCCCGGTGCACAAAATTCGTGCACGGCGGGGGGTTGTCCCTCAGCCCAGCCTGTACCCTCTCCAATCTGGGACTCCTGGAGGGATGTCCGACTGCCCGTTTAGGCCCGATCCCAGTGGGATCGGGCCTAAACGGGCAGTCGGACATCCCTCTCACAATCCAGGACTGCTGGCTCCCAACTGCTTGCCTGCCTGCCTTCCTGATTGCCCCTAACCGCTTCTGCCTGCCAGCCTGATCACCCCCTAACCACTCCGCTGCCAGCCTGGTTGATGCTTAACTGCTCCCCTGCCAGCCTGTTTGCCCCCAACTTCCCTCCTCTGCTGGCCTGGTCACCCCTAACTGCCCTCTCCTGCAGGGTTGATCACCTCCAACTGCCCTCCCTTGCAAGCCTGGTCCCTCTCAACTGCCCTCCCTTGCAGGCCGGGTGCCTCCCAACTGCCCTCTCCTGCTGGCCGTCTTGTGGTGGCCATCTTGTGTCCACATGGGGGCAGGATCTTTGACCACATGGGGGCAGCTATATTGTGTGTTGGTTGCAGTGATGACCAATCTGTATATTACTCTTTTATTAGATAGGATAGAGGCCTGGTGCACGGGTGGAGGCCAGCTGGTTTGCCCTGAAGGGTGTCCCGGATCAGGGTGGGGTTCCCTTGGGGCGTGGAGCGGCCTGAGCGAGGGGCCTGTGGTGGTTTGCAGGCCGGCCACGCCCCCTGGCAACCCAAGCAGACGCCCTGGTATCTGGAATTTATTTTCCTTCTACAATTGAAACTTTGTAGCCTGGAGCAGAGCCAAGCCTGCTGCTCCCTCCGGGGTGGCAGCCATCTCTGTGGCAGTTAATTCACCTTCTACAATTGAAACTTTGTAGCCTTAAGCGGGTGAGCCCGGCCAGGGTGTGCGGAAAGCTTTGCTTCCCCTGTTGCCGCCGGCAACCCTGGCCTGCTCTCTCAAGCTCCATTCTGCCGCCATTTGTTTGAATTTGTTTACCTTCTATAATTGAAACTTTGTAGCTTGAGTGGAGGCTTAGGCCTGCAACGGCTATGGAAAGCTTGGCTTCCTCTGTTACCTGGGAAACCTTGCTCACTGTGGCTGTAGCCATCTTGGATTGGGGTTAATTTGCATACTCGCCCTGATTGGCTGGTGGGTGTGGCTTGGCTGGTGGGCGTGGCTTATGTAGCGGAGTGATGGTTAATTTGCATATTACCATTTTATTAGAGAGGATATATATATATATATTTTTTTTTATTTATTTTTTTTTTTCTGAACAAATCTAACTTACTACTTTCCTTCTGTAATGTCAATGAAACAAATGTTAGACGTTTTGATATTGTTCTACAAGTTTCCGAGGATCTGTTCACTTTTAAATATCTCTTCTCTTTGGATCATGTAATTAGTCTATCTTTAAGTTCATGACTCTTTCTCTGTCATTTTCACTCTGCTATTGAACCTATCAGTGAATTTTTAAATTGCAGATATTGTATATGTTTTTTTAATTCTAAAATTTCCTTTTGGTTCTTCATTGTTATCTCTGTTTCTCTGCTGATGATGTCTATCTCTCTCTTCAATTCAAGTAGTTTGTTTTCTCTCATGGAGGATAGTTAAATAGCTGCATTAATGTCTTTTTGATAATTGCAACATCTGAGTCAGCTCGAGGTTGGCATCTGTTGATTGTCTTTTCTGTTGAAAATAGTTCACATTATTTCCTGGTTCACTGTATGTCGCATCATTTTGGATTCTATTCTGGACATTTTGAATATTCTATTGTACAGACTCCAAGTCCTATTATAATTCTCTGTAGAATTAAAAAAAATTTTTTATGGCAGGCAATCAACCAGGTAGGTTCAGAATGCAGGTGCAGTGTCACTTCTGCGGATAGTGGTTTCAATCTCAGTTTACTGTCCAAAGCCTTTGCTATCCTGTTTTGGGTCTTCCCCAACCCTGTACAACTTAGGGGAGAGCCTGGGACTTCTGCAGATCCCATAATTAGAATTGGAGGATCCCCTTCTCAAGTTCCCTTCTCTCTGAGGTTACCCCCACCTGCTGACCAATAGGACCTCTCTTCCTGGTTCCTCCGGCCAGAAAATCAGGGTTTCTCTTTCATTTTAGCTGTCGGGCCTTCCACTCAGCTCCAAACTGTGCCCACCTTCAAAGCAAAACCATGAGAGGAAAGAGGGAAAATACGGGAATTTCTTCCACCATCTTAGACAAACAGGGGCCTCTATTCCTAGTTCTTCTGCCAAAGAAATGGGGTTACTACTGAGTTTTGCTGGGGCCCATCCTTAGCATGAAGCCTCAGAAGAAAAGAGAAAAGAAAGCAGGAAACTCATGCCCCTTCACAATGTATCTGCTTTTGTTCACTTTGCAGAGTTCTCAGGCAGTTGCTTTTGTGTTTTGTCCAGAGTTTTCATTTGTAGTTAATCTGTGGGAGAAATAGGCAGCATGGGCTTGCTCTATTTTAAGACTAAAGTGAGTTTAGTCCATCTACACTGGGGCCAGATATTTCATCACATTTACATTTGATTTTCCTTTCCTTACATCTTATCTTCTCTCCCATTTCTGACTATATTTTTCATATTTCTTCTCTCCTCATCATTTTGCTAATTTTTTTCTATATCTACAGTTATACCTATATATAATATACAAAATATAGGTATAAAGTGTATGTGTGTGTATATATATATATATATATATATATATATATATATATATACACATATATATATACTAGAGGCCTGGTGCACAACATTCATGCACTGGGGGGGGGGGGGGGGTTGTCCCTCAGCCCCGGGACCCTTCTCACAGTCTGGGATCCCTTGGGGAGCAGGCCGAAACCAGCAGTTGGACATCCCCCGAGGGATCCTTAGTGCTGCTGTGGAGGCGGGAGAGGCTCCCGTAACCTTTGCTCACCAACTGTGAGCCCGGCTTCTGGCTGAGTGGAGCTCCCCCTGTGGGAGCACACTGACCACCAAGGGGCAGCTCCTGCGTTGAGCGTTTGCCCCCTGGTGGTCAGTGCACGTCATAGCCACCGATTGTTCCACCGTTGGGTCGATTTGCATATTAGCCTTTTATTATATAGGATATATACACACACACACCTACACTATTTACATATATATATATATATATATATATATATATACACACACACACATATATATATATATATACTAGTGTGTATATATATGTATATATATATGGTGTTTTATATACATATTGCATACATACACAGTATTTTATTATATAACTACACCAAAATTTATTTATCATATCTGCTGTTGGGTGTTTTTGTTCCCACTTTGGGGCTACTACAAATAGTGGTGTTATGAACATTCTAGTACATAAATTTTGGTGAGTATATATTTTTAGGTTGGGTATATGCATTGGAGTATAATTACTAGGTCAGAGGATATGCATATTTTCAGCTTTAGTAGATACACAGGAATCATTATTTTAAGATAACTTCCCACCTAATTTCGGTACACAGCGAAGATTGAGAGCAGCTGCCCTGGAGCCCACGACAGCTGCCTGTTCATCTATTTCTCTGTAGCTGTAGGTCCATCGCCGCCTCCCCACGCAGCCTAAGAAGCTGCCCTCAGCCACCACAGAGGCCTCGGAACCACACAGCCTGTTCTCTCCCGATGCCACTCAGCTAGGCGCCTGCATCTCAGACCAGGGAAGCCCTGGGTGCTCAGGCAGAAGGCAGACCCTGAGGCTAGTTGCACAGTTCCTCTCCACCTCCATCATGCACAGGGTACAGGATTCTCCTGCGTACTCAGGACCTGCAGACCTTGATCTTGCTCCTCTCACATCTCACCTCTACCCCCTGACTCCCACCAAGCATTTACACCTATTTTAGTTCTGGTTTTGTCAACACCACTGATTCCCTTTTTTGCCTTTCTGGAGTTTTATCTCCCTGGCCCCTTACTTTGGGGACCCCTTGTAGCTAAGCCCCTCCATCCTATCATCTCCACCTGTCAATGAGTTCTCATTGCTCATCTTCCACCAGGAAAAAACCCAAACAAAGAAGATACTCCAGGGTCTTCAAGTCCATTGCATTCAAGGGTTACCTTTTTTATCTCGTTGTTTATCATTTGCCGGAGCTGTAATTTCTTCTGAATGTGCCTCTTCCTTGTCTTTCATCATCAGTTCCCCAGCTGAAAAGAGCGCGTATAACTTCTGGATCAGATCAGTAGAGGTCCCAGAACCATTCTCATCACTGCTCCCTAATACAAAGACATGCTGCTCCTGGGAACCAAATTCGCCCACCGGCTCACTGTTCTCTGTCTTTATTTCATACACCTCAGGAATAAAGCTGAAGTGCCAGAGAGAAGAGAGGAAAAATATGTTAGCCAAGTCCCTTGCAGGATTAAATGTCAATACAGCCAGATAAATGCAAAAGGAATCAATTTTATGCATGCGATTGGAATGGTCCAAAGGCAGTTGGTGGATGGAATTTGACTGAAGGGTGATTTTTTAATATTCTGAAGGGAAATTAGCCATTTGCGTCAGTGGTGGAGGACTCCAGACCAATATTATTTTCATCACTGAATTTTTATTGAGTACTTAAGGGTTGTACTTGACAAAATCAAACTTAAAAGACTCTTTCTGCCAATCTTCATATGGGCTCGGTTTACTAAACGGCACATGTTTTTCTTTTTCATGTTTTTCTGCTACTCTAAGATGGTTACATCCAACCTTTGATATTATAAGTTTTCTGCAGTACCCCATAGGAGAGGGGTGTTATAGAGTTACTAATAAGGTATTTTAAGGACCTCTTTTTTTTTTTGTAAAAGCAAAAGAAAAGAAACATAGTTCTTGCTAATGTGGGTCCCATTTGGTCTTTTAGTAATACCCAATCTGTGCTGTCATCACAAGCTGGGGGCATTTCACACACACACACACACACACACACACACACACACACGCACGCAACACACACACATACACATATCTCACAACCAAACTTCTTGTACCCTAAAAACTAAAACTCCATTCATTTCAAATTATTCTCTTAAGGACTGTTTCCAGCTGCATTATTACCCAAACTGTGAATTTGCCTACTCACTGTAGAGTGTTTTCAATGCCCACGTTCTCCGGGTTGGGAGAGGTGATGTTAACACACTTGGGTCTCAGATCTGCAGGAGGATAGCTGTTGATGGCACCTGGAGAGAGAGTGGGCTTGTTAATCTACATTTTACCCTTCCGCATTCTGAGCATCACCCAAAGCTAGTTCATCTTCTCCCGTGGTTGAACATGTTTTCAAGAGCAAATTAATTTTATAAAGGCCTCAGCAGTGTGGCACTCTCTGACATTGCAATACGCCGCTGGCAAAGTCAATAAGATACAGCCGTGATTGAGTCAAACATTCTCCTGCTCTGTATGTCACAGGCTCGTGATATACTTCAAGGACAACTCTTCATCTCTTCTATCATCTGTTTCTCTCCCTATAAAAGGAGGATCTTTCTAGAAGACACCATTAACAACTGAAATTGCCAGGCCCATTTATCTCGGGGTTGGAAGAAGGCACCATATTTTGCAAGTGATAAGTCTGCTACTAAATATAAATCTTGAGTTCCAAGATTCGTGGGGCTTTATGAGTGCCAGAAAATCTGCCACCCCGGGATTCCCTGGTCACCTTGCAGGAGCTGTGGACAACCATTGAATGTGGCCTCTGCCCCACTCCTCATCCCCAGCACAGGCCAGGACCTGCTTGCTGCTACAAGCTCTTAGGTATGCTGCCATACCCATGTCTAAAATGACAACACATGGGGCTGGGGCAGCCACTCTCAAAGCCTCATTGTGAAACGACACCCTTAACTTTCCTGCCTGGCTACGCCCGAGCCAGCTCTCTGGGGCAGAGGCTCTGGAAGAGATCTGTGCCCGGGGTTCATACGAATTCAAGTCAGAACCAAAGGTAATGTATAAGGAGGAGATAAATAGAAGTCCTTGGGCAGGAGGAAGGTGGTGGTGGTGGGATATTATTTATTACAGCAATGCCTCTTGTTAAGGGTTTAGGAATTGAAGTATAGTTTAATGGACACTCCTGGAGTCAGACTGCATGGAGTTAAGTCTAGAACTTGCCAACTACTAACTGTGAGCTTTTGAGCAATGTATTGAATGTCTCTGAACCTTAGTTTTTTTTTCATTGTAAAATGGGGATACTGATGCTTTTCTGTGAGGGCTGTACTAAGGATAAAATTCATTAAAAGAACTTAGTACATAGGAAACATTCACAGGTCAGGGTTCAAAGACACTTTTTACCCATATGGGGGTTTTCTGACAAAGATCTTGACAGTGTAACAGTAAAGTTCAATATCAGTAAGTCCTGAGATTTTTCTTTGTGGTTTTCTCACTGCCTCCTACGCATGTCTTAGACTCAACCACTCTTGACTGAAGTGAGGATCATGTTGCTAAGTCACCTGGTGGATTGTACACAGAGGTATTAAATGTATTACAAAAGCAATAGAAGGAAGCAGCCCAAGTGCCCCTCAGTAGGTGAGTGGATAAAAAAGCTGTGGCACATTTACACAGTGGAGTACTACTCAGTCATGAAAAAGAATGAAATCTTACCTTTTGCGACAGTATGGATAGACCTGGAGGGTATTATGCTAAATGAAATAAGCCAGTCAGAGAGAGATAAATACTATTTGATTTCACTTATGTGTGGAAACTAATGAGAAAAAAAAACACACCTAACAAACAGAACAGAAACAGACTCATAGATACAGAGAACAGATTGATAGCTACCAGAGGGGCGGGGGTGCGGGGACTGGGTGAAAAGGTGAAGGAGATTAAACAAACAAAAAAGACAATCTCATCGACAGACAACAATATGGTGATTACCAGAGGAAAAGGGGGTCGGGAGAGGTAGGAGAGGGTAAAATGGTAATGGGAAAAAGACTTGACTTAGGTGGTGACCACACAATACAATATACAGATGATGTATTATAGAATTATACACCTAAAACCTATATAATTTTATTAACCAATGTCAACCCAATGAATTCAATTAAAAAGAAATAAAATGTAAAAAAAAAAAGCAATAGAAGAAAAGGTTCGATAACTCACGTCTGATTGAATAGACAAATGGCTTGACAAACTTGATGATATAGTTCAAATCTGCTTTGTGGGTTCGGCCAAGCTGGACTAAGTGATGATCCAGTGGGTGGCTGGCTAATTCTTCTAATTCCTTGTCATTGTGCATTGGACCAAATGAAAACACAAATATGGAGTAGCCCTGACATTTGGCTCTCAGAGATACATTTCTTAAAACTTCCTTATCTAAGGGGTTGGTTTCTCCAGAAGATATAACAAAGATAACTTTGTTTTTCCTCAGGTTGGGGGTTCCCGCAAAGACATTGTCAATTGTCCACTGCAGGGCGTGGCCAATAAAAACATTTCCATTGAGCTGTTGAAGAGAGTCTTGGAGGTGATGTTTCATTTGGTATATACTACTGTAAGTAACCAGATCAAATTCCAGGTAGACAGGGCATTCTTCCGTGTTGGGCATATAGCCTGGCGGAGAGTAGCTCAGGACTGCCACTCTGTCCCCTAAGGTGGAAGTCAGTGGATCTGGGGCAATGTGAAAGTAATCAAGCACTGAGGTTATGAAAGCTTTCACTTCCTTAAACTCATCATTTCCGACTCTTTGGGAAGCATCGATGAGGAAAGCAACATCCGTGTAATATTCTTGAAGGGAGGCATCTCCAGGTTTGTCATAAAGACTTGGTTCTTCTTTTCTGCCATGGTTTTCATGTCCTGCAACAGAATAACTGACGTCACTCTTTTTAGTCTAAGGATAAACTCAGAACTCCTAGCCAAGGAAGATCAATGCACAGGATGGGGTGTTGCCATGCTTCACTCCCACACCCATGTCAGGCATCACTAATCAAGTACAGTACTTGTTACAAGGTTCATGTTCCAATTATGTCTTCACGCAGCGCATGCAGAGCCACTACCATTCAACGGGTATTGTCACATGAAAATAATTTATTTGCTACCCCATCCCAGATCTTTGTCAAAGGATTGATTGATCCTCCAGCTATTTTCATATGTAAGATAAGAAATATGCAGCTATATTTAGTGTCTTCCTGTACAAGACCTTATAGGGGATCGAACCCACAACCTGAGTATGTGCCCTGACCAGGAATCAAACCTGCCACCTTTTGGTGAATTGAATGATGCTCCAATCAACTGAGCCATACCAGCCAGGGCGATGCTCTTTTCATTAAAAAAACAAAACAAAACAAAAAAAACTTTGTTCTTCTTGAGTTTTATTTTGGAGAATTTCCATTGCTACAACTTCAAGTTCACTAATTTTTTCTTTTACCAAATCTAAGTTGCCATTAATCCCAGTAGCATATTGTTTCATCTCTGACATTGCAGTTTTCATCTCTAAAAATTCTATTGAATCTTTTTTATCTTCCATGTCTCTACTTAACTTTTTTAAATGGGGATGTAGTTATAGTAACTGTTTTAAAATCTTTGTCTGCTAATTCTAACATTTGTGTCCATTCTGGTTTGTGTTTGAATTATTATGCTCTTGAATATGGGTCATGTCTTTCTGCTTCTTTTTATGCCAAACATTGTGAAATTGTAGCTTTTGGATATGGAATACTTTCGTATTCCTATAAATACTCATGTGCTTTGTTTTGAGAGGTAGTCAAGTTACATGGAAACAATTTGGTCCTTTGGGTCTTTCTTGTTATGATTTGTTAGGCGAGTCTGGTGTGGTGCTTAATTGAAGGCTTGATTATTCTCCGTTATTGAAGCAAGACCTTCCTACGTTTTCTCCCCAGTAATCTATGAATCATAAGTTTTTCAGTTTCACTGGTGAGAAAAGGCATGATTTCTGGCCCTGTGTAAGCAACTGGCACTATTCCCTAATCCCCCAGCCTCAGATCAACTCCTCACATGTATGTGCTATCAGCACTCTGCTGAATAATCGAGGGGGACCCTCTGGAGTTCTCTCTGTGTGCAGCTCTCACCTCTCTGATATTTTACCCTGTGAATTCTTACCACTTTGGTCTCCCTGAACTCTCAGTTCTGTCTCCTTAACTCATGGTCTATATTGGGCACCACCTGAATTCTGCCTTCCTGCACCAGGGCCTAGGAACTCTCTCACAGCAATGACCTAGAACAACAGAGGGCTCACCTCATTTGTTTCCCATCTCTCGGGGATCCCTGGCTTTCATTTCTTGAAGTCCAGTGTCTTGAAAAGTGCTGTTTCATGTGTGTGTGTGTGTGTGTGTGTGTGTGTGTGTGTGTGTGTGTTTATTTTTTTCTTTTGGTAATTTCTTTCAGTTGGGAGGTAAATCCAGTTCCTGTTACTCCATCTTGGGCATTTCTAATAGATGATAACTGACCATCTTGTTTGAGATATTTCTATGTTCTCTTCCTTCTCGCAAAGGGCTAAGAACTAGTCATTTATGTACCTGATTTTTCTTTTATCAATACCTGTGTAGTACTTGAACAGGATTTTGCACTTCACAAGTATGACTGAAATTTATGGGCCTCTCATTCCCCATCAGGAACCTAGTTTCAAACTCCCAGAATTTTTTATCAAGATGTAGGTCCGTTATGATTAAATTACTAAATATAAAACTGGGAGTGCAGAAAAAGCATATATTTTATATTCTTATTTGCAGTGAATTTTAGATAATATCCTTTAGCTCTAAAACGTTATCACAAAAAACATTTCTAGAGTTCTTGGCTACAGGGTATTAGGAACTATGAAGATTAGTTAAATGGACCTTTCTGTCATTTTGTCGTATATGATTCTGGAGTTGACTATTCACTAACTGCTCTGCAAAAGAATCTCTGTTTTCCAACGACAGCGTTTCAGCTTCTTTTAGAAGCCCGATCAACACACTTCGTTAAAACACAAGAAAAAGCATTTCATAAATGTTCTGGTAGAATAGGAAGGGCTGACTTAGCAGGTTAGTGAAAAACTCTTTCACACATGCCCACACCAGAAATATTACTGTGTGCCCCCCCCGACCCCCGCCGCCCCAACATTCTCTTTATATGTGAGGAAAATCTCAATCCTTTTCCAAAGTACCCAGCAGAACTATTCTCTAATGAGGTGTATTTCACCTATAAAATTATTTATAGGATTAGCATGAGAATCTAAGAAGCTAAATGTAGATGATTATTTCTTGAAAATTCTAAATTTTAGTCAAATGTAAGGTGTGATTATTTTATTTTGAGTCTAAATTCATCTCATTTAGGGAGACCGGACCTTCAAAAATACGTTCCTTCAAGGAAACCTGGCAGAAGTAAGAATAAAATATACCCATAGCTCATAACAATTCTGTGTATTTTCTGGAAATGTCACCAAGCCAAATTCCCGTCTTCAAGCCTGAAGAATTTCCTCAGAATGGCAGAGGAGAGAGGGCTGGCTCACTTTATTATTGACAAGGCTTGGAAGGAATGAGGAATCCGGCTGAATTTCCAGGGAACCGGCCCCAGAGATTAGTCTAAGTGTGGCCAAGATTTAAGCCACAATGCCAGGTGCAGTGCAGGAACTTGAGGGAGAAGCGGGGGTGGGAAGGGAATTTAGGGCGAAGGGAGACTCTATAGGACGTAAGTCATTTGGATTGGGATTAAGTGTGCTGTTAAATTGCTATGCTGCCTTCCCTGGAATTGGTGGGAAATCTCAAGATATGCACGAGGTACCCAGCTGTCTGCCTTAGAATTTGTCCATGGGTCAAAATTAGCCATGTGGTCTCCATAGGTAAGTATATATACAACTGAGGCTATGTTGTATGTTTCTGTCCATATGAACTGTAGTAGATATTTTTCAAGTTAACCTTTTTCATAAGACTTCTCATGAGGTTGACAATGCCTTCTTTTTTACTTTTACACTTTCTGAGTATTTAATTGAGCATTCAGTTCAATTCAGATCTTATGCTCAGCTCTATGCATGTCTCCTCTCATTTAATTTTCTATGCAGCACTCTGAGGATGGGATTACCATTATTCCCATTTTACAGATGAACAAGCTGAGGCTTGGAGAGGGTAAGTGACTTGGCTAAGAAATGACAGCCTGTACATGGCAGGGGCAGGATTTGAACCCCACTCTGTGTAACACCTTCAGAAGAACTGGTCATCAGATATGAGGAGAACAGACACATTAAGGGAAATATTAACCATTTGATCAAAGGCCCTGGTTTGAAGAAAGAGTATCTCAGTCAGTTGCTGTTACTTCTGATTAAAACCACTAGAGAAAGTTTTCTTCCAAAAGTAGGCAATTTATATGAATTAAATAAAGCTTGTAATTTTTTCTTCTCTAGATATTGTAGAGCAGTGGTTATTAGAAAAATTTTTTGGAGATTGAGTCCTGTCTGCCATTTGTTAGCTCTGTTCCCCTGCTAAAAAATAGTAATAGACTACAACCTTATAATGTTTTTGAGAAAATTAAAGCTTGCACAGTGCCTAGCATATCCTAAGTACTCCAAATATATACTCTATAGAGAGAAATGAACAAATAGGAAAGCATCAGACATCTGAAAATCCTGCCCGTGATACTATATTTTGCAAATCAGAATTTTCATAAAAAATATACAAAGTTGACTGGGATTAGTGGAACACAACTTACACACATGCACACAAGTGTACACATCCTCTCAGAAACGAGAAAACTAATTCTGTTGTGTTTGCGCATGCTTAACTGCAGAGAGGTATTGTCACATGAAAAATAACTCCACTTAACATCCCATCCCAGGCCTGTCCTCCCTCCTGTCTGGTGAGGTCACGGGTCAAGCTCTCAGGTGGGGCAGCAAGGTGTGCAGTCACAGGGTGTGTACCTGACTTCATGTCATTGGTTTTATGCCAAAGGGAAATAGAGACACATGTAAAATTCTCTTCTTTTATTGTATGAGGTCCTCTTTCCCCAGTGTCTGAACAAGCAGGAGTAACTCTTAAAATAGATTTCATCCTTTCCCCCAAAGACTTAAAATAAATGTCTTTCCTAACCTAGACTTTTCCAGGTGGACTTAAGTCTGCAAGACTTACCCTCACCATCTACTTCGCACTCTGAAACAACAGTTTGCAGAAGGTACCAGTGTACCGGGAAAAAGGGATGCATGCCAGGAGTTATTTACTAGTGTACCCAAACACCTGGATCTGGCACTTTGGTTTTTATGGCCTCTGAATGAGTTTGTAAGCAGATTTTTAAAAATGAAATAAAATTTTAAAAAATTGTACCACCCCTCCAGCCAGTTTTTCTCAATGGTTAGAGTGTTGGCCCACGGCTGAAGGGTCCTGGGCACATACCTCAGTTTCAGGTTTACCAGTAATTCCCGGCCCAGGTTGGGGCATGAGCGGGAGGCAACCAATTGATGTGTCTCTCTCACATCGATGTTTCTCTCTCTCTCTTTCTATCCCTCTCTCCCTCTTCCCCTCCCTTCCACTCTCTCTAAAAATCAATGGAAAAATATCCTTGGGTGAAGATTAACAACAACAAAAGAATGCAATCTTGCCATGTGCAACAACATGGATGGATCTTGCGGGCATTATGCTAAGTGAAATAAGTCAGACAGAGAATAAATACTATATGATCTTCCTTCTATGTGGAATCTAAACTTAAACAAAATGAAACAACAAGCTCACAGATACAGAGAACAGTGTGGTAGTTGCCCGAGGTGGGGGCAATGAGGGTAGGAGAAATGGGTAAAGAGGGTCATAAGGTAAATAAATAGATGATAGATAGATTAGATAGATAGATAGATAGATAGATAGATAGATAGATAGATGGATAGATAGATAGATATGGCACATTACTGAGCAGCAGCAACAACAAACCAAAAAGAATCTAAT
This sequence comes from Cnephaeus nilssonii, assembly GCF_951640355.1. Lineage (NCBI taxonomy): Eukaryota > Metazoa > Chordata > Mammalia > Chiroptera > Vespertilionidae > Cnephaeus > Cnephaeus nilssonii. The sequence goes on along the minus strand of NC_137088.1, from coordinate 24,993,450 downwards.
CCAAACAATAAGATAATAAAATGTAGCTATGTTTTGATTTAATAATAAAACTCATAATCTATACTCATAATGTTTTCAGAATTTTATGTCAAATATGAAGCCAATATTATGTGAGCAGCATGCCAGGAGTATTGGGAGTTGAAGGGAAAGAAATGACAGCACAGCAGTGTTTTGGGGGAGAGAGAAGTGTGTAATAATGCATTTTTAGAGTCTGAATTGAACTGTATCTTTGTGACAGTTTTTTAGGACATTCCAAGGCTTTCATGGTTTCCCCAAGTATGGAGTCTGGCAATAAAAAAAAAATCTGGCATTTATCTTGCCACAGGAATTCAGGCAGCTGCAAAAGCCCAGATAAATCTAATTTTCATGGTTCCTGTGATTTTAATAGCCATTTGCTGAATGAAAACTTTATTTGCTATTAAAGTAGAATTGTATCATATAATATGTAACAATTCTGGAATGACCATGTGACTCCAATTGTTACAAATAAAACCGGGGTTATGAATTCTCACTATATTAAGGGCTCAATAATTTCAGAGGCTCAAGGTCAAATGGGGCAAAGGTAGTGATTTCTAGGCACCCTTCTCCCAGAGCCAATCACATGCTTTTTAGAGTAAGGTAGGTAAATATAAGACAGATGACAACATGTTACTTTCATGAAAAACTTTAAGTTATATTCCTATCAACATCTTATTTTTAAATTAGCACGCAGAGAAGTGTTCCTGAAGTGGAACCATAGAGCAAAAATCATAAGACCCACCAAAAAAATAAATAAATAACCCCCCCCACACACACACACAAAACCATAATATAATAAATTCCCAAGCAAAAGTAAATGCAACAACCTCCGTCTATAGTTTAAAATAAAGAGGAAACTCAGTTTATTCCCCAAAAGAGCCTCAAGATGGTTGAGATTTCCTAAAGAGTTCATGAAACATGTCATTAAAATTTGGACATGACCATGATGCGATTGCTGACCTCCTAGTTTAGAAATGTTTACTGATGCTATGAAAGCAGGACATTCAGCTGATGTTCCATGGGTACCTTAGAAGTGAATTCGTTGCATTTAATTCCAGTGCAGATTTCAATTTAGCAGAAGTAAAGATCTACATTCAAGTTCACTATGTGCCAGCAGAATTAGAAGCAAGCTACGAGTTCAACAAGAGGTAAATAGCTAAACTCACTCATTTATTAAAAGTAACATTATAAGGACACAGAAAAATCAGCATGAAGCTTGAAGCAATATGTAAAATGATGACAGGATTATGTGAAAAGTAGGATATGCAACTGATTAAAACTATGTAAACCTATATGCCTGTGGGAAAAAAACAAAGCATTTATTCCACACTACAAACAGCTCAGCTTGTTAAATTGTTTGAGACTCTCTGTATAAAAATTTTATATAGTATAACAGTACTTTTATAATGTTTTTTAAATTAGCAGAATCCTGAGGGTACTGAAGGAATGTCTACAGGGTGTAGGAACCACCAGCCCCTCCATTGAGTCTTCTACTTATAACACTGTGGGGTAGGAAGTTTCTTCTAAAAAAGGGGGCGGGGGGCGTTCCTCTCACTATTGACAGTTTCTCTGGATAATTCTTTGTTGCAAATGGTTAGAGGCATCTGTGGCCTCTACCTTCTAGATGCCAGTAGTACCTTCCAATTGTGACAACAAAAACCTTCTCCAGACATTGCAATGTGTCTCCTAGGTGCACCCCTTTCCCCCAGAGAATATGCAAGAGATGATCACTAAACACCTTTCCTACTCTAATACCCTAAGATTGATTCAAAGTCAAAAGACATACCGGCTTTTTAAAAAGAGCTAATCTGTAGATCAGAATCAGATTAAAGTTAGAAAAAATGTAAAACAGAGCCCTGCAAATTCCCTTGAGCTCAATTCCAGCCTTACTCGAAGAGGAAAGTGTTGGTTTTAATTTCTCAATGAAATTCATTAAAAAGAACATCAGCTGAAGTTATCCTAAGGCCTGGGACTGCTTAAAGCGATGAGTAAGCCCAAGGCTGAGTTTGGATTAGTGTTTAACATTCATTACAAATTATCCTGTCCTCCTTTAATCCTGAAAATAGACTGAATGTATTTTAAATGCTATTAACATAGTATCTTTGATGAAAGTGCTAGGCTTGCCACTGGCTCAACTATTGCAATTTAATTAGAATTAAACCATCCATTTTTCATTACATAATTCCAAAGAGCTAAGTGTATGCCATTGGTAAGTAAGTAGGAGGGGCAGAATTTTCCAAGGAATTTTTATATTGCAGATATCATGGTCAAAATGCATGGTAGTGCCGAAACCGGTTTGGCTCAGTGGATAGAGCATCGGCCTTCGGACTCAAGGGTCCCAGGTTTGATTCTGGTCAAGGGCATGTACCTTGGTTGCGGGCACATCCCCAGTAGGGGGTGTGCAAGAGGCAGCTGATCGATGTTTCTCTCTCATCGATGTTTCTAACTCTCTATCCCTCTCTCTTCCTCTCTGTAAAAAAATCAATAAAATATATATTTTTAAAAATGCATGGTAGTATCTCTAGATAATCTCTATATCCTTTGGGTCTTAAAAAGTGTTTTATTAGATAGATGTTTGGATGGATGGATGGACAGATGGACGGATGGATGGGTGGATGTTCAGTGGTCTTGGATAAGTAAAATCATATTATAACCCAGTGCTCCTGGAACCCTTTGGAAACAAATCCTCCCTTCTGTTCTGTGATACTAGATGCCCAATTGCTTTCAGCTCCATTGAGAACAGAACAAATGTGGCACACCAAAGCAGCCTGTATCAGAATCACATGTGCTGCTTGTTGAAACTCAGATTGCTGAGCCCCCAGCCCAAGTTTCTGAGTCAGGAGGTCTGGGATGAGTACTGAGAATCTGCATTTCTAGTGAGTTCCCCGGTGACGCTGATGCTGGTGGTTCAGGGCCCACACTCTGTGAATCCTTGGGATAGTGGATTTCGAACCTGAAAAAATACAAAAATCACCTATAGTGGATTTAAAGCTTGTCTCTTTCCCCTTGCCACTCACACCTCTAAATATGAAGCAGTATTTCTGAGGAAGCTTAGAAATCTGTGCTGACAAAGGACTTTCATTCCAGGTAATTTTGATACAGATGTCCTCGAGCTGCTCAGAAAAGGTGATGGCACTGAACATGAACTTGGAAATCCAAGCAGATAAGAGACACAGAGAGAGAGAGAGAGGCATAGGCAGAAAGATAGTGGTTGTGTTTCTTGTTAAAGAGTGTGATAAACAACTCATCGCTAGACCACAAGACTCTAGGAATTCTATAAATTTCTTAAATGGTTGTGATTCCTGACTTTCCCTCAAAACTCTCAGCTCAAGGGCAGAAAGATCAGCCATAAGAATCAAATTTACACCATGGAATACTATGCAGCAGTAAAAAAGAAGGTTCTCTTACCCTTTGGGACAGCATGGAGCGACCTGGAGAGTATTGTGCTAAGCAAAATAAGCCAGTCAGAGAAAGACAAGTATCACATGATCTCATTCATATGTGGAATCTAATGAACAAAATAAACTGATGAACAAAATAATTCTGGAGACATAAAAGCATGGAACAGACTGTGGAATCTCAGAGGGAAGGTGAAGGTGGGTGGGTGAGAAGAGATCAACCAAAGAACTTGTATGCATATATGCATGACCCATGGACACAGACACTAGGGTCAACAAAGCCTGGGGCGGGGGGTGGGAGCCAGCTAGAAGGGGTCAATGGTGGCTGAAAAAGGGGACATATGTAATACTTTCAACAATAAAGATTTAATTTACTAGATCCATGGTCGGCAAAGAGCGGCTTGCGAGCCACATGCAGCTCTTTGGCCCCTTGAGTGTGGCTCTTCCACAAAATACCACGGCCTGGGCGAGTCTATTTTGAAGAAGTGGCCAGAAGTTTAACTTTAAAAAATTTGGCTCTCAAAAGAAATTTCAATCGTTGTACTGTTGATATTTGGCTCTGTTGACTAATGAGTTTGCCGACCACTGTACTAGATGTACCGGTTAATAATGCGGATTTTGTAATCAAAGAAAACACGATAATTTCAAGAGAAACAACAAAAGTGCTTTATTCAAAGTAATGTCCATTGCTAGCTACATATTTTCCCCATTTTTCAGGTAATTTGTGGATACCGTCCCAATAGAACTATTCTTATTTTGAGGCAAACCATTCAGAGACACAATTTTCCACTTCTTCATATGTTTTGAAGTGCTGCTCAGAAAGTGCGTGTGCCATCAATCGAAACAAGTGGTAATCTGAAGGAGCAAGGTCTGGTGAATACGGTGGGTGGGTTAATACTTCCCAGACAAGATCTTTTAACGTGTCTTTAACTTCTTTAACTGGTTTTGAAGTGTGTGATGGTGCGTCATCATGAAGCAAAATTACTTCACCGTGTCTTCTGGCCTATTCTGGTGGTTTCACGATCAAAGCGTGGTTCAAATTGGCCTGGACGTTCTTTATCTTTCACATTGAAATCATCACTTTTAAAGTGCTTAAACCAATGTTCACAAGTATCTTGAGATGGAGCACGTTCACCATAAGCTTCCCAAAGTATACGATAACTTTCAGCAGCACTTTTCTTCAAAATAAAGTAATGAATTAAAACTTCCCGCAAATGCTCTTTTTTTTGGCATGAAATTCGACATTTTTAAACGTAAAAATATCTATGATGTTAACACCTTCAGCAAATTTGACATATGAAGTTTTGAAGCTTGTTGTCAATACAACAAAATAGCATACATATCAAATCGCATATATATCAACATATGTGTAACTCCATCTATTGAAAAAAATCCGCCTTATTAACCTTTTGCTTATGAAAATTATCAACCTTTTATTTATGCAATACTTCTGGAACTTAACAATGCTCAACTCTTAAAGCGTGACTAAAATATCTGAACCACAATGTACTCCCCATGAGGATGGCTCATCATACAGGAAGTTCTCAGTAGATTTTAGCAACTGGGTAAAGGTGATTTTTTTTTTAAAGGAATAGCACAAAGTCCCTAAACAACACTTATGATCTGAAACTAAGATTTATTTTAAAGGATTAAAAATGTATATTATCCTTAGATCTGAGACTCACTGTTCCTAGCCTATCGGAACCTGACATAATACTCACGGAACTCCTAGCACATTTCAACCCGGGGGGAAACTGGGTGGAGATAGGGTAACTGACAATTTATATTTTCTCTTACTAGAGCCATGCAAAATTATTTCTTCAGCCAAATTGGTTCTTATGCTAAACTATGAGTGTCTTGATTCCCAGACATCTGAAAAGCCAAATGGAAAGTCTTTCTATTATCACTGAACAATGCTCATTAAGGATGGCTGCAAAGATGAACTTCTTTTCCTTTCTTAAATAGCCAGTCACATCAGTATCTCCTAAAAAGATTCACATTTCTGGATTATTGGACTTTAGAATGCTTACCTCTAATAAGACTCTCACAAATGACAGTTTTTTTTATCCTAACATAGCCCAAACCACTTCTCTCGTTTGCCTCTTTTTAAATTAAACCATAATAAATTCCTGTGCCTTGAAGGCTGTTGTTATTCCTTTATCATTAAAATAAACACTCCAAATTAACTAGATCTCTTAAAAAGAACAAGTATTTTATTCTCTTCTTGAAGCTATCTCTATATGACATTAAAATTTTTTTAACTGAAAATATACACACTCAAGTACCTTAAAGCCATGGTACTACATGCATTCAGTTTTAATGCATTACCTCTTTTTAAAAAATATATTTTTTTGTTTATTTCAAAGAGGAAGGGTGAGGGAGAGAGAGAGAGAAACATCAATGATGAGAGAGAATCATCGATCGGCTGCCTCCTGCACGCCTCAAATTGGGGATCAAGCCCACAACCCTGGCATGTGCCCTGACAGGGCAGGGAATCAAACCATGACCTCCTGGTTCATAGGTTGACACTCAACCACTGAGCTATGCCAGCCAGGCTGCATTGCCTTTTTTTTAAGTCTTATTTTTCGACTAACGATTGATTGACTCTTTTATTCTAAATTCTAGCTTCTTTTATGTAAATGTATTCCTTTATAGAATGTTTAACTTCTTAAAAGATAAAGTTCAAATGTTCATACTTGAGAAATAGTGGGACAAGGTAGGGACATTAGTGTCGAACCTGAATAAAAGAAAATGTATCCAAGGAAGCTACTAAGAAATAAATCTTATTTATCCACATAAATAATTGGCATGCAATTGGCCCCTTTTACATTTAAATATTCTAATAGCTCACATGGTATTTATGACACAATGCCTTAAATGCTGGCATTCTGGTCAAAGGGGCATTTTGGGAGATTCTAGTTGCAAAGATGGAATGGCTGAACAGTCTATTTAGAATGTCATCCTTTTTCGTGGAAATACTAATATCCTATATATCTGATTTATTTTAAATTATTAAATCCTGACAAAAGGTATTGCTGCTTTGCCATTCAAATGTATGGAGGAGGCAGTGGGAGAGTTTATGCTTCATTATTTCTAGGTCTCTCAAAAATAACTCATACAAAGTCATGCAATCACTAATTCTGGGGCTCTGGCCAGGCCAGCTTTTGAAGTCATTTTTATCCCTTTGCTTTGTTGTTCTCTATATTACCTCTTTCTACATCGAACTAACCTAAGTTGTGAAATACAGAGAGACCTTAAATTTGAAAAGAATGTCATGGACAAACCCAGTTGGTGTGGCTCAGTTGATTGAACATTGTCTCCTGCACTGGGAGGCTGAGGGTTTGATTCCTGGTCAGGGCACATGCCCAGGTTGCAGGCTTGATCCCCAGTAGGGGGCATGCAGGAGGCAGCTGATCTGCAGTTGATCGATGTTTCTCTTTCATTGATGTTTCTATCTCTCTCTCCCTCTCCCTTCCTCTCTCTGAAATCAATAAAAACATTATTTAAAAAAAGAATATCAGGGACCTTACTTATAGTTTATAGTAGCAACTTCCTTAGCAGTGCCACCATTTAAATCTTTACTTTAAATAAAAGGAGTAGTTGTAGCTATCACTTTGAACTTGGAAAATGTTGCTTTAGATACCTGCCTTAGTGTATTTGATTCTCTACTATTGCTAAAAGACAAGGACCAGTTATCTATAAATTTCCATTGTAACTTTTCATTTCCTTACCAGAAGTGAGACCTGCAATTTCTTCAGAATCCTGATCTTCATACTCAGTCATTAATGTTGGTGGCATAAACATTTGGCTTAGAATGTGAACCAAATGGTCATCCAACATAAAAGATGTGTCTCTCCCAGCATTTAATTCCTGGTTGATGAAGCTATTCTCTCCTGAAGGAATCTCATGTGGCTCAGCAGTAAATCTGGAAGATAAAATGGAAAGTCTTAGGTAAATCTAGAAAACTTTGGGAAATGTAAATAAAATATCACAACAATTTAATATAGCTATTTAATTATATCTTGGAAACAAAGAGTGTTAAAAATCTAAATTCATTTCAATCATATAGTCCATGGAGATTCATTATACTTATTATTTTAAAAAAGTATAAACTGGTAAATTTAAAAATTCCCATTTATCCTTCCTTTCCCCCAATCTGCTTATAGCCTATGAAATACCACTTTGGAATAAACCAAGTCTGATTTGCCACAGAATTTTAGATAAATGACAAGAAGGTCAATCAAAGGTTATTTGGAACAACCAAATAATGTGTTTCATATTCATATTAATCACCATAGAATATATAAAAAAATAGTCACTTAATTTACCAAGAACTGCTCTGAGAAAAATAAGACTATATAAAAGTTATCTCATTGACATTATGTTTCATAAAATAGTCTCTACATTTTTATTCTTAGGTGATTAAGAATTCCCTAGGATAATTTGAGAATAGTTTTTATTTAGACGATGAAAGAAAACATATTCAATATAAGTTTACTCTTATTTTATTCATGTAAATAAATTATGTAATCACAATGTCCATGTTTACATTTGTTTTTCATACGGGGGTTTGGCATCCACCAGTATTACTTTAACTGTTGCAAGTTAATGAAGAAAATAAAAAAGTCAGACATAATACATGAATAATACATTCATACCAAGTAAAAGCCAAATAATATCATAACACAGTTAGGAATGATCATTGTGGCAGTATGCACATATTTTGCCAATATGTATCATATGTTTTTAATTTTCAGGAACTCTATTTTGGCAAAGAAGACTCACCCGTTAAATTAGTGTTTTAAATTTGTGTCTTGTTGGGTTTACTTGGGTTTGATGCAAAAATTTGTTTTGGTCTGATAGTTGCCTAAGAACTATAAGCATATGGTGTTTGCAGCTAGATTTATGTTTGTTTGTACATGTTTAAATAACATTATAATATTTTATTGTCAGTTCTATAAGACTTGATTTTCCTTTAAATGATTTTATGACTTATTTAATGCTGGGAAACACTGCTTTGCATGACATCAATGTTATGTTGCCATTCAGAAGGTGTTGGGTGCTGGACACTCCTTGCTAAACTACCAACTAAATGAAATCTAACTTTAGAGGAACAGAATTTGCATGAAATCTGAGTAACCTTCATCTTGCCATTTTGCTTCTGTAAGAGACCTTATCTGTCCTGAGAAGCTCTTTGTTTAACTGCCTCTGAGAGGATGGAGTAATTATGGCCTGAAATTTGGGCTTTTGCAAGGCTGCATTCAGGGATCCAAGCGCAGGGAAGTATAGAGAGAAGCAGAGAGCAACCCAATGGGCCACACTTGTTCTGTTTGAGGTTCAAGTTTCATTCAGACTAATTATTTGTATTTTTATTTAGGACACAATTTTAAGGAAACTTATTTACATGTGCAGCTATATTGTGAGGTCTTTTATGCTTTGTGTTGAGGATGAAACCATGAAGCATGTAGGCCCAGACTTCTGTGAGTGAGACATTGGGATAGACTGTACTAAGTGTCTCAGCAGATGTATAAAAAGGTACAAAGAAGGATGAATTGTGGATTTTGATTGAAAGTAAAGATGGACTTCAAAGTGGAGACAGTTTCAGTGAGGGCCATGAAAGATGGGTGTGGTCTCACTGGCAGGAATGGGGCCCTAGGCAGCATGACCAGAGGCCCGGGAGGATGGGTCAACAGCTCACACAAGGCAGGTGAGAGGCCGGTATGGCCAGAACCCAGCGCTCATGGTGGGACAGATGGGCAGTGAGGTTGAGGTGGGTTGAGGCTCAATTGTGGTTTCTATTCTGGAGTAAATTTCAATGTGGGCATTTCTGAGGAAACCATGAATTTAAAGGCAAACTTGTAATAGAGCTCATGAGGATGATATAAGAACATCAATCCAGGAAGCAGGCTTGATGTGGAACTTCTGCTACAGAAAATGAGATGCATGAAGAGCCTTTACTTCAGAGACCTTATTAGCTTCCTCACCCTAATAACCTGCCATCAGCCAGTTACACACCCGTCAGTCCATTAACAGTCACTTGTAAATATAAGAGCTTTCTGACTCACAAGAGACCGCTGTTTTGATTATCCTCTGCTTGTGAATTGATGAGTCTACAGGCATTCTCAAGCGCTGGCGGCGGGTACTGATTGAATCCTCCTATTGAGAGAGCAGAGTTATAGTTAATTTTTAAACAAGAAATTGCGTATGCTAGGTAAACAGAATCCCAGCAGGAATCTTCTTGAAACAATAAATGTCACTAATATATTTCAGCAAAATTTGGCTGGGGTGAAAACAGAATATAGTAGCAACCAGAAATAGCATTCAAAACTTGATGTTGGAGTGTTTGTCAGTCAAAGAATGATCAGGGTCAGGGAAAACAGTCTTCCTCAAATTGCTCATTTAAGGGTTCATTGAGATGCAGAGACCCATGACTCCCATACGCTCAGGCTCACATCATCTAAGGGAAATTTTATTCTGACTCTATAAAGCTGCTTCACTTTGCTAACAAATCAAATACAGAAAATGTAATATTTCACTACAGGATGCTCTTTCTGTGCTTCTGCACCCATTAACACTGATTTCTAGGAAGAAAGGAACCACAGAAAGGGTTTTAGCTTACTGACCTAAATAAATCCCTTGATGCCCTTCCCATTGTTGTTCTATAAGCTGTGAAATATTGAGGAGTATATCATTCCCCCCCTCGTTCAGGAAAACACATAATTTTCAGTGAAAAGAGGCCTTTGACCATTGAATGGTCCAAGACTCCAGGAAAATATCTCAGATAATGTTTATGGTTTTTATACCAATCATATTTCTCTGGTTCTAAGATGAGCTTTTTTTTTTCTTCTATTTCTCTGAAATGAGACTATGTCTTCTAATCAATTGCACTTGACAGTTGCTGTTCGTGAGGCAGAATTGCAAGGCAGTTGTTGTCTGTGCATATGGGAACAGCAAACGTGCCAGCATCGAAGCCTGTAGAACTGGTGTCAGTGGTTTTAAGAAGTTCCCAGAAGTATTAGGAGAGGAGTCTTTTAACCCCTACAAACCAAGTGGTTATGGGAAGGCAGTGAACTGGATGTTTAACTACATTGCTCCGGTGGGAGTCAAACGAAAGCAAGCTCTACATAATTGTAAGGCCACGCACGAGCCCAGCGAGACCGGCTCTGAGTTATGTATAGTCTTTTAAAAGTGCTGCATCATCATCAATCTTGATGGCAGGAAGAACAATAGTCAATGGGAAAAGGTGGATATTAGTGACTCTGAGTTAAGAAATCACGCACTAGAGTCAGATTTTGAATATGAAGTTTTAGTGATGCCTTAACCAGTCATGGCACGAGTGCTACATGGTAGTCTGTCTAAAAGAACTCCTCGAATGATTATTTAATACAACACTCTAAAAGGAAAGTTAGTATCGGCATTTAATTGGAAGCATTTGTCTATATTTTTACATAATAGAATGATGTATCATACTCTGATGAAGGCATTCAGAGCTAAAGAAATAACATGATATTCCCAAGTGGGCAATTATTCGCTTCTTCAATTGAACGTGAGCCAAAGGAGAAAGGTGGAGCCCTCTGCAAAGAAGAGTGAACTCTCAAGATCCTGTCACTGCGGTGGTGTTGGACATTCCTCGAACACCAGGGCAACTTTGGAATTCTAGGATGGTGGCATTGGTTTCAGCAGAACCTAACTCTGAACCTGTCCGGTTCCAGAGAGAATAGGTTCAGCTCCAAATTCTCTGGGATCTTCTAGAGCAATTTCTCAAGCTCAGTGCTATTGCCATTTGGGGCTGGATCATTCTTTGCTGCCGGGGCTTGGGAGGGTGCCCTGTGCATTGTGGGATGTTTAGCAGATGCCTGGCCTCTACCCAGCAGATGCCAGATCCTCTCCCTCAGTTGTGACAACCAAACATGTCTACAGACATTTACAAATGTGCTCTGAGGGGCAAAATTACCCTCAGTTGAGAAGCACTGCTGTAGAAAAAGTGTTTCTCAAACCACTTGTGGTGAAGGACAAGACATTTTTATTTCTAATCCTTCGGAGACTGATACTTCTGGTCATCTTGTACAGTAAGACAGCATCCACTGTTCATGCGCTTGCATGCCGTGTCATCGTGAAATTGCTTTAACATTTCCTAGATGCTTCCTCTCAGTTTCTGTATTTCTCCCTCCACAGCCCAGTTTGTGAACTCGCACCCATCCAGTGGTGACACTGGGGTGCACTGGCCTAGAACCTTGCTCCTCCAAGTGTCATTCTTGGGCCAGAGTGTTGTCATAACTGGGGAAGCTGTTAGAAATGCAGAATCTCAGCCTCCACCCTGGGCATACTGAATCAGAACCTGCATTTCAACAGCCATGTGTTGTATGCTCTTACGCTTTGGGAGCAGCACAGGACCGTGCTGTCTTTACACCCTCACACAGGTCTCCAGGGTGGGCCAAGGTTGGAAATAAACCTGGGGTAGCAGAGAAAACTTTTATTTAAATGCTCATCCCAGAGACCATCTAAGAGTGGCTAAACTCCCTTTAGGTTGAGGGAGTGTGGCTCAGGAGACCTCCAGTAACCCTGTGCTTTCTAAAGTGCTGAGATTTGGGCTAAAAGACATTCTATCATGAAAAAGGAAGGTGTCACCACATTATGACCAAGATATAAACGGGGTGTAATCAGATGTGTCCTAGCCCTCTCTCCAACTCACCGAAAGTCTAATTCACATATTTGGGTTAGTTGTAGATACAAAAACATGTTAGCTTATCAACACTATTAACCAAATAATTTGTTAAAACCAACAGGAAAAACAAAATAATGACTTACGTCGGACGGAGTACACAAATGGCTTTAAAAACTTCACAATATAATCCAGATCTGGTGTGTGAATTCTCCCAAGCTGTATCAGATGGTGATCAAGTGGGTAGCTGGCTAACTCTTCCATGTGGTCCTCATGTGGAGAGCCCAAGGAAATCACAAATATGGCATAGCCTCGACACTTGGCTCTCAGAGCCATCTTCTTTAATAATTCCTTTCTCTCGTGATTTTCCCCAGCTGAGACCACAAAGATGACCTTATGTTTTCTCAGGTTGGGTGCTTCTGGGAAGAGATTCTCCATGGTCCACAGCAGGGCATGGCCAATGGTGGCTTCTCCATTTAGCTGCTGGAGGGAATTCTGGATGTGGTTCTTCATTAGGACTTGGCTGTTATAAGTTGTAAATTCGAACTCTGTTTTGACTGCACCCTTCTTTCTCCTAGAACTATCCCAAGGCGAATAGCTCAACAGGGCAATCCTATCGCCAGAGCCTGAGATTAAAGGGTCTGAAGCAATGTCGAAGTTGTCGAGCATTGAGCTCACCAAGTCTTTCATAACCTTAAACTCACCACTTGCTATATTCTGAGAATTGTCTAAGAGGACGGCTACATCCATGTGAGAATTTTCAGGCAAAAGAATCTCTTTGGTGCAAGCATTTGGAAAACATTTATCTGAAAAATACGTAGAGAGACTCATCAATGTTCAATGTTGCACAAGACTGTTGTTTGAGATCTTCAAGTGACTCAGTGACTGGTTACCAAGAATTAATAATTTGACCAACACTTCTTCAATCTCACATCATTTAAATTAGTTTTCTTTCTTTCTTTTTAAAAATATTATCTTTATTCTTATTTATTTTTTAAATTTATCTTTATTGTTGCAAGTATTACAGATGTCCCCCTTTTCCCCCTATTGACCCCCTTCACTCTCCTCCCCCTCACCTCCTCAGGCTTTCATCTCACTATTGCCTGTGACCATTAGCTATGCATATGCTCATATAAATTCTTTGGTTAATCTCTTACCCTCTCCCTCCCCTACCTTCCCTCTGAACTAAATCTGTTGCATGCTTCTATGTCTCTGGATCTATTTTGTTCATCAGTTTATTTTGTTTAATGAGGAATTTTCAATGTCCCAATATTTCTGTAGCAACTAGTAGACAATTTGGGAAGGTCTTTGTTAAAAGCAGATGTGGGTAGCCTATATACTTGAAATGTACGAGTCATTTCAAACTCAGAAAATATTTTCTTTTAGAGGCTTTTGATACAAACTACCAAACTGTCTCCAAGAAAAGCCATATCAATTGGAATAATCTTCTAAACCAATTTTCACATTCTATGGAAACGCAAATATTACAGAGATTGAACCCTTGACATATGGTGTTGGAAAACTGGAAAACTTAAAACAAAATTTGCAAGAAAAATAGAAATCTCTGAAAAGTCATATTTAATAACTCATCCAGAGGGCATTTAAGTGTTTCACCACAATAAATTCTTCTCACTGGTCTTACCATAGCAAAGGGTACAACGCTGAAGTCTTTCTAATGGTTCATGGTCCCCATGTGAAGGAGCTGGAATCACCTGGAATGTTCCAGTGTTGTCAAACTGTATTGAAAATAACAATAATATGCTTATTTGCTCACTTTTTTTTTTAGTTATTAGAAAGCCATTGTGCACCCACTTTAAATATTAGTTTGAAAAACATCCAACCAATTACCATTACCTTTTTTTATAACCTTTTGCTCTATTCAATGCATCTTTAAACACACACACACACACACACACACACACACACACACACACTCCCCCTTTTATCCTAAACATAATTCAAAGAAGAATATAGAACAGGTAACAGCATCCCTATTTTCTGGTGAGTAAACTGCCACAAGATGACCACCAGCTTCATGCATGGGGGCAGGTATTAAAATCTCACTCTTATTTCCAAGCCTGCAATTCTGCACTGAAGTTTTACATGCTTCTGACTGCACCAGCTGATTGTGTACTGCACACCAGCTTCGGACGCTGGGTCCTGCAGAAATTTTACACTCACAAGTTTTCCTTGGCCTCGTTAAGGAGTGATCCCAACTATGTCCACCCTGACCACACTATCTACGAGAAGGCACATCTTTCAGATGTCCAGGGGACTTCCCAATCACAAATTCCAATTGGAAGTCTGCTCTAAAAGACAGTAGACAGAAGACACTGAGTCTATGCAAAATTCTTGTTTGTACACTGCCTGATTTTGTGTTTCTTAATTACTTTTTTTTTGCATTAATGCTCACTAAAATGGAGAATATGTAGCATGAATTAATTCACTCATTCATGGAGACAATTACTACTTATTGGGCATTTACTATGTGAGGCACTGTGCAAGGCAGAGGCTTTTTTTACAAGGAGATAAAGCTATCATTCCCAGGTAGTGATAAAGGTATTCCTCAATCCACAAAGATGCTCATATTTTTTTATCCATCTCCATTGGGAAAGTAAAGGTTTGGAAAGTCACACCTTCTGTTTTTCTGTAAAGTGCAAAGTGAACATTTGGAAATATTTATAATCATTCCAGCCTTATGGTTTGAAAGTATTTACTACATTCCTACTCTCTACTTTTTATGAAATTGGATACTTGGGGTGTTATTTTGTATTTGACCTTGTTGGTCCCCCATGTAGAGACGAAATGCTACCTTGGTAAATCAAGGAAGTCTATTCCTAGAAGTATATCATGGGTTCATCATTCATCCATTCATTTATTCATTCAGCAAATGTTTATTGAGTGCCTGTAATGTTCTCGATGCTGGGGATACAGAAATGAACCAAGGAGATAAAATCTCTACCTTACTTGTTTGTGGGGGGACATATATCATAACATAACAAATAAGTACATTATCTAGTATGTTGGGAGATAATTATTTTTAGAGGAAAAAAACTTTGACTTTTTACAATCCTTTCTGTCAGGATCTATTGTGACTCTCTCGGGGCTCCTATTTCTAAAAAATTCTTGGGTGCATTATGAGCAGATTGATTCTCTTCATTATTTTTTTTTTTACAGTAGAAATATGAGTATGTGTATGAAAATAGACCTTTATAACCCATTGGATGACACGAGGGCTTCACACAGTTCCAGAAACATATATTTCATGAATAATTTGGGCATATGGAAAAATAGGAGAACAGTAGATGGAGAAGTTCTTCAATTTTGGGGGGAAGGACAGGGAAGCACTGATCCCATTAGAATCTGTGGATCCAAAAGGGAAGGAACCTCTCTCTCTTGGGAAAAAATGTTCATAATCATCAAATGTCTCATATCACATTAGGGGTTCAAAGATCCCCTAAACTTCATCCATGACAGGTGAAGACCAGCTGTTCAATGAGATACAGGGAACAGATGACATATTAGAGAATCAGATGGGCAGAGGGCTGGTAGAGCACCATATTCTCAGCCCTTTCACTCAGACAGACCTGGGTTCAAATCTTGTTTAGCCATGTAGTAGCCGTACAGAGTTGGAGAAGTCACTCAAACTCTCTGGGCCCCGGTTTCCTAATTTTAAAAATGGAGATAACACTGCACTGACTTCAGAGGGTTGTGACAATGTATGAGTATGTGCATACATCTCTAGGGACAGTGCGTGGCACACGGCAAGAGCTGAGCACATGTGGCTGCTATTATTACTGACTGCTGTTATTATTTGATAGTAAATTTGATGGACCCTGGCAACCAAACAGCTGTGTAAACTGCAGAGGGACTCAAGAGGCCACACATCTCCCTCTACGCCCCACCGCTGCCATCCTGCTAGTACTGCTATCTTAAAAATGAAGTTGCCAAGAGAAGTTCTTACCCCAAAAGCCTCATCCAGGAAAGCCCTGTCATTAAAAGCAAAGACTGCTGGACTGATATCCAGGGCGCTAAGCTCCATGGTGGCCGTGATGATGGATGACTTGCTGGATGCTTGTCCATTGCTAAAAAACACAGCAACCCTCCTCACGTTGGCTCCCGCATACGTCCGCTTGAGAACGTTCCGGGCCACAAACCTCATCGCATTACCGATGTCTCGGGCTTCTGTGGGGACTTGATATTTTATTTGGGAAAGAAGCTGGAGGAGTTGTTTCTTGGTATGGTAGTCGGACCAACGGATGAGATAGCGGGTGCCTGAGTCATAGGCAACCACAACAACTCTCGCTCCCACAGGGCAATTATTTTCCCTGATGTTAAGATCATTGACAATAGAAATGATCATATCTCTCATTTCATTAAATCTCTGTTCTGTGATACCATGGGACTGGTCCAGGGCAAATACCAGCTCTGTTGGATATACTGGACACTTTTCTACAAAAAAATGAAAAACAGAAGTATTAAGTTATCTCACTGGACCGAAGAGCCTTTCCCAATCCCTTTACTCTAGTAAGGATGGCTCACACCGAGGTCTAGGAAAACGCAAGTGTCACATACAGCTCTAGAACTGGAGGCACCTACGTGTAAAGGAAGGAACGGCATCTGCTTTGCTGGCTTGAAGATGTTGCATAAAGATAGACCATTAATATTTGGCTACATAAAGTGCAGACTTCTCAGCCTCCCTTTCCTAGCGTCTGTCTAGCAGGATACCTGGCAGATTTCATTCTAATTCATAAAGTTTTATAGGGCACTTACATGTACAAAGTTTTGTTTTGTTTCAGAATTAAAGTGTATGGTGCCATACTTTGTGATAAGGTCAACGACCCCGCAGGTCTACTTTTGCAGGCCTCTAGGAGACCAGGGGCCTTGAAGTTGACCTAGCCGGCTCAGTGGCAATGTCATCCAACGGATCTAAGGCGCCATGCACCACCGATTGCAGTCTAGGCCCCAGGAAGACCGTTCATGGCAGGGTCAGGCTGACAAGTGGTGGTGCTCAGTGAGATGCACGGTGGGTACTGGTGAGATGAAAAGTGTGGGTCAGAGGGAAGAAAGGAGACACTGCCTGTCCAAGAAGCTGGTGTCCAGGGGTCAATCAGCAAACAGAGCAATAGAATATGGTCAGCCAGGGATCCCTGTCACCGAATCCTTCGGCAACACAGGGCCCACTCCATGACCAAATTGAGTTATAAATCGTGACAGGACCTAGAAAGAACAACAGTGTGAAGGGGCTGAGGCCTGGGGGGCGGGGGGAGTCATTCTTTTACAACCAGGTCAACTATGACATGGACGGGTATAGTCCAAATCAAAAGACAGAAGGGTCTACATAGAAAAGACGTCCTTTATCCCACAGGGGTGAGTATTTCTTCAAATTGGTCTTGTTAGAACACAGTAATAATTTCAGCCAGAAACAAAGTATGGTAAGAATACTCACCTCTCCAACAAGCTATAAAAATGAGAGAGAGAAGAGTCAATTATCGTTTCAGAACACAGACTAAACCTAACCCCAAACAACAAAATTTCAACAAAGCTTAATATTTGGCTTGACTCTTAATTACACATGAGGCTAATGCTTAAGTCACAGGAAGCCACGGCTGAAGGATTGAGGGAGACTTACACAGAATTTTCTTAATTTGTGACCCACCCTGACCCTTTCTCCTTGTGAGTCATGGCCAGCAGACTTGAGCAGAATTTAGATTGAAATCAGAAACACTGATCACTTGTCTTAGAAGCAGGATAGATGGGCCTCTGATTAAATGGCGAGATAGCTAAAATCCAATTTGTTTTGTATCTCTTCTTAGAGCCTTCTGAGAGTCATTCGGCAAAGCAAGGCTAAAATATGGGGTTTTATTTTCTTCCCTGGTGAACACCTTGGGAAGCTCTATTTTCCTGCAGGACTGTGAGGATTTCCAAATGAATTTTGTCTGGACTAAAAAATACAGCTCCTGCGTTTGAGCAATCTCAGTAACTAGAGAGCAGAGGGAAAGCCCCCAAGGGTTTCTCCTGAGCAAAATAGCTCTGGTTTCTCTAAGTGAATTACTCTGTCAGATAAAGCAAGAAAACGTCAGTCAATCTCTAAGTAAGCACAGGCCTGGCAATTTCCATATTCATTTTACTCAATTCAATTCCTAGGAAGCAATGAGTCACTCCAATATAATGAAAGGTTTTATTAGCACTGACAACAAACTGGCCTCCCATCCTCTCACATCAACCCTATCAGCAGCTTTTGTCTTTAGCCTCTGCCAGCAGATAGCACACAGAACCCACAGCCTCCTCTGCATCTCCAGGCCTGAAAAAGATCCCTTTGTGTTTTATAGAGAACTTTTTTATTTGTTAACCTCCAACCCAGCTAGCTATGAGGCTAAAAGCACAGGCGCCAGAAATAGACAACCTGTCTGGGTTTTGAATCTGGGTGACTTTGGAAAAACTAGTTGACCTCTTTTTTAAAAAAAATTTTTAATTGGTTTTTAGAGAAAGAGAAAAGGAGAAGGAGAGAGAAACATCAATGTGGGAGTGAAACATCCATCGGCTGCCTCTTGTACACCTCACACTGGGGATTGAGCCTGCAACCCGGGCATGTGCCGTGACCTGGAATCAAACTAGCAACCCCTTGGTGCACTGGATGATGCCCAACCAACTGAGCCACACTGGCCTGGGTGAAACTAGGTGACTCCTTTTAGTGTGTTTCTTTTTTAAATGTTTTTTCCCCCCTAAAAATCCTCATTATGCCTCTCCCTCCACAACTCTAATCATTTGGGTCCTTCTCTTTCATTCTCAACCATACTCCCCTCTCCACATTCCCCCCAGCCTCCTAGATCACTTATTCCATTCTGGGGTTTAGGGTCCTGGCCACCAGCTCAGGACTCAGGCCCGATCCTGGGTTCGTCCCTTGGGGTTCTGTTTCTGTCTCTCTAGATTTCCATTCTTTGGAACCTCATCCATCCACATGGCTCTAAGGACCACAAACACTTGAGGGACTTCAACATTTGACTCTCCTTCCTTGATTCTCTCCTTTATTACAGCTCCATTTCATCTGCTGCCTTGTTTCATTGCAATTTAGGGCTTACACAACGTTCCTCTTCCTCTAAAATGTCTCAAGTCATCAGAGTTTTCCTACCAATTGATTCCCTTCACAACCCCTCCTCTGCCTCCACAGTGATACTAAGCCTCTCCCCATCTGGCCTTCAGGGATTTTAAATTTGTTTTAGTTGTTGACCTGTCCTTGTCACACACTTGCAATGGCTATGTTTTCGTCCAGTCTCCTACAGTAAATTCTCTCCAATTTTCCTATTTTACATTATCCTGATTGTGATTGTATAAGCATGATTATAAACCACAATGCAAACATAAAGACCAACCACCTTGCCAAAACCGGTTTGGCTCAATAGATAGAGCATCGGCCTGCGGACTGAAAGGTCCCAGGTTCGATTCCGGTCAAGGGCATGTACCTTGGTTGCGGGCACATCCCCAGTAGGGGGTGTGCAGGAGGCAGCTGATCGATGATTCTCTCTCATCGATGTTTCTAGCTCTCTATCCCTCTCCCTTCCTCTCTGTAAAAAATCAATAAAAATTTTTAAAAAAAAGACCAACCACCTAAAATTCTACCCACCTAACACAGTAAGTTGTTACCCTTTTTCTACCTTCTTCTCCAGTACTCATTTCTATGTATATACTGTATATTTACCTCTATGTAAACATAATGAGGATCCAATTTAATTTTCTGCTCTTTAATAGCAATATTTTTCATATTCTGATTGTCTTCATAAAACCATATCTGCTTAATATTTTATCAGAAGGTGATGCACAATAATGTAATAAGTGTACAGAGTCTGAGGGTGCAGTTATTTTGCTTTAATGAATATTTAAACAATCATCTGTACCCATAATTTTTTCCTTGTTTTGCTTTATTTCCTTGGGATAATTGTTTAGAAATGAGTTACTGGGTGTTTTCTACCTTATATCCACCTTTTCATAAAGAAGACAGCCCCTCTATTTGTTGACATCTGCTTTATTCCTTTGCTGAAACTATGTCTTGCCAGTCCCCATCACTTCCCCATAGTAGGATTCAATTACCCCCATCCAAGGAGCCTTCATTAACTGAGTAACTAATCAACTAAACCCAAACTCCCATGCACATCCCTTTAAAACAATGTTCTCTCAGGCCTTTGCACATTATTGTCATAGGAATGTGTGAACTAATTCACACACCTTATGAGTTAGTCTCTATTCCCCATGGGCATGTTGCATGCCATTTACTTATACCCCTTTTCCCCCACCTTTGATGTGAGCTGTTCCCACAGCAGGCACTCAGGACAAGCCTGCTGCGGGGGATGTCTGTCTTCCCTACCAGTGAATCCAGCCTACCGATCATGCATGCCCACACTGCCTTCATCCTAAGTGCCCTCACCAATCATGGAAGCTCTTGCTCCCCAACACACAGATACTCACGACTGTGTTCCCGCACAAACCGGATCAGATCACATTGCTATAAAGAGAGAGAGAGAAAGAACAGAAACATGAGCAGAGTGGCCATATTTATTTGCCAGTGGGTAGATCGGTTTTTCTTTCGTGAATACGGAGATACATACAGAATATACAGGCATCCCCGCTGTGCCTTTAGGTCCCTAGGAAAACAAAACCAGAGCAAGTTACTGCTATGTGAATTGGAGTCTTTAACGTCAAAACAAAACCAAAGAAAAATACCGTCATTCTTTTTTTTTAGTTAAAAATTATGTTCTTGAGTACATTTATTTTATTTCAGAGCGACAGAAATCTCTGAATATGAATGACCCCATTTTGGTATTTTGGGAGTTTCCAAAATGGTGAAGAAGTACAAATGTTTGTCAACATGTATTATTGACAGTGGCTAAGACATGGAAACAACCCAAGTGTCCTTCGATGAATGATTAGATACAGATGTGGTACACACATACAGTGGAATACTACTCAGCCGTAGAAAAGATGAAATGTTGTCATTTGTGAAAACATGAATGGATCTTGAGACTATCATGCTAAGTGAAATAAGTCAGATGAAAGAAGTCAAGAACCATGTGATCTCACTCATGTGGGATATAAAAAGAAAGCAACAAGCAAACAAACAAGACAAACAAAAACTCATAGACACAGACAACAGTATGGTGGTTACCAAAGGGAAAGCAGGGTGGAGGTAGAAAAGGGTAAATGGGGTCAAATATATGGTGATGGAAAACCTTTTTTCTAAAAGGCACAGCTGGCAGAGAGGGATTAAGTTTTCCTGAACGGGTGGGTTACAATGCTCTTTCCCAGTTAAAGCAAGAGTGTCAAGTTCTTTGTTTCAGTGTCAGATCAATAAAGCTAAAGTCTGCTCAGAGTGAACTGAATTATTATATTTCTTAAAGATATTTGTACTAAAGATATAACACTTAGAAGTCATTTCTCATCAGAAAACTTGAAATTGTAAACAGAAGTCTTCCTAAAGCATGGCAAGAAGGAATTTATTGAGAACTCAGAGATACAGGTTTATTAAGAATCAAGGAGTTTGAGCCTGGCTGGTGTAGCTCAGTGGGTGAGCATCGGCTTATGAACCAGGAGGTCATGATTCAATTCCTCATGGTTTGATTCCCTGTCGGGGCTTGGTCCCCAGTGTGGGTCGTGCGGGAGGCGGCCAATTGATGTTTCTCTATCATCAATGTTTCTATCTTCTCTCCCTCTCTAAAAAAAAAAAAAAAAAAAAAAAAAATCAATAAAAACACATTTTAAACAAACAACAAAGAATCAAGGAGTTTAAAATGCAGGCAGCACCTATAACCTCTATATGTGTGAAAGAACCAAAGACAATTACATAGGAAAATGAGCCTTACACAAAGGAAGAACAGACACACTAAGCTCTTACTAGTAAATGGTGAGAGGTTATAAAAGAAAGGAGTACAATTAATTACTGAGATGAATCAAGAAGGTTCCTGAAAAAAAAGCAGTCCTTTCTTGACAGCTTAAGCCAATGATGGGCAACCTTTTGAGCTTGGTGTGTCAAACTTCGCCAAAAAACTGAGCATAACTCGGGTAGTGTGTAACTTTGAGGACAAAACTAACTCCAAGACTCTAGTCGCAAATGTTTCATCCTCAGGAGCAGCAAATGTTTCATCCTCGACATGCGGCCGCGTGTCATCGAAATGGCTACGCGTGTCAGTGCTGACACGCGTGTCATAGGTTCGTCATCACTGGCTTAAGCTTTTCTCTTTTCCCCTTCTTCCTTCCTTTATCAGAATCCGGCTTCTTCTTGGCAGGTGGCTCTCAACATGTTTGGGCACATGGATCCCTCTGAGCAACTGGTAAATGCTAAGATGCTGGCTTCAGAAAACGCTATTATTACATGCTCATACTCATATAATTTCACTGGCTCAACCACAAATGTCAATGAAAGAATCTTTGTTCTAAATGGCAACTGGGTCATCTGTCCATTGATTCACCCAATAACCAGTTAAATGTCTGCTGAATGCTGAAGTGCCCCCCACTATGATGCTGGTGTTAACCAGAACTGTCATGGCATCATGTTTCTACCCATGGGAGAATATCTTATTCCTGACCCAAATCAGGAAATTATACATCTCATTAAATAATGCTGAGTCATATCCTTCCCTTTACAACTTACGGCAGAAAACAGAAAAGAATGCACAGCCACATAAACAGAGAGAGGAACAGTTTCTTACAGATATTATAGAGGACTAGAGGCCCAGCACGCGAAATCGTTCGAGACCCAGACCCGGTGTGCCGCCGCGGGACCCCAGACCCGCCACACCGCGAGACCCATCAATGCACCTCCTGATGACCAGTCATTTGGTTATTATGGCGTTACGGCCACTGGCCTTTTATAATATAGATTAGAACTCTGGGGAGTATGTTCTAGAAGACTTAAGAGGCGTTTTTAGGCAGAGGCTGAGGATCAAGGGCCTGAGACAAAGAAGCAGCATTCTCCCAGATCAGCAGGAACAAGCACAAGACCAGGAAAATATGGGATTCCCCCAAAATGAGAGCTCCAGAATCTGAACAAGAGATAAATCCAAACTGGACCAGATTGGTTCATAGACTAGATTCTCACCCATACAACTAAGACTATTTATCAGTTAATACAAAAGAAATAAAAGATTGTAGCAGAGTATCCATTATAGGTAGTTGATTATTATTCTATGGATTCAGTCGTCCACAAAACACCCATGTTTTTTGTTTCCCTTATAAAGTCCCAAAGTAAGGGACTCCTCCAGGTAGTCAGAAAATATTCATAAAGCACAAAACAAGGTAAGCAGTTTCTTCACTCCTTACACAATGCCTCCTACACAAAACACAGGTGCTGGCAACATTTAGTTACTACTGACTGTGCTCATCAGGGGAGAGAGACATGTACATAAATCTTTACCATAACATGAGTG
Organism: Cnephaeus nilssonii; assembly: GCF_951640355.1. Lineage (NCBI taxonomy): Eukaryota > Metazoa > Chordata > Mammalia > Chiroptera > Vespertilionidae > Cnephaeus > Cnephaeus nilssonii. The sequence continues at coordinate 24,969,955 of NC_137088.1, read as the reverse complement.
AGACTAAAATAGAGAAATAGATATTTATCAGAGAGAGAAAGATGTGCTACACTCTGTCCAGGAATGCTTCCAAAGGTGACATTCCTCTTATGATGGAACCATAGTGGAAAGTTGTAGTTATATTTCCAAATATCTCTGGAGTTTACATTTTGAGGACAGGAAGGTAATATTAATGTTTTGGGGAAACTCTATCAACTTGCCCAGCAGGATGAAACTTTATGAAGCTTATGTAACCCCATCCCTATTTTTAGAACATCAGTAAAAATAATAATAATAATAGTAGTAGCAGCTAATGTTTGCATTGAACTTTATAGTTCATATGTGTGTGTTTTTAATATATTTTATTGAATTTTTGCAGAGAGGAAGGGAGAGGGATAGAGAGTTAGAAACATTGATCAGCTGCCTCCTGCACACCCCCTACTGGGGATGTGCCCACAAGGTACATGCCCTCAACTGGAATCGAACCTGGGACCCTTCAGTCCGCAGGCAGACACTCTATCCACTGTGCCAAACCGGTTAGGGCTATAGTTCATATGTTTGATTATGTGATCCTCCCAGCTACCATTTGAGGTGGTTAGCATAGGATATGTCATCTCCGTTTTAGAGGTAAACTGTGACTCCGTGGCTGGCTAAAGGGCACACAGCTAGTAAAAAGCAGAATTTGGACTTGAACCCAGTGCTTCTGACTTTAAATTCTGTGCCCTTTCCATTTTACATCCTAGAAACCAGTAGCACACGTGAATCAGTTCTCACGGCTATACTTACTCTCCGTCCAGGGGGGCCGTGGGTTCCTTGAGATCCCTTTACACCTTTCAAACCTGCAGTGAGCTGCAGATGGAAATATGTGTTACTTTCCACATCATCTAGCCATGGGACGACCTCAGTGTAATAAGACTTTACAATTAAAAATAAATTTTTAACAAAGCAACTACTAATTCAAGTCCAGTAAATTCCTTACTTGTAACACAGATGTCCATTCTTAATCATTGGCAAACATCCATTTCCTTCTTAGCCTCTACATTTAGTGACATACTTTGCTCTGGCACTAGTTGTGCATTTAAATCTAAATTAGTTATAAACTAGGATTGGTGCAAAAAAATAAAAGCAAATGTACTAGGGCACCCAGAGATAATAAAATAAAAATAAAAAACACCTTTCATCTGCAAAGGATCAAATACAAAAAAATAATTGCCCACATACATAAGGGGAAATGGGAGGGCTGTGTCATTCCCATACGTTAAGGTGATGTTTATGGAGCTAATGAAATCTATCCAGCCAATGGAAAGTATCTGTTGAATTGCATCCCTTTCAGCTGATAATGACTGCTGATATTCCATTCAAACCTTAAAATGAAAGGACGTTTTCTCAACATTTTGTTTTTAAATAAGTATAACCTTCTACTCTGCACTTCACTAATTAGATCTCAACAGCTTTCCGTAAAATGAATACCCCAGATGACCTTGGTTATGGGTAGTGGGATTGTCAAAAAAAAAAAAAAAACCCTCAGGGACACCGTGGAAAGATGCCAGCTTCATTTCCACTCATAGGATCAATATTCTGGGCTGTAATGTGTGCCTTAGAGAAGACTGGATGACGCAGACAATCCTTGAAACAGCCAGATATCAATCTGTAAATCTTCATAATAGTTCAGAGTCACGGAACCATAGGCTTTCAGAGCTGAAAATGACCTTTGGTGTCATTTAGTTCAACTCTCATATTGTAGAAATAGAGACCCTGAAAAGGTGTATTGAAGATCACACAGCTAGGAAGTGCAATTTTAGATGTCCTTGGGATGGATCAATAATCCACATTTATTATTGCAACACAAAAGCCAGAGTTTTCAAGGAAACATGTTTTTATTTCTGGAATTATAGGCTACTTACTCTTAGTCCCCTAAATCCTTTGGGTCCAGGCTCCCCAGGAATTCCAGGATTGCCAATTTCACCCTGAAGATTCAGATATAAGAAAATCAATGGGAAATATTTGCTGTGAAAGAATAAAAATAATTATCTCCAATAATTATTAAATCTAATTGATCTTATACCTATACCAGATATTAATCACTAAGAGTCAATTTCTATCATTTGGAACTAAGTCATTGATACACTTAGATATTCTACAAACTATTTAAAATTTTCTAAGAATACAAATTTTTATGTATAAATATGTATAATGGCTATCTAATCAGTTAATAAAAATACCTAAGAAAAATGCTCAAAATTTAGGTAAAACATATGGAACATTGACTACATAAAATACTAAATAGTGAATTACTTCCTAAATTTATGAATCAATTCTCAAAAAGTTGAAGGTAAAAAAAAAATTTACTCTGACCATGGGAGAACTAATTTTATCATTTACTTATCTATGTGCTAATTTCACATTTATCCCCAAATTGAATAAGCTGTTTTTCCCCCTTTTTCAGTAAATTAGAAAATTGGTCCTCCACAATGAGAACTCTTGTCCTAACAGTTATCTGTATAGTCCCTTCTTGCACCCTTCTCTACCTAAGGAAAGAATCTCTTTTGGTAATTCATCAGTTAAAAGCACTTTTAAAAGAATCCAAATATTGTCTTTTTTTCCTATAGTTGATTTGATTTGCTTAATTGGACACCTTTTAAAATCTATATTCTAAATTTTAATTTGAGCATCAACTATATGGAAGACACTCTTCTAGACAAGACACTTAAAAAAAAGAAAATCTTAATACATAATTTCAGTGTATAAAACAGATGTAACACGAACTACTCTGATTGAAATGGAGGGTGTGTCTGGTTGTAGAACATGGAGATGGGTTTCAATCTGGTAGATGGTGAGGAATTCTGGAGATATTTGATCAGGAGAATAACAAAATTAAGGCTATGGTCTGGGGGGAAATCAAGTATTAGTAGTGTTTGGGATTAACTGAAGCAGGGAGAAGTGGGAAGTAGGAGACCAATGAGAAGAATATTGTAATCTTTCAGGTAAGAAGAAATAAAGGCCACAAAAATGAAGGACAGATAGCAATAGCTGAAGCCAACGGTTTTTAAAAAATATATTTTTTTATTGATTACTAGAGGCCTGGTGCACAAATTTGTGCACCAGTGGGGTCCCTTGGTCTGGCCTGTGGGATTGGGCTAAAACTGGCTCTCCGATATCCTCTGAGGGGTCCCAGATTGCGAGAGGGTTCAGGCCAGGCCAAGGGACTCCACTGGTGCATGGTCTGGGCCAGAGAGGGATGCAGGAGGTTGGCCAGCCAGGGAAGGACCGTGGGAGGGCTCCAGGGCATGTCCAGCCTGTCTCACTCAGTCCCTATTGGCAGGACCCCAGCAGCAAGCTAACTACCAGTCTGAGCATCGGCCCCCTGGTGGTCAGTGCACATCATAGTGAGCGGTTGAGCGGCCTTAGCATATCATTAGTATATTACACTTTGATTGGTTGACCGGACGACTGGACGATTGGACACTTAGCATATTAGGCTTTTATTATATAGGATTAGAAAGAGATGAAGGGAGAGAAACATTAATGTGAGAGCGAAACATGGATTGCTGGCTCCTACATGCCCCCTACTGGGGATCCTTTTGGTGCATAGGATGACATCCAACCAACTGAAACCACACCTTCCAGAGCTGAAGACCCAAGTTTTGAATGAGATCACTGAGTCAGAGAAATCAAGAAGAGGACAAAGGACTAAACTCGAGAGGACACCTAGAGTTAGGGTTTCCAGACAAGGGACATCAGGCAACAAAGAACAGGACAATCTTTTCCAATTTAAAGATTCATAGGTATAAATACAGTCCTTTTTTCATGAAGCCCAGGCAAAACAACCGCCTTGCTTTTTTGTTTGTTTCTTTGAGATCCATAAGTTTATCTCAATTCTTAACTAAAAGGTTAAGATCATGCTTATCTTGCCTAATAATAGACAAACATGTAAATTGACCATACCTCCGCTATGCCCACAGCCAATCAGAGTGAGTATGCAAATTAACCCAACAAAGATGGGTTAATTTGCATATGCAGGCACGGAGCAGCCAGGAGGGGCGGGATGCCTGCTATGAGGGGGAGGGGGGCAGTGGAGGGAGCTACAGGAGCAGTACTCCAAACAGAAGCGAGGACTTACTTGCTGGCTCCCAGGTGGGCCGGGAGCAGGGACTTGCCGGCTCCCGGGCGACTGGGAGTGAAGCCAGGGGAAGGAAGGCCTATTCTTGCAAGAATATCATGCAACAGGCCTCTAGTATGCATATATGCATAACCCATGGTCACAGACAATAGGTTAGTGAAGGCCTGGATAGGGGGAGGGAGCAGCATGGAGGGGGTTAATGGGGGGGAAAAGGGGACATCTATAATACTTTCAACAATAAAAATAAATAAATAAATTTTAAAAAGATCATGGTAATTTCAAAAGGTCATGTGTACAATACCTTTTGCCCCATATCTCCAGGGAATCCTCTTGCGCCCTATAATTTTCAGCAGAAAACATAAATAATTCAACACAACACTTCTACAGTATGATCATTTTTTTTTTTTGTATTATGTAGGTTTGATTCATCAATGAAAGAAATAATTGTTTTCCATATTTACCTGTCTTCCTTTTCGTCCTATATGACCATAGCCTGGGATGCCATAATCTCCCTGTGAACATATCAATTCATTTCAATTTCTCAAAATTAAAAGTTAATTGTATCCTATACTGGGCAGATTATATGTCAGGAGAGAAGCCCTGAGGGCTTCCAGGGGGACTGAGAGCCTGGCACAGCCGGAGCCACTAGAGCAGGTGCCCATTTCTTGGCCCTACTCCCCTCTTCTTGTTGTTGCCCTAGAGTTTTACAAGAAGGGGAGAGAAAAGGGCAGTGATGTTTTTCAAGTGACATGCATCTATATGGCCACTGTTGGTTGTTAGAATATTGAAGTGCCCATTCAAACTTATCCAGAACCCTCTCTGCATGCCCCCTTTCCCTCTGGCTGTTCTGCCTCACTTTAACAGATCAGCTATAGAATGAGAGCTGCAGGGGATGGGAGAAATGTCCCCACATCTACCTAGGAGGTGCTGAAATACCTTCACTCCTCCAAATGGTGCCAGCCCCCTTCTCTTTGCCTCAGAACTGAGCACTTGGAACAGGGAAAGGACAAGGGTCCTGAAACCTCCTACCTGTTTTCCTTGCTGTCCAGGTTGCCCCACTGGCCCAGGATCTCCAGGAATTCCAGGGTCTCCCTAGTAAATGGGACAAGAAGAGTTTCAGATGGGTAAAATCAAACCTAGCTCCCAGAGTAGGAAGCTCTGTCCACTAGATGGGAGACAGGGTTCTCAGGGAGAGTTCAATGCTATGTGAGGAGGTGGGGTGTAGAAAACAAATAATGATGTTCCCAAAGGTAAGCAGAAAACATCAGCAGAACCCATAGCTGGACTCAAGGACTGCTTTCCCAGGGTTACAGAAGGACTGAAGGAGAAGGCAAGGAGTGGAAAAGTTACTCTAGGGAAAAAATCAGTCATTTGCCCATCCAACAGTTATTTATTGTTGTGGAAAATAAACCATTGAACATGGTAGGTGGGCTCCTGGTTGGAAAGAGAGACAGACAGGCAATTCTAAACCTGTGTGATAAAGTTCAGGGTGCGATGGCATCAAAGAGAAGGGGAATCTAAATTATAATTGGTGGGGCTGGGAGGCTAGTTACCTGAAAAAGGAGCATGGATGCTGAGGCTTAAAGGATGAGATGGAAGGAGGGTCAAGGGAGGAGCGAGAATAATGCAAGTAGAGGGAAGGCACTGGTGAGAAGCCTCGGACAAGCATGCAGGAGGGAGAGGAATTATGAAGCCTGAGAGTTAAACATGGTCCATCAGCAGAGGGCCTTCTAAGCTACTCTAAAGTCTAGAGATTTTACTCAGGGCCCTGGGGAAGTTAAGAATGGCTACATAATTTGTGGGGCTCAGTGTAAAATGAAAGCACAGGGCTTCTGTTCAAATAGTAAGACTTTCAAGATGGGGACAGCACAACATTAAACCAATCTTGGGCCCTTCTAAGCTGGGCCACTATGGGACTGCCCTGGTTCCAGGCCCCTGAGCTCGCCCTAGGGGAGGGAGCTGCTAAAAGGATTTTAGCAGGGTGGCAAGATTATGACCAGAAAAGGTATGTTGAGTTGAGAACTACATGCACAAGTAGACTCGAGTTGACACTCCCTCCACGCCCGCCGCCAGCCCCTCCAATCTCCTACTCTCAGCTCAACTTTGCCACCATGGTTTTCAAAGTTGTTTTATGATGGGTGAGATCACTGTGTCCCGCCTAGTGAAATGGGGCAGTTTCATGGAGAGGTAAGCAGTTACTTCTCAATGGGAGAAAAAGAATGTATTAGCACTATCCTGTTGTCTGTGTCAATGAGTTTTGTTTGTTTGTTGTCAGAGGAGAATAGGGATAAATGGGTCAAATATATGGTGATGGGAGGAGACTAAACTTGGGTGAGCTTACAATGCAATATACAGACGATGTATTATGGAATTGTGGACTTAAAACTTATATAAGCTTATTAACCAATATCATCCCTCCAAAGTTCTAAATAAATAAATAAATAAATAAATAAATAAATAAGTAAGTAAGTAAGTAAATAAAATCCCATCGATCTATTAGCAGAAAACTGGTGGGTGGTTGATGGCGTCTGGATTCAAACATGTGAAGAATTAACATGAAAATCAAGAAAAGAACAGAAGTAAATTTTCCTCTCAGTATTTGAAATCTACAAGAAATAACACAAACTTTTTTCCCCGAAGGTCCAGGTCTTCCAGCACTCCCTTCAGCTCCCACTGGTCCAGGAGAACCCTGGAAAAAAAGGAGAAGTGGGAATGGAGCGCTGCAGCAATGCTTAGGAAACCCAGTAGATTAGGCCTGCTTTTCTTCATGTCATCTCCAATAGCGCCTGGATGCTTTCATGGCAAGGAAGCCAGCCACCCAGGGAGAGAGACATCTGGGCTGAAACCAGATGACTCAGGCTATCGTCCTGGCTAGAGCACCACAAGTCTTCATCTGCAAGGACACTACTGTCCATATGAGGCCTTAAGAGAGAAACAGAAAAGGCACCTTTGACTAAACACACACGGTTTCTGAGTGTGGCCAATGTGCTGTAATGCACTGGTTTTGCTGAGCAAGATACTGTACCGTCATCGGCACGTTTGTGCCTGGCACCATGCACACACACAAAGTGGTGTGCTGAATGTGTTTCAGTTTCCCAATCTGAAAATGGGCAAAAATGTCTTTTAGAAGCATGTTGGGAAGATAACAGAGCAAACACTGGTATCCCTAGCCTGCTGAACTCTTACCAGCTGAGCTGAAGAATTGAACAGCTTCAGAACATTTTTCGTATGAATCCCTCACCATCCAAACTCCCATTACTCACTGTCAGAAACTCAGGAACCAGATAGGTTCAGAGCGTGAATTCAAAGCTGAACTTGGGTATTAAATAAATGTGAGTAGTAAGGGATCTTTGTAGAGGCAATTTCAAATATCCACAGTCAATGGAGAATTGCATGGCCCAGATAATTTTTAGAAGTTAGAAAAACTTAATGTATTCAGTTTTGAAATGTTCATGAATCAATAAGATTTCTACTCTTCCAAATGTTTTCTTAGGCGGATCCAATGGGTCTGTGCTTTCTAAGTAAAACCCAGTGAAGGAGAAAGAGGAGTGCCTAAGCTATGTACAAGGATCGTGAGCTGTGCTAAAAGTTTGTCGCAAATTTGCCCCAAGTTAATTTAAAAATGAAATACTTCTGCCCAGCCAGCATAACTCAGTGGTTAAGCACTGACCTATGAACCAGGAGGTCATGGTTTGATTCCCGGTCAGGGTACATGCCTGGGTTGCGGGCTTGATCCCCAGTAGGGGAAGTGCAGGAGGCAGCCTTTCGATGATTCTCATCATTGATGTTTCTATCTCTCTCTCCCTCTCCCTTCCTCTCTGAAATCAATAAGATATATATTTTAAAAATGAAATACTCCCTATGTAGATAATATAAAACAAACTATATATGAAGGTGTTTCCAAAGCGAGAGGAAAATAAAGACTGGAGACAACTGACTAAGGTTTCTGAGTCACTCACCTGAGGTCCTTTGTGCCCCTGGCTCCCCTTCTCTCCTTTGCTGCCAGGAATCCCATTGGACCCCTTTTGTGGTAACGAAAGAAACACAGTGCGATGAAGTCAATGAGAACTTACATTCTTCAAGTGTGCATTTGAAACACCCCCATGTTAAAGCAGGAAAAGGCAATGCTCTAACCCTTCAAGCAGCCTTTTAACTGGGAGGTTAAGCATTATTTAAAAAAGGAACTGAGGGGAGGCCCAGCCTCAGGGGTACAGATCTTATTGAGCAAGTCTCAGGTTGGGTATAAAACCCTCATCCCTCTCTGACAGGGAGAAATGGAAAAGAGACCAAAGAGAGAAATAAAACCCATGGGAAAAGGAAGTAAGACACAAGCAATAGTCAGATGGTTCCTTTTATGGGGCAGGTCCCTGCTTTCAATGTGTAAAATAGAAACCAGAGTTGTTTCAAGTTAGCACAAAAGGGTGTTTTAGCAGCAGACCCATCAGAGGAATTAAAGCACATTTTCTGCCATAGTTACCATCAAATGCATGGTTCCCACATGGTTCTGTGAGAAGAGAGGTGCTGGTAATGTTTCCCACTATCAAAGTTCCAGCTATACAGCGGCCCTGGCTGCCCCGTGCAGATGGTGGTTGGAGCCACTGGGTTTGGTTCAGTCTAAGTACCAAAGGACTCTGGAGTGGCTGAGACTAAGTCACCCCTCTCCTCACAAAGCCGGGGGATGGATCTAGGTTGGTCCCATAGTTATTTAATTTAGAGGATCTGCTACCTGGTGGCTTGGTTCGGGGACCCCAGAACCACTCAAGAGAATCCCAAATTCCAGATTAGTATTAATAATCTGGAACTTTTTAGAAGAAAAAATGAATTCTTGGGAAGGTCTTAGAATGTACACATGGGCACAGGCTCTTCCAAACAAGTTCAGGCTGAAAGTGGACTCCATAAGGTGACTAAATACCTACATGCTACAAAGCTGTTACCTAGGAATGACTCTAGCATCCTTCTAAGGTGAAAGAGAGACACCCATGTCCTGACTCCAATGCCCATATCATTAGTGATGAGACTAAGAAAACACACAAATGGCTCCCATAAAGTCCTCTCAGTGATGTTCTAGAAATGTGGTCGGCAAACTCACTAGTCAACAGAGCCAAATATCAACAGTACAATGATTGAAATGTCTTTTGAGAGCCCAATTTTTTAAACTTAAACTTCTTCTAATGCCACTTCTTCAAAATAGACTCGCCCAGGCCGTGGTATTTTGTGGAAGAGCCACACTCAAGGGCCAAAGAGCCGCATGTGGCTCGTGAGCCACAGTTTGTGAACCACGGTTCTAGAAGCACTGTCCCCCACTACGGAGTTAGCTTTAGGTGAGTTGAATAACATCTTCCAATTCCTAACTTTCTTTCATGGGAGTCTGTCTGCAGGACCTCAGTTAAAAAAAACCAATTTGTTGATCCTGATATTGATTACTAATACAATACTAAGGTCTTAATAATTCATTATCACTACCATGCAGACGTAGTACCACGTGAGCACAAGAGCATGCCTTTATCAGTGAGCTGCAAATGTAGGGGCAGGTTAGATGGAGCAAAACCCCCCACCATGGTGGGAAATGTAGAATTCCAGAGACAGGTACCGTGGAGGAGGAAGGGAAGAGATTAAAAATTTCTCATTCTTTGTTTTTATACAGAACGACCTGCCCTCTTCGCATCAGAACAACTCAGTATTACTTTTTATAAATTTAAATTCTTTATTGTTTAAAGTATTACATAAGTCTTCTTTTCCCCCATTGACCTCTCCCTGATCACCCCCACCCCCAGCACAACTCATCATTATTTTTCAATTATTTATAAACTATTCCAACACACCTGTGAGCCTTGTAATCCTTCAGCTCCCAGAGCGCCTGCAGGTCCAGGATCTCCCGGCTCCCCCTGAAGAATGAGAGTTTTCAGTGTCAAGGTTTTCTCCACCTGGTTCCCACAGAGGTCATCGCTTCATAATTCCTAGTGCTACAGTACACAAAGGTTGTTTCTTATTCTGGTAGAGAATTTCACTCTATTTCAGTCATTCTCAGTGCACGTGAAAAGCATTCAAGGACACAGCATTTGGGATTGTATACATCGTCTTTCCTATGAAGTGTCTGTGAAGAAGGCTTTGCCTTAGGTCTGGCCCGTCCTGTTCCTGGCAGCTGAACTGATCCCCTCTCCCTTCCCAGTCAGTGGGGATCATGTCCAATGCCTGGCACTTCCTACAACACCCTAGTCCAATGCTCACTATCCCCAGTGCATTTGTGTGTGAGCATCTCCTTGGCCTCATCTACCACCGAGGACAGTAAGCGAAGGATACTCACCGGGACCCCCTGGGGCCCCCTGTGGCCTGCTCTTCCCTGGAGGAGGAAAAGCAAAGTGTTAGTGTCCAGATGGAGGTTCCTGAGAGGCAAGTCAGCCTGCCTCATTCTCTGATAGACATATAGGTAACAAGCAACTCAAAGTAATGGCTTCCTTGAGGTACTTTCCAAAGACGAGTTTTCACGCCAGGCACTTAGTTACAGATCAATATTTGGGGGATTGATTGCAAACCGATCCAAAGGTCATTATAGACCCAGCTCCAGGCTGACAACCTCTGACAATTACCCAGGAGGCTGTTTTAACAACCAAACCATCCTGAAGAGCCTGTCTTCTATCTTTCCTCTCCCGTAAGTTCCACAAAGCCCTGTCTGCTCGGCAGAGGCTTTCTGTGTGACAACAACCTGTGTCACCCCCAGCTCTCTGTCCTGGCCCCTGAGTGTACCAAAGTGTTAGATACAGTGCTTCGTCTGGGCCCACTGGGGTTTGTTTCCATGGAATCCTACCAGGAGGAAATGAATGATGAGGTCTGTTCTACCCTGTTGTGGTCCAAATGGCACCTCCAGGTTCATCTGAGAAAAGCCGGGCTGATCTCTGAAGCTGAAATCGGTCTGCATCTCTCCAGAAACGGCTCCCGTTGCCAGCTCAGGCTCTCCACCTAGTGGCTGTCTTTGCCACACCCTCTCCTTCCCAGAGGGTAGCCAAGCTGGAAAAGGATTCAGGCCCCCCAGATCCTAACTTCTTTTTCCCATGAGAGCAACCAGATCCATACTCTCCCCTCCTCACCTACCACCCCTGCCTGTTTGAGAGAGCTGCGGACACAACTCAACCATCAACTTCCTTTGTTGTGATCAACAACTATGATTACTTTAGGTACAAAACAATATAAAATGTCATCCATTTGTTCATTCATTCATCTGTGTCCTTAGAAGGCAGCCATGAGCTCAGCCTGCCCTTTTAAGCCTGTGTGACACAGAGGGTTTGCACAATAAACTTTACCCAGGGTGGTTAGGAACCCAGATCCAGGAGTGTGACAGTCTCAGTTCTAACCTTGGTCTAACACCTACTACCTATCTTCGTCCTGGGCAAGGTGCCCAAGGTTCCTTGATTTTTCTTATCTGTAAACTGGACATAATAATAGTATCTACCTCACAGAATTATTATGAGGATTAAATGAATTAATACTTGAAAGTAATATGATCAGGATCTGGCCTAAAATAGATGCTATAGAAGTATAAATCCATACTATTATAATAAGCATTATGTGTGTGACAGGCAAAAGGCAGTGGACCTGAAATGTTATTTTAAATGCTCTGGTTCTCGGTACATTAATTTTTTTTTTCAACAGCCAGTGCAACAATTAATTGACATAAGTTGAAATTGTGTCAGCAGGAGGCAATGACTTAGGATGGTTTGTATTTTTAGGATTTATCATCCACTTAAGATTCTCTGACCCTCATAGGGAATTGTGACCTTCACTGGAAAGGTGGGGAGAGGGTAGAAAAGCTTGGTCTTGTTTTATATCCACATTGCCGTATTTAATTTGGGAGAAAAGAGGGTGCAAAGGTAGAGATGGGTGGGGAAGTGAATGAAGATGGGGGAAGGAGGCTGAGAACCTCCTGTCCTGGGAGTGACTCAGAACAGCAATTTTCATCCTTTTCCATCTCATGGCACATATAAACTAATTACTAAAATTCTGCAGTATTTGAGAAAAAAAGATGGCGACCGGCAGGAAGGTAGGGAGAGAGAGAGTGTGAGTGAGGAACCCATAGAGGAGAGTGTAGATGTGTGTGGTGTGTGTGTGTGTATGAGATAGGGTCAGTTAGATTCTGCAGGTCTTCCAAGGGGCTCCCGAACAGGGCAGCCCTAGACGGCGGAGCCCCGCGCACAAAGCGGACACTTCTCGGCGGTTGGTGCGGACGCAGAGACCACGCCATCTTGGGAAACAGAGCTGCCTGAGACTCGGATCCTGGCTTCTAACACAAACCAGGACCCTGCAGCCACTGGGGACAGAGAACTGCTATCACAGCTTCAGACAAACAACAAGAATCCAGACTTCCCGGCAGATTTCCGTGAGTCAAAGAGCCTATCCCCCTCCTCGCAGGCGCTGATAGCACCAGAGTAACTGATAGACCCGCCCCTCCCCCAAGCTGCTCACGGGCGCGCGCACAGACAGCGCCATAGTAACTGATAGACCCGCCCCTGGCCCAAGCTGCCGAGCTTTGCGCAGGGACGCGCTCCCGCTTAGGGAATTTGGCGCGCGCTCGCGCACGGGACAGAAGCAGCTCCCCGTCGGGGAAATCTGTCAGTGCGCACAGAGGGCTCCCCTTCGGGGAATTTGGCTCGCGGGTCACAGCTCCCCCTTCGGAGATTCTTAAGAGGGGCTTCCCTTTGGGGAATTTGGCGCGCAGGACGGACTCCGCCCCCCTGCTGGGACTTTGGGAGAGTGCACTGAGCCGGCTCACCTTCAGGTTCTTAAGAATGTGCGCTCTAGCCGGTTTGGCTCAGTAGAGAGAGCACACACAGGACGCAGCCCCACTTCAGGGAATTTGGCACGCCGGACACAGCTGCCTGGGATCCCTGACTCACAGCGCATTCACACTAAGAGCCAGCGACCCCAATTGTTGGTGCGTGCACACACAGGGACCCTGATTCTCAACGAGAAACCGCACAAGGCAACAGAGACTTTGACACTCGAGTCTTGGTGCAGACACAGGAAACTCTGACTCCTGGCACATGCTAAGGATCTCATTCTCGGCACATACCAACAGTGTGGTGCAGACAGGGCCCCTGATTCTAAATGTGCACACGAGACCACACGGAACACTGGGGACACTGATCCTGGGCAAGTCTGGTTCCCACCAACCAAAGACAGCCACACGTCCTAGTGTCAGTGCACTTCAGTGAAACTAGGGTGGAGCGAAGTCCCCACAGCACACGGCCCAGGTCCACGCAAACAGAAGCTTGAGCTTTCTGGTAATAGCCAGAATGGGGAAACGAAATAACTCACAGAGGAAAGAAAATGTGGAGTCGCCAAGAAAGGAAATTAGTGAAAATGAAGCTTGCAACATGACCGAAAAGGAGTTCAGAGTAATGGTCATGGAATTTATACATCGGATGGATGAGAAAATCAACAACTTATGCAAGAATCAGGAAGAAATGAAAAGTGATATAGCTACAATCAAAAACACCATGGAAAGTTTCAACAGTAGATTACAAGAAGCAGAGGACCGAATTAGTGAGTTAGAAGATCAGGTACAGAAACAAGCTCAAGCTGAACAGCAATTGGAGAAAAAAATTAAAAAGCAGGAGGAAAGCCTAAGGGAACTTCGGGACAACATGAAACGAAGTAACATGCGTATAATAGGGCTGCCAGAAGGACAAGAAGAGCAGCAGGGATTAGAAAATCTATTTGAAGAAATAATGACAGAAAACTTCCCGGATATGGGAAAGATAAAAGTTACGCAAGTAAAGAGAGTCCCAAGCAGGATCAACCCCAAAAGACCCACACCAAGACATGTCATAATTTCAATGGCAAATATAAATGATAAAGAGAGAATCCTAAAGGCGGCAAGAGAGAGACAGAGAGTTACCTACAAAGGAACACCCATCAGATTGTCAAATGATTACTCATCAGAAACACAACAAGCTAGAAGTGAATGGAAGGAGGTATACAAAGTGTTGCAAAGCAAAGGACTGAATCCAAGAATACTATATCCAGCAAGACTATCAATCAAAATTGAAGGGGAAATCAGGAGCTTTGCAGACAAAAAAAGCCTCAGGGAGTTTATCACCACCAAACCAGCAATGCAAGAATTGCTAAAGGGAATACTGTAAAAAGAAGAAATAAACAGGTAAGAAGGAATACAGACACAAAAATAGATATGACTGCAAACAAATACCTTTCAGTAATAACTTTAAATGTAAACGGACTAAATGCTCCAATCAAAAGACATCGAGTAGCTGAATGGATAAAAAAACACGACCCATATATATGCTGTCTACAAGAGACCCACCTCAAAACAAGAGACTCACACAGATTGAAAGTGAAGGGATGGAAAAATATCTTTCAGGCAAATGGAAATGAAAAAAAAGCTGGGGTAGCAATACTTATATCTGACAAAATAGACCTCAAAGTAAATGCCATAACAAGAGATAAGGAAGGCCACTTCATAATACTAAAGGGAGAAATCCAACAAGAAGAAATAATTCTGGTAAACATATACGCTCCCAATATAGGAGCACCCAAATACATAAAAAAACTCCTGGAGGATATCAAGGGAGAGATTAATAGCAACACAATCATAGTAGGAGACTTTAATACCCCACTATCACCACTGGACAAATCCTCTAAACAAAAAATCAGCAAAGAAACAGCAATCCTAAATGACTCACTAGACCAGATGGAATTAATTGACATCTTCAGAACATTTCACCCCAAAGCCACAGAATATACATTCTTCTCAAGTGCACATGGGTCATTTTCAAAGATAGACCATATGCTGGGTCACAGGCAAAGTCTCTTCAAATTCAAGAAGATAGAAATTATATCAAGCACCTTCTCAGATCACAGTGGCATAAAACTGGAAATCAACTACAATAAATACAATCCAAAGAAATCAAACACATGGAGACTAAACAGCATGCTATTAAACAAGGACTGGGTCACCAGAGAGATCAAGGAAGAATTAAAAAACATCATGGCAACAAATGACAATGAAAACACAACAATCCAAAATCTATGGGACACAGCGAAAGCAGTCTTGAGAGGGAAGTTCATAGCTCTACAGGCCTATTGCAAAAAACAAGAAACAATGGTAATAAATTACTTAACCCTACAACTCAAAGAGCTAGAAAAAGAGCAGCAAGAAAAGCCCAGTGTAACCAGAAGGAAGGAAATAACAAAGATCAGAGCGGAGATAAATGACATAGAGACCAAAGAAACAATACATAAGATCAACAAAACCAAGAGCTGGTTCTTTGAAAGGATAAACAAGATTGATGGACCTCTAGCCAGGCTCACCAAGAAGCAAAGAGAGAGGACCCAAATAAACAAAATCAGAAATGAAAGAGGTGAAATAACAACAGACCCTGCTGAGATACAAAGGATTGTTACAAAATACTACGAACAACTCTATTCCAACAAACTGGACAATCTGGAGGAAATGGACATATTCCTAGAAAAATATAACCTTCCAAAAATCAATCAAGAAGAATCTAAACAGCTCAATAGGCCAATAACTATGGACGAAATTGAAGCAGTCATCAAAAAGCTTCCGGCAAACAAAAGCCCGGGGCCTGATGGCTTCACAGGAGAGTTTTACCAAACATTCAAGGAAGAACTAAAACCTATCCTCCTCAGACTATTCCAAAAAATTCAAGTGGAAGGAACACTTCCAAGCTCCTTCTATGAAGCCAGCATCACCCTAATACCAAAACCAGATAAAGACAACACAATGAAAGAGAATTACAGACCAATATCCCTCATGAACATAGATGCCAAAATCCTCAACAAAATTCTAGCAAATCGGCTCCAGCAGTACATCAGAAAGATCATACACCATGACCAAGTAGGATTTATCCCAGGAATGCAAGGATGGTACAATATCCGCAAATCAATAAACGTGATACATCACATAAACAAATTGAAAGATAAAAATCACATAGTCATATCAATTGATGCAGAAAAAGCATTTGACAAAATCCAACACCCTTTCTTGATAAAAGCTCTCAACAAGGTGGGAATAGATGGCTCATACCTCAACATAATAAAAGCTATATATGATAAACCCACAGCAAACATCATACTCAATGGACAAAAACTAAAGACATTTCCCCTAAGAACAGGAACAAGACAGGGATGCCCACTCTCACCACTCCTGTTTGACATAGTACTGGAAGTATTAGCCATTGCAATTAGACAAGAAGAAGAAATAAAAGGCATCCAGATTGGAAAAGAACAAGTAAAGCTGTCTTTATTTGCAGACGACATGATATTGTACATAAAAAATCCGAAAGACTCCGTCAAAAAACTAATAGACTTAATAAATGAATTCGGCAATGTAGCAGGATACAAAATTAACGCCAAGAAATCTATGGCCTTTCTATACACCAATAGTGAACTTACAGACAGAGAGACTAAAAAGGCAATCCCATTTACCATCGCACCAAAAAAATTAAGATACCTAGGAATAAACTTAACTAAGGAGGTAAAAGACCTATACACGGAAAACTACAGGACACTGAAAAAAGAGATAGAGGAAGACGTAAACAGATGGAAGAACATACCATGTTCATGGATTGGTAGAATCAACATCATTAAAATGTCCATACTACCCAAAGCAATCTATAGATTCAATGCACTCCCCATTAAAATACCAACGGCATATTTCACAGACCTTGAAAGAACTCTCCAAAAATTCATCTGGAATAAAAAAAGACCCCGAATAGCCACAGCAATCCTGAGAAAGAAGAATAAAGTAGGAGGGATCTCAATACCAGATTTCAAGCTGTATTACAAAGCCACTGTTCTCAAAACAGCCTGGTACTGGCACAAGAACAGACATATAGATCAATGGAACAGAATAGAGAATCCAGATATTGACCCAAACCACTATGCTCAATTAATATTTGACAAAGGAGGCATGAACATACAATGGAATAAAGACAGTCTCTTCAATAAATGGTGTTGGGAAAATTGGACAGATACATGCAAAAAAATGAAGCTTGATCACCAACTTACGCCATACACAAAAATAAACTCAAAATGGATACAGGACTTAAACATAAGACGGGAAACCATAAAAATACTAGAGCAATCCACAGGCAGCAAAATCTCAGACATATGCCAAAAGAAATTCTTCACTGACACTGCCCCTAGGGCAATGGAAGCTAAAGAGAAAATTAACAAATGGGACTACATCAAAATAAAAAGCTTTTTCACAGCAAAAGAAACCATCAACAAAACAACAAGAAGGCCCACTGCATGGGAGAACATATTTGCAAATGGCATCACTGATAAAGGTTTAATCTCCAACATCTACAGGCAGCTTATACAACTTAATAAAAGGAAGATAAATGATCCAATAAAAAAATGGGCAACAGACCTAACTAGAATCTTTTCAAAAGAAGACAGAAGGAAGGCCAAGAGACACATGAAAACTTGCTCAACGTCACTAATTATCCGAGAGATGCAAATCAAAACAACAATGCGGTACCATCTCACACCTGTCAGAATGGCTATCATCAACAAATCAACAAACGACAAGTGTTGGCGAGGATGCGGAGAAAAAGGAACCCTCGTGCACTGCTGGTGGGATTGCAGACTGGTGCAGCCACTGTGGAGAACAGTATGGAGTTTCCTCAAAAAACTGAAAATGGAACTCCCATTTGACCCAGTAATCCCACTCCTGGGAATATATCCGAAGAAACTAGAAACACCAATTAGAAAGGATATATGCACCCCTATGTTCATAGCAGCGCAATTCACCATAGCTAAGATTTGGAAACAGCCTAGGTGCCCGTCAGCAGATGACTGGATCAGAAAACTGTGGTACATCTACACAATGGAATACTATGCTGCCATAAAAAAGAAGGAATTCTCATCATTTGCAGCAACCTGGGAGGAATTGGAGAACATTATGTTAAGTGAAATAAGTCAGTCAATGAAAGAAAAATACCACATGATCTCACTCATTTATGGATAATAAAGAACATTATAAACTTGAACAAAAAGATAGATACAGAGACAGTAAAGCATCAAACAGACTGTCAAATTACAAGGGGAAGGTTAGGGAGAGGTGGGGGAGATAAGAGATCAATCAAAGGACTTGTATGCATGCATATAAGCATAACCAATGGATGCAAAACTCTGGGGGGTGGGGGCATATATGGGAGTGGGGTGTGGGGAGGGCAATGGTAAGATATGTACACATATAATACCTTAATAAAAAAAATTGAAAAAAAAAAATAAAAAAAATAAAAAAAAATAAAATTCTGCAGTATACCAAAAAATACATCTTTTGCCGATCTGACAAAAAATAGGTATAATTTTTATTCATTTGCAAAAATAAAATACTAATAGTAATTACCCGTTTTGCTCCAAAGTGACTTTTTAAAAAAATCAGGTGCCTATGCGTACATATAAGAATTTCTGGTACCAAGAGGTAACCAATCAGATGCAACCTTACTATGCAATGTGACCATTAAGATGCAACTTTATTATAGGACCTATATATTTACAGTTTAAGACTGTATTCATACCTGATGGCTATTGTTTTGGCTGTTGTCTTTTTTTTTTATTATTATTTGTTGTCATTTTTTGTCAATCTAAGGGAAAAGAAGTCAGTGCCCCTGACTAAACGACCAGGTATCGCATGTTTTAAAAATCCTTGCCGCCGCACATTGGTTGAAAATGGCTGACTTAGAGTAATCAGCTAGTGTATCCAAGTAGTAATCCACCTTCCCCCGCCTCCCCACCCGCCCTACCATCTTTTTAAAAAAGTGCCTGATTGAAAGTGACAGTTACAAAGTTATTTCAAACTAAAAGTATTTTCTCTTAAACCAACAAAAATACATAGTTAGCTTTAAATTTTATAGCATTTAGCTCATCTTGCTGCTCTCTTGCTTCTTCTGATTAATTGTAATTCTCTTGTGTGGAAAAGAGGGCAAAGTCCCAAGGAATTTTACCAGAAGCACTGGAAGCCTAAGCTATCCTTAGGCACAATTCCCTTAAGAACTATGATTCAAGACCAACAAAGGCAAGAGGAAATTAAAACACATCTATCTGCTATCTATCCCGGAGAGAAAGGCCATCAGCCACAGCCTTCTAAGTGATGAGATTACAAGATTGTAATAAAAAAGAAAGCCAAGTATTTTCTGTTCCCACTTGAATAAAATGCAGGGCCAGATCTAGGACCGTGTACATTGTTTTCTTTTTAGAATCTCCATGCTGAGCGTGTGATAAAGGGGTTTCTCACACATTATCAATACCATTTCTAATTTTGAAGTCCACAAAGAGAAAAGTGATTTCTAGGCTGTTCCTTAAAAAGAAGGGAAAATCTATTATCGTTGTTTTAGCCTTGATATCACATGAGATGCTATAAAGTTATACGAGGACCTTGAGGTTGCCACTAATCGCCAGTGTTCGGGTTCATCCAGGAAGAAATGATCTGTGTTTCTTCTTTCCCCCCGGCCATATAAGAAGAGCGTTTACCCAGTTCCTAATATTCATATAGAAGCTCAAGGATACTACGCTATTAAAGGAGGGCTTTTGTGTTTAAGTCACTGACTCTCTTCAAAGACATTCAAAGGCTTCTGGGAGGGAGATAGGGGCAAGCGAATTGTGTCACAGTGATTCTCAAACAGGAGCAACTTTG
Source organism: Cnephaeus nilssonii (assembly GCF_951640355.1). Classification (NCBI taxonomy): domain Eukaryota; kingdom Metazoa; phylum Chordata; class Mammalia; order Chiroptera; family Vespertilionidae; genus Cnephaeus; species Cnephaeus nilssonii. The sequence goes on along the minus strand of NC_137088.1, from coordinate 24,950,180 downwards.
CTCCCATCTGACCCCTCACCATCCACCACCAACTTTTGGCAATATCTGCAGGCATTTTTGGGTGTCACAACTGGGGGTGAGGGGAGGTGCTACTGGCATCTAGTGGGTAGAGACCAGGAATGCTGTGAAATATTCTCTAATGCACAGGATAGCCTCTCGTGACAAATTATCTGGCCCAAAATGTCAATAGTGTCAACGTATCAGCCCCAGACCAGCTGACTCTGCGGTAACAAATATTTGGAATACCTCTGTGGCAACTTCAGGCGATCAGGAGGGGAAATAAATGTCCATGAAAATACTCACCGTGTCTCCACTGGAATTAGGACTGCCTTGCGTCCCTTTCTGTCCGGTTCTACCCTAGAAATACAACAACCCCCCAAGATCTTAAAGTGAAAGGTGCTAAATAAATTACAAAGGCATCAGCATCGAAACCTCAGGCACTATTAAAACATAAGAACAAAAGTGTCATTCTAGACTCTTCCTGCATATTAACACTATTGGATATATATATCCATTCAAGAGGAAAATGGGATAGTAACATGCATTGCTATTACCAGTTTCCCTACATATCGCCTGCCAGAAACACAGTAATTTTGCCCATAGAAGTGTAACCTCCTACAGACATATGGCTCTTTTCAATGTGAACCTCGGGGGGTTTGTTCAATTCTAGATGGATTACATATTTTACTAATTCATTTGGACTTTATTAAAACAACATACTTAATCAACTCATATAAGTAAAACAGATCAATTACTTGTCTTCCTTGTTGTCCTTCAGAGCCCTTCTGTCCTTTGATGTTACTGTTTTGTCCTGGATTACCCTAGAGGAAGATTTAAAAAGAATTTCAGAATTTAAAAAAAAAAATCAGCTTTCTATTTTTTTCAAAATGGTACAAAAACTTGGGTTAAGTGATGAGGAGTGTGATGTGAGAAACTTGGGTTACTTGGGCTAATGATGAGGGGTGTGAGAAAATCCTCCATATTTGAATCTCATAGATGTTTGAAAAAGTGAAAGTAATAGTCCCCCAAGTTTGAAGGGTGCGTGGCAGTGAATAACAAATCATTAGAGTGCATGCTGAAGCCATGTGAATTTTCTATCTCTGTGTTGGCAGCTTCACTGATGCACTAGTCCAACATGCTTCTGCCACTCCCTCAGTTGTGCAATAAGATTCCCCTGGAATCAACTCCACAAATAGGGAATCTATGCGAGTAGAAGCCCAATAAGCAAAACTATGGGGATTTCCCCTCCAAAAGAACTTGAACGTCTCAACCTACATAGGGATGAATAAAGTGGGACTTTAGTTCCCAGTTTTGAATTTTGTACGTAGTCAGCCCCAATCAGATTTCTCCCAAACAAAAAGCCTCTGTCAACCTACCTCCCCCGCTCCCAAGACAAGCTGTTGCCTACGGGCCAGCAGGAGACACAGGGAAAGGAAACAACTGTGGAACAAGTTAATTCAGAGCCAACCGGGCCCTGGTAACTTACAGGATCCCCTGGGAAGCCCTTCTCCCCATACTCTCCAGGGGGGCCTCTGGCACCTGGGCTGCCCTGAAAAATAAAACAAAATGAGTTTCCGAGTTAGCTTGTAGGAGGTTTCATAATAATATTAAAATGTCAAGTGCTGTGTGTGTTTGGAGGGGCGGAAATCAATCAGATAAAATGATCCATGTTCCTTACCACTTTAATTAATGTGAATTTAATGGTTACATATTGCTCCTGGGTACTGTATTGAACATCCCAGCCAGTCTAGCAACTTCTGGCATCTATAATTAAGTTGCCAACAGGAGACCTCTACAGGGATGTTCCATTCTTAACTCAAACTCACTTTTTTTCCAACTGAACTTGCGCAAGCCAGGATCCTTATAGGCATTTGGACTAACCCCTAATTTCCTTCCCCTCTAGTCACCTAGATCTGGATATCTTATGTCCCGGACTCAGGACTAGGATGAAATAAGCAAGTCACCTATGGTGCAAAATTTAGGGAAGTACTCACTCTGTGCATAAGGAGGGTTTCCCTAAACTTTGCACATAGGTGTTCACTCCAATCTAGGCTCTGCCATCTCCTTGATTAATATGTTCTGTTTCTGTTCTCACTGCCATTCCTTTACTTGAGGCTTCATCAGTTCTCATCTTGATTGTTACAGATTTGCCTCTTATCTTTGCCTAGTATCCAACATAGCCTCCAGACTACTGCCAAGTAATATTTCTAACCTGCAAATCAATTATGATCTCCCCGCTTAAAATCTTTCAAAGGCTCCCTATTCCCCAATGGTTAAAAGCCCAACTCCTCCTCATGGCTCACCAGTGCCTTCCTGCTCTTTTCCCAGCACCTCTTGAACCTGACTACCCTCTACCTCTACTCTAATACTCCTACCAGGCAGAACAACTGCAGTGTCCCCAAGCCTCCGGGTCTTTGCTTACGCTGTTCCCTCTGTCTGGAATGCCCTTCCTCCATGTCTTGCTAATGTCTATTCATCTTCAGCTCAGGAACCATTTCCTCCAGGGAGACTTCCTGAACTTCTACCCCACCCTGCTGAGTGAGGATCCTTCTCTGGGCTCCCTTGTAGATGCCTGCAACACGGCCCCAAGCACATTCTGTGTTGCCATTAGCTATCGATATGTCTGTCTCCCCAACTACACTGCAGAATCCTGAGGACAAGGACAGGGTGGTTCATTTCTGATTGTTTGGTGCATAACTCAGTGCCTGGCACACCCCAGGTATTCAAAAATATTTGATAAATAAATGTATCAGAACATAAAAGCAGAGCTGCTTGGAACCAAGTAAGCATGTATTAATTCATGAAATGAATTTAAATTATTAAAAAGTATTAACTTTTGAAATGAACCTAAAATAAAAGTTTCACTGTGATTTGCTATACCAAAGTCACCAAAGTAATTTTGCTTTTTCTCTTGCTTCCCCCCCCGCCCCCCCCCCCCCCCAATGCAATGAAGAGAACATGAAAGCTGCTGACAGGCGAAAGCATTCATTTGCAGACTTCTGAAAAACAGGCCCATAGAGCATCTCACATGCCTTGAGATTTCTAATGGGAAATTCTTGAAAATTACATAGTTACCCACTTGTTCCAAACTGATTGCAGCACCTCTTCCGTGGTAACAAGCCTTCATTATGTAGTTAAGTCAGCTGTCGATTTTATCCCTAATAACCGCTGACACACAGCAATTAAGACTGTCTCTGTCACTAAGTTCTCCTGCTCTGATAGATTGAAGAGTGTTACCTGAGATCCTGGGTCACCTTTTTCTCCCTTTTTTCCAGGAAATCCATGAGAGCCCTAAAAGAAGACACGGAAAACAAAATTTCCATTGAAAAAAATGTATCAGCCTCATGCTGGTTTTATGGTACCTGAAGAAAAATGGCTTACCTCCTCCCCATCGAGACCATCGATCCCATCTTCTCCCAGTTCTCCCTGAGAAACAATGACGGGCCGCAATCAGAAAAGGAGATCCCTGCCACACGCTTATCGGGAAACTCATCCCGCGAGGACATGCAATTTGAGAAGAAACTACAGTACCTTCGATCCAGGCAATCCTCTGACTCCCTGTAAAAGACACAACACCTGTCAGCCACATAGCAAAAACAGCACGTGGATTCCTAGACCGTTGGAGCGGGAAGGGGCTGCCCCTCTAAAGATAATGATTGTGTATTTCTTTAGTTGATTTTGGCTCCATACCACAAAGAGGTCGTAGATGGAATTTACAAAACTCCTGAGATTACAAATGTAAATAATCTGCGGATGAGGAAACTAACATGTAATTGGAGAAAGGGGAAGAGAGGGAGGGGGGATGAAAGACAGAAAACAAGAGAAGGAAGGAAAGGAGGACAGAAGGTGGGGATGTTGGGGAGAACTTGAAATAACATTCCAACAGAGCCTTACCTTTTGACCCCACTGCCCTGGACATCCTGCGATCCCTTTATCTCCTGCGGGTCCAGTTTCTCCTCGCATTCCCTAAGAGAAGGTACCCAAACAGGTATCCAAAGTGATTCTTATGCCTGAAGCTGCCAGCAGTTTACTTTTTGAGAGTGAAGCTAGAGCTCATGGGCACTCTGAGATCTAGGCAAACGAATCCTCCCCCCAACTCATTCGTTTAACTCTGTTTTCCCCCTCTATTTAAACATTTTCCTGTCAACCTTTAGGGCTTCCTTCCAGATCCAAGATCACACAGAGGTAGAGGGTGAGCTCAGCCGCTTCACTGCCTCATCACACAGCACAGCCAAAGGTTCGGAAGCCGCCTCGCTTTCCAGCCACCTTCCAAACATGTGGTAACACACGTTGGTCCTGACCTCTTGTCCAGGGTTTAATGCTACCATGGAAAAGTCAGCACGGCTGATGGTACAGAAGCACGTCGGTGCCAGGGGACTGGAGCTGCGTAGAAGCAGTCGATGGGAAGAGACACTACTCTAAGCCAGTGCTCATGGGAAATCCCACCAGGTTAAAGATTCCCAAAGTATGACGAGCCACATAGGAAGAACACTCAAGGTCAATGACACATGCATCTCCCACCAACCCTGCTTTCCCTGGGAAATATTTAAATGCAGGTAAATGCTACAGTGAAATGAATCTCAAGAAGAACAGTGTTGTGTTTCTTGCAGGCAGGGACCTCCGACTGTCTCCTTCCCCATGTGCCCCTTGTGCCTGGCTCAAATCTGGGTGCAGAGCAGGTGCTAAAGTTTTGCTGTATGGATACATAATTTTTTAACAATGAGCTTAATTCTCTCCTTCCTGGTAGGTGAGAGGAGAAATGATTTTCCTCTCCCCCGCTTTGCTTTCTTTAGTCTGAGGATTACTCCCAGTAAAGCAGGAGGCCTGGCACATGGCCACAGCTTGCTGAGAAGTGCTGAAATGTTCCGGCTTCCCATTGCCTGGAGTCTCAGCCAGCTGTGGGCTCACAGCCAGGCAGTAGCATGACACGAGTCCCCACACTCCAGTCCCTCCATGCTGACTGGGTGGGCTCCAAGGCCTCTCCGCAGGTACATGGTGAGTGACTTCGAGTGCTCCCCTAAGTGTTCATTGTGTAAACTACACTCTTAGAGGAATGTACAGATGTTTATGGATGAAGAGACTGAAGGTCAAGAAGTTAAGCATCTTGTTAAGGCTTCACATCTAGGTCAGCCTTTGATGTCTGACTCTGGAGATTGTGCTTTTAATCCTAACTTGCTGGCCTTCACTCTAAGGGGATGGACAAGCAGGCTGGATGCTTCCTGAACTTTTCCCACCCCAAATGGAGCCACCCATGTGGTTGCAGTTCCTCCAAATCCATTTTCAAAATGTGACTGATGAACCAAATGAGAATTCTGATTTTAGGGTCAACGACTGAGATTTGAAAACCCCTGTGAACCATGTAACCAGGATTCCACACCTTGGGGGGGTGCTCTGCCTGCTTCCTTTTCCAGGTGGGAGTAGGGAGGAGCATACCTCCCTGCTACTGATAAAATAAAGAATAAAAACAAAACACGTAGGTGAGCTTGCTCACTCCCCCACAAATAGGTTTCACAAGGGCCTTGTGATTCAGACAAGGAAAAAGGAAAAGGAAAGCTACCACCCATTTCCCTCAAAACTATAAAGAATATATACTATAAACAAAAAACCTCACCACCTCTTCTGTAGGAAAATAAAGCTTTCTATAAAACACAAAATCAGTAAGTATGTGTGTGTGAGGGGGAGCAAAGGGAAGATGAGTCACAAAAACTTACATGGTCTCCATCCTCTCCCCTGTGTCCTCTGGTGCCTTTTAGACCTAGAGAACCCTGAGAGGAAAGAAAGAAAAATAAATTTTAGCCATCTTCCATCAATTCAAACTTGTGCAATCATTGGGCATTTTAGTTAGTCCGTCCCTCCAACGTGGTTGTAGTTTTCACAGGTGTGGCTGTGAGTCTGGGGAGAGTCCTACAATCATCAGGGAAAGTCTCTGCAGAAGGTGGCCCTCCTGATGCTATAAGAGACTGACCTTTGGAATTCTTCTGCAGTGCTGGGTGTCCAGGCTAGTCCGGTGACTCAGAGACTTGCACCAAGGAGAGTGGTGGCCACCACACCTCTTTTAGCAGGCAAATGAGTAACACTTCCAAACAGATCATTTTATGTTCTTCTGCTTTTCTGAGAGCTCAAGGAAGAATGAGCACTTCTCCCAAGCAAGAGGTTACATATATGGTTTAACTACCTCATGGCTTACTTGTGGCAAGGATGTCAACTGAGGTTTTCTTTCCTCCTCCTCAAACACAGACCCTAGCTCTCTGCTCAGTATAACTGACCTGAGCAAAGTAATGAGAGAGGAAACTGCCAAACCAAATATAACTGGTAAAATGTCCAAGATAAATTATCCTTCCACAACAAGCATGGGCAATGCTGGACTCAGGAACAAGCATTGTATTCGATCTCTTAAAATAGAACAAACCGGACTCTCTTAATTGTGATATTTAAAATCCACTTGAAAAAGTGCATAGAAGTAAATGAAATGTCAAGGTCACAGCTTAATTATTATAAAGTAAACATCTGTATAGCCACTCCCTAGGCCAAAAAGGAGGATATGGATGGTACCCAGACACAGGGTCCATCCCAATCACCAACCATTCCCACCCCCACCCCAGGGAGAACACTTCTGACTTTTATAAAAATACCTCCTTGTCCTTTTTATTCTCTACTACTCATTCATCCTTAGACACTATAGGTTAGTTTTGCCTGTATTCAAATATCTTATAAATGGAATCATACCATATGTATTCTGTTTTGCTTTTTTTGGCCATTACTGTGCTTGTAAAATTTGTTCATGAAGCCCATTTATTTTCAATACTTTGGAGCATTCCATTGAATGAAAATACCATAATATACTTATCTATGCTATTGTTATGCAATTGATCTTTTGTAATTCATTTTCTAAAGGGCTATTCAGCTGCAGTGCTATGCTCTTTTAGCAGTTCAATTACATTCCATTGCTGATGAAGTACAACTTTCCCCATTATTTTAACACCTCATGCCACCTTTTTAAAAAATTTATTAAATTTATTGGGTGACACTGGTTAATAAGATTATATGTTTCAAGTGTACAACTCTATAATACATCATCTGTATATTGCTTTGTATGTTCACCACCCAAAGTCAAGTCTCCTTCCATCATCCTATATTTGACTCCCTTTACCCTCTCCTCCCTTCCCCAACTTCCTTTCCCCTCTAGTAACTACCATATGGTTGTCTGTGTTTATAAGCTTTTTATTTGTTTGTTCATGTGTTGCTTTCGGTTTTATATGCCACATATAATATATGGTTCTGTAACCGAATGGGAGAAGATATTTACAAACAATACTTCTGATAAGTAGCTAATATTCAAAATATATCAAGAATTCATACAACTCAACAAAAACAAAAATCAAACAACCCAATTTAAAAATGGGCAGAGGACTGAACAGACACTTCTTCCAAGAAGACAAACAAATGGCCACCTTTCAAAATGTCTTAAGTGGGTAAAAGGCATAAATTACAACATCAAGAAGCAATATCACCAAGGACATATAAAAGAAAGGGGGGTTATTCCTAATAGCAGCATCAAAAGTAGGCTCTTCTGAACTGGCTCCTACACCACAGATGTCACACAAATGCCCAGGGGCAATGATATCGGCATCAAATGAGGGTTGCAAATTCAACCATTCAGTCTCAGTCCCACCCACACCAAACCAAGGCCCATTAAGTTAAATAGTTTCATCTGAATGACACCTTCAAGCCTTGCAGTCCTCGGGTCCCATGAGGTCCTGGAGTCCCTGGACACTTGCAAAGTGTACAGCAGCACGTCCTCTCTGCAATGTTTCCCTGAAAAAAAGCAGACTTGAGTGAGCAACAAGTGTCACAAACTTCACTACATAAGAACTGTCTTCACACAAATCAAAATCCACCACCTACAAGTTCATGCTCTCTTTGGGGGCGGGGCCACAGAGGCTAAGAGGTGCTTTTTGACTGAACACTTTAGATAGAGAAGGTACCGGATTAGCAGCAACTGCATTGGCAACATACCCTCTCCAAGGAAGTGACCTCTCTTTATAGAAGGAGCCCACCACATAGCTGGTCACAGGCCAAGTTTGCACAAGACTGGTTGGTTCCTAGTTGAGTCTCCTGTTTGGGGGCTTTCTGTAGCATAAAGTGTTGGTGGTGTTTCTTATTTTATTAGGAATTGGTTGGTTTTCTAGTTCCCTATGAATTCATTTGGTTAAATAACAAAGGATAAAAATGCATGTAAGAACAAAAATTCAGCACTCTGTAAAAATTTCACACTTTTTTATATACTAAAGGCCATGTACTGAATTTAGGGCAAACAAGGCAGTCTTTGGAAAGACTCATCAAAATTCCAATTTTGTTCCTATTGTATTTTGAATAACTGGATTTTGTTGTTGTTGTTGTTCAAAAACTCACCAGATACTGTGATAGCATTTTGCCCAGGTCTCTATTTCCAATGGTCAGGTGAGTCCTGTAATCAAATCCTTTTCCAAATTCAAAGCTGGAGAACTCGTCATGAGCAGTTGTGTTCAGGGACACTACCAGCAAAGCATCAAGACCTATGCAGTAAAAATGACAGATATAAAACCAAAGGAATTGCTCACACACAAAAAAAGAAGAAAAACCACTCAGTGAACATTATTCAAAGAATCAGAAAGGGTGGAAAAACATAAGAGGAAGCAGTGCTCTTGACATATTAAGAATGCAACAGCAGGTTTGCCAGCATTGTCTATACACAGACTAGGTACTCACAGGTCCCCAACTCCAGGATGAAATTTCCCAAGAGAAAGTATGCAAGAGAAACTATTTACAAATCTACAGAAAAACACTAACAGAAAACTGTTTAATATCTCACCACCAATTTTAATGCGATTCGTATGCATTTGAAAATAATTTTTAAGAAAGGGCAAAGTTTTTGTTCATCTTCCGAGTATTTCTGAATTTGACTGAATATAAATTAATGATAGTTCTCAGGTCATCTCCATTGCCAAACACCCTTGGGAGCCTAGGCCCTGAGAGCCTGAGGAAAGCCCAGGGTTATTCAGTATCAGCTGAACTCTTGGTCATACCCGGGAGTTCATTTATTCACTCATTCACTCACTCACTTTTTAATTAATTCATTAGTTCATTTACTCTATTCATCCTTTCATTAGACAAATATTTGCTTATTAGAGGCCTCGGATGCACTAATCATTGTACCAGAGATACAAGAGGTATGATCAACTGGAAGAAGTGGACAAGAATCAGATAGTTGCTCTGAGAAGTGACCAGTGCTCTGAGAGGGAATGCCAGGGTGCTATGGAAGCCTAAATGAGAAGTTCCTAACTCATTTTTGGAAGGTCATGGAAGGTTTCTGCAAAGAACTGATATCTAAGCTGATCCTAAAAAATGAATGGAAATTGGTCAAGAACAAGTACTAGATGTGGAAGGTGGAGAGAAGATGGGGGTGGGAGCCTGAGTGTGGGAAAAGTTCTAGACAAAAGAAAAGAGTATATGCAAAGACTGAGAAGATGGGGCTGTGAAGTACATTGGAGGACAAATAGAAAAGATTCTGTATGCTTGGGACACTGAGTGTGAGGAGTGAGGGGAAGCTGGCATGGCATGGGAAGCAGGACCAGATCCTGCAAAGCATCATGGGCCATACTAAGGAATTTGATATTCTAAGATCAGTGGGAAGGTGTTGAAGGGATCTGAGAAGGGAGGGAGACACAATCCACCAGTAAAGCAAGACATGTTGTGGCCTCTAGGGAGGCTGCCCATGTAAGCTGAACCCAGAAGCCAATCTCCAACAATGTACCCCATCCAACAATCAGTGGAGCCTCTGTCACTGCACATTACTCTCAGCTTCTGCATTTAGCTTCCAGTTCAGCCTGAAACTATGACATGGACAGGGACTGTACAGGGAGAAGTGCTTTACAAAATCCATGTTGTGATCTTTCACATGGAAAATCAAAAGTAATAGGCAATGTCTTAGGTCAGGTTTTCTAGAAGCAGAATTTGAGAGAGGAATGTGGGTGTATGTGGTCTACTGAGGGAGAGAGAATGCAGAAAGGGAAGGGGAAGTTGTAAGCAAGGATTTGTCTTAGTAAAGTCTTCACCTTGGCCTGATTCATAAGAAAAATAAAGTGTATCAGACTTGGCCTTGGGCTTTTGCATCCCTATATCAATGACTGCCACCTTTCCACACTCAGGTGGGATGTGGTACAACTGCACCTTCCCTCCAAGCATCAGGTTATGGTTCAGGTCAGTCAAGGGCCCACATCTGTGGGAGGTCATAGATGTAGGGATTTGGCCACAGCACCTACAGCATTTGGGGGGGTGAGTGTGTGGGCAGGTCAAGGGGGTTTGGGCAAGGCACCAACACCACAGCATCTTCTACAAATGGCTGGACGGATCCCAAGATCTAGAGCACCTAAATAGGGTAGAGATTTATCAGCACATTACATGCTTAATCATTTAAATTTTCAACTCAGTACATACCTGCTTCTCTGAGACTGTCTGATTGGTTTTCAAGCATAGTGATGCTTTCACTCCCAAGACCATCTGAAAAGATGAGTAGCACCTAGAGAAAGAAGAAAGCAGAGAATAGGAGAATGTGAAAATGAAATATGTAATTGGGAGGGAGAAACATATGAGAGCATGCTGAGATGGGAGATAGACTGCGACAGGGATACCTGTCCGCGGGATGCAGATTTATCCTCAAACGTGTCCCACAGCCTCTGCAAGAACTGTGCATTCAGATGAGTTGGCCCATTGACGGTGACTTGCAGCAGGTTTTCAAATATTGGTTCCTGGTAGATTTGGAACTTGGCAGGGAATGCTTGATCATTGTTCACCTTAAAGGCCACATTCACGTGTGTCTTTGCGCCTGCCCCACAGCTCACCCCCCTGATGGAAGTGATGTCTCCTAAGATGCCTGGGAGGTATGATTCCAGCCGGGGGTGGCCAAGAAACAATGGCTTCCCAGGCAGGTGAGTGGACAGGTCAAACCCAACCACTATGTCCACAACGCAATCTGGAGACCAAGGGAAACAAAGTCAGATTAATGAGCAGAAAGCAAGGAAGGGCAGATAGGGCAGAAAAAGAGAATGGTCATGGCCCAGGGCTGGAGGGTCTCTAGTGCCTAAGAAGGAAGATCAGCATGTAACACCTGTGTTTCCTCTAACACAAGTTCCAATACTATTTGAGGCTCCAATCATGGTTCAGTCTCATTCTCAGGGCTGCCTTTGTGTGTGTGTGTACTCGCACATTTTCTTCTCTTAATGACAACATATTATGACTCATGTTATCATCAAATATTAAATATTTGAATTTTCCTTGGGGATTATTGATTCCAGATGTTACAAACTCAAAGGCCAGGTCGGGTAATGTAATGTAAATGAGTCAAGTGGGCAGAGAGTGAAGAAAATGAATGGAGAGCAATGACCCATCTGTTCACTGTTCAGCTCCAACTGAGAGTAGCCATGTGGGAAATGAGGCTCAGTGTTGTCAGATGATCTGATTTTTTCAAAGGAAAGCCTGAAATCTACATTCTTAATGAAAAATTAAAACGCAGATTTTAATTTTAAAAATTTTAAATTAAAAGCTATTTTTAAAAGCTGTCAAATATTTAACAAGTTGTTGACACTGGACAGGACAAACACAATTCAGATGCCAGTTGATCACCACGGGCCCTGTCCACCTGCTCATTGTACACAGAAGGAGACAGCAATTCATGGAGGTCACTGCTACTAACCAGAGTTAGAACCATGGCTTTCTGATTCCAGGTCCACCGCTCTCTCCATCACTATAATCTGCCTCTAGTCGAGCATCCAAATAGGACATAAAAGGTCTGGAGAGCTTGGAAAGACGACACAGTATGTGAAAGAAGTGTTTTCAACCATAACAACTCTAGAAATGGAAGCATTCTGAGGAATGTCTGCAAATTCCACAAAATGTTATTTACTGCTGCTTCCTGATGCGCTGTTCTCCCAACTCTCAGCCCTGAGTATAGAACCCAAGTCCCACATGGCTACTGTCAGTTGGAGCTGAACAATGACATTCCCACCAGATGGGTCATTGCTCTCCATTCATTTCCTCACTCGCGCCCCTGCGGCTCAGTCACATCACCCACCTGGCCTTTGCGGCCATTTGTGTTTGTGACCTCTGAAAATGAAATAACCCATAAGGACATTTCAAATCTTTACTATGTTAGGATTATATAAATGCCATCGTTAAAGGAAGAAAACACACATGTGCTCATACAGGCACACTCTTACATAGAATCCCTTACAAGATAGTTTAACAAAGTTAAAAGAGTAAAACTTCCCATGAATAAGTATTTATTTTACTTAGTTCCTACTGGATGCAAGGCTTTGTTCTAGAACTTCGGGAAGTGGAAATATAGGAATAGGAGACTGAATTCCAGATGCTAAGAGGAGCATAAATGCTGGATTGCAGGGAGGGGACAGGCTGACCAGGGGACGCAACCCAGGCCTCCTCCAGCCTCTGCACCCTTTTCCTTGTCTCTGATGGAAGCTGACTGATCCCAATTTTCTGGGAGGCAGAAGAGAGGACTATTCTCACTACACACTATTCTAAAACTATGTTCTGCTAGAGCGACCCCACAAGACACCTTGGGAAATGGAGAACTGGAAAGATGCAATTAAACGAAAATAAATAAAGGGCAAGGGAACACTTACTGGTTTTCCCACAGCTCTGGCAGATTTCCCGGACAATCCTTTTTTTCACCTCCACATTCTTTAATTTATTAAAGTCTTGAAAGGTGATTATTTTTTCAGAATTGCCTGTTATCGGTAGAAGCTGTGCTTTATGAACATGTCCTATGCCCAAAACCAGGACACAGATGCCAAGATCTTTCAGAACTTTTACTGCATCTGCCACATTATCTTGGGGATCCCCAGATGTGATCACAACCAAAGTTTGAGGGACACCAGCATTTCTTCTCCCACCAACAGATGGATAAAACATAAAGCTCACTTTGTTAAGGGCCAAGTTGATTTGCGGACGCCCATTGCTCTTGGTGATAGTTTGAATTTGAGTCTTCCACTGGGGTTTAGTCAGAGAGTTGTCCAACTCAATAATTTCTTGGTAGCGGCTCCCAAATTGAGCCATCCCAATTTTGATTGCTTGCGACTGAATGTCAAAATTATCAATTAAGTCTGACAAGAAAGTTGTCAGGGTAACAAACTCTGAGTCAGATACCATGTCAGAGCCATCACAGAGGAAAATCACATCGGCTTCTCGAGTTTTACAGGCTGCAATGGGAAAAAATAAATCAATTACTTTCCTCATGAATTGCCCTAGATTTCCCCTTTACTCAAATATTCAAATTGCTTTACTAAATACCCACATTAGTAGCAAACTGAGATAAATTAACAGAAGAGAGAATAACTGATTGCCTCTCAAAGAGAAGGAAAACTAGCAGGATAGAGAAAGGTAATAGACTTTGTTTCAAATTCTATTCATATGATTCATTTGACAATAAAAGCTACTCAGGGAAAGAAAGTTTAAAATGTTTTATATTAACTGTTAGTGTATGCCAAAAACATTTTAATGACCACCTTATGAGCAGTTATTCTAATTTTATAGATACAGAAATGGAATTCAGAGATTAAATAACTTGCCTAAGAATACACAATTACTATGCAGGGAAGTTGGTACCTGAACCTCTCAATCCTTTGTATCCTTAAATCCTGTACTCTAAATTTTTTTAAAATAATTTTTTAATGTTAAATAATACCAACCAAATATTAAAACTTCATGGAACAAGTGCTAATGGTTAATAACCAGGATATAGGGTCATCTTCCTGAAGTCCAATGTGAAATGTCCCATAACCAAGAAATGATCCTCTCAACTCAAACACAATGACTAGAGTAGGGACAGCACTAAAGTGGCTACTAAAGGTAGTTGAGACCATGGAATGCCTACTGTCACACAATTCCTTGCAAGGGCAGTATAGTAGACACAGTGATGGCTGTCCAGATAGACCTTTAAGGAAGGATCTGCTGCCCAGACCTGCTGTCTGACTGTGGGAATGTGGTCAGCTGACAGCCTCTAATTGTCAGCTCCTTCATGGACAGCCTCATTGCAGAGTGATGCCTTGCCAAAGACCACATCCTTACCAGGGCAGCCCACATCTGGGTACTAAGTGAAAAGGGCATATAAAGACCTAGTTTCTTCAGTCTGATGCAACTCTGATGGGCAATACTCACTCCAGAGCTTCCTGCCAGGTTTGAGGCTTTGTCAGGCATGCATCACTGTTTGACTTCTGCCCATCCTACTCTCCCCCTTCCTTAAATTCCTTGCATCCTGAATTCAACCTTAGCATCTACCCCCAAAAGGTGGGCATGGGAGATGAGACTAAAACATATTGCCAGGAAAAGACTGTCGTCCTTGCAAAGTACTAGATTTGATGGACACCCAATATAAACAAGAGGCCGAACCTGCCCAAGGAGCTCATAGTCTTCTGACAGATACAGATAAGGAAATAGTAAGTTCTACCTGCTGCCATCAGGAGGAATAGAAAGTACAGGAGTTGGGGGACACTATTGGGTGTTGGATCAGGAAACCAGCAAAGGCTGAAACATACCAGACAAGTTAGTGGAGCCAGGGGATGTGTTGGGCTGGCATGTTTGTGATGGTTAGAATGGTGCATGCAAAGAAGTGGAGGAATTTCAAAATGACAGGAGAGATTCTGAAGAGGGGAAGGACAATAGATGAATTAGAGAGGAGGGCAGGTACCAGATGGAACACAGGGGCTTAGAATTTGTCAACTGTAAGCAGAGCAGTGACAATTCAGTGTGTATTAGAAAGGTGGCAATATGGATGGCATGGAGACCAGGTTTCAGGGTGTGTGTCCTGGGGCAGGCCAGAACAGGCAGCAGAATCAAGATGGTCCCAGTGTCTTGGAAAATTCATACTTTTTTTCTTAAAGATGATACTATCATTCAGTGTCTGACACCAAGAAGATGAATTTATTGCTTACGTAAGTCGGGTAGAGCTATGGTGGTCAGACATAGTTTTATTCTGCACAGCAAATGCTGACCTGACATGGGATTAAGGGGAAGATTCTGTTTGGAGTTGAACTGCTTACAGGGATGGGAGATGGGTTAATGTCAGCATTAGAAGCATAATTTGTGTTGGATTCATAAGTAGATTTCAAAATGGTAGAGAGTAAAGAAGAATGGAGAAAAGGAAGAAGAGAAGGGAGTCTGCAGGAAGGGAGTGAAAAAGGAAAGAAGAAAGGAAATTAGTCGATTGATTCATTTGCCAGGTTTGAAAGACTGGGCCAATACACAGCCAGGATTCTCACCTTCCATGGAGGCATCCCTGGATGGCTTGTCAACCTCTGCTGCCCTGAGCTCAGGAGGCAAATCACACCCTCTCCTCACTCAGCTGTGATGCCTCCAGCCTACCCTAATCCAATGGTTTGAGTATGCATTGAGGTAGAAAAGAACCTCGGGCTATTCAAAGTACCTGATAGCTCCAAACTGAACTCAGCCCTTTCCCTTCTTGTTCCTAGCAGCTAGTCTCCATTATCCCACATTGAACTCCCACATTCTTCCCTCTGTACCAGTGGCCCTCACCCACAAAAGCACAGTACAAAAAAAAAAAAAAAAAAAAAGCACAGTAGACCACTTGAACTTCCTATGGCCCCGTAGAATCCTATAACCCCATTCAGAGGACCCTGGATCTTTGAAGACAAAAGTTTATCTGTTTAAACCATGAAACTCGCCACTTGAGTTTGGCCTAGAACTGATGCCCAGTGGAGGCACTGAGACCATTAAATACATGGAGCAGCCCACAATAGCCAGGAAATGGGGAAGGTGAATAGGATCTAAAAGAGAGCTCCCTTCTGCCAAGAAAAAGGCAGCAGGTGCCATGACAGCAAGGAATGCTTCTGAAACCTTTGATCATCTCTTCCATTTGTACTTTTAGGACCTTGCTCAATCAAATGCTTTTGTGTTAGAGATGAGAAGCAGCCTGAGCAGAGAAGTGTTCAGCCCACGACACCCTGGTAACGGGAAGCCAAGACACCATTTACGTTCTGCTTCCATTTTTAATGCTACCCCCATAGAAAGTTTAAAGATTACAACTTACGCTCTTGTGCATTGGTACACATGATTTCTTGAAGAGGCAAGGAAATATCTTTAAGTTTGTCAAAATCACGTACATGGATAGTATTGTTTTTATTCCCTGCCATAATCTCAAGTTCATCTTGGTTGGCCTGATCTACACCCACTGCGTAGATGATGATGCCTTTGTCTCTTAATTTTGATGCTGTGTCATTGAGCATGTATCGGTCATCGGATACCCCATCGGTGACGATGACCAGCATCTGCTTCACATTTTGCTTGATGCGGCTGCCGTGTTCCTCCGTGAACAGGATGTCTGTGTGACTGAGAGCCCTGGCAGTGAAGGTACGCCCACCGGTGCTCCTGCGCCTCCTCAGATTCTCAACGATTCCGGATCGGTTTGAATATGTATTGAGGTAGAAAAGAATCTCAGGATTTTCAGAGTACATGACAGCTCCAAACTGAACTCGGTCCCGGCCAACATCCGCTTTATTCACCAAATGGACAGTCAGGTTAATCATGCTTTCTTGGTGTGGTGCCTCTATGCTGCCTGAGTGATCCAGCACGAACACAACGTCCAACCGGCTGATGCTTTTACAATCTGAAAGAAGAAGGAAGCAGGCACCACAAACTTTCCACAGGGTATTCTACACAGACAGCTGAGAAGGGGAGCAAACTAGCATTTGCCATGAGCCTACTGTGTGGCAAACACTGAATCGCAGTTCGTGGAGGTGACTGTTGCCATCTTACAGAGAAAGAAACTGAGGCTCGGAAACGTACAACTTGCCCAGCTCATGCTTCCAAGGACATGTGTGCCCTTATCTATATGACTCCACCAGCGGTGGTTCTTATGCCACACCACTCTTTTCTATCTCATTAGCCCGTGTAATGCCTTTCGCTAAGCCGGCTTTCAACTGGGAGGAAATGTCACAAGGTAGTTAGTTCAAAGTCAATAGGATGGTGAGACATAATTGATGTTTGCCACCCTTGTCTGCTGTTTTAAACAGCTCAGGGGCTCATTGTATAATCTGGGATTTTTATTGTATTCCTTCTGGTTCCAGCTACCTTCTGATAGGCAAACTTTCCCATGTGTACCACACCCTCACCACATTTATATGTGCTCCTTCCTCTAACCTCAGAAAAGGAGTGGCCCCAAGTTGGGGTAAAAGTAAGGCTCCTATCACCTCATTCATCGCCCTAAGCCCCCCTTCCTGCACATTAGAACCTAAGTGACCAAAGTGTGGGCTTGCTCTCTTCTCTTTCCCTTCCCTCAGTAACATAAGCACCTGCCTTCCCAAGGTTGGCTTTCTCCACTTTCCACCTGCCTATCATGTCTGCAATTCTTATTGCTGGCAATGAGGTCTCAAATTTTCAAGTCTAAGACTCTGTGGGTGAGCCCAACCTATCTATCTAGGAACCCAGGGCAAGATCCCAGGTTTCTACAGATATAGGACCTGAATCATAAATATGTATTGCCAAGTCTAGTCAACAATGAAATTGGTGACTAGTCGTGACTTGATAATATTTCAGGAGTCCATCTAATGTATGAGTTAGCTGAAAGTTCACCTTATGCTATAGACAGCGCCTCCACAAACATGTTTATCAACATGAAGAAATGTCAGGAAGAGTCCTGTGGATTTCAAAGGTGGGGCTGTGGTCTTAAGGTAAACCATTCTTAGAATGTCTCTCAACATTACCAGAAAAAGAAAACACTCCAAATAAGTTATGAGAGAAATCTTAGCACCATTGTCTAAAACTCAGTTTATACTGAAACATCTTATTTGTTATCTTCCTGAAAATTTCAAACATATAACTCTGAAGAATGAAGCCCAAAGAAGGTCTCTATGTTGCCAGGGGGATAATATATAGCAAAGTTATTAATACTTTGGTTTGTTCTCTTGTATCCAAAACACAGGTGTTTTTAGTCTTAGATGTGGACTTATTTCCAGTTCTCATTCAAGAGTCATTAAAGTTGACAGGCTGAAACTGAATATTGCTCCATATAATTTAAAAAGGACTACAATCTATAATAATAAAAGCATAATATGCTAGTTTTAGATCAGACAGCCTAACGACCTTCCAGACATCATTCCGGACCTCCTTCCTGATGAAGCTGTGGTGGCGGGGGCCGAGACAGAGGTGGTTAGCGGCGATCAGGCAGGCAGGCCAGCAGTTAGGGGTGATCAGGCAGGCAGGCAGAGGGGTTAGGGAAGATCATGCAGGCAGGTGAGTGGTTAGGGGCTATCAGGCAGGCAAGGCAGAGATGGTTAGGGGCAATCAGACAGGCAGGCAAGCAGTTAGGGGTGATCAGGCAGGCAGGCAGAGTGGTTAGGAGCCAGCAGTCCAAGATTGGGAGCGGGATGTCCGACTGCAGGTTTAGGCCTGATCGCTGCAGGATTGGGCCTAAACCGGCAGTCGGACATCCCCTAAGGGGTCCCGGATTGCGAGAGGGTGCAGGCTGGGGTGAGGGACACCTCCCCTCTGTGTACGAATTTCATGCACCAGGCTTCTAGTTTGTAAAATAAAAATGATGATTCACCCAAGCAATCATAAAAAAGGTAACAAATTAAAATTTTTCAAAGGGATAGATACATGGACAGGCAAATGTAAAACATCTAGCTGATAGAGGTTAAGAATAACAATGTGAAGTAATGAAAATGCATGCTATATCTTAAAATGCAGAGAGGTTTTTGGGAAGGGGTGCTTAGGGTACTGAATTTGATATAACTTGACAAATTTGTATTTCTAATTATTTACTGCTTAACAATGATGTAGAAACAATTCTGGAGAATCATTTGGTATTAAAAAATGGCTCTGGAAAATCTAGGTATGCAGGTACTAAGGAGTTAGAAGTTTAATGTAAAATTCTGCAACCTTCTTGGAATGTATATGAAGTCACCAAAGCCAGATAATTTTTTTGACAAAGTAGCTGACAAAGATGTTCATCAGGAATATCCTTGAGGTCATGGATGTTTCAATATAACATAGATAAGACAAAAACATAGCACCAAAGTCCAGTTAGAGGCCAAGGTCCAGAGTACAACCCACCGTTCACCCCACTATAAAGCCAACAGCTCACATCCTTGAGTCCTGAAGGATAACTGGGCCACTTACCATAAAGAGCACACACATGGGAGAGGAGTTTACTTTCTATTGCCTTTAGATAATCGAACTTCTCAACATGGAAGACCAGGCTGCCATCCCCACTGATCTCCTCTAGCTGAGTCCTATTGGCACCATACACGCCCACAGAGATGATGATCACATCCTTTTCCCGAAGAGCTCTAGCAGGTTCTCTCACATCATCCTGTGCTTCTCCATCCGTGATCAGAATGAGAAACTTTTTTACTCCAAGACGGGCTCCCTTGGGATGGGTGAAATATTCAGCTACAAAGGTTAGTGCACTTCCGGTCAAAGTGTTTTGGTCAATGTGAGTCATTCTGTCTATTGCATCAGAAATTTCTTTTTGGGTAAAGTATTTATTAAGCTGGAACTCTTCCTTATTATAACCACTGAATTGAACGACGCCAATTTGAGTTTTGTCTGGACCAATTTGAATCTTAGCTGACACGTTCTTCATGAAGGTTTTCATTTTCTCAAAATTTTTAAGTCCTATGCTACCAGAGCTGTCCACCAGAAACATGATGTCAGCCTTCATGTTTTCACATCCTGCAAGTTATAAAAAAGATCAGAAACAAGCTGGGCTGACAAGTTTCTCAGAATATGTAGAAAAATAAATCATAAATAAATGCATTAATTAGAAAACATGGAAAATTAACTCCAGCAACTTCTATTGCTTTGGAAAATTTCATGCACTTCTTCAGTAAAAGTCTGCTGACTAGAACCCTAAATCAGAAATCCATTGAAGATTATCCAGGAAGTTTTAAGGAAGAAATGTAACTTCCAAAGTGTGTATTCATTTATTCATGCATGAATGCATCATTCGTTTATTCATAATTTATTCATTTTATAATTCTTGAAGTATATGAAATGTCAATTGTCAAGCTATATGTTAAGGATGCAACAGTGATTTTTTTTAAAAAGGAATCAGAGAAAAAGTAATCAATTTCCTGCACTCCTGGGACAAATGTTCCAATGTTTCAGTCTGAAAAAAATTAAGTAGCCCGGCCGAAATGGCTCAGTGGTTGAGCGTCCACCTATGAACCAGGAGGTCATGGTTCGACACTCGGTCAGGACACATGCCTGGGTTGCGGGCTCAATCCCCAGTGTGGGGGTGCAGGAGGCAGCCGATCAATGATTCTCTCTTATCATTGACGTTTCTATGTCTTTCTCCCTCTCCCTTCTGCTCTGAAATCAATAAAAATATATTTTTAAAAAATTAAATAATCTTTACATAGTAAAGGTGTGCCAGTGTTCAGGGCCTGAACTGCAACTATGTGACCTGCAAGAGATGTACTGCAGCTCCTTAGATAGGACCAGGACCTCCTCCCTTGAGAGGACCTGAGACACAATCTCCTTTATGTTTCCTGAAACCCTTTTACTTCTCTTGACATCAACCCCCAAAATCGTTGGAGACTTTTACTCTTGTACTCTAAGACTAAACTCTGTCCACAACCTTTCCTCCCATAACAGGGAGGACAATGAACAAAATGTGATTTAGGATATTGTTATGAATGCTACTCATTTGCTTGCTCATGTTACTTTTTTACTTGAGTGACTCAGAGAAAATTCCAACACATTTTTCACTTTTGTAAGTTTGAATAAGTGAGAATTCTTTTCCTTTCCCCGTCAGTGAACACCTTAACTGACTCCTGCAATACTAACTTTTATGTAACACTTACTACACAAGGCACTCCTGTAAGCGCTCCACATGCATTGTTACCTTTAAGTTCCGCAACAGGGTTACACACAAGGGACCAATACAGGTAGACAGTAAGGAGCCTGTTCCAGGTTCACAGCTAAGTAATTAAGCTGGGGTTGAACTTGGACTCTTTCACTCCAGCATCCCTTCTCCTATGCTTCTCAGTAGACAATATTTTCATGTGCTGTTACTAGCAATCAACACATACCATCTTCAGTTAGTGAGTGGCTATTCTTCATAAGACAAATAATAGTCAGGTACCGGAATTTGAAAATTTGTTCTTCCTAACTTTTGTTACCTAACTTGTTCAGAGCAAAAATGCAAATATGTGTTATAAATAAAAATAAATTATAGTTACATATCTACTAGGATATGCATTCGTAATAGAGAAACAGTGGTTGGTGTGTATTATGCTAAACTGATAAGAATTTCCTGGTATAGGTGTATTATCCTCAGAGGAGGAAGTTTGAAGCTCAAGTAGAAAAGTGAGTGGAACCCTAATTTACCTAAAGCCAGAGCCCCTTTTCTGTCTGCTGTACTCATCTGCCTCAATGAGCGCATGTGTCTGTACACACACAATAATCTCTTACACACCACAGCAATGGGCTTTGTCAAGGCCACAACATTCTTAGCAACCTTCTACTTCTGACTTTCAAGATGGCCCAGGGAAGCTGTCTAGTATAGAGAGATTTCCCAATCTGAGCAATTGGTTTAAAGTAAGGGGCTGGACCGGCCAGCATGGCTCAGTGGTTGAGCGTTGACCTATGACCCAGGAGGCCGCGGTTCAATTCCCGGTTAGGACACATGCCTAGGTTGCAGGCTCAATCCCCAGTGTGGGGCATGCAGGAGGCAGCCGATCAATGATTCTCTCTCATCTTTGATGCTTCTATTTCTCTCTCCTTCTCCCTTTCTCTCTGAAATCAATAAAAATATTTATTTAAAAAAACAAAAGGGGCTGCACCCTTTCACGGTGATGAGGGGAGTTTGCAAAATGTTAGCCAGATAACTGATTACATCACCCCATGTCTCCGCCTATCAGTCTGCCTGAAGCAACTAACGAAGTGCAGGGAATAAAGCCTTTTTGTTTTGCTGACCTTTTTCCATGCAGATGCTGCGGACAACTTCATTTTTGATGCTTTTTAAAGAATCAAAGTTCTGCCCAAAGCTAACCCTTTCTTCTTTCCCAGCAATTTGTAGCAGTTGTGTTTTGTTCACATCCCCAATACCAACAGCATGAATGGTGATTTGCTCAGCCCTGATTCTGTCAGCAGGTTCCAGGACGTCATCCGAAGACCTCCCATCTGTCAGCACAATGAGGTGGCAGGGAACCTCGCTGGACCTGTGCTTCCTTCCCTCCCTTATTATTGGCAGCGTGAAATCCAGGGCTGCCCCAGTGGTAGTTCTGCCGTGGAGTTGCTGGAGATTTAAAACAGCTTGTCTTAAGTCCACTTCATTCGTGTAAGTATGGATATCAAATTCCATTCTCTTCTCATCCGAAAACTGCACAGTCCCAACTCGGACTTTGTCTGGGCCAATGCTAAACATGTCGATCACCCCCAACATAAATTCCTGGATTTGCTCAAAGTCTTTTCCCCCGATGCTGGATGAGCCATCGATGAGAAAATAGAAATCCGCCTCTTTTGTATCCACACAGCCTGCAAAAAAAAAAAAGGAAAATAAAAAATGAAAGTGCGTTCTTCATTAATTATAAACTGGAGAGAAATTTGCAAGCAGGTTTATAGAGGAACATGAGGCTTGAGGGCTCTGAAGAATGAGGATACTTCAGAGCTGGTAGATTTCATCGAGCCCGTTCATGCCCCTTTTCTCCTTTGAAATTTGCAACACTTTTATGAGGAAATGGAAGCAGAGCGAGGCCCAGTGGTTTGTCTAAGGTTAGGAACAAACAGCCAGTAAATTAAAGAGTAAGGACCAGATTCCCAAGTCTCCAGGCTCTAAGTCAAATCATTTTTCTAGTATTGACACCTCCCTTTTAAGACAGCTATGTCTTATCGTTTCTTGAGAAACAGGATGGGGCAGATGACCTCCTATTCTTACTTCCCTGGTAACCTCCTCTTCCCAGAACAACAGGACAATATATTTAAAACTAGAACCAGATCATGTTATGCTTCTATGTAAGTGATTTACCATTGCATTTAGAATTTAAAAATAAAAATTTGACCTGATCTTGTCTCCTGCTTCTCTCTCTGACCCTATTTCCAACAATTCTTCATCTTACTCATTGTGCTGCAACCACACTGGGCTTCTTCTGTTCTTTGAATGTGCCCCAGGGCATCTGCACTTGCCCTCCTCTCTTCCTGTAATATTTTCCCCCTAAAGATTCACATAGCTGGCCCAGGTGGTGTGGCCCAGTGGTTGGGTACTGACCCATAAGCCAGGAGGTCCCTAGTTTGTTTCCTGATCTGGGTGCATGCCCGGTTATGGGTTCGATCCCTGGGGGGGTGGGGGGGCGGGGCGTGTGGGAGGCAGCTGATCAATATTTCTCTCTCATCCATATTTCTCTTTATCCCTCTCCCTCCCTCTCTCTAAAAGTCAATAGAAATATATTTTTTAAAAAGACTGGCATGGCCAGTTTCTTCTCAACTCATCATGGACGTGCCAACCCAAATGTCTGTTCTTCAAAGACCTTCTCTTCCCCTCCAGCTAGAGCACATCAATCGTTGTCTAACCTGTATCCTTACCTATTTTCCTTATGATGCCCATAATGATCGGAAATTCTCTTATTCATTTGCTCATGAGCACAGCCTGTTTTCTGCCACCGAACAGCAGCTCCATCAAATCAGAGACTTTGCCGAGTTCTCTGCTTCTGCTCAGTCAGCCGGGTACATCACAAGATTTCAACAGAAATTTTAAGATAAAAGAACCCTCAATGTTCCTTCCTTTTTTGAACAGATTCTATGAAAAAGTGCTTTAACTTTCCTAGTATCTATGCACAACTCTATCTAGTCATTTACTGCAATCGGGTAGGGGGAAAAGCATTCTTTAAAAATCTAGGTTATTTATGCAATTATCTGGGTGAACATATGAAAAGCTCTTTAAAATACAAGACAATATAGTCATTTCAGAAATATTTTCTTTCTTGACAGCTTCTTGGGAACTTATAGCTATTGACAGTCCTTCAAGCTATGGGGAGTTGATTCTTAAGAAATCAGAAATACTGGAAATAAGTTTGACCCTGAGAATTAAACTATGAAATCAACACATTAAGCATTAGGGCAAAGATAAGTAGTTATCTGCAAAAGACAGGGTTGATCCCAGGCCAGCAAAACTTGACAGCAACCAGACTTAATTGATGGGTTTACCTAAGAAAGAAGAATTAGGTGTTTTTCAGAAAGAAGATAGCGGTGTTCAGTGATGAGGAAAGAAAAACGTGAGTCATGATGGGTATCCATGGCAATGCCCATCCAACCCTTCCTGGAACTGGACTGTCCTATATACTAGCCACTAATCACATGTTGCTATTAAAATGTAAACTTAAACTATTTTAAAGTTAAATAAATTTTAAAAATTAGCTCTTCCATCACACTAGCCAAATTTCAGGTGCTTAACAGCCCCATGTACCTAGTGGCTATCAAACTAGACCGTGTAATTGTAGAACATTTCCATCATCACAAACATTCGAGCTGAAACTGGTTTGGCTCAGTGGATAGCGCGTCAGCCTGTGGACTGAAAGGTCCCAGGTTCGATTCCGATCAAGGGCATGTATGTTGGTTGTGGGCACATCCCCAGTAGGAGGTATGCAGGAGGCAGCTGATTGATGTTTCTCTGTCATCGAAGTTCCTAACTCTCTGTCCCTCTCCCTTCCTCTCTGTAAAAAATCAATAAAATATATTTTTTAAAAACACCATAAAAAACATTCGATTAGACAGTGTTGGAGAAGAATGTATCCCCTGAACCCACGACTCACCTATACAGTTATATAGAGAGGGATAGATAGACATGTAGATCTATATATTTGATTTTAAAATAGAGACATCCACCCAATCGGATGCCACTAGACATTTCAGTGATAAAACTAACTCCCTTGCTGTGATCCCACAGCCTCTGCAGTCTTAATGACAATTTGGCTTCTCGTTTGGCGTGACTACAGGGAGAGAATGTACTCTCAGAGGACATGAATGTCCAGGTGCCTCGGCATTGATAGTTTTCACTCAAAGATATTGATCACTCTTTTTCTATACATTGGTCTCTTGGTTTTGCTAATGTGAGTCTCCCCTGGATTCAATGAAGTTCTAGTTAATAAATTAAATAGTACAATGTGCCAGATGTGGTAGATACAGCAGTGACTAAGTCCATATAGATTGCTTCTCTGGGTTTGACCATTCGAACGTGACAAAGCTTGCCACCACCCTGTGGTCCATGGCAAACTCACTAAGGTTGTGGTTCTCAAACATTGCTAGCATGAGTTTGTTGGGGGAGCTTATTAAAATGCAATTTCACATAAACCTTTGTTTGGCTTCTGAAGAACCCAATCTAAGTCAGGTGCTGATCTCTGAGAGCCACTGAACTAATAAGAAGTCACCCACTGAGGTTTTATGAAAGACAGCCATCCTTTTGGATGGCCCTTGTACTAGGCTTGGTCCCATATCTTCCCACTGAGAAATTCTATAGTGACAATAATAGTTTTTTGTCACATCACTGCAAACTCCCTGAGACCATACATCCCTCCCTCCTATGCCCAGTTGGTTCTTGACCAAGGTGGCTGCCTTTCTGCGGGGGTCCCCTATCATCACTCAGGCGGTAATAGCAGCCTGATTTCTTTCTGCTGCTTTGCAAGGTGTACATGCCCGAAAATCCAGGGCTGGCTCAGGGTGCATTCCTTAAACCTTTAATTGACTGGTCTGAGTTTAAATTAGCCTGTAATATCACTGGACGGTTATAATTATTTTCTACTTGAGTGCTGCCAAATTCCAGTTCCAAGTGTTTGGAAACATTTTATCTGCAGAGTAAATGTGTGAAGACAGCAGATATCCCAGAATTAGATAAAGTCATATCAACTATCTCTTGGCATGTACCTTTGAAAAGAGCTCAGCAAAACTAGAACAGATTCACAAAGCATCTTAACTTGAATATCCTTCACTTAGAAAGATGGAAGGGGAAAAAACAGTAAAAAAAGATTTAAAAGCAAGAAAATAATCATGATTGTACATAAGGATGATCCCTGAAAGACTTTTATAAGAGTAAAACATTTGCAATGACCTATATATCCAACAATTTAGGATATGTTAAACAAGTTATCTTATATCCACATGCTGAAATATTATTCCCAACTTCAAAGGAATGTTGCAGGAGAATATTTAAGGAAAAGGGCAAAAGTGCATGATGGGAACGTGGGTAAGGCAGACAAGAGTGGTTACCCCCAATACCCATTCTCTCCTTCTTCTAAACTAACTGAACCCCCAATTTTCATCTGGGTAAAAATTTTACCTTGGCTGCCCCAAATAAAGACTACATTTTCAGACTCCCATTTTTAACCACTGAATGTGACATGTGACTAAGTTCTGGCCAATGGCAGGTAAACAGAAATGATATATGTAATTTCTGAGAATATTCTTGAAGAAAAGGAGGTAGAAGCCTGCCTTTTCCCTTACCTTTCTTTTTTTTCTTTTCTTTCTTTCTTTCTTTTTTTTTTTTTTCTTTTTCTTGCTGGCTGTGAATGTGATGCTTGGAGCAGTTAACCTGGACTATGATCTTGGGAGTAAAGGCCATAAATAGCACACACAAAAAGAGACAGGATCCCTGACACTGTGGTGTGCCACACCAGTTCAGAATGCTTACATTGGAACTTACTTATGAAACACAAAACTAGTTTTAGTTTGTTTAAAGAACTGTTATTTTTCCTTTCATTAGTCACACCTAAATGTAATTGTAACTGACATACCAAGTAACCTAAAAGGCAAGAGATATGTTACAAATGGTTTTATCTGAAAGATTAGATTATAGACTTCTTTATTTTCTTCTTTACGTTCCTCAATACTATTCAACTATGACATAATTAACACAGTTTAGTTTTTTTACATTTTTTGAGGTAAGATTTGTGTACATGCTAAAAAATTCAATGATTTTAGTGAGTCTATAAAATTTTGCAGCCAGCACCAAAATCTAGTTTCACAACATTTCCATAACTTCTGAATTTCCCTTATCAATTGCAGTCAGCCTTCCTTTCTGCCCCAGCCCTAGGCAATTATTCATGTCACTTTTATAATAAGAAAAGTATTTTCTTAAACATACCAGTTTTGTCAAGATCCATTTGTTCAGATCGAGTGGAAATTTGGGACCATATTTCATTCTGGACCTTTTTCAGGAAGTTCGTGCTGTAAGTTTCCAAATCTGCATAGGACTTCAGCATGGAAGTTGTCTGTCTCTGAGGGTAAGATACTATTTCTTCTAACTGGGTATTGTTAGCCCCTTCGATGCCCATGGCAAACACAGTTACATCCTCCAGACGAAGCTTCATCGCGGCCTCGCGCACCTCGTCGTCCGAGCCTCTGTGAGTGACCAGGGCAGCGATCTGAGGCACGCCCTGGGCCCTTCTGCTGCCACTGGACCCTAAGAAGCCTTCTCTCCTCAACTTCTCAATGGCAGCCCCGGCATTGGATTTTCCAGTCCGGAGAGAAAGCTTCTGGATTTGCTCCTCAAATGCAGATTGATTTGTGCTTGCCTTCAGAAGAGAAATAGCCTCAGCCTGACTGCTGTAACTCATAAGTCCAAGCCGCATGCAGTTGTTCTTCACATCCAGGGACATGGTAATGTTCTTCAGGAAGTTCTGCAGGCTCCTTAGATTTTGTCTGGTCCCAACGGACTCATCCACCAGGAACACGAGGTCAGCCAGTGAATCTTTCTGACAGGTCATGGGGAAGGACACTACGGAGAGAGAGAGTGTATGAGAATTAGTCCGAACCACCAGCCCAGAGTGAGAAAGGCAATTTACAGATTGCCAAAAGGCATTAGTGAAAATAGAGGTAGTCACGATACATGAAGTTAACATTGCTTCCTTTTAATAAACAAAAGATAAAAATTCTGAACAAACTTATAAGGTCATTGGCTTCAGAGACTTTGCAATGCTAGTCCCTCTATCTGAAGAATGCTTCCTACCAATTTTCCTCTCACACCCCCCACCACCATGATCTTCATTACCACCATCACCACCTATATGACTACCACCAATTACTACCAACTACCACCACCAACAACCATCAACAATAACAACCAACCAACCACCACCACCCCCAACACCATCTCCATCTCCAAAACCATCACTACCACCTCTGCCTTCACCACCACCTCTACCTTCATCACCACCACCAGTATGACCACCACCACCATTCTCAAGTGCTGTGATAGAGAGATGAGTTAGAAATACTTCTGACCTCGGGGGGCTCACTTGGGGAGGACAGATAGCTAGATTATACTATTTCAGACAGTAGTAAGTGCTAGCAAGGAAATAAAACAGGTGACTCAAATGAGTTATTATGCTGGAGATGTAGTGTGGGGACTAACTTTTCTGAGACATAAAGAAATCTGGGAAGGCCCTCTCTGAGAGGATCATATTTGGGTGCAGATATGAATGAAGAGAAGGATTCAGCCACATCTTGTTCTGAGGGAAGAAGAATTCTGGCAAAAGAACAGTAGAAGGTGGGACTAAGCAAGAAGCTCAGAGGGGCTGGAACCAGTGAGTGAGAGGGACAATGATGAATGAGGTCAGAGGGAGGTGGGTACCAAATTGTAAGGGCATCACATGATCTTATTTAAATCTTTTAAATATCACCCCAGTTACCTAGGAGAAAAAATGAATTCAGGGATCTCAATTAAGAAACAGCTGCCATAGTCCAGAAAAGAGATAATGGTTCTTAGAGAAGGATAAAATTTGATAAGATAAATTAAGGGTAGTTTTAGAGGTAGAACAGAGAGGACTTGGTGATAAATTGAATGCGAGTGTTGAAAGACAAAGAAGAAGTGATGAAAACTCCTAGTTTTTTTGGCCTGAATAGCTGAGTGGATGTTGGTGGTGTCTTTTTGTAAGAGAGGGAAGAACAGGTTGCAGGGAGAATTCAAGAATTCCATTTCAGACATGCTAAGTTTAGGATACTATTGCAGATGCCAGATAAACAGTTGGTTATATGATTCTGGAATCGAGGGGAGAGTACACCATATGCACATAACACTCCTGCTCTAAGCACAGGTGGAGGAACCACAACTGAGGAAAGTGTAGCCAAGAGATAAACTCAAACTTGCCAAGAACTACCCATTAGGAGTGTGAGCTCTAGAAGCCAGATGGCACGTCTTACTTATCTCAGTCCCTGGTGCCTGTGCCAGGTACCTCGTGCCTGGTGGGAGCCCAGAAATATTTATGGAATTAAAAGAAATTTTCAGAAATCTGCCAATGTACTCTGAACTCCACACGGTTGGCTAAAATAAACCCAAACATGACTGCCCGGGTTAGTGTTTATTTGTAAACTATTAATAATAGTAACCTGTGTGCCAAATAACATACAAGCCATCTCACCCATATCATAAGGTAGTCCCTATTATCCCCACTTTATAGGTAAAGCTCAGAGGTTAGGTAACTTACTCAAGGCCCCACTGTACAACTGAGGGTATCCCCTTCTCTGCCTGGCCTCATGCTAAGGATATTGTTCCCCTTTAATGTCACTATCGCTTAATAGACAAGCATTTACTGGATACTTACTGTGCCTCACACTGTGCCAGGACTGTGAGGGAAAGAGAACAGACGAGGATCTTATTTCCTTGCCTGTAAGACTTTCATGTATTCACTCACTAAGAAATAGAACAGCAACCCTGGCTGGATGGCTCAGTCCGTTAGAGCCTTGTCCTGTACACCAAAGGGTTGTGGGTTCAATTCCATGTCAGGGCACATACCTAGGTTTCAGGTTGAATCCCTGGTCAAGGCGCATATGGGTGACAACCAATCGATGTTTCTTTCTCTGTCTCTCTCTCTCTCTCTTTCTCTCTCTCTCCCCCATACTCTCACTCTAAAAATTAGTTTTTTTACAAAAGGTAAGAAATAGAACACCAGCTCATTGTCAGGCACAATAGGCTCAAAGCACAACAGAGATAAATAAAGTTGCCAATTCTGCCCTCAAGGTACTACTAGTTCAGTTTATTGGTGGGGGACCAACACAGAAATGGGTAATTATACAGCATGGGAAATGCTGCTGTCAAGTGTGCACAAGGAACTGTGGCCCAAAAAGAGATCTGAATGGAAAGCCTTCCAACAAAATACGACTGTATGGTTGAGATTGAAATGATGACAGAGGAGATGCAAGCTGTACCAAAGCTAGGGAGCGCAAGAGGATTCCTGCCAGAGAAAATGACACAAACAAAAGGCAGAAGTGAGGAAGAGTAGACTATGATGTGTAGAAGTTTCCAGTACTTCAGTCTGGCCAATTATGAACCAGAATAGGAGGTGGAAGAGATGAAGGTGGAGAGACTCAGATATGATCACATGGGGACTGGGCACCACTAAGCCAAAGGCTTTCTAACCTTTGCTCTCAGGGTCAGCTGCTTCCTCCCTGTACTGAACTGCATCCTTGATGATCTGCGTCATGTTCTGGGAAAACGTGCTGAGGTCTCTGACAGTCCGAAGGTTCACATGAAACTGAGCCGTGGCCATGGCCTTCATGTTCTCCTCAGACGCTTTCTGCAGCCCCACCGAGATGATCCTCACCCCGTCCTCCCGGAGAGCTTTGGAAGCCTCTTCCACGTCATCCTCGGACTCGGCCGAAGCCAGGACCACCAGAATCGGGGGAAACAGCTTCTTGTCTCTGCCGTTTGCAGGTCCAGAGAAATAGGTCCTGTGAGCCTCCCGGAGAGCGTTTCCGATCCGCAGGGCGCCGCCCATGAACACAAAGTTCTTCTTGAGGTGGTTCAACATGGGGTTCCTGCTCTTGAAGGTGTTCAGCTGGAATTCACTGTGGAGCTTGTCGCTGTACTGGGCCAGGGCCACGCGGTATTTGCTGGCCTCTATGGGGAGACTGTTGATCACTTTGTTGATGAATGTTTTCACCAGAGGGAAGGACTTAATTCCCAGATGATCAGAGCTGTCCACCAGAAACACCACGTCTGCATACTGAGGTCCTGGGTCTATCAAAATAAAATGACAAACCAAACAAGGTGATTCTTCAGCCTTTGCCGTTTTGGACCACAGTCCTCATTTGAGGCTATGTCCTAGTTAATGTTAAGGATAACTTTGAACCCCGAGGGAAGTGTCTTCTGGCGGTCAAACAGGGGAAGGTGGAGGGTGGGGAGTGGGAAGAGATTAACCAAATAATTTATATGCATATATGCCTAACCCATGGACACAGACAATAGTGCAGTGAAGGCCTGCAGGGGGTGGGGTGGGGGGGGAGAGACAGGATGGAGGGGGTCAATGGGGAAGAAAGGGGAACATCTGTAATACTTTCAACAATAAAGCTAACTTAAAAATAAACACAATCAAAAAGGACTTCAGTAAAGTTAGCCAATACATTTTTCTTTCTCAACTCTATGCCAGAAGCAATCAACATTTTCCCCTTCTTTTTGGATGTTGAACCCCCAAGCCTGATATTGTACTAAAGAATAAACATACCAGAAAGTCTCTGAGTGGTCTGTGGAGTAAGGCAACTTTTAGAAATAGTATCAAGTAAGCAGTTATCTTGAGTTGGAAGCTTAGAAGCAGATCTGAGACAAGAATTTGGGGGAGGGCCTGATTGAGGGGAAACGGGGTTAGGGAAGCCGAAGAGGAGCGCAGCAGGATGTCTACCCTTGGCCTGATTGGAGGGGGCTCTGGGGTGTCAATTGTACTAGAGTATCCATTATACTTGGAGACAAGAGGGACTCTTATTTGTATTCCCCTATCAGTCACATTGGCTGTAGACCATCACCAGGAAGTGAAGGGAAGGAGTGGCAGATTCCAGGCATAACCTCCTGAGTAAGATGGCTCTGGGAAAGCTGAGAGCAGTGCTCCTGAGAAAGTGGGGTACATCTTTGAGCAATATTCACAGCAGCTGGTGTGGGTATGGGGTACAGGAGTGGTGTACCCGCCTTATAAAGAGTCTGGGCCAGGGGATGCACCGTCAATGTCTACTTTAGAAGTCATGATCTTGTGATGTTCTGGTAAATGTCTCACAATCGTCTTTCAAAGTAACTCAGAAATTCATCAGGAAATCCTAGGGTAGCAGGAGAGTAGAAAAACCTAGCTTTTATATTCTCTATCTATCACTCCCTATATACATGTAAATATATATACGTATGAAACCCATATCCCTTCCCTATTTTATATTTGTAAAAGAGAAGCAAGGCAATATTATTTCTATGTGGGGTTCCTTTTTTACCTTTTCTTTAATTTATTAAGGCCAAGATGCAAACTGACCTACAAAACAAATGGGTTAACTCTATTCATAGAGACAGGGAACATTGGGACTTAAATCAATGAATAATTAAAGTTTCTCTAGCCAAGTGTAGCATAATTCATGATTTGCCCATGGCTTTCTGTCATCTTTGAGAGATTAAGTTAGCTTTCAACTATGACTAAATGCTTTCTACTTTCATTTTTGAGTAAATAAATTCCTTGTTTCTCTCTATTTACTAAAGTAAGAGTTTGTTGAGGCATAAAAAATGTTTACTTTCCTAAATAATAATAAGTATAAAATATACAGGTACCTGGGCTCTGATCTGTCAATGTTTCAGTCCAAAAGATCAGGACAAATATAATTAGCAGGTTCTTCATTTTGTTAGTGAAGGTCTCTTGCTTTTATTCTGTAAAAAAATTTAAAAGGTTATTTACAATATGAAAAATCTCATTGTATAACAAGAAATAACTACTGGGAAAGTTGGATTAGAACATAATACACTGTACACAAAACAAGTATTTGTCAAGCAATCCCCCCAAAAAAATAAAAGCAACTCATAGATACAAACAACAGTGGAATTTTTGGTCTTATGGAAACTTTGTTTAAAATTTTAAGAAACTACCAAATTGTTTTCCAAAGTGGCTGCAACATTTTATATTCACACCAGCAATGTATAAAGGTTCCAACTTGTCCAGATCCTCACCGACACTTGTTATTGTCTTTTTTTATTATAGACATTCTCGTGGGTATAAATGGGTATCTTACTGTGGTTTTGATTTCCATTTCCCTAATAATGAATGATGTGAGCATATTTTCATGTACTTATTGGTCATTTGTATATCTTCTTTAGAGAAATATCTACTCAAATACTTTGCCCATTTTTCACTGGGTTATTTGTCTTTTTATTGTTTTGTTGTAAGAGATCTTTAAATATACTCTGGATATTGAATTGTCTTGGCACCCATATGATGTGCCGTTGAATTGGGTTTGCTAGTATTTTGTTGAGAATTTTGCATCTATATTCTTCAAACGTATTGGCCTGTAGTTTTCTTTTCATGTAGTGTCCTTATCTGGCTTTGGTATCAGGGTAATGCCAGTCTCGTAGATGAGTTTGGGAGTGTTCCCTCCTCTTAATTCTTTCAAAGAGTTTGAGGATTTGGTGTTAATCCTTCTCTAAATGTTTGGTAGGATTCACCAGTGAAGCCATCTGGTCCTGGGCTTTCAGTTTTTGATACTGATTCAATATCCTTCCTCCTTGTTGGTCTTTTCAGACTTTCTGTTTCTTCCTGATTCAGTGTTGGTAGGTTATTTGTTTCTAGGAAACGATCCATTTCTTCTAGGTTATCCAAGTTGTTGGTATAACTATTCACAGTAATCTCATAATTCTTTGTATTTCTGTGGTACTAGTTGTGATGTCCCCTCTGTCATTTAAAATTTCATTTATCTGTGTCCTATCTTTTTTATTGAGTCTGGCTAAAGGCTTGTCAATTTTGTTTATCTTTTTGAAGAACCAACTCTTATTTTTGATACTCATTTATATTGTTTTCCTATTATTTCACTTATTTCTGCTCTAGTCTTCATTATTTCCTTCCTCCTAATTTTGGGCTAAGTTTGTTCTTCTTTTCCTAGTTCCTTGACATGTAAAGTTAGGCTATTTATTTGATATCTCTTTTCTTAATGTATGCATTTATAACACTAAACTTTCCTCTTGGAACTGTTTTTGCTGTATCCCAGAAGTTTGGGTATGTTGTTTTTCCATTTTTCCTTGAGCCACTAGCTGAGCTCTGTAATTACCTCTGGTCTGGCTAGGTCACAGGTTGTGTTCCCTGGCAGGGCAATGCTAATGACCGGACTCCACAACTGGGCAGGATTATGGATTGGGCTCTGCAATCGCTCTTGGTCTGGTGGAATCTCAGGCTGTGTTCTCCAACTGACTGGTCCCACTGGCTAACCTCCGTGTTTAAGCATCCCATGTTCTGGACAGGGCTGTGCTCTGCCACCAGGCAAGGCCACAGGCTGTGCCTCAAAGTTGTGAGGTTGCAGACTTCACAATCGGGCAGTCTGCTAGTTGTGCGCCACTGTGGGTGATGTTGCTGCCCAGGCTCTCTTATTGGGCAAGACCCTCACTGTATCCTGCAATTGTGGGGGCATTAGGACTAGAGACTGTGCTCTGGGGTTGGGCAGGATCACTGTCCAGGCACCCTGGTAGGTTGGAGCTGCAGGCTCTACCCTGTGATAGGGTGGGTCATTGGCTGGGCTTCCTGCCTAGGCAAGGCTGCAGGCTGTGTTTGGCAATCAGGTAGGGCTGGAGGATGGGCTCCACTGAGGGGCGGTACCACAGGCTGTGCTCCAAGGCTGCCCTGGGTCACTCTTCAGGTTCCCTGGTTATATGAGGCCAGGCTCCACAATTGGGCAGGGCTACTGGCTTAGTTCCCTGCCTGAGCAGAGCTATAAGATGGGTTCCACAGCTGTCTAGGCATCTGTTCATGCAGGACCAGAGGCTATGCTCAGTAGTTGGGTGGGGCTGCAATTTGCTTCCTTGCTGGGGGTGGAGCCATAGAATGGTCTCCACAGCTGGTATGGCCTGTTGGTTGGGGGCTCAAATCAGGCAGAATGGCCAACTAAGCTCCCTGGCCATACAGGCCTTGGAGTTGGCTCTGTGGATGGGCAGAGCCCCTGGTTAGGATCTCTGCCCAGATGCTGCTGCAAGCAGGAATGTGGCCCATCAAGATCTGAGCACCAGTTGCAATAAGGCCCATCCCCCTCTCCATATCTATCTGGTCCCAGTGGTCCAGTCCTGCAGATTCCCCAGTAATCCCCATGACATGCGTCTTCAGTGGGCCTCCTGGGAAGTGTCCTGCGATGCTTGGAGAGCTGTGTGTGCCCAGGGGCTCTCTTTCCCACTGGATGAACCAAAGGCCCAGGGGGACCCTCTCTGTGTGGGTGCTGTGATGGCCTAGGGGAGGGGTAATGTAATCTAAGTGTAACTACTCCTCTTACCCTTCTAATGTGGTCCTTCTTGGTTTCTGTCTTACCCCCAGGATCTGGGATTTTCACAGTGGTGTCTTGCCCATGGACAGTTGCTACCATAGTTGATTTTCCTGACAGGGGAACTGAAGTCGGTAACAACCTATGTTGCCATCTTAAGATGTCACCTCCAGGGGTTCCTGGACTTGGCCAAGAGGGGCTGAAGCTGGTTCACAGGCCACTTTAGGGTCTACATGACTCCTCCCGGGTCCCTTGGTATACAGTGCTGGTGACAGAACCAAAACCAGAAGGGGATGCAGCTGAGCCCTCGGGGACACAGAGCTGTTTCCAGGTCTGTCACTGAGACCATAGTCAGTGCGTATACTACCCGGGTGCAAGCCTGCCTTTTCAACATGGCCCTCTTCAGTCTCAAACTGCACCCGGGTTTCACAGTCTCCTGCCTGGTTCCCAAAGATCCCACAAAGACACTTGGTTCAGAGAGGGGTGCTAAATTATTGTTGGGGAGCCAGGGAGACAAGTGAGAGATGTTTTATTGGGCCATCTGTCTGATGTCTCTCATTTTGACCTTCTTATTTGCTTTTTCCATTACTTCTGCTTCCTTTAGTATAAGTTTCTCTGATTTGTCTAGCCTTCATATTGCTTGTGCCTTAAAGATAAATTTAATTTTTTAGAGTGCATATGGTCATTGTCCATCCCCTTGGCTGGTAACGTATTCCTGAGAATGGGGTGAAAGCTTGTGTTCCTCCGGAGAAGATGTGGATAGAAGAGGGCAGCCACCTGCAGCTAGAAATTTCCAATGTTGTAATCTGGGCTCATCACTCCCAATCCCCCTTCCAGCCCCAGCTCTTATCCAAGTACTTCCACACCATACCCTGTGGTTTATTCTTGGGCAATCTCCTTTGATTAATTACCTACAGCTCTTGGTTCTGTAATGGTTCAACTTCCCTATCTATCTTGTGGCATCTTGAAGTTTGGAATAGGAAGCCAACAGCCAGTACTAAATTGCCAACTTTTCCAAAATTAAAAGTGAAGGAAAGATTGGGGTTGTGGAGGTCCCAAGACATCAGAGTGGGGAGCCCAGCACTTATGAGAGGGCTGAGACACATCATTAAGGTTCCTCCTAACCCAAAAGGCTCTCAGCCCTTGATGCTATGACGGAAGGTCCTGAAGTAGAGAGTGGCATGAGCAAGTGATACGCTGGGGAAGTTAACTGGCTATTTTGGAGGTTATGTACCCCAAACCAAACTTAGGGCACAGAGAAGCCCCCAGCTCAAGCAGCTGCCACGTGAACTAACTTGCCCATTCTCACATTTTCAAATGCTCAAATTCTAAGAGGCTGGTTGGAATTCAAAGCTAGTATCAACTCTGAGGGAAGGGCACCCTGAACTCACTTCAGGGAGAATCAACAGCCAAACATATGGAGAGAAGGCTCTACACTCTGAATACTGGGCAGCAACCAGATGGCCTCGCTGTTTCCTGTGGGGATGTGCAGCACATGTCGGCCAGCCACACAGAAATGGGGAAGGAAACTCGACAGCCATTGCCAGGAGACAAAATTACACAGTAATAACGGAATAATAGCGAGTCACCTCCTTTCTTTGATTACATTCCTTTGGTCATGAACATCTGTGATGACAAATCTTGCTCATTCCAAATGGTAAACTGTATTTTTGATGGGGCAGTCTGTTTTATAATATAGGGCATGAGTTCTAAAAGTGACTTGGTGACATAGGGAAACAAAAAAAGCTTCATTTAGTGACATACAAAGGCGCATTGCTAAGCTTGCAACCTTCTGACAGGTTCAAACACTAAAAGAAAACAGTGATTATTTCGTAAATTATAATAGCACACCAAAGCCACGGGTGTTAAGTAAGTCTTGAGTCCGCTGGATTGGCAATAAATATGTAAACAGTTTATTGGAGGTTTACACTGCTAAATCCTAAATCAAACATGGTACAAATAGCACTCTAAAACCATGAAATTTAATTTCTCTCTTCCTCCCCTTTTGTAGCCAAAGGAACAAGAGGTCCTGAAAGATGGTAAGAACTAAAGGTCACCTCCCCATCTGTACTCCACAAAAGCCTAGTTTCTGGGTCATCTTGCCACCATGAAGGAGAACTCCAAGGTCAAGAGAGCCATGTTTGTGATGGCATCAACATCCTCATCAGTCTGACCAATTCCTGAACTTTTTAAAGTATCTCAGCCAATAATTCCCATTTGTGCTTGACTAGTTTGATCATTCCCATACAAAAGAATACTGTCCAATATACACTTGGTAACCTTTGACAGTGCTTGGATACCAGACCTGCTGGAATATCCAAGATTTGGGGCCTCTATGATGGTTCCTTTCTGTTACAACTTTCCAGACTCACTGGAGAGCTCTCCAATTCCCTATTGCTCTGGAGCCGACCAAACATGGTATCTACACTGTTTTTTCCTCTGCCTCAAGCATGAACAGTCCTGTCTTATGCACAAATTCAAATCCCAACTACACTTAAGAGCTGCCCAGCCTACTCCCTGACTACTGTAGGGGCAGCCCCTTCCATGTTCCCACCTGCTCCCAATACTCAGTCTATACCATTATTTATTAAAAACTGGGGTGCATATTTTATTCAGCTATCTTATGTATTTCTGTGTACATGTTTTGTCATCCATCTTTAGTGTAACTTTTAAGAGAATGGACCATGTTTTCTTCTATTTGGGATTCTCCTAATACAAACCAAGCAAGTAAATGCTTGTTAAATTTAACTAAAAGTATACATTAATGGCGGGTAAATGCACACAGTTGAGTGTGTCAAGTATGATCCAAGTTTTTAAAAAATATCAAATGTAAATCTAGGCTGTGGAGTTGGGTATATTTTTAGTTCATGCTTAAATTAAAAATTCTATTTTCCTGAGTGTGATGATTGACATTTTCTTGTTTATCTCTTAAGACTGTCCTAGTCTGACTGTTTCTAGTCCAGCATGTAAGGAGCTTGAAGTCAACACTGTCCTCCTAACAGCAGGTAAAAAGTGAAAGAAACTGAAAATCATCAACTCTTCTTATACCCATCAGAAGTGAGGTCATAGAGTAAACCACTGTCCAAAATTGGAGAGTTAGGTAAGCAGATATGGAAAATCACAATTTAAAGGAGCAGAAACCTCTGTGGAAACCAGTGCCCGGGTAGGAAAACCTGAACTACAATTGGAAATTGCTGGAGGCTCGGTGCAGACAAATCTGAGAATTAAAAACTCCAGGCCATGTGGACTGAAGGGTCCCAGGTTCGATTCTGGTCAAGGGCATGTACCTTGGTTGTGGGCACATCCACAGTAGGGGGTATGCAGGAGGCAGCTGATTGATGTTTCTCTCTCATCGATGTTTCTAACTCTCTATCCCTCTCCCTTCCTCTCTGTAAAAAAATCAATAAAATATATTAAAAAACAAACAAACAAAAAAACTCCAGGCCATTGCCCAGTGTTAGGATGACACCTATACTCTTGTTAAGTTTTACTTACCGAGGAGAAAAGAAGCACTTTGAAATACTCCACAAATTTCTATTCTTCTTAACAAGACCTGCCCTCAGGAGAAACTATCTTACCAGTAAAATCCTACTGGGATCTCACTAGAACCTAACCAACCTAAGGGAAGGGAATTACCCAACTCCAGGCTCCTGTAGTCATCCTGTCCCATCTGAGGTGAAAAAAAAAAAATGCGAAGCACCTATGAAGTTCACAGCCTGAAGCACAGGCTCACACAGCAAACAAACAACAAAACTGAGATTTAGTCACAGACTATGGAATGCTTCCGCTCCTTCCTCAGCTCACAACCACATCACTAAATACAGGGGTGGGCAAAAGTAGGTTTACAGTTGTGAGTATGTGAAACACAGTTTATTCTTGTAGTCTTCTTCCTTTCTCCCTTTCTTCCTCCCTTCCTTCCTTTCTTCCTTCCTCCTTCCTCCTTCCTCCTTCCTTCCTTCCTTCCTTCCTTCCTCCCTTCCTTCCTCCTTCCTTCCTTCCTCCTTCCTTCCTTCTTCCTTCCTTCCTTCCTTCCTTCCTT
The DNA here is from genome assembly GCF_951640355.1 of Cnephaeus nilssonii. Lineage (NCBI taxonomy): Eukaryota > Metazoa > Chordata > Mammalia > Chiroptera > Vespertilionidae > Cnephaeus > Cnephaeus nilssonii. The sequence continues at coordinate 24,910,888 of NC_137088.1, read as the reverse complement.
CCTTCCTTCCTTCCTTCCTTCTTTCCTCCTTCCTTCCTTCCTTCCTTCCTTTCTTCTTCCTTTCTCCCTTCCTTCCTCCCTCCCTCCCTCTCTCTCTCTCTCTCTCTCTCTCTCTCTCTCTCTCTCTCTATTTCTTTCTTTCTTTCTTTCTTTCTTTCTTTCTTTCTTTCTTTCTTTCTTTCTTCTTTCTTGTATTATTATTTTGCTTGGTGTTCTGTGAGCTTTTTTGCCCACCCCAGTACTTCTTTGGTGCAGTTTCCTTTCCCCACTATGTCATGTCTAGCTTTCAATAAACAATTATAAGGCATGCTAAAAGGCATAAAACACAATTGAAGAGACAGATCATATATTAGAGCCAGACTCAGACATGGCAGGGATGTTAGAATTATCAGACCAGGAATTTAAAATAACTATGATTGTGTGCTAATAGCTCTAATGGAAAAAGTAGGCAATACGTAAGAACACATGAACAATGTAAACAATAAATGCAAGAGTTAAAAAACACTGTAATAGAAATGAAGAATGCCTTTAATAGGCTCATTAGTAGACTGGGTTGGCTGAGGAAATAATCTTTGAGTCTGAGGATATGTCAATAGGAACTTCCAAAACTGAAAAGCAAAGGAAAAAAATGGAACAGAATATACAAGAACTCTGGGACAACTATGAAAAGTGCAATATATGTGTAATGGGAATATGAGAGGGAAAAGGGAAAAAGGAAGGGAAGAAATATTTGAAACAATAATGACTGAGAATTTCCCCAAAATTAATGTCAGACACAAAAACCACAGAAAACTCACAGAACACAAAGCAAAATAAATACTAAACAAATAAAGCCACAAAACAAAAACAAAAAATGCCCTACCTATAGAGCAGCAAAGATAAGAATTACATCTGACTTCCCAGTAACTATGTAAGCAAGAAGAGAATAGAGTAGAATATTTAAAGTATTGAGAGGGGGAAAAAAATCAATCTGGAATTCTGCAACCAGTAAAATTTTCCTTCAAGAGTAAAGTAAAAATAGACTTTCTCAAACAAACAAAAATTGAGAGAATTTTTCACCAGTAGACCTGTCTTGCCAAAAACAAACAAACAAACAAACAAAATGGTTAAAAGAAGCTCTTCAGAGACAAGGAAAATAATATAGGTCAGAAACTTGGATCCACATAAGATTTGTTTAATTTGGTATAGTAAGATGCACCAGACACAAAAGCAATTGTCATGAGGAAGAAGTGTTCATTTCACTCACAATCCCCTGGAAACAGGAGACATGGCATACCATGCAGGGCCACACAAGGAAGAACTGAGGATGAGGAGTGGGATACATCAAGAGTAGTTCTTAGAGGAAAATTTATAGTGCTGAATGCAAACAAGAAAAGAAGTAAGATCTAAAATTGATCACCTAAGAATCATATAAGCATCCACCTTAGGAGGAAAAAAAGAAAATTAAATCCAAAGTACTAAGCAGAAGAAAATAATTTTTTTTTAAATGGAGCAAAAATCAATAACATTGAAAACAGAAAATTACTAGAGAAAATCAACAAAACCAAAAGCTATTCTTTGAAAAAATCAATAAAATATTTAAGCCTCTGGCCAGGCTAAGAAAAAAAAAGAGATAAAAAACACAAATTATTAATATCAGTAATTAAAGAGAAGACATTGCTATAGATCCCACAGTCATTAAAAGAATAATTAAGGAATAGTATGAACAACTCTATGTTCACAAATTTGATAGCCTGATGAAATGAACCAATTTTTTGAAAGATACAATCTGCCAAATCTCACACAAGAATAAATAGACAATCTGACTAGTTTTATATCTATTAAAGTAATTGAATCAATAAATAACCTTGCAGAACAGAATGCGCTAGGCCCAGATAGGTTCACTGGTGAATTATACCAGACTCTTAAGGAAGAAATTATACCAATTCTCTACAATCTTTTCCAGAAAACAGAAGCAGAGGGAATACTTTGTAAATCATTCTATGATGCTGGAATTACCCTAATACCAAAACCAGATAAAGACATTACAAGAAAAGAAAACTATCGACCAATATCTTTCATGAATACAAATTTTTTAAATCCTCAAACAAAATGTTGGCAAATCAAATCCAACAATATAAAAAGAATTATACACCATGACGAAGTGGGGTTTATTTTAGGTATGTAAAACTGGTTCAACATTCAAAAATCAATTTATGTAATCCATTACACCAGCAGGCTAAAGAAGAAAAGTTACATGATCAAATGAATAGAGGCAGAAAAAGCATTTGACAAAATCCAAACTCATTTATAAGAAAGAAAGAAAGAAAGAAAGAAAGAAAGAAAGAAAGAAAGAAAGAAAGGAAGGAAGGAAGGAAGGAAGGAAGGAAGGAAGGAAGGAAGGAAGGAAGGAAGAAAGAAAGAAAGAAAGAAAGAAAGAAAGAAAGAAAGAAAGAAAGAAAGAAAGAAAGAAAGAAAGAAAGAAAGAAACAACAAAACCTCTCTGCAAACTGAGTAGAGGAGAACTTCCTCAACATGATAAAGAACACCCTACAGCCCAGATGGTGTGGCTCAGTGGTTGAGCATTGTCCATGAACCAGGAGGTCACAGTTCAATTCCCCGTCAGGGCACATGCCTGGGCTGTGGGCTCAGTCCCCAGTAGGGGGTGTGCAGGAGGCAGCCAATCAATGATTCTCTCACATCTTTGATGTTTCTCTCTCTCTCTCTCTGCCTCTCCCTTCCTCTCTGAAATCAATAAAAACATATTTTAATTAAAAAGGAGCATGTACAAAAAAACCTATAGCTTAAATTGTACTTAGTAGTGAGAAACTAGACACTTTCTCACTAAGATCAGGAACAACACAAAAATATTGCCTTTCATCACTAAAAAAATTAAATGGATGCATTATATTGTATATAAATTATGCCTCAATAGGGTATAATTATTAAGTGCCTAGTTTGAATGACAAATTATGTGGTCATAAGAGTGGTGTACTGGGGTAGATGGTAGGAGTAGTTTAAAAAAATAATTTATCCTTTATTGAAATCATTGAATACTTTATATTTCAGTAAGTTTGGGAAAAAATAAAACAAGGAAAGAAATCAATTTTTAAAAAAACTCATGTTGAAATCAAATAAGCCAGCTAAAGTGAGTACAAACCAAGGAATTCTGTAGTGCGGTTCCTTTTCAGTATATGACTACCACTGAGTCTATATATAATTCTTGAAGTGTGTAATGAATGACTTTTCTCTTATTCTAGAATTGTGCTGGTCAATAGTTAATATATATTGGTTTTTAAAAAAGAAACAAAAAATGTTAAAAAGGGAAGTAGTTAAAAACAAAAACATGCACAATGCCTCACTTAATATAAATATATTTTTATTGATCTTAACATTCCCTATTATAACATTGTAATACCTGCTTTCTCTTGGGTAGCAAACCATTAATGTCAGTTATCAAATCTCTTTATTGTAGACATATCTCTGGTAGAAAGTATTTGGCTGGATTCAGCTTTTGATCTGATCAGTAAATCTTCTTTTTAAAGAGGGGAATTTAAACTCTTTTTATTTTATATTATACAACTAAATTCGTGCACTCGGGGGGGTCCCTCAGCCTAGCCTGCACCCTCTCGCAGTCTGGGAGCCCTTGGGATGTCTGACTGATAGCTTAGGCCTGCTCAGCCATCAGTCAGACATCCTTAGTGCTGCTGCGGAGGCGGGAGAGGCTCCTGACACCTCCGTTGCGCTGGCCAGCCGTGAGCCCAGCTTCTGGCTGAGTGGCACTCTCCCTGTGAGAGTGCACTGACCACCACGGGGCAGCTCCTGCATTGAGCATCTGCCTCTGGTGGTCATTGTGCATCATAGCAGCCGGTCGTTCACCATTCAGTTGATTTGCATATTAGCCTTTTATTATATAGGATACTGGAGGCCCGTTGCATGATATTCGTGCAAGAATAGGCCTTCCTTCCCCTGGCTTCACTCCCAGCCTCCTGGGACCCGGCAAGTCCCTGTTCCTGGCCCACCCAGGAGCCGACAAGTCCTTACTTCTGTCCGGAGCACCACTCCTGCAGCTCCCTCTGCCACTCCCCTCCCCTCATAGCAGGCGTCCTGCCCCGCCCAGATGCTCCGTGCCTGCATATGCAAATTAACCCACCATCTTTGTTGGGTTAATTTGCATATTCACTCTGATTGGCTGTGGGCATAGCAGAGGTATGGTCAATTTACATGTTTGTCTATTATTAGGTAAGGTATGTTTGGGTTTACTTCTGTCACCTCTATTTTATATATTATCCTTTACTTTTCCTGACTATTTATTTTGTTTAACTTTTTTGCCTTGTCATCTATTGTCTTTTTATCTATTGCCCCTTCATTAATCATTAATTTAGAAGAATAGATATCATATTTTTACTTAGAGCAAACTAAGTAAAATTACTTGCAAAAAAAGTTTTGGCTTAAATGTCTAAATTCATCAACTTGAGAAATGAAACAATAATATTTATGACCCTCACCTATGAAAGATAAAAAAAGTTAGCCTGTTTACATTTCCTTCCTCTTTTTTAATTTTTTGTTTGTATTTTATAGGGGCAAGGGGCATCTCCCAATCTATTATCATGAAGTTACCTTTCAAACTTTAGGTATTTTATGCTGTAGCTTTTCTCTCAAGAATTATACTTCTTGGTTTGTAGTCACAATACCACAATTATTTCCATTTTACTTATAAGTTTAAAGGATTACTAGAATTCTTTAAGTTTATGGAATTAATGTACCTATAAGTCCATGCACATTCTTGGGTTCTTTATTTTGACTCTTCCTTTTGCCTTCTGTGCTGACCAGATCAGCACTGTCCAACAGAGACAGAATGCAAGCCACATATATAATTTTAAAAATTTTAGTGGCCACGTTAATGAAGTAAATGAAGTAATACACTTTACTTAGCCGAATATATCCAAAATGTTCTAATTTCAATGTGTAACCAATTAAATACTTAGTAATGAGATAGTTTTCCATTCTTCTTTCTTACCAAGTCTTCAAAATCTGGTGTGTATTTTACTCCTGTAGTACAAAAATCAGACCTGTCACATTTTCACTGCTCAGTAGCCACAGATGCTGAGTGGTTACATATTGGACAGCACCACTATACATCACTGAACACACAGGAAAGGTCCTCAGCCCAGAGTGTCCCACCCCACAGCCCGGGCGAAGGAGATCAATGTCTTGGCGCATCCACAGTCCATAAATAAAATGCACAGCAGTTAGGAAGCCCTGGCCTGGATGACTTCTAGGAGGTGGCTAATTAAGACTGCTTCTCGAGCTTTAACGTGCACAAAACTTACCTGGGCATCTTGTTAAAATGCCAGGCAGCTCTGATACAGTAACTCTGGAGAGCCCTGAGATTCTGCATTTTTAATAAGCTCCTACCTTTCTAATGCCACAACCATCGGAAAACACAGATATTTACATTACGATTCATAACAGTAGAAAAATTACAGTTATGAAGTAGCAACGAAAATAATTTTATGGTTGGGGGTCACCACAACATGAGGAACTGTATTAAAGGATTGTGGCATTAGAAAGGTTGAGAACCACTGTGACCTAGAGAATGCTGGTCCTCTGAAAACATTTGCGTAGCAATGCATTAGGCTATAGGTACTTTGATCCGGCATAACTGAGGATATCTTTCTGATGATACCTTTTCTTTTTTTCTCTTTTAAAATTTTTATTGAGGGAAGGGGTGTTCATAATTAATAGACTTTCATGGTTTTAAAAAATAAACTGTTCCAAAAGTCATACAGTGAAAAACGTCTCCCTCTTGCCACTGTTTTCCAGTTCCTCAGTCCAGAGACAACTTCTTTCTTTTTTCTTCTTTATTAAGGTATTACATATGTGTCCTTGCCTCCCCCCTACCCTCGCTCATGCCCTCACCCCCCTGGTGTCTGTGTCCACTGGTTATGCTTATATGCATGCATACAAGTCCTTTTGTTGATCTCTCCCCCTTACCCCCACCCTCCCCTACATCATCTAGAGCAATCTATATTGGTGCTGCCTAATCTTACCTAATAAAAGAGAAACATGCAAATTAACCATCACTCTGCTACACCCACAGCCAATCAGAGTGAGTATGCAAATTAACCCAACAAAGATGGGGGTTAATTTGCATATGCAGGCTCGCGGAGTGGCGGGGAGGGGGTAACGCCTGCTATGAAGGGAAGGGGGGTGGCGGAGGGAGCTACTGGAGCGGTGCTTTGGACAGAAGCGAGGACTTGCGGGCTCCTGGGCGGGCCGGGGAGTAGGGACATGCTGGCTCCTGGGCGGCTGGGAGTGAAGCCAGGGGAAGGAAGGCCTATTCTTGCACGAATATCGTGCAACGGGCCTCTAGTTGAAATATAATAGAAGCCATACAGAGAATGTGGCAATAGAATTCTTGGGTCTCATTCCTTCTAAGCTCTTTATCATCGTCTTCTGGAATCTGATGTTGCTGAGATAATTTATATGGTCAGCCTAATTTATCTATTTTTCCGCCTGGATAGTTTGTCCTTTATCTTTAAATAACACCATACTAATCTTATTTATTTTTGTTTTTCGTGCGTTTATTTCTCTGAAACATAATAAAACTTCTGATCTGCTAATTCTGATGTTCTTCTTACTTTGGGAAGCCTTTCTCATGGGAAGAATACCATATTGCTTTAATTAAAAGACATATGTTTCATATTTTATTGATTTATTTATCATATGTTTTTATTGATTTGAGAGAGAGAGGGAGAGGAATAGAGATATAGAAACATCAACAAGAGAGAAACATCATGGATAGGCTGCCTCCTGCACTCCCCCACCTGGGATCAAGCCCACAACCCAGGCATGTGCCCTGACCAGGAATCAAACCGTAACCTCTTGGTTCTTAGGTAACTGCTCAACCATTGAGCCATGCGGGCTGAGCTATTGTTTTCATAGTTTCATCTTTCTCAAACCGAGAAATGTCTTATAAGGGACACCTTCATTTATTACTATCATTCCTTTTTATTTCCCCAAAAGCTATTTTTAAAGCAACAGTGCATCCTAAAATTGATCATTTGATATCAAAAAATACCATGTTATGCAGTTCCTTTTGTTCTCTCCTATTCCCCTCCCCCCACTCCCAGAAAGTCCACATGGTCCTGTGCTGTTTCCGTTTTCCATCACTATTATTCTTTCTAACCATTTTTGTCTCTTTGTCCTTATCTTCCGCACCCTATGAGATTTTTCCCAAAGCTGTCCTCTAAGTCAAAACTCCATTTTTGACAAGGTTGACTTGTGTCCAGCTGCTTCTAATTGGGGCTTTGGTTGTGTAAAGGCTTTATTTTCCTTTTGTGCTTCCCTTGGCTTTGCCTTTCGTGATATCTCTTGCATTTCTTTAAGCCCTTGCTTTACGAAACCTGTGTCCTCTCTTATTCTTTAGAGTTTGGTGTAATTTTTTGTGTTTCTTGGACTCATTCTGACTCTTTGTTCGGCACACAACAAATGCTTCTCTTTCTATTGAAAGTATTTTTGCGTAAGACCCATACTCGTGCTTTGGGTTTTCTGTGCAGCTGTTGCCTGTGTGTTTGGGGCAGTGGAGAGAGTCAAGTTCAGGCACAGGGATGCTACAGAAGTGGGTCTTACACATTTCACATTTATGGTTCTCAGCTATTGTGTACTTTATTGCTATTGAGAATGACATTTTCCTCTCATTATTCTTTTAGCTGCTTTATAGAAAAACTATTGATTTTTTTCTGGACTTATTTTATAGTCAGCTATCTCAACATAATTTTCAAATGTTTCTCTTAGCTATGGTCTATCTGAAACTGCCAGCTCTTACATATTTCCTTTTATGTGCCTATCATTATTCTTTGTTCTTTATCTTTAAAAAGTCTCTATGAGGTGATTACTAATGGGCCATGAGATAGAAGAAAAAAGTAATGTTAACTATCTTATGCAAGTTCACACAGCCAGTACGTGATAAAATGCTGATTTGTACCCAGGTAGATGACCTCTTAAATCATTACACTGTTTGCAAAATTGTATTGTTATTTCCTGCTTTCAAAATTACGTTTCTTACATTATTGCAATAGTTAAAATAAAGCATGCAAAATTATCTTTATCCTCTCATTTCTTCTACAACTTTCCCCCTCTCCATTAAGGAGATCGGCTGGGTGTAAGAAAAGCTAAGGTCTGGAGCATCTTGATACTAACTGGGCATGCACTCTTGGGCAAGGGTTAATAATTGTGAGCCTCAACTTTCTCATCAATGAAGTGGTAATAAGCATATCTTTTTTCACCTCTCAGAATTACTGTCAGATTTAAATATAACCATTTATATAAACTGCTTCAAGACCTAGACAGAGATATCTATTATTACTACAATTTCACACCCAGGCGCCTATCTATTTCAGGAGCCTATTGGCTTGACTTGAACATCCTTAAGCCATCCAGTTGCCCAGAAACTTGTTATTATCACATATTCTCTACCATTTTCTATTCTCCGATCCACACACATGAACACACTACTAGCCACCACAACCATTGTCACCTGCCATTCTCCAAAGAACCATTCTTGTCCTGCAGCCTTATTACAGAGACTTCTAGTCACCTATCCATTACCCAATATTCCCTTTTTATGAAATCAATGAGAGGCCCAGTGCACGAAATTCGTGCATGGGTAGGGTCCCTAGGCCTGGCCAGCAATCAGGGCCAATTAGGACCTTTCTTCCCCCGACTGCCAGCTACCGGCCAGAGCCTTCCTTAGTTCCACGCCGCCCTCTGGTGGTTAGCACACGTCATAGTGAGCAGTCGAGTGGTCGAACTCCCTGTCAGTAGAACTCCCGAGGGGACAATTTGCATATTAGCCTTTTATGATATAGGATAGACCCTCTATATTGATGGATGGAGCAATGTGCTCGGCTATGAAAACACACTTCCAAACCTCTTTGTAGCTAAGGTTAGCCAAAGAAGTATACTCACAAGATGGATGATCCAGCAGAAAAAGTAGGTCTTTTTATGTCCATACTACTGATGAAGAAACTCAGGCTCAGAGAAATAGTATAGTCCCAAAAACTTGCAGTCTCTCTGACTGCAAAAGTGATGCTCTTTCTACTGTACCACTGCCTTTATTAAGCTCTCATCCCACTAGTCTGGTCTCTTCATGTGTCTTACTATCTTCCAAGATAATTATTAGTTAACCATCAAATAATGTGGAATTTTACAGTGGCCTCTCAGAGACCAAGTCTTGAATTACAGTGGCCCCCAAACAGTGGTTTGAAGGATCAGAATTCAAACAGGTCAGAGGGAATCTAGGATAGTACAACAGGGCACTGGAGATTGACAGGGCTGACAAAAATGCAGGCAAATGTGCCCTGGCCGGTGTGGCTCAGTTGGTTGGAATGCATCCTGTACATCAGAAGGTGGTGGGTTTGATTTTTAGTCAGTGCACACACCCAGGTTTCAAGTTCAATCCCAGTTGAGGTACGTGCAGGAGGCAACCGACTGATGTTTTTCTCTCTCTCTCTTGCTCCCTCTCCCTCCCTCCATTTCTCTAAGATCAATTAAAAATAAATTTAAAAAATTTTAATGCAGGCAAACACCAGTTCCCCACCAGCTAGCCCTTCCTCATAAGATAGGCATGCATTTCATTTGTATCTTTAGGTCCAAGCTTTGGCCAGTGCATACCTCCTCCTCGTCTGCACCTGCTCAGAGAGGACCTAGATCTAAGATTCTACAAGGTTGACAGGGGCATCCTCGAAGCAAACTGCAACCCCATGAAAGGTCATGAATCCCTGTTCTCCACGGTCAGAACAAGAGGGCTCTGGATAAATGTTCCAGAGTTAAAAATTATTCCCTTTTGGAAAGTGATTTGAACTTGAAGGAGGGATAACACAACATAAAATAACCATGAAGACATACTTGTAAACCTTATACTTCATTATAGAAGAACGCTGAGTATATGCCCTTTTATTACTTTTGAACAAACTGTGTGCAGCCATGATTCAGGATGGGGACTATTTACAGGGGCAAACTTTCTTTTCACAGGCTCGTGATATTTCTAGCAATGGCTTGCAATTTTAGCGACATTTCTGAAGTTGTTTTCAAACAGAAATTAGCCTGTGAACAAACCTTCTAGATGTTTTCACATAAAACCTACATACACAATTAAATAGATGATCATTGTATTAGTACTTTCTCTCTTTTCACACGTTATAAAGATTCACCATTGCAACCATACAGCAGGCAGGGAACTCTGGGGGACACTTTAGAATAATGCTAGCAAGTGCCACAGCAAAACCACACATCCTGCCTCCACGCATCGAAGAGAGGAGAGAACCGAGAAATATCTGCAGAGATTTGCTCCAGAGTCTCAGGATGAGTCAATAGTGGGTTTAGACTTACTAGTTAAGCCACCAAAGGAGAACAATAACCAAAAAATACAACTGACAGTAAACCCTTCATAGAACCTTCATCATCAGATAGCTCATGAGTAGGGCTCTCTCTGCAGTGATGAAGAGCCCGCCTCATCTGTAGGAATGATTGAGAACCTTGCAGAACAGGAACAGCATAATTTGGGTCCACAGGGCATCCATATTTGTTTCCAAGAGCCTTTCCCATAGCAACTCATTTCTTCTCAGAGTTAGTGTGAGGTAGCTAGCTCTGGACTCTTCAGAGAAGGTGACAAATTGTCTCTCTCACTTTGGTTCATAAGAAATCTCAGGATCCATATTTATTGTAGTTGTAAAATGTAAACATCAATACAAAGATTTTTTGTTAAATGTCTTGCTGCCCTGGCTGGTGTTTCTCAGTGGTTAGAGTGTTGGCCCGCACATCAAATAGTCACAGGATTGATTCTAGTCAAGGGCATGTACCTGAGTTTCAGGTTTCAGTTGCAGGTTTGATCCCCAGTCCTGGTTGCAGAAGGCAACCAATCAATGTGTCTCTCTCACATTGATGCCTCTCTCTCTCTCTCTCTCTCTCTCTCTCTCTCTCTCTCTCTCTTCCCCTCTCTCTCCTCCCTTCCATTCTCTCTAAAAATCAATGGAAAAAATATCCCCAGCCCCGGGTCCGGGTGAGGCCGTGGGCACCTGGATCCGGGTGAGCCTGGGTCCCGGGTCCGGGTGAGGCCGTGGGCCCTTGGATCCGGGTGAGCCTGGGTCCCGGGTCCGGGTGAGGCCGTGGGCCCCTGGATCCGGGTGAGCCTGGCCCCGGGTCCGGGTGAGGCCGTGGGCCCCTGGATCCGGGTGAGCCTGGCCCCGGGTCCGGGTGAGGCCGTGGGCCCCTGGATCCGGGTGAGCCTGGGTCCCGGGTCCGGGTGAGGCCGTGGGCCCCTGGATCCGGGTGAGCCTGGGTCCCGGGTCCGGGTGAGGCCGTGGGCCCCTGGATCCGGGTGAGCCTGGGTCCCGGGTCCGGGTGAGGCAGTGGGCCCCTGGATCCGGGTGAGCCTGGGTCCTGGGTCCGGGTGAGGCCGTGGGCCCCTGGATCCGGGTGAGCCTGGCCCCGGGTCCGGGTGAGGCCGTGGGCCCCTGGATCCGGGTGAGCCTGGCCCCGGGTCCTGGTGAGGCCGTGGGCCCCTGGATCCGGGTGAGGCCACGCGACCCTGGGTCTGGGAGAGGCCACGCGCCCCTGGGTCCGGGTGAGGCCACGCGCCCCTGGGTCCGGGGGAAGCTGGAGCCCGGGTCCGGGCGAAGCCGTGTGCCCCTGGATCCGGGTGAGGCTGGATCTCGGGCCCGGGAGAGGCCACGCGCCCCTGGGTCCGGGTGAGGCCATGCGCCCCTGGGTCCGGATGAAGCTGAATCCTGGGTCTGGGCGAGGCCGTATGCCCCTAGATCCGGGTGAGGCTGGGTCCCGGGTCCGGCCGTGGGCCCCTAGATCCGGGTGAAGCCGTGCCCCTGGGTCCGGCCGAGACCAAACCAGAGGGAGTCGGACCTGCATTACCACCATTTGTCCACCATCCAGAGCTGAGGGGTTAGTGCCGACATGTACTCATAAGGAACTGGTGGACATTGATATTGGGTCTCAAAAGAACTGTTGGTCCAGAAAGAAACTCACTACAGACTGATTCATTTGCCTGTCAGCATAACTATTATTGCTCGTCGCACATTCAATTCTTATAAGTATATCTCTAGTGACACATGATTTCGCTCATCTAGGGGAAATGATGAACAACATAGACTGATGAACAAGAACAGAACCAGAAACAAGGAGGCATCGATCAGACTATCGGGCCTCAGAGGGAGGATAGGGGAGGGTGGGGGGAGGGGGGAGAGATCAACCAAAGGTCTTGTGTGCATGCATATGAGCCTAACCAATGGTTAAGTTCAACAGAGGGTTGGGGCATCCATGGGGAGGGGTGTGGGATGGGAATGGGGGAATGAGGACAAATATGTGACACCTTAATCAATAAAGAAATTAAAAAAAAAAAAGAAAGAAAGGAAAAAAAAAAAGAAAAAATATCCCCAGGTGTGGATTAACAACAATATATCTATATCTATATCTATCTATAATGTCTTGCCAATGTGAATTTTTCTTAAGGATTTTTGTTCAGAGCTCACAAAGGAAATACATCTTTTCCAAAATAACAAATCTGCCATTCTGGGTTAACTACACCAAGTTGCAAAGATCCTGGATAAAGAAAAAACATGCCACCAGTCTGCAGATTTTAGTACATAACTCCCTCCTTCACTTTGAAGGAACCTTGTTTGCAGCCTTCCACATAGTAAAAGCTCAGAAATGTTTGTTGAAGCCATGAGTGCTGTTTGAGGAAATTTCAGAGATCACTGTTCACAGTTAGAAACAAAATAGCAAACCATAAGCATTTCAAAGTTCTTATTATAGCTGAAGAGACCCGGATATCTAATGCCTTATGCTCAGTCTATGCACCCATTGCTGTTTATTTGAGGGTTCCTGCATGGGGTGAGGGAGGAGCCCAAGGGTTAGACTACATGAGCTCCAATTAAGTCAGTGGTTATCAAACTTTAGCTGCAGGCGAATCTTCTGGGAGGTCTGCTAAAACGCACAACCCGGGCCCCATGCCCAGAGATCTGGTTCATCAGGTCTGGGAGGGGCCCATGAATTTGCATTTCTAACAAGGTCCCAGGGGATGGAGATACCACTAGTCTTTCGGACCACACTTTCCAACTCTGAGAGTCTAGCCTTTAAAAATCTGGTCTCAGCCAGTTGCAAAAGCCTTTCCAGTCCAGTATTGCAGGGCAGGTGCAAAATCACGGGGAGGGGTAATTCCTAAGCACACCTGCCTTCAGCGCCCTCCTCCGTTCAACTCAGGCCCCAAGCACCGGCTCCCCACACTCACCGAACTTTCCCTGGTGTCCGGGGACACTCTCCAGAGGGCTGCACCTCGGGCCTGCACTGCAGTCACCTCTGGGCGCCCAGGGCGCAGAGGAGGGAGCGCAGGGGCAGCGAGGTCCAGGCTGCACAGCGCTGAGCAGCAGCAGGTGAGTACCGAGCACGGGCCCAGTGCAGGGCGGCTCTTTTCAGCCAGCCGGCGCTGACCCTTGACCTTGGCCTGGCTCCCCACTGCCGGCTGGGCTTTTAACTCTTCGCGGGTTTCCAGAGAAGATCCAGCTGCCTGCTGGCTTTGTCCACAGCGGCTAGCTGCGGTTTGGGAGAAGGCGCGAGCTGCCAAAAGAACTAGCTAAGGCAGAGTTCCTCAGAAACCCAGGGCAGCCTGTATCTGCTGGCCACTGACCTGAGGTCAGCGCTGCTGCTGGGCTGAGGCCTTGCCATTTAGCGCCAGAGCTTCTTCACTCAGTGGGTTCCTGAGAGCCAGCCTGCAGAGAACCAGAGAAAATTCTCCCAAAGGGGCAATATCGGGGAAGCTGGGTTTGGAGAGCGACAGCACCCATGCTCAGGGTAGCAGTTCTCTCCAGCAGCGTCCCAGAAGGGCAGGGCTGGGGAACGGAGCAGGCAACAGAAACACACACGTGATTAGCAGAGATCACAATGACAAACTTGGAAAGCATCGCCTGTTCTTAGAAGAATGGCTTATTTTTTATGTTTGTTTTTCATAGACATGTACTCCCAGTGGAGGTTCCACGGGCAACGTGTTCCTGGCTTGTGCCGTTGAATTCAGTCTGTCAGCTTCATCGGGCTGTGCTGTCCGGGAAGAGGCAAGCTACAATCACTTACAGCGATGGAAGTTTATTGAAAGGCCGAGAAGAAACGTGAGGTGGGGGGAGGGGGGAGGCGGGGAGGGCAGGCCCTGCTCAGCAAGGACTTCTGGGGCACCTGAAGTTCACTAGAAAGCTTCCCCTTTGTTTCGGGAGGAAAGGGGTTGGAAGGATGGAGAGAAGTTGAATGAGGGCCATCGGGACTTTTTTCTTTTATTGTTATTTTTTTAACAAGGAGAACATAAATGTGTAAACTAGCCACTGGTGTTCCTTGATTTTTATTAAGTAGAGGGGACGTGGCTTTCCTCAGAAGACGGTATGTTTGCTCAGTATATTGTGTGTGGACTTCTGGGATCCACTTATAATGATGTTCTAGAAACAACACCGGGTGGTCATGTACAAAGAGCATAGCTGCCCACCTCCCAGTTAACCCAGTTAGGATTATGGGATATTCTGCACAGAACGGAAGGCAGCTATGTTCAATTCTGGGGACAGGTCTCAGCCTGAAGCATGGGGGTCAGAGCCCTGAGACCTGGCTCCTCTCTCACAAGGAGTTTCGTGTGTGTGTGTGTGTGAGTATGAGTGTGTTGGGGAGAGGGGAGCAGGGAGCAGGGAGCGAGGAGCGAGGAGTGGAGAGGTGAATATTCACTGCCCGGGCACCAGCCTCCACCCCTGTTCTGACTGCTCTGAGAAAGCTGCCCCCTCACTCTGAAGCAGGTGATTCCTATCCTATGATCTGTATGGTAGGACATTCAGAGAAAGGCAAAGGCACCTGTGTGCTCACGGACCCACACAACGAAAATGAAAATGACGTTGCTAACTGTGTTTTTTTCATTGTTTTTCCCGGCCATGACCCCCCTCAACAAAAGGATGGAATGAGAAATACCGATACAACCAATGCCAGCAGAATGGTGAGAGGAGGTGGGCGGCTATGCTCTTTGGACATGACCACCCGGTGTTGTTTCTAGAACATCGTCATCATCATCACAACAATGATAAAAAACTCAAGACTTCCGTCTGGGAGAAAGCTGCACCTCCAGCTCTCCCCCGTAAGCCAGTCAATTCCGTTTCTCCCCGTACGTCCCTGGTGCCTTTGAGCTGCTGCCCCAGCGCTGGCGCTCAGAACAAGTGAGTCCAAAAGAGCATGTCTCCCGGACAAGGAAAATTTCTTGGCTGAGTTCTGGTCATGCAATTCACATTGGACTGAATGAAATGGCTAAGTGGAAAGTCCCAGCAAAATAGAAACGATGGCCGCACTTCTATGACATGCACCATAAGACACTCAGAGAAAGGAAGAGACAGCTGTGTGCTCAGAGACCCACACAAAGGAAGCGAACCGACGTTGCTAACTGTGTTTTGTCATTGTTTTTCCTGGCCATCCATGTCTAAGCCATTGGCCTCCCATCAATGATCACATGTAGCTGGAATCACAACACACAGAGCACATCTGAGCCAACGCTAATCAGGGGCAGTTCGTAGAAAGGACCCCTGGCTGCAACCCTGCTGCCAATGGAGAGAGAGAAGTAAAAAGTAACAGTGAATGGAAAGGAGCTGTGCTAACGAGAAGCATGTTAAAACAGCAGCCTCCACAAGACGTGCCCCCCCCCACTTCCATGTTTACAATGTGCTTTCCCTCCCTGCAGCCACTCTAGTCCTAAGTTTCTCACAATGAACCCTCCCAGCCGCATGGAACCTTACAGATCATGTGCAGACACCCAGCAGGCGTGTAGACAGCGGTGGTGGCTGTAAGCAGACCTTGACTGGTCCTGGGAAGAGGCCAGAGAAAATGCTCTGAAAGGGTAAGGTCTTCCAAAGCCACGGGGAAGCCTTGTTCACAGGAGCCTTTGCATTACTATGAAAGGGAACACCTGGGAGCGTGAGCATTTCCGTGACTGGGCACACCTGGGAGCGTGAGCATTTCTGTAAAATGGGCACACCTGGGTGCTCATGCATTTGCAGTGTGCAGTTTTGTCCGTGTCTGAATCATGGCTGCCGTGGAAATTATCCACACAATCTCAGCACTGCCTCAGTTGCTGAAGGAAGTGGACGGGCAACATTCTGTGCCAGATAGCATTTGGCACAGTCAAGCAAAGATGATATATCTCATTTTCCTAGCTATAACTAGACTCATGAACCGAACTTCTGCCCAAGTCCACCTCAAATTTTATTTGAGTATATTATCGAGATTGTCCATTGATTTTGGCAGCACCTCAGCACTCGGTTAGCCATTCTGGCTAGGTAAGCGCTTGGCCTGGGTTATGCCAATAACTGATCTCTGTGGTTATAGCAGAAGCAGTATTTTATGTCCATTGGGTCTTAGTTGAGTTTGAGGATGGTTTCCAAAAGAGCACCTACAAACAGTTGCTCTATTATTTCTCCTAATTTCTGGCCAACGTCGTGTAGTTGTTAAGAACATGGACTCTAGAGCCAAACTGTCCAGGTTCAATTCCCAGATCTTAGGTAACCTTGGGCAAGCTTATGAACTTCCTTCTGTAAATAAGGAAGAGTATCCACCTCTGAAAATAGTTAAAAGGATTTATATATGTGAAGTCTTTAGAATTATTTCTGGCCTGCGTTAAGTGTTCTGGAAATATTAACTATCATTATTATTCATTATCCTATATAATAAAAGGGTAATACGCAAATTGACCGAATGGCAGAACAACCAGTTGCTATGATGTGCACTGACCACCAGGGGGCAGACGCTCAACACAGGAGCTTGCCCCATGGTGGTCAGTGTGCTCCCATGGGTTAGCTCTGCTCAGCCAGAAACCAGGCTCATGGCTGGCGAGCACAGTGGCAGTCGCAGGAGCCTCTCCCGCCTCCACAACAGTGCTAAGGATGTCCCATGGCTGGCTAAGCCCCGCTCCCCTAAGCCATCAGTTGGACATCCCCCGAGGACTCCCCGACTGCAAGAGGGCACAGGCCGGGCTGAGGGACCCCCCTGAGTGCACGAATTTAGTGCACCAGGCCTCTAGTAATTAATATAATTATCATTATGTTATTTATGTAATATGTTGTTCTTTTTAAAGCTTCCTTATTTCCCTAGTTCATAAAACACAGTTGGGAAATGGCATCTAAGGGAAAGGGACAGGGAAAGGGATGTGTGTGCTTCTCCATTTGCTATTTGAAAATGCCGATTTGATCATCACTGTCCTGATTTTTTTTTAAAATGGCTCCCATGGCTCGTAGGGGAAGTTCAAAATGTTAACCATGGCTCCAAGACTCTGCATGATCTGGCCTTGCCACTTCTCCTGTTTTAGCATGTGCCCTCCTCCCCTTAGCTCTCCTCCCTGCAAACTCATTGGCCATGTTGTAGGTTCTCAGAACCATTGAGTCTGCTCTGCCCTTGGCCAGGAGCATTCTACTTCTCCTACCTCGACGCCCTTGGCTCCCTCCTACTCAATGTGTTCTGTCCCAAAGCCTTTCCTGGTGCTGCAGGCAAGTTAAGGCCCCTGCAGTCCTTTATAACTGCACACATTAAAATCATTTGCTGAATAGATCTTTTCCTCCCCACACTGTCTGTGTTCTTCACTGTTCAATCCCCAGTGCCTACCATTAACCTAGAATTAATTAGGTAGTTAAAAGAAGGAAATGGAAAGAGATGATACACTGAATGGTTAACATTGGGAATTTTATATAGTAAAATGTATTAATCTCTCTATATTTTGTGTTCTTTATAACTCACTTAAGAGTTTCCTTTCCTATCCCTAGGGCAATAAAGATATTCTTCTCTAGTTTTTTCAAATAAGTTTAAGAATTTGTATTTCACTTTTAAATGCTTAATTTATATGGAATTGATTTTTTATATGATATGAGATAAAGATCCATTTTCAATTTTCTTCTATAAGCATATACTTTCCTAGGACCATTTTCTGAATATTTTAATTTTTCCTCCATTGATTGGCAATAAGATTTCCATATTTGTGTGGGTATGATTCTGGGTTCTCTATTTCATTCATCTAATTCTGTCCCAATATCCCATTGTCTCAGTTTCTATAGCCTCATAATAAGTCTTGACATCTGGTAAAGTAAGTCCTTCTACCAAGTTCTTCTCCATAAGGATTATCTTGGCTATTCTTGGCTGGTTTCTCTTTCATGTAAGTCCTAAAATCAGGTGCGTTGGAATTTTTATTGAAATTTCATTGTAACAACTGAACAACAGTTCATATATTGTGACAGATACCCATAAATATGTGTTCATTTGTTTAAAAAAAAACTTCGCCCAGCCAGTGTGGCTCAGTGGTTGAGCATCGACCTATGAACCAGGAGGTCATGGTTTGATTTCTGGTCAGGGCATGTGCCTGGTTACGGGCTCGATCCCCAGTAGTGGGTGTGCAGGAGGCAGCTGATCAATTATTCTCTCTCATTGTTGTTTCTATCTCTCTCTCCCTCTCCCTTCCCCTCTGAACTCAATAAAAAATATATTTTTTAAGACCCTCAAGATGCCAAAGAGTGGTTTTCTGGTTGAGATGCACTCCCCGCCACCCCAAGACTCATCTTTTAATATCAATGATTCTCAGGTCCTGTCCAGGCTTTAACAGAGAATGGTACCATTGGTCATCAGAGTGAAATGCTGAGTGGCATTGAGGGCTAGAAGTTCAGGAAGCTGGAGTCTCGGGGATATAATGTACTTCAGTTCACATTCGTGCATGGCCCCAGGAGAAGCTTTGCTCGTGCTGTGTCCATATTCCACAGTGTGCAAAGATTTATTAACTGAGACATTCTTCCCCAGGAGTAAAATCCCAAGGGAGGAAAGGGGGCCCATTTCACTTCAGGAGAAGGGTGGGGTTCTTCCTTCAGGGTTAGTGAAGTAGTAGCCGAATAGCATTGGACTCAAATGGAAGTTGGCTTCTTCAAGTGACTTTTCTGGGAAATATCATTGTAGACATGTTTTTACTTGCAACACAATTACAATTTAGGTTTCACAATCACAGTAGGATAGAAAAGTGGCTTTGGGGATCTACAACCTTTTCCATAGAATTCAATATTTCCTTTTCCTGTCTTCTGCTTGTAAAATTGAAACAAGTCTTTTTCTCTAAAGAAATTATAATGCAAATTTTTTCCTCTATTAAAATTACATTTATCCTGCTAAGAATCCATTTAACTAATTTAACATGTTGCAGAAAGTAGGATTTTTAAGTTCAACATTTGAAGGAATTCAGGCACTAAATCATCAAGTTTTCAACTTCCTAACACAGAGAATAGCCCAATTGGAATTACATTACACTTACCTGACATGGACTTTACTTGCCCACCCCACCCCCACCCCCCATTTTTTCTAGAAAAAGAAAATGTATTGAATAAAAGAAAAGAAAGCCAGAATTTAAAAATCATGGCTTTTACTCTCACAGAATTTATTTTTATATTTGCTCTTCTCTATCCCAACCTCTAGTCTGGATTTCCTGCAACTGCTTTAAGAAGGAGATAATATTCGAGTGAGTGATATCAAATTGTGTTCTACTCTACACTCTTTCGTTCCTTCTGAGAAATAATGATGGTATTTCCAAAAAGGTCAAGCGATACCAGAAATATGCAAGATGATTTCAGATGAGAGATTATTTAAATGAACATGATTGACTTTCTCCTTGATGCAATCAGAATTATTGAAAGAACGGGGGACAAGGAAACACTTCTCTCACCAAGTGACTCAATTATACTCTGCACGCCTGTATACCAGCAGGTTAAACAATTAATAAGTAAAATGCAATACTGGTAACTAAATCCAACATGCTTTCCTGTCCCTGTATTAAACAATATTGGAACCTGGTATACTTTCTTAATATTTATCATACCGAGAACAAACAAAAATGACCTAGCTACTTGCTCTAGGTAATACTTGCTCCTAAAAGTAAAAACTATGACTAACCAAAACAGGTTACTTATCAGTACTAACCCATTTGTTCAACAAGACTTGCTTCAACTCCTTCATCTCCGAGTGTTTAGCAATCCAAACCTGTTATATCATAAATTCTGCCAAACCCAACAAGTGCTCTGGCTAGCAAAACTGCCTAACATTCACCCAGCCCAGGACCTAAATCCTATTAATATCCTGCCCTGACTTCCCATCTCAGAAACTACTAAGACTGTCAATATGGTGTTTATCTTTTCTATAATAAATCTGATTAATTATCTCTGATTGATTAACAAGTTTTTCTGATGGTCTTCTGTGGGGATGACGGACTCAACAGCTGACAAACACACTGTAATCAAGGCTTATTTCATGTTACAGCGTCACAGAGGAACCCAACAGTGTGCTAAGGACAGTAGACTCAATAAAAGCTTAATAAGAACATGAGAGTTAGATCTTAAAGAGCCTGGAATCTAATTCTGGAATATTGGGAAGCAAAGCATGTCTCATTAGGAGAAACCCTCCACCTCCAAGAATAACAATTAGAAGGAAAAATCCAAAAAATTCCCTGTAAAAATAAGTGGCAACACTCCCTATCTTCCTAGGTGGTTAAGAAAATTTCAGATATGGAAAAAATACAAGGGAAGAAAATCCTGTATCCTGGATGGGAAGGTGCATGTGAAGATAACAGGAGTCCCCAGTGTGGGCAGAGGCAGAAAACCTCAAAGCATCCCAAAGCTAATTTCAATTTTGTTTCTCCACCATGATGTTAAAGGTGTTAAAAACATGGCAAAACTTATTTGTAAAACCCTGCTGGGTCATGAATAACAATTCCATTATACATTTGCAAGCCATTGTGGGAAACATGTGCTATCTCTGTTATTGCAACATTGTCTGAGCTAAAACATGAACTTTCGTGACTTAAAAGGGTGGAGAAAATTGTGTTTGCCACATAACAATGTTATAAGAATTAAGTAAAATATTTGTGTGCCTTAACAATGTGATTGAGAGCTCAATCTTTGGAACATAACCAACCTAGGTTTGAAACCCAGCTCTGTTTGTTTGTTTGTCTTTATTGGCTATGTGATTTGGGCAAGTTACTTAATCTCTAAGTTTCAGATTCCCCATGTGTTAATCATGGATAATATTCATGCTACAGGGTGTTGTGAAGACTAGTTATGTCTCCTGTGTCTAATACAACAGTGTACAGCATTTAGTAGATGCTGAACAAATACTGCTTTCCTCCCGTTTGCTCATCTGAAGTATGTTGCTAAAAGTCATTCAGTACAGCATTTTTTCCCCTACTTGGTGGAAATGGCATATTTCACAAAAGACATGGAATGCAGTAATTAATTATTCCACACCAAATAATACCTAAGGTCTTGTTAGCAAAGCATTTCTGTATGTGAGAGAACATGAATATTGTAGACAGAGAAAAATTCTAGGCTGCAATTTTCTTTGCCTTTGCCAAGAGTATTCAGGACAAGAGGTTATGGACAGCGAAACTGCAAGAATTGAGGACCGGGCCCTGCAGGAAGAGGCAGCACATGCACCCCAGGCCCAGTGGGGTTGCAGAGGACCCCACATACAAAGGACACACCACAGCAGATACTTGCTCATCACTGGTAATGCAAACAATGGGCGGGGCAGGCAAGCCCTGTCACTCACTGGAGTCTGTGACCAAGCATCTTCAGCTACAGCTACCACGGAGGAGAAAGCAGTGTTTATTGTGTATGTGCTGTTTTATATGTATGACTTTTTTCCTGGGGAGACATAATAGTGGAGGCAGGGGGGGGTGAAAGTTAGAAAATACAGCCTTATGATTATGATTTTTTTGTGCCTGAGTCAAGGTGGGCAAGAAGAAGAGTTTTTGCCTCAACAGTTTTATAGTCTCTCAGGTTTTCAAAGACCAATGGAAGGAGTATGCGCCCAGGCACTTGGGATAAAAGTCAGCTTCATCAAGGAAAGGCCTAAGGCAAACAACCTACTGATGAGATTGCAATGTTGCCTTTGATGTCCCATAACCAGCACTTTCTACCCTCCAAGGCCCATCCCTGACTTGACACCGCATCCCCAATGTTCAGCCTAGTGCAGAAGCGGGGTCACAGCTGTTGACCTGTGGTAGAGTGAAACAGAGGGATTTTCAGGAAGCTAAAGTGTCCCTCTCTTGTGGTACAGGCTGTGCCTCTTTACAAGTGTCCCTGGGATCAGGGAGGATGCTGGGCTGAAGTTGAGCATAGAGCAGCAGGCCAACTTCAAGTTTCCAGAGTGGAGTCTGAACTTCAATCTTCCTGTAATAGAAATCTGATTTTAAATTCACCTGGTAAAAAAAACCTCAGTGGCTCCTTGTGATACTGTGATTCATAATAAGAAATATATATTTGGTCTATGTCCCCTATTCCTGGTACAGAGCTTCCAAAACCCTTGGAATTTCCTATGATAAGTGAGATGAGCATGTCTTGTTATTTTACAAAGATGACTGTTGGAAAGCCCTTAGGTAGCCTAGGCCTGAGGCCTTGCTTGCTGGGGAACCTACCATGTGATTAGAGGGTTAGAACTTCTAGTATCTTCCACACCAACCTCCCCAAGGGAGGAGCTGGAGGTTAAATCAACCACCAATTGATGATGGAATCAATCGTGCCTATGCAATGAGGCCTCCATAAAAACCTAAAAGGGTTCAGGGAGCTTCCAGGTTGGGGAACACGTGGAGATCTGAGGAGAATAGTGGCCCTGGAGAGGGCATGGAAGGTCTGTGGCCCTTTTTCCATAACTTTCCCTATGCATCTCTTCCATTTGGCTGTCTCTTTTGCATCCTTTTATAATAAACCAGTAAGCTAATAAGTAAAATGCTTCTCTGAGTTCTGTGAGCCACTCTAGCAAATTAATTGAACCTGAGGAGGGGGTTGTGGGAACCTCTGATGTGTAGCCAGTCAGTCAGAAGTACAGGTAACTGGATTTGGGATTGCAATTCTGAGTTGGAGAGAGTCGTTGGAACCTCCAATTTGTAGCCCAGAGGTCAGAGCACAGGCGACAGCCTGGACTTGCAAGGGGTGCCTGAAATTGGGGAAGGAGGGGGGGTGAAAGGTGAGGAAACAGTTTTGTAGGGCTGAGCCCTCAACTTGTGGAATCTGATGCTATCTCTGATAGTGTCAGAATTGAGTTGAATTCTCAGATACCCTGCTGATGCGTGAGAATTGCTGGTGTTGTGTGGGAAGTGCCCCCTCCCCGCTCCGCCAATACACACTATGCACACTATGCCCATTAGACTGCTTAATACCTACAGGATAAAATTAAACTTAGAGCAAGGTATAAAGTTCTTTAGTGATCTAGATGCAGTCTACTTGTGTCACACCAACATCTAAGCTACCCTGCTGTTGCCCACACACACCATGCTATTCCATAACTTCATGCATTTGCAAACACTGTTCCCATTTGCCTGCCTAGTAAAATGCTAGTGATCCTTAAAGACTTCCTCAGATGCTACTCCTCCTCATCTCCTCCCCTCAGTGTCAGTTGTTCCAATCTGTGCAGCAATATGTACACAGATATGGATACAAATACACACATACATAAATCACAATATAATAGTTGTAAAAATTAACTTTCATGTCTGTACTGGACAGCTATCATTTCGAATTCTTAGAAGAACATTCCCCTCCCCTCTCCTGGGAGGCATTAATTCTACTGATATGATTTCCAAAGAGACCTGACATTTTTTCAGGGCCCTACCGCCCAAATTGGGCCAGTCAACCCTGGGACCTTGTGTTCAGAGTGAGCCCAACGGCTGATGGAAGCCATCTTCCACTCACTGTGAGAGAAGACTGTTGAAAGGTTAAGGTTGATCTACAGAGAAGAGAGAGGGAGAGCCTTCTGGGAGTATGAGAGTTCCAGGTTCCAGTCATCTCTAAGACCATCCTTCCCACGAGCTTTGCACAGTGGCCAGGAAATAGCCCTTCTTGGCCTAAACTAGACTCAATAAAAGCCTGGCTAATATAATGACTATCTCATCTACTAAAATCTTGGTTGCTTTTGATTACTGAAACCATCTGTTACTCCTTTTAGTAACTCAGAAATGTCCTGAAGTAACTTCAAAATCTTAAAAAGGATATAAAACAGGATAAAAAAAATAACCCAGTTATGTTCTCCATCTCCATTTGAAATAAAGAGCTAACCACCAAAAACTTCAGAATATCTCAGATCTCACTGAATGGGTGGAGCCCCAGGTGTTAAGCACACACCATATATAAGGTTGAACAGACATTGCTTAGCAAGTGGGCAAGTTCTCAGAATGCCAAGTCCCCAAGGAGGATTTTTAGGGGTAAATCCATTTGTAAGCATTGTTCAGATTCTAAAGGTAAGGATAAGAACACTTACATTTCGTAGGCAGTTCATGATTTCAGCACCACAAACCCGAGCACATGTGATTTGGGCCCACACACTGCACAGCAGGAGGCAGTGAGAAACCACAGCTGCGTTTTCTGTTCTTACTCCTTATTTTCTTTTTTAATCTTTTGTTTTACCTTGGGAACCCTATGATGAGACAATCCAAGATGAAATATGAGATAATGCTGAAAGATGAGACTCCAAGTGCGGAGAGCACTCAGTTACTGGGGAAGAACAGAGGACAAGTACAAATCACATTGCTGCTAATGGCACAACTAGACCAGAGCCTGAATGATGTCTATGTGCTGATGTGCCCAGAGGCAAAAGGAGAGCGCAGTGCTGCACAACACACACGTCGAAACATGGAACATAACACGCTGAACCGAGGCAAACTGGAAACTGTAAAGCAAGACATGGAAGGAATGTCTAACTATTGTAGTGCTCAGTGTTAGTGGACACAAGTAGACCAGCATGGGACATTCCCAGTCGGGCAACTATAAAGTGTTCTATTCTGGAAATGACTAACTCAGGAGAGATGAAGTGGCTTTAATACTGAGGCAAGATGTAGCACAGGCAGGTAGGGGCTAAAATGCAAAGTCTGATCAAATAACATAAATAAGACTTCTAGGAAAATCTATTAATATAACCATCATTCAGGTCTATGCTTCAACCACAGAGACTGAAGATGAAATTGAAAGCTTTTACGCAGGTATCCAAGAAGAAATTTATCACACACTAAAACAAAACCAGCTGATAAATGTATGGGACTAGAACACAAAAGTGGAAAATAAAGCAAAATCAAATGTTGGAAAATTTGAACTAGGAGTCACAGATGAAGCAGGAGATCAACTCCTGGGTTTCTGTGAAGCCAACAACTTGTCCATCACAAGCACATGCTTCCCATAACCAATGGCCAATATAGAAATCAAACAGAGTATGTAATTGGAAGCAGGAGATGGAGAGGCTGTATTCTTTATATCAACACAAGATCAGAAGCAGATTGTGGTTCTGCCCATAAACAGTTACTAGCAAACATTAGAGTCGAGCTGAAGAAGAGCACTAAAGGAATCGCCGTGCCAATTATAGCATAACATTCCCGATGGAGTTCAAGTCCACATAAAAGATTTTCAAAACCTTAATTGACCAAGAACAAGAAGAACCATGGGCTGAAACTATAAATATTAATAAGGGAGAATGTGAAAAGACAATACCAGAAATAAAAAGAAAAAATCAATATGAATGACAAAAGAAATATTAAAAATTGTTAGAGACATGCGAGAGGCACAAGTAAAAGGTGACCAAAGCAGGGTTAGAATCCTGAATGTGGTTTCTCAGTGACTGTCACGTAGAGATAAAAAGAATTATTACAATAGGCAATATAAGGTGATGGAAGAGAACAACAGAAAAAGGAAAACCAGAGACAGATATCTCTACCAAAAGATTCAAGAAATACAAGGCAAAATCAAACCTAGACTAGGAATGCTTAACAACGAAAAAGGAATAACATTTTCTGGCCAGCAAAAAGTAAAGGGAAGGCAGAAAGAGTCTACTAAAAAAAAAATTGCAGAAAAGACAAAAAGATGACAGATACCTCTGTTCCTATGAGAAATAACCTGTAATTCTAGAAAGCAAAGTAAAAGTTGCCTTGAAAGTATTGGGAAGAAATAAATTTCCAGGGTGGGGGGAGTCGGGGGAGAGAGGAAACCGAGTTATTTCAAGCCACAGAGACTGAATCTGTCAAAAACCTAACAAGAATATGTCAACAAATATAAATTTAAAAAAACAATGTCCTAGAGACTGAAAACATTCAATATACACCCCAATCTTCAATAAAGGAGATCCCAAAGGGTGCAGTAACTATAGGGCCATGGCTCTGATTTCTCATTCAAGTAAAGTGATGCTCAAGGAGATGCAACAAAGGCTTCTGAGCAAGAAATGCCAGATGTTCAAACTGGTTTCAGAAAAGAAAGAGGCACTCAAGATCTAATTGCGAGCATTGGTTGGAAACTGGAGTGCTCCAAAGAATTTCAGAAGGTTAGTTTATGTTTTATAAACTACAGTAAAGTCCTTGACTGTGTCAATCACACACAAAAAAAAAACTCTGAAAGACAAACACTTGATTGTCCTGATGCATAACCTGTATTGTGGACAGGAAGCACTGTAGGGGCAGAAGATGAAAAGAAAGAATGGTTTTCTATAAGCAAAGGTGTCAGACAAGGGTACATTTTATCTTCCTCAGTTTAATCTGTACACAGAATATATCATACAAAAAAACAAGGCTAGACTTAGAGGAATGAAAATTGGTGGAAGAAATATCAATAATTTAAGATATGAAGATGACACCATCTAACTGACAGAAAGTAGCACTGACTTGAAATGATTTCTGATAAAAGTGAAAGAAGAAAGTGCCAAAGCAGGACAGCATTTGAATATCAAGAAGACGAAAAATCATGACTACAGAAGAAATACACAACCTAGACAATGAAGATACTAAAATTAAGGATCTTGCAGACCTTGGTTAAGTCAAATTCAAATGGAAACAGCAGCCAAGAAATCAAGAGAAGGCTGAGACTCAGAAAAGCAGCAATGGAAGAATTAGAAAAGATCACCAAGAGCAAAGATGTGTCATTGGAGACCAAGGCTAAGATTGTTCGCACCCTCATATTCCCAATATGTGTGGTTGCCAAAGTTGGATGGTGAAGAAGGCTGATAGAAAAAAAAGATTTACTTAAAATATGATATTGGAGGAGAGTTCTAGCAATGCTCTGGACTGCCAGAAAGATGAACGAGTGGGTCCTAGAGCAAGTTAACCCTGAAATATCGCTGGAGAAAAAAAAATGACAGAACGAAAGCTGTCCCACTTTGGGAACATCATAAGAAGGAGGAATTGACAGGTCTGCTCCAACCACGAAGACAAGAGGAGAAACAGTCCAGAGATGGAAGACGCTGACGACGCCTTGCCATGCTAGCTGTCAGCAGCTGTGCATTGCTGCAGGTTGCCTAGGACCAAACCAGAGAGGGTCGGACCTGCATTGCCACCATGAGCCCACCATCCAGATATCATTGCTGACATGTACACATAAGGAACTCTTTGACATTGAAAAGGGGACTCAGAACTGTTGGACATTGAAATTGGGACTCAAACATTTTTTTGTTATTATATGTTTATTTCTAGTCTGCAGAGGCAAGATTTTTTAAAGGAAAGAAATGGGGGGAAAATAGATACAGAGGCAAAGAAGCACTGAACAGACTGCCAAACGACAGCAAGAAGGCAGGGGAGGTTGGAGGGTGGGGGGCTGTAAGAGATCAACCAAAGGACTTGTACGCATGCATATAAGCATAACCAATGGATACAAGACACGGGGGCGGGGCGCAGGTGAGGGCATGTACTGGGGGGTAGGGGAGGTTGGGGGGAGGTCAATGAGGGGGGGGGGGAAGGAGACATATGTACTACTATTTGTAATACTTCTAACAATAAAAAATAAAAAAAAAAGAAGGCAGGGTTCTTTGGAAAAGGTAATAATGCTGGGAAAAATAGAAGGCAGCAGGAAAAGATTTAGTCCAAATAAGAAATAGATAGACTCTGTAATAGAAACCATAAGCATGAATCTACAGGAGCTGAGCAGAGGTGTTGAGGATAGGACATTGTGAACATGACTCATTCATAGGGTCACCAGGAATTGAAGTCAATTCAATGGTACATAACACACAAATTCCATTCAAATTTCAAAAACCAGGCAATCCCCAAGTCCAATGTTATAGAGATATTATAACTGGTGAATTTTTAAATGGTCACGATCAATTTACTTGTACAGGTTAAATCTTAGAGAAGCTGTTGTACGCTGGTGAGTTCTGGACCTCGGTTTTCCTGCTTTTATTTTATTAGGTTACTAGAGGCCTGGTGCATGAAATTCATGCACAGGGGTGAGGGGGGGTCCCTTAGCTCAGCCTGCAACCTCTCATAATCCGGGATCCCTCGGGGGATGTCCAACTGCTGGTTTAGGCTCGATCCTGCAGCAGGATAGGGTCTAAACTGGCAGGTGGATATCCCTCTCACAATCCGGGACCACTGGTTCCTAACTGCTCACCTGCCTGCCTGATTGCTCCTAACCACTCTGCCTGCCTGCCTGATCACCCCTAACTGCTTGCCTGCCTGCATAATCACCCCTAACTGCCTCTGCCTCAGCCCCTGCCACCATGGCTTCATCTGGAAGGACATCTGGAATGATGTCTGGAAGGTCATTCAGCTGTCTGGTCTAATTAGCATATTATACTTTTATTATTATAGATTAGAGAGATCAAGTTCTAGACTAAACTTCCTCAAATCAATTGCATATAAAAACCAATAGAGAGTTTTAAAAATACATATGTATAGGTCCCACCTAGGACCTATTGAATCAGAATCCCTGGGGTTGGTGCCAGGAATTTGGATATTTTAAGACTCCAGAGTTGATTCTTTTGACCAGGCAGGTTTGAGCACCACTAGTCCCAAGAATTGATTCACACACGCAAATGCACAATATCCTTATTTACAAATTGTTGATGCCCAATCATTTTTTCCCTTGTTATGAGTAGGATTTTCTAATGGCCTAAATTTGCATGGCCTCCATCCATCCTTCTTAACAACCAGCTTTTAGAGAAGCCAAATTATTAAATATGGTTATGGAAGAAATAAAGCAAGAGCAAATAAAGGTGTGGGGTGGTCTATGTAGTAACAACTAAGCCTTATGCAACTCTGCCAAGAAGGAGGTCATAATTTACAGAAGGAACAGAGGAGCAACATATCTAGACAAACAATAGTAATACATTACTATGCAGCTTGATAAATACAGTGGAAATAGCTGCTCATACCACTTGTGGGGGTCAGGAAAGGCTAACATGGGTAGATAACTCAAGGTCAGGGCTCTGAAGAATGTGTTGTGTACCAGGTGAAGGAAAATGTAGATCTATGTAGATAGAGGCTGATAAAGCACACCAGTTTCTCTATAGTAACTAGGAAAGGGCAAATGACTTCACTCTTTTGGATCTCACTATAATCATCCAAACGGTTAGGTAATTCCAACAATGGGATTCATTTATCTAAGATTGGGAATATTCAATGTAGCATTTCTTTCTCAGAAATGAAGACAGATATAAAAAATTGCCAAGGCCCACTAGCCAGATAAGTGTTGCATGCTCCTCAGTAACTATCTCCCTTCTGTTTTCTATTTACACTTACTAACATCTTTCTTCATTTCGGCATATGGTCACAATAAATTCAATTTCATAAGTTTGCAGAACACCTGTCAACAGTGAAATCTGATGTCAACTAGTTCCATTTTTGAAAAGTGCTTTTATTCTCATTAGATGTCTACTATATCCACACTTGATAGAAGGAGTTACATATCATGGGCTGCAAGAAATATCCCATATTTCAAACCATTATGTAGGTATTTATAGTGATTTTTAAAGGAAAAATTACACTGAGTGGCCAGATTATTATGATCTCTGAATACATAATAATCTGGCCACTCAGTGTATGTCCTATATAATAAAAGGCTAATATGCAAATTGTCCCCTCGACCAGGAGTTTGACCAGCAGGCAGGCCGGCCAACCGCCCATGTCCCCTCCCCCTGGCCAGGCTGGCCGGACCCCACCCATGTACGAATTCATGCACCAGGCCTCTAACTGAGTGGCCAGATTATTATGCGTTCAGAGATCTTAATAATCTGGCCACTCAGTGCATATATCCAGGGTTTTGTTTTGTGCTTGCTTTTTGTTTTATATACACAGGAAGGTAAATACTGAACTATCTAGTTAAATGTCAGATCCTCCACCAGACTACATAAAAGTTAAATTAGAAGTCAGTAACAGAATATTTTTTCTTTTAATCAGTTAAAATATCTTTACTTTCTAATGTTGAGCTATCCTAGCATTCCTGAGTAAACATTATTTGGTCAGATTACATTATTCTTTTATTTTTTTCCTATTCTTTTACTGTTCCATTCTTATATTTGGTGTCAGTGTACTCTTAGCTGAATAAAATATATTGGATAGTTTATCATCTTTTTCTATGTTCTGAAATATATGATGTCAGATGGGAATAACTGATTCCCTAAAAATTTGGAAGAACATTCCTATAAAATGATCCAGATATGGGGAGGTTTTATTTAGGAGAGTGGTAGTTAGATCTTTGACTTCTATTTAAGTCTTCTTACTTTTCAGGCAATTTTGATATTTTCTATTTTTCTATAAATTTTTAACTTTAGTCTAATTTATAGAATACTCAGCATAAGGTTTTACATAGCATTCTCATTACATTAATGTCCTCAATATCTATACAACAATAATAATAGCTAATATTTATAGGGTCATTGTTCTAAGCAGTTTTGCACATATTCTTCATCTAAGTTATTTGTGCTTTTTCATGTTTTTCTTCTACAGACTTTTCAAAATATTGCCTATTCACTAGTATTTTTTAAAATTTCTTTATTGATTGAGTTATTACATATGTGTCTTTAACCCCCCTTATTACCCCCCCCCAACTCCCCACTCATGCCCTCACCTCCCTGTTGTCTGTGTCCATTGGTTAGGCCTATATGCATGCATACAAGTCCTTTGGTTGATCTCTCCCCCTTACTCCCACCCTCCCCTACCTTCCCTCTGAGGTTTGACATTCTGATTGATGTTCCTCTGTCTCTGGATCTGTTTTTGTTCATCAGTTTATGTTGTTCATTATATTCCACAAACGAGCGAGATCATGTGATATTTATCTTTCTCCAACTGGATTTATTTCTCTTAGTATTTTTAAAGAAATAAATGATTTATTAATTAAATGTAATTTTTATATAAGTAATTTCTGCTTTAGCTTTATTATTTCTGTTTTATTGTTTTCAATTTTCTTTCTTATTTAAATATATATTTTCCCCATATTTAAAAAATTAATTTATCTAAGACTGCAAACATTTCCTTTGACTACTGCTCCAACTACAACAATAAAGTTGTTCCTGTAGTCTTTCATTTCTAAATATTTTTCAACTTCCATTTAAATTTCCTTTTTAACCTGCATTATTCAAAAGTGTTTTCCCCTTATCCATGTATATTTTATACTTTTATAATATGACATCATTCAGCATATTTTGCTTGATATGAGCACTTTAGAATTCATCAAGATTTCTTGTCACTAGAATGACATTTTTGTTGTTTTCCCCAACATCTATTCCTCACTGTGTAAAGTCATAAGAATTAGCTAAAACTGACCTCACCTCTAAAGTCCAGGAATAAGCCTTGGTTGGTTTAAGACAATCAGGATAATCTCTCCTTTGTCACCATATTGATTCAGGTAATCCTAGGTTAATCCAGCCAGAGTCTGATATTCCTCTGAACACCTGAATTGGTTCACAAGTGGTCCAGGCAGTTTGCCTCTCCATGTTTTTTCCTGGAAATTGGGGGGTACAGATATTCTCTTGCTCTAGATGCCATGATGTGTAGGTTTGAGGCCTGAAATTCCTGCTGCCATTTTGCTTTTATGACAAAAGTTACTCTGAAGACAAAAAAGGGATTGCTGGGAATCAGAGTTTAAGCAAACCCTACAAGGCTCCGTATTTCTCTAATAACTTTATTTCCTTAGGTGGAAATTCTTCCTATTGTTGAGTTTGATTTCTCCTTAGATTAGGTTTATTTAAATGTTTGGTTACTTCTGATTGCAATGGTCATCTTTGAAGTTGACATTTCCTGCTGTGTGGTCCACTTAGAGAGGAAGAATAAGCGGGATCTGATGCCGTTATTGGTCCACCACACTGCTTTCCCTGAGCATTGGGGAGGAATGTGTCATGCTTCAGAGGCTGGTCTTCTATAGGCTTTTGTAAAGTAATCACCCATTACTCGGGACCCTGTTTCTAAAATATAAGCTTCCATACTCACTGCTTCTGCCTAGAGCAGGGAGATTTTCCTTTGTTGCTGCCTGGCCAAGACAGAGAATAACAGGTGTGTTTCTCCCTAGGTTTACGCCTAAATCGCCTAACTAATCACCCTGTCATTTATTCCTGAACCTTCTTCTACTTATAGCTTATACTCTCTCTCTCTCTCTCTCAGCAACAATCATTCTTGCTCCTTCATTCACAAAATATTGTAATATTTTCCCACAAATGAACTGGGCTGTGGTTTTCTCTTTAACTTAAGAATATCTAATTTCTATCTTCAGGAATATTTTCACAGCCTCTGAACCTTCAATAGTTTCTATTTGAAAATGTATGTATTTATCTATTGGTTTGTTTATATTCTATCATTTTAAGGGCTTTTATGTAAAAGATACTGCAGCAGGAGGTCATTCCACCATCTTGAAATGGATCCCATTATATGAATCCTATAACTGATACTTCTACCTTTGAAAATATGCTGAGTTTTTGTTTGTTTTTTTATTGCCACCTCACAAATAAACAGTGGTCTGGGTGGCAAGAATCTAAAGAAACTAATACAGGCCTAAAGGAAATCAAGCATAGGGCTTAAAAGAAATGCCAAATGTTCTGGGTTCTTTTCTGCTCATTTTACTTGGTTCTCATGGTAAACTTATTCCGTGTCTGATTTATTGAGTAACTCAAATCTATGTTTACATATCTGAATTGTTAATTATTCATTACTGAACCACCAAACATCTGGCAAGCATAATCGTGATAATTCTGTAAACATGTCTCTGAAGAATAATAAGTTTTAAGTCCTCAATGTTAATTCTACATAAACTTTCTATTACCAAGTCATACATTGGCAGGGTATCCTGAGTCGATGCTCACTGTAATTATTCCAGCTGCATACACTTGATATTTCTGCCATGAGCTGCATTTGTCCCCTAAAAGGCAAATAATGGAACTGATTGAGTTGAGAAACAATTAGAAGGGGACATGTATACAAGTGAATGAATCTTGGTGTTCTGGCCATCACATTAAGTCTGCAAGATGTTTTCAGCCCAATGATTTGGACTTTTTTGTTGTTGCTATTGTTATTAGAAAGATTTTACAGAAGAATTCCAAATGCTTCCAAAATTTTTGTGTAAAACATATAACACAAACAAAATTTACACTCACACCATCTGAAATTCCTAAGACCATAACCCATATCCCTACACAAGAAACTTGGGAGAGAATTTACAAATAGGAAGAAAATGTATTTTCTTTAAGTTCAAGATCCATATTTTACATTTCCAAATGGGTGAAGTGCTCTTGATTTAATTTAACTTTCAATAGCCCAGGAAGACTCTTCTGAAACACAGTTTCACACTACTGACCAGAGAGCTGAATTCTCTGCTGGGCAGGTACATCTTGGCCACCACAGAATAAGAAGGTTTGTTTAAAATCAACAAACAACAAGTGCTGGCTAGGATGTGGAGAAAAAGGAACCCTCATGCACTGCTGGTGGGAATGCGGACTGGTGTAGCCACTGTGGAGAACAGTATGGAGTTTGCAAATAAGGTACTCATTCTCAGCTCCAGCACTGGGACAGCGGCTTTGCGGGAGGGGGGGGGGGGGGGGGAGAATACAGGTACCGTATTTTCCGGCGTATAAGACCCCCGACTTTTGAGAAGATTTTCCTGGGTTAAAAAGTCATCTTATACGCCAGAAAATATGGTAATGGAACTGATTGAGGTGAGAAACAATTAGAAGGGGAACTCCCATTTGACCCAGTGATCCCACTTCTAGGAATATATCCCAAGAAATAGAAACACCAATCAGAAAAGATATATGTACCCCTATGTTCATAGAAGAGCAATTCACCATAGCTAAGATTTGGAAACAGCCTAAGTGCCCATCAGCAGATGAGTAGATTAAAAAACTGTGGTACATCTACACAATGGAATACTACAGTGTGTTAAAAAAAAAGAGAAGGAATTCCTACCTTTTGCAACAGCATGGATGGACCTGGAGAGCATTATGCTAAGTGAAATAAGACAGTCAGAGAAAGATAAATATCACATGATCTCACTCATTTATGGAATAAACAACATAAAGTGATAAACAAATACAGAGACAGAGAAGCATCGATCAGACCATCAAACCTCAGAGGGAAGGTAGGGGAGGGTGGGGTAAGGGGAAAAGATCAACCAAAGGACTTGTATGCATGCATATAAGCCTAACCAATGGACACAGACAATAAAGGGGGTGAGGGCATGAGTGGGGGATGGGGGGGCAATGGGGGGATAAGGACACATATGTAATACCTTAATCAATAAAAATTTTTTTAAAAAAGAATAAGAAGGTTTACTTAAAGCTCAGCCAGTGTGGCTAAGTGTTTGAGCATCGATCTATGAACCAAGAGGTCATGGTTCGATTTCCAGTCAGGGCACATGCCCAAGTTGTAGGCTCGATCCCCAGTGGGGGTGTGCAAGAGGCAGCCAATCAATGATTCTCTCTCATCATTGATGTTTCTCTCTCTCTCTCCCTCTCCCTTTCTCTCTCTGATATATATATTATTAGAGCAGAAGGGTAGAAGGTTCCAGGAAAAATATAAAGAGATAAAACTGTTAGAACAACTAATGTGTTGAGTAGATTGAGACAAAAGTTATACCTCTCACAGCATTTGGCAAAGCAATAGCGATGCACATATAAAGCACTATCAAAATGAACTAAAAAGTAAAAGTGACTCTTACTCTGAAAAAAAATATCAATAACATGAAATGTACAAGACATGGCTCTGCTAGGAGAAATGTTTACATAACCATAGTAATATAAACACTGAACAACCACCTCATTTAAATGGATATAATTATTTGAAGGGTGAGGAAAAGGGAAAAGGATATGTGATTAAGAAAGCCTGTTATAGCCCAGCTGGTATAGCTCAGTAGTTGAGCAATGACTTATGAACCAGGAAGTCTTGGTTCAATTCCCCGTCTAGGCACACGCCCAGGTTGAGGACTCTGTTCCCAATGTGGGGTGTGCAGGAGGCAGCCAACCAATGATTCTCTCTCATCATTGATATTTCTATCTCTCTTTCCCTCTCCCTTCCTCTCTGAAATCAACAAAAATATATTTTAAAAAATAAAGACAGCCTGTCCTAGAAATTCAATAGAGAATATCTAAAATTGAAAAAAACTTGTGTAAGAATATAATACAAAAAAGAAAGAGTTGAATGTGATTGTGTTTGGAGAGCCTGAATTAAGGAGATAAGGGACAAGAAAATTATGTTCTTTGTAGTTACCTTAGTAGAACCGATTGACTTTTTCATCTAGATTAGGAGTGGTAGGATATTGACAGATGGCAATTTAAAATAGAATTATCTCATATGTACATAACACATAGACACAGACAATAGTGTGGTGATAGCCAGAGGAAAAGGAGGGTGGATGGGTGGAAGTGGGCAAAGGGGGAGAAAATGGGGATGGAAGACTTTGCTTGGGGCACTGGGCACACAATGCAGAGTGCAGGTGATGTTTTATTGAGTTGTACACGTGAAACCTGTTTGGTTTTACAAACCAATGTCACCCCAATAAATTCAATTTAATTAATAAACAATTTTTTAAATCAATAAAAATAAAATAGAATTATCTACATTTCACTGCATTTAACAACTATTCTTTATCAACTATGGGTTGGGATTTTTTTCTCTTCCAGTTTTTTTTTTTTCCTGCTTTTCTTTTGTTACAGAGAAAAAACCCCAAGGTTGGTTTATCTCAATGCTGCTCATTTTAACTGGAAGTCTCCTACCATCTCCTTTTACATAAATTATCTTAGAAATTTCTAGAGGCTCGGTGCATGAAAATTCATGCACTGGAGGGGGGTGTCTCTCAGTCGGCCTGACCCCTCTCACAGTCCGGGAGTCCTCAAGGGAAGGTGAAGTCCCCATCACACCTCTACTGCTGCCACTGCCGGCAGTGTAAGCCTCAGCCAGCCCTGGTTACCTGAGCCTCAGGCAGCCCTGGGTGGCTGGGCAGGCACC
This sequence comes from Cnephaeus nilssonii, assembly GCF_951640355.1. Taxonomy (NCBI): domain Eukaryota; kingdom Metazoa; phylum Chordata; class Mammalia; order Chiroptera; family Vespertilionidae; genus Cnephaeus; species Cnephaeus nilssonii. The sequence continues at coordinate 24,874,647 of NC_137088.1, read as the reverse complement.
ATCCAAGGCTTGTCTGTACCTTGGGCCGGCCTTGGGCGGCTGGGGGCCTGAGGGCGGGTCCGGCCGCACCATGCACCTGCCACCCCCCCCTCCCCCGGCGGGGCTGAAAGGACTGGGGACTCCAGCGGGGATGAGGGGACTGGGTGCCGCCATCTTTGTGATGTTGTGTCGGTCAATTTGCATATTCCCTTTTTATTAGATAGGATGATTAATTTGCAGTGAAGCATTCCTGTCTGTCTTGCTACTTTGGCTTTATTCTGTGTACATCAATGGTGGAGAGATTCTTAAAATCCAACCACTCTTTTGTTATCCTGAATCCAACTTGAATTCCAAAACCGAATTGTGACTCACATAACTCTTGCCAGTTCCCTCAAGCCTTAATTTATAGCAAATGGTTTCTGATCTTTGTGTGTGTGTGGTTTTCCTTAGAAAAGTACATTCTTGCAGTATTTGGAGCAGGAATGGAGAGAGACTGAGAATACAGCATGCTTTGCTGCTTTCCTCCAACTTGTTAGATATGTAGTTACAGTTATAAGGATGCTTATATGTTATTAAAATACACAGACAACATTTCAAAATAAAAGCTACCCTCTTGTAAGTGTCAGCTGGAGAGTAGAATTCTTTCTAACAGGAAATCCGGACGGAGAAGGGGCTGCCAAAGAAGCACGCAGGGAGACTCTCATTTTAAGTTCTTGGAGATCAAAGGAGAGGTTTCCTAATGTTAGATTATGGATGACGCCCACCAGGTGAAGGGGACCTGACAGTGAGGAAGTCCCCAGCACTCTGTGGCAAGTGTGCCAATATCACAAAACAAGAAGAGTATCCTCCTTTTCTGGTGGTTTAGCAGGTGAGATGTGGCCAAGGAATTGTTGGGATGATGGTTCGAGACCCCAAGAAAGAACCAGTCTGAAAAAATGCAAATAATCCACAAGAAGGAACCGACATAAAGTTAGAAATATGGAGCTTAGTCATGTTTGAATCTCTGGTTCCAGAAACACAACAGTATCCATTCCTTCAAAGAGATACATGAACCCATTAATTCGCCTTATTGCTTTTACCAATTGTTTTGAGTTTTCCTTCTGACAACTATATCCAAGAGTCTTGATGAGGGACCTGTCTACACTTGAACTAGAGATTTAAAGGAGGAGCTTTGAATGCCTATGTATCAGTTAGGGTTTTGTTTGGTGGCTGTTTCCAGAAATCCTGATAAACAATAGCTCAAACAAACAAGAAATTTGTCTCATGTGACAAGAAGTCCAGGATAAGCAGTCTAGGGCAGGTAGGTCTAAGGTCTTACCATCAAGAATCCAGACTTTTTCCAATTTTCCAACTTTCCCCATCCTTAGCAAAGGCTTCAGCATCATGTGCACATTCCAGGTGAAAAGAATAAGGAAGCTGAAAGGCAGCACCAACAGGCTCCCACGTCCTTCGCATTGGCCATAACTGAGGTGCATGGTCTCCCTGGCTACACAGGAGTGTGGTAAATTGAGCTGTCAGGTTGTCAGACTGCATAGTAGAGTAGGGCTGACAAGGTTGAAACCTAAAGAGACAATGTGGTATGGCAGTGAGGAAAAGAGGCAGTAAGAAAGGAAGTCAAAACTCAAGGGACAGAGTTTGGTCTGTTTGTCAGTTGTCCTCTCGGGCGGGAGATTCTCTCCCCACTGCCCATTTTGAAGAGTCCTGGGAAGGTACAGATTGGGAAGGAGCTCTTGCTGTTAAGGGAAATGATGGTTATAAATATCATTCAGGGCACATGCTTAGAAGTGAAAATGCTGGTTCAGCTGGGCCTATTCAGCTGGAGAGTTGCCTTATCCACGAACAAGCCTTCCCAGGGCAGCCCACTTCCAACAGCCAGGAGGCAGGGGATACAGACCCAGCCATGGCCCACCCAGGGCCACTTTAACAAGCCCTTTTAGTTCCAAAGCTCCCCGTGGGGTTGGCCAAATCTGTCTTCAGGATTGTCCTGCAATACAATTCAACCTTTCTTTCAGTCCACTCCTGCTTTCTCCCAGACCTAAGGCCAGACCAGCACCACCAACCCAGGAGAGAGGGGTTAGCAGGGCGAGGGAAGCATCTGAGGCAGATAGTAAGGTCAAGCTTGTTTACAGTCAGAGGGGAAATTCCTTTCTTCTGTCTCAGCCCATCCTCCTCCCCGTCTTGTGACAGCTCATGTTTTGGAACCAATGGAGTAGAGCAAAAGGAGCCCTAGAGTTGGGATCAAAAGGAGTTCAAGTCCAGTTTCTCTAATGCTCTGGGTCAAACCACTTCACGTCTCTGAGAATTGGAAGAGCAATGGGAAAAACTGGGAAGAACAATGCCATCATCAAGATTGAGGGGGAGTAGGCAAATATATGACATAACGTGGGACAGTGCTTTAGAAACTGCGTTACAGGAGTGCGGGTGAATGCTATCTAAAAACAACAGATAATGGTTTCTGCCCCTTGGTTAGATTGTCTGTGTACCTGAGGATTTTTAAAGTAAACTTTCTGCCCGGGTTAGAGTTGAAAGGTTATACTGCCACCTTGTCTTTGTGTTCCCAACTCCTGAGCAAGGGAAGGGCAGGGTGGGGTGGGAAAAAGAAGTGGGAAATAGATCACAGCTCAAATCATGTGCCATCCTCAGGATAGATGAGCTTAGCCCCTATATGCCCAAGCAGCTGTGGTTATTCCTAAAAAACAATATGCATACACACACCCACACGATAAGCAGCTCTGCCAATGGTGGAACATCTGCCATTTCATTCCCAGCATGAAAACACTTTAGCCAAAATTTGCCGCAATGTAGTGTGTTAAGGAAGAAAAAAACATAATATTCCAAGCATTAGAAAAAAACCTGGATTATACCACAATAATTACCTTTGGGAGAAAAGATTATAAGTGAGCTTTATTTCTTCCATGTGCATTTCTGCAAATTAATTTAAATTATAAACTTGCTACCATGAATACATAGTTATCCTTTTTTATCAGATAAAAGTAATTGTCATAAGATAAAATGAAAAATTTAATATTTCTTTGATTTTCTATAAATCTGCCATCTCATCCCATCCGCGGTGTCTCTGGGCTTGAGAGGAGGAATAAAAAGAATCCTAGAAATAACTTTCATTATTCAACAGAAACTTTCCAGAGAGCAAACTCCACTCTGGGTCCCTGTGGGTAACCACCAGCTGCTTGAAATCTGTTAGAGACTGAATGTTTGTGTCCCCCCAAATTCATAAGTGGAAGCCCTAATCCCCAATGTAAATTAATTTGGAGATATGACCTTTAGGAGGTAATTAAGATTAAATGAGGTCATAAGGATGGGGCCCTAATCCTATAGGATTAGTCTCTGTAAGAAGAGACACCAGAGAACCTTCTCCGCACTCACTCTCTTTCTATCTCCCTTCCTCCCTCCTCTTTCTGTCTCATTCTCACTCTCCTTCCTTTCTTTTTTTTCTCTCTCCACAAAGGAAAGGTTATTTGAAGACATAACAAGAAGAAAGCTGTTTGTAAACAAGGAAGAGAGTTCTCACCAGAAAGCAAGTCAGCTGGCACCTTGATTTTGGTTTCTCAGTCTCCAGAACTGTGAGAAATAAATATCTGTTGTTTAAGTGCCCCAGTCTGTGGTATTTTGTTATGGCAGCCCAAGCAGACTAATACATGATCCTCCAGAGGCCTCATGCCAGGCACCTCAGTACCTAGCAGCTCTAGAATTCCATGCAGTGCCTAGTTCTGCCCTCAAGCTGGGCCCAAGTTCAGAGGCCTGGAGAATTGAGCTATGAGCCATATTGAAAAATGTTTCATTCAGGGTGAACCTAGACCCTTCATATTTGCACTGACAATGTCAGTCTTAATTGCTGAGTCACCAAGTTTAAAAGGATAAGCAAGAGTCACTGTAATTAATAACAAAGGATCAGTCCCATGGCAAAGTCACTTCTGTTTCCTCTCAAAAAGTGCTATGTCATAAAGAATAGCACATACACCAATGAAACAGAACAGAGAACCCAGAAATTGACCCCAGCCATTATGCTCAATTAATATTTGACAAAGGAGGCAAGAGCATACAATGGAATCAAGACAGTCTCTTCAATAAACGGTGTTGGGAAAATGGGACAGATACATGCAAAAAGAGAAAAAAAGAAAAAGAAACTAGACCACCAACTTACACCATACTCAAAATGGATAAAGGACTTAAACGTAAGACAGGAAACCATAAAAATCTTAGAAAATCCATAGGCAGCAAAATATCAGACATATGCCATAGCATTATCTTTACCAATACAGCTCCTAGGGTAATGGAAACTAAGGAGAAAATAAACAAATGGGACTACATCAAAATAAAAAGCTTCTGCACAGCAAAAGAAACCACCAACAAAACAATAAGAAAGCCCACTGCATAGGAGAACATATTTGCCAATGTTATGTCCTATAAGGGCCAAATCTCTAAAACTTATAGGGAACTCATACATCTTAACAAAAGAAAGATAAACAATCCAATCAAGAAATGGGCAAAGGACTTAAATAGACACTTTTTGAAAGAGGACATACAGAAGCCGAGAAACATATGAAAACATGCTCAAAGTCACTAACCATCTAAGAGATGCAAATCAAAATGATAATTAGATACCATCTCACACCTGTCAGAATGGCTATCATCAACAAATCAACAAATGTGCACTGCTGGTGGGAATGCAAACTGGTGAAGCCTCTGTGGAAAACAGTATGGAGTTTCCTCAAAAATTAAAAATGGAACTCCCATTTGACCCAGGGATCCCACTTTTAGGAGTATATCCCAAGATATCAGAAACATCAGTCAGAAAGGACATATGCACCCCTATGTTCATAGCAGCACAATTTACAATAGCTAAGATTTGGAAACAACCTCAACCTAAGTGCCCATCAGCAGATGAGTGGATTAAAAAACAGTGGTACATCTACACAATGGAATACTATGCTGCTATAAAAAAGGAACTTTTACCATTTGCAACAACATGGATGGACCTGGAGAGCATTATGCTAAGTGAAATAAGCCTGTTGGAGGAAGATAAATATCACATGATCTCACTCATTTGTGGAATATAATGAACAACATAAACTGATGAATAAAAATAGATCCAAAGACAGAGAAGCATCAAATAGACTGTCAAACTTCAGAGGGAAGGTGGGGGCTGGGGCAGGGAGGCAGAGGTATGCATGCATATAAGGATAACCAATGGACACAGACACTAGGGGAGTGAGGGCATGTGCTGGGTTGGGGGTGAGGGTGCGTGGCTAGGGAGAGATCAATGGGGGAAAAAGGAGAAAGAATTTAAAAAATAAATAAATAAAAATAAAATGTACTACAAAGCAAAAAAAAATATATATATATATAGCACAGATTGCTGTGAGCAGGCAGCACACGTGATATCACACCAAATGATTTCATCGAGATTGCCTTTATTTTCACACTAGGTAGTCAGGATGAAATTTCACATTAGATGTGTCTTTTTCCAAACCCCTGCTTTGACAAATACTTCCAGGTTTTCAAGTGGTAAAAAAGAAATCAAGTTGCAACTCACTTCCAAATTAGCTTTTACTCACTGCGTACATCAATTTCTCTTTTGCTGCATAGCCAAAAAAGTGAATGTTAGGTCAAGTTCAAATTTCTTCATCATTCAGTTCTACATCATTTAGATAACTTTCAGGAACGTTTCAGTTACTTTTTTTTTAACTACTAGAATGCAGTCCTTCTCCAATCACAAATCGTTTTTCCCAAGTCCTCCGCTGGCAGGAAAAAGTTCAGTGGGTTAGGAATCGACCTCTGTGACTGCGGAGTGGGCTTCCTCACTTAGGAGCTGCGGCACTGTCTCAGGAAGGCAATCTCGATTTCATCCGCGATTAAAACAGAGGCAACCGTAACGAGGCTCTGCCTGACTCTACCGGGGTGTTGGGACACACCAAACCTCACATTCTTCCTTGGTTTCGAACCGGTTGGCGTTGCCCCCACAGCTGCCATACCAGAACTGTTGGCAAGCCCGCTTTTCCTTGTTATAGTACCATTTCAGGATGTAATCCTGGCACTCGCCTTCCATTGGATCCATCAAACAGGGACCTGCCACAAAACAAATGCGAGGGGTTGAATTTCCTGTATGAGCATGACAGGAAGGGAGCGATGGTTTGGTGTCACGGGCCTGAAAATGAATCCTAGCCTCACTCTCTACTGGCTGTGTAGCCTTGAGCAAGAAACAATCTTTCTGAGCCTCAATTTCCTAGACCAGTGGTCGGCAAACTCATTAGTCAACAGAGCCAAATATCAACAGTACAACGATTGAAATTTCTTTTGAGAGCCGAAAACCGACTTCTGCGCATGGGCCACGAAGTTTCAATCGCACTGTACGTGCGCACCCGCACATGGTATTTTGTGGAAGAGCCACACTCAAGGGGCCAAAGAGCCGCATGTGGCTCGCGAGCCGCACTTTGCTGACCACTGTCCTAGACCATACAAACAATATTTTTTTTAAAAAAAAAAACCTTCATAAATTGTTGTAAGGTGTCACATAACATATGTGAAAGGTATAATACAATTTCAGGCATTATTTTGCACAGTACCTAACACATGGCAGATACATCAGACAATGCATAAGTGAGTGAGTGGATGAATGAATAAATAAATCTTTCTGATACTGAGAATTCCTTACTTGTTTATTTTAATTATTTCCCTCTTTATTCAAACCATCTCAATCACTTCCTACTCTCAAAGCCTTCTAATAGCCTAAGCAAATACAGTTTATGTATTATTTATTGTATCTTGACACTTACCCAAGAAGTTAATATTAAAAGGAAAACATGATGTTCCTAGAAAAATGAATAAATCGTTGGGAATCAACAAGTGACAACAGAGCAAAATCTGGGATACAGTGGATTCTAAATCAGACATTAATTTTTCCAGGTATTTTCGTTGCAGGCCAGCCCCACAGCACAGAAAAGTGGTATCCTCCCATTTCCCCTGGGCCTTCCAATCACTCCCAAATAAGGAAGGTATCTTGCTTTAGAAAGCAAGCGTTAAAATTTGTGGTCTGTTCCTGGGAAGCTGCTGACGTACCCCCATTAGTGTAATCAGCACAGACTAGTTCTCTTGAAGGAGTGACCAGATGCGCTGGCCCCAAGGGGACGAGATGCACTCTTAGTGGGGGAATGAATGGTCCTATGCCTTGAACAGGCACATTGGAATTGGCCTGCTGCATGGCTCTGACTTGGGGGCAGGAGGGCGGGCGGGGGGGGGGGGGACAGGCAGTGAGGGCCCAGGAGAAGGAGCCAGAGCAAATGCTCCTCCAAAAATATTATCGGAGTCAACAGAAAAACACTCCAATGGTGAACTTTTGACTGTACTCTCTGGGTCCAACAAATAGATGTAGGGCTCAGCAATCAGCTGACACCAACTTCTACCATTACAAACTGATTCCCAACTGACAGGCCAAGGACTTGTTTAAATGGATCCTTACTTTGCCCTGGATGGGTGGCTCAGTTGGTTAGAGTGTCAAGCCATACACCAGAAGGTCTCAGGTTCGATTCCTGGTCAGGGCACACAACTAGGTTGTGGGTTTGATTCCCATCGGAATGCACATGGGAGGTAACTGATCAATGTTTCTCTCTTCTCTCTCTCTCTCTCTCTCTCTCTCTCTCTCTCTCTCTCTCTCTCTCTCTTTCTCTCCCTCTCTCTTTCTCCCTTCCTCTCTCTCTAGAATCAATAAAAGACATATTCACAGTTGAGTATTTATAAATAAATAAACAAACCAATCAATCTATCTATCATTACTTTTCCTAGTGACACTTTGTGGCTTTTGGCTTTAGAAGCCCCACCCTTGCATTTAACCTGGGAGACAACCAGGGGCTGCTTCCCCTGGGTTATTTTTCTAGAGCAGCACCGCCCTACAGACCCTTCTGCAACGAGGGGCATATCCCATGTCTGCACTAACACAGTAGTCACTGCTTATGTGGCTATTGGGTATTTGAAATATGGCTGTTGCATCCAAGGAACTGAATTTTCAGTTTTATTTCATTTCAAATGATTTTCTATTTAAATAGCCCATGTGGCTAGTCGTTGGTCAGCACAGCTATAGGAAAGTCAATCCTCGATGCTTTAAACTACTCATCTCCGAGGTATTCTGTGCAACCTAAGGGAGCCCCAGAGTCTTAAGTTTTCTTTTAATCAGTATGATATGGCATTTGGAGCGGGGGGGGGGGGGGCAAACAAGTTTTCACCCGAGCAATTATTGCTATGCCCTAATTTTACATTTGCATGGTTTTTACCGAGAGTGGTAACTTTTGCCTTTCTTAGAAGAATTCTGCAGCAGCAATCAGTTTTACTCAAACAAGTCCACGAATCCGGGAATGAAGAAAAGGGGAAGAGAAAGGAGAACGCGGGATAGGTCTGAAGAACAGCTACGATGACATTGCAATATGCCCGGCTGGTTCTCTCTACTGATACATATGTCGCATGAAGTAGCCCTTCTTGGAGGAGAAAGCCAAAAAAAAAAGATCTGTGTGTTTTGGAGATAGCACTGAAATCGAAAATTATACCAAGACCAGCCTGGCTTCTATGACAATTCTTTACAAGTACATGCAATGAAAGGTTGCAGGTACCATGGAAGAATTTAGCTTAAGATACAGGCGCACAAAGGAGGCCACGAAAATTTAAGACTACATAGGGGCCAGAAAGGACTCTAAGTAGTAGTGAAACTTGACCTGAGTATTAAAAGATGAGTAGATGTAACCCAGGTGGAAGGCTGCAAATGGACAGATGAGCATGAGCAAAGGCATGGAGACTTGGAATGAAGAACAGGGGATCAGGGCTGCTGCAAATAGTGCAAAAGGTACATGTAGGGAAGTGGCAACCAGTAGGCCTCAGAGGACGCTGCAAGGTCTAATCACAGAGGCCTGTGTGCCTTATCCAGGCATCTGAACATTATCTTATAAACCAGGGGAACATCCAGCCTGTGAAATTATTTGACCTGGCCCTGCCCAGGCATTAGGGGTGAGATAATTAAATGTTTGACCAAATATAGCAGGGTAATTTTTAAGTTGCTACGTTTGTATGACCCACGAATGATGTTATAAATATCCAAATGGCCCTTGGCAGGAAAAAAAGGTTTCCCACCCCTATAATATAAACCATTGGGAAATAAAGAAGAAGACAAATGACAGGATCAGATTTTCATTTTAGAAAACTTAATTTGGTGTTCAGAATGGAATAGGAAGGAGGACAAACTGGAAGAAATGAGACTCGTTAGACAACATTGCAATTATACTCAAGGTGAAAGCCAAGGTATTAAAAGGGAAGATTGTGGGAAAGGGAATAGATCTGAGAGATGCTGAGGAGGAAGTCACACGAAGATGTGGTCACCAGTTGGAGGCAGGAGGAGAAAATTAGTGACGTTTAGGTTTTAGCTTTCCATTCCTGGGTCAATGGAGGTTCATTCCAATAAAGAATAAAGCTAAAGAAGGTTTGAATGGGAAAGATGAGTCCCATTTGTTTAATTACGTTTGTCTGAAATGACTGCGGGCATATGCAATGGTGCCATCTGGAGGGCAGTTGGTTAACTAAGCTGGTCTGCAGCTCAGGAGAGAGTCAAAGATGGAAGGTATGGATTTGAAGTCATCAGCACAGAGGGGCTAGTGGAAGTCATGGTGGGAAAGCTTGTCCCTGTAGGATGTGTAGAGTCCTTGGAAGATTGAAGAAAGGACCTTGGGGAAGGCATTGCAGGTTTACCATCAAATTCGTGAAGCCTAAGCTTCAGGGCCCCTCATTTGCATCAAATATGATTTTTGAATTAAATTTTAATAGTTTTATATGCTTTCTTAATTAAAGAGGGCTCCTAGGTTGTATAAATTTCAGGTTCCATGAAACCTGGTTCTCTCTGTGGGGCTAGACCGGGAAAAAGGAGCCCAGATGGACTGGTCAGAAGTAGAACAAGAGGAGAAGATCTCTGGGGCCGAGAGAGGACAATGTTTGAAGAAGACGGTTACAGCCAGCAGTGGCCCCATCCCAAAGAGCTCAAGTCAAGAGCCCTGTGGGTTTTTTGTCAGTGGGAACAGCTGAAGACTAGGGACAGCTCTTCTCTCTGACTGAAGTGCAGGAAAACACAGGAAGTTGCACCTGGCACTTTTCTTTCTTTTGAAAGCAAAAATATATGGGCATCAGCTAGAGAAAGAGACACGCGGGAAGGAACTGGAAGAGGTGGTGAAGGTTTAGAGTAGCCTTGGAATGCAATGAGAGAGGGACTGAGAGAGGGACTGGCCACAGCCAAGCTACAGAGTGGGTAAGAAATGTGGGGGACCCTCAGGCCTTAGTTTTTGTCTGTGAGTAGAACTGGATTAGATGACCTGTCAGCTGTCCTCCTTCTCTTTCACCTTGACTTGGTAGGAAAGGCTCCCTTGGAGCAGGGGTTCTCACTCGTGGTTGCTCGGTGGAATGGCTGGGTAGCTCCCCCGCCCAGTGATTCTGATTGAATTGGTCTGGGATGCAGTCTGGGTTTTGAGAATTTTTAGAGATTCCTATTTTACAGCCAAGCCTGAAAATAACTGCCTCAGTGAAGTACCTGACCATATTACATACTGAGAACAGAATGATCAACAGGATAAGTGCGATCCTGAATTTTTCACCTACGGAGGTAAACTGTTCTGCTGGGAGTGACCACTCCTCTATCCATCGGTTTTGTTATTATTTCCTTTAAACATCTGTTTACTTTGGAACCTAAGCAGTAGGACATATCAGCATCTTAATACCTACCTTGGGTTGTGGGCTTGTTATGTGGCAAACACATAAATTGACAAGTTTTATCCTCAAAACAACCCTGTGAGATAGGTATTCACACAATCCCCACTTTACACATCGTAAAACTGAGCCATAGAGATGTGGCCACTTAGCTAGCTGCCCCAGATAGAGAACCATCTAGGCACATTCAAAGCCTCTGGGCAATTATCTCTCATTTAATCTAAGCAGGACTGACCACGCCACTCACTAGAAATTCTTCCAGCCATCTTTTCCCTACATTTTACAAACTTGAGAGTCAAATCCTCCCAAACCTCTTTCTAATGTGGTCACTGTTTTTGCTCACTTTTGTTGAGCCCATGTAAGAGGTGACATGGTATCTGCATTATTACCTGCTATAACCCTAAATCATTGCTATTTGTTTTAGATGAACCCAAAGGTTCCTGAAACTTGGTCAGCACCTATGTGGCCACTCATAGATGAAGGAGCCTTCTACAAGCCAGGGCATTGTCCTGCAGGTCAGGAGTATGTTTGCTGCTTCTGCAATAGATCATTGCTTCTCCACAATGAAATAGAGGCATTTCATAGGGTGTGCTCCCATCTGACCCACTGAAATAGCTTCTGTTCAGCGCCAAGTTTACACTCAGGTGAAAGTTAGTCCTTGAATATGTTCTTAAACTAATTTCTTTAGCTGCATATATGAATTTGTGTATTTGGAAGGAAAACATATAAAAGCCAAAATTTGCAAGTTAACATACACAGTATGCAGGATTTAAAAAAAAAAAGATAAAGATTTTAAAAAGTAAACTCAAGGAGTAAGGAATAGTTGTTTTTGGTTTTTTACCAGAAGTAGTGTCTGAATTTACTTCTCTTCCATTTTTCTTCTGTTTTGCAGACATTTCTTGTTTGTTTTCTTCAGTGGCATAGCCATTCTTTTCATAATTTTCAAGTGCTTCTGGCTGAGTTATAGATGTCACCATTGCTGTTCTGTTCTCCTCTAGAAAAAAATGTGTTGCTTCAAGTGCTTCCAAATCATCAGCAAAGCCAGATATGCCACGCTGGCGTTGGGGCAGCCTGTATAAAAACAATCCATGCCAAACCGTATAACCAAACCATGAGAACTGAGAGGTTCATTTTCCAATTGATACTGCTGAGCTCAATGAAGCTTTGGGTTTGAGCATTTCCCAATGACTTCGTTATCACACGGGACAAAAGTAGCAATAATATGTTTAGCATTATTAACTTTAATAAGATGGGGATGGGGTAGAATGGAAACTTTAATTTTTGCTTCTATACACTTATGTGTTCTTTCAATGTTTTATATTGGTCCTGTATTACTCTTAAAGAAAGAAAAGACACACCATATCAGAGTTGTCAAACACGGGAGCATCCTCGCTCCAATAGTTTGGGTCAGGTCAAGGACTGACACCGCCTGTGACCTTTCTCTAGGGCCGTGGTCGGCAAACCGCAGCTCGCGAGCCACATGCGGCTCTTTGGCCCCTTGAGTGTGGCTCTTCCACAAAATACCACGTGCGGGCGCGCACGTACAGTGCGATTGAAACTTCGTGGCCCATGCGCAGAAGTCGGTTTTCGGCCTGGGCGCGTCTATTTTGAAGAAGTGGCGTTAGAACACTCAAGGGGCCAAAGAGCCACACGTGGCGCGCGAGCCGCGGTTTGCCGACCACGGCTCTAGGGAGTTGTCTCCTGCAAGGGACAGAGCTATGGGACAATCTCAGCTCTGCCCTCAGCCTACCTCTTAATAAGTGATTGCATCCGAGTGTCCCCTCGGCTGGGGCCCCCACATTCTTCAATGAGCTCTGGGGGTGGGTACTGGTTTGTTCCACCTGAAAGTAAAATTTCAAAGTAACGTCAAATCAAATAAAGCATAAAATAATATAAAACTTGAAAATAAACTAAACATAAGGTAAAATAAAGCATAAAAACAAAATATTATCCATTAACACAAAAACTTAAAAGACAAAATAAAATCAAATAAAGCATAAAATACAGTAAAATATACAACAAAGCAAAATAAAAAGCAAAACAAAATAAAAATGAAATGAAACAAAACATAAAAGCAAAAATCCATTGACATAAAATCAAAAAGATATAAAATTCAAGCAAAGCATAAAACAAATACAAAAATAAAATTTTTAAAAAATGAAAACATAAAATGCATGCTATCATATGAATAATGTAAAATCACAACATAAAAGGCTATAAGAAACATAAAGTGCAACCTAACATAAACCAAAAAATAAAACATAAAAAATGAAATTAAAACAGACTAGAAAAGTGATTCATTCAGCCTTCGTCTCCCTCAAAGAATCACTAAGCCATCAGCCATATCTTGCAAATCTCTCTTCCATCTCCTACAACAATAAGAAATCACAAGTTCAGAGTGCTTCACTAACCTTTCTAGGGTCACACAGCTCCCTAGTGGTAAAAGAAGGACTAGAATCAAGTCATTGATCTTTGTACCTCTCCAACTGGAGAGGCACAAATGCCGTGTCAGTACTTCTAGATGTCCATCAGACTCCCTCTGATCCCTTCACTGAGGGGCAGATGTCCCTCAAGGCTCCCAGCAGGATATCACACCCTCTTATAAACTGAGAAACTCATGTCTCCCAGCAAGAAGGCCTCACTGGTCACCTCAAGGCACCCTGTACGTGACCTGATTTGGATTAGCAGTGGTGGACAGAGCCCAAGACAAACTCCTGGAAATGTGACCAGATCAATACCCACCCCCAAATCCCAATGATCTCCATGATCATGCTAGGAATACAGCTTTGGTACTGGCTGCCCATGAATTTGGTTCAACTAGTTTGGTTCTGATTGGAGGTGAGGAGATGGGGGAGAATTCCTGTCCAGGTGCACTGTCAGTGTGCCCCTTAACCTTCACTGTTGGCTCCATCCACCCAACCTGAGCAAGTCCCAGAAAAATAAATGTCATGTACTCTTGTTACTCAAAGCATGGTCCATGGACTACCAGCATCAGCATCATTTGGGAGCTTGTTAAAAATGCAGAATCCCAGCCCCAGCTCAGACCTACTGAATCCGAAGCTACATTTGACAAGACTCCCCAGGAGATGCATGTGCATGTGAAAATTAGAGAAGCACTGTTATACACCACTGGATTCTGGGGTGTGGATTACGGGAAATAGTAATAGCAATAACTGTGCCTTATAATTGTACAGCACTGGCGCTTTCGAACCCGCTCCATGCACATATTTGAATGTATGCTTCACAAATAAGAAAGAGAATGTAATTTCCATTTGGTAAATGAGAAAATCGAGAGGTTGTGGGGAGACTTGAGGCTTCCCAACCACCAGCTGAGTGGTTCCAGACAAGAAACCAACATTGGGCTTGGCACAGTGACAGGGCAATGGCAGCTCAGGGGTTTCAGGAAATGGGGTGCTCCTCTACGGTCTTCTCAGAGGTTGTGGGGCTGCATGCACTTCAGCAAGGATGAAGGTTCCGTGGGCACCTGCTCACCCAAATGCCAGGCTGTGCAAGTAGTTCTCCCCACCCCAGCCCCCCCAGGCATCCCCGTGCTCAGAGACTGCTCACTTTTTAGGAGGTTCAGGAAGGCCCAGGTGAAGCGCCTGGCGTAGGCCACCTCTGCGTCTGAGATCCCCTGCAGGTGCAGCAGGTGCTGCTCAGAGGGGGCGCTGGCCACTCCAGCCAGCTCAGCCAGCTCACGGGTTCCCACGGCGGGACCCAAGGCCAGCACAAACAAGGTGATGCCCTTGCACTTGGCCTCCAGGGACAGAGTCCTCAGCTTCTCCCGGTCCCAGCTGCTAGTCTCACTGGCCACGATGGCGAAGAGAACCTGTGCCCTCCTGGGCAGCGGGGCTGCCAGGAGCACCTTCTCTAGTGTCCACTCCAGGGCGTGGCCCAGGGCCGGGGCTCCCTGCAGGGGGTGGCCCATGGCCTCCCGGATGTGCCTCTGCATCTGTGTCCGGTGGCCATAGGAGGTCAGGAGGAAAGCCTCCAGCACAGGGGGCTGTCCTGCTCCCGGCCGGAAGCCTGGAGTCGTGTGCATCACCAGAGCCATGCGTGCCCCGTAGAGAGACGCGTCTGGCTGTGCAGCCACCTCCAGGTTGTCGAGCACGGTGTCCACTAGACGCAATGCGGCTTGGTACACGTCGGTGCCGACGCTGTGGGAGCTGTCCACCACGAACGCCATGTCCACGTCCACTGCCAGGGGTCCAGGCATGCCCGACCTGCACTCCCAGGCTGGTCGGCACTTGTCTGGGAAGGAAGGGCAGGAGAGGCCAGAGTTACCATGCATCCCTTTCCTTTCCGTGCAAACACACTTCCAGACTCCCAGTAAGAACATGCGCTGCTAAATGCTATTTGCATTGTGTTGACAAGGGCCGCAGATGGGCGCTGTAAATAAATGCCCATTTTTCAGGAGAAAGAATTGAGACGATGATCCCACGTTTAATATTTTTAACTACTGGGCCATATGGCTTCTTCATTTTTAGGTTCATAGACATCTGCCTGGTTCAGTCCAGGTTCTACCTCTTACTGGGTGGGTGACCTTGAGCAAATTACTCAGCCTTCCCACTGCCTCAGTTTCCTCATCTGTCAGATAGGGACAGTGATGATAATAATAGTACCTACCTTGTGAGGTTTAAGTTTTTTAAATGATTTAATATATGTAACTGCTCAGAACAATGCCTGATATAGGAAAAACTCAAGTTCAATAAATACCAGCTAGGTCTATGCTCCTACGGGAGAGGAAACTGAGGCCCAGAGAGACAACGTGTCAAATGAGATGATGGATGTGAAAGCAGTTCATCAACTATAACATACTCTGCCGATGGCAATGACTGCATTTGACTTGACCCAGTTCTCAGGACCAAATCTCTCATGGCAGCGTTACATCTTAGTATAGATCAAAAAGAGGAAACAATTAAATCCCCTTTTGATTTCACAGATAGGACTCTAGCCCTGGGGGACGTGGGGATGGATGAGAACCCTCTACACATGGGCGTGCATGGATTTCAGCACAAAATTTTCTCTGGTACAGGCTGGTGTGACATGTGGGATAGATTAATGCAGGATGAAGACAGAGACATTGAATGACCTGCCAATATCCCACTCGTGGTCAATGGCAATCCAGGCCTAAACCCAGGACTCTTGACTCTTAGTTCCATGGTCTGCCCCTCACCCTAAGGTGCCACTAAAGGAGGAACACAAGCCCAGCCATCTACAGGAACCTGGCAGGACAGGTAAGTAAGCAGAGCAGGCCAGAGGTAAGACAATAGGGAGGGGAAGGAGAGGTGAGGCACTAGCGGACACTTGTCCCATCCAAAGCGGGTAAGCACAACTCAGCTCTGGCTGACTGTGGCCACATGGGAACCCAGCATCTGTGACTCCAAACTATTCTGACTTCCTAAGAAAAACTGGTAATCCAGAATTAACAGGAAATTCCCAGATTCTAAAACTCTGCACATGCCAAGAAAATAGACATCTGCAGAACAGATCTGGCCGGTGGCCACCCATTAATTCATCCTGTTCTATGCACATCCGTCCGATCAGAAATGCTGCCCACGCTTACCATAGCAGAGAACGCAGCGGGCCATGCGCTCCACGTCCTGCTGGCTCTTAGTCTCCCAGATGAATAGGTGAAATCTGTTGGTTCCATCCATCTAATCCAAACACACACACAAGTTTGTCACTTACTGAATTGAGTTTAGGCCATGTGGGTTTTTTTTCAATTCAGATGAGAAAAAATATTAATATGGTATTTTTAAAATAATATAATTATAATTATTTAAATAATATAATTATACATTTTAAATAACATTATATATATTAATATAGGCATATATAGGCATTATAGTTATATATATATTTAATATATATGTGTATATATATATATATATATACACACACATATATATATATATTGGCATTATCTATTACAGTTATTAATAGTCATTTAGTTCTCTGGTTCTAACCTGGAGGTTACACTGTCATTGTTGTAGATACAAGAGCTATGGGTCTTCAGGCTCCTGATGTGTATAAACCTCAACCAGTGCAATGTTGTGTTGGAATGACGGTCAGGGAGTTGAGGGTTTGATCATTTATAAATTCCATAAATCTTTAGTGGTTGTCCACAGTCTACAGGATGCAGTGTGGTGAGAGCTATAAACATGAACAGCGCCTCCCTTTAAGGAGGTGGTTATATAAGTCATATGCCATTAGATTGGAAAGAGGCAGTTACCTAAGGGAGGCCTTTCCAGAGTATTCCTGGTATTCAGAGTTGAGACATATCAAAGCCAGAAGGCAGGAATGAGGAGGAATCAGGGAAGGCTTTGCAGGAATGGCAAATCTTTTTATCTCCTTCGCTTAACCTTTCCAGTTAGGATTAGTTAATAACTGATATCGAGGTTTTAAAGTAAAATATTAAATAATAGCAACAATAAATCCAACAAGGTCCATGTGACAAGTGGTTAGATAATTAGCAAACCCACTCCCTCTTCTTCCTAGGGCCACAACTACACTACATTTCCCACCCTCCCCTGCAGTTCAGTGGGACCACAGGATCGGAGTCTAACCAATGGCATGCAGGTGAAAGTGATGTATGCCATTTCTAGTGCGTGCACTCTACCCCATTGCTCCCGTGGACCTCATGTAGACAATCCACAGAAGGCTTTGAGGCCAATGGGTACGACGCGGGCCTCTGATAAAAGGAGCCCAGGTCCTGAAATGGCTGCAGCAACGCCCCCCACCCAGCCTCCTCTCACACAGAGTCCTGTGTGCACTTGTGATAGATGGCAGAAATAATACTTTATTGTATTAAGCCACTGAGACTTGGGCATGAATGGTTTCACAGTCAACCTGCCCTGACTAATACAGACTTTTTGCAGAATTTTCACCTCATGATAAAATTAAACATGCTTTCAGATTGCTTCTCTCAGGAATTGAGGTGTGGTTTGTAAAGAGGTGGATATCTAGGCCTAGTCATATCCAATCTCTGTCTACTCTCTGTCAAATCATATAGATAGGGCCCCACTGAAGGTCAGTTTCTCCTCCTTCATCCCTGTGGCCCAGACCAAGCAAGCTCAGGACCCTCGCCTGGCAGCAAGGTGCTAGGCATTTGAAGATGTCATGCTAGCCCTCAGAAAGACAGATAGGCAAGGCTTACTTTGAAAAAGAACTTTCTGTAGCATATGCTCCATACAGAGCTCTTTACTCTTTCTGTTTAGGACTACAGCATATCCCAAACATTTGAGTGCAACCCTTGTGGGGAAAGAAATATAAAGAGTTGAACTTTTGTTTATGCTAATGTAACACAAAAAAACAAAGAAGAAAACCCTAACGAGGGAACTTTCCTAAATCTCCTAAGAAAGGCGAAATGCATCCTCTCTTGTTCTTCACATGACAAAGGCAACCTAAATTACGCTTTTTCCTGACTTAGAAATTCAAATCAACCAGGACTAATTAAATAGCTACTACATAAAAGTGCTAACAAGCCATATGGAGATTTAAAAAAAAAAAAAAAAGACACACAGCCACGACTTCAAAGAGCTTAAATGGAAAGATAGACAAACCATTTTCAAGAAAATGGTCCAATAATATGTTTTAGGAACACAGAAAAGGGAGACTAATTTCAAGGGAAAGGATGGAGAGACCCTGATGAATATAACAGCATATGGCACTTTTGAAAGAATGAGTAGGATATTTACCAGGCAAAAAAGCAGGGAAAAGCATTACAGTATGAGGAACAGCATATACAAAGGCCCAGTGGTAGGCAGGTTATCTATAGAATTCTTCTCAAGGCTCCCACATCCCAGAGAATAGAAAGCCTGACACTCCTTTCCAGATGGAGGAGGCTAACATGAAGTCTGAGTGCAGAGTTGCCAACATTCAACATTCATTCAGATCTGCTTCACCAAACCAAATGGATTTAATTAATCACCAAGGATTAGAGAAAACAGTGTAGTCACGCATATGAACACATTGATCGTTTTCCTGGAAATCACATGAGGCAATTTGGAAGGCTTCTGAAATCAGGATCCCTGGCAGGGTTCCAAGAGATATGAGAAGACTAGATAACCCTAGGAGCATCAATATTTACCCCAAGAGTTGTGGGGAAATGCTAAGCTAGGATACATTATCTTCAAATCACAGGAAACATGAGTGAAGTGTGTTCTAAAATGTAGAATTTATGTGAATTTTAAGGTAGTATGAAAAACTTCAAAACAAGTTCAAATAGTTCCCCAAGTGTGTACAAAGGAGTGAGTCATAAAAAAAGTTGATGTGGTACAAATGGCTTTTGTGTCATGACCCAGGTCCTAGTCTTTGATCTACCATAGTTGGCTATGTGGCCTTGGACAAGCCTCAGTTTCCTCAGCAACAGAGTTTTAGGGTAGGACCCAATGCTGCTAAGTTTTCTTCCTGTTCCAACAATTACTGTTTTCCGTATGTGTCTCAAGTTCAGGACACTGTGTTACCTTTTACTCTGAGCAGCTAAGAGAATGCACTTGTGCATCTGTTTTTCTGTTTGTTGGAAAATGACCAAATTCAAATGAATTAGAATAGTTTAAAAACTTGTATCTTTGTAAAAACTTTTCTGCCCAGCCACCATGATTCAGTGGCTGAGCATCGGCCTATGAACCAGGAGGCCACGGTTTGATTCCCGTCAGGGTACATGCTGGGTTGTGGACTCGATCTCCAGTGTGGAGCATGCAGGAGGCAGCCTATAATGATTCTCTCTCATCATTGATGTTTCTATCTCTCTCTCTCCCTCTCCCTTCCTCTGTGAAATCAATAAAAGTATATTTAAAAATACACTTTTCTTAGGAAGAATAATTTTAGGATCATGTTTAAATTTTTCCTTTTCCTGCAAAAATAAAATTATGGGAATAAGTATTCAAAAACACAATGGAAGTCCATAGGGAAACTATGATTCAGTATAGATTCATCTGTATTTAGTTGTTATTCATTAACATTTAATTACTTGGACTTTGAACTTGCCAGCATGGTCCTAGTCACTGATAAGGAAGTAGACAAGATAATTCCTGAGAAACTTCGAGCAGAGAGATAGTGTTAGGAGGGAATCCCAGTGTGAGGAGAGAAAACAGGCTCTACAATGCCTTCTGCAAACTCCCATCAGCACCAGAAAAGGAAATCTCAAAAATTAAATACCTTAAATACAAACCAAGTGATCTGCTCATGGTTCAAAGCTTTACTAAAGTTTGAATCAGCACCTTTGGTAATTCTCTCAACCAACTTTATTCCTGAACTAGAGGCCCAGTGCATGGATTTGTGCACCGGTGGGTCCCTCGGCCTGGCCTGCAGGGATCGGGCTGAAACCCGCTCTCCAACATCCCCCGAGGGGTTCTGGATTGCAAGAGGGTGCAGGCCAGGCCGAGGGACCCCACCAGTGCATGATCGGGGCCAGGGAGGGACCAGAGGAGGGCTCCAGGGCATGTCCAGCCCCTCTTGCCCAGTCCCGATTGGGGCCAATCGGGGCTGTCTTTCCCAGTCCCGATGGGCCGGACCCCAGCAGCAAGCTAACCTACTGGAGCATCTGCCCTTGATGGTCAGTGCTCATCATAGTGACTGGTCAAACGGTCGAACAGTCAGACACTTAGCTATTAGGCTTTTATTATATAGGATATCCAGCTGTGGTCTATAGCAGTGATGGCGAACCTATGACACACGTGTCAGCACTGACACGCGTAGCCATTTCTGATGATACGCGGCCACTGAGGCGGCCGCATGCCGAGGATGAAACATTTGCTGCTCCTGAGGATGAAACATTTGCGAAATAATGTTTTTTCCTCAAAGTGACACACTACCCGAGTTATGCTCAGTTTTTTGGCGAAGTTTGACACACCAAGCTCAAAAGGTTGCCCATCACTGGTCTATAGGGACAAGTTGTATGCTAAAGACAGAAGTATAAGGGGTTTGAGGGGATGAAGCACAGGGATTTACATTAGCACCCTCTTTTATTTAATAAACAGAAAGACATTTCCTGAAAGGATATAGGCAACCCTCGGACCTGAGCCCTCACTATTAAAAAACCCCCCATAGGCCCTAAGCTAGAGATACCCACAGGGTCTCAGCTGTTGTATTCAGCTGCCAGAGGCCATGGGACAATGTTCATTCCTGGGAGTGAGTTGGGGGAGACTTTTGGCTTAGACAGAAGGGAGGAGAGGGATAGAAAGAAAGTGCTGGGGAGAAGGATTTGGCAGAGGAAGAGCTAACTGGACCCTAAGGAGGGAGAGTTAGAAAAAAAATCTGGCATCCAGTTGAGGTAAGGGCTCAGGGAACAAGGAGGGAAAACTGAAAAAATTAGGGAAGGGCACAGAAAAGAACAGTCATGCAACCTGTGACTGACCCAGGAGCTTGAGTCCAGTTTGGGCTCCTGCCATTTGGCGTGGTCCCACCAAGACTGCCATGAGGTCTTCCTGGGCTCCCCAGCAGATGTTAGGGGTCAGCATTGGATTGAGGTTGCTGGATGGCAGGGTGGGACTAGGGAACCAGACATATGGGAAAGCCAATGCCAGGACTGTGTAGTTTAGAACAAGTCACTTCACCTCTGACCTTCCCTTACCTCCTCTGGAAATGTAGACTAGCATTATTAACTTGTAGGATAGTTGAGATCATACCAACATTCCTCAAACTTTAACATTTTTGCAAACCATCTGGGGATCTTATTAAAAATACAGACAGGGCCTGTTTGATTAGCCTGGAGCTTGAGATTTGGCATTTCGCACACACCTGGGTGATGCTGATGTGGCTGGTCCCAGGACCACATTTTGAGTGGTGAGGGGTTAAGATGACAAAACATGAAAAAGCATGTAGCAGGGCAGTGGAACTCCATAGGCATTCACCAAATATAAGCTATCCAATTTAACAGTTAGTGGGCCAAGGTGCCTTCTTAAGGACCGTGAGAAGATGGTAATAATAATGGTTTACACTGAGTATGCACACAGAACGTGTCAGATGTCCCTGTAGTACTATCTCTTATAATTCCCACAACAAACCTGTGAGATTATCCCTGTTTTATGGGTGAATAAATTGAGATCTCAGTGCTAAGTAACATGTCCAGACAACATAGGAGACAAAGCCAGAGTTTGAAGCCTCATTGCCTAATTCATTCCTCAGTTGCTGATCCTGCCTTTAGGGGAGTAACAATCCAACAGAAAACAGCAGTCCCCAAGTCCTCAGCAGATTTGTATCCATGGCCTCTGAAAGGACCTGTCTGGACAACCCAGTATTTTCTGAAAGAAAAGAAAAGAAAAGAAAAGAAAAGAAAAGAAAAGAAAAGAAAAGAAAAGAAAAGAAAAGAAAAGAAAAGAAAAGAAAAGAAAAGAAAAGAGGAAGGAAGGAAGGAAGGAAGGAAGGAAGGAAGGAAGGAAGGAAGGAAGGAAGAAAGAAAGAAAGAAAGAAAGAAAGAAAGAAAGAAAGAAAGAAAGAAAGAAAGAAAGAAAGAAGAAAAAGAAAAAGAAAAAATGTATATATATATATATATATATATATATATATATATATATATCAACTTTTATGAATTCTGAAATTATACCAACATTTTTAAAACCCCCAGATTCTCTTTGGCCTTCCTCTTAACATAGGGGTGAGCAAAAGTAGGTTTGCAGTTGTAATACAAATAAATAATACAATAAATAATAATATAAGAATAAACTCTGTTGCCCTGGACACTGTGCCTCAGGCCATTGAGCATCATCATGTGCACTGAAAGGTTGCTGGTTTGATTCCCAGTCTGGGCACAGGCCTGGGTTGGGAGCTTGATCCCCAGTAGGGCAGCGGTCGACAACTTTTGGACCTCATGGACCACCAGTGGTCCATGGACCACACCGGCTGGCGACTGCTGCAGTATGTAGGAGGCAGCCAATTGATGTTATGCTTTCATGTCAATGTTTCTCTCTCTTGCTCTCACTCTCCCTTTCTATCTAAAATAATTTTTTTTAATCTTTTTAAAAAAAGAATAAATGATTGTGTGTACTCATAACTTAGATAAATCTACTTTTGCCCACCCCTGTATTTTCATCTTCTAAAGCTGATTTTACTTTTTATCTTCATGATAGTCAGAAATCCAAATCCATTCTTTAGGGTTTGTTTGTTTTTTAAGAACAATACACAAGTAGAAATAGGGCCAATTCATAGATCTATCTCATAGTATTGTTGTAAAGATAAAATAAATTAATGCATGGAAAGAACTTTGAACTTCTATACTCTCTTCCTATTTTTGACTTCTGAATTAAAATCCCATTGCTAATGGGAATTCCAAACCTTGAGCAAGTTAACTTCTTTTAGTTTCATCACCTAAAACATGAGTCCATATTAATAGTAAGTGAATCAATAAGTGGGAAGATCTTAGAACCGAGCCTGGCTCAATAAACATGAGCTATTTTTTTAGATAATGTTTCAAGGGAACATATGCTATATTTTTTATAAAGAAAAATTACATTTGAAATCTGGCACACAAATTACATTTTTCCTGTAATCCTCTGGTTTTTAACTTTTAAAAAATTGGGTGAATGAAGTCATGTTTTGAGACACTTGGACACTTCTTGACAATGGGATTATGCTCAAATAGTACAAATGCTGTAATACTGTTTTATCCAGGGATGAGAGGACTCAATGGATGGTTTAAAGAATCTTTTCAATATACCCACAGCCTCCAAGCATGTTTAAATGGACTGAGACATTAGGGCATCTGTTTATATAATTGTTTCAAATTGAATAACCATTATTTTGCCAGAAGCATCTGGGTGTTGTTCTGAAAAATAAAAGATAGAGGTGAAAGACAAAATCTCCACAGATAGTCAAGGAAAGCCCTCAGGCAGATCATTCAGAAAAAAAGTCACAGGATATTCACACTCTTAACTGGACTCCCCTATGGATAGAGCACAGGATAGGGGAGGTTAAGGTCGCAATATGCCCAGTTGTAAAGAAATGAAGATTTTTCTAAAAGGCCCTGAAAGGTGGCTCTTGTTTTCACAGTTTATCTCCTTGCTAATATCACCAGAAATTAGGTCATTTATTACATTTGAGCTGGCAGGCACCATTTAACATCCTTTCTAAATTGTTAAATATAAGGAACAGAGTGGTCTCCCAGCATCCTGGGGCAAGAATATGTCCAAGAAATGGAGAGGAGAGCAGATAGAAATGATAGGACTGAGGTCCATGAATATTTAAGCTGGCAAGTTCTTCTCACAGGACACTGTATCATTTTACTCTGAACCTAAAGCAACAAAGAGGGCATCTTGGGGAAGGATCATCTCTACATCCGATCCAAATACTGTCTGCTCTCAGACAGCAGCACTGCTGAGCATTTGGGGGATGTAACTTTACCGTACATATCACTCTCCAGTCATTAGGGAAATGCCTTCCAGAAAACAGATAATTACATCTGGCAAGAAGCCTAGATAATATTTAGTTGTGATCCTCTCCATTTTAGAGCTGAGCAAAATGAGACTTAGCAAGGTGAAGAGACTTTTCCAAAGTCACCTCATCATTGATGAAAGAGCCAAAGAGAAAAGCTACATCTCTAATGTAAACCATTATTTGTTTATACTCTGCCTTTATTACTCCTTTCAGGAGGTTATTGAGAGTTGCCTCCATCCCCACTAACCCATCCCTGTCCAGACATCCTGCTAGGCAAGCGGGATGTACCATGAACAAGGAATGCGCCCTCTGCATTTTAACTTTGTTTCTCAAAGCTCAAAATATTTTGTCCATCCTTTCCATCAGTTTTCAAGCTGTCACAATTTTATCTATTGACTCTTAGAAGTATATTCACAGCTGTGTCAACAAAATCTCTCACCTACTGCTTCTGTTGCACACTCAACTTTCCAAGAAAATGAAGTATTCTAGCCCAAACTCATTAGCTATTATGTTGAATGAAACGACATTTCCATGTTTGCCGGTCAAAAACAATTGAATATTGGTAATGTCACATGGCTCAACCTGACACTCATAAGCATCCGGGAAGCTCTTAAATAGAGAATGGCAATTTAGATCCAAGATGGTGGGTGGAGTAGGTGGATGTTACACTCAGTTCCTTCCAGGACCAAACTGGAATTACAATTAAAATATAGGGCAATCAACCTGAATAACCAACTGAAGACTAGCTGAAGAGAAGTCTTATAACCAAGGATTTACAGAAGAAGCCACATTGAGACTGGTAGGAAGGGTGGATACGTGAAAAGGGCTGGCCCCAACCCCCCGGGCAGCAGCTGAGATTTCAGAGGGATATAAAAACTGGGAAGGTTTGCCCTGAGAAGTGTAGGGCCTCATCCCCAACTTGGACTCCACAGCCAACAGCATATATATGGGGGTATAAACATATAAAAACCCAACCAGCTCTTCACTTAAAATCGGTGCACATTACCTGCTTTCCTCTTTATAGACCCAAGTGAGAAAAGGAAATTCTATCCTGTGGACTCCCACAACACAACTTAGAACAGTGGTTTAACATAAGCTCTGAAGGCAGACATCAGTCTGTCACCAACTAGGTACTTGACTTTCAATGAGAGACTTAACCTCTCCAAGCCTCAGTTTTCTCATTTCTGAAATGAAGATATACAGTAAACTTAACTTAGAGAGTTTGGGGAATAATTAAATAACATTTATGAGGCACATAGCACAAAGTATGTGCTCAAGAACGGCCAGCCAGCACTAATAGTAGAGTCCATAATGAATACACCCTCCACGCATACACATCAATTTCTGGGAAATTCTTCCTTGGAACAGCTCTCATCCCTCCTGTGGTCCTTGATGGAGGGGTAAGGACCATGTACTAACTGACCCAGTTCCCCTGCCCCCACAAGGGGTTCCCCCACATACCACCAGGGTGTCAGGGAGGTTGTGCTCCTCTGTGAAGGTGATGACTGCAGGGATGATGTCGAGCGCACTGAGCTCCAGGGTGGCCATGGTGATGGACTCTGCATCATGGGCCCAGCCTGCCTGGAAGAACACAGCCACTTTCCTCATGAGAAGGCCCGAGCGCACACGTTTGAATCCATGTCTTGCCACAAACCTCATGGCGGCCCCAAGGTTCCTGCTGCCCGATGACCTTTCCAGGGGGATTTTCCTGACTGCCTGGAGGAGGGCGGGCTTCCCCTTGTAGTCCGAGAAGCGAATCAGGTGATCTATTTTGTTGTTGTACGAGACGATGGCCACTCGCGCACCCTTTGGGCAGTTACTCTCACTTATTTCCATCTTCATCAACAGAGACAATAAAATGTCTCTCATCCTCTCGAAATCCAACTCAGAGACGTCATTTGACATGTCCAAGGCAAAGACCACTTCGGTCGGGAACACTGGGCATTTGGAAACACCTTGACACATGGAAACACAGATTTAAGATTTTCTGCAATGCCGCTAACAAGTGAAGATTTGAGTGAATAAGAAAAAAATAGTATTTACCTGTTGAACACGCTGGAAGGGAAATTATTTTGGAGAGAAAAGAGGACATTGTTAGTTTACATGAGTAGTGGTATGTTTTCCATGCAAGTGCTTCTGCCTAGTGGTTAGAGCGTGGGCCCACAGACTGAAGGGTCTCGGGTTCGATTCTGGTCAAGGGCATGTAGCTCGGTTAAATGCTTGATCCCCAGCCCTGGTCGGGTATGTGCAGGAGACAACCAATCAATTTGTCTTTCACATCTATGTTTCTCTCTCTTTGTCTCTCCCCCTCCCTCTCTTCCTCTCTCTCTAAAGATCAATGGGGAAAAAAATCCTCAGATTAAAAACAACAACAAAAGAACAAAGCTTCTCTTTGCCTGTTTTGTAATAAGAAACACCAAGATGCAGACATGCAGGAGTGCAATTATCATGGGTTAATATGGGTTACCATACTGTACAGTGGAATTTTCCCCACCATTGAGATGATATGCCTTTTGACCATTTCATTTCTAAGGCCACATTGAGGAAGATTAGTTACCCAAGTGGGGACCGAGCTAAATATATTTATTTATAGGAGCCTTTCATGATGGACAATGGTGCCTCCCAACCTCAGTCAAATCCACAGTGACTTATGTCCCCAATCCATGATTCATCCTCTTTTCACACCACTGGCTCCTTTTGAGTCTTTTTCAAATAACTTACGGCAGTTTTCGCGTGTGAAATTGACGATTTCACAAGGCTGTTAGAAAGATGGAGAGAGAAAAAAGGAAAAAGCATTTTATTTGAAGTATACTAGTATTCCTCCTCACCCTGGTGACTTAGAAATGTCATATGGATATCATCAGTAACTATCTGAAGCTTTTTAAGCTGCCCCAGAAATCCCAAAAATTGTTACAGCAATTAAAACCATCCAGCAGTTATATTTCTGGATCCCGTGGATATTGTAAAGCATTTATAAAATATTTTACATACATACAGTGCCCATATTATTAGAGATAGATGGATAAGAGGAATTCTTTTTTCTTTTTTTTATCGGCCTCACAAAACAGAGGAATCAAATCTGATTTTGAAAAAGTATAAATCCAGGAAACTCAGCACAGAAGGCAGAGAAATGCCTTCAACTTTTGGACCTCTATATTAGCAAATCCTGGCACACTTCTTTAGAATGACTGCCAAGACAGGTACTCCTAACACCTCCCCTAGAATTCTGCTTCATTCCTTTGATCCCCTCCTCTCTGTCCTGTTCTCTCAGCCCCATCACTTCCTGCTCCTCAGTTGTCTCCACTTCCTCCCTCCACCCACCAAACAGTATGTTTGTACTTGGAACATAAAAAAAAATCATAACTTTTGAGATTATTTCCAGGTGTTCCATGAGACACAAAGGCCAAGGCTGTGCTGTATGTTGGCTTATAAATACTTTATAAGCAATTTTTGAACTTCACAAAAAGGCATATTGTGTAGGGGAGTGGACTCAGTCTCTCCTTTCATGTCAACTGGTATTACTCAAAAACATCCAGATTCCCTCCAGGATTTAAAATATTATTCTACTCTTTTTATTTGATTTGGTCAAGTCTATAAACTTGAAGTACTGACAGAATTTATAAGAGGCAAAACTAAAGAATCTTTATAGATTTCTGTTTTGTCAAAGTGGAAAGCTCTGTGTTCTGAAAAGAATGCAGTTTAGAGTTAAAATATTCACTTACCATCATATCTGCCAAGCCTCTGGGGCCCTTGATGCCCTGGAAAGAACAGAAACAGATTTAAGATGCAAAATTCTGAGGTCCAGTACATTTTTATCCTGAGTTGGCAAGAGGTTCTTATAAAGTTCGCCAGGGTCAATGGACCACCTCTGCCCTTCACTCCTGGCCCTGAAGTTCTATCTGACCCCTTAGAAAAGGAGGTCAGAGTGCCTAGGAGGTATGTCCCAGACCTTGGAGCCCAGGATGCCCAGGTACATGGTACATAACTTTTAGAAGATCAAGTCATTTTGAGACAAAGCCACAGTTTAGAATATAATTCAGAAAAGAAAAAAAAAAGGCCATTCAAGATCTCAGGGTCATTCATAACAGTTCTAAAGTAGAGCCCAGTCCTCCCTTACCCTATCTCCTTCAGCCACCCACCACCACCCTGTCTTTGCCCAAGAACTTAACAAATCTTCCCTGGACCCTTCAGAATGAGAGCTGCCTTATTTAGACTCTACAAGGTAGTAATAATGTGTGACCTTGGGTAGGTCACTATAATCTCAACCTTTGTATTCTCATTGGCATAATGGGCATGGGTGGTCCTTCTAAGATATTTTTTAAAATATATTTTTATTGATTTCAGAGAGGAAGGGAGAGGGAAAGAGAGAGAAACATCAATGATGAGAGAGTATCATTGATCAGCTGCCTTCTGCACGCCCCCTACTGGGGATCAAGCCAGCAACCCAAGCATGTGCCCTTGACCGGAATTGAACCTAGGACCTTCCAGTCCATAGTCCAATGCTCTATCCACCGAGCCAAACCAGCTAGGGCTAAGATTTTTTATTCTGTGACTTTGTTGTACCTTCACAATAGTGAAACCACTAGGTTCAACCCATGGCTGACTCACTCTAGGATGAGCCATGGGGCAAAATGACAATAGCCCCAAGTCTTTCCTTTCATACCAAATGACTTCCATGGAATTTAAAAAAATATTTGTGGGCTTGCAACATTGTCAGTTCAGTTAATATTATGTAAATGTCTCTTATGTTAGGATTTCCTTCTAGTTTTGGCATAAATGTTGTTGCTCATCTTATTGACACTGATAAACTCATTCTCCAGTGAATATTATGTATTGGTTTATGTATTATGACAGATTCATATATATATCTCCAGCCACTCTAATATCTTCCCCATCTTCCAAGTAAAACATTTATATTGAATCAATATACTCTGTAAGGACTTGAAGCAAATGTAAAGCAAATTTGGCCCATTCCCTAATAGATCCTCTTGTGTGTCCCAAATGTTCATTTCTTCTTAGAGATGCCTCTTATCAAATCTTTATTCATTTTTACACAAGGTTGAAAATAAGAGAAAAGAGAAGAGTCCATGTTACCCGTGGTCCTGGAGGGCCTTGGTCACCTGGAGTTCCAACAAATCCTGGGAAGCCAGCATTACCCTAAAAAATGACCAACCACAGGAATAAGCTTCCCACCTTGAATATAACTCTATTACAGCCATCACTTTGAGATATCAAGTTGTCATTATACCTAAGGTACAATGAGTCTACTATAGACCCATTAGTTTATGCACTGTGATCAGTGGAGTGAGACACAGAAACTAGAAAGAGAAGGGATCTCTATGGAAACCATCTAAATCCCGCCCCCCCGCAACACACACATACCTAATTCCAGTCAACATGTATACATATTTCCAAACAGCCTTAAAGGATGTCATATTCAGTTGAGCCTCCAGGTCACATAATTAAAAGATGCATAAAGTATGCATTGAAGGTGTGGCATCAAGACAAAGAAAAAGCTCTTCTACCCCCTTCCGGCCTTCAATGTATGAGAAAAGGTGTATGCTAATCATGGATTCACTGCTCATTTTACAGGTATTTGAACTGACACAGCATTACCTGCATGTAATTGATGTTTTATCTTTTTAAAATTAGAAACCAGAGAGATAGGTTTGGCTGAGCAGGGCAATATTAGCCAGTGCAAGCCAAGTTAGGCATAAATCAAATTTTTCTTTATGTCCTTGCCAGTGTATAAAAATACTAATTATTGAGTTCCTAAAAATATATACATCCTCTTTCCTTTCCTCTTTTCTTCCACTGAACATTGGTCCATGTCCTCTTCCCACAAGGCCTTGCTCTCTAATGTCTATCAGCTAAACACAACCAAGGTCTTAGATATCCACAGGGTTACTCTTTCCAAAAAGAGCTGCTAGTGATTATAGCTCTTCAAATTTGAATCTTCAGACCCTGAAGGAATAGATTTTTAATGGTAGACTCTATAAAGTACAGTGAAAATACAACTCAAAGTCCACCAAGATGGCAGCCACATTCATGAGAGTGTAGTCCTAAAAAAGCTAAGAGAAGGGTAAGGTTTGGAAGAATCTCAAAGAAACAGCAACATTTGCTCTTTAGCTAAAACAATACCCTTCCCAAAGGATATGTAGGTTTATCAAAGACAGACGTGCCTCCAAACTTATTTTTTAAAGGTTGATATTGCATAACTGAAACTCCAACTTGGATTTTTCTGTTATGGTTGGGGAGCTGCATTTGCATTCAGAAGGGAAGCAAGAGTGGGATCCAGTGGGAAGTGAGGTAGCCCAAGGAGGATGCCTCTTTGAAACGTGCCTGCCTGAGGATGACCTGGGTTTCCTTCTAAGCAGTCCAATAAACCAATGGAAATATGCTCCTCTGAGTAGAGTGTCATGATGTAGGCCTTCATAGATCTTGGAAAATTCCTTTGATTCTTACCCTCTTCCCTCTGATTCCCTTTGCCCCCTTCTCTCCTCGATGGCCTGGGTCACCATCTTCTCCCTTTATAGAATCGAAAGCAAAATCTTGAGTGTAAAGAAATATAAGCACAAACAAATGACACATGCTGCATACCAGCTGCCAGGCCCGGGAAGCTATCTTCTTACTTGTGTGCCAGGATAGCCAGGAAATCCAGGTTCACCCTAGGGTCAGAAGTGAGATAAGGTCTTGTTTAAAGTCCTGTTGTTAAATCTTTCTTTGGCATTCCTCGGGGTTGGGGGGTGGGGGGGGAACGGGGAAACAACTCCAAACAGGTACCAGAAAAAAACAACTATGTCAAAAGTTATCTTGAGCTAATCCCAAGTGGCCATGTTTTATTCCTATAATTCATTGTGAAACAACTCGCAAATGATTTTTACAAATCCCTCACCCTCCTTGATACATTGTGTAATAAAACTGCCTTCTTAAGCATTTTAACCTATCAGTTTAAGTAACCAGAGGTCCCATCCAGTGGAAAACGAGGGAAGGAGCACCAAATTGACTGTTGGGAAGCAGATCCTCATTGTCAGATCAAAGGCACACCACAAAGCAAATATTCATTCAACAAACATTTATTTAGCACTTACTATGTGCCAGGCACTTCTTTAAGCACTGGGAATTCAGCAGTGAACAGAACAAAGACCACTGCTATCATGGAACTTACTCACTAGTGAGGAAGAGAGGTATAATACATCAGGAAGAGATAAATGCTATTCCAGAAAGGTGATTAAGGGACAAAGAAATAATATTGCATTGTTTGAGCTAAGTGATGGATCCATGGCGGGGGTGCGGAGGTATTATTATATGTCTTTCCACTTGTATATATGTTTGAATTTTTTCATAATAAAAGGTTCACAAACAAAAGAAGAAGAGAAATGTTGCTTTGGGACATGCCACTTTTAAGGTGCCTGTTAGATAAACAAGTGGAAACATTTGGAGTTTGTTTAGGAGATTGGTCCAAGCTGAAGAAATAAACTGGAGATCATAGAGTAGATGGTACTTGATGCCATGGGAATGGATAAGATCACCTAAGACAGTGGTTCTCAACCTTTCTAATGCTGCAAGTGACCCTTTAATACAGTTCCTCATGTTGTGGTGACCCCCAACCATAAAATTATTTTCATTGCTACTTCATAACTGTAATTTTGCTACTGTTATGAATCGTAATGTAAATATCTGTGTTTTCTGATGGTCTTAGGCGACCCTGCTAGTGGTCACAACCCACAGGTTGAGAACCGCTGCTGTAGAGCCTAAGACCATCGGAAAACACAGATATTTACATTACGATTCATTAACAGTAGCAAAATTACAGTTATGAAGTAGCAACAAAAATAATTTTATGGTTGGGAGTCACCACAACATGAGGAACTGTATTAAAGGGTTGCAGCATTAGAAAGGTTGAGAACCACTGACCTAAGGAGTGAGTAAAGAGGGAGAAAAATGTAAGGATATTCAATAGTTAGAGCTCAAGAACATTTTCAGAAGATCCGGCAAAGGAGACTGAGAAAGAACACCCAGTGAAAACCAGGAAAGTGGGTGTTCCGACAGATGAGAGGGGAAAGGTCTCAAGAACAAGCCCAGGACCATCTTTGTCAAGTGATGCTGGGACATGGAGTATGATGAGGGCAGAGAACTGGCCATTGGATTCAGCGCCATGGGTTTTACCTCAACTAAAGCATGTAGTTGAGTGGGGAAAGCCAAGGGATGAAGGCTCAATTGTCATTAGTTAGCGAACCAGAGGAAAGAAAGTGGAGCGTCTAACCCCGGCACTGCTGACATTTGGGACCTAATGGTTCTTTGTTGTGAGGAGCTCTCCTGTGGATTGTATCTAGGACAAAAAATAGTATCTGTGGTCTCTACTTAACGATAGCATCCCCTCCCCCAGTTTTGACAACCAAAATACCTTCAGACATTGCCAAATCCCCCCTGGAGGGTAAAATCACCCTGGAGTGGAACCGTGGGTATAAACCTACTCCTTCAAAGAGTTGCCAGAGAGAAATGGGGCTAAGAAAGTATATATTTAAATCAGGGGTTTGGTTTGGGTGTCTTTTACATGAGAGATAGTCCCACCTCTGTTCACGCTGGGAATGATCTATGGAAAGGAGCAGGTATGATACAGATCGCTCAGAGAAGAGGAGAGTGAACAGACAAGGAAAATGTAGCCTGTGGGCCAAGCAGCAGTAAGGACCACTTACAGAGAGACCATTATGACTTGCCAGGAAAATCTCATGCAAATGCGGAGTGACTCTGCGTGTTCCACGATGTTAAGTGTATCACAATAAGCATAGACGAGCATTGGTGCTTACCTCAGAGGTGGTCTGTGGCTCAAAACATGCACATTTGAATTCTACCCAAATTCCCTGCTCTGCAAACTCTCCCCTAGAGACGAAAGACTTCATTTGCCAGGATGGGGCTCCAAAGAACTAGTCTCCACACTCAGCTCTGTCTCTAACTAGCTATGTGACCACAGGCAAGTTACTGCACTTCTCTGAGTCTCAATTTTCTTATCTGTAAATTAACAAGGCTAAACTCGATGATCCCTGAGGTCCCACACTGTTCATCATTCCCCAGATATGCACTAAGGGATCACTATGTTTGGGGCATTTCCCTGCTCAATAAAATGGCAGTGGTGCTATCTAGCAGCCACAAGAGAAACAAGAGAGTTGCAGAGAAGCCAGCCCAGAATCCTGACATTAAGTAGCTGAGCATCGCTAAACATCCCAGTGACTTATTTCGTGCAGCAATAATTGTAACTTGCAAGCTAAAGAACCAAGAATAATTGTGGCTATCGACATTTGATTTACTTAACAAGATCCGGGTGACTTCCACGCTTCAAAACCTCTGTCTGTAACTCATTTAACTACATGTTAAAACAGCAGCTTCTTATGGGAGTGGAAATACGTAAATATACTTATTGAGGACCTACTCTGTGCCAGCCTCTGTTCCAGCAATACAAAAATGAGGAAGATGCAGTTCTGCTATCGAGTTCACAAACTGGGAGGTAGACAAATATGCAGGAATAAATTACAAAGGAAAGGGGCTACCGTAGAAATATGCTTCGGGAACACAGAATATAGGACAACAAATTCTGTCTTCCACAAGAAGTTGGTATCTGAGTTGGTTTAGAAAATGAGTTAAACATTGGCCAAAGGAGGGAGATGGGGAAGGACATCCCACATAGAAGCAAGAGTGTTTGCAAAGGTAAGGAGCTGGGAAAGAACCTGGCATGCGCAGAGCTGGGGTAGGAATCGCTGGTGTAAGTAGACAATGAGGTAAGGAGTTTGATTTTTAAATAAGGGAGTGACAAAACCAGCTTTGCTTTTTTAAGGAGGAAACTCTGGCGGCTACAACATGTCACAAACAATATGTAGAAACCATTGCTGTCATGCCACTTGAGTAATAACTCTTACTCTAGTAAAATAAAATAAAAGCTGTATCTTTAGTTCAGAATACTCTGTAAGGTAACTCTCACCTTTGTTCCTTTTCTTCCCGGAAGTCCATATCCATCGGGACCAAAAAGACCCTAAGGAAATGACACAAGATGAACTGAAGAGTTGCCAGATCAATACTTGGTTGAAAATATTATCTGAACCCTTGGAAAAACCAGCAGTGCAAGGAGGTGGGGAAGGCAGAAGGGGCTTGATGGAGGTTTATCCCAGCTTCATGGGATATACACTAGACTACTTTCAAAGGATAAGGATGGAATAGGGTTTAAAGTTTTTAAAGACCATTATATAAATAAATTTGTTATATTTTCTTCTGTTTTTAACCCCCTCTTCAGCAAGATAATACCATGGGTGTAGGAAACCCAATCACTATACAAAGTTCTCCTTGAGCAAACTTGCTTTCCTTGTAGGATAAAGGAACAATGGAAGTTCCAGAATTGGTAAATCTCTAGGGATAAAGACAGACTTTGGGGGGAAAGATTGGGATAGAGGCAATGTAGTTTAGTGAATATGTTTATACGCTGTAAACCCAGACAGACCTGAATTTTTATTCCATTTCCAACACTAGTTGTATGAGTAGCCTTAGGAAAGTTATTCAGCCTCTCCAAGCTTCAGTTTCCTTATATGTTAAATGGGGATAATAATATAATCTATCTAGCATGGTTGGAAGATTGAGTGAGATCATATATGGAAAGTCCTTAGCATGATGCCAGGCACAAAGCAAGTACTTGGTAAGTGGTCCTTATTCTGCTGCTGATGGTGGCGGTAATAGTGATAACGTTGGCCAGGGGGTAGTAATGGTGGTGATGGTTATGATGGTGGCAGTGATATTGGTCAGGGTAATGGTGGTGGTGATGGTAGAGGTAGTGGTGGTGGAAGGAGAGGTAGTGCTGATGATAATAATTATGAAAATGTTGATAATACTATAGAATCTTAGCATCTGTACATATAGACAATGAGCTTTCTGTAATGAAGAGTGAATACAGAAACTTTTAGGCACCTTGTGCTGAATAGACAAAGACTGCACCTAAATCAAGTACATTAACTGAGAAGAAATTTCTTATTTTAAGCCATTCTTATAGCTAAGGAGGAAAGTTGGAAATCTTATTAAAATAAGATAAAGAAGATTGCCAGAAAATGAATGGCAATGAGGAAAGAATGCGAATGAGGTTCATTTGCTGTTACTCTATGCAGAGTCTTCAGCATCTGTAACCCCAGAGACCTAAACTGTGTATTTTGGAGATGTCCAACACCTTCCAACATCCCTGAAATTACACCTTCAAGGAAGACATTGCTCCCCAGCTTTGTCCCAAAAAGAGATCAATAGAAACAAACTTTGCTATTATTTTAAATCAGAATATTTTAATAAAGTCAAACAGTGTTAAATTCATCATCTGAACTGAGTGTAGATGCAAAACAATATTTGCCTTACATTTCACTTGACAGTTATCTTGTTCTATTTTTTTTCCTTGCCTCATTTAAGTTTAAGCTTCTGAGACCTGCTTTTATTTTCTCTCCTTGCCAACAAATGCAGTTGTAGTGCTGGGTGTAAAACAGACATAGGTCCTTCCTACTGTTGATGAGAGAAATCCCAGAAATATGAGTTTCAGGAAAGACACATTGCTCTGTTATCATAAAGCCCATTCCAATAAGGCATTGAATTGAAAATAGTCATAAAATAACTAACGATCTTACATTCAGGGCAATGACGAAGGTGAAAATGCATAGCTCTGTCTTTGGAAGTGTTATCTGTTGAAGTAAACCTTTTATGATCTTTGGCCTTCAAAGATTATGTCTATGCTCCGGATAATCAAATTCGTGTCCTTAAAAGCTTGCACCTCTCTATGGGTGCATGGAACAGAATAACAGATCTCAGTGGGGAAGGTCTATGTGTCTTTCCTTCTCTGTATCCATCTATCTAACTATAAGGTAAAGGGAAGGGGGTGGAGAGAACATGTAACATATATATATATATATATATATATATATATATATATATATATATATATGACATAGACAATAGTGTGGGGAAGACCAAGGTTGGGGCAGGAGTTGGATGGAGGGGGCAGAAAGAGGGGAAATGGGGGGACTTCTGTAATACTGATAATAAAAATATAATTTTTTAAATCTTTATTGTTGAAAGTATTACATATGTCTCCTTTTTCCCCCCATTGATCCCTTCTAGCCCACCCTGCGCCACCTCACCCCCAGGTCTTCATCACCCTATTGTCTGTATTCATGGGTTATACTTTGGTTGATCTCTTCCCACCTACTTACCCACCCCTGCCTTTCCTCTGATATTTGACAGTCTAAGTTTGACCTCTGATTGGCTGTCTTATTTGTTTCCCTGAAAAAAATGTTTCATTGAGCATCTCTGTATTTCTAAACGGCTCAAATGCTTGTAAAACATCCTTGTCAAACATAAGAGGTTAACTGGCACTTTCCTCTTCAATAATATGTGAAAAGACAAAATAAACCCCAAGACATCATTGGATTCTTTATATATATGAAAAATTTAAGGAGCTTTCACTCTTGTTTCACACCAGTTCTGGTGATGATGTCATATTTGTTACCCCAAATATTCATGATGAATATTAGAACTTTATGTGAAACACAAACAAATAATAAATAAGAAATTCAATCAAGAGTCCAAAACAGAGAAACTAGACTTACAGGTTGCCCTCTTGGTCCTTGTTGGCCCCATGGGCCTCTTTCTCCTGCAGCACCGTGCTCTCCCTTCCATAAAGGATAAAGATGACATTAATTTTCTCCTATGAGTTTGTACAATTTGTATAGTTTTTCTTACAAACTTTACAGTCACACTTTTTAAGTCCCACTGGCATCATCCTACAGTCTAAGGTAAATATCTTCCTCTAGACTTTTGTTAAATATTTAAAAAACTAAAAATATAATTAAAGTTTTGGTATTGAAAATTTGCAAAACCAGGTATGCAGTCCCAGTTACAGAATTTTACATTGCTACTAGAGGCCCAATGCACGAAATTCATGCAAGAGTAGGCCTTCTTTCCCCTGGCTGCCAGCACTGGCTTCCCTCTGGCACCAGGGACCCGGGTCTCCCTCGCAGCCCTGGCTTCGTTAGGAAGGTCGTCTGGAAGGACATCCGGAAGGATGTCCTGTCTAATTAGCATATTACACTTTTATTATTATTGATGGCTTTTTCTAGGTGTGAATGTGTGAATTTGCATTTATGGTGAATGCATATACTTATCTACCTATTGATATGTCCTTGTCTACTGATCCAAGGGACCATCTATTTATCTTTCTCTGTGTCTGTCTATATGTCTTTCCTTCTCTGTATCCATCTATCTAACTATAAGGTAATGGACAGTCACTATCATCACCAACCACATCAGAAACACATGCTGGAAATGATCACATAAGGAGAAATTCATATAGGAAAACCCTAGTTGCAATCCAGGAAGAATATATTCTCTAACATTTACCTTCATTCCTCTTGGTCCAGCTTTTCCTTTTGAACCATTTGGCCCTGGAGGTCCAGGATTCCCCTGTAACAAGACCATGACCAAAATCACCTAAGGATCCACAAAGTTAAATATCTAACTCCCTTGTTGTTATTGAAATGGTTTGGAAGTGGTAATATGCTCATGAATCCTCTTAAATACAATTAATTTTATCCTCCAACATAGAAAATGCATAATGTACACATTTTACCTCAGTTGGGGGATAGGATGGGGACATAAGATGTTCTGTGCAAGAGGCCACGTCTACCACATACCAAGAATTGAAGGAACTACCTGGCTACTCAAGGGGAAAACACCATTTGATTAAGAGGTCAGGAAGTCAAATGCTGGGACTTTGACCCTTCCAAAATAGAAAATATTATCAAATGAGAATGGAAATAATGCAATCAGTTATGGGGCTAGAATTTTCCCAACCAAGAAAGAGAATGAGGACAAAACTAGGGCTTACGCCCTCCTGGAGGTGCTATCTTAAATCTCCGGATACCCTTATCCCTCACATAAGTCAGGCTGCTCAGGTTTAAGGTATCTCAAATGCTTCCTTGGTTAGGAAGCCACTCCAGTCATCTGCCCCAATCTGGTCTGAACCTTCCATGAACCACCAGGATATTGTAAGGGGTGTAGAACAGGTACTAGAGAGATATAAGTTAGAGGCCATTTCAGAGTTCAGCCTCTTACCACCCAGATGACAAGTAATTTAATCCCTTTGAGCCTCAGTTTCCTCATCTATAGAATTGGGATAGTAATGCTTCTTTATATGCTCTTGAGGAGTAAATTAGCCACTCATTCCCCTTTTACACATACTATTTTTTGTTGTTGTTGCACCATAGGCAAGTACGAGCTTATGTTACACACCCCTGAGGTTCAAATCCAATCTCATTCCCACTATGTACTTAGAGTAGAAGGGGTCATATACCTGATGATCAATGTCTACTGCATCAAATTAGCTTATTTCTAGAAATTTCTGATGCCCACAGATCCCAGAAAAAAACACAGTGTGGCTTTATGTTATTTGTCCAGGATCACTCAGGTGTATGAACTGGCCTTTGCAAACGAGCAGCTGTGTTGCAACTTTTCGTTTTCCAAACCTACCCGAGTACCCGGTAAGCCCTTTTGTCCAAAAGTTCCTGGTGGTCCTTGCCTTCCTCTTGGCCCCTGGTCCAAAGATAAAATTAAAATTCAACCAATTTTTACAGAGCTACATAATTTTTTCCCATGTAACTACAAAATCATCGTGGATGCTGATGGAAGCACAAATGAAGGTGTCCTGGCCCATCACTATCTCATTTATTACATTTTAATCAAGCAGCACTTGTACTCTGGAGGACCCCTCGGTACACTTACTCCAAACTAATTCCAACTGAAGCACAGGATGTGAGTCCTCAGCATCTGTATTTTTAACCATCTCTCCAGTTGAATCTGGTGAGTTCTAAAGTTTGAGAACATTGCTTTTATATTTCAATTCACCCAACTAATTTTAAATCTTAAAAGGGGAATGAGAAAAACTGTAAGGATAGTGATCTCCTTTGAAAACTCAACCTTCTCCTTATCTATACACAAGGGCTGAACAAGAAATTGCATTCTGACTTTATCAAGAACCAAAAGTACACTTAAGTGACTTAATCTCACTGGGCACATTGCTGGAGAGTTGCTCGTTTCCTCCCCAATCTATTTTACTTTACTGATTTCCGACACTTTAATTTTTTCCAGCTTTTCTGAGAAATGCTTTCCTATTAGAAGCATTGATCATGGCTTCTATCCTCCTGCGTGAAGTATCGAATCACCTCTGTGGGTATTGAATCATACCCACATGCCAGTGGGAAGTAAGAATTAAGGAGAGGTTTTATCGATTATCCGGCTCATGGTTCACCACACAACCTGCTCCCCTTGCACTCAGCAGTATAATACAGTGAATATAAAGGAGAAGGCCAGGGAACAGCAGTAGCAGGAGGTCCACATTTGAAATGAGCCAGTGATAAAAAAAATAAGAGGCAAAAATACATCTCTCAGTTGTTTCCCCCAGTGTTCAGACACTGTTTTCTATTAAATACAATCTGTAATTACACATTGATTACCCACTTCTTCCTTTAGTATACTTTGTCAAGTGGAAAAATGGCAGAAACCTTCTCAAATTATCTTCTGACACTCATAGGATCTTTTAAAGTTAATGAGAATGATTCAATGTGTTAGTAAAATTTGATGTGTTTAAGTTCTTCCATTTGAGGATACTTTGAAACAATTTGACTTTTAAAAAGAAAGATGTAGAGAGTATTCCAAAAGTGTTTACAGAATGAGGAATTTGGGTTAAATTTAGAAGATTCCAAAAGAACTGATGAGAAGTTTAAATTTCTAGTTATCACAGAATAGTTTACAAAAAAAAAAACACCCAGTAGACTGAATTTGAGGGCAAGATCCTTGCCTTAATGGTCTGAATGTCCCAGGCCTATTGGCAAAATGCCCTGTGTGTAATATATACTTCATAAATATGATGCTGATTTTTCCTGCCACGGTGAATACACATTTAATGAAGTAAATATGATTTGAGTAATCTGAACAGGCAGTAATTAAGAGAAGAGAGTTATATCTATACTTCCTGAGTCTGAATCCCATCTTTACCACTTAGCTGTGTGAGATTGGCCAATTTACCTAACTTCTCTATCCCCCTCCATTTCTCCCCTGTAAAATGGGGATAATAACCCCCCACTGAAGGATTTAATGAGTTAACACAAGAGTGTAGGGCCGTATCTAGGACATAATAAGAGCTCCATAAATATTAGCTATTGGGTTTAACCTGCCCAGAAGAGAGGCTATATAATTTGCTTGAAGAGGCCCTGGAAGGGAGGTATCCAAGGCCATTGTGATATATGTTAAATCCCTATCAAAGAATCTAAGTTAAAGTTTTAAACAAATACCCTTTAACATTAGAAACAAGTTCACTGATACAACCTGTGAGCCTGGATATCCAGGTTCTCCGTGGTAACCGCCTTCACCAGATTCTCCACGCAGACCCTGTCAGAATGAATAAGACTTAGTGAGTTCCCAGGGCATCTTTAGTGTTCCTATTGAAGGCAGCCTCCCCTGCAAGATGTCACCTGAAAGTCACAAAAAAAGAGTTCACTGTCTGTGCTCAGTCCTCTTAGGATGTGGAGTTGGCGAGAAATAGGGTGGGAGTTCCGCTTATGCTGGGAAAATGTAAGGCCAGATTCTTACTCTTTCCCAGGCTTTGCACATCTCCTTCCAATGACTCAGCTAGTGATGGAAGCAAAAATACTTTGTTTAAATTACTCAAATTCCCATTTTACATAACTGGTTACTAAAAAGCCCATCCATTCCTTTTAAGGAATGTGGGCTAAATGCTGACTTGTGTTAAGGACACTTATTCCATGTGAGGAAACTCAGAATGTTGAACACAACAATGAGTGTGACATTCTGGAACAAAAGCCCATAAAGCACATAGAAAACTAGCAAAAAACTGGATTTAAAAACTTACAGGGTCTTAGAGCATTAACCTAGTTCTCTGGGCAAATGGTGAGCTGTTAAAATGATTCATCTGATAACTGATTTAATTTCTCCTTCAAATTAATATTTTCAGCTCTACAGAGAAGATACATTTTCCAAGATTGAGGATAATGCCCTTAATGTGAATTATTCTGCCTTTTTTTCTCATGTTGACTAGGCTATTGGTTGATTATTCATAGATTTGCAAAGAGAAAAAAATCTTAAACTCAGAATTAATCAATAGGTAGGTCAATTACTTATGCTTCTTAAGTTTTTAAAACTATTCAGATAAATGAGAAGCACTTCTATTAATCATTACTATTTTATTACTCTACACTTCAAGAGTTCATTTATAGACTTATAAATATGAACCAAGTTTTAAAAGGCATGAAGCTAGAAATTTTGAAACAGGTCGTGAAATGTTGCCTAATTTGCACATTACATTAGTGACATTCATAATGCAACACTTCTAAAACAATGTGACTCTATATAGCAAAGCTCAGACTCTTTTATTATAATTCCATGCATATATATTTATATTAAGAAATCATTTCAGCAAAGCAAAAGCAAGAACAAAACAAAAAACCTCAAATACAGTTTTTCTTTACATCGCTGACATGATATGTAACAAGACAGAAATCACCTGATAGCTTAGTAAATCATTGTTCTTTAACAAAGTAAGATAT
The DNA here is from genome assembly GCF_951640355.1 of Cnephaeus nilssonii. Classification (NCBI taxonomy): domain Eukaryota; kingdom Metazoa; phylum Chordata; class Mammalia; order Chiroptera; family Vespertilionidae; genus Cnephaeus; species Cnephaeus nilssonii. The sequence continues at coordinate 24,832,912 of NC_137088.1, read as the reverse complement.
AATGTATTAAAATGATAATAGATTTGGAAACATAGAAAAGCAGAATATAAAATAGTATGTACGTTATAATAGCCCCCTTATTATTTATGCAAATAAAGAAAACACAAACATGAAAATAATTGCAGGAGGGTGGTAGGGTTTTGAACATTTAAAAAATTAATGATATTTTTAATTTTATCATACTTAACAAATTAAGGTTTTCCCTTATTGCCAAAATATAATCTTTTCCATAAATAAAATCTCATTTGGAATTCAATTTTATTAGGCATCTTGCAAAAGCCAGAATGTCTAGTTTCATAGACAGTAATAAGCCGTATTTTCCCAAAGCCCAGGGAATGTTGTAATTTAGAGTTCAGTGCTTCTATAAGCTATGTTCTTCCAATAGTACTGGCTGATCTCAAGCAAGTTATAGTCTCAAAAACTTAAATGAGTCTACTTGACCAATGCTCCAACATTGGTTATCTAGCAAACTATTGACATGCTGAATAAACATATTAACCCTGAAGTTTACAAGTATCTCTCTCTTTTTTTTTTAATCAAAGCTTCCATAGGAAAAAAGAGCAAACAGTATTCATAAAGATTATAATGTATTTAAGGGAGCAGCTTCCCATTAGAGACAGCAGTTCGCACACATTTTTCTCTACTTCCAAAATGAGAGGTTGCTGTTCAAAAATGTCCCAATAAGAAAACAGTACAGAGGCCCCGAGAGCAATCAGTCCTGATGAAAGCAGGAGGACAGACAGCCCAGGAAGAAGCAATCCAAGAAAAAGAAACCTCCCATGTTTGAATATATGGGGAGGTGGTCAGTTTTGTGAAAGAGCTTTATGGTGAACTAGTAAAATGCTCATAGAACACAAAGCAAATGGGGAGAAAGGGTGACTCGGGAAAACACAAGTGATAGAGCTGTAAATATTGACCACAGTCATTATATGAACAATGACTGAATTGATCAAAATTAGAGAAAAGAAGTTTATTGCAAGGATAAGTTGGGAGAAAGTGTATAAAGAAGGAGATAGACAGGTCAAGAAAAATCTTTATCCTCCACAGTAGGAAATCAAACAAAATAAAACAGAAACAGACCCATAGATATAGAGAACAAATTGATGGTTGCCAGAGGGATGGAGGGTAGGGAGATGGTGGAAAAGGTGACGTGGGATTTAAAGAAGAAAGAAAGGAAGGAAGAAAGAAAAGCCAATACTTAACTATCAGAGAAAAATGAAATAATTCTTCCTACCTCACTGCTTAAAACTCAAGAAATTGCCTTACAGAACTAATCTTGTATCAAGCCAGGTTTACCACATAAAAGTGGAGGCAAAACTCTTCAGTCGGTTCCACCAACAAGAAATTAGAGGTCCACAATACATTATATCCTAAAGGGCAGCCTGAACTAGAATCTGCCATACACTGAAAACCCAACGTATCTATTTTACAATAAATTTGTCATAATAGTACATTTATTTAAGTTCAGAGAACTAGAGAAAGGGGGTTAGAAAAACAAAATTTTCTTTACTCTTGAGTATAAAAAGCTTCAAGAGCTTAGAGAAGTCTTGGTCAGGGTCTAGCTATGAAAATACGATAAAATATACCACAAATGAACCCACAGTGAGAGCCTGAAGGGGAACATATTCTGATTCAGGAACATACTGTGTAAATCAAGGTCTAAATCCCAGTCAACAAAGGGAAAAAAATGAAAGAAATCAATCAATCAATAGAAAAAGATCCAAAACTGAAAACCAAGAAATAGCAAAGTAAACACATCACTTAGAAAAAGGAAGGCAATAATACTGGAAGAAAAAAATCCAAAGATATGAAAGTGAGTGCTCCTGAAGATCTGGGAACAAGGGGGAAGAATGAGCAGAGAAATGGTTTTCATTATAAGCTTGAGAGTACAAGTTGGCTTTAAAGTTAGGCACAGGTTTGGCTCTGATTTAAATTAAATAAAAAAGGAAGACATAGGAGATGAAGTAATATAGAAAATCAAAAATAAGCAAGACCCAACTGAGTAGAGGACCCACTGTTCAGGGATTTAGGTAAACTACACATAAAAGAATTAAATTTAGTTAAACTACATCATAAAAGAATTAAATAATTCAAGAGTAGGAAATTCGTGCCTCGAGCCACTAAATTTCCTCCAAAAATATAGCTTAGTCTATTATAGTCTCTTTCTGTCTTTTTGGGGATAAAAACAATGGGATAAAATTATATTTCAAGATATTATTTATTTTATAATTGTTAAGATTTAACTAATAGCACAAAGATTATCTAAGAATTTATTTCAAATCGTAAACATTGTTTAAAAGAAATAATATTTTAGTTGGTATCAACAAAACTTGTTTAAATTTTTAAGACTTGGGATTTCTCAGTATCCATGCTTTATCAACATTTTTGGTTTACAGACATATGAGTCCCATTACTTCTCTCTCTCTCTCTCTCTCTCTCATATTCACCCATTCCCAGGCTCACAGGTGACATAAGTCAATTTCTGACTTTTCCATGAGAATACTAGAAACATGGGAATACTAGAAACAAAAATGCCAGCATAGTATGACAAGACTATGTTAGAGGTAAATCAACACAATAACCTTAACTCTTATTTCCAAGAGCATTCTGATCTTTGGTTTTGAATCCTGTCTCCACCAACTATTAGTATAGTAATATGTGTGGCCTCTGACATATTACTTTGATAAACCTACATATCATTTCCTCTCTTATCCATAAAAAGTAAGCAATGATGCTTATAACTCCTAGGGCTTTAGAAAGGTTTACATGAGATAATATAAATAAAGGTCTAACACAGTGACTGCTGCTAGATAAATGCTTAGTAAAATACAATTTCCACTGATATCCCCACATCCCACCCTCAAATCACATCATTTCCCCTTTGGAAATAGTAAAACTCAATTTTTTCCCTTTAGTTCATGACTATGAGATCCCCTTATACATTCATAGGAAGCCTTCTTTAAATGGAAAAATCATTATTTCAGGGGTAAAAGCCATTCTCTAAGGTATCAGCTTATTTTCAATCTAAATGAAATATTATAGCAAGCTATAGAGGGAGCATAGAGGAACCTATAAACTTTCCCATCTCCATGGAAAAGATCCCCATGGAAATTTCCCAGAGATCCTCATGCAGCCTCAGACAGCCCAACCAGCACTCCCCTTGATCTCAGACAGAACTACTTAACATGCCATAGGTATGGAACAAGAAGCAATTCTTCCAGAAAGCACTGACCTTCAATCCTGGCAGACCTTGTCTTCCTCTTGACCCCTAAGAATAGAAGAGAAATGAAGACCTTAGAGAAGAAAACAGCCAATTTTCACCCCAACCAACTGTTCTCTTCCACAGAAGCATGTGAAGTACATTCCATGAGCAGTTATACCTGAGGACCAACATTTCCGGTTTCCCCCTGAGGGCCATCGTAACCAGAACTTCCCTGAAAAGTAAAAGGTAAAGGAAAGATTAGTTTAGATATCTGTATACTTTTTCATTTATTCTCTAGACATGGGCTGTCCAATACAGAAGCCAGTAGCCACATGTGGCTATTAAGTTTAAATTTAATTTAAATTTTAGTTCCTCAGTTACACTAGGCACATTTTACGTGTTCAGTAACTCCATGTGACTAGTGGCTACCATATTGGACAGCACAGATATATATATGATCTCAGGAAGTTCTATTGGTCAACACTCCTTTACAATGCTGCCTTACTTCTGGTGTTTTAAAATATTCATGTTCTAGGCATCTTTCCCCAAAGATGGTTCATTTGACAACTCCTCAGGGTTCACCATGTTGAGACAGTGGTCATACATATTCTCCAGCAAGCCATGCTTAATATTTGAAAAATACTAGCACTTCCCTTTCTACCTGCATCCTATAGGGTACAGAGTGGCAGACAGAAACAGAAGGTAGAAGCGTGTCTCTTCATAGGTGGAGTATCAATACATACAGATTATGGTGGAGGGAGAGGTTATACACAGTCACAATGAGGAAACTGTCTAGTGCTCTCAACTTCTTTAAGGTCAGAAGTGGGAAAATGTGTGGTGTCCAGAAAAAAAATGAGTTCATCTTTCAGGAAAAATGGAAACCACATGATCCCAAATAGAGATATCTTAGACTATTATTCAGTGAAGTCGCATGCTAACTCAATAAGAATACATAAATTGGGAAGGAATGTGAAATGCAGAAACAAAAACATTTTGTGCAGAGTGTTCTTCCAACTGTCATTTATAATAAATTAAATTCTGAAATAATTTTTCCCACAATGTGAAGAAAGTGTTAATTAAATTATGGTAGAAATGTTGACAAAAAATTATGGTAGAAATGATTATTGAAATAGTATGCAACAATTAAAAATTATCTTTATGAAAAGTTTATAAGTAGAAAATTATGCTATATGTTCTTTTCAAATATGCTAAATTCTGTGAAAGAATAATTTATTCCAAATATAAAGATAAAATGATGATTCCTCATTTTCTTACATTACTATACACTAGAACATTTTTAAATAAGCCCATGAGATCCTCATCTGACTTTCTCAGGGAAAGCAACTTTGCCATCAAAAAAGTTAGGAAAGTTCAGAAAGTGATTATTTTCCTGGTAACTGGAACTATTTAGTTTGTCCTCTACATTTTATTTTTCTGTATCTGAAAATATCTGTTATTTTTCAGATTTTTCAGATTTCCTACAACTTTTGTGATATCATACTATGTTAGTGCAGTTTGGGTAATATTATTATACTTAAAATCCTTTTTTTCTTGAAATATTAATGTTTATTGCATGTAATATTATTATATTTAAAATTGTTTTTCTTGAATAATTGGTGTTTATTGCATGTAACATTATTATATTTAAAATCCTTTTTCTTGAGATAAAAAAATACATTGGGGATTTTTTTAGTTAAGTAGTTCATATCATGGAGAAGGTTTTAGATATAGCACTGTTGCAATTGGTCTAGATATAATAAAGGTTCTTTCTTAACCTTTTGCACTCGGATGTCGAGTGTGACTCGATATGGTTAGCATCGGTAGCAGGAATCGAGAAAAAAGCAAGCGAGTGCAAAGGGTTAAAATGTTTATCATTTTCTCATTTCAATAGTAAACAGGTTTTTTGTTTGTTTGTTTGTTTGTTTTGCAGCCAACATAATGAAGGAATTATTTGGGCTGATGCAGGAACCATTGGATAAAAGAATTTGGGAAGCAAAAAATGTACAGTCTCAGACTATTATTGCTCAGATTACTCAATCATTCGAAAGAGGGGGAAAATATGTTCACAATAGATTAATCTGGTGAACACCATCATAATCAAGTGAACAAATTAATGTATCAGTAATGGGACAGACTGACAGTGTCCCTCCTGGTGAGAAGGGAACAGCACTTCTTAATCTCCTGCCAAAAATGTTTAACCTGAATCTAGTCAGAAGGAAATACTCAAACAAATCCTAATTGAGAGGTGTTTAACAAAATAGCTGTTCTGGAATGTCAACGTCAGTTGTGATTAAAGGAGACAAGGGAGGAAGACAACTACTTCCTTAATTGGAACCCAAAACAACAACAATAAAAATAGCCATAGAGGGCACTGTTGGTACAAGGGTGGAAATCTGAATATGGTCTGTAAAATAGAAATAACTTTGCATCAATATTAAACTTCTTGAGTGTGATGATTGCATTGTGCCTCAATAGGAGAATGTCTTTGTTTTTGAAGAATATTTATTGAATATGTAAAAGCAAAATGTCATGATACCTTCAATTAATCCTCAAATGGCTCAGCAAAACATGTATATATAACAATTGGTGTTCATTGTACTATTATACTTGCAACTACAACTTTTTCTATAGACTTAAATTTTTTCTGAATAGAAGGTGGGGTAAAAGCTATACAGGCTCAGCATAGAATCTTTCAACAATTCAGATAATAAAAAGAAATGAGTAATTTCTGGGTGTTTATCCCTCCAGGAAAATAGATATAGATATATTCAACCAATTAGGATGCTTGTTGAATACAGAGTTTTATAATCTGTTTTTTTTTCACTTAATATTACATCATGAATGTTTTACTTGTTATGAGATAGTCTTCTAAATTATTTTTCATGGCTTAATAATATTTTATCATGTGGATTTGCCATTGTTCATATAAAATATCTCTTATCATTGGACATTTAAGCATTATAGTAATTAAAAATCACTACATTGATCATCTATGGAGCTGAATCTTTATATTGATTCATGATTTACTTCTGGATTAACTTCTAGAACTGGAAATACTGGATCAAAGTGTTACCCTAGACCAGTGGTCGGCAAACTCATAAGTCAACAGAGCCAAATATCAACAGTACAACGATTGAAATTTCTTTTGAAAGCCAGAACTGTTGGTCCAGAAAGAAACTCACTACAGACTGATTCATTTGCCTGTCAGCATAACTATTATTGCTCGTCGCACATTCAATTCTTATAAGTATATCTCTAGTGACACATGATTTCGCTCATCTAGGGGAAATGATGAACAACATAGACTGATGAACAAGAACAGAACCAGAAACAAGGAGGCATCGATCGGACTATCGGGCCTCAGAGGGAGGATAGGGGAGGGTGGGGGGAGGGGGGAGAGATCAACCAAAGGTCTTGTGTGCATGCATATGAGCCTAACCAATGGTTAAGTTCAACAGGGGGTTGGGGCATCCATGGGGAGGGGTGTGGGATGGGAATGGGGGGATGAGGACAAATATGTGACACCTTAATCAATAAAGAAATTTAAAAAAAAATAAATAAATAAAAAATAAAATGTCAAAAAAAAAAAAAAAAGAAAAGAAATTTCTTTTGAAAGCCAAAAACCGACTTCTGCGCATGGGCCACGAAGTTTCAATCGCACTTTACGTGTGCGCCCACACGTGGTATTTTGTGGAAGAGCCACACTCAAGGGGCCAAAGAGCCGCATGTGGCTCGCGAGCCGCAGTTTGCCGACCACTGCCCTAGACAGAACACCAGGGAGTCTCCCCCTATGGCCAAACTGGCAGCAGAGAGAGGTTCTTACACCCAGCCTGCCAAAAGCTAGCAAGATAATTGGATAGAAAAAATGCCCTCCCCTTCCTCTCCCTATAAGAACCTTGGGCTTGAGCAGGAAGAGGGATGATCCTTGAGACAAGGGTGATGTGATTGGTCTTTGAGACGTGAGTTCACCATTCTCTCAGGTCATGTGCCTCCTAAATGAAGCCTGTTTCCTTTTGCACCAGCACCTGCCTCAGGAATTTGGCTTTTGTTGAGGCAGGCAGCCAAACCTCCATTTTTCAGCTTGGTTATGAAAGGACATACGCATCTTAAGCCCTGGCAGACATAGTTGGCGGCTACATAACACTCTCTCCCCTTTCTTCCTTGCAAAGAAAATCTGTTTTGTTTAGGGCAATAACATGCCCAGCTCCAAGGGATGAATTGTGACAGGTCTAAGCCAATCATGGCAATTTCCTTTGTCAGAGACTTGCTTTCTCTGGCTTTCTTAAAACAGGCAAGGGCAGATGGGGAGCAAGGACCCAGTCAATGGACTAAATGAGCTAAAAAGAGAAGATTGCTGGGAGTGCCCTGATGGAAGGAAAGCCCCTTTCCCTCTGGCATTGTATGTAAAGGTGAAGGTAAGATTCTTGGGCTGCCAAGGCCACGGACCACCCTGAGGATGGCACTGTGGAAAGAAAGGGCCTGAGTCCCTGTTGACAACACTGGGTTTTGATGGCATCGCTGAGCTCGTGTACCAAACCTGGAATCACTTTTCCCTGGGTTATCAAACATGCCTATTAGCTAAACACCGCCAGTCCGGTTTTCTGTCACTTGTATATTCAAAAACATAAATGTCCTAAGGTTTTGTCAAAAATCAGCAGTCCTAACTGAGGTGTGTTACACCTGATTGCCTCCCAAAAGGGTTCTATTGTCAAGTCTTCTGCACCAGCTAGTATCCTTTTCCATGTGTACCAGTTTTCATGCTCCCCAGAAGTGCTAGAGCATGACTGTTTTTTTGTGAGGGTCTTTTGTTTTGTTTTGTTTTTTATTCCTTCCCCAATACTAGATTTCTCAATTTGGTTTGAAAGACCTCTTCATCAGGGTACCTTCTCCATACAAATTGCAACATCTAAGCTGCCCTTCTCCATTGGACTCAAACAAATAGTGGCGAAAGAGTGCCCCCTAGAGGGCTGTCTTCTAAATTCTTAGAGCACCCTTCTTTAAGCTCATCATGGGGAAAAGAAACCATGGCAAACACAAATGCAAAATAGCATGGCACTGCTTCAGAGACTTATAATTTTTGTTTGCATGCACAATTCAGGGATCTGAAGTTCAAGGTTAACCCTTAGGACCTCTGAAAGCTGTGAGCACGAGGTTCCTCCCATGGCTATCTAGATTGAGTTCCTTCCCAGTTGTAAAACCATGAGCCAGTCATGGGACCAAAGCTCAATTTACACATGGACCGTGACCTTTCTCCTCATGATAACCACAAATAGATGGAAACTTTGAAATGGCTTCTCTAATCAGCCCACTTGCATGTGATGAAACTGAGACCCAGGTGATTTAAGGATTTCTGCTATTCTCTTAGCTCCAGTCCCATAGCTGAATAGGTTGTTATTATTGAGTGGATGGTCACAGGGCTCTCTAAGCTCAACTCACCAAAGAAAACATTCTCAGTGAAGTTTATCCAAAATAACTAATTGACAACAGAATGAGATAATCTTGCAGCAAATCTAACAGTTTTCTCACATGATAATAATCGTGTTACCAACTGGATTTCATTCAGGACCTGGACCTATAAAAATGCACATGAACTAGCCACAATCCAGGAAAGAGAACTGATGTCCTAAGGTTTTGTCAAAGGATACAAATTGGAGTTGAAAGCAAACAGAGGTTGCTCTACAGTTGTAAACATGCTGGTATGCAGACCTCATTCCTGGAAATTGGGAATGATGAGATGTGAGGTCTGAGACACTTGGGTTATTTTAGTCATTTTTCAGTCATGCATTTTAATGTCTGGCACATAAAAATCTAAAAATGGCTTCTGACAAGTTAGCGTCTGTCGAGTTAACGAGTCTTTTTCCTTCGGTGATGTCTTCTGTCACAATGCTGCTAGTCTTTGGCATTAAACAAAGGGCCTATCTTTAAAAAAGGCTAGTACGCAATTCACATCCATCAACGCTGGCAGAGATGGAAAGCAAGCCAGCAGTGTAATGACCTTGAGCATCTTTTAAATCAAGGCATCGTTATAAAAGTGGAGGATTTTAAAACTGGAAAGATCTCGGGGATCACTGAGTCCGATGCTTTCATTTTGGATATGAAGAAACCAAGGACAAAAGAAGTAAAGCAATATGTATTACTAGTGTAGGGGAGATAAGATTTCTACACACACACACACACACACACACACACACACACACCCCTAAGAGACAAGGATGCAAGGACAAGGATATTAGTGGGGATTAACATTCAGAGCTTCTGTCTCTGACAATGGAGTTCCACAGGATTGCTCTCTGATTTTTTATGTTGATCCAACCAGAATGCCAAGTCTTCTGCACCAGCTAGTATCCTTTTCCATGTGTACCGGTATCCCCAAGCAAACAGAGACTTACCTGATGTCCACGCCTTCCTTTTTCTCCCTTAGGGCCCTGGATGTAACTATCAATTCCGAGATCCCCCTGAGAAAACAGAAGATTGCTTACCTCAAATGGAAAATATTACAGGAAGCATGATCTTTTTAAAAAAGAAGAAAGGCACCAAAGTAGACCTTTTTATTTTTATTTAAATTCCTTATTGTTTAAAGTATTATATGTAGTATTACATATGTCTCCTTTTTTCCCCATTGACCTCGCCCCGGCCGTTCCCACCCACACCCCCACACATGCTGTCACCCTCCTACTGTCTGTGTCCATGGGTTATGCTTAGATGCATGCATACAAGTCTTTTGGTTGATCCCTTCCCTCTGAGGTTAGATGGTCTGTTCAAAGCAGACCCTTTTAATTATCTAGCCCGACTCAATAATCCCAAATATGCAATGCAATTAAAATTCCAAACTCTGTAAGAACCCAAAAAGTTCTATAAGATGGAACTCCAATCTCATTGTTTTTGTTTTTACTATACCAACATAGGCTGAATGATGACTCATTTGTGAATAATTAATTGTTCTCTGCCTTTGTGCTCAAGCAAACAGTTTACAAATCCTGGGATTAAAGCAGCAGAAATCCCTCAACCACCACTCACAGATTCTCCCCTTAATCCGGGCTCTCCACGCTCTCCAGGTTGGCCAGGCGGTCCTATCAAGCCCTTAAATCACAATGAGAAAAAAAAAAAGTGTCACTTTTTAAATCATCTATCACCTAAAGGAAAGAAAAGGGGGAAATGAGAGTCAAATTAAAAGAGAAATTGAGTGCTTGAACTTTAAGGCACTCACTGCCGAAGAGGTGAGGTTGAGACACAGAAAAGAACACACTTGTATTAGAAATCTGTGATATGGTTGACACTAAGTGTGCATTTAACCTTCACAACTCACAAATTGAGGCTTAGGGAAGTGGAACCCGGTCTCCCTATTACCAAATCCCTCGATCTTTCCACTTTTCTGTGATGCTCCCACACAGAAACACATGTAAGAAAAACAAGAAGGCTTTCTCTATCACAAACATGGGCAGCATTAGCAGAGCAAGATCTCAAAAAAAAACACACACAAAAAAAAACGCCGAAACCGGTTTGGCTCAGTGGATAGAGCGTCGGCCTGCGGACTCAAGGGTCCCGGGTTCAATTCCGGTCAAGGGCATGTACCTTGGTTGCGGGCACATCCCCAGTAGGGGGTGTGCAAGAGGCAGCTGATCAAGGTTTCTCTCTCATCGATGTTTCTAACTCTCTATCCCTCTCTCTTCCTCTCTGTAAAATATCAATAAAATATATTTTTTTAAAAAAAGAATGTGGCATTTAAAAAAAAAACACATGAGGAAAATATTTCCAGATCTCCTAACTGCTGTAGACAGGGGACCAGAGAGGCAAAGCAACTTGCCTTAAGACTATGACATGATAAGCAAATTATTATTTCTCTTAAACCTGTCATTCGTGGTACCATATCTGTGTAGTAGTTCCCACAGAGCCACAGAACCTTCCTCAGATGTTGTTACGTGCCTGGTTCTGGAGGGTATACATCACACTCTGAAAATAATGAAGTGGGAAGCCTAAGAAATGGAATTCTCTCTAGGGTCCTATGAAAGCTACCTCATAATGACCTGAAACCCCTCCTTCCCTCTATCCTGGCCTGATACAAGAAATGGAAGTTAGTTAATTCTAAATTCTTATTCTTCTGCTTAATTTACTAGGTGGGCAGATTTCTTTGACTTCTCTGAGACAATTTTCTCACTTGTAAAACAGACATACCTATCCTATAGGGTTGTTACAGAGATTAAATGGAATGATAAATTAAAATGCCAGGTACAGCACCATATGGTTCATATGGTTCCTATTATGATTTGTACAGCTTCTAGTTCTTCCTTTTTCTGACCCAGACACTGGCTTCCAGAGTGATCTTCCAAGCCTATAGCTTTGAACATCCATCCCTGCCTAGAAACTTTCAATAGCATCTGATTATGCCGTAGCAAAAAACAAAACCCCTAAACGTGGCATGGCATTGACTCCAGACATTCCTCCCACTCTTAATGCTTTTTATCTCACCTTCCACTCCTGTTAAATTAGAATCCTTGTTTGTCCTAACCCACTCTGAGTTCTTCTAACACTAAGCCTTTCCTTTTTCTTCATCTGAAATACACTGAGTGTCTCTCTCACAAAGATCTTGGGTTAAAAAATGTCTTCAGCCTGGCTTGTAGCTCAGTGGTTGAGCATCGACCTATAAACCAGAAGGCCACTGTTTGATTATGCATCAGGGCATATGACCAGGGTTGCTGGTTAGATCCCTGATTCTGAAGGAGGCAGCTGATCAATGATTCTCTCTTATCATTGATGTCTCTCTCTCTCTCTCTCCCCCTCTCTCTTCCTCTCTGAAATCAATTAGAAATATATTTTTTTTAATCTTGATTTCCAGTGTGCCCTGGAATGCCAGAGTCCTCTCCACCCTTCAACACCATTCTCAAATGCCACAGACCTAAGTGTGGAAGGTTGGTCTCTTGCCCCCATCTTCTCCCCCTAAACATCTGGTTGTTACTCATCCTTTAAATTTCATTCCATCTTTACTCCCTCCAAGAAGCCTTCCTGACTACACAGGCTGGATCAGATCCCCCTGTCATTTATCTCTCCTTCATGCATTTATCTCACCAGTAATCTTACATCTATTTCTATGATTATTTCATTAACTATCTCTTTCCCATAGAGGCCAATTCTGACATACAGAATGCTTCCCATTCTACAGTCATGCCTAAATTACAATAGATGCTCACATCTCGATGATTGACTAGATGAAGAAACACCACTCTATTTTAGATTCCTCTCCAAGTCACTGCGCTCCCATTCATTCTTTATTTGCACCATTCTTGCAGCCTTTATTTTATCCTATCTTGTATTGTAGTTCCTCCTACAAACATCTTATCTCCTGTACCAGTTAATAAGCTCTTTGTTATTCATAATCATGACTTATTTACCTTTGAACTCTAATTTGTGTCTAGCAAAATCCCCTACAGGTAGAAAACACTTGAAGTTTATTGAATTTCATTAAATTCGATGAAAACTAAAGGCTTTCCGGTCTTGAAGAAAGTGTGGTGTCCTCCACTTTCTCCAAAATCTGATTGACAAACTGCAGGTTGGAAATTAAACCTCAATAAGGAGCCATTTCTTGTGAGTTCCTGTTTCATTTATCAGGAAATCAATCCATGCCTTTCAGTTAAGTCTAATTCCATGTGGGGTACCAAAAAACATAAGTAAATAAATGTCATCCCCCTTATCTAATTCAATCAAGCAACAGAAGCTGGTTTTAGTACCATGTTGAGGTGGATCCTTCAGGCTGTATTCTATAATTAATTAGTAATGTCTGCATTGGGCACGGGAAGGGAGTGTTTAGTACATACGCCTTCTCTTACATAGAAATACAAATATCAGCATGAGGTAGGGTATAGTCACTGTTATGCAGATAGTACAAATAATGTACATTGGAAGAATATAGAGAAGGGGGAGATCCCTGTAGATTATCATGGTCAATGAGGGCATCATGAGGAGGAATGGCAGGAGCTGGAAATTGAAGAAAAAGTGATAATCAAATAAACACTGAAGATGGAGGCAGAGAAAAGACATTCCAGGATGGGGTACCTAGCATGAGCCAAGACACAGAGGTGGGCCTGCATACGGAAACTTCAGGGGACAATGAGTAGTATAATTTGGGAAGGATTCCTTTTTATTATTTTTCAATTACAATTAACATACAACATTATATTGGTTTCAGGTATACAATGTAATGATTAGATATTTACGTAACTTACAAAGTGATCACCCTGATAAGTCTAGTATCCACCTGATGCTATAATAGTTGTTACAATATTATTGACTATATTCCCTACACTGTACTTTACATCTCTGTGACTATTTTTATTACTGTCAATTTGTACTTCTTAATCCTAAGAAGGACATTTCTTTACCAAGATTAGTGAAGACTGTTGTTAAAAGGCCTTGGATATAAGACCAAATCATTGGCAACAGGGAAACATAAAAGCTAGTGAGATCAGGAATGACAACTATGGTTCTGATACAAAAAACAAAACAACTAAGTAACTTGGTTTACATTACTCATTTCACTAACAGCAGATTCAGGCCTTAAGTTATAGGTTCCAAATAGTCATCTAATACTTATTGCCCTCTAACTCCCTACCTAGTAGTTAACCCACTAGATGATTCTTTCCCAAAACTTAAAAGTAAACTGTCAAGGTCAGTTTAGCCAGTAGAAACTTGAGACAAAATATCCTCATACTTTACCCGATTTCCCCAATTTCCTTTTTCTCCAGATGATCCTGGGATTCCACGATTACCCTAAATAAATAAATATGCAAAGAATCTTCGTTACATTAGTCACATCAGAAATGTTTTTCACATAGTTTCACATTCTAGCCAATGGTAGAAACTTCATTTACCATTCTATTTCTGAATATGGGACAGACCAGAAGCCCTGAACAATCCTGACCCTTTGAAAAGCAATCTAAAATTACAGAAAACAAATTTTAAAATATTTTACATACATTAATGAGCTGATTTAGAAAAAAGAGAGGGAGAAGGAGAGAAATCCTTAGAGTTCAGAATGAAGAGAAAGCAGGAATCAACAGAAGCATTAGCCATTGGCTGTCATAAGGACTTCTGACCACTCAGTGTGAGTGTGAAAAACCACAAGCTGATCATTTATTTTAAAGTGGTCCTAGGAGGTGGTGCCACCAAAGACATGGCAGAAGCAAACAACCTTCAGCTCAGGCCTTAATAACTCCTCAGAGATCAATTAAAAATTCAATTAAAATTAAGTTTAAGTCAAAAGTCACAACATACATGTAGGAGACACCAGGATAGGGGAACCAGCAGAAACAACAGACAACAAAATCAGACTTGCAATGACTATAGATATTGGACTCATCATATACAGAATATAAAATAAGTAGATTTAATAAATTAAATAAGAAAAGAATTTGTGTGTTTTTTAAGAAAAGAAAACAAGCAACTATTTTTAAAAGAAAGCAGATCTGAGAAAGAATCAAATAGAACTTTCTGAAGTGAAAATTGGAATAATTGAGATTAAAAATCTAATTGACAGGTAAAAAGGTATATTAAACAAAGTGACATAAGGATTAGTGAATTAGAAACTAAAGAAATTATTCAGAATGTATCACAGAAAGACAAAGAAATAGGAAATATGAGGGAGAGGTTAAGAGACATTGAGTATAGAATGAGAAAGTCTCACAAATTTTTAATTAGACTTCCATAAAGAGATAATAGAGAAAATTTAAAAGATAAAAATTTTTAAAGGTTTATTTGCTAAGGATTTTCTAAAACATAGAAGGCACAAATGCTCAGGTTCAAAAGCCTAATAAGTCCCAAGCAGATAAATAAAAATGAATCCACACCTGCACATCATATTGAAACTGCAGAACACTAGGAACAAAGGGGAAATATTAAAGCAGCCTGATATATATATTTTTTAAGATTGCTGACCAAGGAACAATTAGTTTGATGGATAACGTCTTAACAGTAATAACGAAAGACAGAGAAACACAAGCCAGAAAACTATGAAATCACATTTCAAAGTGCTGGAAAAAAAACGTTTACCCAAGAACTGTCCTTCAAGAAAAAAAAAAAAAAAGATAAAATAAAGAGATTTTCAGAAAAAAAAAACAAAAAACAAAGGAGTTTATGAACTTCATTAAAGGAAATTCTTTTAAAAGTCGTGCCGTAGACAAAAGAAACAAGACCTTTTCATGTTCTTTTGAAGGCATCAGTAATAGTAGTAAATATGAGGGTACAGCTAGATAAGCATTGACTAAATAACACAATAATTAAAGTGTCGAGTTAGTAGAATTTAACCAAAAAAATGGAAATAAAATACTGGGCAATAACATGTAATACAGGAGGCAGCTAGTTAGAGATATGTTTCTAAGGTTCTTCTATTTTGAAGATAAGGGCAAATATATAAATTAACTTTAGACATTGTTGAGCATACATGTTAAAAGTTTCTAGACTGGCCAGACAGTGTGGCTCAGTGGATTGAGCATCGTCCTATGCACTGAGATTAGATATTTACTGAGAGGTCGCTGGTTCGATTCCCAGTCAGGGCCATGCCCGGGTTGTGGGCTCAATCCTCCATCTGGGGCGTGCAAGAGGCAGCCGATCAATGATTCTCTCTCATCATTGATGTTTCTATCTCTCTCTCTCCCTCTTCCTTCCCCTCTCTCTAAAATCAATAAAAACACATTTTTTTAAAAATTGTCTAGACTAATTGTGAAATGTATAAATAGAGGGTACAAATGCAAACTCATAGAGGGAGGAACATAGGATGAGAAACTTTCTGTACCTGTTCTCCATCCAAGCCGTCAACACCTTCCTCACCAGGGTCGCCCTGTGGAGCAAAGGATGAGAAGATTAGAGACGAGAGGGCCAGGTGCACATGGTTATTGCTTTGATGTTCATTTCCATACTAGTTTTTTTTTAATCAATTAGAAGAATCTAGACCTTCCAAAGCAGTGTTTACATACTGCATTCAATTATGATAAAGCAATGATTATTTTCTTTCTGAAATAGTCATTGGTGTTATATACTGTTTTTTTCCTGGTAGTTTCAAGGGGCCAAAGTAAAAGATAGAAGGAAAAAAACTCAAATTGTGAATGGATAGAAGGACTTCCATTTTAACTTTTGTGCTGGACACAAGTAACTCTTTCAGAAGACTGAATGAAACATTTCCCTTTGGTTGTCAGCAATGTTAAAGATGGCCCTTTTGTCGTTGACTTTTGTTAATTTAAAAATACCAGCAAATATGCCTGAATTAATCTGCATAATGGAAACCTAATCTTCGGTTAAGAAGGAACTAAATGGGAGTATATCCATATGTGTGCATTTGGGGAGACTTACAATTAAAAAGGCCCTTGAGAAAAGAAATGAAAACCTGAACGAGATAAGAATAAAAACTGGCAATTGCATAGTGACATCTGATCAAATATGCAATCACTTGCACATGATGGGCCCTTCAGTTTGCCAACTATTTCAAAACGATAGTTAACATATTTGTTTTAAAATATCTTCTGAAAAAAATTCAGAGTTTTGCACGCAGAATATACACGTGTGAAATAATTGATTTACTCATACTGTCCCCAGGAGGAAATCAAGTTTCAGGCTTTTTTTTTTTTTAACCAAAGTACAGCCAAGTTAGTGCATGAAAATAAGCATACCAAACTCCCAGAAATTACATGATATATTTGCTACAGGACAAAGCGGGGAATCAGTGCTACCCAGACACATGAGTAAAGAAACTTTACCAGCCCTTGTCTCTCTCACTCACCTCTTTGCAACCACTCCCTCGACAGACTGGGTACCTACTAAATATCCTATATAATAAGAGGCTAATATGCAAATTGTCCCCTCAACCAAAAGTTTGACTGGGAGTTCCACCAGGGTTGAGGCCGGCTGGCCAATGGCCTGCAGCCCCTCCCCCTGGCTGGCCCCACCCCCAATCGGCACCACCCCCACCCCAATTAGGGGCAGGGCCAGCCAGCCAACCTCCTGTGTGCCCTCCCCCAGCCAGCTGATCGGGGCAGGTTGGCTGGACCCCACCAGTGCACGAATTCATGCACCAGGCCTCTAGTTTTTTAATAAATGAATGAGAAAATGGATACTTTGCTTCTGAATATGAATGTAAAGTTATTCCCTTATTGTGCTAGTTCACTTCTTACTAGCCCTGTCCTAATGTCCCTCTTCCGTTTGACACCCATCTTGACCAATGCCTCCCAACCACACCTAAAATTCAGGAACAACTCTTTCAGATCATCATATATATATCTTACAACCTTAAACCTGAAATATATGTCATAAATAGCCATTCATTAGCATGGCAACTTGGCTCTGAATAACATCTGACACATCCCCTCGCCTAAAATTTTAAGCCCCACCTCACTCAAGCAAAGGAAAAGCAACTGGACATATTTATTTTAATGACTCAGTATTTTATTTCCCAAAGGAATTGTTCTCCAGTGTAAAAAGAGGGAAGAAAGTTGCCTACCTTCTCTCCTGAAAATCCTCGTTCTCCCTAGAGTTAGGAAGAAATAAAAAGAATTGAGCTTGAATTCCATTTTTTAAAACACTGTTTCATTTAGGAAACTGTATGTTCCCTGGTTTCAAAAAAGTGCAATTATTAGATCAAAAGGAAGATTTCTTTTCCAGCGACTGTAATGGACATCACAGTGCTCTGATTGCTACCACTTTCCTGTGCTTGGGACTTGGAAGAAAATTGCACCTTGCAACTCCTCACATAGTGGGGGTGAGCAGGCAACAGCAGGGACCTACCACTATGATTACAACAATCGTTTTTCAAACAAAAATGACAATACACTGACTAACACACAAGAGAGGGCTTCTAGGAACAACAGAACAAATTAACGGAAAGAGTAACTTGTTAAAATACACAGAACATGGTCATTGTGGTCAGAAAAACTCTCTACAGGACTCTGGGATGGTAGAAACTTTTTTTCTGTCCTTATTACAGGAGATTCCCTAAACCTGGAAGGTTAAGAGACATTGAATGCAACCACTCACAAAGAGTGCCCCACCAATTACCCTTTAGTGTTCGCAAAGCCTGCCTTCCACCGGCCTGTACTGTGACTCTTTCCCAGGGTTTTTTTTCTGGTGTCAGAGCCTGTATACCCACAGAACAGAAGTGCCGGTGAATGGCCACCCTCTAGGAGCAGCCCTCGACTAATACCTGATAGGACTGGGTGTCTGAATACCCCAGCTCCCTCACCCCTTGAGTGGGATAACAACGAGGTGCATGTTCGATGTTGGCTGCCAGAGTTCCTCAGCAGGATTAAGCTCTGCCTCCCTTGGGGATAATGTAATTGATGATGAACCCTTTTAGGCCACCTTCCCTCCCTGTCTAGCTTCTCCACTGCCTGCTAGTGTTTACTGAGATCGCTTCCCAGTAAACTATTTACACGTGATTCCTTTTCTCAGGCTCAACTTCTGGGAAGTCCTCCATCTCAGGAGGAGCCCAGATACTATACCTAAGCTGAAGAATTAAGGTTTTCCTCACACTCAAAGGACGAAACAGAGATAAGGGGAGAATTCCACAGTTCGAGGTCACACTTACTTTCAGTCCTCTCATACCCGGACATCCTTCCTCACCTCGGGGTCCAGGAAAACCTTGGGGCCCTCTTGCTCCCTGTGAAATAAAGATACACGTGGAGACAGTCAAGCACCCAACTACTTCAAACCAGCAATGATGACTATAAGAATGACTAAAACACGACACGGTCCTTACAATTACTCCTACATCCTCAGAGACCAGACTGGATCACCAGCAAGGCAGTCGGAATGTTCACCCATCAACAATCCACATCGGTAACCCCAAATCATACAAATCCAGATTATCTATAATTTGTTATTAATTCAGTCAAGACACATGGGCAAAACTTCAGCCTTCAAACAAAACAGGGGTGTGTCTGAACATTTCCTCCAGGCAGCTAAAACTAGATGGTTTCCTTGTAGTCCCACGGAGAATAAACCACTATTTCACTCTTTCTCTTCTGGATGAAATCCTGTCCATACCTAAGGTATGGATCACTTGTCGCCTCCTCTTCTAAGAAGACTTTTCTCTTATGTCGTGTGTTACTGTTTCTGTGTTATATTGTTTCCTGCCATGATGTGAGCTTCTGGGCGACAGGGACAATGTTTCATTTATTTATCTCTGGGTCTCCAGCCCTAAGCACGGTGTCGCACGGTGTCAGGCATACAGTAGACATCCAATCAGGATTTGAAGAATTATTTCCTGAATTGTATTCATGAATATAACCTTTGATCTAGGCATTAGATAGGAAGGGAATGGTAGATGGCATGCCTTTTGCCAAACTGATCAAATATAAATTAGAAAATATTGCATACCCCATAAGCTTTCGTCAGACTACTTATAAACATGGCTACATCATTAATAGTAACAAATTACCTGCAATTTAGCTCAGGATCAACAACTACTATTACATGTATGCACATTAGACATAGGCCACATTTCCAGTCATCACAAATTCACTCATTAAAACAACGAAATGACCATACTTCCTCATGAAACACCTTCTAGAGACGATATAGCTGCACAATTTGTACACCTGACATTTGTTATGGTACCTGGTTATCTTTACATAGATATTTTATATCCACTTTATTTTTTAAACCCATTTTTAAATAACGTAGATGAGAAAAACTTTCATAACTTAAGTGCAATTAAGTATTACTAATATTTGACCCATTTTACCATATTCCGTCACAGAAAAAAAAAAAAGATTTAGTGCTCACATGTTCACCTTCTTCACCAGGATGACCAGGTAATCCCCCAGGCCCCTTTTCTCCCTGAGAGGAAAAGAAATCAAAATAAATAACTTGGACTCTAAATTCTTCATTTCTCAAATCTACATGAAATAAAAATTGTTACTAATAGATAACCTTGTCTCACTGAGTTGACATTTTATTGAGAATCTACTAAATGTTGAGCACCATGTGCAGAGACATATAGAAACAAGTATTCCTGGTCGATTTCACAGTGAAAACTTGAATACCTGTCTGTCTTAATTTTTGGCACATCAACCTATTTTTATTTTTCTAAAACACCTTTTTAAGCCATTCTATTGTGAAAATACATAAGAAAATTAGTTTCTAGTTAAATGTGTAAGGGAAACTGTTATTCTTAAAGAGGGCTTTGACCTTGTTTTACAAAACATCAGTAAGCAAAGGTGTTACCAACCATACTACTTATTTTCGTAGGACTCAGCTATTTAGTCTCTCTTATTATTTTTAACTTCTTCGTAGAGACCTAAAAACACAAAGCATTTATTCTCAAGAGAGGTTGGCTTGCCGTGTTACAGCCAGACTTGTTTATTTAGTCTGACAAGTGGTAATAAGTCTATTTGTGATCAACAAAGATATGACAGTCAACACAACCGACCACTGAATTTTAACAAACAGAAGGAGCAGAGAAGTCAAACATTCAAAGCACTCTCATCTTTGACCTCTGAGGCATAGTCCTTAAGTTGCATTTAAAAATATATATATATCAAGAGGTTCCCAAGCTTGATTTCCTCATTCTCCAGTCTGATGTTTCACAACAGCCTGAGGAGGGAAATAATCTAGTGCTAAGGCGTAACTACGATTTATTTTTCAAAAAATAATTACACACTTTTATACTATTCGGAATTGAGCTTGATCCCCAAAGTCAGTAAGAGCTCATTCCAACAACCTCGTGGAAAGCCTGACAAAAGAGTGTGTAAAAAGATGGACAAAGCCAAGGGGACTGATTCAACCTTACATGTGGACTTGTGACCCTACCCAACCGTGAAGCGATAGTCCCTATGAGAACAGAACCTTGTGTCCCTGGGTGTCTGAGGACCATTTCTAATGAGATATTCTCCCTCAAAAGTGGGTAGTAAATGTCTTATCACCTAACTCAGAGTTAACAGAAAGATGCAAATGAACCACTAGTAAACCAGTGATTGCACCCTTCCTCAGAGTTTAATGCTGTAGACTAGGAGGTTAGATAGGAGGGAAAGGGGCATTGACTACTGTAAATAAAGCAGGTGATGGGCAAGTGAAAATTTTGGAGACAAGTAAGAACTTCTGTGCAGTGAGAGAATCTATCAAAGTATTTGTCACATAAATGTAAGGAGGCAGCATAATAGAGTGGAAAGAAGGTGAGTCAGGCAGACGGGGACTTAAATTAGAAAATCCCTCTTCGTAACTGAAACTTTGGGAAACTGATGTTCCCTCTCTGAGCCTCGATTTCACACCCATTGACTAACATTTGCCTCCAAGGTTTATTAAGAGGGTAGAATGAGTAAAAACTGTGTTAAAGACATAACACAGAGCCTGGTATGTAGTCATCTACAGTCATCTACCTGAAATGCCATCTCTCTCCCTCCCCATCCACACCCAGCAAATTCTCACCTTCCTCCCAGGGCTCCCACCGTCACCTCTGTGCCCATCTTCTCCAAAACACTTTGCATACATATTGCAGCATGTTCTTTCTAAAATTGTGTCCTGAAAGACAGAACCCATATCACATATGATTTTTTTCATCTATTAGCCTACATCACATTGCACACTAAAGAGACAAAATTCCCTCAAGCCTTGTAAAACCCTGTGGATGGTATTTTTTTAAAAAAAAATACTTACAAGTTGCTTCAGTAAGATGCTCGGGAGGGATGGCAGTGTGATGCTCAGAGGTTGATTATATGCGAATCCTCTGCCAAATTCTAGCTCCTGAAGCTCTTCCAACTTATGTACACCTTCCAGGCCAATAATGAGGAGTCCAGAGAATCCTTCGAGATACCGGCAGGTGGGCGACTTACTAGCATGTCGTTTGAATGGTCTGCCTTTGTCTCGGCCCCAGATATTCACCCATCACCCCACCCTTCCCAGTTTTGTTAAAATCCAAAACTAACTCACAGCATTCCTCCTCGAAGAACTGGTCTGATACTTTCAATCCCACCAGCCGAAAGTTAAGCAGTTAGGTGGCACCACAAAGGACTCTCATCGTTCCCTTCAGGTCCCTACTTTTTATTTCATAGAGGGTTTTCACTTATAATTGTGTTAGGTTGCATCCTTTTAAACCCATTCCTGATGTCGATTTGTGGTTTACTTTTAGAAACTGTGGCATCATGGGAACTATTCACAAATATTCTGGTTCCTCTCCTTAAGGGCACATGGTATGATTTTATTTCTTTGGGGAAGATATCAACTCTCATCGAGCCTCAATTCCTTACCTGTGAAAATATCATCTATCTCTTGAAAGTTAGAATTTTCCACGTGGCTTGCTCTGACCAATTAAATGTGTACAGAAGTGACATGTGTCGCTCCCTGGGAGAAATGTTAAGCGGAGGGAGCAATGTGCCTCATTTCCTTTCTCCTGCCACAGGAATAAACCCTTCCTTCAGCCTGGGTACTTGAGTGAAGAGCATGTCACGTGAATGGTATTTTTAAAAAAAATACTTACAAGCCGGCAGTTGGACATCCTCTGAGAGCTCTAGGACTGCGAGGGGGCACAGGCTGGGTTGAGGGACACCCAACCTTCCCCTCTCTGCCTCCCACCCCCCCTCCCCGCCGTGTACGAATTTCATGCACCGGGCCTCTAGTAGTCTATGAGTAGGCGTGGGGCATCAAATGAATACATCCTTGCTACGGAAAGCCACTGCGATCTGGAGGCTGCTTGGTATTGCAGCAGAACCTGGCCTATTCTACTGAATCAGTCACTAACAGGTCACCTGGATTTGTCCACATAACAGAGAACACGTGAACAAGGACACTTTAAGTTTGGCTAAAATCGCTGTTTCTAGAATTTCAGACCAAATATTAGTGTTAATATTTTGAACAGTAAATTCACACGCACATCAGCTTTTGGCTATTGTGAAAATAAATAAATTAAATAAATAAATAGCTGCTTAACAATCTTGTGGTTAAAAGCTGTCACACATATTCTTCATCATTCCTGAAAACACATTCCTGGAAATGGAATTGCTGCTTCAGCACATAGACCGCGTTTGCAGTCTTTTATCACAGACTCCCAAGTCTCTGCCAGAAAAGTTGCAACAATTTAAACTTCCAGTAGCGATCTATTTGGTAAATTTAACTGGGAGCAAATTATCATAAAAAAATATTCCAGCGCGTTGTTAACCCGGGGAAAACATCATCCCCAGAACACGATGAACAGACGCAACCGAGGAGGGAGAAGGAGTGGGGGAGCTGGAACCAGTCGTGCTGCTGGCTGTTCACCCTGAGCTGGCTTCGGAGCCTTTACGCAGCACAGGCTGGGGATGGCCCCAGTAACCGGGCACAGCTGTACAGAAGGCACTGCCCAAGGACACCCAGCGTGGGGAGCTGGCGGGCGCTGAAATGCAGCCAGCGCACCACTCGCCGAGCCTGGAGCCCAGGCACAGGATTGCACCCACCCAGAGCACTGGGCATCTTTTTCTAATTTCACAAAGATGCCACATAAACCAGGAGCGGCCCTTGGAGATGGAGAAGAAGGAATTTGGCAGCAAACAAGGGAAGGGCAGTGGAAAGAGCGAGGCCCAGATTTAAGCTGATTCCAGAGTTCCGGGAAAAGAGACCTATGGACCCCTACGTAGCCTGAAGGAGCTAACGACACCCACTCACCATGGGGTAGGAGTTGCACCTTCACCCCTCTCCCCACCCTCAAAAGCAGATGCCAGGCTGGGAACCAGTCAGTCCTGGCTACGAGAGGCCCTGGGTCAGTATCAGGGATGTGGGCCACAGGGTCTCTCAGCCCTGAACAGCCCCCTGATTCATACCAAGAGGGAGACTGGGTATCAGCCTGGTGGGCACTGAGCTCCTATCACCTGGGTTAAGTCTGTAGGCTTAATAGAGTCCAGCGCCATCTGGAAATCTGGGTATCTCAGCCCCTGTGAGAGGAATGAGGTCCGTGCAGGGCAACCCCGTCACTTACCTTTGCCTCGGAGAAGCTCAGATGTTTTCTTCAGTCTCTCTAAGTCATCATCCAGCCCATCTGTAAACACTAAGAGGACCTGTGGTTTGGGGGCAGGGGTGAGGGCAGGATGGGAGAAGTTGGGAGGGAAAGGAGAAAGGGAGGTGGGGAGGGAAGGGAGAAGATGAATGCTATAAGTTGCACTTTTTTTTTTTTAATGCAAGGATAAGTTTAGCTTTTCTGGTTGTAGCCAGCCTTTCACCCTCTTCCCTTTTACCTATTCATTATTCATTTTATTACGCATTCATTTTTACTTCAACTTCCCTCCCCCCTAGTTCCCTATCCCCCCGCCCAAAAAAATAATAATTTGGACCAGCTTAACATGTTCACTTAAAAATACCTTCCAAAAATTATCTTACAATACTCATCTTTATCAATGTAAAAATACCAAAAGTATTATTGCATTTTCTACAATTAAAATGTAGAAATTTTAATTTTAAAAAATAAATTATACTAGTCAAGAAATAAATTCATTGGTTGCATGCCTGAAGGGAAGAAAATCAATGTTTGGGGTTTTTTCAATCCTCATCTGAGGATATTTTTTCCATTGATTTTTAAAGAGAGTGAAAGGAAGGGGCTGGGGGAGATAGAGAAAGAGAAACATCAATGTGAGAGAGACACATCAATTGGTTGCCTCCCACACACACCCCAACTGTGCCCAAGACAAACTGCAACCCAGGTACCTGCCCTTGACCAGGAATCAAACCCGAAACCCTTCGGTGCAGGGGCCAGTGCTCTACCACTGAGCCACACCAGTCAGGGCAAATAAATGTAACTTTTAAAACTTGGGGATTCATTTCTTTTTTTTAAATATAAATTCTTTATTGTTTAAAGTATACCTAAGTTTCCTTTTTCCCCCACTGGAGATGTCGTTTCTTAATAAATGTCACACGAGATCTTGCTATCTCTGTGGACCTGTGTGCGTGTAAAGTTTTGGGGCACTAAGAAGGGACGAGGTGGGCTGCACTAGAGTCATCAGCTATCACTACAGACAGCTCCAGGTGCTGACTGGAAAACTAATGGGCCCTACTCTACATGGCAATGACCATAAGGAGCTAATCGTCTTTGGAATGGATCATTACTTGGAAGAATCTGGATCACTGAACTGTGGCATTTTCCTCTCATCCCTGCTGGCATTATTCAACATAGAGCCTCTTGGGCTTAGTAAACATTTGTTGACTGAATGAAAGTACATTTCTTGTTGGTCTTTACTGGGTAAGGACTATGGTTTTCCTCTACGTAGGATCTCCAGTGAAGAACAGTTTACTTGGCTTCAGTCACAAAAGCCTTATGCCCCTGACCCTGCCTGATGGCTCCATAACATGAGCTCTCAGCATTTATTACCTTCACTTTAGCAAAAGAGAGGTGGATAGCATTATCTCCCAGGGACTGCAAAAAATCCACATCCATGCGGTTGCTCTTGGCAGCCTGATGAACCAAGAACTTCTGAATGATTTCATCACTATATTTCTCAAAGCCTGAGTCGAAGGTAAGCTGGCCGTTTGAGCCGGGAACCAAGTAGCGAAACATTGTGTTGATCGGACTACAGCTGACGTTAGGAAGCAAGGCTAACTGTTGCATCAGCTCTGGCAGTAACCCTTGAAGCTTCTTCTGATCTTGCCTTGTGGGAGTGGAGATATCAATTGCTACAGACAAATCTAGGTTGCATCCTTTGAAGGTGGAGGAGAAAAAAAATCAAATTAGTCACCTATAGATGCATGACCAGGCCCAGATATCAACCAAAACTGCCCTGAAAAAAGAACCCCAGACTACCCATAGAAGTATAAGTTAAATAATGGTTATTGTTTAATTTAGGGGGTAGTCTGTTACACAGCAAAAGCTAGCAGATACAACATATACTGCCTCTGCAAATCCTATTCCCTCTACCTGAAATGTTCTTTCCCATTCCCTCAACCCCAGTCTGGTTAACTCATACATATCTTTCAAGTAGCAGTTTAAGTAACCCCTTCCCTAAAGCTCTTTCTCACTCATGTCCCCAGCTCCTCAAGGTCATTATCAAATGCCTATGATTTACTTTACTTCATCTTCTCTACCACCAAACAAGGATTCCTTGATAGTAGGACTATATCATCTTACTTTCCCAGGACCTAATACAGGTAGATGCTCATTAAATATTTGACAAGTGAATGAAGAAGAAAATATAAATGAGCCTTGAGTCTCTTTCAGCATAAGCTATACTATTTCCTTTTCCCCTGGAAGTTTTCTTCTTCATTCACCACCCATGCATAGATAGACCTTGGTTCAGGGGAGCATCTTAGAAAAGATCAGGACTGACAATCTCTCCCAATTTTCCGTTACTTCTGCCTGAAAACTTTTAAGCCCTCCTGGAAGGGTGTAGCAAGAATGTGAAGGTCTATTGACCTTTCAGTCTATACCCACTCACTCACAGGTAAACAAGACCACACACAAAATTCTACGGAAGAGATAAAAGTTGATGGTCGCAGATGTATCTGGATTAGAATCTGAATAAATTACTTAAAATGTAACTTATTGGCCATAAGAAGGCCCACTATTATTAATTACTTCTGGACAACAAACATAACTTGGGACTGTCCAGGGCAAACCAGGACATGTGGACATTTCCTCCTTAGATCAGCACACATTGGAGTAATTGGCTCAGAATCAATGAAAACAAAACTTCACATTTGGGGAGGGGAGGACACAATTATGAGGAAAATAAATATTGGATCCATTTAGTGAAAAGGTTTATAAACAGTGGTTTAAAGTTTCTCAGGGATCTGAGATCCAGGGGTGAGCCAGGAGTTTTCTATCACCTAAACACCATACTCCCAGCAAGCTAGCCAAATATGTTTCTGGAGTTGCCAAGATAGAAAATGTCTTCCTCCTTTCCTTTCATATAAAACATCTTGGTTTTGTTTTTATTTACTTTAATTCTCAGCAAGGGTATGTTAATTTATTTTAGAGAGAATGGAAGGGAAGGAGGAAGAGAGAGAGAGAGAGAGAGAGAGAGAGAGAGAGAGAGAGAGAGGCACCAATATGAGAGAGAAACGTTAATCAGTTGCCTCCCAAAGATGCCTCGACAGGGGATCGAACCCACAACTTAGATATGTGCCCTGACTGGGAATCAAACCCACAATGCTGTATGGAACAGCATCCCAACCAACTGAGCCACTCAGCCAGGGCTTGTTTTGATTTTTAAATCTCTAATTGAAATTCACCAAAACGAGTTTCCACGGATGTGAATCCTACTTCTATATCAAATCTGATTTCAAAAAAAGGAAGTTCTTTTTTGTGGTATGGTATATTATTCCAATATTTCTAATTTACATTTCCTCCAGGGACATTTTCAGCTGGCTTGATTCTGTAATGCAAGGAGTATTTTCTTTCCCTGTTAATGGAGATGGTATTAACCTTGCCAAATAACCTCTAAGGTCTTTATGATTCAGCGTTATGATTCTAGAATTCTAGAATTAATTAGATTCCAGCTATTATTAAAATATCTAGCTAATTTTATCAAAAAAGTCAAAAGACAAAGCTGAAGATAAATATAAATCCTAATTTACTGCATTGTACAAAATGAATTGAAAAGAGAAGACGGAATCCTATATCTATTTTCCTCTCCCAGATAATACCCAGGTGCACATAAACACAAAAATAGGACTTTACTTTCTGAAGAATCTGAACTGCTTAATGCAGGACATCCCATAATCCATACTTGCTTAAAACATGTTACACATGCACTCTTTTCAATTGATTTCTGAGTTCACCAAGGATACTGCAAAATAGTGATATTCTTTAGACAATAAAAACAAAAATATTAATATAATACTCTAGAAAATTGGCTCCAGCTTTTGACATTAACTGTTGGGAAGTCAAATCCTGCCTCCATTATTTCCCACCTATTTCTTAACCTGTCTTGTTTTTCTCATGATGATTCTGGAAACTAGGTATCAGAACAATAACATATGTTTCACATAGGGTTGATGTAGCAATATTGGACTTATGGGTTCCATTATATATTCTCCTATGTGATTCCATACTATACTATACTTCACCATACTATACTATACATTATTATGCCATATTATTCCATTAGATGACATTCTATGCTATTCTGTACATACTACTATTGTTAGAGTAGGTAGCAAGATATTAATATAGGAGGGGAGCAAATGGAATTAGACATTATCTACATTAATAAAAGAGAAATATGCAAATTGACCATACCTCTGTAATGCCCATCAGCCAATCAGGAGTGAGTATACAAATTAACCCAACAAAGATGGTGGGTTAATTTGCATACATGGGCGGGGCAGGACGTCTGCTATGAGGGGGTGGGCGGGGCGTGGAGGGAGCTATAGGAGCGAAGACTGAAGGCTCCGGCCTGAGCGAACACTGAAAACTCCGACCAGAGTGAAGACTCAAAGGCAGAGTCTGGAGCAAAGGCAGAAGGCAGAGGCCAGAGCGAAGGCCTGGGTCCCGGGTGCCAGAGGAAAACCAGTGCCGGCAGCCAGAAGAAGGAATGCCTATTCTTGCATGAATCTTTGTGCAACAGGCCTCTAGTTAAGTATAATCAACCAGGAAGCATAAGCCTATTGAACCAGGAAGCTACAGCTTTACACACTCCAGGGGACCGCAGCATTGCCCTGCCAAGGGGATTAACATCCCTCCCTTTTCCCATGCAGGGAGCAGCCTGCCCTCTGGTGCCAGATTGTCTGATTGCTGCAGAGGGTAGTGGATGGGGGGAGATAAGCACATGCACAAAAGAGGTCAATATGGCCCAGGGGGAGGTGCTTCTATGAGGCGTGTGCAATAGGAGCGAAGATGGCGATCACAGAGGCCTGTCAGTCTAGCCTGGGAAAGAACAGATTGGTTAGGAAGTGGACCCATCAGAAACCCATGAAAGCTTGGGAAACTGATTGATTAGTTTGAAAGGAGCTCCTGATCCTGCCCAAACCCAAAATAATATAATCCTAGCTAACAAAGCCCTTCTCTCTCTCCCTTCCTCTCTCCTTCTCCCTGTCATTCTCCCTCTCCCTCTCTCCCTCCTTCCCTCCTTTCCTCCCAATAACACACCCTTGCCCTGTTTATTCAAGCATTGTCTCTGTAGCAATCGAGTGGGTCTACCAGCCACCTGGGCAGACCACACAGTCCATTGTTTTGGCCTCGATGAAGACAAGGTTGGACTTTTTCCATAATGTGATGGAGGAGATGGGACACTGGAAACCCAGGGGCTGCCTTCTATTTCCACCCGAATAAATCTTACCATGCCACAACCTCCTGTACGTGTGTCTGTGGAATACTTTCCTTGCAATTTCTGCCAGCAGCACTATCATGACCCTCATAATGACGTTTTAGTCAGTGACAGACCACATATATATCTGTGGTCCCAGAGGATTATAATGAAGCCGAAAATTCCTGTTGCATAGTAATGTTGCAGCCATGATAAGGTCATAGTGCAATGTATTACTGTTTTGGGCTGGTCTCAGTCGATGGATAGTAATGCAATCGCTAGAAATTCCTGGCGGTACTCACGTGCGCCTCAATCATCTGCCCACAGACATCTCCTGTTTCTAAACCAATTTTACAACTGGGCCAACACTTTGGTTCTTGTTACCCTTCAGCAAGCTGCCCTTCAGCAATAACTATTGGGAGACTTTAAAGAAAAGAAGAGTTTATTACTTAGAGGCCCTGGGATGTACAAAGCATGCCTGGGGGAACACAGCAAGATCACAGGTAGAGAGGGAGAAAGAGAGAGAATGCAGAAGTCTGGGGTTTTGCTTTTCTTGTGGTCAAGGGTGAAGGAGGAGGGGCTAAGGTTTTGAAGCTCACTCTTTATAGGTTAGTTTATTTTTATTTTTTAAAATATATTTATATTGATTTCAGAGAGGAAGGGAAAGGGAGAGAGATAGAAACATCAATGATGAGAGATATTCATTGATTGGCTGCCTCCTGCATGCCCCACACTGGGGACTGAGCAACACTGGCCAGGCTGCCCTCTTATGTTTTAAATTAACTTATAAGCGTGGTGTCATCTTTAATTTGTAGGACAGTTATTTTTAAAAACTGACATCCCACCTGGCCGGCTTGGCTCAGTAGTTGAGCGTCAACCTATGAACGAGGAGGTCATGGTTCGATTCCAGGGCTCAGTTCCCAGTGTGGGGCATGCAGGAGGCAGCCAATCAATGATTCTCTCTCATCATTGATGTTTCTATCTCCCTCTCTCTCTTCCTCTCTGAAATCAATAAAAAATATATTTAAAAAAATAAGAGGGTGAATTTAAAGCACAAGAAAAGAAAAAAACAAGTAGCTTAGTCAGTTATAAAAGTCAACCGAGATCTCTAAAACAAAGTAGCCTCAGTTGAGAGGTGGGGGGAATGGTTCTTTATCTAGAGAGGCAGGCAATGTGTTTATTCCAGATAGCCTTCTTTGAAGCAGATGCCTCTTTGAAATGGATGCCTTGGCATTGGAAGCTTAAATCAGGCACTTGCATTACAAAAAGAAAAGCCAACAGTCAGAGCTTACACTACAATTACTCACTTGTTTGTGGTGATACTGGTGTAAACAAACCTACTGTGCTACTAGTCCTATAAAAGCATAGAACCTACAATTAGTAAGTATAGTACCTACAGTAGTAAGATATACTATCTAGTATACTTGCACTCGATGATGTCCACAGAACCATGAAATCACCTAAGGATGCTTTTCCCAGAAGCTATCCTCGTTGCACAAGTTGGTAGTTACAGAATAGTCATGGGGATGGAACGTACAGCATAGGGAATATAGTCAATAATGTTCTAATAACTATGTATGGTGTCAGATGGGTATGATATTTACCAGGATGACCATTTAGTAAGTTATATAATGTCTAATCACTGGGGTGTACACCTGAAACTAATATAATAATGTATGTCAACTATATTTGAAAAATATAAAATGATTTTTTAAAAAGGTATCCTCATTAAGTGACACATGACTGTATATCATACTATGTAATGCTCTTCTATATTATACTGTGCTTCTTATGCTATACGATACTAGCCTCCTGCTCAAAGTATGATTTGAGAACCTGCAGGATCAGCATCACCTGGGAGCTTGTTAGTAATACAGAATTTCCTCCAAAACTACTGAATCATAATCTGCATTTTAATAAGACCTCCAGGTGATTCAAATGCATGTTCAAGTTTGAGAGGCCCTGTTATGCTCTACTCTACTACATATACCAAAAGGCAATACAGAACAGTATTTAGTACACGAACTCTAGAACCACACTTCCTCAAGTTCAAATCTCAGCTTTGCCATTTACTTGGGCCAAATAACCTGATTTTTCTGTGTCTTGGTTTCCTCATCTGTAAAAATAAGTATCTATTCAACAGCGTTATGTGAAGATTTAGTGTTCTAATATATGGAAGCCCTTGGAACAGTGGCTGGCACAAAAATAAAGCACCGTCTAAAGGTTAGCTATCCTGATTATAATGTGTTTTGCTGTAGACTCTCACTCCCTGTGGGAAGGAGGTACAGTCATCCATGAAGATATTCTCTGGGTCAGTCACCCACTCAAAGCCAAGTCTTGAGATAAGATCAGAAGGACAGACTCAGACTGTTGGGAAGAAGAACCCTTGTCTCTGGACCTTGCTGTTTTGATAAAAGCTTGAGGAGATAAAATGGAATTGGGAATGACCTCAACCCCATGGAAGCAGATTAGCAACAAAGTAGAGAGACCACTATACCGAGCCACATAGAAAAGAGTGTGTTCTATTTCATATGAACTACTATCTAACCTATAGTATTCTCTGCTTCTATTTCTCTTTCGATATGCCCAAATCTTCAGTAGGCTGTGTGTGTGTGTGTGGTCCAGTCTGGTTTCATCTATCTACAAGGAACAAGGGGAAGAGGTGTGAGGACTTTCTAGAGAGACAGTTCTGAGAAAGTTCAGGCCTTTGGAGACAAGTGTGCATACAGCCAGGGAATGATTTAAAAAATCCCCAGGGGAAGGTGAACCACAGTGTTAGGAGTTCGGTCCACTTGTCCTCCCCACAGGGTGATCTTCCCTCCCTCCTCCAGCTGGAAGGATCAGTTTTACTTTATTAAGAGAGCCAACAGGGTCCCTGACACCTATGATGGGCTCATAGATCAAATAACGAACCCTCTGTCACTCACCTTCTGGAATGCAGACTTTATAAAAAATTTCCTTCTCCAGATTCTGCAGGGACTCAAAATTTTCTTCATGGTACACTTTGCCAGGGTCATTAGTCATCTCCAAAAGCTGAGAGCGTTTGGCTTCCCCCACTCCAATGGCAAAAATAATTATGTTTTTGTCCCTGAGGGCCTTGGCTGGTATGGCTACATTGTCCTGGGAGACCCCATCGGTGATCACAATCAAATACTGATGAACACCGGGTCTCCCTCCTCTTGAACTGTCAAAAAAAATCAGCGTGAAATTCAAGGCTTTCCCAGTGCGGGTGCCATCATTCATCTGCTGAACACCTGAGATGGCTCTGTCAATGTCCACCTTCGAGGAGTATTGGTTGAGCCTGAATTCTTCTTGGGGGTTTGAGCTGAACTGCAAAAGACCGATCTGAATTTCATCAGCACTGATATTAGATAGATTCACCATCCTCTTCATGAATCCCTTCATCTTTTCAAAGTCTTTTGGGGAGATGGATTCGGAACCATCTATCAGGAAGATAATGTCAGCTTTCTTATTCTTACAGGCTGCCGGGGGAAAGGAGCAGAACAGAACATTCACTCAGAGACTGAAATCAATTAATTACAAGTCCTCAGAGACAGTCTGAGGTGGCATCTGTACAACATGAAAATATTTTTAAAGGGGGTGAAAGAGGGAGTCAATGAAATAAATTTTCTGTGAAACATAAAAATATTTTTAAAGGGGGTAGAAGAGGAAGTCAATTAAATAAATTTTCTATGATCTAGCACAGACCAGTATTAAAATAGACACAGCTGTATGATAAGGATATAAAATTTGACCGGCTTGGTTCATTCTAGGTCATGGTCACCCTGTCTCCAATACTCACTTATGGGCTAGTGAATCCACACTTCAAGAATGAAGCCTATTCACATAGACTAGACACATATATTTAGAGAGAGAGAGACTAAAGAAAAAAGTCTTACTCTCTGAGGAGCAGATGTCTTGTACCACTTCTTGTTGGATGGCCTTCAGTGAATCAAACTCATGCACGAAAAACATCTTGTCTTTCGCGATCTCCTTAAGCTCAGTGGTGTTAGCGTCTCGAACCCCAATCGCATAAATGATGACTTTGTCTCTCCTCAATGCCTCTGCCGCCTCAGCCACTGGGTCCGCAGACTGACCGTCCGTGATGACTATGAGATACCAAGGCACGTCGCGGCGAGCCGTGTCTGCAAAGACCTGAGCCATGATACTCAAGGCCTGACCTGTCATGGTGCCACCTCCCCTCTGCTGGATGCCATCGATGGCTGCCTTCAGTCTGGCCACACTGGGATACTGGCTGAGGATAAACTGACTGTTAATGCCATCTGAGTACTGAACGACTCCAAACTGTACTCTGTCGGGCCCGATATGGAACATCTTGATCACCTCATTCATGAACACCTTCATTTCAAGAAAATCATCTGGATTGATGCTGCCAGACCCATCAATAAGGAAGTAAATATCTGCCTTCTGGACGTGCACACAGCCTAGGCAAGAAGCAGCAACAGCAACCATTAGGACAGGGGTGAGATGGCATGTCGTCCCCAGCAGAACTGAGCCCCAGCTGCCTGCAGCTGTAACCTGCTCACTAACTCAGCCGGGACTGGCTGCCTCCCCTTCCTCTCTCTCATCTCCACTCCCCTATCAGTGGGCCTCCAGGATAAGCCACTTGCAACCAGGACCTTTTCCCAGAGTCTGTTTCTGGTGAACCCCGCTTGAGCATGAAGTAAACATGACTTGACATTTCTCAAATGGGGAAGTTGAGAACAGGCTAGAAGTAAAATATCAGAGCATATTTGAAGCTGTGAATTGTCTCAGTTATTCAATATTCCTGCTTCCCATGCAAGTCACACTTTTTAAATATATAGATACTTTCTAGAATTTAATGTAATGTAATGTAATTCCTTTAAAGGAATTTAAAACTTTCTGGTTTAGATCCTGTCTCCACCACTTACTAGCAGGTTTACCACTTTGCATGTCAATTCCCTGTTGAATCTGTCGAACAAGAATCTTAACACCTACTCGGTGAGTTTATTGCGAGCATTAAATAAGATTATGGAAACATAGCTGAGCTGAGTATTAAAAAGTCATGGTTAAGATCACCCAGGGTTTTATTTCTGTCACCTAGCAGATGCATCGTAAAGAATGAGATGTAGCCGTAACCGGTTTGGCTCAGTGGATAGAAGGGTCCAGGTTCGATTCCGGTCAAGGGCATGTGCCTTGGTTGCAGACACATCCCCAGTAGGAGGTGTGCAGGAGGCAGCTGATCAATGTTTCTCTCTCATCGATGTTTCTAACTCTCTATCCCTCTCATTTCCTCTCTGTAAAAAAGTCAATAGAATATATATTTTTAAAAAAAAGAAGAAGAATGAGATGTAACTTCCTCCTCACTCCTTTCAGTCAGGGTGACCCAGCTTTGTGTTATTAATGTCCGGATTCCCTTGACCCAGGAAAGAATCGATAGCCTTTTCATGTTTTCTGGCTCAAAGGGAAGTGGTCTGAGGCAGGAGTTGGGCTCCGTTGCTCATGCCTTCATTTGGGAGGACTCTGGTCCAGCCAATATGAGACATACTTATACTTTTTTTAAAAATTATTACTTATCTGAATGAACTTCCAATTCAACTGGGCATCCCTACCCTAGAGGGGCAGGCATTGGAAGGGGGCGTGTCTTAGAAGGGTGTGGAGAGGAGGGATCTGCCCCTACCATGTTTGTCAAATGCTTGGAGAATGAAGAGAAAAATTATGAAAAAAGAATGCAGACGATCTATCGATTCTTTCCTGGGTCAAGGGAATCCGGACATTAATAACACAAAGCTGGGTCACCCTGACTGAAAGGAGTGAGGAGGAAGTTACATCTCATTCTTTTTTTTTTTTTAAAGATATATTTTATTGATTTTTTTACAGAGAGGAAATGAGAGGGATAGAGAGTTAGAAACATCGATGAGAGAGAAACATCGATCAGCTACCTCCTACACACCTCCCACTGGGGATGTGTCCGAAACCAAGGCACATGCCCTTGACCGGAATTGAACCTGGGACCCTTCAGTCCACAGGCCGACTCGGACCCTGCTGGAACCCAGCACCCACTGGTGACAGGTAGATAGTAGCCCGAGTCTGAGAAAAGGGCCACTGTGCGGGAAGGGCTTCTGTACAGCCAGCCCCCTGCAGCAGTGGCCCAAAGAGGCTCCGCGGCAGCCCAGGGCCGTAAGAGCCCTGACTACTGGGAGCCAAGAGCCCTGAATACTGCCTGACACTACACATTCTTGTGAATCTTGGCAGAGGGAGATTTGGGAGGGCTGAGGTGGGAGGAATATTTCTTACAGTCTGGCTGCTACTAAGCATCCACATCTATGACATACACAAAGTGCTGAGCCGAGTGGCTGACATATAACAGATGACCAATAAATGGTAGATATTAGGAACATTATGATCAGCCAGGACACAATTCTGGTAAAAATATCCCAACTTCTATTTACCTCTACGTTACTCCCAATCCTCAGCTCCTCTATACTTTGAGCTGATTTTCCTGATTCCTGGTTTCTTTTTAGCTGCTGTGCAGTCTGGGGAAATAAGTCAACCCTCAAGTCTTTATACTTTTTGTACAACAGAAGGAGAGAGAGGGAGACTTCTCTCCTTCCCTATGGAATAGAGGCAAGGGATGCACAAGGAAGTGAAAATCATAGTTAATGATTTTATTCCTCATTCCCAGGATAGAGAAATATACAGGCCAAAGAAAAAGATGGGAATTTATTTATTTTAAATCTCTAGACCTTAGTACAAGTAATCCAAAAAATTACAAGATCATTTAGTAATTGCTTTAAAAAATAAAAATTAAAAAAAAGAACAGCAGAGTCGTTTTCCCCTGAAGATATCATCACAACCTTGCATTTTTAAGTTAATTATCTACATTTCAAGTTGTCATCTTCTTTCCATAATTCTGATTGGAAGCTAAGAAATATGACCATGGGTGGACAAAAATAGACAAGTAGACAGATAAGCACAAAGATATTTATAACAGCCAGTAAGTGGCAAATTTGGGATTTAAAATTCAGGCAACTTGCCCTACCCAGTGTTGCTCAGTGGTTGAGCAACAACCCATGAACCAGGAGGTCACAGTTCGATTTCCCATCAGGGTACATGCCCCAGTTTCAGGCTCGGTCCCCAGTGGAGGGCATGCAGGAGGCAGCTGATCAATGGTTCTCTCTCATCATTGATGTTTCTATCTCTCTCTCCCTTTCCCTTCCTCTCTGAAATCAATTAAAAATATATATTTTTTAATTCAGGCAATTTGACTCCAAGGTGCACATACTTTACAGCTATGTTTTCTCTGGTGGTTTTTTTTTTTTAACTGCATATACAATAGGAGGTCTACTAACTAACCTCCTCTTAAGGGCACCCCAGATCATTGACATTCTCCCTTCCCTCTGCAACACATGAGCAATAGTCCCACAATGCTCTGAGTGCCTTCTCCCTGGAAGCTCCCAGTTGAACATTACACAGTTCTGCTTTGTTTAGTGGAAGAATAAGCCTACTAAGAGCAATGTGGGTTTGTCCCTACCCTGTTTATGGCAGTTTTGTTATTATAATTACACAACCAATCATATATTGTGCAAATCAGTAGGATATGAGGGTGAATAAAAGGTTTGTTGCAATTATGAAAACCAGGTTAACTGCTTAGAAAGCCAATAAAGGCCAGTTGTTATCAAAGAAATGGTTGGTGTACTGGCTAGCACCATAAAAGATGGGATTTCTGAGATCATAAAAATCAATAAGTATTTCTGTGCTCAGATTGCTTCAAAAGTAGCTAAGTTAGCCGAAACCGGTTTGGCTCAGTGGATAGAGCGTCGGCCTGCGGACTCAAGGGTCCCAGGTTCGATTCCGGTCAAGGGCATGTACCTTGGTTGCGGGCACATCCCCAGTAGGGTATGTGCAGGAGGCAGCTGATCGATGTTTCTAACTCTCTATCCCTCTCTCTTCCTCTCTGTAAAAAATCAATAAAATATATTAAAAAAAAAAGTAGCTAAGTTATCTTCCCACTTTAAAGAAAATGGAAACTATAGAAAATACACTATTGGGTGATTGATGAAGAAAATATTCAGAATTCCAATCAGTAGGGCTCATATTCAAAGAAGCGATGGCCCTACACGAAAGATTGGGAAATTGATCTTCATTTATTTTTTAACTTAAAAGTTTTAAATTTCAAGAAGGTCTGTATCCTTTTAGAAATAGTTTCCTGCTTTGTGTGACTTAAGATTTGGCCAATCCACTGTAAATATACATATTGTTTCATCTACCTGTTAAAATGGATGAGGGGTAAGATAGAAAGAGGGAGGGGTGTTCACTATTTACTTCACATTCTTCTGCACTGTTAGGAATCAAGATAAAATCATTTTAACTTTATAAGTTTTGTGTTTTGGTGTTTTAATAAATTGACTCCAAAATCTTCTCTTGAACGTGGTGAGGGGTTGAGGACAGGAGAAGAAATGAGTGGATGCATAGAGCAAGCAGAGTAAACATTATATATATATATATAAAATTTGGAAAAGGTCCTCCTACCTTCTGGCACGGCATAGCCCATCCCAGTAATGGAAACTCTTTTGCCTGTCTCAGGGCAGAGCTTGTTTTTAATCTTGCTTCCCACAATGGAGAGTTGCAAAAAGGATTCCAGTGGGATGACGTGCTTCCAAGGGGGATAGGATGCTATCTTCTCCAGGTCCTCACTCTTGGAGGCAAGCTGGGTGCCCACTGCATAGACGGTAACCCCTGCCCTGCGCAGGAGAGAAGCCGGTCTGGACACGTTGTCTTGGGAGAAGCCTTCCGTGATGACCACAGCTATCTGCTGCACACCTTGCTTGGACCGGCTGCCCTTCTCCGGAATGAAAACCTCCTTCCTTAGGAAATCCAAAGCAGCACCAGTCTTGGTCCTTCCTCTCTGTCCCTGGTAAGTTAATTTGTCCAAATGCTCCAAGATTTTGACTGGAGTCTGAAATGTATCCAGTGAAAACTCAAGTCGTGGCTTCTCACCGTAAAAGACCAAGCCCATTCTCACATCGGGAAAAATGCTTAGAGAGCTGATGGTGGTCTTTAAGAAATTGACAACTTGTTGGAAATTCGATTGCCTAACCCTGCTAAATTCCTCAATGAGGAATACTAAGTCAGCAGGGATAGCAGTGGGACATGCTATGAACAAAAACAAAAAGAAGGGTTTTAGGCACCAGAACAGAATAAGAAAGACAACATTCATTTTGTATATAAAAGTCATGCTATATTTTATATACCACTAGTAGCCCTGCGCACGAATCTGTGTGCCAGTAGCTCGCCAGTAGCTCTCTGCCACCCTCCAGTAGCTCTCCGCCCACTGCCCCGCCCTCCTATAGCTCCCTCTGTCCCCCCGCCCCTCCCATAGCTTGCTGCCCTGCCCCCGCCTGTAGCTCTCCACCACCTGCTTATAGCTCGCTGCCCCACCCTCCTGCTGATCCGTGATCCAGTTGTTACACTTCATGGCGTAATGACCATTTGCATATTACATCCTTATTATATAGGATAATATTTATATATTTATTTTTATATACTGTAATATTTAGTATTAAAATTGTAACAATATGTATTATACTAACTTATATTAATACATTTTAGAATTTAGTGGAAGGCTTTATGACCATCATTTGGTATGATGGTCAAAGAACATCACAGGGTTCATACCTATCCCCAAATTTTTCACATGAAAGAGTATTCACAATATTTGCAAAATTTGTAAATATATCTGTATCCACAAGAAAGTGCTTTAAGGTCATGTTTCAATTCATTGAGTCCATTAGAAGCATCTGAG
This sequence comes from Cnephaeus nilssonii, assembly GCF_951640355.1. Classification (NCBI taxonomy): domain Eukaryota; kingdom Metazoa; phylum Chordata; class Mammalia; order Chiroptera; family Vespertilionidae; genus Cnephaeus; species Cnephaeus nilssonii. Next base: position 24,793,749 of record NC_137088.1, on the reverse strand, counting down.
TCTTGCTTGACTAGTTTTTTCATCATTTTTCGAATTTCAGAAAACCCTGGGTCAAATTCTCTTTTATAGGCCTGAAACCTCCTGGATTTAATAACTTTGCCTCTGTCCTGGTAAAAGATGGAAACAGTAAATTGTGACTGTTAACAGATACAGCTTCCTCTATAAATTTCATGTTATTTCAACATGAAATATCACAAGTTCCCATCAAAAATCTTTGTCCAAAAATTGGGCTTAATGGCTATTTTATTTTGCTATAAAAGAATCTTCCCTTTAATCTGCCTTAAATGAGGTATTGGAGTTAGGACTGCATTAAACCCCCTTCTAAGAGAAGTCCAAACCTCTTTCACAATTTAAGGCAGTGCTTACTGTAAAAAAAAAAAAAAAAACACAACAACAACAATAAAAAATTTTTTAAAAACACTGTGTCCACATACCAAAAAGGCCCAAATATGCTTGGATGTTTGGGCCTTTTTGGTAAAATAAAAATCTCCCTAGCAGAGATCCAAAACCATATACACAGGAGGCTGAAACCAGCTGAATATGGTGAAACAAAACTGGGAGAAGAGCTTGTAGGGTCAACAGAATAATCTTTTGATTATCTTTGGTTTCTTGGTTTCCTAAAATTTCCCCTTTGGTCCTTTTTTACAAAGAGCCAAAAATCAATCCTAGATTTTAAAAAAGGATGTTGCCCCCGATTTTGCCAAATCTGAAACACCTTCTGTAGAAACCCAAGCATCTTTGACTCATCCCTTCCTTCACCTGCTGGTACCAAGTGCTATTAGTCTCCTTTCAGGTTGTCATGAGGATGAGTCCCCTTTCCTCATTATCAGAGCCACCACTGGCCAGACCCAGGCACCCTCTCTATTTGGACAGATGATGGCTCAGCCTTAAAGTCCTTCTGAGTAAGAGGTGTCATGTGGAATTCAGCCTGCCCACTAAAGGATTTCTTAAAGACCATTTTGATCCCATCATTTTTCCTGCTTAAAAGCCTACTGCTACTTTCCAGTGCCTTTGGGACCCCATAATCAGGGTCCATCCTACCTAATCTAACCTCATCCCTAGCTCCCTCTAAATCCGCCCCCCATCCCAATTGTCTCCATTTTTTCACCTTCTTCCGCATTCATCCAGCCCATTTCCACTTCCACACCCTTATTCATGTTCTTCCCCTTACCGAGAGTAACCTTCTCCTTGTATATTAAAATCACACCCATTATTGAGGGACCAACACAATTCCTCCCAGGTTCTCCACCACACCCTCCTTTTGTTCTATTTCTACTTCATATAGTGCCCATAGGTTCTTGTCAGTTCTTTATTAGCTCTATTTGGATTTTCCTCTTCTCGTCTCACATATGTTTGTCTTTTCTGCCTGTAAAATTCTAAGGACCCTCAGGTTCTAGATGTTGAGAGGTCTAGGCAGAGCTATGATAATTCAGAGAAAGTGGGGATTGATTGCTTCTAGTTGTGGGGATACACTAGAAGCCACACCAAGCTTTTAGCTGTGGGGGTGCTCCACAAAGAAGGTAACTTAAGAACTGAAGGATGAAGAATTCCAGGCTGACGGTACAGTGCATTCAGGGCAGAGACAGAGGGGAGAAAACATGAGACATATACAGCAAATGGTGGGTAGTTCAGCTTGGCTAGTGATTAGAATGTATAAGAGATAAGTCTCGGTGGTTCTCAACCAACAGTGGTACCCATTCCCAGAAAACATTTGGAAATGTATATAGTGGTCTTGGGATTGTCATAAGATTCAGGGGTGCTACTGGCAGGAACCAGGGATGTTAAACCTCTAGCAAGCCTGGCCAGTATGACTCAGTGGTTGTGCGACGACCTATGAACCAGGAGGACGTGGTTCAATTTCCAGTCAGGGTACATGCCTGATTGCAGGCTCGATCCCCAGTGTGGGGCGTGCAAGAGGCAGCTAATCAATGATTCTTTCCATCATTGATGTTTCTATCTCTCCCTCCCTCTCCTGTACTCTCTCTGGAATCAATAAAAATATATTTTTTTAAAAAAAATAAAAGCTCTAGCAATGCAAAGGACAGTCCTACATTATGAATTGTCCCACCCAAAATGCCTATAGTGTCTCCCTTAGGCATTTTGAATGCCAACCTAAGGAAGGACTGTATTTAATCTCTGGTGAGAAGCCTGAATGCTCCTTCTGGAAAAGGTATATGGTAACCTGGATTATAGTACAGAAATAATTACTCCCTACTTCCCACTTCCATGGTGGAAATATACTTTTTCTCTCCATGGACGATGACATGGCCATGTGACTTGTTTTGGCCAATGGAATGTTAGCAGATGATGAAGCAGAGGTCTCAAAAGTGCTTATGTAATTGCATTTTCTCTCTTGAACCTTTAAAGTTATCATGGGAAGAATATGCTTAGACTAGCCTAATGGTTGTGGGAGGAAGAAGGGAGAAAGCTATGGAGCAGAGTCAAATGAAGACCAGCCAACCCTCAGCCAAATCCCAAATCTGTGAATAAGCCAAGGCAAGATTAGCAAAGCCATTTAATTGAACTCAAAGAAGATCTGACCCCTGGCACATCTGTGAAAACAAATGCTTCTTTGCAGTCACTGCCTCTTTGGATGACTTACTATGCAGCATCATTGTTACTATAGTTAATTAATACAAGGTTTGTGCCTGAGGCAGCTCCATGCCCTCTCCTCTTTCCCATCTACCAGTGCCAGTGTCCCAGTGCTGAGGAATCCAGAGTGTCCCCCATCTCTGCCCTTTCCCCAGACTTTCCTGTTATGCTGAGACTTCCCAGCAGCTCACATACCTAGAGATCAAACCTTACCTACTGTAGTGTCCTTCTCGGCCTCTATCCTGGACCCGGACTGCCCCATGCCTTGGATCACCGTATTCACATCTTGTATCACCTGTCTGACTCCATCTTGTCCTTGCATCTCATAGATAAGGGGTGGGGTCCCCAGCCCCTCCAGTTCTCTTCTGTCAAAGTCCTGTACGCCCACAGACATGACTTTCACACCTTTCTCCCTCAATGTCTGTGCGGCATCCCAGACTTCATCCTCCGATTTGCCTGAGGTAATGACCACAGCATATTGGGGAATGCCCTGGCGAAACCGGCTTCCCGCTGCCTCCTGGAAGAAGGTCTGATGAAGGTATCGCAGAGCTTTGCCTGTCCTCCTGGAGCCTCCCCGGACAACAAAGTGCTCATGGATGTGAGCAGTCATCTCATCCTGTCTCTGGTAGGTATTGAGCAAAAACTCCGTGTGACCTTGACCACCATACTGAGCCAGCCCAATCTGGTACTTGTTCCTGCCAACATCTAGCATTTTGACCACTTTGGAGATGAAATTTCGCATCCACTGGAAACTGGCCTGTGATGTGTTCTGTGAGGTGTCGGCAAGAAAGACCACATCTGCATAGGCCTGGGTGAATTCTGGAAAAGGAGAGAGAAAGGGGGAGGGAAAGGCACAGAAGAGAAAGTCAATCAAATCAAGGTATCATGGAAATGGAACACAAGGGTGATTTTGTGAGGGAGGGGTACGTAAGAGGCAGAAGTACTCTATATATGTAACACTGTACATATTGTACTTCCACCTCCTCCACGCGAGACTGTCACGAGACCCTCTCCCTCTTATACTCCTGCTGCCTGTGTTGTCTGCTCCATTAGACTAAAGTATCTTTCAATAATTCTTTTTCCACCAATGGAGGAGGCAAGGGAAGTTAACATATACTGAGCAGTTACTTTGTGCTAGAGATTTTTATGTACTCTATCTGATTCAATCCTCATAAACCATCCTGCTGATAGGTATTATTATCTTCATTGTTCAGATGAGAAAACTAACGTGAAGTTTAACTGCTTGTCCATGCTCACATAACTAGAAAGTAGCAAAGACAGAATTAAAAAAAAGAAGAAGAAGAAGAAAACATGTCTTCTGTCCTGGCCAGTGTGGTTCAATGGTTGAGCATCAACCCATGCACTAATAGGTCCCTGGTTTGATTCCGGGTCAGGGCACATGTTGTGGGCTTGAACCCCAGTGGGAAGCATGCAGGAAGCAGCCGATCGATGTGTTGTTGTTTTTCTCTCTCTCTCCCTCCCTCTCTCTCTAACCATTAATTTTAAAAGAAAACATTTTTTTAAATAATTTTAAACATATCTTCTGGACTTCAAAATCCATGCTATGTCCTCTTATCAACATGGCAGGGTTGCCGAAACTGGTTTGGCTCAGTGGATAGAGCGTCGGCCTGCGGACTGAAGGGTCCCAGGTTCGATTCCGGTCAAGGGCATGTACCTTGGTTGTGGGCACATCCCCTGTGGGGGGGTGCAGGAGGCAGCTGATCGATGTTTCTCTCTCATCGATGTTTCTAGCTCTCTATCCCTCTCCCTTCCTCTCTGTAAAAAAAATCAATAAAATAAAATAAAATAAAAAAACATGGCAGGGTGTTCTTCACTACACATGAGAACTTCATTCATCCCTCACTCCCAGCTCAGATGTTCCTTCGTTCAGGAAGTGTCCCCAGGTTCTCTCCAGGGATGGCAGACAGCTCCTTCTCCTACTTCCCACTGTGCTCAGTGTATCCTGGCTCATATTGTCCGTAGGCATCCTGATTGGAACGTTGGGTTTGATCCAGCTTCTTACCTTTTTTTGTACCCTCCGCTGCTGAGCACAGTGACTGAAGAATGCCTCCTGAGACATCCTGCAGGATGTTGAAGTTTTCCGTGTTAAAGAGGAACTTCTCAAATGGCTCACTGGCTATTTTTTGCAACTCCTGGACATCCTGGACGTTGATGCCTACCACATACACAACAACGCCGTCTTCTTTCAATCTGTCAGCTGCCTCCTGGACTTCGTCATTTGACTCTCCGTCTGTCACCAGGATAACTATCTGAGGAACCGTGTCCTTGGCCCGGCTGCCAGCTGCCTCAGTCAGGTAGTTGGTCCTGATAAACTCCAGGGCGGCCCCTGTGTTGGTGCCTCCTGTACGGTAGGGCAGATTCTGGATATGCTCCAGAACCACACTCTTCAGAGGGTACTGGTTTAGCCGAAAGGCCGGGTAGATGTTGTCATTATACTGAGCGAGGCCCACTCGGACCTGGTCACTGCTGATGTCAAGTCCCAAGACGACAGAGTGAAGGAAGTTCTTCACTTTCTGGAAGTTCTGAGGTCCGATGCTGGTTGAGCTGTCTACTAGAAAGACAATATCTGCCAGGACCGCTTCTCTGCAAGCTGCAACAGAGAGGACAAAAGGGATAGGGTCTGTGGACCTTCACTCGAAATGCTTAGAACCCGTGGAGCCAAATGGTATACAGAAAGGGAGAGCAATGCCAAGCAACCTATGCTCAGTGGTCCTCAGACACCCCAAATGATGCTGTGCTCAGAAAAGCAACAACATCCCCTGAGCCTTTCCTTCCCTCCACTCCATCATCTTCTGGGGCTTCTGGCACGCTCTGCTGATACCTCCAACCTTGAAATCCACTTGGACAATCCTTAACTCTCGTTAAGAGGAAAAATGCTTCTATACAGGCAGCAGTATGCCGAGAAGGGAGCTGTTCTCTCTCCAGTGGGAACAAATTTCCTTTCTAGGAATTTGCTGGCACCAACAGGTCAGAAAGCTGGAATGTATCCCAGGTTCTAGGATTCATTTCATTGTCGCTCTACCTCTTAGCAGCCCTGTGACCTGTTATCACTCACCTCTATGACCCTCCATTCTCTCTCTACAGCACTGAAATATTTCCACCAGCCCTCGCAACCTCATGGGATTGTTTTGAGGATGAAATAAGATAATCTACTGTAGCAGATAAGATCAGTGTGTTCTGCCCAGGTCCTTTGGATCCCTTTTTACTATTTCTATACACTGCTCTTCAGAGGACTTTTCAGGTGCTGGAGCGACTTTGCCTACAAAGTCTAGCTCCTTGCCCTGGGTCAAGACAATCCTGAGTTCTCCTGTAGGATCAGGCTAAAACTACCCTCTGTGGAACTTCTGCCTAAGATCATACCCTTCCTTTCTCTCCTCTACTTCTCTGTCCTACATCCTTACCAACCTGCTTTGGGAGCTCTTCCATGACAAATAATGTGCATCCAAGTCCTTGCCTTAGGCTCTGTTCCCTATGAACACAATCCCAGACACCTTTCTATTGAAATGGGCCTGCTCTGAAAGACTTGGGATCAAGTCCTAGCCCTGCCATCAGTTATGTTACCTGGGCTTCAGTTTCCTCACATGAAAATGCAAATAAATAATACTGATTGCCTTATGTAACTATGTAAAAACAAATGCTAATTGCCCTGTGTATCTAACAACAAAAAGCATTATGTATCTATGTACCAGTCAGATGGGCAATGCAAACAGGTTTTGAAAACTACCTAGTGCCAAGCAAACTAGTTATTACCATGTGTATAAAACCTCTTGGTGCACCTGGAAGTACTATGCAACAGTAAGATACACAACTTGGCTGTCCAAGAGCAATATTACTACCACCCACCTGTGGCATCAAATGCTTCAAAAGTTTTAGCACTTCTTCCAGTTCACCCACCCTATCTAAAAATATCACAATAGAGAATAAGTAATGAAGGCTCTATCCTCTTGTGGATTTTGATGGAACCCACAAGCGATCTTCTCTTTCTCTGTTCAAATTCTGTGCTTTCTTATGGAGCTTAGCAATTCATTTATAAAGAATGTTTACCAGTTTATGCCCCATCAGCACCAATAGACGTTCAAAGTTGATGATAAGTGTATCACCACAGGTAATGACTGAAATGCGTATGGGCATCTCTGATGAGCTAAGCACTATGATAAGCACTTTACCTGCATAACTTTAATTATTTCAACAACTCTCTGAGGCAGATACTATCCTCCTAGAAAGAAAATTTATAGATTCAGAGAGATAAAGTAACATGTTCAAGATGACACATTCCAGAAAGTGGAGAATCGGGATTTGAACCCAGATCTTTCTTTCCCCTAAATGTGTCCTCTTAACCAGTACGTTACAACACACTCACAGCAAAATAAGCCAGCTTCATGGTAGTAAAACAAGCCCCTCTCCCTTCTCTGCCCCCCATCCAGGCACTATGGGAAAATTAATCTAGGAATAACAATACCACAGGAACAAATATTTCTTTCATCAAAAATGGACTTATACTACATGTCTATATAGAACCAGCATAAAGCCCCCAGAATTAAAAAAATAAAAGAGTTGATAAGTTTAGGTCCATGATTGGAGAAGAGCATAGAGTACAGATGGTTTAGCAAAGTTTTAATATTAAAAATCAAATATGCACAAATATGGAAAGTAAGGACAGTGCACGGGATGAGTAAGAGATAAAGCCTTGAGTATAATAGGGAAGGTAGGGGAGAGTGGGGGGAAGGGGGAGAGATCAATCAAAGGACTTGTATGCATGCATATAAGCCTAAGCAGAGGTCACGGACAACAGAGGGGTGGAGGCATACATAGGGAGGGGTTTGGGGTGGGAATGGGGGATGAGGACAAATATGTGATACCATAATAAATAAATTAAATTAAATTAAATTAAATTAAATTAAATTAAATTTAAAAAAGAAAAAAAGAAATAAGAAGGGAAAGGCCTGCGTACCTGGAGAGGCGTGGTCCACAGGTTGAGCTGCCTTTACCAACGTGTCACAGAGATCCTTCCGCAGCTTGGGGGTGAGGCTGCCCAGAGCAGAGAAGTTGGGAATGAAAGAGGCAAACTTCTCCGCGGGGCTGCTGGCCATCTCCCTGAGCGCGGCCACAGGGGCACCTCTGCCGCCAACGGCATAGAGCAGGATGCCTGCCCGCCTAAAGGCCGCCGCAGGCTCCCGCACAGGGTCCTCGGAGGGGCGGCTGCTGAGCACCACGGCCACCTGAGGCACTCCCTGGCTCGCCCGGCTCCCCGCTGCTTCCTGGAAGTGGTGATCTAGAAGGAACTGCAGGGCCAGGCCCATCTTGGTGCCTCCAGGGCGCCCAGGCTTTAACTGAAACCTCCGAAGGTGTTTCAACACATCACTTTTGCGGCGGTACGTGGAAAGGTGGAACTCGGACTGGGGCACATCGCTGTACTGGGCCAGCCCCACGCGGATGGTCTCTCCGCTGACATTGAAGCCATTCACCATGGAGTACAAGAAGTTCCGCACGTGGCGGGTATATTGGGGGTCGATGCTTGTGTCCACTAGAAACACGACATCTCCCACAGAGGCCTGGCTGCAGACTGGGGAAGAGAGTCAAGTTAAGATGAAAACATTGCAAAACTGGCAGCTACTGGCTGTAAATCCATCTCTCCCAAATTAGTGCCTTTACAACCCACAGGTGGGCCTGCACAGCTCTTTGGTGATGGCTAATATGCATGCGGCCTAAGCACGTGATCATCTTTGCTTTCTCATGGCCATCATCGACCCTTGTTCACCTGCCACCCTCTGTTCCATTCTATCAGACATTTGACCCTGCAATTAGATCCTTAACCATGGCCTTCCATTCATCCCTTAAACTGAATAAAGGAAAACAGGGAAATAAAAGAAGTAAACAAATGGGACTACATCAAACTAAGTGGTTTTTGCACAGCAAAAGAAACCATCAACAAAATGAAAAGACGACCTGCTGAAATGGGATAAGATAGTCACCAATGATACACCTAATAAGGGGTTACTATCCAATAATATATAAGGAACTCATACAACTGAACACCAAAAAAGCAAACAATCCAATTGAAAAAAAAATGGGCAAAGGACCTGAATAGACACTTATCTAAAGAGGACATACAGATGGCCAATAGACATATGAAAAGATGTTCAGTGTCACTAATCAACAGGGAAATGAAAATTAAAACCATAATGACATATCACCTCACAACTGTCAGAATGGCTATTGTCAATAAATCAACCAGCAACAAGTGTTGGTGAGGATATGAATAAAAGGGAATCCTTGCGCACTATTAGTGGGATTGTAAATGGGTGCAATCCCAGGATGCAAGTTTCTTTAAAAAATTAAAAATAGAACTACCGTATGACCCAGCAATTCCACTTCTGGGTATTTATCCAGAGAAATCTAAAATGCGAATTCAAAAAAGGCATATGCACACCTATGCTCATTGCAGCATTATTTTTAAAAGCATGGACAAATGAATAAAGAAGATGTGGTACATATATTCAATGGACTATAACTCAGCCATAAAAAAGATGAAACCTTACCATTTGCAACACGGATGGACCTAGAGGGTAGTATGCTAAGTCAGACCGAAAAAGACAAATACCATATCATTTCACTTACGTATCGAGTTAAAAAATAAATAAATAAACAAACAAATTCATACATACAGAGAACAAACTGATGATTGCCAGATGGGAGTGGGGTTGGAGTGGGGGAAACTTTCCATGCTCCCACTTCCTCCTGGCAACTTTCTTTTTCTTCTTTCTTTCATCCCTTCTTTTTCTTTTACTTCTGGTAAATTCCCATAGAATCGTGTTTTCTTTATCTTGGTTTGTAATATAACATTCATTAGTGTACTTATTCAATTAATGGCCATCTCAACAACTAGACTGTGAGCTTCGTGGAAACAAACACCATACCTTTTGTTTGTCAACCTCTCGAGTGTCTAGCATAGAGTAGTCACCCAAAAATACTTGAAGAAGGGAATATTTGGGGAAAAGAAAGGGAGTGAGAGAAAGAGGAGAGGAGAAGACATTGAACATTAATGAAACCATTGAACATTAAGGAATCGGGAAATTTTAGAGCTAGAAATATTTCCATGAGACTATGCAGGGCAATACTGTAGCCACTGGGTACATATGCCTATTGAGCACTTGAAATGTAGCTAGTACAACTGAGAAAGAACATTTTAAATTTTATTATCAACTTTTAATTTATTTTAATTTAAATAGTCATATGTGTCCAGCAGGCACTGAATGAAACAGTGCAAGTTTCTTAAAAATGCATCCAATTTATCCATCTCACAGATAAGGAAAATAAGACCTAGAAAGGCAACGTAACCCATGTAAATCCATTCAAAGAGCCAGCATTGGAAACCCTGGACTGCCATAAGGAAGATTAAATTAAAAGTCCACATTACAGAAAGGCAACGACCACCTGAGAGGTTAGACAGAGAAGGGCTGGGAAGGTTGCTATACTCCAGAAACACGAAGCTCATTTATTACTTCTAGAGTCTGAATACTACCACCTCTTGGAATTTTGCCTAATCTTGGTCATACAGCCAAGTGAAATCACGACTATTGAAAAGGCAGGTGTCATTTGAGAAGGTGTTTGAAACATGAAAAGACTGAGTCACAGTCTCTGTTCAAAAGTGAGAGGAGTCAGAGCCGAAGGGGAAATTTAGAGAGCCTTGTGTCCTTTTTCCAACAAATAACAGTCTATGTAATTATATATGAATATTTAAAACACAATATTGCCTCAGTGGGGCTTCCGACTACTCAAGCATTCTTCTCTTGGTGAGACTTTCATCTTGAAAAGTCCCAACCATCTGTTAAAATGACTGCAAAACATTTCAGAGGTGTCACTAGCATTTGGTGAAGTTCTCCATCTTGTGATGACACTTACCCCTGGGAATAGCTCCGCCAAAGGAGACAAAACAAAATACAGAATCAATAGACTAGGCTCATGTTTACAAAAGCTTTTCAGAGCCTAGTAATTCATTCAAAAGTATAGTATTTTTTAATATCTTTTTTTTTTGTCATTTGAAATTAAGCTCTGAAGAAAAGGGGGGGGGGCCATTGTTCATTAAAAGCTTCCAGATTCTAAGTTCTTTTAAAAAAAAACAATTCCCTTTTATTAATTATGAAGGTCCTGAAATATTTTCTTTTAAGATTGTCACTACCACTGGGTTCCTGGCAAGGTCATCATTTTGGCTTAAGAATCTGATGTATTACCAATTCTCTGTGAGTTGATGAAGCCAAAGCTAGCTGCAAGAAAGATGATCACCCAAAACGTCTTCCAAGTCTCCATTCTAGATATGTCCTAGAGAGAAAAAGAAACCTCATAATTAACATTGTCTTCATGCACTTAAAATGGATGCATCATGTCGTATGTTAATTATTTGTCAATACAGTTGATTTTCTTTTTTTTAATTTTTTTTTATTTTTTTAAGTTGATTTTTTTTTAAAAGCCCAACTGTCTTTCCCTAGATGAAAGCTTTATAAAAATAAAGAAGGCCATTTACACAGTGGAATACTACTCAGCCATTTAAAAAAAAAAAGGAAATCTTACCTTTTGCAACAGCCTGGATGGACCTGGAGATTATTATGCTAAGTGAAATAAGCCAGTCAGAAAAAGATAAATACCATACAATCTCACTTATATGTGGACTCTAATGAACAAAATAAACTGATGAACAAAATAGGTTCAGAGGAATGGATACATGGAACAGACTGACAGCTGTCAGAGGGGAGTGGGCTGCAGGACTGGATGAAAGAAGGTGAAGCAAAAAAAAAAAACATTCTAATATATAAAAAGCCAGGGGCCGTCATGACTGAAACAACCAGATGGATGACCGAACACCGGCTGCGTGGGGCGACCCAGCCGGCAGGGGAGTTAGTGAGGGATGACCAAACGACTGAACAGCAGGCTGCATGGGGCAACCAGGCCAGCAGGGGGGTTAGCGAGGGACAATCAAACGACTGAACAGCAGGCTGCGTAGGGCGACCAGGCCGGCAGGGGGTCAGTTAGGGGTGACCTGGCTGACAGAGGGGGGCAGTTAGGGGCAATCAGGCCAGGAGGCAGGTGAGCAGTTAGGAGCCAGCAGTACCAGATTGTGAGAGGGATGTCCCAGATTGGAGAGGGTGCAAGCTGGGCTGAGGGTCCCCCCCCACCCCATGCACAAATTTCATGTACCAGGCCTCTAGTGTGTGTGTGTGTGTGTGTGTGTATCCCCTACCTAATAAAAGAGTAATATGCAAATTGACCGCACCTTTGCTACGCCCAAGCCACGCCCACCAGCCAATCAGGACGAGTATTCAAATTAACCAACCAAGATGGTGGTTAATTTGCATATCAAGACAGCATAGAAAGCAGCCACAAAGCTGCAGAGAAGCAAGCAGTCGGGGCCGGCAGAGAAGGGAGGCAAGCAGACGGGCCGGTGGAGAGCGCAGCAGGAAGCCCTATTGCAGGAATACACCACCCACAAGGTACCAGTCCATTGGGCCAGGGAGGGGGGGGGGGGGGCAGCACCAGATGCCACCTGAGGGGTCCGGGTCCAGGCCCCAGGAGGGGCAGCAGCCTGCCTAGCCACGCCTGTGGGGCTCCAGGAACATCGCAGCCCCAGGGAGGCATGGCCAGCTGGCCTAGCCACTCCCATGGGACTCCAGGAACATGCCGCCCCAGGGAGGCATGGCCGGTTGGCCTAGCCACTCCCATGAAGCTCCGAGAACATCACTGCCCCGGGAAGGCTCGGCCAGCCACCTAACCACTCCCTTGGGGCCCCGGGAACATCACTGCCCCGGGGAGGCGCAGCCGGCGGCCTAGCCACTCCCATGAGGCTCTGGGAACATCACAGCCCAGGGGAGGCATGGCTGGCAGCCTAGGCACTCCCTTGGGGCCCCGGGAATATCGCTGCCCAGGGAGGTGCAGCTGGGCCCTGGGAACATCACAGGCATGGGGTTGCTGAGACACAGACCAGGCCTCTGGTCACAGATTCACAGCTTTGCGGAGACCAAGGGGAGGGATCTGCCTCACTGCAGAGAGAGAGAGGTTCTGCAGTGGCCCCAAAACGTGGGTGGGCCCAGCCAGGGATCAAGGGGCATGGAAGGTAGCTCGGGGGGAGGAGCAAGTACCCGCAGCTCTGAGGCAGGGGTTGAGGGGCGGTGCCACCTCAGTGGAGGGGTGCTGCACTGTAGGGTACCGGACTGACTGATGTGATTCAGACAAGCTCCCAGTGCTAACTGGCCTCGCCCAGGCGGCCTTCGCACTTCAGAGGCAGCGACTCCTGCTCCCGCCTTGACCCAAAAGCAAGCTCACGCCACCCTGCCCCATGGCAGAGCATGACTTGGCGGTGAGTGCGAAGCCTTCTACCTGCTCCAGAGACCCGGGAGCTGGGGGTTACTGAGTCAAGTTCCACAGCCAACTGGAATTGGCCTCAGTGTCCTGGTCTCTAAAATGGATTAAGCATGTCCCAGTGCCTTCACTGAGTTTTGATGGCCAATTGAGATACTATATAAGGAAAGTGATGAAGACTTGAGAAAGAAAAGGTAAGGCGAACAACACAAAAGAAAGACTGGAAGGAACCTGTAAACCCATTGTCACTTAAATAGGGAATATAGTCAATAGTGTAATGATGGTATGATGCCAGGTGGGTACTGGAAATATTGGGGAAAACTTTGTAAAGTATATGATTGTCTAACCACTATTCTGTAACTAATATAAAACCTGAAACCAATACAAAATAATATTGAATGTAAAGAAATGAAAATTGGAGTGAAATTTTTATAAATTTCAAAGTTTAAATAAAGGCTGTAAAGGAAGGAAGGGGGAGAATAAAAAAAATAGTGTTTTTCATTTTACCACTTTATTGTCTTTTTAGTACATGAAAAAGAGTTGTCTTTATATGGTGCTTTTATACTTTTCTAAGTCATTATCTCATTTTAATTTCAGGGCAACTTAAAGACAAGATAATTATTCCCTCCACTATTCAAAGAAAGGAAATCTTGGTGTCTGGATCCAATGATTCAATTGTCAAGCCCTTATTATAAAGCAGGGTTAGTAAAATTTTCTGTGAAGGGTCATATATATACTAATAAAAGCCTTGGGGGTGATCAGGCCAGCAGGGGAGAGTAGTTGGGGGCAATCAGGCTGGCAAAGGAGCAGTTAGGGGGCAATCAGGCAGGCAGGTGAGCGGTTAGAAGCCAGTGGTCCCAGATTGTGAAAGGGACGTTCGACTTCAAGCCTGAAGTTGGACATCCCCCAAGGTGTCCCAGATTGGAGAGGGTGCAGGCTGGGCTGAGGGACACCCTCCCCAGTGCACGAATTTTGTACACTGGGCCTCTAGTATATATATAGTCGCTGGAGGTGGGCAAAGAGGGGGTGGGGATGGGGATGGAAAGAGATTCTGCTTGTAGTGATGGGTGCATGATGCAGTGTGCAGATGATGTTTATTTATTTGTATACTTGAAAACTCTATGATTTTTTTCAAACCAATGTCACCCCACTAAATTCAATTAAAATAAAAGACAAAAATATAAAAATAAAGAAGGACATATTGTCACACTGTTTCAAGGAAAATGGTCTTGCTGACACAACTCAGGAAGAATCTTGTAAATACCGAGTGTATACCTCAGACTTACTTCCCTGTTAAAAGTTGTCCAGATATGACTATAAAAGGAGAAAGCATATAGGGCCTGGGTAGAACTTGTTTCCCACAGTGAATTTATTTGCTAGAACATAAACATTTCTGGATGATTTTGCTGGTATTTTTATACAAGCACTGGATGACCTGATAAACATTTGTGGCATGAAGAAATATTCAAATCTCTCAGGAGCACATCTGCCTGATAAAATCAGGCTAGCCTCAAAATACTTCACATGTTCCCAGAAGGAGCAGAACATCAGACTTCCCTCTCCTAAACTTGGAGCCAGTTCCAAAGGCCCCCATGGAAATCATCCACTTCCAAATCCATATCTATATTTTGATTCTAAGAAAGTCTATGGTTTAAAAATGAGAACAAGCCCTAACTGGGTTGGCTCAGTGGATAGAGCATCCGCCTGCAGACTGAAGGGTCCCAGGTTCGATTCCAGTCAAGGGCATGTACCTTGGTTATGGGCACATCCCCAGTAGGGGGTGTGCAGGAGGCAGCTGATCGATGTTTCTCTCTCACTGATGTTTCTAACTCTCTATCCCTCTCCCTTCCTCTCTGTAAAAAATCAATAAAATATATATATTTTTTAAAGTATTCCCCTTAATTTGAAACCCGTAATCTAAAGAAATAGAGGAACACTGATACTTTGCATTGTGTATTAATAAAGTAGTTACTTTGTTTTGTGTGTTTGATTCATATTTTTATTTAATTCATGTGGTTTTCACTTTTGATTGCTGTTTGTAAACTACTATGCTAATATCTCCATGTGCCTCACCTCAAACCTGGGAATGGCCAGCAGAGCAAATCTTACTCTGCTCATTTCATTGATGGAAATGAAGAAATCAGATCCCAAAAGGTAAGTAGCATCCCAGAGCTACATAGCCATGCACTGTCAGGTTCTGTCCCAGGTAACCTGACTCCAGGTCCAGGGTACATGCCTGGACCTCAAAACATCTGCTTCAAACTCTTCAGTGAAAATCTGTTAAGTCCAGACTGTCATTAACTTCCCTGTGTCCACTTCATGTAAAATGAAGACCTGTGAGCAATTTACCCTGGGGTAAGAGTATGAACTCAAGACCTAAGTTCCTTTATCCACCAACTAGGTCTTCAAAGAGCAGTTTTATGTCTAAAACACTATAGTTGGTGCTCCAGAGAATGGAATTACAAACTTTGTTTTGTGTTTACAGAACTGAACAACCTATTTGGGGAAAGAAATTTTACATACCAGAAATGATAAGAAATTCAGTAAACTTTTAGGATCATTCTTTAAACTTATCAAAGAATTTGAGCAAGAATCTCAGTATCTAAGTCACTTTTAAATCTTGGGCCTTTTAAGCAGAATATTGTATGAAATGATATCATGATGCTCAGAAATAGCCACCCACCCAACATTTGAGATCCTCTTTTCAGAACGTGTAGGTGTAGTCACCCTGCTTCCCTGAGGACACATTTCTACTGTGCAGGCTTAATTTACTTCTTAAGAGTGACTCACGGATACACATCTATTTTTATTCCATGCCAACAGAAAATACTGGGAGAAGTCACGACTTCAAAGGGAGCCCACAGGCCTTGATTCTGTTTCAGCTTGACCATGTGTTCTTTGTGGATTTCAGCAAGCCAGTTCACCTCTCAAGGTTTATGTGATGATTCAGAGAGCTTGATGCTGATTTGAAACACCTACTCTATCGTCCACTATATTACAATCATTCCCCCAAGGAATTGGTCCAGTGATTTTCCAAAACATATGTGATATAATTGGATTTCTCTGTCCCTCAGTTTCTACATCAACTTCCCATTAATGCCTCCTCCAGGAGGCATATAAGTAATTTGAGGAAAGATACTTTAAGATTATAAATATCTTATTCCCCAATGAATTTTCATCTAAATGCAAGTAAATGGCCCCAGCTGGTTTGGCTCAGTGGATAGAGTGTCTATAGACTGAAGGGTCCCAGGTTCAATTCCAGTCAAGGGCACATGCCCGGGTTGCAGGCTCGATCCCAAGTAGGGGGTGTGCAGAAGGCAGCCAATCAATGATATTCTCTCATCATTGATGTTTCTATCTCTCTCTCCCTCTCCCTTTCTCTCTGAAATCAATAAAAATGTAAAAAATAAATAAATAAAAATAAATGCAAGTTAATGAATGCATGAATCTTAAAGAACAGACTGTTCTAATGGATTAAGGACAGTATGGGAGGAAAGAGCTTGAGAGTTTGACAGTGCCAGAAAGAATGACCCAAAATAAATTCATACATTATTACTATGATTATTATTACAATAAACTGCTATACATCAACCTTTTTTTAGTACTCACTATCTTTAATATAATTTATTTAATTTTAAGTTTATGTAATATAATTTTAAACTGTATTTAACAACTGGCTTGCAGAGTTTCTAAAAATTTACTGTCAGCTTTCACAGTCTAGTAAACAGGCTCCACACACCACTGTATTCTTCAACTTTTTTAAGTCTTGGGTTAATAAAGTTAGATGAAATATAAAATTAGAGTATCTACATTTTAATATTTCATTATGACCTAATTATTAGCATAATACAATAAGTCATAAAAAATGAGAAGTCTTTTTAGTTGTAGATAAAGCACCAGAGCTGTGTATGGAAATCTAGTGGGAAAGTCAAATGCTTATAAACATTGTACAGCTGTTCATATGTGTGTGCTGTATCAACAAAGAGAAAAATGTCTGTATGTTAAGGACTTACTATCTATATTATATATACTATTCCATGAAGATGTTTATATTGAATTTAAGCTGCTGAAGGGGGTTTGCAGTTGAACATGTAGGGCCCATCATGGAGGCAAAAAACAAAGCCATTAAATGAAATGAGATTAGGTAGAGATAGCATCAGATAACAATTCTTTCTGGAAATAATTCTCATAGGTTTGGAGTAGAGAAAGATTTCTCTCAAAGTTTGCTGTTTAAACAGTTAACTCATTAGGACAATTTATTTTTTAAGATTAATTTGTTCAATTAAAATAATTACTTTGCACCCACCATAGTAATAACTAATTCAGGAAAGAGTCATTAAGAGATGCTAAAACAGTATTTTAACACAGTCTCAAAGTATCCCCTCACAAATTACTTATAAATAAAGAGAACAAAAAAGTGTCTACAATGGACAAACATGGTGGACACGACTTAACCAAAGTGATCAAAATTAATATCTATATATATAAAAGGCTAATATGCAAATTCCCCTCAGGAGTTCAATCGTGAGACTGGAAGTTTGATCGCTTGCTATGACATGTGCTGACCACAAGGGAGTGGTGCAGAATGAAGGAAGGCCCCAGCAGGCAGCAGGAAGGCCCTGATTGCCAGCAGGCCTAGGGACCCTACCCATGCATGAATTTCATACACCAGGCCTCTAGTCAATAATATTAGGTTAAACCAACATCAAGTACCTCCTGATGTTATTACACATGAGAAAACTCAACATCACTTACTTATATGGTTACCCTCCTCAAGATCCATGACCTAAATCTAATAATGAGGAAACCGTCATTTAAATCAAAATTTGGGGACAGTCTAAAAAAGCAACTGGCCTGTGCCTCCCAAAAATAGTAATATCATGAAAAACAATGAAGAGCTGAAGAACCAACTGAGATGAAAACAGTCTAAAGAGATATGATAGCTGCCCTGGCTGGTGTTAGTCAATGGTTAGAGCATAGGACCAAAGGGTCTCAGGCTCAATTTCTGATCAAGGGCACCTACCTGGGTTGCCGATTCACTCCGTGTCCGGGTCTGGGCATGTACAGTAGGCAACCAGTTGATGTGGCTCTCTCACCTCTCTCTCTCTCTCTCTCTCTCTCTCTCTCTCTCTCTCTCTCTCTCTCCCCCTCCATCTTATCCCCTTTTTCCCTTCCACTATCTCTGAAAAAGCAATGTAAAAAATATCCTCAGGTGAGAATTAACCAAAAAGTCAATGTAATTTAAAATTTTTTAAAAAGAGAGATATGACAGCTAAAGGCAATATATGATCTTGGATTGCAAAAAAAAATTGCTATAAAGGACATTAAGTGAGACAATAGGTAAAATTTTAATGTGGACTGAATATTATATAATAATTCTATTTCAATGTTAAATTTCCTGATTTTGATCCTTGTGTTGTAGTCATATAAGAGAATGCCCTATTGTTAAGAAATACACACAATAAATTATGGAGCAAAGGGTTTTAAGATCAGTAATTTACTCTCAAATATTCAATAGATTATAATAATTCAGGGAGGGCATACGATACTCTTGCAAATTTTCATTGAGGCTCATCAACTCCACCACCCCAGCATTTCATGAGTTGGGTCTTGCTAGGGAAATGGGAATAACTCCCTTATCTTTCTGCAGCATTTCATTCAGGAAGGATGCCTACAATCCACTAATCAGATCAGGCCTCTCTCCAAAGGCCCTGGGTAGGTCAGGGCACTCTGCCACCCCTTACTTCCTATCACCAGGAAACATCAAAAGAGCAGCGAATAAGGGCAAGAATGGCCCTCTGCAAGTATCTAGTCTAGTGTCACATACATGGTTTTTATTTCTTTTGTATCCTTTAAGAAGAAGTTTGCTCCAAACACTGGTGCTAGAAATAACAGATTAAAGAAGTAGTTCTTTTTCTAAGAGGACTTGGAACTCTACTAGAGAGACAGAGATGGATAAATTGCAACATTGTGAGGTGAGCAAAATGCTGTAGAAATCTATACAAAGTGCTGAGGAGCACAGTGGGTGAGCACCTCCCTTCACTTGGGTGAAGGCTTCAGAGCAGATGTCACTGGAATTGAGACTTGAAGGATGAGTGGGAAATAGCAAGCAAGTGAAGAAGCATGTGCACAAACACAAGAGAAGTTTTAGACACCCAAATGGAGCTCGCTCATCCAAGGTCTAGGGAGTTAAGGTTTTGAAGTGCTGGGACTTGGGTAAGCCTTTCTGGAGCAAATGCACTGTACAAGCTCTTAAGACAATGATAAGTTTTATGGAGACATTTGGTTTTTGAAATGAGAAGGTGGGACAGAAGAGGGGACCTGGGCAAAGTTTCTCAATCTTTAACCATAAACCACCTTAACTCCATTTAATTCAACTAGAGGCCCGGTGCACAAAAATTCATGCACTGGGGGGGGAGGGGGGGAATCCCTCAGCCCGGCCTGTGCCCTCTCACAGTCTGGGACCCCTCAGGGGATGTCCAACTGATGGCTTAGGCCCACTTCCCAGGGGATCGGGCCTAAGTTGGCAGTCAGACATTCCTCTAACAGCCTGGGAGCCTTTGAGGGGTGTCCGACTAATGGCTTAGGCCCACTCACCTTGGGGAGCGGGCCTAAGTCATTAGTCAGACATCCTTAGCGCTGCTGCAGAGGTGGGAGAGGATCCTACCACCACTGCTGCGCTGACCAGCCATGAGGTGGCTTCTGGCTAAGCAACGCTCCCCCTGTGGAAGCGCACTGACCATCACAGGGCAGCTCCTGAGTTGAGCGTCTACCCCCTGGTGGTCAGTGCGCTTCATAGCGACCAGTCATTCCACTATTAGGGTCAATTTGCATATTACCCTTTTATTATATAGGATTAGCAGTGCTTTATATACCAGTCTCCTTCAGCATTTCTGTTCTCTCTCTGTGGACCCCTTAACCATAAAAGTAAAGATTCCATCTCTAATGTTCTATGACGGTGGTTCTCAAGCTTGAGCATTGCATCAGAATCACTTAGAGGACCAGTTAAAAGCCAGCTTCCTGGACCCCACCTCTAGAGTTCCTGTACAATAGGTCTGAAATGGGGCATGAGAATTTGGATGCTGAGCTGGTCCAAGGGACCACACTATGAAAATCATTTTTCCATGCATTTAGCATGAAATGGTTTCTGCCCATTGATCTTCAACAGCAACTCTAGCTCCACATGGAGAAAATCAAGTGTCTATTATTAACTAGGTGGAGAAAGGGAAGAAATGATCAATTAAAAAATCTTTTCTTTATGATTAAATGACTGAGAGATAAGCAGAAGCTGCAATATATTTGGATGAAAGGCCCAATGCAAATATGCAAAATTAATTTAACACATTTTTTATTTAATTTCTAATTATACTTTACTTTGAAATCTGAAGCTATGTTCTCTATCTATCTATCTATCTCGTATTTTAAGCACCATAGATTTGGATTTCCTACAAGACAGACTTACAGCGTACCACATCTGAGCAACAGGAAACCCCAGGAGGCAAACAATTGGGGGAACATAAACAGATTTTTTGTATACAACACGTTAAAAACCACACAGCATGTCTGACAGTTAAGACAAACTAAAGGTTAGCCTTAACCTTTTGCATAAATATTAACATTTGCTTTCTGTGCCCATTCACAAATCTTATGACTGCTTGAATTATATATATACAACTTTTTGCAAAATATTTGAGGGAGGCTGTGTCAAACATTTCAATGACAATTAATGTGTCATTAGGCTCCAAAAGAAAAATATAACAAGATGCAGAGTCTTGGAGCATTCCTCCAGGGAGAGGTAAAGATGACAATGACACAGTTCAGCAAAGCAGTAAGTGGGTGCTGATGGCATGATACTCCCATCAGCTATGGTAATTACAAGATCCGCACATAGTTCATTTGTGAGGTGCTTAAAATTTTGAAACTGAACAAAACTTCAGCTGTTGGGCATTTTTTTTTAACTATCCTAGGCAATCTTCATATCCTGATTCATCTGGTTTCCTATAACTCCTGATTCAAACATCTGTGATGTCATTTGCCATATTGCATTGTCATTGCCGGCCTAATTGTTTATCTCTCTCACTGGGCTGTGAATACATAGAAGTTGGAGACTGGTCTGATAAATCATTATAGTGCTGGCTACATTGAAGCCAACTAATAAACATTTTCTTTTATTAACATTACTAGAGGCCTGGGGCATGAAATTCATGCATGGGGGCAGGGGGGTCCCCTCAGCCCAGCCTGCACCCTCTCCAATCTGAGACCCCTCGGATCTGACTTCCAGTTTAGGACATCCTAAACCAGCAGTAGGACATCCCTCTCACAATCCTGGACCACTGACTCCTAATTGTTCACCTGCCTGCCAGCCTGATTGCCCCTCACTGCTTCTGCATGCCGGCCTGATTGCCCCTAACTGCCCCCTGCTGCTGGCCAGGTTGCCCCCAACTGCCCCCTCCCTGCCAGCCTGGTCATTCCTAACTGCCCCCTCCCCTGCTGGCCTGGTCACCCCTTACTGTCCCTCCTGCTGGCCTGGTCGCCCCCAACTGCCGCCCCCCGCCAGCCTGGTCACCCCCAACTGCCTCCCCCACCAGCCTAGTTGCCCCTCACTGACCCCCCTGCCAGCTTAATCGCCCCCAACTGTTCCCCTCTGCCAGCCTGGTTGCCCCTAACTGCCCCCCCTTGCAGCCTGGTCACCCCCAAATACCCCCTTGCTGGCCTGGTCACCCCCAACTGCCCCCCCCCCCGCTGGCCTGGTCGCCCCTCACGGCCACCCCCCCGCCAGCCTGGTTGCCCCACACAGCCTGCTTGTTCAGTCGTTTGGTCGTCCCTCACTAACCCCCCTGCCGGCCTGGTCATAGGCAGCCATCTTGTGAGGGCGTGAGGGTTAATTTGCATATTACCTCTTTATTATATAGGATGTACATGGTTGAGCAAACTGCTGAATGATTTAATCCAATAAAATATTTACTCAAACTCAACTCATGTGTGGCTTATAAACTCCACCATCTCAGCATTTCATGAGTTGGGTCTTGCCAGGGAATTGGGAATAACTACCCTGTCTTTCTGAGACATTTCACTGGGGAAGGGTGCCGACAATCCACTAGCAGATCAGTGCCTCTCTCCAAAGGCCATGGGTAGGTCAGGGCATTCTGTCACTCCTTACTTCCTGCCGCCAGGAAACATAGAAAGAGCAGGTCTTGATAGTGAATAAGGGCAAGATAGCCCTCTGCATGATCTAGTCTGGTGTCACACACGTGGCCCTTTATTTCTATGTCCCTTAAGAAGAAGGGACACTGCTCCAGACACTGAAAGAGAGTGCAGTGTGGAACAGTAAAATTTGCACAGAACCTGACTTTGAATTTTCTGGTTCAAGTGTCGCCCCTGCCACATTCTTATTATGTGACTTCTTGGAAGTCTCTTAAACTCTCTAAGACTCAGCTCTGGCAGCATCAAATAGAGGCAATGATATCTTGCCATCACCACTTGGCAGGATGGCATGAGCTAATGGGGGAGGAAGGACTTTGTAAAAAGCTACAAAACATGAGAGGTTCCATTACCTTTGTCAAGTGATAATCTACGGAACAAAGTCCCCCAAATCCCATCCTTTTCATTGACAGAACCAAGCTTCAGCAGTTTTTATTCCAAGAGAAGTGCTTTGCTTGAATCAAAGGGCTGAGATGACATTTTTGCTTCCTATGTCTAGGCTATCACCACGCTGTGATGAAAGTGAGATTTGGGGTTGTAACGGATTTTTATAGCAGTGAGAGAAGACTCCCTAAATCAAAGGACTGGGTGCCTGGAGTGACACCAAGCTGGTGGCAGTGTGGTCACTTGGATGACACACGCTCTTTGAAACTAGCTGCCTATGTTCTTTGAGCTAAATCTTTCACTTTGGTCTCCAGGACTTCAGCTTAAAATAACTAAGTGCCATTGAACTATTCTTTGTATCATTTTTTTTATCTTAAATAGTGCATAAGAAATTTTTTTAAATATATTGAAAAAGTACCCATTGAATGCATCAACTGGCCCTCAGAAAGATAAAGATATTCCTTTATGGATTGTAAAATGCATTAACTAGGCTAATATTCCAAAGGTTACAAAATTATAAGATAGTGTGTGTTTGCCAAGTTCACTTAGACTTTGCAGATTCACCATATGTCACTTATTCCTTCCTTCTGTCTAAAAGGATGAACTCGACTCCTTCGCCCCAATACACATGCACATGTGCACACACACCCACACACACACACACACACACCTGGCAGGCTCCTTTCAAAACCCAGCTCAGATGTTACCTTCCTAACCCAAGCCTGATGGCAAATCGCTTCCTGTTCTTGTTCTTTCTCTGAACCTTTGTGCATTTATTTCAATGAATAACCAGGCTTTGTTAAGACTGTGTCTTCATCACTTGTATATGCTCAGCACCTAGAACAGTTCCCTTCTTTGCTCTGTTTTTTAAAAAACTCCCTCCTTTCATTTCAATTCATGTCAACTGCAACCTTTGCATAGCACAAACCCAAATCCATTAACTCCTCTCTCACATACTCCTCCTCCATTTTTAACCTGCCAGGAAATCCTGTTGGCTCTCCATTAAAGCTGTATATCCAGAAACTGATCCTCTCCCACAACTTGTGTTGAGCCACCATCCCCTCTATTGCTTCTAACCTTTCTCCTTAAATCTAGTCTCAACATATACAAACAGGGAAATCCTTTTAAAACCTACATCACCTCTGCTCAGAGCCTTTCAATGACTTCCTGCTTTGCTCAGAGTAAAAAGACAGAGGAGATTACAAGGCCCTGTGTGATCTGGCCCACAGTTTTCTCTCTGACTCATCTCTCACTCTTACTCGTTCAACTCTGATCACGTTGACCTACTGGGTGTTCTTCAAATAGCCAGTCACGTTCCCTGTTAGGGTCTTTGCATATGCTGTTTCCTCTGCCTCTAACACTCTTTCCCACATAGCCCCATATATGCATGGTTAATTCCCTCACCTGCCTCAAGTCTTTGCTCTAATATCATCTTCACAGTTAGTCCACCCTAGCCATTCTACTTAAAATTCTACCCACCCTTGTTCTCCCAGTACACCCAACCCCCCTTACTCTGCTCTGCTTTTCCTCTTTTCTCATAGTTCTTATCACCTCCTAACATGCTACATAATATTCATCATGGTTTTTATATTACCTGTTGTTACAGTCCCACCTTTAGATAGAAGCACTATGAGAAATTTTTCTTGTTTCCATGATGTATCCCTAGGGCATGAAACATAGTAGGTGCTCGACAAATATCTGTTGCTTAAATTCATTTGCTCAAAAAATATCAATGACTTCCACCCTGGCTGGTGTGGCTCAGTGGTTAAGAGTGTCGGCCTGCACATACCAAAGGGTCATGGGTTCTATTCCCACTCAAGGGCAGGTACCTGGGTTGCAGGTTTGATCCCCAGTCCCAGTCGGAGCCATGCAAGAGGCAACCATTCTCTCTCTCTCTCTCTCTCTCTCTCTCTCTCTCTCTCTCTCTCTCTTCCCCCCCACCCCCACCCTTTCCACTCTATCTAAGAATCAATGGGAGGGGGTAAGGGGGAATAAATGACTGCCTGTTCTTAAGATAGAATGTTCTATACAAAGATTTAGAGACACTTGAGAAGATTGGTAAATGAAGGACTCAAAGTCAATTGACTTTGCTTTTACATTTTAATTACAGTTATATTTTTATTCATCTGTGTTAAAAATATAATCACAGCAACAGTATAAATCTAAACATTTGGCAAGTTTGTAGAATGGGTAAAACCAGATAATGGGCATAGTGTTGGAAGGTACTTGCTTTAAGAGCTCTGAGAAATCTAAAGTGAAGCCAGTCTGTGACTGCAACCCACGCCCAAGGGGCATGGGAAAAATGCGATCAGAAGGGTGAATCTTCTAAAACTCACTGCCACAAACATTCACTTAGATAGTGAGTTGCTCAAACATAAGACACAAGATTAGGTTGGAATGTTTAAGCAAAACAATTTTCTGTATGATCTTTTTTAAAGGAGTCATCATGTTTTTAGATTCAGAATATTTCAGGCCAAAACATCAGGGAGATAACATCTATCACTTCACTTCCTAGTGACTCTGTAACATATCATATTTTTTGATGCTGCAAAAATATAGACATGGCTTTATTACTCTTATTTAGTGTCAAGATAAACACATCCTTAGACCTTTCAAAACTCATTCCTATGAGTCAGAAACTACCAGACAGAACTATGGGATGGCAGACTACTTTCAAAAGCCTGTGGGTTACCCACTCGGGGACTGAAATTTAAAAAAAAAAAGGACCCTTCTGTATTTATTATTCCCTGAGCTCATTTCTTTATTTCTGAAGATCAATACAAAAAAAAGACAAAAAGGTGATAGATTTTTCTCCTATAGATCCTGTGGAATAATTTTCAGCCAAAATTTTTTCCCTTTCACCCCACAGAAGTCATCCTTAATAGGCATCACCATCCCTATGTTTGTTCAGTGAATTTAAGTGTAGAAATATCAGCCCCAGTTATCTAGAAATTACATACAAAAATATAAAGCTGATCAATTTCATCTTAACTTTTCTTGCAGTTCTTTACAAAATAATCATTTCCTTGAGTCTAGCAAATTATGTGCATGCTGAAGTATTTAGGGAGAAGTGTACTGATGGATAGAATTTACTTTAAAATGCATAAAATAATAAGATGGATTAAAGTGAATAGAGGGATAGATATGTGAAAACAATTATATTAAAATGTTAATGGTGAATCTAAGTGTTGACTATTGTCTGATTCTTTAAATTTTGTTGCATATTTGAAATTTTTCATTAAAAATGGGAATAATCATTTAACTTATTTATTAAAATTATGTCTGGTTGTCAAATGGAAAGGAAAATAATGGTAGTCAAATTGTATGAATCCTGGCAAACGAAAAGGATGAAAACTTTTATTTCTACCTCAAAAGTGCCCCTGTTGGCCCTGAGAATGCTGTAAGAGAGTCATTTTTACCTAAGTTTTATCTCTCTACTAAGTCTGTCCACTCATTGAATCTCTAGTGTTTTCTTCTTCCTTTGGCCTTCCATTCTAACACTAATCTTCATTCTTGAAGTCTCCCAATGATTTGCATCAGTGAAATAATTCATGCAACATGTGTGAGTCCCCTAAGTCAGTTTACCCTTTCCACACAGAAGATAAATTCTGGAAGCAACCTCATGATATCTTACATCTTCCTGCCCAATAAAAGTCCAGAGAATTGCAGGTCCCTTTTTGTCATAGTTTTCCTTTAGAGCTTCCTCTTTCTCTGTATAGCTAACATATTCTTTGGATCGTTTTCTCTGCGTCTTTCTCCCTGTCTCAATGGTTCTCCATCTCTTTGCTAGTCAACGTCTTTCTTTCAGTCTTTATCTCCTTCTCCTCTCTCTCTCTCTCTCTCTCTCTCTCTCTCTCTCTCTCTCTCTCTCTGCCTAGAAATGAAAAAGAACAGTGTATTTGCAAAAATAAATGGAAACAAACTAGAGTTCCCAATTAAAAACTATCCCTGGGAAAAGGCATTTCTTCCTACCTGGAAAAGCCTTGCGAGCTGGTCCTTTCAATTTCTCCTTCTTGTCTTCATCCCTTAAGAAGCTGTTCCAGCCTAGAGTACAGGAAGGCTCAAGGATACACATCAGCTTTTCCAGTGTTTAATACTCTCCCAGGGGGAAGTGGGGCGGCAGGGGGGAGGAGCAAGGACTGTGTTTATGGTGAGTAACACATTGCTTGTGCTTACACATGCTTTACTGCCATTAAATAAAAATGGTCCTTCACGCTGTAAACACTGATCTTGAAAATGAACTCAAAAACTTACCAGGGAGAGCATTCTCAAAATAATAATAATAATTTAAACTAGCCTTTTCCAAATTTAATTAAGATTTACTAGAATTAAAGTTGACCCTAACGATCCCTATTTTAATGATTTAGTCTCCACCTAAAGTCTCTAGACTATAAGCTCACTGAGAGCAGAGACTGGGTACCATTCAGCTTTGTGTCACTCATATCTCCTAGGTATCCCCTAGCAAAGAGTCTTGAACATATTAGGTCTAAAAACATCATGTATAATGGATGTTTAGATGGATGTGTAGATGGACAGATGGATGGATGGAGGGATAAATTAATACACTGAACAAACACTCCTTGCACTGATAACCTTTACCAGGCCGAGTAAAGCTCAAGTGTCTGTATTCTCCTTGGATGCTCTAAACTAGCTCACACCAACCAGGTAAGGGATCAGGATGTAGTTAAAGGAAATATGTAAGTAATTACACGTGCGTATGTAGGAGTTAGGGTAAGAATTAAGCTGATATAACAAGAGACCTAACAATTATATGGCTTAAAGAACAATGAAGGTCATGTCCCTCTCGCCCAATTTAGTCCAAGTAGGGTATTCCAAGTCAGCAAGCGGCCTTCCTCCACACAGTCATTCAGGCACCCAGGCTAATATTCAATGTGTCATCTGAGGTTTCTGCAAGTACCACCAGGGCAGCCAGTGGGAAGGGAGAAAGAGCTAAACCTAGAGACCTTCTCCTAAATCAGCAAAGCAGAAGTTGCTCGCATTCCTTCCACCGCATTCTATTGGTCAGATCTTAGTCACACCCAGCAGCAGGGAAGACTTAAGATTTAATTTCCAGCTGAAACCGGTTTGGCTCAGTGGATAGAGCATGGGCCTGCGGACTCAAGGGTCCCAGGTTCGATTCCGGTCAAGGACATGAACCTTGGTTGCGGGCACATCCCCAGTGGGGGGTGTGCAAGAGGCAGCTGATCTATGTTTCTCTCTCATCGATGTTTCTGGCTCTCTATCCCTCTCTCTTCCTCTCTGTAAAAAATCAATAAAATATATTTTTTTAAAAAAAAGATTTGATTTCCAAGTAGGCAACCATGTGCCCAGCTCATCTCTATGATCATAGAAGAAGGAGAAGGAGGATAGATGGGGAGGTGGGGGGTGGTCAATTACCATCGCCACCACATTTTGTATACAATGTCTCAAAATCTGAAGACCCATTCTTGGGATGGAGTGTTGTTTAGTTTCTGGCCTGAGTGTCTGAGAAAATGGATTCACATAAAGTTTCCTGAAATAAACTGCCAGTATATCACTAACAAAGTTAAATTCAAGCTTCTCTGTGTTTTTCCAAGGTGGTTAAATTGAGCATAGAGCCTAGAGAGCATCCTACATAGAGGATAACTTCCGAAATGATAGGTTACTTGGCTCTTTATCAATTGTCCCTTCATTATGCACGATGTGGGGATAACGGCAGAGTTTTGTTCTACTCAGAAATAGAGTCACTTCACATATAGCTGAGGCAGTAAGTGCTCACTAAATGTCCTGATGCCCTCCGGGAAATAATCAAGTTATCACATGTAAAATTATTCAGCAACGAGTGTTAAGCTCAGATATTTAATGCCAACCAGTGCTTTCAGTCTTCTATTCCCTCCTTCTGCTCAGAAAGCCAAGTTCTCCCTGTTGAAAGCCAGGTTCTCAACAGCCTCCCCCTCCTCTAGTCTCCCTGTCATTCCCCAAGGCAGTAGCTTAGAACCTAAGGTGTCTTTAGGCTCATGGTGTTGAACTCTAACACTGACCCTGGATAGGTAGTAAGGTCCTTATTTCTTCTGTTACCTCAGAGCATTCATCACTTTCCTTTACTCTGTGTCTTCTCCTTGGCCTTCAAGCCATTTTCCCATTCCTCCTTGGGTGCTATTCCCCTAGAGGGGAGACATTTGCTATCTTAGTTTGGGTCCCCCAAAAAGCAGAACCTGAGACAAGGACTTGGGTGTAGGCAATATATTCAGAAAGCAATCCAGGGAAGCAAGAGAGGGAATATAGAAAGTAAGACCTAAAGAAATAAAAACCAAAAAGTGTGCCTTAATGAGTGTGTTACCTCTGTAGGCCACTGGGGTCCAATCCCACTGGATACCCTCAGAGAAACTAATAATGACCCTCAAAAACGTCCCATGGAAAGACATTTGTGATTTGGACACCAAATGCCACTCCTCAGGAGTGAGGATTGCCCCTAGAGGAAAGGAAGGATTAAATCCTAGACACTTCCAGGCTGCACTGTGAGCAGGCTGGAGTGAGCAACCTTAGCAATGAAGAAAGCCCCCATGAGAAAAACCTCAACTCTGCGGTGGGAGGCTGTGCGCATGCACAGGAACTATACACCTGCAGCAGGTGAGCTCAGAGCTGCGCTAGGCAGATCTGAGACATCTTATCAACAGTATCTGTTACACTTTTCAACATCTTCCAAACGGAATCTCCTCACCTTAAAACCTCAGATTCTTCCTCCCACTGATTATTCTTGCCATGAGTGGGACCAAATTCCTCAGATCAGAGCTTACAATTCCTTCCTCTTTGCTTTCGCAAACGTTTATGCCAAAATCCACTATGGCCCTTATCCAGGGGTTCTGGGTTTGTCTCCTTCCATGATATTTCCCTCACTAAACTGTGAGCTGATCCAGGATAGAAATTGTATCTCCTCTGCAATGACTGGCATGTAGTAGAAGCTCAACAAATATTTTCAAGGTGAATCAATGGCAAATAATTGCCTCAGTGACATATCTAAACTCCCAAAGACCTTTTCCAACTTATCCTTGTAGCTGCCATAGCATTTCCACCTTAACTCACTCCGTGATGCTTGACTACAAAAGTCATGCTCTTATTTCAAAAGAGGCCTTGATCAAGTGTAGTTTACAGTTGTTCTTATGAAAAATAATACAATAATTCATTTTTTTAAAAAAACAAGAATAAACTGTGTTTTGTGTACATACAACTGTAAACCTGCTTTTGCCCTACCATGTATGATGAGGCGGCGGGGGGGGGCAGATTTCTCCTGCAAAACTGTGGGGGGGGATGCTTTTGTTAATTAACGAAAGAACATGAGAAAACTTGTTCTCTAAAACCACAGACGGTCAAAAGCTTCGCTGTTTGCAACCACATCTCATGAGAATGAACACCTCATCCTTGCCTGAAGGATCTAAGTCATGTTAACAGAAAAAAGCAATTTCCAACGTACGTGCAGAGCTTCGGGTAAGGATTTTACACACAACATTCCACATTTATCCTCACTTTTTAGTTTCCAAGGAAACTGGATCCTGAGTTTTCTCATCTCAGCCCAGGCCTGATGTCGACACAGCCTTGCTTTGCTTTGAGCAAGCACAGCACTGCTTTGTTGAAATTTTACCAAAACCCCACCCTTTCCCCCAATTTGTGTCTTCCTTGGTCTGGTGAGGCGCACCATCGTCCCTCTGGGTTGTGGTCCCCTTGCTCAGTAAGCTAACCCAACTTTATTGGGTGGCAAGTGTGTCCTTTATGGTCTTTATCACCTAGTCTAGCCTATCTGTTTGCAGCACAGATTAAATTATCAAGGTTGCTAGTCACGGCCATGAAAAGCACTTAGAGATAGGTAAACCTCAGTCGGGAGCTAAGTCACAATTTGTTTAAAAGACCTCAGGGCTTTGAGGGTATAGTGGACTTTTGAGAAGGACAAGTTTATGTGATTGACCTGAACCTAGAGTAGAAGGGGTAAAGGGGACAACCATGAATTGGTGAAACAGTCACTTCCTTTTTGCCTACCTGGAATGGTAACCACCCTCCTAATGGAAAAATTCCATTTCACCCTCAGCTCCAGTGGGAGGGAGCTGCAGTCCCCACACCATGATTGATCCAAGAGTCAGCATGTGACCCAAGCCTGGCCAATCAAAATCTTTCCTTAGATTTTTTTTCCCCCCTAACATCTCTGGTTACCTGCAATAATAAAAGCATAATATGCTAATTAGACCGGACATCCTTCTGTCCTTTGGGACAAAGCCAGGGCTGCGAGGGAAGCCCGGGTCCCGGGTGCCAGAGGGAAGCTGGTGCCTGCAGCCGGGGCGGGGGGGGGGGGGGCGCGGGGGCACGCCTACTCTTGTACAAATTTCGTGCATCGGGCCTCTAGTAAAGATATAAAGCTTTAAAGATACAATGTTGAATTTGCCTGTTGCTATGGTTTCGGCTTTGTAAAACCTTCCTGCCAGATCCCAAAACACAGAGGAAAGCAGAGATGAAATCCTGAGGATAGTCAAATACCTGCCCTTCCGCTGTGTGTGTGTGTGTGTGTGTGTGTAAATCAGTAAATTACTGTATTTGCTTAAGCTAACTCAATTTGAATTTTGGTCACTTGTAACTCAGGATCATCACTATGACTTTAGAGCAGACACAATTTAAAACTTTTTCCAGGGTCCTATAGTCTACTTTAATACTTGAGTCTGCACTTCTTTTTGTCAGACAATGAATACCATATAATACAACATCTTTCCTATTTTCCTTTGCTACCAGGAACCCTAGAGCCAAATATAACATCCAGCTACAATGTTTGTATATTCAGAGAATTTAGCCCTAAAGGATCTTATGGATCATCTTGTCAAACCTCATTTTGTCAACAAAACTTGAGGTTCATCCCTAGCCAGTTTGGCTCAGTGGATAGAGCATCAGCATGAAGACTGAAGGGTCCCAGGTTCGATTACAGTCAAGGACACATGCCCAGGTTTGGGGCTCAATCCCCAGTAGGGGGCGTGCAAGAGGCAGATGATCAATGATTCTCATCATTGATGTTACTATCTCTCTCTCCCTCTCCTTTTCTCTCTGAAATCAATAAAAATACATTTTAAAAAAAAAACTTGAGGTTCAAAAAGGATACATCATTCTTTTATTTGAAAACTGCCTCCAATAAGAGTGTCTCCATTTTCATCTTCACTGATGATGCAGATAGCAGAAAAAGAAAATATGATCCCAGGAAAGCAGGGATGAACAGGAGCATAGATAATGGGATTTAACCAAGGAATTAATATTATTCAGACCCTGGAAAAGTCCTAAAGTTTACACAAAAGATGGAGTTCACAGTACTTTCTGAAAAGGAAAGAATTATTGAGGAGCTAGGTATGAGAAATTTAAGGCTGGCAAGAGAAGACTTGGTGCTAAACTCAGGAACTCCTAAATCATGGCTATAGTTATATAGTGCTTTAAAAAAATTCAAGACATTTATTGACTTATACCTAATGGAATGAATTCAGCAATCCCAGCCACAAATTTGTAACTCAATGTATTCCATCTGATCTGTATAAAAACCAGGCTGTGGCAGAATCTCAGACATAAGCCGCCCTCACATGCCCTTGTTAGGTCAGATACAGTAAGAGGGGAAATGAGGCAATAAATGTAATATGTGAGTTAGAGTATCTTTGTGGAGGATTTAGGAGATTAGATGCTAGCAGCCATGAAGAAGAAGGATAATTGTCAACTCCATGAGCCAATATGAGACCCCACCAGAAGAATATGTGCTTATTAGTGGACAAACTAGCTCCCATTGGTAATAGCCTCACCTCTTTCTCAAATTTTCCTTGATCTGAAAGCTGGAAGACATAGGACTAGTCTTGTTCCCCATTCCCCATAAACACAGAGACATAAAGGACTTCCTCATTTTGGCTCAGAGAGGAAAGCATCAAAGATTTTAAACTACCCCCCTCCATCCTCACACCCAAGCTGGATCCTTGAAGAGATGAAGAGACCCGGTTATCACCAGCGAAGGCTGGCTGAGGACTCACAGTGGGAGCGGCACTTTGCTGTCTTCTTGGAATCCAAGGTTAATCCGCAAAGTTATGTTCTTTGGAGAGACAAGATTTCTGCAACCATGACAAAAAGCAGACGAGAAGAGATTGAGAAACCAAACATAAACAAAAAAATAGTTAACCTTTGTACAGTCAAAGCCTGGGCTGTATGCTCATTCACATGATGGCATCATTTTCAGAAACTGTGTACAGAATATTCAGTAATTCTGCCACACAACTTCCACAGACTGCTGGAAAACAGGCCTAAACCCACTGTGGAAGAAAGAATTTGCCAAAGTCACATACTTGGATAGAACTTGTGCTAGGAGGAATAACATTACTCCCTCCAAAAAGATGCTTGATTTGCATACAATGACTAGTTAATTACAAGGTCAAGAGTTCATAGTCAAGGGATCAATGATCCCATGGTTGGCCATTAATTCCACCTCCAGGGACAAATTCAGTTTACAACTTTAAGTGATAAACACTGCTCTTCATAATAAATATTCTAACAAATGTAGTTCCTTATAACACCAACTAATGGCCTCAAAATTACTTGTGGGTGATTTTCTCAGATTTCTATTAAGTAAACTTTCAGCTATTACAGGAAAACTGCCTCTCTGCCTTTCTAGAAAACCAACTTAGCTTGAAAATCAACTTTATGATGACAAGATACAGGTTAAAAATCAGTTAAACCCCAGTGTTTCTGTTGTTTTGTTTTCTTTTCTTTTTTGCAACTGGTGTATAAATATTTTCTAATCTTCCTAATCTATGTAAAGCAGTGTTTTGCCTTCTCAACAGCACTTGCATTGACAACTTGCTATTCTGTCACTTACTACTATGAAATTATTAAAATTAATTTATTTCGCCGAAACCGGTTTGGCTCAGTGGATAGAGCGTCGGTCTGCGGACTGAAGGGTCCCAGGTTCGATTCCGGTCAAGGGCATGTACATTGGTTGCGGGCACATCCCCGGTGGGGGGTGTGCAGGAGGCAGCTGGTCGATGTTTCTCTCTCATCGATGTTTCTAGCTCTCTATCCCTCTCCCTTCCTCTCTGTAAAAAATCAATAAAATATATTTTTTTAAATAAAATAAATAAAATAAAATTTATTTATTTAATTTAATTAATTTATTTATTTATTTTTAGAAAAAGTTTTTTTTTATTGATTTCAGAGAGGGAGAGATAGAAACATCAATGATGAGAGAGAATCATTGGTTGGCTGCCTCCTGCACGCTTGGCATGTACCCTTGACCGGAATGGAACCTGGAACCCTTCAGTTCGCAGGCTGACACTCTATCTACTGAGCCAAACCAGCTAGAGCTAAAACTAATTTTAAACAAGTCTGATTCAAAGCTATTGTGGCTTATCACTTAATTCCTATACCAGCCAGAGAGAGCACAGTGAATTTTTCCATATCCTGGATGGGATGTGGTTGGGAAATGCTTTAAAGCACTTTCCCACAGTATGGCATGTGGGTTTTAGTTTTCAACTATGTCCTAGAAGTGGATTCCCCTGGCCTGAATGGTCAAGTTGCATTTCATCAAAAGGCCATGCACCAGAGATGGCTACAGCCAATGCTTCAGCTAACTTTATCTCCAACCAACACCAGGAGTTTTGTTAATCAGCACAATGACCATTGGAAATAATAGAGCTTTTTGGTGAAACCTGTGATGTTCTAAATATGTGGATTTGCCAAAAATACTAGAGACACTCTCATCTTTGTACAAACAGGGTCTAAGAATTTTAAAAGCCTCCTGCACTTCGGTAATGTCTCTTAAGGCTTGATTTTCAAAGGTTCTGTGTCCAACTGCTGACCTAGAGGGATTCTTGGCCCCCTCACTCACCTCAGTGGTGAGGCAAGCTCGCCCCTCAACATTGCCACGTTGGCCTCTGGAGAGCCTTTCTTTTAAAAAAAAAAAAAATAGTGCTGAAACCGGTTTGGCTCAGTGGATAGAGCGTCGGCCTGCAGACTCAAGGGTCCCAGGTTCAATTCCAGTCAAGGGCATGTACCTTGGTTGCGGGCACATCCCCAGTAGGGGGTGTGCAGGAGGCAGCTGATCGATGTTTCTAACTCTATCCCTCTCTCTTCCTCTCTGTAAAAAGTCAATAAAATATATTTTAAAAAATAGTGTTTGACATACTTACTCTTTTTTTTTTATTATTTGATTGATTTTACAGAGAGGAAGAGAGAGGGATAGAGTTAGAAACATCGATGAGAAACACTTATCAGCTGCCTCCTGCACGCTCCCTACTGGGGACCGAGCCTGCAATCAAGGTACATGCCCTTGACCAGAATCAAACCCGGGACCCTTCAGTCCATGGGCCAACACTCTATCCACTGAGCCAAACCGGTTAGGGCCATTGTCGGCAAACTGCGGCTCGCGAGCCACCTGAGGTTCTTTGGCCCCTTGAGTGTGGCTCTTCCACAAAATACCACGGCCTGGGCGAGTCTATTTTGAAGAAGTGGCGTTAGAAGAAGTTTAAGTTTAAAAAATTTGGCTCTCAAAAGAAATTTCAATCGTTGTACTGTTGATATTTGGCTCTGTTGACTAATGAGTTTGCCGACCACTGGGTTAGGGCAAGGTGCTATCAAAGACAAAGAGGTAGCATTTTCTTGATCTTGCCAAATAGGTGGTCTGTAAACTAATTCTAATCCTAACCCTACCCTGCCTGTTCGTGCCTGCTTAAATATAAATGTCTAGCTGGATAAATTCTGTTTTAAATTTGCTATCTTCTAACATAATAGCAAATACCTATATCTAGACTTATAGCTCTAACTTCTAACTGATGGACACTACAGATAGTAACCAAAAACTAAAATAAAATAAAAACAAAGAGCCTAGTAATTATGAAAAACCACATCAATTTAGGTCAGGGTGTACTATTGAGACATCTCCATTTATTTTATTGATTCATTTGTTTCTTCTTAGTTATAACAAGAATTCAAATAGCCTCTATAAGAAGGTACATCAAATAACAAGCACAGAAAAAAAAGAGAGAGACCACGTAACATAAAGACAAGAAAGGAGAAAAATAAACAGAAAAGTGCTGGCTGAGGAAAGGAAGAGCAATTGAGTGCAGATCTTAGCTTTGAACTTCCTCTTAGGGCAAGAATTATGCGTGGTCCAGAATGGTGCCTTAAAACAACCCTGGTCTACCCCAGGGGGCCACACACAAACAGAACACTTGACAACCTTGTCGCCTTGATGACCTTCCTCCTGCACTGCTCACCTTAACTTGTCTAGAGCTCTATCTCTCGGTCCGCTGCTCCTAATGAATTTAACTCTTATATCCCCTTGACTGGCTTCCCGTTTACTGCCTCAGCTTACGCCTCAGACCTAAAAATGCTCAGTGTGCTTTGTAAAAGCATCCTTTGAAGGTAATCATAGTTCTCATATGAAGAGATACTAAGCACCTTCAAAGTTTAATTCAACTCATGAATGCGGGAACTAGCAGAGAGACAAAGCCAATTCCATGGGGAAATGAGAAATGTGGTTTATAAGGTCAGTGGAAAAGGAAATGCTGAGATAAGAGTGCCAAGTCAGATTCAGTACTGAGTAATGTCCTACAGGGGAGGAAAAAAGAGCCCCTTCTCAGTTGAACACAACTTAATCTCTCACTTTTCAAAGCTGTAAACAAATGGAATCTAATTGTGAGTGGCAGGTCAAACAAAGTTATATTCCCAGAGGCTCAGATGACCCGCAGGCAGGCTTATTAGAAAATGCTCTAGCAACTTATTAACATAGGCAATCATCTTTTTACTCTACTCCCAAATTTCAGATAATTTTCCAGAACACTTTGTTTTCTCCTAATCAGTGCCCTGACTTTCCCTCTAACTGCACTTCTATGAATAAACCTCAAAAACAACCCCCCCAACCGCCCCCCCCCCCCCACACACACACACACACACACACACATCATTGCCACCCCTTGCAGCTGGGGCATATCCACGAGGTTTGCTCTGACCATTCTGATGGGCCTTATACATTTTCTAACTTCTTTGGTCAACAGTAGGATGCCAGTTCATGGGTGAAGCAAAAATTTTCCCAACCATGCAGACCAAAGGATCCCAACCCTTAGTACTCCTAAAATCCTCTGGGGAATTCTGATTCCGTAAACTTGGAGTGGGGTTCAAGTGTTTTGAACAATCATCTTCAAGTGATTCTTGCCTTTCCACCTGCTAGTCCATAAGTGTTATAGTAATAGTGATAAGAATAATATAGAATAAGTATTAAAGTGTGGAATTATAATGTGATATTAAAGTGTGATGTTAAAAAGTATTGAATGTAATGTAAACAAGTTGATAAATATCTTTGAGTGACCTATATATAAAAAATAGATAAAGTAATTTGTTTTTTATATGTAAAACTAGATATGCAAGGTTCTTGGAATCTACTAATAAGATACATTGAAGATGTTTATCTAGGTACATAAAAAGAGGAAGTATTAGAAGATTAGAGAGGTCTGTTTTGTTCTTTTACAGATGGTTATTCTTTTTTTTTTTCTGTAATCTGTTCAAGTTTTGTTTGGATTGTGAATCCAAACAATAAATTGAAAATTAAAATTTTAAATAAAATATTGAATTGCAGTTGCAATGTTTAATGTTTAGTATGTATTTTGTTGGTACAAATTTCCAGGTAATCTATTGAAGTCTAAAAACTACCAAAATTTTAATAAATAAACTATAAATAATTCATACATTGCATATCTATTTCTTATATAATTTATACTCAACCAATATTAAGTAAATACCTTAAGTAGTACGTGTCAATATCTATTTAGAGACTAGCTAAGGCACCCTTGGTCACCTATACATCCCTGAAAGAAAAATTAGAACAATAAGTTCTCCCACCTCGGCTTCCCTACACTCGTGATTCATTTCACATGGGAATTTGCAATAGGATAAGAGATTTATCAACATATAACTACATGCCAACAGTCTGTCCTTCCCCACCTCCCACCCTGGTAGGAGGGATCAGCACTAGGATACCTTTGACCCCTCCTCCAATCAAAATCCTTTGTCTCATCACAACTGAGGATCCAGCTGGGTGTTCACAGAAAGAGGTGGCCGCGGCCATGTCTTGAGCTGAGAAGGCAGGCAGAAATGTCCTGAGACTGTTGTAGGCGGCAGGAACAGCACCAGGTGTCTGACGGATGGGGTCAGACCGAACCTGGTTCAGCAACCTCGGTACTTGGGTTCTGGCCAGGAAAGAATTCATAGCCAAGACCCAAACTGTAAGAGAACATTTATTTGGTAAATCACAGAGACAGAAGGAATTCCTAGTAGAAATGGGCTTGGAAACAAGTAACGGAGCTTGGGAGTGAGGAAGCTAAAGGTAACCTGCACGGGGCAGGGAGAGGGAGAGAGACAAGAGAGACAGGGAGAGGGAGAGAGACAAGAGAGACAGGGAGAGGGAGAGAGACAAGAGAGATAGGGAGAGGGAGAGAGACAGAGAGACAGGGAGAGGGAGAGAGACAAGCTCTAGACATGGGAAAGGCACTCCTGCTCACGGGAGGAGGGTGCACCGCGTCCTAAGGGTTTTAAGGGTGGAGATTTTAGGGGCGGTCCCAGGGGAAGATCTTAATAGAATATTCAGCAGTTTTCCAGGTGTGTCCTTTCAGGTTGTGGATTCCACTGATGGACTGGCCGGGGCCAGGGTAGGGGGTCATTATTCAATGCAGCTGGTCCTGATGTCAGCTGTGGCTGAGTTTGTTGCTTATCTTTGCCTGGAGCTGAAATATAACTGAGGCCTAAATGTTATCGCTAGGAGGGAAAGGCCACGGGGTCCAAACCTCAAGACCAGCGTTATGCTAGAGGAGGAAAAGTCACCCTGGGGGCCAGGTACACCCTCCAAATGTCGCTGCTAGGCACCTGAGGCTTTCCATCTTGGTGACCTATGTATCTGGCCCATCATCCTTGCTCTGCTCATGTCTATAGAACTGCCTACCACAAACTATACCCTTGATTTGTGTTTGGGGTCTCCACACTGGACAGAACCTGAGCCCTGAGTGCCCACTGAGCCCCAATAGATAGGGGCCTGTAGGGAGAGGGGGTCCTTGAGCACAATACAGCCCTGTGCTTCTCCTGTTTGCCGTGAGCCAGCAGGAAGAACCAGCCCTGAGGGTGGCTGCCAATATGGAACCAGGAAGCCACAGGTGGGCGTACATTGGACTCCCAACCCCCTCCTTTCTCCAAGCTGAGGATTCTTATTTGGTCTTGTGGAGAAGAGAAGAGAACCTCAATAATATCTGAAGTTGAATTTCCTACCTACCTACTAAGGATTTTTGGAAGAGGTCCTCTGACTGAGAGAAAAAAGTACAGAGAGGAAAGTTAGTATAGTCGTTGAGAGAAGGGACTCTGGCCAGCCAGTTCTGGGTTTATATTCAGGCCATGCCTCTTATTAGCTGTGTGACTTTGGGACAATTACTTAATCTATCTGTATCTCAGTTTCCTCATCTCTAAAATGAAAATAGACAATATGAAGTCTCAATTTCATATGGTCACTAAGAAGTTTTGTAGCTCAGAGTATCATCTGCATATGCCAAGGCTTTGGATTCAATCTCCAGTCAGGGCACGTACAAGAATCAACCAATCAATGCATAAATAAATGGAACAACAAATTGATATTTCTTTCTCTCTCTCTCTCTCTCTCTCTCTCTCTCCCCCCCCCCCCAAAAAAATATTTTTTTAATTAAAAAAAAGTTAACAGGCAAAGCGTTAGACCTGTGCCTGGCACATAGTAAGTGCGACATAGGTGGTTTCTAGTAATAATCTAAAACTCAAATGCTGTGGACTAAAAGTCACACCTGACAGGCACACTGATGACTCTGTCCTCAAGAACAATGTTACCTACGGCAAAAGCATTTCCCTTTTGACTGTCCCTTTGTTCTTCAGCAGAAAGTTGAATTCCTAAGATTAAAGCTTGTTTCTATAAAGCTGCTGTGGAGTTGTGGGGGGGAGGGCGAGGGGGGGTGTAGGTAGAGAGATTTGAACCAAGTATGCAGAAATTTGACTTAAGAACTGAGGAATGAAATATTAGTATAAATATATATAATTCCTCTCGATATACAGCAGTTTTGTTTTACCTGTTTCACAAATGATCTGTGCAGTTTGATTTATTTTTTAACCTTTTACATTGCAAACACAAATACATGTTCCAGGGTACGAGTAGAAAATTTTAAAATATACATAAGACTAAAGGAAAAAGAGACATCACCCATAACCATAACCCACCACCCAGAAATAACCTCAAGGGTCCCTTGTAAGAAGGAAAGAGTACCTCGCTTTGCTCTTTGACGGCTGTTTCCCCTCTTAGTTTGTTTGGGAGTGGTGTGGGATGAGCGGGGAGCCTCTGAGAGAAAGAAAAAACTCCCGTCCAGTGAGCAAAGCCACGCGTTGACCACGTGCCACCAGCAGCTGAGCTCATCTCTCTGGTCTGCATGGGGCAAGCCACAGGCAGCGTTTTCTTAGCAGGTCTTTTTTGAATCCAAAGAATAAAAGCTGGATTTTCAGCAGATCTTAGCCTCTGGCCCCAGCTTCTGAACACAAATGCTAGAGATATCCATCCCTGTGTAAAGATCATTCAAAAGATGGAACGAATGAGCTCTCTGCCAGAGGGAAGAAAAGACTCCGTTTCCCCATCTATCTGATCACAGCTGGGACCAGAATTCAGGCTTTTGAGCACATTCATTTAAAGCACAAGGACACTGATCCAGCCACACTCCTGGCTAAGAGATGCACCCTTGGGCTTCACTGTCCCTGAGCTCTTTCTTTTATCCGAATCTGGAGAGAGGCAGGTCTCTTAGTTAAAGCAGAGCCTTCAACCCAGTGACTTGGTTCAGCAAATGAACAAAGAATCTTCTCTCTCATTTCCTAGACCAAGGTTTCTCAAACCTGAGTGGGCATCAGAATTGCCTATTAAAACACAGGCCTTCAGAGTCAGAAGGTGGAGCCAGGTGATTTACATTCCTAACAAGCTCCTACGTGAGGCTGATTCTTTGGATCCAGGGGCTGCTCTTCCAGAATGATGTCTACAGAGGGGAGAGCAGAGATAAGTACTATCCTATATAATAAAACCCTAATATGCAAATCGACCGAACAGCAGAAGGACCTGTGGAACAACTGGTCGCTATGATGTGCACTGACCACCAGAGGGCAGATGCTCAACGCAGGAGCTGCGCCCAGCCCACAGGCTGGCCAAGGCAGGTGCCAGCAGGGACCCCTGATCGCCCCGCTGGTTGCCCCCCAGATCAGCCCTGATCGCTGGCCAGGCTTAGGGACCCTACCCAGGCACGAATCTCATGCATCGGGCCTCTAGTATACATGTATCAGATAGCAAATAGTGATGTGAAGAAAAACAGAGCAGAGCAAGGTACGGGGGTTACTATTTCCACAGGGGTCAGAGAAGATTTCTCTGATAAGGTAGCATTTGTGGAAAGACCTGAAGGAAATGAATGAGCAAGTCAAGGTTTCTGAAGGGAGAGAGTCCAAGGCAAGTAACCACAAAGGCCCCCTGGGGCAGGAGCACACCTTGGGAGCTCAGAGCTGTTGCTAGGCAAGAAGACACCTTGGTGTCAATCATGCCAGGAGCACAACATGATAAGTGCAGCCTCGGCTGGATTTCAGCTCTCTCTGCCCCCTTGGCTGGAGAGCACAGTCCATCCAACAGATTGTAGTGGCCCTGGGAAGGCTCAAGAAATAGCAAGAAGGCCTAAGTGGCTGGAGCCCAGGGAGTGAACTGAAGAGTAGTAGATGAGGTAAATAGGGAGGGTCTTGTAAGTTACAGTAAGGACTCTGGCTTTTATCCTGGATCAGGTGGGAGCCATCCGAGGGCTCTGAGCAGACAAGAGGCATGACGCAACTTAGACTCACTCTGCCCACAACGTGGAGGGCAAAGGTGGAAGCAGGGCAACCACTAAGGAGGCTATAACTATTAAGTTTCTAGAAGCATTATTGCAGGGAGTGGCTTCCAGTCATAAGCCTAGTGGTGCCAAGCCCTGAGGGCCATTCAGCCTCACAGGGCAGCAATTGTAAGAAAGTCTTCTTTATCCTCTCTCAGCTAAGTACTGTGTATCACTATTATGCATTTGTCCTACGTTATATTATTGAACATATCAAGAACTCCATGAGCTAAGTATCATCAATACAGATAAAGAAACTGAGACTCAGAGGGTATAAAATATCTTTTCCAAAATCTCACACCAAGCTCTCTCTCAGACCCCAAAGAAAGGCCCATGCATCCTAAATAGTAGCTACAGTGTTGCAGTTAAATAATGAATACCTTTTTAAAATTTAGGTTAGTGCTGGCTCAAGATTGGCCCTATAATAATGTCATTCTTACTCATTTTCTCCCACGCTGTCTTGGGCTGGAGCGGACTGGAGTTGAGCCAGTGAGCTAGACACTACATCTACTTCTGGAAAAACTCTGGAGCCCTCCTCGGCAAGGTTTTCTGGAGAGGCTGAAGATAAAGTGCAAGAACCCATGTGGAGAAGTGTCCGCGTTACTATTGCTGCCTAACAAATGGCCCCCACGCTTCGATGCTTAAAGCAGCCATTTTATTTGGCTCACCATGCTGTGGGTCAGGGATTCGGGGAGGGCTTGGCTGGCAGTTTTCCCTCTTGGGGTCTCTGGTACAGTGGCAGCCATATGTCAGCTGGGGCGGTGGTCAGATGAAGGTTCCACTCTCCTGGGCGTCCCAGGTGCCTCCCTCCCTCGCATGGCCAATGGTTAGTCCTTTCTGTGATGGGAATTCAGCTGGGCTGTCTGTCGATCAGAGTGCCTACATGTGGCCTCTCCAACTTGGTGGCCTCAGAGTGGGGGGACTCCTCTCATGGTGGTTGCTTTCCATCGCGTGAGCATCCAAGAGAACCAGGTGGAAGCTGCATGGCCTTTGATGACAGCCTAATATGCCCATCACTTCTGCCACAACGACTTGTCAAAGCAGTCACAGCCCACCCAGACTCAGAGGGAGGGGACATAGACCCCCCCCCCACCTCTCAATGGGAGGTGCATCAAAGAATTTATAGATTTGTAAAACTTCCCCAAAGATGTCATCTGGCAGTGTTCAAAAAATACCTGCCTACCTCACATTCTTTGCTGGTGGGAAGATAAATTGGCATAAGCCCCACAGAAACTAATTTGAAAATATTTATCAGAATTATAAATGCATCTAGTCTTCGACTCAGCAATTCCACTGCTGGGAATTTATCTTACAAATGCGGCAACTCAAATCATTACAAGTCATCTCCAATGTTTTAGGAGTGTTAAAGATGCGGGGCCAGAATTTCCACTTTAAAAAAAAAAAAAAAAAAGATGGGGAATTTTTCTCCATTTAAGGACACCACAAAATTATTAAGTACTAGAAGCCCGGTGCACGAAATTCGTGCACGGCGGGGGGTTGTCCCTCAGCCCAGCCTGTACCCTCTCCAATCTGGGACTCCTGGAGAGATGTCCGACTGCCCGTTTAGGCCCAATCCCACCAGGATCAGGCCTAAACGGGCAGTCGGACATCCCTCTCACAATCCAGGACTGCTGGCTCCCAACTGCTTGCCTGCCTGCCTTCCTGATTGCCCCTAACCGCTTCTGCCTGCCAGCCTGATCACCCCCTAACCACTCCACTGCCAGCCTGGTTGATGCTTAACTGCTCCCCTGCCAGCCTGTTTGCCCCCAACTTCCCTCCTCTGACAGCCTGGTCACCCCTAACTGCCCTCACCTGCAGGGTTGATCACCTCCAACTGCCCTCCCTTGCAAACCTGGTCCCTCTCAACTGCCCTCCCTTGCAAGCCTGGTCCCTCACAACTGCCCTCCCTTGCAAGCCTGGTCCCTCACAACTGCCCTCCCTTGCAGGCCGGGTGCCTCCCAACTGCTCTCTCCTGCTGGCCATCTTGTGGTGGCCATCTTGTGTCCACATGGGGGCAGGATCTTTGACCACATGGAGGCAGCTATCTTGTGTGTTGCAGTGATGATCAATCTGTATATTACTCTTTTATTAGATAGAATAGAGGCCTGGTACAGGGGTGGAGGCCAGCTGGTTTGCCCTGAAGGGCATCCCGGATCAGGGTGGGGTTCCCTTGGAGTGTGGGGCGGCCTGAGCGAGGGGCCTGTGGTGGTTTGCAGGCCAGCCACGCACCCTGGCGACCCAAGAGGAGGCCCTGGTATCTGGGATTTATTTTCCTTCTACAATTGAAACTTTGTAGCCTGGAGTGGAGCCAAGCCTGCTGTTCCCTCCGGGGCAGCAGCTATTTCTGTGGCAGTTAATTCACCTTCTACAATTGAAACTTTGTTGCCTTAAGCAGGTGGGCCCGGCCAGGGTGTGCGGAAAGCTTTGCTTCCCCTGTTGCCGCTGGCAACCCTGGCCTGCTCTCTCAAGCTCCATTCTGCCGCCATTTGTTTGAATTTGTTTACCTTCTATAATTGAAACTTTGTAGCTTGAGTGGAGGCTTAGGCCTGCAACGGCTGGCAGAAAGCTTGGCTTCCTCTGTTACCTGGGAAACCTTGCTCTCTGTGGCTGTAGCCATCTTGGATTGGGGTTAATTTGCATACTCACTCTGATTGGCTGGTGGGTGTGACTTGGCTGGTGGGCGTGGCTTATGTAGCGGAGTGATGGTTAATTTGCATATTACCATTTTATTAGAGAGGATATTAGATAATCCTATCATTATTTGGCCTTCAATGTGCCCAGCACGCTACCTGCTTTACATCCATTATTTCTCATCCTTTGTACAACTCTCTAAGGTTAATTATTTCTATTTCTCTGGAGGTTTGGAGTGATGTGACTTGCCCAAGGCCACACAGCTGGTTAAGCAGGGGACCTAAAATTCCAATCCAGTTCTGCCCAACTCCACATCCTGATCTCTGGCTCACAGAAGCATTACTCAGTTCTTAAAGTTATATGCTTTTATTTGAGAATCTCTAGTCTCTCAGCATTTTCAAACCACTGCACAATATACTAGTAAGAGAACATTTCATTACAAGTTGTTTCCTGTCAGAAGTAACACGTAAAGATGATTCCACACAATTCTTTGAAGGAGAAAGACGATGAGATTAATGTTTGTGCTGAACATTTCCTTAGAGATGGAAATTGTTCTTGCAGTGTGTAAGTAGAACAAGTGTCGGTTTGCATATCTTGTTATGAAATTCACGGAAATGGAATCTCAGCACAGTTTCCCCTCATCTCTTCTCTTGCCTACATTGTGCAAGGACAGCTGGATGATTTTCAGAAGAATAGAGGCTAATACAGATCAGTAATCACCTTTTATTGTCCAAAATACAGAGTAGACATAGATAATAAGCAAAAATTTTGCCTCAGTAAATTAGCCAACATCCTTGCCACCCCCTGATTCCTCACATACATCATTAAGAGGGAGCCATCCT
Organism: Cnephaeus nilssonii; assembly: GCF_951640355.1. NCBI lineage: Eukaryota > Metazoa > Chordata > Mammalia > Chiroptera > Vespertilionidae > Cnephaeus > Cnephaeus nilssonii. The sequence goes on along the minus strand of NC_137088.1, from coordinate 24,748,811 downwards.
CCCTGGCTGGCGTGACTCAGTTGGTTGGAGCATCCCTCCCCGCCCTACACCAAACAGGTTGCAGGTTTGATTCCCGGTCAGGGCATGTACCTAGGTTGTGGGTTCGATCCCTGTCAGGGTGCGTAGGGGAGGCAACCTATGTCTGTCTCTCTCTCTCTCTCTCTCTCTCTCTCTCTCTCTCTCTCTCAAAACAAACAGCCAGGCCACAGTGGTTCAGTGGTTGAGCATCGACTTATGAACCAGGAGGTCACAGTTCGATGTTGCAGGCTTGGCAGCCCATCTCTCATCATGGACATTTCTATCTCTCTCTCCCTCTCCCCTCCTCTCTGAAATCAATAAAAGTAAATTTAAAAAAAGAAAACGTATGAAGCATCACTCTTTCCCAACTTTCTTTCTTTCTGCTTCACTGAGTCCAGTCCCTGACAGGTCTGCATAAACCAAATCCACTCCCTTCCTCATGATTTTTGTGTGCTATTCCTCTCCACTTGTGTTCTCTTCACTCTCCTCCACCTTTCCTGATTCTACCCATCCTTCTGGACTTACATCTAGAGCCATCTCTTCCAAGAAACTTCCTGTAGTGCTGAAGGCCTGGGGCGAGGGGGGACGGGGGGGGGGGGGGCTGGAGGGAGTCAATGGGGCAAAGGGGAACATATGTAATACTTTCAAAAATAAAGAATTATTTAAAAAAAAAAAAAGAACCTTCCTGTAGAACCCCAGCTCACATGCCTCTCCCTTCCCCAGTGCCCTATGTTATTTAGGACATTCAGGACCCAACTTAACACTTGGCTTGCTATGATCTTGTAAACTCTCTAATGCAGTGGCCCACAAACGTCGGTGTGCATAGGAATCACCTGGAAGGTTTTGAACAGATTGTTGGGCTTCATTCCCAGGGTTTTCAATTCAGGGATAGAGCCCCCAAATTTGCATTTCTAACAAGCTTACAGGTGGTGCTGCTGCGGCTGCTGGTCTGGGGACTACAGCGTGAGGACGACTGGTGTAGAAGAAAGAGCTCGGCGCTTGCTAGCTCTTTGAACCTGGGCAAGTTACCTGACTTTCTGTGCCTCGGGTTCTTCATCTGCAATAAAACTGCTTCAAAGGACTCTTGTAAAGAACTAAAATGATGTACTTTAAATGTTTAGAACACAAAGACAGAGAAGCATCGATCAGACCGTCAAACCTCAGAGGGAAGGTAGGGGAAGGTGGGGAGAAGGGGGAGAGATCAACCAAAGGACTTGGATGCATGCATATAAGCATAGCCAATGGACACAGACACCAGGGGGGTGAGGGCATGAGCGAGGGGGGGGGGGACAATGGGGGATAAGGACACATATGTAATACCTTAATCAATAAAGAAAATAAATAAAAGAATAATAAATAAGTAAAAGAAGGAAGAAAATAATAATGATTTTTTAAAAAATGTTTAGTACAGTTCCTGGAGCATAGTAAGAGCTCAGTATATGGTAAGCATTATGTCTAGCAGGGGGAAAAGACAAAACTTCCTGGGGTTACCTATATAACAAAGCTCTGGGCTCTAGGCTTATTGGTAGGGCTGCTGCATCCCCTACACGGGGCTGAAAGGAAGCTACGTGAATCTTTACTTATTCACTTATTTACCAGTAAGTCTTTATCTGGAAAGGACAATGAGGAAAACACACCCCAAAAATGCTGTAATCCCACTGAGAGTGGTTTATAAGACCCCTCTCAATTCTAAACACCTGTGATTGATTCAACTTTCAACTCAAAATAACTGTTTTCCAACTGGTTATTCTGTAGAAATATTCTTTTTACTTTATTGTAAATTATAACAACTGTGACAAAAAGCAAAAGATCGGTTTTTTTTTTAATTTTTTTAATTTATTTGAGAGAGAGAGGGAGGAAGAAAGAGAGAGAAATGCCAATTTGTTGTTCTGCTTATTTATGCAGTGATTGTTTGATTCTTGTATGTGCCCTGACCAGGGATAACCCGAAACTTTGGCATGGAGGATGCTCTAACGCTGATTGAGCTACTCTGCCAGGGCCAAGGAGCAAAATATCTCATAGTTTGTCCCAAATTGTATTACCTTGGTTCTTCAATAGGAAAAAGAAACCAAAAAGAAAAGAAAGTTGAATCTTAAATCCTTAGGAAATAATTTCTAATTATAAAACCAGTTCTGACTACCTTTGCTGGCAAGGATATCTGAAAAGAGTGCCGAGTGTGTGGGAGCCTGGACTATGGGGGGTGTGACTCCTTTGCAGCCTAACCCAACCAGGGGAAAGGGACACAGGTGAGTTGGTGTCCAGCTGGGTCAGCCCCTGTGCCCCCTGGCTTCCAGTATGAAGGGAACTACAGACCCTCCATCCTCTGGTTCCACAGAGCCAGTGCCTGCCCAACACACTGGCTACAGTCTCAGGCCTGGACTTTTCCTGGAACCTTCTGGGAACCAGGACATAGAGAATGGAGCTGACAGAGCAGAGCCAGGAAGTCCATTGCGTATGTCCTCCAAAATCCTCCCCCCCACTGTTTCCCTGCCAGTTCCAGACCAAGGTCTCACACCTCTTTAAACTCAGCATCTCATATGCAGGGCTATGAAGGCAACTATTTCCTGGGACATGGTAGGTGCTCAAGAAATGCTGATTTGCCTAATCAAGACATTAAACAAGGTCTGTATTGAAAGGTGTTTTCATCTGTTATGACACTGGTGCAACGTATGATGGCCATGGTAAGTTGGAGAAACCATTTTAATCATGAGAAATCGGTGGGCAACAAATTTGGGTGTTTGTGGGTGGTGTTTTTCCCCACACGTGTATCAGTCAGGGCTTGATCAGAAAAGCAGAACCACTAGGAGAAATCTAAATGATAAAGGCTTTATTGAAGAGATTTGAACTGACACAATCGTGAGAGCTGGTTAAACAGTTTATGTAGCCCTAACTGGTTTGGCTCAGTGGATAGAGCGTCGGCCTGCGGACTCAAGGGTCCCAGGTTCAATTCCAGTCAAGGGCATGTACCTTGGTTGTGGGCACATCCCCAGTAGGGGGTGTGCAGGAGGCAGCTGATTGATGTTTCTAACTCTCTCTCCCTCTCCCTTCCTCTCTGTAAAAAATCAATAAAATATATTTTTTTAATTAAAAAATAAACAGTTGATGTAGAGCTGTTGTTTCCACATCTGGTGTTGGGCACTGAGTCAGCCGGGCTGGTTGGCGGAAGTCAAGAGAGCTGTGAAGACAGGCTGGGATGTTCGAGGAAAGCACAGGATGGACGGGACCATGTCAGTATCTCGTCGCCTCCCATCTGGTGATGCGGGTGACCTGCACCTGCAGGCGAGGGCACCCTTTGTCACAAAAATAAATACTTGCCTCACCCAGAATTTGGAGAAGCCATAGAGGAGATTGGGCAGATGCAGAAGAGCTGTGGGCCCATTGCTGCCCCACACCAAGCAGATAAGCCTGCAATGAGCTGCCACAGTGACCAGTGCCCCACTGGAACCCTCCCAGCCCTAAGACAACATAGTTACTGATGCACGTCTGCCTTCCAAGTTTCACACAAAGGGTCTCATGCGGCCCCCGCTAGACAAAAACTATGCAGGAGAGGAAACTCTGGGAAATGTGGTTCCAACTTAGAAGAGTCGGAACTACAAGCCCACCAGGACACCAGGGTAGCTAAAACTCACTAGCTGTGCAGCCAGAAATCAGTTTCGCCTGAGGGTAAGCTGCCCTGCTCAGTCAGGTGGACAAGCTACCAATCAACCTAGTGAGGAGAAGAGGAGCAAATTCTAAGCTGCAACCTTGTACATTTTTGCACATATAATTCATTTCAGAGGGTGTTAGTGCCAATTAGACAAGCAAGACGATTCAGGATAGATACCTGATGAGCTAACCCAGCAGAAGCAAGACAAGGGATATATTCCAGCATTGGAAATTAGACGGCATACAATCCCCTGGTGTGTGGGTAAAAATGCAGATTACCCGGTGACCCTGGTTTGGGAGAAATTCCAGGAATCGGTGTTTCATCAAACACCTAAAGAGATTCTCATACCTTAGTTCACACTTCAAAAAAGACTTCTCTAGAGGTCTAGCAAGTCAATTTGCAAAGTCCCAAATCTACCCTGTTTGCAAAAGCCAGTGACAGTAGGTTATTTTAATGGAGGGAATATCAGAGAACATCTTTATAGGAAGGCAGCAGTGGGAAATCAAAATCTGCTATTTATTTTAGCATGATGTTCTAAAGGTTATTTTAGAATTCTATTTAATGAGGGTTCATAAATGTTACTTACTCTATTAATATAGAACTTGATGGTTGCCAAATTACATCCTCCACTCTGACTTGTCTAACAGCCCACACCCTCTGCCACCTCAAAGCAGTGGAGGGTGTGGAACGCCACCTAGTGGTCACTATGAGCACTTGCTAAGTGTAAAGCAAGACGTTCCCAGTACTTGTGGACGTCAGAATGTGACAGCTGAACTCTGGAAACTGCTAATGGTTTAAATTTGGTTTTCGGTTAAACAGAACTGGATAATTTTCTGAGCCCTCCCTTGACTGCTTTCTAGAATAGTTAAGAACGTGGACTTTGGAATGTGACAGGCTTGGCTTAAATCTCCGCTCCATCACCTAAAAGCAATGCCTGAATTTGTGCCTGGCCTCACATCTTAGCTCACCAGCTTCAGCTGCAAAGTGATGGCAGCGTGCCTCGGCTTCACTGAGCATCTCTCGGTGTCTGCCCCAGGGCTTCTCGAGGCAGGGGATGCTTGGGACAACTGTGGGAATCTATGTCATTCACACATATGAATACACCCCTGTAGTAACCCTAGCCACAGGGATCCAGAGCCCATAACAAATTTTTCACTTTCTCAGGCAGACAATTCTGAGGAACTGTCTACCCGGTTCCTCAGAAGATTCCAGGAGAAAGTTCTAGCAAGCCCCCATTGCCCAAAGTGATGACCAATTCAAGAAAATCCACCTTGTGTTCGTTTTTCCTCCTTCCATTCATGTCCCCTGAGAACATGTGCTAAAATAAACTGCCTGTACACAAGCCCCTGCCTCATGCTCTGCTTCCTCAGAGAACTCAGGCTAACGGGTAGCCCGAGGCAATTCGTTTATTCTCTGTGAGCCTTAGAGTTCTAGGCTGCAATATGCGATTATTGCCATCTGCAACATCCCCACTAAGATGCTGTGAAAATTAAATGAAATCCTGTATAAAAAGCACTTTCGCAGTGCCTGATCCATAGCAGAATTTCTCCATTCTCATAGGTGCTGTGGAATCTCATTGTTTAATTTGCATTTCCCTAATGAGATGCCATGTGGATGGTCCTTTCACATGCTTCTTTGCCATTCGTATCTCTTCTTTGGTGAGGTGTCTGTTCAGATCTTTTGTCCGCTTTTTAACTGGGTAGTTCATTTTCTTATTTTTGAGTTTTAAGGGCTCTTTGTATATTTTGGATAACAGCCCCTTAGCAGATACGCCTCTTGCAAAAATGTAAATGTAAATCCCGGTCTGTGGCTTATCTTCTCATTCTCTTTAGATGAACTGGGTTTTATCCCTAGTTATGTTAGTAATAAACTATAAAAACAATAAATAAACTATAAAAATTTACAACTCGGTTTCTTCTTTCATCCAACAAATATTTTAGTACTCCTCTGTGGCAAGCCTTTACCAGGCACTGGGGAAATAATGACAAATAAGATTGCAGGCTTTTTTCTGTCAAAAAAACTTCCTGAGTAGTGGGGGCAGACGGAGGCCAAGAGGAAATTACAATGTACTAGTAAGATGAGCAGCTTCATAACTAGAGAAGGTAAGGAGAGCCTGATCCATTCCGAGACGGGGAGTGTTCAAGGAAGGCTTCCTGAAGGAGGTAGCCTACAGAAAGAGAAGCTAGCCAGGTGCAATTGGGAAGAGGTGGTCACAAGCATTTCGGCAGCAGGGACAACATGGGTAAAGCTCTAGAAGTGACAGAATACATGGCTTCACAGGATTGGCCACAGCGGTAACACAATGTGCAAGGGGCAGTGGGGGTGTGGAGTTAGACAAACAGGCTGGGGTCAGATCACAGGAGTGTACCCCACACTAAGAGGTTGAGTCTCAGTTTTTCTACACACATGGGGGTCCCCGGAAACGTTCTTTTTCCTGAGAAGATCGCCTTGGAACAAAGCCAGCCCAAACCAGATCAATGCTTCATAAAGGGAGAAAATGTGTTATTAGCATCTAGTTTGCTGGAAGACTTTTCCACCAAGAATGTAAAGAGAGAGCGTGAGGTTTGAGGGGTGTTAATATGGGCTGTAGTGCCACTTCCCACATATCTCTTGGTGATGCATGTTTTTTTTTATTGGTTTTTTTTTTATTGATTTCAAAGAGGAAGGAAGAGGGAGAAAGAGATAGAAACATCAATGATGAGAGAGAGTCATTGATTGGCTGCCTCCTGCACGACCCCACTGGGGATTGAGTCCACAACCCGGGCATGTGCCCTTGACCGGAATTGAACCTGGGACCCTTCAGTCCGCAGGCCGATGCTCTATCCACTGAGCCAAACCGGGTAGGGCATTGGTGATGCATGTTGACGTCAGCCTCATACATGGGCAGGCATGTGTGCAAGTTCCTGTATCTGTCTAATGCTTCTTAACAACCTTCTTCCTCCCCACGCCCCAAGCAGAGAAAGCCAGACCCTCAGTCACTGTGGCCTCCTAGATAAATATCCAGGCTTATCACTTCCAATCTTGTTGCCATAGTATGAGGGAGGCAGTGCTGCTAAGACAAAACCCAACCAGCATTTCCAAGAAGGAACCACCCACCAAGGCGATCCTGTGTGCCACTGGCCACCCAAGTGGTCACAGTGGCGTCTCTCCTTTGAATCCGCCGTGTTTAATCCAGTACAGGACTTGTAAACATTAGATAAATGTGTTATGTAGGCCGAGCTTAACACACTAACAAATGACGTCCAAGTCAGCATGAATGTATTTGACAATTAAATGTTTGAGTGTTTATAGGTTAACAGAAAACCTCTGTCATTTTAACTTTTTCCACCTGCTTAGAAAGTATTTGCTCCAAGGAATAAATTTTTTAAAATACTCTCCTAAATCTTTCCCGATACCTTTTTCTTCTTCAGATAAATAGGCCAAGATAAAGAGAAAGTAGAAAAGGAGAAATTGAAAAAAATACAAAGGACTTGAGCTTTCCTGGGATTCCCCTGATGCCAATATATATACTTTTTTTTTTTTCCGTAAAGTGACTCTTTAGCACCAAGCGAACACAAAATCAATTCTCTACAAGGTGAAATATGTCATCCTTTCCTGGAATGAAGCCTCTGAAATGGTTTTTTAGAAACTAGTTTACTGGAAGATTTCGGTCACCATAAAAAGGAAAAAGAAAAACTAAATATGTTGGTCTTGAAATTTATGAGCCTTGCTCGCCTGTAAGAATTAATGATAATAATAACGTTGGTACATTTGTTTTTCCAAAGATAGCTGCAGCAATATCTCCACCCCACATGCTCTTCTACCGTGTCACTCACCTATCAAGGAGTGGTGTCAATGCCCCCCCCCCCTTTTAAATATATTTGTATTGATTTCAGAGAAGAAGAGAGAGGGAGAGAGAGATAGAAATATTAATGCTGAGAGAGAATCACTAATCAGCTGCCTCCTCCATGCCCCACACTGGGATCGAACCCAAAACCCAGGCATGTGCCCTGACCAGGAATCGAACCGTGACCTCCTGGTTCATAGATCAACCACCGGGCAATGCCGGTGGGGCAATGTCCCTCCTTTTAACTTTTAACCACTAGAACGTGGGGGAAGCAACACTGTGGTATTTCCAAGGCTAAGTCATAGAAGGCTGTGTGGCTTCTGCCTTGTGCTCTGGGTACTTGCCCTTAGGGCCCTAGGCCACCATGTAACGAGTCTACCCTGAGCCACCATGCTGTGGGGAAGTCAAACCACATGGACAAACCATGTGTAGGCACGCTTGTAGGTGACCTTGGTCTTCGAGTCCCCCCCGCCCTGGCACCATACATGTGAGAAAATGAGCTTCAGCTGAGCCCAGCCCCCAGCGGTCATGCTGGGCCCCAGCCCCTGAGTCTCATCTGTTGAGGCCCCAGAAACTGTGCAGCATGGACAAGCTGGGTGTGCTGTGCCCTTCTGAATTCCTGACCCACAGAACTCATGAGCAAAACAAAACGGGGGTCATGTTATGCCACTGACTTCGGGGTGTTTTGTTATCTAGCATACTCAATAGAACAACAGCTTACACACACTTCAGGGGCACTATATACTAGCACGGCTCTATGTGCTGTATTATATACTAGCTTGATCTTCACTGTAATCTCATGAGGTAGGGGCCATTGTTACCTACATTTTACAATGAAGACAATCTATCCAGTACTGTATGACCAAGGCGAAGCAGAGTCGTGGCAAATGGTGCATTTGTGCATTTATCTGAGTACTGGGAAATTTACATATTGTCCACAGACCACGTTTCAACATTTCTATCCTTTGCAAAGTTAACTTTTTAGTGTTTTTATGTACACATGCCATTCACAAATATACCCTCCTTGTACAATGTCTCAGACAACTCCTAGGCACTGTCCCAGATACTCTAGGGCCCAGCAGTCTCTTATTACAGCTGCTGCCGCCAATTCTTTATGGATTTTGGATCCATAGTGCCTCTCCTCAAGCCTGACCTACATTCCTCTCACCTACTGCCCTGGCTTCCCATTGGCTCCATTAGGGAAACCTACTCAGCACCCTCACTCAGGCAACCTGAAGTCCCAGAAGAATGAACTCCCTGTAGACCAATGGGAGGGAGAGCTGGTGAAGAAGGTCTTGCCTGTTTTTCTCCACTGAGACAGTCCCGAGACTGCGCAGTAGTGACAGTTTCTTGAGGAGGGGGCCCCATGAGATTAAACAAAACCGCCACTTCAATAGCATCTTTGTAAAGGTTCCCCCTTCCTTCCCTTCCTCACAAAACCATCATTACCTCACTCATCCTGCTCCCGGGCTTGCACTTCCTCATAGCGTGTGAGCCTGCCTTCAGGGGACCCAGACTAAGACATTTAAAATTCAAACGGCAATCCGGTGTACTGAGCACTGTAGGAAAGTCCTTCATAAACACTCTCAGCACTTTCCCCACACCCTACTCCCTACCAGGGCTAACCACTACCATTAGCTTGTATGCAGCCTTCTAGTCTCCTCCAAATGCATATGTGTATAATACATATATACACATAGATATGTTTATATATACATAAACATATGTATTTTTAATGTATGTGTATTAAATTATACTGTTAGCATTATTCTGAGGTTTTTGTTTTATTTTTACTTAGCAATCTATTTTGGGTATCTTCCCAGGGCATTTCAATGTGTCAAAGAATCACTCATACATATAGGCAGTGATTCTGCATGCTATTTAGTTATTTCACATGCAAATCCTTTATTCATATGCTAGTGAGTCAGTTGGTAAAAACGAGTGAAGAAAGAAAAGCAAAACACAATTTATAAACACATTTTGCAGGGGGGGGAAGGGGAGGTGTTTTAGCTGGCAGCTCGCAGCGGAGCCAGCGTGGGCATGCTGTACTTGAACAGGCTGACCAGCACAGAAGCAGCATGGCTTCAGTAGCTTATGGATTCTCCATAAAACCCTGAGCGTTTCGTGCTGCAGCCTCATGACAAGCCGCCTCTGTGGAACATCTGCCAGGATGTGCAATAGCAGCACCTCCACCTCCGCCAGGTCTGTGACATTTCCCACAGCAGATGGAATTGTCCGGTGTTAAGGACTCAGTGCTGCTTGGCCACAGTGCCCTCACCCTGCAGGATGGGAGCTCAGGCCCGAGTACAGGGAGAGCAGGCCCAAGAGAGGGGTGAGCTTGGGAAGACTCTGGGCAGCACCCACACCCAGCTCAGGAAGCCCCGGGGTGTTGACTTGGTTCCCATCATAATCAGAAGCAGCAAAACAAAGTTTTGAAATTCGGGCTTGCAAGGGGCTCATGAAAGTACCTCTGCTCTGGTGGTACTTCCAAAGTCACATCCTCCCTGGTAGATGGGAGGGAGACCTTCAGGCTTCTCCCCTCCTCAGCTTCCTTCAAATTTCAGCCTCGCAGCCTCCACCAGAGTATGGGGCCCCAAGCCATGCTTTTCCTGCACACTTGTGAAATGTAGGGAAGTTCACATTGTGTACACACGTACATGCACACACACACACACACACACACACACACACACACACACACACACACCACTGGCATCATTCATTCTGAGGAGTGATGTGGAAAGACCAGGGAAGAAAATAAGCCTGGCCCCATCCCCAACATCCCAGCTTTTCGGTACCAGGACCACCCCTTACACAGCTCCAGGAAGCACATTTCCTGTCATACCGCCGGGCTTCTGGAACACGAACATGTCCAAGAGTCACCTGGAGATCTTGTTAAATGCTGACTGTGATTCGGTAGGTCTGGGTGGGGCCCACACGTTTGCATTTCTAACAAGCTCTCTGGTGCTGCTGGTCCAGGAACCACACCTTGAGTAGCAAGGTCATAACGCACCATGCAGATGTCTAACAACAAAGTTCCTTTTGAACTTCACTTACAATGAATCATGCAGTACATACTCTTTTCAGTTAACTTGTTTATGAGATTTATCTGGGATACTGCCTGTCGCAGCAGTACCTTGTTTCATTGCTGTATAGTATTCTATAGTATGAATGTATTATAATTTATTGATCTATTTACTACAGAGGAATCGTTGGCAATTTCTATGTGGTTTTTTTATTAATGCAGAGAGCACACTTTGAGAACCACTGCTCTAGAGAACAAAGGAGGCCTGGGAAGCTCACGGCTTGTTCCCAGCCAAGACTCCTGACCATGGCTCCATTCCAGTGCTCAGGGAGAGAGCACATCATGCTAAAGATGCCAGAACAGGGTGAGTGAGTCCCTTCCCTGCAGCCCATCTCTGCTGTGTGGGCCCATGTTCTCAAAGCTCCCTTCCTTCCTTCCTTCCTTCCTTCCTTCCTTCCTTCCTTCCTTCCTTCCTTCCTTCCTTCTTTCCTTTCTTTCTCCCTTCCCTCCCTTCTCTCCCTCCCTCCCTCCTTCCTTCCTTCCTTCCAACCCTCCCTCCCTCCCTCCCTCCCTCCTTCCTTCCTCCCTTTCCTTCCTTCCTCCCTTCCTTCCTTTCCTCCCTCCCTCCTTCCTTTCTTCCTTCCTTCCATCTTAGTCATTTCTTCTATGACCCCACAGGATACTTTGCTTTGGACCCTGCAGTGTGTCTGAACACGGCTTTCCAGGTTAGGCCCCACCATCTCACACGTGTTGTAAGGACACAGAGCTTTCATGAGTTACCTGCGTGCAGGTGGGTGATCCTGAGGTGCACCCATACCCCACTCCAGACTCCATCCCTGAAGTCTCAGTCCCTGACTTCTTACAGAAACTGCCAACTTTCAGTGACCTCCTTTGCTTCCCTGTAATGGGAAAATGGAATAATTTCCCATGAATTCTCTCATGGGAAGAGCAAAAATAACTGTTGTTCCTTGGTTTCTTGGTTATATTGTCTCACTCTGATAAGAGACCAATTTTTCATGTCATTGACAGATTGGGGACATTGGCATTAGAATCTGAGGACAGAAGATTCTAGTGAAAGAGGACACAACATAAGCTTTATTTTTGAACAGGTATAATAACTTTGGCCCATTTGAAACATTAGGTTCAGTTATATAAAATTGCTGTTTTTAAAGGTGACAACAGTCATTTCATATGGTTCAACATAATTATATACATCCTAATTGTTTATAGTAAATATTATATGTAATTGATTACATATCTTAATTTCATATATCCTAATTTTATATATACTAGTATATACTTAATAGTTACTAATTACATATGTATACCTTAATTATATATCTAATTATAAATGTATTTTAACTATATAGACATATATATTCTATTATCTATACTAATAAAAGGGTAATATGCTAATTAGACCAGGAGACCTTCCGGACAAAGCCATGGTGGTGGGGCCGAGGCAGAGGCAGTTAGGGGCGATCAGGCTGGCAGGGGAGGGCAGTTGGGGGTGAGCAGGCCAGCTTGGGGGGGAAGTTGGGGGCAAGCAGGCTGGCGGGGGGAGCAGTTGGGGGTGAGCAGGCCAACAGGGGGGACAGTTGGGGGCGAGCTGGCCAGCAGGGGGTCAGTTGGGGGTGAGCAGGCTGGCAATGGAGGCATTTGGAGGTGAGCAGGCCGGCAGGGGGGAGCAGTTAGGGGCGAGCAGGCCGACAAGGGGGGGGGCATTTGAAGGCAAGCAGGCCGACGGGGGGGGGGGGGGGCAGTTGGGGGTGATCAGGCCTGAGGGAGTGGCAGTTGTGGGCGAGCAGGCCAGTGGGGCAGGGGCAGTTGGGGGTGATCAGGCCAGTGGGGGAGGCAGTTGGGGGTGATCAGGCTGGTGGGGGAGGGAGTTGGAGGCGATCAGGCCGGCAGGTGGGGGGGGGGGGCAGTTAGGGGTGATCAGGCCTGAAAGGGGGGCAGTTGAGGGCAATCAGGCCGGCAGGCAGAGTGGTTAGGGGTGATCAGGCAGGCAGGCAGGTGAGCAGTTAGGAGCCAGCAGTCCCGGATTGCAAGAGGGATGTCCCACAGGGATCGGGCCTAAACTGGCAGTTGGACATCCCCTGAGGGGTCCCAGATTGGAGAGGGTGCAGGCTGGCTGAGGGACACACACCCCTGTGCACAAATTTTGTGCACCAGGCCACTAGTATATTATAATTCCATATATTTATATTGTATATATTCTAGTTATATATGTTAATTACATATCCTAATTATGTATCTTCTAATTTTAAACATTTTATTATATATGTGTGTTTGTGTTTAGATAAATAGGATATGTGTAAAATTACAACATATTATTAGAAGTTACACACACATTCATGGTTAACTGAATTCAAAGTCATACCTATAAATAAAAATCAGAATATTTTAAAATAGTTTTCTATTTTTCAATTATCGTTGACATACAATAGTATATTCATTTCAGGTGTACAACACAGTGATTAGACATTTAGGTAATTTACAGTGATCACCCTGATAAGTCTAGTACCCACCTGACACCATGTCTGGTTACTACAATATTATTGACTATATTCCCTATGCAGTATTTTACATCCCCATGACAAGAAAATGAGATGTTAATGTTCATCTGTTGTGTGCAGCGCAGATATGGGTGAATTTCTGAGCACACACTACCACCTAGTGTCTTTTGGGGAAATTACATGTGAGCAGCATACCATGTTGCCTTAGAAGAAAGGGACTTGAGCACTCCTTTATCCATTAATAAACATTTATTTCACACCAGCTATAAACTTTGCGCTAGGCGATTCAGAGTACAAGACTTTCCAGTCTGAAGCCTCCCTGGAACTCCTCAAGGCACATAAGCTCCTTCCCCCAGGCAAAGATTGTCAGTGAGAAGAAGACTGAGCAGGCGGGGAGTTGGAGAGTCCATGTTCCACTGCTCAGTTCTAGACAGTTGCTTCCAGAAAGGCATATGGGCCTAGTGGTTTTCCTGTAAGAGAAGCCAGAAGTTCAAATATTGTCGTGCAAATCTCTGATTTTTCAGTAACAAGTAATTCTAATTATTTCTAAATTAGTGGCCTGGTGCACGGATTCATGCACATTGAAAGGAAATTAATTAGAAGGTGGCTGGCAGGGTGGGACTGGTCGAGATGGGCTAGACATGCCCTGGAGCCAACCTCCCATGGTCCCTTCCCAGCTGGCCGCACCTGGGGCAGCACCACAGCTCAAAGGGCGTCTGCGGAGTGAGTGGGATGCCTCCGGCAGGTGGGGGTCCCTTGGCCTGGCCTGTGGGGATCGGGCTGAAACCAGCTCTCCAACATCCCCCAAGGGGTCCCAGAGTGCAAGAGGGCACTCTGCAAAGTTGCTGTCGTACAGGGTGTGGAACGCAAACGCAAGTGTGCAGTAAACCAGATTTGAGGCCGACAGTGTCCCAGCAACAATATAACCCACAGCCGAAGGTGGAATCGTGCAGCCCTGTGAGGAATCGGGCTCCCTCCTCTCTGGTTCTGGGGTACATCACTGCTGGAACTGCCACTGCCAAGTCACCACAGCTCGGCAGCTCCTGCATTGAGCATCTGCCCCCTGGTGGTCAGTGCACGTCACACCTACCGGCTGGTCAGACAGTCCAACCGTTGCTTAGCCTTTTATATATATAGATATCATCAGCCAACTTTGAGCATTGACAGACTCTGCTCTGCTCAGAATGCCCTTCCAGAAAGAACTCCCTGCCAGGCTGAGAAGAGTGTGGTTAGCTGAGAGTCATGCCGGCTTTTCAGCTTTCAACGGAAGGCATGCTCTTCTTGGAACAGCCCCCAACCAATAACTGAGCAAGGAAGCCTGGACATCTGTACAAAGGAGGGAACCTCTAAAGAACAGCATTGGCTCTGGAGGTCCCCAGAAGACTGAAGGAGACTCTGTCAGGTCTGCATGGCAGGCTAACAGTTCCCCTTCCCAATCTTTTTTCTCCCCACTTCCTTTCACAAATATTTCCAATACTTTAGCCTCTGATTCCCCGAGAACCAACATGTAACATGTGATTAGAATACCACTAAGTAGTTGCTTGAAAAGCATATGTTCAGTCTGAAATGCCCTGATGGAATGTCTTAGAATAATGCTGACAAAAGAAATAGAATGTTAGCCAAATGTGTAATTCTAAATTTTCTAGTAAACACATAAAAAAGGAAGCAAAGCAGGTGAGACTTATTTTAAAATATAGTTTACTTAATATAATAAATTTAAAATAGTGTTATTTCAACATGTAATCAACATAAAAATAATTACATATTTTATATTTTCTTTTGTACTAAGTGTTTGGGATCTGGTATAAATTTTATACTTAATAGTACATCTTAATTTGGACTAGCCACATTTCAAGTGCTTCCAATGAGGAGAGGGATGTCTCCTAAATATATGTAAATTAAGGAGTGTTGTAGACAAAGGGAAAGGATGGGAATTGCACTTGCATTTATAGCATGAATTAATTCAATGGTCTCCTTTTGAGGTACTGACAAGGTAGCTGCACCACAAGGCCCTTCTCATTTTGGGGCTTTTTTATTGAAATATGACACCCTCCTTTTCATCACGATCATATAACAAACTTTTGTTTGTGTCCTCAAATTCCTGAAGATACGGGCCCTTGACACATGGCTGTCCTCTCCATTTCTACCTCTGTCCCCAGGCAGGATTATAAAAGACATTTTTATCTAATTGGATAACCCATCTCCAATCTGTCAATGACGTAAAAATTGGTCTCTTATCTGAGTGAGCCAATATAACCGAGAAAGCAAGGACCAACAATTATTTTTGTTCTTCCCATGTGGGAAGTCACAGCTGGTGTTTGTGAGGAGGGACATTATTCCATTTTCCCATTACATGGGAAGGAAAGGAGGTCACTGAGAGTTAGCGATTTTTGTAAGAAGTCAGAGACTGAGGCATCAGGGATGGCATCTGGAGGGGGTGTGGGTGCACCTCAGGATCAGCTTTGTGCCCTTACAAGACATGTGAGATGGTGGGGCCTAACCTGAAAAAGCAGTGTTCAGACACACTGCAGGGTCCAAAGCAAAGTATCCTGAAGGGTCATAGAAGACATAATAAGAAAGGAAGGAAAGAAAGAAGGAAGGAATAGAGGGAGGGAGGGAGGGAGGGAGGAAGGGAGAAGGGAGGGAGGAAGCTTCGAGAACATGGACCCACACAGCAGAGATGGGGCTGCAGGGAAGGGACTCACTCACCCTGTCCTGGCATCTTTAACATGATGTGCTCTCTTCCTGAGCACTAGAATGTCAAGGCCAGGGAGCCATGGTCAGGAGTGTTGGCTGGGAACAGGCTTTGAGCTTCCCAGGCCTCCTTTGTTCTCTAGAGCAGTGGTTCTCAAAGTGTGGTCTCTGCATTAATAATAAAACCACATAGAAATCACCAAATACTCCTCAGTAGTAAATAGATCAATAAATTGTAGTACATTCATAATATACTACAAGTGTTTGTGTCTTCAGTGTATAGCTCTGTGCCTGGTACAAAGTAAACATTCAGTGTTCACTGAATAAATGAAAAAGGAATAAAGATTAAATGTATAGGGAGTATATAAGTTCAAGGAGAGATCACAATTACCTGGAATGCTAGGAAAGGCTTCCTTCAAGATGGACTAGGAATTCTACAAGTTGTGATTAGAGAGGGAGCATTAGACATAGAAGTCCAGTTTTGAGTGAGTAAAACCGCATTCAGCTGCTCTAGTGACTGCAAACTCTTTGAAAATGTGGCCTGAACACATGTTCCATCTAAAGGACCTCTACTCTGTGCTAGGGAATTTATATTTCATTCTTCAGAATCAAGATGGGGAACGACAGCACATTGAATATACTTAGTAGGGAGTTCACTCATTCAACATTTTAAAATACTTACTGAGCATCTGCTCTGTACCAAGGCTTGTGCTTAATACTGGAATAAAACTGTTAAGGTCAGAAATCATCCCTGCATTAGTTGTGAAACGGTAGGATGAGAACCATCTTTGTGCCAGGGAGGGTCAAATTCTTTTCACCTGTGTTCTTTACAACAGGCTGGCGGAATAGTTATCATTATTAACCTCTCTAAATATGAAGAGAGAGTGAAGAAATTAAGAAACTAGTTTCATTTAAACACAGCCAAACTGACTAAAAATCCATGGAGGTGTAATTAAGAATGAATTAAAAGCACACATTTAAAATGTAGGGTGGAGGGTTTTGACAAATGTATACATTTGGCACCACCACCATCAAGACATTCCCATCACCCCCAAACGTTCCCTTCCCAGTCATTGATCTGATTTCCAGCATTATTGATTACACTTGTGTCTTATCAACGGAATCATGCTATATGTACTCTTGCGTCTTGCTTCTTTAACTCAGCATGAATTTTGTGTTTCTTCTATATTGTTGTGACTATCCCTAGTTCATTTTTATTATTGCTTGAATTCAGACTTTTAGGGAGAGAAGACATTCATGAAATAATCACCTAATTATGTTATCACAACAACATTGAAATAAGGATACCTACAAGTGAAAATATATTGTTTGTTGACAATTCAATCAGTACTTAGGGTATACACTAGAGGTGCTGTGAACTGGGTCATGATTCAGTTTGTGGAAAATAAACGTTATTGATGGAATTGGAGAACATTATGTTAAGTGAAATAAGTCAGTCAATGAAAGAAAAATACCACATGATCTCACTCATTTATGGATAATAAAGAACATTATAAAATTGAACAAAAAGATAGATACAGAGACAGTAAAGCATCAAACAGACTGTCAAATTACAGGGGGAAGGTTAGGGAGAGATGGGGGAGATAAGAGATCAATCAAAGGACTTGTATGCATGCATATAAGCATAACCAATGGACGCAAAACTCTGGGGGGTGAGGGCATATATGGGAGTGGGGTGGGGGGGGGGGGCAATGGCAAGATATGTACACATATAATACCTTAATAAAAAAAAAATATTAAGATGTGTTCCTGCATACCAAAGGAAAAAAAAAAAAAGAAAATAAACGTTATTAATGGGTACCTTAAAAGAATCCTACATATCTTATGGATGTCTTTAAGTCCCTTATTTTTAAAATTTCTGTCCAGATGATGTTCGAAAATGCTTTTTGTTGGCTCTGAGCTTTCTCTTTAGCTGGTAGAAAAAAATAAAATTGGACGGCGCATGCGCCCCTGTCCCGGCGAGTCCCCAGCAACAGCGTCAGCGGCCCGGCCACCTCCACGTAGACGGCGAAAGCGTATTGGGCCCCGACTTGGTACTTCACCCCCAATCCCGGGAGCCGTGGCGGTCACGTGCGCGCCTGCACGCCGGCATGGCCCCGCCCACCTCCTTGAACTCCCGCGAGGAGTCCGGCCTGCGCTGCCCCAGCCCCAGAGAAACTCCCGAGGGCCAGGCTGCGCTTGCTCAGTGCGGCCGGTGGGCGGGGCGGGAGATGCGGAGGCCGCGGAGTGGGGCCGCCCCACGGGCTGGGAGCCGGAGCTACGCCGTAGGGGCGCGGCGTCACGGCGGCCCGAGCCGGGAAGCCCCATTCTCTTTACGCGGCTGCCGAAAGGAAAACTTCGTTGGCCCTTCCTCGGTGCCCCGAAGTCCTGGCCCCGGCTCCCTGGTGCGCCACGGTCGGCGAAGCGCCTCTGCGTCAGGGCCTCGCTCCCCCGCCAGGTGCGGGGCCTCGGCGCCATGGACTCGTCGGCGCTGGAGCGGGACGCCGTGCAGTTCGCGCGGCTGGCGGTGCAGCGCGACCACGAAGGGCGCTATGCGGAGGCGGTGTTTTACTACAAGGTGAGCTGGGGATCGCGGAGTCCGTCGGAGAGGCCCAGGGGCGGGTCCAGGTGCCCAGGCGACCGGGCCCACGAGCCTCTGCTCTTTACCCTCTGCTCTTCCTGCTTTCCTTCTCGGGCACCAGGCACCCCCATGCCCACCCGGGCTTCTGCCACCGGGGCTTCTGCCACGAGGGGGAAGTTTGCTCACAGCTTTGGAGTGACCACTTCTCTGGTTGCCGTCCGGCTGGCCGTGCCCACCTGGAGCTGCTGTGGCCGCGGTAGTTAGGTGCGGGTAGTTAGCCGCCAGCTGATTCTGTCACTTGGTGCTCATTTGCGGCTCCTGGGAAGTGGTCTCCAATACACACTTAAAAGAATGCATGTTCGTTGAACAAAAGAAAATACATTTTTAAAGAAGAAAACGTCTTTTATCCTAGCATTTGAGGGTATATTTTTGCGCTTGTGTTTCGACGCATGTGTGTGTAACCCCCCTTTTTTTAAACAAACGGGTCCTACCGTTGATACTATGTATAACCTGTTTTCATTTGAACTTTTTCAAATCATTAAATTTACTTCTGTAATATCTTAGCAGATGCATAGCATTCCTTTATGTTGTTTTTTTTTAGCATCATTCTGGTTTTTTAGCATCATAAGGAATGGTTCGATTAATACCATTGTCATTCATTCTTTACACATGTCTTTTATATCAATTACTCGGGGCAGAATTATTAAATCAGAGTGTGCGCTTCTACAGTCCACCCTCTGCTCTTCAATCTTGAGGATTTGCAAACACACCCCTCCAGCCCTAGCCAGCCCTCTTCCTCCTTGTGGAGGCGGCTGTATCTTTATCATATTGTCACTTTTTTTCTTTTTTTTTTTTTTAGAAATGTTGTCAGACTAGTAGTAGTAATTTTTTTTTTCCATGAACGGATATGCTATTAGTAGTGTATGGTTTGCTTTTCTCAGATTAAGATTTTATTGCCTTCATTTTATAATTCGTATTTGGAGACTTGTTTTGTTCAGAATCATTTCGTTTAGACTTTTTTTTTTTTTTGGACAATTTCATGAAGGTGTTATTTCTTTAAAAGTAGAAATTCTGTCTCTTTTAGTTTTGTGAAACAACTGGTAAATATTTATAGATTAAAATACTGCCATATAAAATAGTTTTTTCTAAAGTGAAAGAATATACTGTGCAGTGCCTCTTGTTTTGCTATAGAATTTATGTGCATGTCATTGGGAAGAATTTATTATCTTTGAGAAAGTCAGCGTGGTTGTGCGCCTAGGAACTATTTACATAAACTTTATGAGATATTTAGTGCTTACTTTCTTCATACTGTTCTGTATGGGATTCCTTAATGTTAATCACTTTCAAATAGAAATGAGTAAAATAAAATTGATACCAGCAATTTTTAAAATTTGCTTTGTTAAGCAAAATAATTTGAAAATCGATATTTACATGCAAGGTAATTAAAGGGGTAAAATATATATTTATACACATGTATATTACATTAATTTATTGAAGTTAAGTGTAGCTATAATGTATTTAGATAATGATGGTGCATGTGAAGTTATTTTTTTCTCCCCTGAAATAATTGAGTTACAGAATCTGAGGAAATCATAGCTTTTGTACCCCCACAGCTTTTAGACTGAATTTCCATTTGGATCAAAATCAATAATTTTTGTTTGTTACTGATTTTGTTAGGTTTAATGAAACAACTCCTGCTCCAATAACTGGATTCAAAAAGTGATAGTCAGTGGATGGCTTCTTTGGATCCAGACAATTAGCCATGCGGTTTCATGAAGTGTACATGTTTAGGTTACTGCAGAGAAGGTGTTGCAATTTGGAGAAATCTCTCTCTGGTCCTTCTAAGTGGTAGCATTGGTAACCATCCTGAAGTGGTGATGGGAAGAATGGCAGCTCTTCCTCATTAGCCACAGCATAATTGGCTGTGGAAGTTAGGGAATGAATAGCTGGAAGGTGAATCCGGAGTTTCTTAATTAAAATAAGTTGATTTCATACAGCTGAAACCTGCTTTAAACTGACACCATTTGGCAGTATTTTCTGTGGAGAAAGATTTTCTTCCCACTATGAGATATTTAAGCTTTATAATTTCTTGTAATCTTTTCTTGACATTTAGTTTTACCTTATTTTATTGGTTCTTGTTATCTGTTCTAATGCCTTTAAGGCTCAGTTCACCATTTTAAGGTAGATAATTTTAAGTCTGACCTAATGCAAAAAGAAAACATATAAACCACAGCTATCCTAAGAAGATGTTTATAATCAATCCCTCCTATTTGAGTTGATAAATTGTCAACAGTATGAGAAAATTAAGAGCATTAGGAACTGAAGAAAGGGTATTGGAGTATTATATAATTCATTTGCTTTATAAATAAAATTATTAATATCTTAAGGACATTCTATTTTTGTCATTCATAGAAACCAATAGTGAGTTAAAAAGTGGTAAAGAAAATTCAAATTGTAATTTACATATTAGATTCCTTTGCATTCTTATTTTTAGGAAGCTGCACAAGCCTTAATTTACGCTGAGATGGCAGGATCGAGCCTAGAACACATTCAAGAAAAAATAAGTGAATATCTGGAAAGAGTTCAGGCTTTACATTCAGCAGGTTAGTAAAGACTACTAAACTTGTCAATATATTTTTTTTTTCTTCTCTTCCATCACATCTTACTTTTCCCTCTATGTTTCTCTTTCATTTTTTATCTTTGGATCTTGATCCTAAGTCTCCTGTTGTTAATTCCTCTTTTGGTAATCACATCTTTAAAAGTCATAATATGTAAATGAATTATAGATCTGTGAAGGAGAACCTTGGAGAACCTTAGAGATAATACAGTTCAATCTCCCAATTTCCCAGAGGTTTAGAGATGGCAAATTATTTACATTCTGACTGTATCATTAGCAAAATCAGGATTAGGACCCTGTTAAAGTCTGCTTTTTAAATATCTGTTACATGCCCTCTCCTGGTATTAAGTTTAAATGACTACTCCTCTTAAGTGTTTAAAAATATTTTTTTATTGATTTCAGAGAGGAAATTGAGAGGGAGGGATAGAAACATCAATGATGAGAGAGAATCATTGATTGGCTGCCTCCTGTACTCCCCCCTACTGGGGATGGAGCCCACAACCCGGGCATGTGCCATAGACTAGGAATCGAACCCAGGACCCTTCAGTCCACAGTCCAATGCTCTTTCCACTGAGCCAAACCAGATAGGGCTCCTCTTCAGTGTTTAAAGACTTCAGGAGTGGGTTCACAGTCCCTTCTATATCAGTATCCTCAACCTCAAGACCTTAGCTAAATTCTTTTAAACCATGTCTTAGAAAAGCGACATGTAGGCAGAGACCTGGAACAGACTGTATTTATGTTCATAAACAACGTGGAAAATTCTTTAAAGCAAGTACACACAGGCTTAATGATCACAGTTTTGTTAGAGATCTGGGTTTCTATCAAAATCTGCTGTTCACAAGGGTAGAAAAGAAAATAATCACCTGTTGACATTTTGTTTTAGAAATGCATTCATCTCGCCCTAGCTGGTTTTGCTCAATGGATAGAGCGTCGGTCTGTGGACTGGAGGGTCCCAGGTTCGATTCTGGCCAAGGGCACATGCCTGGGTTGCAGGCTTGATCCCCAGTAGGGGGCGTGCAAGATGCAGCCAATCAATGATTCTCTCTCATCGTTGATGTTTCTATCTCTCCCTCTCCCTTCCTCCTTCCTCTAAAATCAATAAAAAATATTAAAAAAAAAAAAAAAGAAATGCATTCATCTCACTAAGGACTCTTTAACCCCTTTTCCTGTGGCCCTATGATAAAGCCACAAGCAGCTTAGAGCAGCAATTTATTTTCAATCTTTTTTATCTCATAGCACACATAAACTATTACTAAAATTCAGTGGCACACCAAAAAATATATTATTTTTGCCAATCTGACCAAAGAAGTAAGTGTAATTTTATTTCATTCACACCGGATAGCTATTGTGTTGACTGTCATTATTTTTTAATTTGACAACCTAATGAAAAAGAAGTATCTAAATAGTCAGGTATTGCATTTTAAAATTTCTTGCAGCACGCCAGTTGAACAGGTTAATATCACTAGTTTAGAGGAATCTTTACTTATTCAGCCTTTCCTGATAAACTTCATGCTACATTCCACTACTTGTTCTGAATAGATAGGAGCAGAAGTTATAAGCACATAGTTGAGATAAAGTAGATTTGATGATTGGATTTGTTGTTATGACAGTCCCTTTAAAGACAAATTGGTTTAGCCGAAACCGGTTTGGCTCAGTGGATAGAGCGTCGGCCTGCGGACTGAAGGGTCCCAGGTTCGATTCCGGTCAGGGGCATGTACCTTGGTTGCGGGCACATCCCCAGTAGGGGTTGTGCAAGAGGCAGCTGATCGATGTCTCTCTATCATCGATGTTTCTAACTCTCTATCCCTCTCTCTTCCTCTGTGTAAAAAAAATCAATAAAATATATTTTTAAAAAATAATAAATAAATAAAATATCTCAATAAAAAAATAAATAAATAAAGACAAATTGGTTTAGCCTGGTCAGTGTGGCTGGTAGAACATGAGCCCACACATTGAAGGGTCTAGGGTTCAATTCCTGATCAAGGGCACGTACCTCAGTTGCAGGTTCGATGCCCGGCCCTGGTCGGGGTGATTGCGAGAGGCAACCAATCAATGTCTCTCTCTCTTACCCCCTCCCTACTTTCCACTCTTCCTTCCACTCTCTTAAAAAAAATCAGTAGAAAGCCCGGCCAGTATGGCGCAGTGGTTGAGCATCAATCTAAGAACCAGGAGATCATGGTTCCATTCCGGGTCAGGGCACATGCCCTGGTTCCAGTCTCGATCCCCAGTAAGGGGTCTGCAGGAGGCAGCCATCAATGATTCTCTCTCATCATTGATGTTTCTCTCTCTCTCTCTCCCTCTGCTTTCCTCTCTGAAATCAATATATATATATATATATATATATATATATATATATTTTTTTTTTTTTTTAAGTCAATGGAAGAACTATCCTTAGGTGAAGATTAACAACATCAAAAAGAAGACAAGGTGGTTTAGTTTAAGACAAGTCCCAGAAATTGTATATATTAAGGTCCCAAAAATGGTATGTATTAAATTGTGGACGGCCTGTGCATCAGGGCCCTACTTGATAACAAGTTACATTGATTCATGTATTCAAAATACCTATAAATTCAAAAAAACTTTTATTTTCCCAACCAAGTAAATTAAGTTCTTAAATTTATAAATGTGATACTGAGGCACAGAATGAGATAGCCCTTATCTTTTGAAAGAATAAAGCTTTCCAGTGAAACAGAAGTAAAGTTCAAAAGGATTTTTAAAGTATAACATACCTTAATTGTTTTGCTAGCTTTTGGGCCCATTTTATTCAACAAATGAAATGAAATCTGTAGAGCATTAAATGGTTTCCTTAATTATTATTTTAAACAGAAGAGTCATTTATCAAATAAAAATTTTGTTCTGAAACCCAATTTTCAAAACATAAAATCTGCTGGCAGTGAAGAGACCTTTGAGAGATGAGTTGTCTTTTGGGTGGGAAGAGGTAACACAGTTTGAAATTCACCAGTGTAGAATAGAAACTCAGGACTTGGAATTAAAAGATCTAAGTTGAGGCAGTTTGAACCCAAGTCTTGGTCTCTTACCTTCCTCCCTGAACAACGTGAGCTTCAGCGCCCACTCCCATCTTCTCCACCAACTACCAGACCCTGGGCTCTGTTCAGTCACCCAGCCAGCCATCAGTGTGGCCAGTGTCTATGCAGACACTGGGGGTTTGGGCTTGCAGATCTCCATGTCCCCCACTTGACCAGCAATGTGGGGCTGCTGGTGGTCTGGGAACCTAGTAGGTATAGGGAGTGTCCAGAGCAAGGAGACTATGCAATTCCTGAATGACTGCCTGGAGAGGGTAAGGAGCCTGCAGGCTGATCATCAGAGACTGGAGAAGAAAGGACCGGAGGGCTCAAATCTTTGCAAGTTCTGTGGACAATGCCCACATTGTTCTGCAGATTGATAATGCCTGTCTTGCTGCTGATGACTTCAGAGTCAAGTTTGAGATGGAGTTGGCCATGCATCAGTTTGTGGAGAGTAACATCGGTGGGCTTTGAAAGATCACTGATGACACCAATATCACTCAGCTGCAGTTAGAGACAGGGATCGAGTCTCTCAAGGAGGAGCTGCTCTTAATGAAGAACCACGAGGAGGAAGTAAATGGTCTATAGAACCAGACTGCTAACTTTGGGTTGACTATGGAGTTGGATGCCTCCAAATCTCAGGACCTCAGCAAGATCATGGTAGATGGGCATCTGGGCCCAGTATGATGAGCTGGCTCGGAAAAACCAAGAGCTGGACAAGTACTGGTCCCAGCAGATGGAGGCGAGCACCACAGTCACCTTGCAGACCACTGAGGCAGGAACTGATGAGATGACATTCTCAGAGATGAGACGTATGGTCCAGGTCTTGGGACATCAACCTGGACTCGATGAGAAATCTGAGGGCCAGTTTGGAGACCATCGTGAGGGAGGTGGAGATGCATTAATGCCATGTGGATGGAACAGCTTGACAGGATACTGCTGCACCTGGAGTCAGAGCTGGCTCAGGCCCAGGGCAGAGGGGCAGCACCAGGCCCAAGAGTACAAGGCCCTACTAAACATCAAGGTCAAGCTAGAGGCTGAGATTGCCACCTGCTGGAAGAAGGGGAGGACTTCCATCTTGATGATGCCCTGAACAACAGCAACGCCATGCAATTCAACCAAAAGACCACCACCCCAGGATTATGGATGGCAAAGTGGTGTCTGAGGTCAGTGACACCAGAGTTCTGAGATGTTAAGGCAGAAGTGGGGCACCTCTTAGGAGGCAGGAGACCAACAAAAAGTTCAGAGATCATTGATCATTAATAAATAAACAGACAAAGATCTAAGTTGAGTCCCTACCCTTCATTTGTAGCTGTGAAACCTTAGGTTACGTCACTCATTCTCAGCTAGGAGGGATTTTGCCCCTCATGAGATATTTGGCAATGCCTGGAGAGAAATTTAGTTTTTACACTAAGGGAGGTGGGGAGTATACTTCTGTCATCTAGTTCGGTAGAGGCCAGAGACATTGAAAAATCCTACAATGCACAAGACAGTCCACAGCAAAGAATTACCCATCGAGAATGTCAGTAGTGCCAAGGCTGAGAAACCCTGAACTAGATATTTTAACATTTTTGAGGTTTGGTATCTTCATTTTATGAATGGGATTCGTACATTATTCAGAGAGGTGTTACTGAGAGTTAAAGTAAAAAAGATCACCAACCCTAGCCAGTTTGGCTCAGTGGATAGAGCATCAGCCCGTGGACTGAAGGGTCCTGGGTTCAATTCTGGTCAAGGGCACATACCTCAGTTGCAGGCTTGCTTCCCCGCCCTGGTCAGGCTCATGTGGGAGGCAATCAGTCGATGTGTCTCATAT
This sequence comes from Cnephaeus nilssonii, assembly GCF_951640355.1. Lineage (NCBI taxonomy): Eukaryota > Metazoa > Chordata > Mammalia > Chiroptera > Vespertilionidae > Cnephaeus > Cnephaeus nilssonii. The sequence goes on along the minus strand of NC_137088.1, from coordinate 24,723,049 downwards.
CGATGTTTTTCTCTGTCTCTCCCTCTCCCGCCCACTCTCTAAAATTCAATGGAAAAATGTTCCTCAGGTAAGGATAAGAAAGAAATCACCATATACCTTTAAGAGACAAAACGTAAAGCTTTTTAAGAAAGATAACAGCTTTATTGAGATATCATTCACATACCACAAAATTCACCTTTTTATTATGTACAATTCAGTGGTTTTTAGCTCAACTCTACCTTGCTAAGTTTTTTTGTTTTGTTTTTTTTGTTTTTTTTTTCCAATTTTTTTATTAAGGTATTATATGTGTACATATCTTACCAATGCCCTCCCCACACCCCACTCCCATATATGCCCCCACCCCCCAGAGTTTTGCATCCATTGGTTATGCTTATATGCATGCATACAAGTCCTTTGATTGATCTCTTATCTCCCCCACCTCTCCCTAACCTTCCCCTTGTAATTTGACAGTCTGTTTGATGCTTTACTGTCTCTGTATCTATCTTTTTGTTCAAGTTTATAATGTTCTTTATTATCCATAAATGAGTGAGATCATGTGGTATTTTTCTTTCATTGACTGACTTATTTCACTTAACATAATGTTCTCCAATTCCTCCCAGGTTGCTGCAAATGATGAGAATTCCTTCTTTTTTATGGCAGCATAGTATTCCATTGTGTAGATGTACCACAGTTTTCTGATCCAGTCATCTGCTGACGGGCACCTAGGCTGTTTCCAAATCTTAGCTATGGTGAATTGTGCTGCTATGAACATAGGGGTGCATATATCCTTTCTAATTGGTGTTTCTAGTTTCTTCGGATATATTCCCAGGAGTGGGATTACTGGGTCAAATGGGAGTTCCATTTTCAGTTTTTTGAGGAAACTCCATACTGTTCTCCACAGTGGCTGCACCAGTCTGCAATCCCACCAGCAGTGCACGAGGGTTCCTTTTTCTCCGCATCCTCGCCAACACTTGTCGTTTGTTGATTTGTTGATGATAGCCATTCTGACAGGTGTGAGATGGTACCGCATTGTTGTTTTGATTTGCATCTCTCGGATAATTAGTGACGTTGAGCATGTTTTCATGTGTCTCTTGGCCTTCCTTCTGTCATTTTTTTAATGAAGGATTATAGAGTTTTGGTAAAGAATGTCTTAAATGTATTAAAATGGTATGTTGTTTCCCAAATAGATATATAGGTAATACTTCTTCTATGTGGCTTTTTTCCTATCCTAGTTCAGTCAAAGAGTGCTGATCCTTTGAAATCAAAACATCAGTTGGACTTGGAGCGTGCCCATTTCCTTGTTACACAAGCTTTTGACGAAGATGAAAAGGGAAATGTTGAAGATGCTATAGAATTGTATACAGAAGCCGTAGATCTCTGTCTAAAAACTGTATGTATAGCTACAAGTTAAATTTGGTGGAATTACGCTAAGAAATTTCTCCCTTTACTAGTGAGTTTTATTTAACAATTCCTTAAAGAAAAAAAAAAAATGTGTCATGAATGTAACTAAATTACTCAAAAGATGGAGAGTAAAAAATGAATAGTGGATTCTAACATCTTGTTTAATGTTTTAACAGCATTAAGATTGAATCATTAAGGAATTTTTTTCTAAATTACAGGTAGTTTTTTAACCTCTCTACATATAACTAAATTATTACAGGAAGAATTCACCATCACAAATTTAGAATAAACGCCCCTCCCCCTTTTTTTTCAATTTCATACACTAAAAAACGAAGGTAGTGGTTTGGAAGTGCTTTATTAATTTGCAATGTAAAATCCATATGATGAGTTGCTTTTACTTCTCTCTGAGGAGCCCTGGGTGGGATGTGAGCTTTAAAGGGCATCTAGTGCATAAGAGCACTGTATTTGACAGGAAGATGAGGTGAAGTGGCAGAGAGTGGTCTCAGTATTATTCAGAGCACTGGCTTTTTGTCTAGGGTGTTTTGCTCAGGAGAACCATCTAGCCTGATCACTGTGGGTACCGGAGACTGTAGGTAAGTGCTGGTCTCTTGAGGTTCCTGCCTTCCATGGTACCAGGTCACACAGTTGTGTTCCAGTTACCACCTGTCCACATTAAGTGGCCTTAAAGCTTACCTCAGTGACAAGTTTTCAACACTATTTTAAACTTTAAGAATGAAAATAAAATGTCTTAGTTTATTCTCTCATAATTTCAAGAAGTGTAATGTGCATGGTTAATTTTTTTGCTTAGAAATATCATGGATCAAGAAAATTAAAAAATAATTATGCTTCAGAATGTCTATCTCTCTTTCTCTTAAGTCCTATGAAACTGCTGATAAAACTCTGCAAAATAAACTGAAACAGTTGGCTCGACAGGCACTAGATAGGTGAGTTTTGGTCACTTAAGTTCTTATCCATGGGTGGCAGTGTATTGTATCACTTAAATGTGACAGATTTATCTAAATGTGTTAGAGCTTATAATAACAAATCTCCATCTTTTACCTGAGATGTAGAGGAAGTCTACTTTTTTCCTCTGAGTGCTTTTATTTCCCTAGTTTCCTGCTTTAATTTTTAAAAATAACATTAATCGCCGAAACCGGTTTGGCTCAGTGGATAGAGCGTCGGCCTGCGGACTGAAAGGTCCCGGGTTCGATTCCGGTCAAGGGCATGTACCTTGGTTGTGGGCACGTCCCCAGTGGGGGTTGTGCAGGAGGCAGCTGATCGATGTATCTCTCTCATCGATGTTTCTAACTCTCTATCCCTCTCTCTTCCTCTCTGTAAAAAAATCAATAAAAAATATATTTAAAAAAAAAAATAACATTAATCAACAAATGTTTTCTTTAGCTTTTTCTATGTATGAAACAAAAATGATCATGGTATTTGAAATAGAAGACTTCCCTTCTGTTGTGTAATATCAGACTTCCAAAGAAGAGAACTTCCAGAGAGCCTTCCAGAGCTAATAATAAAAATGAAGAAATTGAGAATGAGCCAGCTTACAGCCATACACATACCCTAAATTATATAATGCAGTAATTCCTTCAACTCTGCTCAAATGTCAACTTTTCAATAAGGCCTGCCCTAACCAATATAAAAATGAATCTCCTTCAATACTTTTATCCTGCATACTCTATTCTAATATTCTTTTCCATAACACTTAACACTTTCTGAGACATGAAATTTACCAGTTTGTCATGTTAATGTCTGTGTCCCTTCCAACAGTCATCACTTCAATGCAAGCTCTGTGAGTACAGAGAATTTTGTCTGTCTTTGTTTAATGCTCTGAGCATATAGCAGAGTGTTGGACTTGTAGTATGTGCTCAGTAGGCATTTGTTGAAAGAATAAATGGATTTGCACAATAGAATTCTACCTCTTGAAGAGTACTATAGACAAAGGAAAAGGGTTGGAAATTGCTTTTATAGTTATATTTCATAAAATTACCTCCTTTTGAGGCTTTGACTAGCTAGCTGTACCACTCCAGTCCTTTTTTTTATCAAAGTATAATAGTCATCCCTCCATTTTATTACCATCATCTAGCCTTTAGTTTAGTTTTGTTTGTTTTTTAAAATTCTTGAAGATATGGACACTTAACATATAGTTATCTTCTCCATTTTGACTTCTTTCACCAGTCTGAATCATCGATGACTTTTATTACCTATGTGGCTAACCCATCCAGTATTCTCTGAGTGTATCCCTAAGTGCACTGGGGTGGGTCAGTCATGGACTCCTTTGAGGATCTGTTCAAAATTATGGATTGGATCCATTCTCTAAGAAAAATGTACATAAATTTTTTGGCATGAATTTCAGAGTTTTCACAAGACTCCTGAAACTATATATGGACCTCAGATTAAGAACTTCTGTTTTTTTTAGCTTGTTAGTTCTTTGACAAAGTCAGAATTTCCTTGAATATCATGTGAGACCTGTAATCCAATCCCTGCCAGTAGTTTCATCTCCCACTGCTTCTCATTTGCACTGTTTACAGGGGTTGCATCCATTCTTTTGAAATTACCTTAACTCACTATGCTGTTTCATACTCCCACACATTTGCATATGCTATTCTCTCTACTCCAAATACTTCCTCACTCCCCAGGTGGACTCTGCAGCTCAAACATCAATTCAGAAAAAAACATTCTCTGATTCACCCTCTCTTCCCAGTTCATTAAGTTAATAGCTTCTGTCATGCATTTACTCAGTATTTCATGTTAGCATCTGTCACTTTTGATGTAGTTTTCTTTCCCCACAAAACTATGAATACCTTAAGAGCAGGGATTGTGTTTTATACATTCTTGAATCCCCCCTTGCATAGTATCTGATATAAATGCTCACTTAATGTTAATAGAATATTGTTTGCAAAAATACCTTTGGGAGTAGCTTAATTAGTGAACAGTTGACTAGTTTGTAAGAATTTTATATACTAGGTTTACATTAGGAATGCTTGACTGGTTCTTGAAGTAAATTTTATTTTCTGGAAAGCTTAAATGTGAAAAAAGCTAAACAGTGTTTCTGTACCTCTGTTATAGAGCAGAAGCATTGAGTGAGCCTTTAACAAAGCCATTATGCAAAATCAAGTCAACCAATATTAAACCAAAGCCACCTCCAACAAGAGCACATTTTCCACTAGGAACTAATCCCTTTCTTGAAAGACCTCAGCAATTTATAAGTCCACAGGCATGCGATGCACAAGGACAGAGATATACGGCAGAAGAAATAGAAGTTCTCAGGTAAATTAGTTTTTGATTCATTGTAATGAACAATTTTGTTAACATAATCAACATAGTTTTATTCTCATTAGGTTTGTTGGGTCATATTCACATCTTATAGTGTATAATGCTATTAATTATATATTACATTGTCATGTAGTCACAACTTTAAATACTTAAAATTTTTCTAAAATATTCTAGTATTAGCATTTCTACTAGGTATGTTTTCCTGAAAATCCTAGTATTCTTCAAAATTGAGCACTAGAGGTTAGGGAGCAAAATAGATCTGTGGCAGACCAATCAATCATCTGTGCAACTTTGTAACCAGATCCTTAATGGGAAAAATAAGTTGTTACCTTGAAATAGCAGTCTAGGCCAGGAGTCAGCAAAGGGAAGCCTTGAGTTATGAATGGTTTTTGCATTTCTTTAAAGGGATCTAAAAAAGAAAACAACAAAAAAACACAGAACAACATATGACAGACCTCATTGCAAAGCCAAAACTATATTCTATTTGGCCCTTTAAAGAAAATGTTTATCAACCCCTGGACTAGGAAGCCATCTTAGTGTGTGGAAGAGCCTCAAGGGTGTTAACCTTTTGCACTGCGATGTCGAGTGTGACTCGACACGGTTAGCATTAGAATAAAGGAATCGAGAAAAAAGCAAGCGAGTGCAAAGGGTTAAAAATGCAAAACAACAGTGATGTGGAACTCCTTGGTTGCATTCTGAGCCCGCCCAGATGGGATAAATCTTTGAGCCAGTGTGGCAGTTCTTCAGTTGGGCTCTGGAAGAGATCTATCCTACTTAGAGTAGTGCAAATCATGTAGTTGCTCATTTTTAATTTCCTAAAATTGAGCCTAAAGGGCTTCTTACGTAGCAGCCACCTGAGGGTATTTTTCTTTCTTTTCTTGCTATGGATTTTAATTCTGATCCTACTAATCTGGCTCTCTTTGCCTGGCAAATTGCATGTGAAACAAAACAACACAGAGCAGAATGAACAAGGGTGATTTTGGAATTGAGAGACGGTAGATTAGTAACAGTCCGACACTTGGGCTACTCAGCATCCAAAAGTTCTTTTCTGTGCACATTTGACGTTCCATACTAACAAATGCAGCTATCCTTCATACAAGTGAAAAGTTCTCATCCTCTCAGAAAAAGTATATACACAGTCATAGTATACATCGCTTACTGTATTAACTGTTCCTCAAATTCAGTCGAAGTCTCCCCGAATATTGGGGACTAAGTGGTGAAGTTACCCTGCAATTACTTCTAAATAAAATGAGGGAAAGAAACAGAAGAAGGAAATAGTAAATATACTGGTATACAAATAAATACACACAAAACAAGAAAATATGCAAAGCTACTACAAAACACATTTCTTTAACTTTTCAAGAGGCCATAGCTGTTATCTATGACACTTATCCACTCCATATTCTCATACCCAGAAAATATGAAGAACATAGCTTCATAGTTATAAATGTCATGTTTTTTAAATCTCAAAATAACTAAGCAATTGTTTTCTCCCTTTGGACTTAGGATAGAATTCACTTTGTCCCTGGTGTCACACTTTCAATACTTCTGGTTGGGCCTGTATTGAGACTGTTGTTTTGTTGTGAGACTGTTCTTTTGTTGTAACTCTACTGAATTGAATTAAATCAGTTATTTTCTGGTATTCAACAATTTTGTAAAAAATTTGTCCAAATAAAGATACTGGTTTTGTCCAACATGAGATTGTTGGTTTAATTTTATTATGGTACCATACCTTGTCATTTTAAAGAGTTTAAGTAAATTTGGTAATTTGAACATTTGCTTTAGATTTTTTTTTTCTTGTATTTTTTAGGACAACATCAAAAATAAATGGTGTAGAATATGTTCCTTTCATGGCTATTGACCTGAGAGAACGTTTTGCCTATCCAATGCCTTTCTGGTAAGTAAGCACTATTGCAATTTTTACTTCCAATATTTTACTTTTTCAGTACTTGTTCCATATTTTGAAGTCTAATTAAATTTATAGTTTTGAATTTAAATTTGTAGTTGAAAAATTTGATTGGAAGAGAAGTGTGGTTATGGGAAGGAGATAAGGCAGCGCAGCAATACCTCTGTTACTCTTTTGTCTCCTTTTGCATAACATTATACTCAGTGCCAAGCACAGTTCCTGGCACAAAGTAAGTACTCAGGAAATATTTGTTCAATTGGTGTTTGATCACAACAAAAATGCAAGTCTAAAAGAACTGAATGGAAAAGTGGAATAGAATTACAATATTGTTGTTTACTAAGAAGATACAATTCAAAAAAGAGTTAATTATGGAAGTGTTAGCATAGCCTTCTAGGATAGTGGTAGCTTATGTCAAGAGCCTTTAAAATAACTGTTTGGTTCAAGACTCCCAGCTTCTGGTCATCCTAAGGAAATAATTTCGTTAAAGATGTTTATATAAGAGCATTCATCAAAGCATCTCATAGCAAAAATTTATTGAAACAAAATTTAACAATATGGGAATGATTAAATAATGGTACATTCATTTTATATTAACTATTAAGTATTAGGGTTCCCATAAAAAAAGTAAGTCCTTAAAAAATGTAGGAAAATGCTTGCAATCTAGTAAAAAGATAGAAAACTATACAACATTCAATTTTTTTCATATATTTATAGATATATAGAAAATGATGTAAAGATTATACATCAAAATGTTTAGTTTTTATTTATAGGTAAAATTGTTTTGGGGATTCAATGAGTAATGTATGTAGAGTACTTTAGCATAATGCCTGGCATATGGTTATTATTCAGTAATTAGATACTCTCATTGTTAGCCTTGCAGAAGAGAGTTTGTCAAGAGCCAAAAGATCTGTAGCTTCGTAGGTCATTTTGAATGAATCAGATTATATTGTTAGTGGCTTCATTTTATCAAAACTTAATTTCTTGAATATAACCATATCTTTAAAGTAAACATAAATGCATTTAAGTTGCTCTTCCGTTTGCAGTTATCTGTGTTTTGTTGTTTTGTTTTAATAGGGGTGGATGATCAGATTGATTGGATTCATGGTTAAGTGTAAAGAGCCAGATTTAACCAGAGAATTATTTTAGGATGACCTAAATATTGCTAGGATCACTAGACAAAAAAAATTAGGAAATTTTAATTTTGGTTTTGAATCATTGTTTAAGATTAATTTTATTATTGTTTTTTAATTTTTATTATTACTTCAGTGATAGATTGGGCAAGCTACCATTATCACCTAAACAAAAAGCTATGTTTTCCAAATGGGTACGCCCAGAAGACCTCAGCAACAATCCTACAATGATTTATACTGTGTCCAGTTTCAGCATAAAACAGGTATATATGTTGTATAATTTTAAATGAAAGCTAGCATTTTAAAGTAATTTGGATATAGATTTGACTTTTTTCTTAAGTTTTTATTACCTATTCAGAGGCATGAGTATATTTGAAAAAATTATTCTGCACACTTTTAGACATAGTGAGATAATAAAAGTATGAATAACTATTTTGAGCAGACACAGTTTTATATAGACCCTATTTATGGTCACATGCTTTGCAGTTGAGAAAGTTGAGAATATGAATTTCACCATTGATAAGAAAATAGAAAAGATAGAAATTGGGCTTATTTAAAACACTTCAATGTTGAAACAACAATATGGCTTTATTGCAAACTTTAAGTTTTGCAATGAAATCATAGGTGTCTTCCACATTAGTATAAAATAATGATTATGAAATACTATGATTCAGGAATCTTTTATATACATACTTGAGGCCTGGTGCATGAAATTCATGCATAGGTAGGGTCCCTAGGCCTGGCTGGCAATCAGGGCTAATCAGGGCCTTCTGGCTGCCAGCTGGGGCCTTCCTTGGTTCTGCGCTGCCCTCTGGTGGTCAGCGCACGTCATAGCGAACAGTCGAAACTCCCAAGGGGACAATTTGCATATTAGCCTTTTATTATATAGGATTCATCTTTATAGGTCATAAACCAACTTTTTAAATGCCTTCAATTTTTATGTCATTAAAAGTGTGATTCACTGGGTAAAATGGTAAAGGGGTTAAGAAAACACACACACACAAAAACCACAACAGACATAGACAACAGTATGGTGATTACCAGAGGGAAAAGGGAGTGGGGAAAGTTGGAGAGAGTAAAGGGGGTATAAATGGTGATGGAGGGAGACTTGGGTTGGGGTATTGAACATACAATATAGTATACAAGTAATGTATTACAGAATTGTACCCCCAAAATTTACATAATTTTATTAACTGGTGTCACCCCAATACAATTTAAAAATAAAGTAACATTGTAGAAGGAAAAACAGTGGGTATGCCTTTATTTATGCAAGAAATCCTTCATCCATATTTAATTATTCTAAATTCATTGAAATAGTTTATTTGGTTTTTCAAGGATTTATTTGAACAAAATTTGAATTGGCAGTATGGCATTTCTATTTATTTCCTACTCAAGCAGTAGTCAAGATATTTAGTATAAAAAGTCAGGTGCTAGGTGCAATGCTTAAATATTGTGGAAATGTTGATACATGAATGAATGAAATATACTGATAAATTCTTATTAACAGACAATAGTATCAGATTGTTCCTTTGTCGCATCACTGGCTATTAGTGCAGCTTACGAAAGACGATTTAATAAGAAGTTGATTACCAGGTAAAAATTTCTATTTGTTTCTTTAGCCCTTTTCATGTAACTGTCTTAAATAGAAATTTAAAATGTAGACCTTTTTGGCTTAGAAAGTAAAGAGAGTGTATCACTCAGAATATTATGGCCCTTATGTGTTAAGCAGATGATTTGTGAATGTGAACAGATTTGCTAAAACAGTATAAGAATATATGTGCATGTAGTTAATATATGAAGAATAAGTATGTCTTGAAATAAATGAAATTGGTCAAAGTAAAATTAAGTCATGTTTATAATTTCACTCACAATCCGGGTCCTTCAGCCCGGATTGCAAGAGGGCACAGGCCAGGCTGAGGGACCCCACTGGTGCACGATTGGGGCCAGGGAGGGAAGCGGGAGGTTGGCCAGCTGGGGAGGGTCCGTGGGAGGGCTCTAGGGCATGTCCTGCCCGTCTCATCTTGCTCAGTCCCGATCAGCCAGACCCCAGCAGCAAGCTAACCTACCAGTTGGATCATCTGTCCCTTAGTGGTCAATGCACATCATAGTGACTGGTTGACCAGTCGACTGTCTGCCCCCTGGTGGTCAGTACACATCATAGCAAGCGGTTGAGCAGCCATAGCATATCATTCGCATACTAGAGGCCCAGTGCATGGATTCGTGCACCAGTGGGGTCCCTCAGCATGGCCTGTGGGGATCGGGCTGAAACCAGCAGTCCAATGCTGCCTGACGCTCCTGCTCATCCTGGCCCCACTGCACCTGCCGTGAGCTCATGCCCAGTAAGTCCCCGATTGAGAGAGGCTCGCGCAGCCCAGAGGCACTCACCAGTCCTGAGCCCTGCCTCTGGTGCCCATCTGTCAGCTAAGCAGCACTCCCACTGTGGGAGCACGCTGACCACCAGGGGGCAGCTCCTGTGTTGAGCATCTGCCCCCTGGTGGTCAGTGCGCGTCATAGCGACCAATCAGCTGGTCGTTTGGTCTTCGGTCACTTAGGCTTTTATATATATAGATTACACTTTGATTGGTTCAATGGATGATTGGACACTTAGCATGTTAGGCTTTTATTTTATAGGATTGTACTGTATGATAGCCACTAGCCACATGTGGATATTGAATACTTAAAATGGCTAGTCTGAATTGAGATGGGCTGTGAATGTACAGTAAAATGCATCAGATTTTGAAAACTTAGCACACAAAAGTATATGAAATAGGCAAAATATTTCAAATTTTTATATTTTAAAATATTTTGGAGATGTTGGGTTAAGTGAAATATATTAAAATTACTCTTTAACATTTAATATAAAATATATGTAATATGAAATAACATTTCTTTTGACTGGAACTGCTTTAGAATGTTCAGAAATGTTACTGAAATTGTGTGGGAGGTTTTTATTTTTTAAAGTTTTATTAGCTTAAAATTATTTATTATAAAAATTAAGCTTCATAATTTTTTCAGTACAACTTTTCCTGAGTGGTTTTTGTGTGTTAAATCCTAAAAGTATAAAGGTAAATTAGACACAGACCTTAGTTTCAAGCTATTTGCCATCTTGGATAAACATCATACATGTAAACAATGTGTGAAAGAAAATTGATACTGATTGTTTTTACAAGTATCTTACTGGATAATTTTGTGTAACTTTTATCAGTGTTATAATTTTATCTCTGTCAGAGTTGTAGTTTGTTGCCTTAGTTGTGGTTAATTGAAATGCTCTTCTTTACTTTTGGGGTCAATAGTAGATTATTTTATTTGGCTTAAAATATGTCCACTTAATAGAAAATTTATTTGAGTATATAATTTAACACTGAGCATTTTCATGAATATTGTGAAATTTATGCCCTGCTGTGTGATCTCATAATGTACTTTATTCATTTATTTACATTTAAAAAAGCACTTTGATTAGGGTGAAATTTTTTTCTAGGCCTACTATAGAAAAATATTCTCATGTTTATTTTTATCAAATTGCCAAGACAATAGCACATGTCTATAATATTCTGCATAGTAGTTACATTGAATATTAATATTGGTATTTCAATATTTATTTTCTTTACAAAAGCATAATTTACCCTCAGAATAAGGATGGTGAGCCAGAGTACAATCCATGTGGAAAGTATATGGTAAAACTTCACCTCAATGGTGTCCCAAGAAAGGTGAATAATGTCTCTGTCCACCCCAGTCTCTTCCCTTCCCTTCCCTTTCCCTCCCTTCCCTTCCCTCCCCTCTCCCCCTCCCTCCCTCCTTCCCCCTTCCCTGCCTCAGGATCATTAAGAAATGTTACTTGTATAAACATTTTAAAAATATGTAAGCATTTTAACATTTCATTGATTTTGAATCTGTGATATGCATACTGCTATCAGTAACAAATGTTAATAATTTTAAAAAAATAGAAATCGTGACAAGAATAAAGTTTTTTTGTAATGGTTTTGGGAAAATTTATAGGAAATTCCAAAAAATAATTATTTTAGATACAGTGTACATTTCTAGAATCCCTAATAATTTTGATGGTAGATTCATAGTATTTAGCATCTAATTAGCTAAAGGTTATTTTTAACGGAGATTAGTGTGAACTTGAATTAAAACATTATATAACATTTTTAAATTGATGAGATTCTAGAAATAGGAAACTGTCACTACCTTAATAATAGGTATACCATGCTTTTTACTTTATCAGTATGAAAGATGCTTCTTTTTTTTTTAAAGTATTTTATACCAACTAAGGAAAGTACTGTTATCTTTCCCCAGGTGATAATTGATGACCAATTACCTGTTGATCATAAGGGAGAATTGCTCTGTTCTTATTCTAACAACAAAAGTGAATTATGGGTTTCTCTCATTGAAAAAGCATATATGAAAGTCATGGGAGGCTATGATTTCCCAGGATCCAATTCAGTAAGTAAGACGATAATCCAAATACAGACTTACATTATCTAATATGACTATTTTAAATTTGAATGATTATAAATGCTATTTTGTTTAAAGGACATGAAAACAGATAACCTCTGAATCATATTGATCAGTCACTTTATTATGGGATTATCTGTTTTCTTTTATAAGGTTAACACATTGTACACTAAGTCCTCACTTAATGTCTTCCATAGGTTCCGCAACTTTAAGCAAAATTACATATAACAATACCAATTTTACTAGACAGTAGGTCCTCGGGTTACGTTGGAGATCCATTTCTACGGCGTTTTTTTGCTGTTAAGTCGGAACCCACCTACATAAGCACCTACGTCACTCACATGGAGCACATTACACAGCAGTAATGAAACAGTAAAAAAAATTTAAAAGAAAGATAACAATTCCTGACCTTACTTGTGGTAAATAAATAATAAAAAACATAAAGCACATATGTACATATGTCGAAATGATGGAACTTTTTTTTTATAAATAAATGGGAGATGGCGATGTAACCGATGTAACCACAAAACGACGTACTTCGAGTTCGACGTAACCCGAGGACTGCCTGTAGTCTAATTTATATAAACGAGAATTAAGTTCCTACAGCATCTCATCAACAGTATAATAAAATATTATTCAAGGGACTGCTGAATAGATTCAGTATTCAAGAAAGCCTAAAATGTAGGTGTCTACTATTATGTTGGAATCTAGGAGCAATTAAATATAGTGTACATTTCCAAAAAGCCTCTTCAGATCAAAGGAGTGTGTCATATTGTCATGGTTCTGTATATTTTTGTGATTTGTAAACTCAGATTCAAGGACTTTTTGTTTGTTAATTTTTCCCAACCTTAACCTGTAAAATCGAGGTATGTACCAATGTCCTTTAGTTGTATGAAGTAAATTACTGGGCTTACACCGGAAGTTAGATGAGCATGATTTTCAACTATAACACTAACCATAGGCTTAGAAAATGTATTTAATCCTTCTTAGCCTCTTTCCCACTAGAATAAATGCCCAACTCTCAGAGTTATATAGATTAAATGATAAAATATGTACATATCACTCATCATGGTATCTGGATAATTTTGTTTCCTTAGTACCCACCCTCCTCCATTCTTCTGGTGCTTATAATGCTAGTCAAAGAATGCATAGGTCATAGGTAAATGCAATAGGATATTAAAATTTTTTCCCCACCTACATGCTCAATTGCCCTATCCTTCAAATATTCTTAGTTTATCTAATTCATTGCCCGTTAACCTACCCAATGCAACTTAGAGAATGAGAATATATGTAAAACATTAAAAAAGTAACTATGCTGTTGTAAAAACTCACTAAATGGTAATTGACTATCATCATTATTATTAAAGCAGTTTCTTTCTGTTATGTGTTTTGGGTTTTCATATTTATTCAGGGAAAGCAGTAAAGATTTTAGGAAAAAGATTGTAAGCTTGTGCTTAAATCTAGATAGGAATATGAGTTACAAGAAGTTTATTACTGATAGAAAAAAACTTATTAACTTCTGGTTTATTTCTGTCAAAATCATTATATCAAATTAGTGAGATTTAACAACTACCCTGGGGATGTAATTAGAGCTTGAAAAAGAGGTTGACAGTCCTGAAAAGTGTTTAATGTTGCAGAATATTGATCTTCATGCACTGACTGGGTGGATACCAGAAAGGATTGCTATGCATTCAGATAGCCAGACTTTCAGTAAGGATAATTCTTTCCGAATGCTTTATCAAAGGTAAACATTTTCCTCTCTCTCTCTTTTTTTTTTTCATAGTAAAAGAGGTTGTTTTGAAACTTTATACCTTATTTAGAATAGATATTACAGAGACTGCTATTTTCCATTATTAGGGAAATTGTGTTTTTAAATTACTTAATTTATGTACTGGCTACAACCAGCCCTCAATTATCCTCACTGATGGATAGACAGTTAACCCAGGTTATAGATAATCTAAAACATTTGAATTTGGAATATCTAATATGGGAAAATTTTTTACTTTCTTAGTACTTACCAATTTGAGGGAAGGTGGGAAAAGAGAAGTCTGAGAACATAAAGAGGAAGATAACTTAAGCCTTAAGTGATATATAGGGGAGGGAGTGGCTGTTGTTCTTTAGTTCATTTCATAGCATCTAGGGCAGCGCATAGATACAGCCCCCTTTACTTCAAAAAGCATTGGTAACATAGGGACTGGAAAATTACCTATAAATAATACACATTCATTAGTGAAACTAAAACTCAGTGATTTGATAATGAATATTACTTTAGAGGAAGTGCATTTGGCATTTCATGTCTTCATTTTTATTTGTAAATCATTTGAAAAGTTAGCATTTGTTTCTTTCCTTCATTGATAGCTTTCTACCTGAGAATTAAGTTGTCTAAAACTGGGTGGGGTGGGAGATGTGATAATTTATCTCATAGGCTGTGAAATGGAAATGTAATTCTTGTTAAAGTCCTTCAGGGGGTGTTGGGATTAGCTTATTTTTTAAAAGATTTTAAATTTGTGGACATTTTCATGTGAACCATTAGACAAAAGGAAAGGTGGTGTGATCTGAGATTAAAATGTTTTTCCTTTAATCTGTCTATTGGGGTGATTCCAGGTTTCACAAAGGGGATGTCCTCATCACTGCATCAACTGGAATGATGACTGAAGCTGAAGGAGAAAAGTGGGGTCTGGTTCCCACACATGCATACGCTGTTTTGGATATTAGAGAGTTCAAGGTTTTACCTTAAATATTTTTCTGGTTTTCTTGTTAATAAGACATTACAAGGATCCCAAATAATATATTGGACTTTAGAATACTGACAAATCGAGGTTTAGGCAAAGTTTTAAAAGCATTTCACCTGTTACATTAAACAACGTGATCTGTCATTGGGAATTATAAAATAAAAAGATGGGAAATGTAATGACAGTGACAGCATAAATATTGACAATAGAAATGCTGTATGCCTCTTTCTCTTTTCCATGCAAGTAGAAGAGTTGAGGTGAATACACGCCCCCAAGGTTTTGGGCAGCACATTGGTGTTGGGGTCAATCACAGTGTTAGACTCTAGAGCAGCGGTCGCCAACCGGTGGTACGTGAAGTCCGAAAGGTTGGCAACCACTGGTTTAAGGAAACCTTTGGAGCAGAGGTCGCCAACTGGTGGTCCATGAGGTCACCATCTGGCTACCGCTGTTCTAGAGCATAGTAGACATTCGGTAAATACTTGAGAATGGATACCAAAAATAAGATACCTATGATTAAGAAACATGCCAGTAGGTTTGCAAGTGTTTCTTTCTCTTCTTGGAAGCCTTTGTATGCTGTCAGACCTTTCAGACGCTTTCTCTGTGCTCAGGTGTTGGAATGGTTGACTTCATTACTTTTCAGATTATTGATTATTTTTAACTGAAAAATTGATCTGTCCTATAGATTAGAAAATACCAAGATATTTAAGGAAGGATTTTTTTTTCCCCTTAATGACATGGTACCTAAGCTGTCTAGTCACTGGGAGGTTTAACTAACAGTGTCTTTCAATTTCCCCTGCTTAAATTTATAGAAAGAATTAGTGATCAATCAGCAATGTGTATAATAAGGCTGATTTTCTTAGTGGCATATGGAATTACATTAATTATGAAGGCTGCAACATTAAAAAATTTATAGTGTCAAGGCTTTCTAAATCAGCTAGTCTTTGTAGAATTGTCTTCCTTTAAACGTAACATAAAAATTGACTACTTGAAGAAAAAAATATAAGAGTTTATGTGAATTGAATAAACTGAGAGGTTTGTTTATGGCAAATTACATTCAAACACAAGCAAAATATTGGGAATAAAAGTCGCTATTTATATATATATTATTGTTAGAACATTTTTTGAGGTAGGTATAATAGGTGACCAATATTGAGGTAGTGGCACAAGATTTAAATTTTAGATAATGAAACAGGCAATATGAAAGTAAGCTTGAGTTTGAGAAAAATTTCTGAGATATAATAAGATATAATCTTTGAATAATAAGACTATTTGTTCTGAATGATCAAAGGAAACTAGACAAATAACATGTTTATGAGAATAATAGGTACCTCTGGTCTGACTTGAAAATAAAGCATATCAAAATTCCTGATTGCCAGTAAAAAGAATTTCAAATAACAGGCTTTTAAGTTAAAAATCACACAGTATCAATTCTACATGGCAGTTACTCTGTAAAGATTGAGACTCTAGAACATGTGTAGATGGAGTAAGCTGTGGCCTGGTGACAGGTTTCTTCACTCTTCACTGCTTCAGTCTTCACAGACAATCAGTAGAGGAAGAAGCTAAAAAGGATCTGAAAGGAAAGGTAGTTCTAAGGGATCAGAGAGGGCCTTCCAGGAAATGGAAACAACATGAACAAAGCCTTTAGAGGAGAAATTGAATAAGAATTACTTATGGGATTCTGAGAGGAAAGACTAGACTAGACAGAGATGTTGGGTATGAAAATAGTGGGGCCACCGTAGAGTAGGCTCTGAAAGAACAGGAAATACTTGATGCTCTAAGGCAGCACTGCCCAATAGCACTGCCTGCAATGAAAATGTCCTCTGTGCTGTGCCATTCATTAGCTACTAGCTACATGTGGTCCTTGAATACTTAAAATGTGGCTAGTGTGACTAAGGAACTGATTTTTAAATTCTATTTAATTTCATTTTAAGTAGTCACTACCATATGAACTGCATAGCTCTAGGGATAGGTAGCCATTTGCAGTTCTTGATCAGATGTGTGACATGTGAAAGTGTTAAAGAATATTAATTTCAAATTTATTTGAAGAAAATTGGTACGTATTCAAAATGCATCCTCCTGTAGAGAATGATACAACTTATGAAAATATGGTAAAAACTGTTTTGTAACTTCATGTTATCTCCTGGTTTTGTTTTGTTTTCTTTTTAATAGGGGCTGCGATTTATCCAGTTGAAAAATCCTTGGAGTCATTTACGTTGGAAAGGGCGATATAGTGAAAATGATGTAAAAAACTGGACCCCGGAGTTGCAAAAATATTTAAACTTTGATCCTAGAACAGCTCAAAAAATAGACAATGGTAAATACATCTTTTTGTAATTTTAATAGTATTTGATCTTTAAATAAATAACATGCTTTAATGATGTGAAATGTGTTTAACTGACAAGTCATTTATCATTAAGATATTTTTAGATTAATAAAGATATCTAATTTTTAGGAATATTTTGGATCTCGTGGGATGATCTCTGCCAATATTATGATGTGATTTATTTGAGTTGGAATCCAGGTCTTTTTAAAGAATCAACATGTATTCACAGGTAACTTCCTTGCATATTTCAGAATATGCTTTAAGTAGTCTTTACTTTTTTTATTTAAAATAAAATTAATTTAGGAAGACTAGTATTCTCTCTTGTCATTCCCACATATGACTATCATCTAATAGTTATTTTCTTTATATGCTTCTTAGTCATGCCAAAAACTGTAAAAACTAAACCTGGTAACTTAATTATATCTGAAACACATCACTTCATTATTTCCTTCTTTGTTGACTTGATCTTTTAGTACTTGGGATGCTAAGCAAGGACCTGTGAAAGATGCCTATAGCCTGGCCAACAATCCCCAGTACAAATTGGAGGTGCAGTGTCCACAAGGGGGCGCTGCAGTTTGGGTTTTGCTTAGTAGACACATAACAGACAAGGTACTGATACCCTTCTTGTGCTATTCCATATAGAAACTCCTTTAAAAATAATTAGACCATTGTGAACAAAATATGTAATTTAATCATCAGCCTGTTTTATTTATATGGGTGGCTTGAAAATGGTATTTTCTTATATAAACGAATATTTTCCTCTAAGGAAATTTATCATTTGTAATCACACTCTTAGAAGTTTTATTCAAAAATCATCTCTGAAGAGCCCTAGCTCGTTTGGCTCAGTGGATAGAGCGTCAGCCTGCGAACTGAAAGGTCCCAGGTTTGATTCCAGTCAAGGGCACATGCCCGGGTTGCAACTCGATCCCCGGGGTGTGCAGGAGGCAGCTCATCAGTGGTTCTCTCTCATCATTGATGTTTCTCTCTCTCCCTCTCCCTTCCTCTCTGAAATCAATAAAAATGTATCTTTTAAAAAATCATCTCTGAAGAAAAACATGAGGGAGTTTATGCTTTTAGTGAAGATTTTCATGTTGATTATATATGCTTTAGGCCTTTAAAATATTAAATTAAAATATGTTATAGGGGGAGTTGGAAATTTTGAGTCATTAGGCCTGATTCTGTAAAGGGTAACCATATTTTAATAGCTTTAGAGTCTTTTTTAATATATTTTTTCATACAATATGGTCAGTCTATTGGAATGACAATTTAATCCAGAAAAATAATTATTTTAATCGCACAAAATAGCTGAAATAAATGCTTTTAAAATTAGAGGGGTGTTTTTTTCCACTTAAGAGCATTTGAGCCCATTTCTTTAATCATATTGGATTCTTTGTGCTTTTAGGATGATTTTGCAAATAATCGAGAATTTATCACAATGGTTGTATACAAGACTGATGGGAAAAAAGTGTATTATCCAGGTATGTTTAGTTATCCAGGCAAACATTCAAACAAACAAATTTTTATTTATATGATTAAGTAGAAAATTATATTTTATGGAGGTAATGTACAAAAAAAATTATGCTGATAGACTAATAGAAACCACTCAAATAGATGGATAGTTATTTATGCTACATGTGTTTTGTTTTTATTTGTTTTTAATAGAGTCCTCAGAAATTTGGGAGTTCACATTGCTGTGAGAGTTTTATTTCTAAAACTTAATATCTTTTTTGTCTGATAAAAAATTCTGTGGTTTTCCATGGACTCTTGGATAAAATCCGAGCTCTTTATCCTGGTGTATAATTCTGGCCTTAACCTTCCTGTCACCCTTTATCTCATGCATCCTTCTTTTCACAGTACCCTCATTGAGGTATGGCTACTCCTGAACACATCATGCCCTTGTTGCACAGTCATATAGATGGCATTTGAAGATAGCACTGTATAAAATCATCTGTGGAGAGGGTTGTAGGTACAGGGATGAACATCCAGGACCTGACCCTTGAATTCTGTCATCCTAAGAGTAAGCAGAGGCAAAGTTACCACAAAAGGATTTGAACAGAGTACCTGATAAAATAGAAAGGTTTCATATAATACAAGGGAAGAAAGTATTTCATGAGGGAAAGAGTGGCCACTACATCAATTATTATTTGAGAGGTCAAGCAAGATTAGAGAAGAGACATTGGAATTGGCATCATGGCACTCGTTGTTGATCTTGACAGGAACAGACTTGGAGGAGAAGTAGTGTGATTTGAGAAAAGACTGTGAAGTAAGAGGCAGTTGTTGACAGTTCTTTCAAGAAGGCTGCACAAAGAAACGGGCAGTGTTGGGAAGATGGGATCAGAAGTTGAGTTTTGTTTTGCTTAATCATAGAAAATCATGGCATTCTGCCCCATCACACTGTGTATCATGGATTGATATTAGCAGTCAGTATCCCTAGATATTCTTGAATGGGCATGGGAATATAGTACTCCAATGATAAATGTCTGGTTAAACCAGACAAATTTTCCATTTTCACATGTTGGTCAGTATACAGCCCAAAAAGCACAAGTGTTGTGAATATGTTCCTAGCATTAAAATGTTACACTGCTTTTGAATTTCAAATATATGTTACCCTTTTTACTTGGATCTTTTTTAACAATGCTCCCTCTCTTTCTCATATAGTGATTTTTGCCTTTGCAAGGTACTTCCTAGTTTGTAATTTTATATTTATCATAGCACTCAGATAAATAGAACAGGCCTTATTGTTCCCCTTTTGACAGGAGTAAACTGAGCTATAGAAAGGTTTAAAACCTTGTTCAAGATCAGAGATAATGCCCATTCTTTTCCTCTTCACACTAGATTACACACCTCTAAGCATTAGAAACCTATTACCTGTTTGAGAGTCTAACATGTTTTTCGGCCCTAGCCGGTTTGGCTCAGTGGATAGAGCATTGGCCTGCAATTGAAGGGTCCCAGGTTCGATTCCGGTCAAAGGCACATACCTCGGTTGCAGGGGTTGTAGGCTACTGGCCCTGGTTAGGATGTTTGCGGGAGGCAACCAATCAATGTGTCTCTCTCACATCGGTGTTTCTCTTTCTGTCTCTCCCTCTCCCTTCCACTCTAAAAAATCAATGAAAAAATGTCCTCAGGTGAGGATTTAAAATAAAATGTTTTTCTAATAGATCACATTATAAATAGTGTTCCCAAGTAAGCCAAGTGATACAGCACTGATCTAAAATGGCCTATGGTAATGCACATGTATGAGATGATTTTATGTCAGCTTTGATTAATGAGATTAATAAAAGTATGTATCAGGCAACATTGTAATAGCAAAATATTGGAAATAACCTGAATATTCAGATTGTCTGGATAAATAGATGTGGGTATAGATAAAATGTGTTATATTCATACAATAGAATATTATATAGGCAGTTTTAAAAGGAATAAACCATATCTAGAACAGCATGGATTTCAAAAACATGTTGAGTGAAAACCAAAGATATAAAACAAGACATAGAATCCTTTTTTAAATATATGCTCACAGATAACAATTACCCATTCATTCCTTTTTAGAGGGGAGGGGAGTGTTAAAAGTTTGAAAAGATGTCCATCAACTCCATCAGAGGGGAATGGAATAAGACTAAGGGTGGTGGTTTAAACGGACTTTGTTTTATAAGGAAGCTAATATAGAAACAAAATTTAATTCTGAGTAGTGGGGAATAGATACATTTTTCATTACTTCTTTGTATCTTCTTAAAAATTTTCTCAAAAGAAAATAAGCAAATCCGAACTTTAAAATCTTCTACTGGAGAAAGAAAGCAGCATAGGGCAAATAGCAGGGATTATCCTATATATCATTGAATGTATTCTACACGATTGCTTTTGCTTTATTAGAAACTGTTTAATTTTAAAGTTTCAAATTTATTATTTTATAAAGTTTTTAATTGAAATTGTAATTCTTTAGTAATATTATATTTAAAGATAGAATCAATTAAAGGGATGTCCATTCATTTAAGTATTTTTCCTACCATCAACCATAAAACTTAAATTTAAGTCTCCTTACTGTAAACCCACTGGTTTATTGCAGCTGACCCGCCCCCATACATTGATGGGATTCGAATTAACAGCCCTCATTATTTGACTAAGATAAAGCTGACCACACCTGGGACCCATACCTTTACATTAGTGGTTTCTCAGTATGAAAAACAGAATACAATCCATTACACAGTCCGGGTAAGTAACCAACATACAGTGACAAAACAATAATATAAAGTATATTATGTGCTCTGCTTTGTAAGTGGATTATCTACAGAAAAAGTTTATGAAAATTATTACCTATGTATTTTTATGTGTATGTGTTTGTATGTGTATCAATTCAATATTAAGTTATTACAATGTTTCCTGTATAAAATAATGCTTTTGAAAAGTAATCTTTTAATTTTGCATAACATTTTTAATGAGCTTTTTTTTCTTTTTCAGAGTAGTAGTTTAGTCCTGAGGTAATGTGGTACACTGGACTAATAAATTTACAGAGCAAGCAGTAGAAACTCCTTTAGCCTACATAATAACTTTGTTGACTTGAAAAAGATGCTGAATTTAGTGAAAGGGAATCGATTGCCTATAAACATTGCTCTTACAAGTTGGGAAGGTCATTGTAATTTTGTTCTGCATAGATTTGTATACCATAGAGATCAGTAAAGAAATTCACTTTGAATAGATTTTTTGTGATGAAAGGGACATTGGGGATCTGCCTTCACTCCTTCACTCTTCAGATGCAGAAGACAAGGCCTACAGAAATTGTGATTTGGCCTGAGTCACACACAGTGCCAGAGAAAGGGAATACCAGATCCCCTAGCTTCATTAAACCAGTCTTGATACCAGGCTGCCTACAGAATATGACTTTTATATTTGCCAACTAATTTTTTTAGCCTTCCAATATATTCTTTTATCACTTTGGTATTTTTATAAGTATAAACTTTATCAGTACAATTTTTTTTATCTAGGTATATTCAGCATGCAGCTTTACTTTTTCAAAGATTCCTTCACCATACACCTTATCAAAGCAGGTAAGAGAAATGTCTCTTGGTCGTGATCTCAGAGAAATCTTAGAATTCCCTTTTTCTGTTTTCATCACATTTAATAATTTTTTACAAAATAAAATAGTCCAGAGCTTGAAAGGAATAAGGGAAATGTAAATAGCCTCTATCCAGTCTGAGTTGGAATACAAGATCTTCAATGAGCAACATTAAGTGATTCTGTGGGCAGAAATAAGAAATTGAGAGGAAGGTTACCGTAAACCTTTGTCATTAGGGAAAGCCATGTGGATGAACTTCTTAAATTGAGGGTTGACTTTACAGGGTGAGCTCGATGTATAGAGGATGTGAGGGAAAATTATTGGCAGGAAGAACAACTTGATTTAAAGCTGAGAGATGGAGATAGTGCCTAGTATAACAAAGTAGCCTGGCTGGAATGAAGAGTGACGTTGACTGTCGGTGACAAAGACTAGGGAGAGAGGATGGAGCCAGAGTGGGGAGTTGCCATCTTTGAGGAGATAGGGGGAGTGTGAAGGCGTTTTCTCTTTAACATAGAATTGGAGAACGTGAACTTTTGTTAATGCAAAAACTTTGTTTTGTTAGATTCATGGAAAGTGGAGCGGTCAGAGTGCTGGAGGATGTGCAAATTTCCAAGAGACTCATAGAAATAATCCCATTTACCAATTCCATATAGAAAAGACTGGGCCATTACTAATTGAACTAAGAGGACCAAGGTTTGTGATGAGTAACTTTCTTAATGTTATATTAAAAATGAGCTTAGTAGAACAGAATAGGGTTTTGAAACAGACCTGTGCATATATGAATGTTTGATTTATGTTAAAGATGCTATTGCATAAGGGTGGGAAAAGGATACTCTGTTCAATAAACGGTGCTGAAATAATTGAGTATCCATGTACCAAAATGGTAATTAAGACCCCTGTCTCAGATTGCAAAATCAGTTCCAGGTAGATTACTAATATAGGAGATATCTTAATAAAAATATTTTTACATGTGCTACATTAGTGGGGAAAAAGTCTACAGGTTTTTTTTAAATAAAAACTTGAACAGGCATGTCATAAAAAAGATAATCCAAATGGCCAGTAAACCATTGTAAGCCAAAAATTTGAAACAACCCAGATGTACATTAGTGGCATTTAAGATTATAAAATAATCCTACATAACAATGAAAATAAATTATAGCGACCCACAACATGATGGATAAGTCTTAAAAAACAGAAGCCAAACATAACAATATATATTACATGATTCCACTTACATGAAGTCAAGAACAGGCAAAATTTAAGGATGCACACTTTGATAGTCGCACTATATACAAAGCAAGAAAGTGATTGCAAGTTTTGTGGGCACAGGCATTGTGATGAGAAAGTTGGATACAAGGGACTTCTGTGGTGCTGAGAGGTTCTGTTGATTTAGGTGGTGGTAACCCAGGTGTTTGTTCACTTTAAAAATTATTTGTTTTATGTCATTGTGATATATTTTACAATTTTAAGAGGTTTAAAAACTGGAGAATACAAATTAAAAAATAGTACTTCTAAATAAAACTAGGCTTAATTGTGCCTGCTTTACAAACAAATTCAAAAGAAACTAATAACCCTTAACCGGTTTGGCTCAGTGAATAATAGATCATCGGCCTGCAGACTCAAGGGTCCCAGGTTTGATTCCAGTCAAGGGCATGTACCTTGGTTGTGGGCACATCCCCAGTAGGGGGTGTGCAGGAGGCAGCTGATCGATGTTTCTCTCTCATCAATGTTTCTAGTTCTCCCTCTCCCTTCCTCTCGGTAAAAAATCAATAAAATTTAAAAAAAAAAGAAACTAATAATTCTAATAGGACTAAGATACTTTTCACAATCATTTTAAAAATCTTTACCACTCTTCTAGGTGATGTAAGGTATCTATCTAATTACCTTTTGTATTTAATTTCTAGCTAGATTGAACATGTAAAAATACTTGACAATGTGTATTTTTTCCTAGTTTGCTAATTCATGTCTTGCCCATTTTTCTGTTGGAGTTGTCATGTTTTTCATAGGGTATGTCTGTAAGAACATTAACTTCTTCATATATTTGCAAGTATTTTTCCCAGATAAATTTTTTTCATAGGGAAAAAAAAGTTTATTTTAAAGTAATCAGTCTTTTCTAGTTTATTTTGCTGTGGGCAGGAAATCTCACCCCAATAGTAAATTAATTTTCACCGTATTTTCTTCAGGTTCTTTTATGATTTTATTTTTTACATTATACTTTCTAATCCACATGGAATGTATTTTTATATTTGGTGTGAGATACAATTCAACAATTTTTTATCACCTCATCACCACCTAAATAATACTTCCTTTCCCTACTGATTTGGAATGCCATGTCTACCATATGCTAATTACTTTCTTAAATTTAGATTTTTTTCAGGGTCTTCTCTCCTGTCCCACTTGTTCTGCCTAATACAATGACAGTATTTTTATCATTTCAATTTAACATTATTACCTAGGAACCTATAGTAAAATGTAGTCTCTTCTAAAATAAGTTTAATGTATTAATCTTTATGGCTGCAATTTTAAAATAGAAATGGTGTTTTCTATAATTAGTGTAAAAATAGTATGCGTTTCAGTGTTGTTTCTTCCTACTGAAGCTTTAGAAAGCCTGTACGTGATTTTAGTAGTACATCTGCACTTGAGGTATACTTATTTTTAGGTATGTATTTGAGACTATTTAGCAGTAATTCTGTTTCTTTTTACTGCTAGGCAATATAGTGTTGGATTTGAGGTTGTAACAGTGTCTGTGGTGGGAGATCCTGGTCCCCATGGCTTTCAGAGGAAATCTAGTGGTGACTACAGGTAAGGTTGGCATTTTGATTATATTTGATTTATACTTTGCTTATTGTGGCATCATCTTCTGTAAGCCTTGTTTTTATTTTCCCTAAATACAGGTGTGGGTTTTGCTACCTGGAATTAGAAAATATACCTGCTGGGATTTACAATATCATTCCCAGTACATTTTTGCCTAAACAAGACGGACCTTTTTTCTTGGACTTTAATAGTATTATTCCCATCAAGACAACACAGCTTCAGTGATGGGGAAATTGCAGTACTTACTGGATTTTATACTTACCAAACAATCAACTCTTCAAATGAGGACACAAATCTGCAGGACACTAAACAGTAAGAACAGAATTAATTCTCCAAAAATGTTACAATGGAATCCGGTGCTCAAGTCAGAGTGTTTAGTGAGAATTGTATATAGACAGAATTACCATAAATTACTTTAGGAGTACCACTTACATGGTTTTGTGTGTCTGTGAATTGGCTTGCATTTATAAGGGGCCACAGTGTATTTAAAAAGTGCAGATGAGCTTTAATCACACTGTGATGTGATTTTGCTAAGAAGGAATTGAAACCAGATGAGGGACATAGACTCATTGAATGGAATGGTAGGCCGGTATAATCTCAACTATTTACATTGTCTTTCTGGCAGAGCATGTTTTAAGGTAAAACCTGCTTGTGTTGTGACTCTACTGTGCATCTTGGGCAACTAATTACCAAATGAATTAAAGTCACCATTACAGATTTTAATTCTGCATCACTTATGACTTTAAATGTTTGTTGCCCAGATGTTATGGAAGAATAAAGCTTACTAATTAGCTTAGCATGAAGATGCTCATGCTTAGGAGTGAAGGTTGTTAAAGTTAGTACCTGTCTCCCATTGAATCATGTAAAGAGAACTGAAGTATATATATTCGCTGTTGCAGTCATTTTTTATCAGGTTAAAGAAAGTAGTAGTCTGAGACATTGAAGACATCATTGTTTAGTTGGTACTTTTTAATTGCTCTGTAGTTCAGTGCTCTTAATGGTAACAGCACTCTGAAAAAAATACAATTGAGAATTGCATTCGGAGAAATTGCCAAGATACTAATGTCTTGTGTGTAAATTCCCAGTTGTTTACATAAAAATCCATCAGAGCAGAATGATGCTCAAGATTTTAAAGATCTGAAAATAAGGTGGTATTTTACATCATCTCTTATAATTATCAAACTTATTTTGTATTTGATACCTTTAATTGAAATAAAATGTTTATACTTATGGAAACTATAGTTTAACCTAGAGAAATTGATTATTAAAGGACTTCATCAAGTATGTTCCATGTAAAAGAGAAAAACTCATTATTTGCTTAAAAATTCATACTTCAAAAAAATCAGTTCTTTATCATTTAGGACAGTGGTAGATTATTATACTAGTGAGAATTCTCTTTGGTAAATATAAGTAATTTTCTATGGCCTTTATTATAAACATATATATGATTTGAACTTCTTGTGTTAAAGATCTTACAGGATGCAAACTGAATTAAGTTCTAATCCCTGCCCTCAAAAATCTAATGGAGGCGACCTGTTTATAAGAGAGCTCCAAACACAGTGCTACAGATGTATAAGGAAAGGAAATTATTCATTTGGCTAGACCAAATAGAATCAACTGGGGAGCTTTTAAAAACCCAATGCCCAAGCATACCCCAACAATTAAATGAATCTCTAGGGTTCAGACCAGAAAAGTATTTTTTAAGCTTCCTAGGAGATCTTAATGTGCAGCAGAGGTTGAGAATCACTTTTCCAATATAACCACCTTGTTCCCTAATTGCTCAGATTTGTAGAGCAAAAGTAGAATTCAAACCTTGGTAAATGGGGGTTTAATTGAAAATAAGAACAGATGACCACTGCATTCCATGCTCTTCCTATGACAAGAAATTTGCCTAGAAGATTTAGACAAAATAAGGATTTCTCATTTGAAGTCATAGAAAGTTAAGACATTTTAAGTGGTTTTTATTACACTCAAGGTATTAAGACGAGTACAAAATAACCTTGTAATTAAGATACTGTATCAGTCATTAAAAAAGGAGAAAACACGACAGTATGAAGAGATTTACAAATGACTAAAATATACAAGATGTGACAGAATTAATGAACAACTTGAAATGGGGTTGCTTTTTTCCTTTTAAAAATGCCAAGTTTTCTTAAAACAAATAAAATACAATGCTCTTAAATATGTGTAACCTTGAAAACATTAAAGAAAAGCAGTCTTAACTTACTATTAGAATAAACAGAGTCCATTGCATCTATTTAACAGCCTTTGCCAACACATGCCTACTCCCTTTCCTAGCTTTAGGAGACAATTTCCTCTAAGAAATACTAGTGTCGCATAACCCTTTAAATAATTTTAAAGTTACAACCTACAGAGAAATTAACACCTTGTCAATCTAGAATAACAGTGGCAACCATTCTTCACATGCACTTCTCTTAGAATAAGTCCCCTTGGCTGGTAGGATAAGGTTTATACTATACAACCTTTTCTTCCCCAGCCACAAATCTCTTTCTGTGATATGTCCTTGCTACCCTTACCTCCCCGGCCCCCCATCCCAACATTGGCATTCACCTTTCCCACCCCAAAAAGTGCAGTTCATAGTAACCTTTATAGAAAATGGTTTTAATGGGTGTTTTAACATACATTTTTTTTTTTTAAAAGCCCCTTTCAAACATCAGAGATGATAAAAATTTAATTATGTTCTTGGATTTTTTTTAAGCCTTCACTGACCGAGTCAAAAAGGTATGTTCTGAATATCTGAATTTTGTCTTGCGTTAGATACCCTAAGATATAAAAGGAGAGACCATCTCTATTTTCCCAAACAGGGGGGTGAGAGAAGCAAGCTGTTGACCCCAGCTGGGCTCAGCTTCCCAGCCCCATTCCTGCTCGGGTTCTTTTGTGGGAACTAGTTATTGCTTCCATAACACTGTTACAGTTAATGTTCCACAAAGACTGTGCGCTGGTCACAGTCCACCTGCAGCAACAACTCTGCTCTGAAAACAAACCAGCCCAAGAGCTCTTACCAGAGGAAAAATCTTCAGCCTTAAGGTCTCTGAAGCCTCACTAGTGCAGTTCAGAGTAAACACTTACGATTTGGCATATATTAAAGGGTTATTGGCACAACGTTCTCCAATCAGTTAGTTTCTCATATAAATAGTGATGTGCACTGGGGCTAGGATCTTGGTTGGATCAGCCGATCTGCACCATTTTTATGTCGGCAATAATCCCATCTCGTCCCTTTGCGCACTGGAGGGAGAGCTGCTTCATCCTGTTTGCCAAGGCCTGGCCCTCAGGGGAGGTGCTGCTCTGGCTCTTGCCACCATCGCTGCTGCTGTTGCTAAGACTCCGATTGTTGTTGGCTTTGTCACTTGTTTTATTCTCTGCCCCTTCTGCTCTGTCTCCTATAGAAATGTAAAGATTAAGTGAGTATTGACAATTCCAAGAGTCACTTAGGCCCAAACTAATCAGCCAACTTAACCCTCTAGAATTTCCCAGTGTTGCCCAACACGTACATGTAACAGAGGGTTCTCCATCATATAGCTGCTTTTATTCCTCAGAGCATTTTCTATTTTCCTTATTTTTAGAGATGAAAATTGTCATACTCGTTTAATAGCTGGGAAACAGAAACCTCTAGCATGTGCTTGTCAAGAGGACTGTTGTGATGAGAGACAACCCACGCTATGGAGCCAGAAGTCCCCAGAACAGGACTTGGAAACTATCTCAGTGGTAAACACCGACAGCACATTCACACAGCCCTGGGGGCTCCAAGACCTGGCCATGGTCTAGAACAAGGTCTAGGACAGTGCAGAGACCTGGCTGCAAAGGCAGTGAGTTACCCGGGACAGCACTACTGGTGAGAGGGCTGCAACTCACCTCGTTCCACCTCACACTCCGGGGAGGAGGCCCCACTGCATTCACTGCGAGGGCCTAATACTGGGAACATCACCCCAAACTCTGACAGGGACACGGGGCTGGGCAGATCCAGGCTGCCGGGCCTCACAACTGCAGAAAACTGGTCGGCCATCCCAGATGGGCTCGTGGGTCCTGAACTAAAGCTGGACACAGACTGGGTCTCCGAGTCATCTTCAGACACAAAGTTGCTGCAGTTGTCATCTTCAAAGGCCTCGGAGGCCACTAGGATGAGAGAGAACACCAGTCACATAGGTTCTGATAGCAACCTATTTCCTTAAACACTTCCAGAGCGTTTGCTGCTGCAGACAGCTAGACACAGCACGGGGGCTACAGAATCCCTGCCTCTGTGGGTGCCTAATAAAAGGAACGTGACCCTCCCAAGCATGCATGACCAGACTAAAGCAGCTGGATCCCATGCATCAGGTGTCCTCAAACTACAGCCCGCGGGCCACATGCGGGTGTTTTTGCCGTTTTGTTTTTTTACTTCAAAATAAGATATGTGCAGAGGAATTTGTTCATAGGTTTTTTTAAACTATAGTCCGGCCCTCCAACGGTCTGAGGGACAGTGAACTGGCCCCCTGTGTAAAAAGTTTGAGGACCCCTGCGCATGCATGTTCAAGTGTCCTTGCAATAATGTAGCTTGTGTGTGCCCTACAAGTTAGTGTCAGTAGACACTGCCTAAAGGTAGAAGATGAATTCAGCCACAGATCAGGGACTTTTCTCCACCCCAGCCCCCAAACAGATCCACACGTGCACAGGAAGAGGGCAGGGCTGGCCCTTTGTAAAGGATCCACAACAGTAGAAGCAGGAGCTGCTGGGAGAAACAGCCCTGCTTGGAATACCTGCTGGGACCTTTGTTGTCTTCCAGGTGACTTCTGGTCTCAAAAGACGCGCTCAGAGCCTACCTAGGTCACAGTTTGCCACAGAAGAAACTTCCTTCCCAGCGCTCTGTAATTTCACTTTTAGACCAGAAGAACTAAGGCCCAGAGACATGTCATTGTCATGGTTTGAAAGCCACTTCAGCCTTTTAACTAGTTCCTTCTGCCTGCACATAATCCTGCTTATTAGATTTTTCCTCTTCTCCCCTTTCTTCCTCCCTCATCTTTAAAAACAGCCTTGTAGCATCCCATAGATGATTACCATAAATGAGAAATACTGAAATGTTGGGGGCAAAATGAACTCAAACCTGATTCCCAATCCCATTTCCACTATTTGTTGTATAGCCTTGGTCAAGTTACTTAACCTCTCTGAGCTTCACGTTCCTCTCCACAGAGGGTTAATGAGATGATGTACATCAAAGTCCTCATATTGCTGATTCTCAGGTTATAGTTTCCTCTTCCTTTACTTGTGCCCGGCACTTGAACGTTTATTGGGAAAGAGCCACTGGAGACCATTACCATTGCACGGAAAAGGAAGAGGAATTGTGCAAAGACGGTGTTGGCGAGTTTTCATGGTTAACATATAGGGAGCCACATCAAACCTAATACCAGTCTTCCTGGGAAAGGGCTCTCTATGGTCAGACACCAGTGACAGCCACCACTCTATAGTAGCGAGTAGGTACTACCATACTCCCCATTCTGCAGCTGAAGAAACAGATATAAAGATAAATCCTTGCCTGCATCATGTGCTAGTAATGATGGGAAGGTGAGGATTTGAATCAAACCTAATTCCAGAGCCCCTGTTCTTAGCTCTTCTTTCCTGCAGTGCTTCTCAGACCCTTGTATGTTCTAGTATGCACTTTGAACCTCAGAGAGGGTGAACATATGACATTTTCCCAAACTTATTTGACCACAGAATCCTGATTTTGAGGAACACTCAGCAACTTGATGAACAACAGTGTTCCACAAAATGTAAGTCACCAGAAAGAGCCCTCGGTCCCACCCACGTGAGGCCCTTCTGTGATGGTGAAGACACCCCTGGAAGCCGACCACACAACTTGCACACAAGCCCCCGACTCACCAGAAACGGCATCTGGCTCGGGTTTGCTCTCTGACAGGTCCTCCGCAGAGGTGCTGCTGCCCTCAGCCCCCACACCGCAGCCCCGGGGCCCCATGGCACTGGAGCGCCGCCGCTCGTGTATCTCGTCCGAGATCATCTCCAGGTTCTTCAGGGCCGTCTTGTACTCGCCTTTTGCCAGGGCCAGTTTGGCCTGCAGGTCGTCCACGGTCTTCTTCAGTTGCTGGTCAGGAGAACAGGAGGCTCAGTGAGTGAAGGCTGCCCCTACTGGCCTTGTGATGCTTTTGAATGACAGGTCCAAGCATGTCTTCTGCCCATCACTCCAAGACAGGACTGAAGACCTGATTATTCTTATCAAAGCTGTCCACGTACCAGATACAAAAGCAGACACTACCACTCCCAACTCCCAACTGGGTAGCAAACAAGCTCCATATCCAGAAACTACCACTGGCAGGACAAACCCAATCGGAAACAACAGTGGGTGTCAAATTCACACAGAAGTCCCACATTCTAGCCATTTAGTCCCCAGCACTGCGGTTCTCTAACTTGTATCAGAATACCCTGGAGCTCACATGGCTGGGCTCCATTCACAGTGGGAGGGGAGGGGGGACGACTTGACAATTTGTACTTCTAACAAGTTCCAAGCGATGCTGATGTTGCTGGTCCTAGGAGCATACTGAGAACCACTGCCCAGTACGATATAGAAAGTGACTAATCAGCAGATGTAGAAAACATCAGAGACCACTCAAGATCATTTAGAGGCCTGAAAACTCAGTAAAGAATATCTCTCCACTCCCCTCTTGCAGCAAATGAGGTATTTGAAAGTATCACAAAAAGCAGGGCTTTGCATAAAAATCCCATCACCAACAAAGCCAAAGGCCACACATACCTCAAGCTGCATGTAGTACTTTGCCTTGAGTTCAAAATAAGGCCTGTGAAAGACAAAGAAAAAATGAGTAATATAACACAATGACCACTAATAAACTCCAATGAGGTGTATGAGGCTAGGTCGTCCTTCCAGGATTTAGTAAACTGATGAGTCTGTGAGCGGAAGGTGGTGCTCCCAGCTCTGGGCCCTGATGAATACAGATGCCAGTCAGGGGCACTGGGCTCACTCAAGATTTGGGGAATCCACCATGTACACATATCCTGGAGCCCCTGCATCCTGGTTCACTTTCCTCTCTGGAGAGGCTGTTCAAGGTCACAGATTGTGCCCTGCAGCTAATGTGGCCTGGATCTCTTCTAAGGAGGTGGGCTCCCCAGGAATGACCAGCAGGTAAGGCTGGAGAAGGGGCTGCCTCAAAACACACCTTCTGCTAAAAGCTGGGGAAGGGGGAAGCGCCAGGCCTCCCCTGACCACAGCAGAGCCACCGGAAGGACGGGCTCAGGTTGGTCCCCTTGGGCTTTGTCCAGGATAGAAGTATGAGATGGTCTACAGACCCAACCAGGTTCTAGGTCAACCAGAAGACCCTGGCTCTCTTCAGGGACTGGCGCCTGAGCATTAAGTGTAGACCAATGCTTTACTCTTGATTTGTTCACCTGCCATGAAGCTCTGGGGCTGTCTTTGGCTGTTGGTCTAGGCCAGGGGTCCTCGAACTTTTTAAACGGGGGGCCAGTTCACTGTCCCTCAGACCGTTGGAGGGCTGAACTATAGTTTAAAAAAAACTATGAACAAATTCCTATGCACACTGCACATATCTTATTTTGAAGTAAAAAAACAAAACGGCAAAAACATCGCATGTGGCCCGCGGGCTGTAGTTTGAGGACGCCTGGTCTAGGCCTTCCCAAGTCCTGTCTTCTGCTTGGAGGCCCAGCAACTGTAAGTAAAACATGGGGCTTTTCTCCAAATGGTTACTGTATAAAAATATATAGAAATGGTAGAAGAGCTTGGGGAAAACCTCCATTAAAACCAGTCTTTGCACCAGTTCATCAGCTCTTGGCCCACAGAGAACATGTATTGCGTACACAGCTCATCTCCATTCTACTGACAGATAAATAGGCCCAGCCAGTGGGCTATGGAATGGTTTGCTTTTGAAATTCCTTTTTCTGTGTTCCCCAGGAGCAGCCCCTTGTCCTCTGGGATAGGGAGCCTGGGCAGGAGGTTCTGGTGAGGCAGGTCCCTGAGTGCAAGGCACATGAAAGGTTGAGAAGATTTGGAAGAAGAGCCCTCATCCCCAGACTCACTTGGATTTGTTGATGGCTCTCTTGAGTTTCTTCTCCAGCTGCCGCATGCGGCCCATGGCCGCGTTGTACCTGGCTGCCGTCTCCTTGTGCACCAGCTCACTCCTTGTCTTGGTGTGCTCTGCCTCCATGACCTTCAAACAACAGAAGAGGTCAACCCAGCCAAGCCCAGAACAGTCCCTTGTTGGGGTATTATATCATTTTTTAAAAATACCCTTTGAGTAAATTAATGGGCAGACTAAGATTAAACTACCAACTAGAATAGGATTACTTCATCCTATTTTTCTATTTTGGAAAAGTCTTTGTCAGGTAGGACTAAATAGCCAAATTGGCTGTGGCAATGACTGAGAAAGAAAACAAGGAAGAGCAAAAATAAAATAAAAATGAAGCATTCTCTGATTCAATCAATGTCCACTTCCTTCTGCTCAGGCCTCCTGGGTCTAAGTAGCTTGGTTTCCTGCTTCCACCTTGGGGCAGGCAAATGGGCAAATAGCACCAGTGGGATCTTAGACATCAAAGAACTGGGATACCTAGCAAAAGCAGGCATGACAGCATCAGGACAAGGCAATTATCCTTGTTGTCCAGGATAATTATGAAGTGTCAGGAAAATTTATGAAAGACTGAAGTGAGCATAAAAAGTTACTGGGTGTCCTGTCTAGCACACCCTCCCAGGTCATCTCTGGCCTTCATTGTCCTGGAGCTATTTTATGACCCTGTTAAGTTTTAGAAAATGGATAGTAATACAAATTATTCTTATTCCTAGAAATGAAGATGAACTCTGTCCCAGTGGAGGTGCATTTGATAATATTGATTACCCTGTAAATATTTACCAATTTTGCATCAGTTTAAAAATTTGTTTCTGCATCCCTGGTTTTCTACATGAATGTATGTTTATTGAATTCTCCTTTGAAATAGTTGTAACATCTTACTAGTTCCCTCCTTAGTTAATGAATTAAAATCTTTGACACAGGAGCATGTTATATTTATCAGAGTTTTGCTTTTACTTTCTTAAAAATATCTTTTAACAAATGTTTCAATGCTTGAGATACTTTTTAAAACAACAAATAAAACAAAGCCAGAGAAGGGAACTGAGCTAAGCTAACATGCAGGGACATCCTTGCTAGAATGACTTCTCAACCAAGACCAAAGGGCTAGGAGAATCCTTTCTCTTTGCTTCAACACCAAAGATTTCACAAAGAAATAAGATGCACTAAAAACATCCCATACTTGGACACACTCTTGTCTTACATCTTGGGCTCTCAGGATTTACTGGTGTAACCTTAATGAGAACTCAAAACCCCAAGCTTATCAGATAAAACACAACATACTGGGGGTGAGCTGTTCCATTACAAAAGATTTCAATGCAGGGTTCACCTTTAAGGAGCTAAGTATTTTAAATTGACATAAAAAAGCTATGATTGGAAGCTATTGTACAGGGTTCTCACCAGCTGCACACAGTGCCCTTGTCTATTTCAGCCCTTAATCAAAAGGCTTTTTTCTAAAATTAAACACTCAGAAAGTTCCAAGCCCTTGGAAATATTACCAGTGAAGACTGAGGTGGCAGCAAGCATGTCACTGGCCCCTGCTTCACCCCCATCAGACCGCATCACCCACGTCCTGTCCCAATCTCCCCCGCCCCACGCACACAACCTCAATGCTCAGAAGAGAGCCCTCCAGCCCCCAACTCAGCCTCCAGGGAGAAAGTCACCAAGCATGACACCTTGGTGAATCTCCTAGGTAACCAAGGAAGCCCTCCATCAGGCATGGAGTAGGGCATGAGCGGTGTGCTGCAAAGGCTGGGGGAAGAAAGAAAGATGAGGAGGGTGGCACAGGAAGGCTCTACTATGAAAATTGCAGCCTCGGGGAAGAGACACACAAGGAATCGGATAACAAAGCAGTTCCTTCAGGCCTCAAGGCACCAGCAGGCTGGACTGAGCCGGCAGGTGCAACTCACCATCGCCAGGTCTCCCTTGACGCCCAGGCTGACAGTGAACCTGCCTCCAGCTCTGTACCACACTCTTCAGTTTTACCACCATCACATTCAGTTCAGAGCTGCACACGCTGACTACACAGAGACCACCTCCTGGGCAGCCAACCTCTCCAGGTACACACGCAGCAGCCGTGACCATCATTCCAGGCAGCATGGGATCGGACTGCAGGATGGCCATGGCGGCTCAGAGGGGGCTGGACAGCAGGGCTGTACTTGAGAGGGATCCTCAGTGTGTGACATTCAGGATAATGGATGCGAAGGGAGGAAGCGTTCGGGCTGAAGTGGGTTTTGCGCAGGCCGCCCTGCCGTCCTTCCTTGCATCTAGCCACAGCCCATCGCCCCGTTTACCATCTCCACGGTAGGAGCATTCAGGTGGGAGGAGGGGCGGGGCACGCTCGGCGTCCCACCTCCTTTCTCAGAGCCCAAAGGCTCCCGAAGGAAGTAACTGTCCAACATGCACAGTCTTGGCCTCCTTCCCAATGGTTTGGTACTTTCTCCTGGGGATGACCCACAGGTTCTCTCTTCCCTTCTGGTTGCATCTGCCTCAGCCTACTGGGCTAAGAAGCCAGGCATTCCCGGGGTTCCCAAAACCTACACACCCTCTGGGCCTGCCCCGGCACTGACCACCGCCAGTGCCCAGTGGACCTGAGCAGTCAGAACTGGTACTGGACGAGCCTCCAGGACACCTGTACTATGAAGCCCTGGGCAGGCAAGTGGGCAGCAGGCACTAGAGAAAAAGGCCTGCCAGGCTGGCTCCCTCCTAGGAGCCCCAGGGCCGACAGGCAGCTAGGACCCCAAGGCCCAGAGACCCTGTCACAGCCGCCAAAGGAGATCCTCAAACAGCTGGGGCCTTCCCGCCTGAATTCCGACAGACACTGAGCAGTGTGCCAGCCGGGCTGGGCACAGCCTCCTCGCCGGGTCCCATGCCAGCAGAATGGCCTGAACTGACCAGTAGACATCCACCCAGCATGGCTCCTCCGCCTCACGTTCCAGCCTTCCCCTCTCCAAATCCCGAGACGTTCCACCCTTGCTTACATTCCCAACATCCCGGGTGTAATCTCCCCCAACATCCTGGCTCAGAGATCAGCATCCTCCTCTCCCCGGGGAAGGCAGCTTTCTTGTTTTCCTCAGAACCTTGGCTCATCCAGGCTGTTTTCTGCTTCTTACTCCACCCCTGGGTGAGGGGGGGCCCAGAAGGTGGCTTCTCTCCACCATGTGGGAGGGGGCAGTACGCACCCACCAGCGTCAGGGAAGCTGGCCTGGACGGCTCCCCATGCGCCATCCAGGCCTCAGATGCACGCGCCCAGGCCACCTGCACGCCCGGACCGGGAGGGGAGGCTGACTGCGTCCTTGCCTCTCCTGCAGCTGCCAGTTCATAAACACTTCCTGCCTCCCCATTTCCAAGTCACATCTTCCTCCTCTACTTCTCTCTGGCCTCTTCTGGCAGACATCAGAAAAGCCAAGTCCTCCCTCCCAGATGCCAGGCCTCCTCTCCCAGAGGGTGAGAAGCTATCATCACCTTCCCATAAAGATGCTTCAAGGCCCAGACAGACCACGCTGGAGGAGGGGCCGCTGCTGCCCAAGGCCCCACGTGGTGAACAGCAGTAGCCACTCCAGTGGCCACTGCTGCTTGCAGCTTCCCAGGCCCTCCTGCGCCCAGCACTGAGCAGAGAACCGCTCCTTGTCCGTCTGTGCCATTGCATGTGGCCTCCCAGAGAACACGAGGGCTCCTGGCTCACTCACAGTCTCCCTGCACGCTGGCTTCAGCCACGGCTCCAAGTGTGGCTGCTCAGTATCACCATACGTCTGAGGGGTACACAGGGGACACACTGATGGCCTCGGGCAAGGAACGTGGGGACCCCAGTGTTCTCCCACCCTGCCTGGGATGGGTGGGGATCGTGTAGCCCAAACCACTGCCAATCCCTCAAGACAGCCCTGGACCGGAGTCTGGATCTTTCTCTAGACCCTTGATGAGTACTTTCCGTAGAAGAGGGTGACATGACGCCCCCTTCTCCTAAAGAAACAGGCTTCCCAGCGTATCCACGGGTCAGACAAGGCAGGAGACATATTCCAGACCCTTCGTGGTCTCCATCCAGCACTGTTCAGCAAGCCGAGCGTGCCAGGCCCCCAAAGCGCTGGGAGTAGGCGGCAGGAGCTCCACTTGGGAAGATGCTAAATCCAGAGGGAGGCTTGCAGCCAAGCCACACACAGAGCAGCTGCCTGTCCATCCGATTCAGGGAGCACAGGCCCTGTGGGCTGAGTTCCTCCGTGACCCAGGGGTGCGGCCGGGGAAAGCTTTGCCACCAGCTCTGTCTCTTGCTGGTGTCAGTTGCGAACTCTCCCTCTCCCTCAGCACTTCAAGCAGCAGCCTTTCAGGCCACTGGGAAGGAATCTGGGAAGAGGACCAGCAGCCCAGGTGGAAACCCTGGCCTGTGACCCAGACACCTGTTCACCTGCAGTGGTTACCCCCACGACCAAGGAACCTCCAGTGGCCGCAGGAGGGCACACATCAGGAGCCCTATGTGACAGGGGAGGCCAGAGAAGTCTGATCCAGCCCCACAGGTCGCTCACGGCACCATCCCAAGAAGCACCATTCCCACGGGGGATGGAGTTGTGTAATATGGGAGACACCTCCTTGTGGTACAGCCACTCACCATCCACTAGGCCCCAGGACTTACTAAGGGGGAAAAAAAAAAAAGGCAGAAACCTGTTTTGTTCTTTTTTAAAGAGCAGGTCAAGTGATTTCTGAAATGGTTTCTTCTGGCTAGTTTGAATCTTCGGTGGGGGTGGATGGAGGGCAAGAAGGAAAGGCAAGCTTTGGCCTGTTTGGCTCAATGGATAGAGCATCGGCCTGCGGACTGATGGGTCCCAGGTTCGATTTCAGTCCAGGGCACATGCCTGGGTTGCGGGCTCAATCCTCAGTGTGGGGCATGCAGGAGGCAGCTGGTCAATGATTCTCTCTCTTTCCCTCTCCCTTCCTCTCTGAAATCAATAAAAATATATTTAAAAAAAAAAAAAAGGAAAAGAAGGTGACCTCCAGCTAATTTCTTGGAAGGAGAGAGAGAGAGAGAAGAGAGAGAAGGAGACCTTTTCACATCTTTCAGGCTGTGGCTTGTAAATTTCCAAGATTTCCAACCTCCGCTTTGGGTTTTCATCAGCTGACCCCGGAAAGCTGTTCCAGCCTGTGCTTGGCTCTCTGAGCATCGTGTCCACTAGGGGGCAGGAGGCCCACGGCTACGCACGCCCAGCCAGCTTTTATTTAAGGAAACACAAGGCCATCTTTAATTATCAGGTCCCCCCGGACTTGAACCACTGTGACAAGTGACATTGAAAAGGGAGAGGCTGCTGGCATTAACTCCTGGCTTTTCCTATTCCTGCCCTGTGACTCTCAGCGATTTTAGGCCACGTGCCTGGGGGTCTGTTTCTTCAGGTTGGGGACACGGCACACGCAGAACTCACCAGAACCAGGGGCCAGTCTGCATGGGACAGACAAGAAATAATGTGAAAGACGCTCCCACACACCCCACGGGCGTACAGCACCCCTGAAGGGGACACCCACACGCACACAGACGCTTACAGACAGGGACACCCAGGTCACCCTCCCACGGCGCACACGGCTATGACTCACCCTCTGGGTGGCGTGATTCAGCATCTCCTGCCAGGCCGAGTCGAACTGCCGCTTGTCGTCCTCGAGCAGCCGCTGCTCGGCCAGGGAGATGGTCTCCTTGGCGGCGCGCAGCACCTCCGTGGCCCGTTGGAAGTCCTGCGTGGCTTTCTGCGCTTCCAGCTGAGCCTGGAGAGAAAGGACCCTCGTGAGCCCTTAGGCAACAGCAGGGCTCCTGCTGGCCCCTCTCGGCCTCCCAAAGAGGAGGCTGGGAACAGGCCTGGCCCCCGCGGGTCCTGGTAAATGCCGGCTGGGTCGGTGAATGGACACTTTTCACAGCCCAGAACCCAACAGACCAGATAAACATGCCAAGCTCCGGTCAGAGTCAGAGATGGCAAACCAGCCCCTCGGATGACAGGCATGGCCACCCGGGGCCTGTCATCGAGTAGTTCTCATTTGCTAATGATGCCAAGGGGGATGCAGTGGTCCCCAACCCCGTCCCTGCCCAGATCCGGGGCTCAATTCACAGCATGTCAAGCAGAAAGTTCCCCAGAGGATCACACACCTGCGCCTCCGTGCTACAGGTGGGAACCGTGGTGAGAGACGCAGGCCTTCCCAGGCTCACAAAGCTGGTGAGAAGCAGAGCTGTGACCAGACCCTGGGAGTCCCGCCCAGCGCTGTCACTCAGCCAGACAGGCCCCCACCCAATTCACACCCATTTTCAGGGAACATCAAGTGGGAGAATCAACAGACACGGCAGCCGACCACGTTGGGCTACCACCAGCCACATGCGGCTTCAAGCATTAGAAATGTCATCAATCCAAACGGAGCGTAAAACACCCAAATTGTAAAGACTTGTTACGACAAAAAAAGAGTAACTATCGTCTTCAGAATAACCATGTGGATTCCATGATGAAATGACAATGTTTGGGATATATCGGGTTAAATAAAATATACTGTTTCTTTCTACTTTTCTTTTTCTTTTTTTTAAACCGGGGATACCAGAAAGTGTGAAATGACATAGTTGACCCGCATTCTATTTCTTTGTAGACTAGACATGCCTCCTTCAAGAGAGGACCATGTGATCGCATCGGAAATCAACAACACACCCTCAGGTCACCCCTCTCGCAGGCAGAGCATGGGCAAGACATTGCCAAATGCTGCCCCACTTCAGTCAACCAGATCTGTATGTCAGTTACATCAACTTGGGGGACACCCACGGGGCAGTCCCTGGGACTGTGAAGGGGAACAACAGGGCCCCCACAAATAGTCAAAGTCTCACATGACTTAGAGGAAGTCTTCAGAGACCACAGGCTGAGGACACTTTCCGAGACGGTTACGTGGAGCCCATCAGCCCCCGGCAAGGACCAGCTTTGTGACCCCCTGGGTGCCACACTCCATCCCTCACTGAACACAGACTGGGCACCACACCTGCCCTTCCGGGCAATGACAATGTGGTCAGGGAGCCGACACCACGCCGTAACAAGGTGCCACGGGACGGAGGGAAACATGTAGTAAGGGGATGTGAAGGAGAAACTTTCCAGTAGAGGAGTCGAGGGGGGCTTCCTTCAAGGGGGATGGTCCTGAACTGAGGACTAAAGACCAGGGTGATTTGAAAATGTGGGTGGGAGGCCCGAAGAGGAAACAGTATTATGAAACAGAGTGTCTGTAGGAGACCTGACAGAGCAATTTCAGAAAGGAGTCAAGAGGGAAGGCCTTGAGTGAATGCCAGGCTAAAGCTTCCACCAGTGGCCCAGAGACCTGCCTGCTGCGGACAACTGTGTGCCCTGGACCACACATCCACGCAGGTTGCCTCAGCCACACGGTGGGGACAAGGGCCTGCTCTCCATAGAACTGACCAACCCACTGAGGAGTGACAAGACAGCGTGACGTGCTCTCTGCAACACAACTCACTGCTCCAGGCCCCGTGCCTCCGGGCCCACCCATGGTTCTCCCCCGTGAGGGCAGCTCTCCTGGGGCTCTCCATTCGCCCAGATGTGATGGGGGGAAGGGAGAAGCACGGAGATCTGTCACTTAAAGAGCTGCCCCCACCCTGCACCACCAACTGCCTACAGGCTCAAACCAACACCAGCCACAATAATGCATCCCACAGGATTCTAGCATTTTCTAAGAGGGGATTTGAATGTGTTATTAAGGAAATTTTAGTATTTCGGTTGGTCAACATTCAGTTCATCCCCGGGTCTCCCTGCTTGAATGATGAAGCTCTTCTTTTCTCAAATAAAAAAAGAGACGCCCTCGTGGGGACCTTCAGAAACGTGGCTGCCGTGCCCGGGCCAGCACCTCCTCGCCCGCTGCCATGCATCTGATGAGCTCAAATGAGGGAACCAAGTCTCTACAAAGAGGGGAGAGAGGAAGCCCAGCTACGGGGGCCTTGCAGAACACGCACTTCAAGTTCCTACTGAATTTTCGAAGTTTCCAAAGGTTCCTTCCTTCCTTCCTGCATGGTGGTGTCAGAATTATGTTGATCTTGTCGTATGGTGAATACTACTAATAGGAAGGTTCGGTCTACACTTAACCCACAGACACTCTCCATCCCTTATCTACTCATTCATTCAAGTGAGTGTTGGGCACCTGTTCTGCACCAATGTCGGTTCTCTCCATCCTCCTTGGGCACAGGAATATGTCTCCGGGTGAGGCAATGTCCCTGCTAACGACCCCATTTCCCAGCTGTCACTCAGCTGGTGCCCCTGTTCCTTTTAGCTAATGGGATATAAATGGACACCGAGTGGGGCTTCCAGGAGGGCCCCTTTGTCTCTCCATGCGGGATGTTAACACAATGGCTGGTGCTTCAACAGCTACTTTGGATCATGAGGTAACTCTCATAAGGATGAAAAACAGTAAGTTAGGCCTCTGCCCTGGACTGCCTACCTGACTTTTTACATGACAGAAAAAAATAAGCCTCATGCTTAAGCTGGTGTTGTTTGGGGGTTTTCTGTTCTATTCAGCCAAACCTAAACCTGAGTGATAACACATCTTCCCTCTACACAGCTGGGCTGTTCTGCAAACCTGACAGAAGGGACTACAGCGGCGAGTGTAGACTGGGCAAATCCTGGCCATAGAAACCCGGGTGGCAGCCAAGAGTCTACCTGAGGAGGACTCAGCTCCGAGACTGCTTCCCAGTGTCATCATGGACACACAGCCTTGACAATCAGAAGCCATCTGAGCAATCCCCCAAAGAGCTGGCTATCTGGTTCTCCCTGTCTTGTGAAAGACGATGCCCAGAAATCGTTGGCACAACCAACC
Source organism: Cnephaeus nilssonii (assembly GCF_951640355.1). Classification (NCBI taxonomy): domain Eukaryota; kingdom Metazoa; phylum Chordata; class Mammalia; order Chiroptera; family Vespertilionidae; genus Cnephaeus; species Cnephaeus nilssonii. The sequence continues at coordinate 24,681,067 of NC_137088.1, read as the reverse complement.
AGGCTTTACCTTCCGACCCTAACCAAGGACCCGGGCCCTCGTAGGAATACATTATTTGAATAAGGGCCCTCCACGCACAGGCACAGGCTCCCTGGTCCTGAGCTCCCTCACAGCAGAGAAGCCCAGTTAGCCAGCTGAAGAGCTGGGGCTCCGCTGAGAACAGTACACCAAAGAGGCTGAGCTGTAAGACGCAACCCAGGAAAAACCCTAAATACCTTCATGACTCATGGACGCTAATGGCTTCCATGGAGATAGCTCTACGGGGAGAAGGTTAAGAGGCTGCTCATGAATGGATTTGATAAGCGGCCTTCATTAGACACTGGCCCAGGCCAGCTGTGACCGTGAGGCACTCAGGAACACGTGGGTGTTCCATCCAGTGTCGTCAAGGGGGTGGGGGGGGGGGGGTCTGCCTTTGTCCAGGCTGCCAGATGGGAAAGACTGCGGTCATGGCCATCTGACTCAACTTCCACTCCAACCCACATCAGTGTCGGTGGACATTTGCAACAAAGGTTCAGCGTAGAAGGAAGTTCGCAGGCCACCTGATGCAATCCCTTGGTTTGTTAAAGGAGGGCCCAGAGAGGCGAGGCAACGTGCTGAATGTCACACAGCTGTTCGGTGGCTGGCCAAAGCCAGGCAACCAGAGCCCCCGACCCTGTGGTGTGGTGTCTCTGCCGGCCTGGGTCACTCTGGCAATGACATAACCCGGGGACAAGTGGATCGCTGCCTCCCACCTGTGACCCAGAGGCGGCACTGAAGCCTCCTACAGGTGTCACTAACACACCAGCCAGAGCTGCGGAAACGGAAAAGGACACGGGGTCTTGTCACTTTGGCTGCCCAAAGCCCCCACTCGAGCTGGGGGCTCCAGGTCCCAGAGAGCACCCACCACACGAGACACAGTTAGTGCCTGACCACTAACCGACCGGCAATGTGGACGCAGATGATCACGAAGAAAATCACAGCAGCTACGGCTTGAGTGTTTATTCTGAGTCAGACCCTCTATCTAAGGTGTTCTGGGTACAGTGCCTCGTTTAAATCTCAAAATTGCCCTCTGATGTCAGTACAATGATCATCCCTATTTTCTGAAAGGTTAAATGCATTGCCCAAGATCACCCAGCTACCAAAGGTGGGGGCCAAGATCCAAACCCTGACCCAGAGCCTCCTGCTAAACTTCTGTCAATTACCGCCTGCTGGGGCCACGGACTCCTGACAAAGTGGTACTGGTCAAGCTGTGTTCAGTCTCACCTCCTCACCTAACAAGGGCCACACTGGCCACTGTTAAATGTGTGGGTGGGGGGGTGGGGGGAGAGGGCGTGGGGTTCGCAAGGAGAAAAGATGCCACTACCAAGGAGAGCATGGGGTTCTCTCCACAGAGGATGGGGGACGGAGGGGGCTCCTGTAAGAGCTGAGCTCAGTCAGGTGCCAGGGAGCGGAGTGGGGTCTAGACACTGGTCCTGCGTGCTCTCGGAGCCTAACCCCCCCTCCACCCCAGCACTGTGTCCTCACCTGCTCGTGGGATCAATGGCCCCACTCACAGGGGAGTGAGGAGGTTGAATGAGACACAGGGAGGCAGGGGGCCACATTCCTCCATCCCATTCAGGGCACAGGCCCAAGGGAGAGCTCTCCCCACTTGTTAGCACCTGAAACCCAAAGCCATCCTCTGGCTTTCTTAGGGATGAGTGAGCTCAATCTGCATGCACTCCCAGTGCTTGATGGGAACAATTATGGAGCAACAGAGGCTTCCAGAAAGCCCTGGACACTAGGGCACGAAATGGAAGATGGGACTACCCCCTCCCTTGTAAAGAGAACCAGAAAGTCACCAGCCTGGGGTGAAGCGGAAGCTGCCCCGAGTGAGGTCAGCAGTGGCCCTTCCTTCCATGTCCACATGCACGTCCACGTCCACGTCCACGTCCACGTCCACGTGGGGCAGCGCAGCACAGAGGAAGCACAGGCAGGCCTGGCTCCTCCCGCAGGGGAAGTGCTGTGGCTGGGAGGGCCCCACCCCCAAGGGGACAGGACAAGGTCCCAGCTGCACTGGGCAACCACTGGTGGGAAGCCCCGTCCTTGCTTTAACATACACACACACACACACACACACACACACACACACGCACGCACACACGCACACGCACATACACAATTCTGTCCTTGCCTCTTTATGTTGCTGCTGTAAAGAACCCATCCCCCAGCTAGGAGCTCATGAAGAAAAGTCCCAGATTCCTTTCCAAGCATCAAAGATCAAAACCCTTGAAAGCATGATCCAAACCCCTGCTGGCCTCAGGGAGGGAGGGAGTCCGACATGAACATCAAAGTGGACAGACAGATGCATCTGTTCTGTGACTCGAGCTCCAGTTTTCTGTGTTCAGAACAAACCTAGGGATCGGCACTTGCCAGACTCTGAGAAGTTCAATTCTAAAAACTTCTCATCCTTCCACGCCCCTTTCAAACCGCCCTATGAGGTTAACTGAAGGGTGGCCAGGGGCAGGTCCCAGGTATTCGCCCTGAGGATGTTTAGGATAGAAACATCTTAATCAGAAGCATTTTCCAGAGAGAATGCCACTGAGCCCATTTAGTTCCTTGATCACTTTTCATGTCCACAGGTCTTTTTTTTTTTTCATTTTTAATCAGTCAAAATTATTTCCATTAGGTTCAGTTGTTTTCTTTTTCAAGTCCATTTGAGCCATTGAACAGTTTTATCCACATCAAACTTTTCTAATTAGAGCTTGTGCCATAGCATTTCTCATTATTTCTATTAAACTCAACTTTCCTGGATCAATTGTTTGTAGAACGAAGAATTTGTTGAACAGATGGGTCGTCGGTTTTTACTCAGTCTCAAATGTTACCATGTACAGTTTGAGCCATTACCAGTTAATATTAAACTGTACACTACACAACATACTAAGCAATGTAAAATATTAAATAAAAGACCCATGGTGTGTGTTTCTCCTTAGAGGAATATGACAAAATTCCGAGTGGTTTTAACAGATGTAACACAGGGCCTGAAGTTGTTCTAGTGGACAGGCCACCAAGTTCTTGAATGCACTGTAATGTCAAAAGAGTCTCAAGGGAGTGGAGGCGGGGGGGGGGGGGGGGGGTAATCAAGGTCACGGTCAAATACTTCTACTCTGTCCTGGGGTTGAAGATGAGCTGTTTAAAAACAAAATTTAGTCCCGCTGGTGTGGCTCAGTGGTTGAGCATCAACCTATGAACCCAGAGGTCACAGTTTGATTCCCGGTCAGGGCACATGCCTGGGTTTCAGGCTTGATCCCCAGTGTGGGGTATGCAGGAGACAGCCAATCAGTGATTCTCTCTCATCATTGATGTTTCTATCTCTCACCCTTTCCCTTCCTCTCTGAAATCATACACACACTGAGTGGCCAGATTATTATGATCTCTGAATGCATAATAATCTGGCCACTCAGTGTACTTCTCTTGAGTACCTCATTTATTTGATATCAAAGATACTATAAATCGTGCACCTGATCAGTTTTCCCCTTTACACTGGCTGACAGAAAGCTCAGGGCAAATAGGTGGTTGGTCTCCAGCAAAAGTCTAGAATACTTTTGGTACCCCATTTGAGATACAAATACACTGAGTGGCCAGATTATTATGCGTTCAGTGATCATAATAATCTGGCCACTCAGAGTGTGTGAGTGTGTGTGTGTATTTTTTTTTAATTGGGATGCCAGAGCTGGAAATAGCATCTCCCTCCTCCCAGCCACAGCCGCAGAGGCGAGGACCTGAAGGCCTGATATGGCCAAGGTGCTCTCACCTCCCAGTCTCTCCTTCCCTCCAGGGGAGGAGCCAGCTGCCCGGCTGGCCCTCGCCCTGGTCCTGCCTCTGAAGCCACCTGGGGATTGTGAGCAGAGCTGCCAACATTTCCACAGAGATGGCCCCACCAGGACCTCGTGAACAAACAGGCCCCCTTTCAAGGACCCCAGCTCTTCACACACCACAGCGCCAACAGAAGAGACCTCCAGTGCCCTGGACAGACTGGCATTGACTGACCAGGACAATGGGCCACTGTGAGGCAGCACCCTGCATCCGAAGAGCTGGGTATATTCCTGGCACCAACAATGCCCATTGTCTTGGGTCTACAACCTTGAACAAGCCACTGGACTTCTCAGATCGGAGTGCCCAGGCCCCTGTGCGCTCCCAGGGAGCCTGCGTTCCAGCTGGAAGATACATAATTACAGCAGGTCCTGCAAGGCCACCGCCCAGAATGCTGCGTCCGGCTTCAACCTGTGCAAACGGTCCATCAGCAGGCGCGTTAACCACCAGGCTATTTTGCTTTTGCTATCATCTCTATTGTTGTATATGTCCGCAAATTTTCCCTAATTAAAGCTTACAAGATTTTCCCTAATTAAAGCTTACAAGATTCCTTCTTGATGTACTTTTTTAAAAATTCATGGATTTGAGAGAGAGAAAAACATTGATTTTTTTTGTTGTTGTTGCTGTTCACCTTATTCATACATCCATGGGTTGATTCTTGTATGTATCCTGACTAGGGATCGAACCCACAACCTGTGGCAGGATGATGCTCTAACCCAGCTGTCGCCAACCTTTCGGACCTCACGGACCAGGTCCGCGGACCACTGGTTGGCGACCGCTGCTCTAGCCAACTGAGCTACCCGGCCAGTTCATGAACTTCTTAATCAGCTATCACGTTGCTGTTTATATGGCATAGCTGCTTCCTTAAACTCAAAACTATGCACTGGGTTGAGCAACAGCATAATGTGAGGGATAAGGGAGGTCTCTACTACTTGTCAACTCGAAATAGACCAGCAGTTTCTAATCAAATGCAATCCTAAGAAAACACGTTTTTTTTAAACAGCTGGAGAAATGTGAAAAAAGTCTGGTTACTAGATATTAGACGGACTATTAATTCTGTCAGTGGTGAAAATTTGACCTTTAAAAAGGCTCTTATCTGTTACAGATAAATACTAAAGTGTTTGTAGGTGAAGTAATACACTATCAAGGATTAAGAAAAGAAGAAATAAGATAAATGAAAAAATAGGGTTAGTGGGTAGATAAAACATGGGTGGCAAGGTATTAGCCATTGCTGGGCTCGTGATGAGCTCACTGATTATTCTCTCTACTTTCGTGTGTCCTTGAAACATTCCATAACAAAAAGTGGTAAAGAAATGGTTTTTTTCAGCCTATGGTTTATGCTATCATTTTTGCTATTTACCTGCTACAGAGTCACAAAACTCTCAAGAAAATGCTACTCACTAAAAGATTAGGGAATCCAAAGATACTTGTTGAACAATCATATCTTCTAAATAAACAAGCAAACAAAATACCTGCAGGACTGCCCACCAAGGGAAGTAAACAGTCAAATGCTAGCCAAGCGAGAGTCGCCTTTACAAGACTGGCAAGGCCTCCATCCCTCAAAGCCCACCTTGCCCACATGCAGTCTTTAAACAGGACCCATCCAAAAAGGGGGGGGAGTTCCCCAACACTGGCCCCCATCATCCTGCTTGTGGCCAAACCCCTCTGGCTGTCCAGAGGTTCTCATCTCTTCTGCTAGGATTTACAGCCCTCAGATCTTCCTCTGTCTCTAGCAGAGACAAGAAAAAAATACACCCACTTACAATGACAAAGCACATTATCACCACAGAGAACTTGCTTTTTTCTTTTCTTTTTAAAAATCTTCATTGTTGCAAGTATTACATATGTCCCCCTTTTTCCCCCATTGACCCCTTCTGGCCCACTCCTGCTGGCCCCCCATCTCCCCCCACTACCCCCCCTCAGGCCTTCACCACCCTATTGTCTGTGTCCTCGGGTTATGCATATATGCATACAAGGTCTTTAATTGATCACATCCCACCCACCCTCCCAGGCCTTCCCTCTCCACCCCTCACCACAGAGCATTTTCTAAGGAGGGCAGAAACCAACTGCAGGCGCTGGGTGCCCCTCCCTGCACTGAACTTCTATTGCCCGAGGGAGGGAGGGAGGGAGGGAGGGAAGGAAGGAGGGAAGGAGGGAAGGAGGGAAGAAGGGAGGGAGGGAGGGGAGGGGGCGGGGAGGGAGGGAGGGAGGGAGGGAGGGAGGGAGGGAGGGAAGGGGGCGGGGAGGGAGGGAGGGTGGGAGGGAGGATGAGGGGAACTGGGGCAGGGGTGCTCATTAAATCCCTACTGAGCACCAAGTATTCACCTATGAAATCTAGCCTAGAGCCCTGCTGGCAAGTATTGCTGTGCCCCTTTAACACCCAAAGAAACAGGTTAAGAAACTAGTACAAGGTCCCAAGGCTAGAAGGAAAGAGGCCAAGACTCAAAGCCAGACCCCATGACACCTGGAGAGGAAAAGCACCAACCAGGAGCCTGCAGCATTCCACTTCTCCAAGGTGACACGTACAAGGTAAGTCTCCAGATCCTGTGAGAACCACAGAACCACTGGGCACCCGCAGTTCGATAAACTGTCCCCACAGCACCATCTGCACACCCCCTCTGCCAGGACCTCTGGCCAAGATGTTCTCCCTGGAAAACAAGCCCTGCCCAGCTCTCCGCATCCCCCAGCTCTGGACCGAGGAGCAAACGGGCTCTCAGGAAACTGCGACCGGCTTTTCCAGCGTCAGTTCTTACCTGGACTGTTTTAAAAGCTTTCTAACGGGTCTCTCAGCTTCCAATCCCACAGGCCCAGCTTAAGCTCCACTGGCATCAATTCACTGTCACACTATTGCATTTGGGGTACCTGGTAATCGTTCTAAAGTGCATCTCTGATGATGTCACTCCCGGGCCTAACACTTCCCCTATGCCCAACGAACCTACCCACAGCCCGGGTTCGAACTTACCATCCACCCAGTGAGACCCAACCACGCACCGTTCCTTCAACATTCCTCCCTCTTGTAAGTGCCATTCCCTCTACCAGCAACACACACCCGTCTTCCTCCTCTCCACCTAGCGAACTCCTACTCATCCTTACAAACCCATCTCAAACACCCCATCTTTGGTGAATTCCTTTTCTACGACAGCATGCTGGACTCATTTGCTGAACAATCATATCTTCTTTCTTATGACACTTCAATGGCCAAAAAAAAAAAAAAGAAAAAGAAAGAAAAGTTCTGGTCATCCCTCAGCCTCTTCTTTGGTGTGAACAGACCTGTTCTTCTGGAACTTACAGGTTTTCCCCGTTTCTGAACTTCCATCGATCCATTTCCCAGCACTTGACAGAGAACTCATTCAGAGACCGTGTCACACTGCCGTGGTTGAGCACATGAGAGTTTGCAGAACAAAAGCTTCGTGAGGACAGGAACTGTGGTTTATCCTTGACCGCCCACCACGCCCAGCAGTGATGAGCGCATGTCCCATCCCAAGCCACTCTCCCTGGGAACTCTGTTATCTTCTCCATCCCCGGCTCTATGGACCATTTTGCTAAGGAAGGCCTTGCTCATGCTCCTCTGACCTAGGAGGACTAATTAAGGGTCTATGGTCGGCTGGGCCATGAGCCAGCCACCATTCCCCAAACAATAATGACCTCCACTCCTTCGAATCCCATGCAGAGCAGTAAGAACCTAAACTAAGGTTATGAGGACAACCAGTGTCAGAGGGAGACAGCATTCTGCATGTCACAGGGAGGCTAACTCTCTGGATTCAGAGAAAGGGGGCAGCCGGAGCATCCATCCGTCCTCGCCACCTGCCCGCTAGCTGGACACACCGCGTGCCAAACTTTCATGAGCTAACCCCATTTGGAAATGGGGTCTCCATTTGGAAACTGCTTTTGGAGATGATTTTTAAAATGGGTTCAAATTCACTGACACTCCTCATGCCCCTGAGACAAGAAATACTCAGGAGAAATGATGGGAGTATCCATCAACGGCCTCTTCCCTCCCAGGCTGGGACCCACAAAAGGCGCTTCTCCCTCGGAGAGCTTCCTTCGATCGGCCAGGACAGGTCTCCCGCCAGCCAGCGCCTCCCACAACTGCTTGGCTCCCCTCCCAAGACGCTGCCATTAACAGAGGCAGAGGGCACACCCAACCTAGACAGAGTGACTTCAGTTGACACTACCTCGCTCCGCAGCTTGGAGTGGATGGTTGGGAAGGGGGTTCTCAAGGCTTTCCACCTGGGAGAGACCCACAAAAGAGGCGTGAAATCAGGAAGGAGAAGGAACAGTAGGACAACTCAACCCCAGGGCCACCAACACGTGCTAGATGGCAAGAAACACCTGGTCAGCCCCCCAGGCCCGGGGCCCTCTAAGTTGGTGCTACCGCAAAAGGCCCAGCACCCACAGCCTCTCCTTCCTGCAAAACGCAGGGCGTTTCCTTAAAGCAGCATCACTCCTAGCGACCCTGGGGAGCAGGGACCGTGCTACTGAAATTTTAATTCCCAAAACCTCACCTGGTGGCCTGTACACTGCAGATGTCGAAGAAATATGTGTTTAAGTGACAGCTAGAGTGCAAATGGTAAGCCACAAACAACTCCCTGTGGTCAATCATTTTAATGCACTTCATTAATTTTTCCTCTGTGGCTCACAGAATCAGATAAATCTCTCTCCGGGAGCATTTATCCTTGGAAACGCCCATTTGTAATGTGACAACTCACCTGAATGATGCCTAAGAGGGTGTGGTGTGAGTGCCATTCTTTCCAGATCGGAATAATTCCCCCTTCCGCTCTCCCTCGATGAAGGATACATAACCCAGGTCCCAGTGGGTCTTTGGGAAATTCGTTCCTGGGTAAAATTTCACCCTCTCTGAGTTCACAGGACCAAGTACTTATTTCCGTAGTTTGCCATGGTATAAGAGAGTGTATGTGGAAAAACACTTTGACACCTGCCCAACATATGAACATGTTGATGCCACGTCTCTTGAATTATTTAACTATTCACTCCGTCTCCTTGACAAGATAGCAAACTCGGTGAAGGCAGTGACCATGTTTGTACACCTGTGAGCCTCCACCACCATGGTGGTGAGGAATCCGCACTTGGAAACATGTTATTCCAAGCCCTTCATCAGCCAGGGACCTGGCTGCCCGTCCCCAGCTCCCCCAGGTTTCGGGCTTGCCTGGGTCATTCGTCGCCTGGCACACTTAAGCAGAGCCAAAGGAGCCACTGATTCACTGAGATGTCAACCCCCCTCCTCCGACCCATCTGTGGCCTCTAGGTCAACCTGACTTAATTTTATCTGCCACCTGCAGGAAGATCTCCGAAGAATTTCAAGGTCAAGGGGACGCAGATGAAAATGAAGGCTCATTATAAGTAAGAGTTGGCACAGCACACCTCGCTGCCTGGCACCGTATATGAAAAAGCTGAGGGATCCATCCCAATGCAAGTGCAAAGACGTCAGCAAGGCTGAAGCCAGCGGACCCAGGCCCCTCCGTCCACGGGAGCCGGCGCCACTTCAAGCTACCAAGGGGTCTCTGAAAAAGACAGGGGTGGCCGTGTGACAGGGCCAGGGCAGCAGCTGGGCTCCCAGCCTAGAGAGGCAAAGCTGGCGCTAGCTGGCCTGGCCAGGGCTCTTCATGTGAGCCAGGGCTTTTGGCAAATCCCCTCCTTCCCACCTGGTACTGCCAAGCAAAGCAGGTCTGAGGACTCGGGCCTCTCCCAGCTCTAAGGGATCAGGAACAAAGGGCAGCCAATGGAAGGAACTAAGAAAGGGAAAGGAGATCAGCCACATGGAAGGGTCTGAACATCGCAAGCCTATGTGTAACTCTCTCAATTCCAAGCATCCCTCCTTTCTCCAAGCTTTCATTCCCTTTTACCACACACCATGCACGTGAAGATTTGCAAAGGGTCACAGGCCATTTCAGCCCTCACGGAGCTCAGACTCCACAGGTGGGTTCCTTCGCCCCAGGCGGCCCCAGGCGTAGAGGATAGAACACAGGCTTGGGCTGCCTGGGTCTAATCCTGGGCAGGCCACTCAGTAGCAGGGTGACCCAAGCACCTTATTTTATTCCTCTGTGCCTCAGTTTCCTCATCTGCAAAATGAAGAGAATAACAGATGCTGCTACCTCATGGGGTTGCTTTGAGAAGTTAACAAGGTCAAGTGCTTAAAACAGGCCTACGGTACGCAGAATAAGAGTGTCAGCTGTCATATAAGCAAAGCATTATGTAGTGTTAGCCCACGGTTATTAAGCCACAGGACATGGGTGACTTTTAAGGGAAGCTGATGAATACCCTAAAATCGTGATTATAATTTATGCACCCGCGTGCACACACGTGTTTCCAGGGATGATATCCATAACTTCCGTCAACTTCTCAAAGAAGCAAAGCTGAAGACAAGCTTAGGGAGGGAAGGGCAGTGCCGAGCCTGTAGATGTTCCGCTGACCTGTGTCTTCATTTTAATCAGGCCAAGGGTCGAAGCTAAGTACTGCCGTCCAACAGAACTTTCCGCAATAATGGAAATATTCTCTATGGTCGCTGCCCCAAAATAGCAGCCATCAGCCACGTGTGGCTACTGAGCGTTTAAAATGTGGCTGGTGCCACTGAGGAACTGAACTTTTCGTTTCACTTAGTTGTATTAATTTATATTTCAGCAGTCACACGGGGCTGATGGCTACAGTTCTGAACATCACAGAATTAGTCAGTCTGGGAGGAAAACATCACGAAAAGAACAGGATATTCAGTGATGCAGAACGTTCCAAGATGTACTCAGAAGTGAGTGCAACAGCAAGACGCAGCCGGCAGTTTTGAGCGTTGTGGGGGCGGATGGGAGGGCGCACCCTGGGGCGCAGCACGGAGGAGGGCAGGTGCCAGAGGGTGAGAGGGGCTGGCCAGACGATGCTGGACACTAGAGACAGAACAAGTGCTGTCGTAGTCAGGTTTCTTCAGAGAAACGGAACCCACGGGATGCACATACATACAGAGGTTTCGTTTAAGAACTCACTCAGCTCATGTGACTATTGAGGTTGGCAAGTCCAAACTCTGAACAGGGAGTGGCCAGCAGGCTAGAGACCCAGAGAAGAGTCGATGCTGCAGTTCAAGTCCAAAGGCTGTGTAGGGCAGAATTCCCTCTTACTCAGGGCAAGGCAGTCTTTTGGTCTATTCAGGCCTTCAAATGACTGGATCAGGCCCACCCACACTATGGAGGGCAATCTGCTTTACTCAAAACCACCCATTTAAATGTGAATCTCATCCAATAAACATCCTCAAAGGAGCCCTAACCAGTTTGGCTCAGTGGATAGAGCGTCGGCCTGCAGACAGAAGGGTCCCAGGTTCGATTCCGGTCAAGGGCATGTACCTTGGTTGCGGGCACATCCCCAGTGGGGGGTGTGCAGGAGGCAGCTGATCAATGTTTCTCTCATCGAAGTTTCTAACTTCTATCCCTTTCCCTTCCTCTCTGTAAAAAATCAATAAAAAATATATTTAAAACATCCTCAAAGAAACATTCAGAATAATGTTTGACTACGTACCTGTGGCCCAACCAAGCTGACCAATAAAATTAGTCACATGCACTAAAGTTTTTGAGCAAGACTATCAGTAGAATGACTTTGGCAAGATTCGGCTGGGGGGCAGGGGTGAGGGATAGGGAGGGGGCCCTAGAAAACAGGAATACCAATTGAAAGGCTATTTCAATAGTCCAGGCAAGACATGAGGGCTTGCACCAAAGAAGTGGCAATGGGAAATGAGTCATTTACTTAGCATTTATTAAAAGAAAGTAGGAATGGAGTCTGTGACAACACACACACACACACACACACACACCTTTATGGGAAGCTAGCACTTCCTCACAGTTCTCCAACACAATGTAAAGGAAAGGAAGTTTCCACACCCCGTAAAAAAGGGGAGGTAATGTAGCAGACAGATATGGACTTTACTGTGTTTCTCGACTCCAAAAAGTCCTCCTATGCCTGCTCCGTGGGGCACAAATGCCCGCCTCCCTTTCCAACCCAGAGCCTTTCTAGAAGACAGAGAGGCCACACTACAGATGTGGCAGAGTTGTTTAGCTGACTCCCCATATCCATTCTCCCCTTCAGCCTTAGAAACAATTCTGCTAGCTTAAAAAAAAAAAAAATAAGCTGCACTGGCCAGTGTTGCTAAGTGGTTAGAGCATCACCCATGCACCGAAGGATTGTGGGTTCAATTCCCAGTCAAGGGCACATACCTGGATTGCAGATTCGGGGCACATTCGGGGAGGCAACCAATCGATGTGTCTCTCTCACATTGGTGTTTCTCTCTCTCTCTCCCCACCCTCTTCCTTCCTTCCACTCTCTAAAAATCAATAGAAAAAATAATAAAAAAATTTTCAAGCCAAGCCTCCCTTGTAGTTATCCATGACTATGTGACCAGGTTCTGGCAATGAAACAAGCAGGGACTTCCACGGACTCTTTAACACAGAAGAAGCATATGCCCCCGCCCCTGCCCTCCTCTTTTCCTGAAACACCGATGTGATGGCAGGAGCTCCTGGAGCGATCTCGGACCATGAGGTGACTTTGAGGAGGGGCCTCGCATACTAGGATGAAGCAGAAAAAGGCCACGGGGTCTCGGGTGACCGTGGAGTCACGGCACCAACCTAGACTGCCTAACTCAGGTCTTTTTTTTAGGTGAGAGGAGGTATCCTTGTGTGTTTAGATCACTGTTTTTTGAGTCCTCTGTTACTTGCAACCAAATGCAATTCCTAGTGGATACAAGATGAAACCACTCTTTCGTGCACACGGCAATGTGAACTTCAAGGCTGTAAAACTTCATCTGTATGGTTTCTAATGGTCTTGGGTGTTGGGATGGGGAACATATATAAAGTAGCATGGTGCCTTAGACCTCATGATTTCCTTCCAACAGCTGCTCCCTGAAGAGCCCACTACAGATGCCCTCGCCCACCCAGGTGGAGTGCCCAGGTCAGGGTGTAAACAGACCTCCTGGCATTCTGGAATAAAGAGAATCTTCGCTCAGGTGGCCTGAGCCTGAGATTAAGAGACTTAAATTCAAAGAATAGGACAATCTTAGAAGAGCTCAGGACACCACGATTGTTAGAAACAGCCAAGGCCCAACACCTTCTCCGCAGGATGGTGCTTTGCCAAAGGGATGGGGACTGCGCCTGAGGGTGGATACAGGTTGATGAACAAACGGTATCTTTCCCTTACTTCCATTTAAACCACTTCTTCAAAGGGAGGCTTCCTAGACAAAGCCCACAGGGGCCCACACTGAAGCAAAGAAGTGCTCTTTCCTCTGGGAGAATGGACGTTCTCTAGTGCCCGCGAGAGTTTCAAATGGAAAAATGAATCAACAAAGCAGCCCAGGATCACATTAACTAAGAAAGGCACTCAAGAGTGGGGTTAGAGGAGAAAGCTGGAAGGAGGCAGACGCCAGGCAATGTCTGCACAAGTCAGTGGCAAAACAGCTGAGGAACCCACCTTCCGGAAGATTCCCGAGGAGAGGCCCAGTTGACGTGTCCTCCCATGGAACCCTCCAGAATTCTGTCCGGAGCTGACCTGCTCTCAGCAATCAAGCTCGTGGGGGTTAGGGAGGCACAGACTCAGCCGCTGAGCTTAGAAACCCCATTTCTTCCTAGGAAAGCCAGGCTCAGGAGTACCTAGAAGAGGTGTGTGAGCATACTGAGTACTTTTCGGCTGTACTGAACACCCCACCCCCACGGATGCCCTCACGTGTACTTGCCCCAAGGCTACGGCTGAAGGATGGTAATGCGGGGACCAGAACCCTCCACAGCTCCACAGGCTATGAATTCGGAATCCCTGAGAAGGGGGCAGCTGACTCCAAAACTGCCTTCTCCATCTGGCTGATGACTCAACACCCCAACTTCCCGCCTTTGTAGCACATAAAAATACAGGGCTCCCAGTTAAATCTGACTTTCGGGTAAACAACAAATTTGGTTTACTTAAGTTATGTCCCAACTATTGCATGAAACCGAGTTATACTTTAAAACATGATTTTGAAATTCAAGTTCAGCGGGGTGGCCTGCACTCTGTCTGCTGACCCTACCTTGGGCTTAAACGCCACAAGAACATTCTGCTGCAGAGAAATGAAAACTCTGTCTACGCCTGGACTTCTAGGTATCGCCCTCTTGGTGTCATGGGTGTGGTTCCTTCACGCCGCTGTCAAGAGCTGGACATGAGCATCAGGATGGAAACAGCGGATGGCAAACCACGGGAATGTTGGTTAGTTTTTTTGTTTTGTTTTTTAACGGAACCAAAGTTTATTGAGAGCATCCATGCGAATTAAAGTCTGTTAGTCCATGCGTAGAGTCCCACATGGCCATAAGCCACGTGGGCGCAGGGATGTGCTCTCCCGTCAGGAGCCCGTTGCATGCTGGGGAGAAGGGCGAAGGGCCATGGGAATGTTTTTAAAGCATAAGTACTTGAACATCCAGAGTAAACCCCTGAGATGTGACAGTCAGCTACTCCTCAGAGTAAACAAGCCCATCGGATCTTAAGGGTAGATTTTTCATAGAAGGGACGGGGGGTGGGGGGGGGCAGAATATGAAGTCACACGGGGAGGGATGGGAGGTGGGAGGGGAAGAGAAAAGAAGGAAAGCAGGGCGCGGTAGGGGAGGGGGGCAGAGGGGATCCCCAAGGTGAAGACAGGGAACGGAAAGTAAACCAAAAGTGCTCCAGAGGAATCTTACCATTGGGCCAGGGCCCAAACCTTGCTGCCTGGCAACATAAAAAGCCTACCCATGTTGACAAAACTGGTAGCCACATACACCCCTACTCTGATTTTCTCATCCGAAAAATCGGCCACCCCGCCACCCCTTTCCGGGGGTGCCCGTGGTTTACAACATGGGGAGGAAGGAAGGGGTGATCTACGTCAACGCAATGATTTCACTGAAGGCAGACGGGAGGGAGGGAGGGAGGAAGAAACCACCACATCCAGCTTGGCCTCTAACTGCTAAACTGCGGTGACAAACCCCATCTGTTAGCTCCGGGCAGCACGTCGCCAACCAAGCGGCACTTCCTGGGAATCAGCGGTGGCTCCGTGAAAAGCAAAGGGGACAGGGGAAGGGGAACCGTCCCCGACAGGGTCACGGTGGGTGGCATGCTTACGACGGCCTGGGTGAGACCCTGCTTGTGAGCAGTCCCTCCTTCCTGGCCTTTGGCCACCTGCCAGTCAGGTGAGGGTCCCATGCAAGCGGCCCCCAGAACCTCCAGGAGAAGAAACCTCAGGATCAACAAGGCTCCCTGCTCCCGCTCCAGCAGAGGACTCGGGGCAGAGCCAGCCAGGCAGGAGGCACAGTGACTCCAAAAGGGGGGGGCCGGTCCTTCCGACTGAAGCCTCAAGACCGACTCTACTCGGTCAGGAGCCTGCAACCTGGGTCAGAAGCTCCCCTCTCCACACAGATTCAAGATTCCAGGCTTCCTGGGGAGAGATCAACCAAAGGACTTGTATGCATGCATATAAGCCTAATCAATGGACACAGACAACAGGGGGGGTGGGGGCATGAATGGGAGGTGGGGGGTAATGGGGGAATAAGGACACATATGTAATACCTTAATCCAGGCGTCCTCAAACTACGGCCCGCGGGCCACATGCGGGTGTTTTTGCCGTTGTTGTTTTTTTTACTTCAAAATAAGATACGTGCAGTGTGCAGAGGAATTTGTTCATAGTTTTTTTTTAAACTATAGTCCGGCCCTCCAACGGTCTGAGGGACAGTGAACTGGCCCCCTGTTTAAAAAGTCTGAGGACCCCTGCCTTAATCAATAAAGAAATTAAAAAAAAAAAAAAGATTCCAGGCTTCCACACTGCAGCAGCTCCTTCCCCCGAATCTCCTACCAATACTGCAGGCAGGATACATGCGGCCCTGCAGGCGAGGGAGAGTTCACGGCCGTCTCCCCCCTGGCTGTAAATCACTAGGAACTCTGCGCCGGGACAGGTGCCCCGTCACTCCGCTGCCTGCCCTTGCCCTGGGCGGCCGGGATGACGCAGTTCCCAGGAACTGGCCTGTGCCACCCAGTGGGAATACGATCGGGGCCCCAGGACGGACGTCACTGACCCAACCTCCTGACCCAAGTCCCACAGCGAGGGCTGCCACCCAGG
Organism: Cnephaeus nilssonii; assembly: GCF_951640355.1. Classification (NCBI taxonomy): domain Eukaryota; kingdom Metazoa; phylum Chordata; class Mammalia; order Chiroptera; family Vespertilionidae; genus Cnephaeus; species Cnephaeus nilssonii. The sequence continues at coordinate 24,665,148 of NC_137088.1, read as the reverse complement.
CAGGAAAGCGGCTCAGCCGAAGGGCAAGTGGCCGGGAAGGAGGGAGGCAGGACGGAGCTGCACTGGTCCCAGAACAGGACAGAGGACCATGAGGGGGAGAAGTCTGAAAGGGCCCCCAATTACTTAGAACGAGAGCCTCCCTGTTACCCCAGGGCAGGAAAGGCAGGGAACTAACTGCACAGATGAGCTCCAAATCTTCCTTCAGCCCAGCCCGTCCCCCGTTTCCCCTGCCGGTTCCCAGCGACGTGTCCGAGTGTAGGGCAGGCTTTGCAAGTCACTAAGAGCCTCCTACGTGCCAAGCACCAGGCACAGCCAGACCAGGTAGATGCAGGTTCAAACCCTTGCTCCTCTCCTCACAATGCGGGCGCGTTCCTTTACCTCCCGAGCCTCAGTTACTACCCCTCCTGCCCCCCCACCTCCATATGATGACGGTAATGCCACCTTGCCCTGCTGCTATGAGGACTAGATGAGATAATGTACACAAGGGACCTGCCACTGCTGACCTGGGCACCTAGTAGGTCCTCAATAAATGAGGATGTGGGGAGCCCCCTGAATAACTCAATAATTCAACTTCTCTAAACCTCAGTTTCCTCTTTGGAAAAAAAAAAAAAGTACCTCTCTCATGCAGGTAAAGCACTTAGAAAAGTGCGTGGCATACAAAGAGTGTTAAAATGACTCCTTTTCCTCCTCCCCGCCATCCTTTTTATTTTAAATACTAGAGGCCCAGTGCATGATTGAATCATGCACATGTAGGGTCCCCTACACGCTTTCGCTTTTGATCACGGGGGAGCTGGGTGCCTGTTCGCTGGTACACCAGGCCTTTCAGAAGCCTCCGGTGCGGCGGAGGCTTCTGAAAGGCCTGGTGCCTGAGTGGACAGGCACCCAGCTCCCACGCTTTTGCTTTCGATTGCGGGGGAGCTGGGTGCCTGTCCGCTGGTGCCTGAGCGGACAGGCACCCAGCTCCCCCGCTTTTGATGGTCCGCGGTGGAACGTGAGCTCGCTGCCCCAGAGGCCCCTTCTGTGCCGCAGCACAGCCATGGCGCAGATGCTGAGCTCAAGCCGCCGCTGGCGACGCGAGCTCAGAGTCCCGCCGGCCCAATCGGCCACCCCGAGTCCCGCCCCCCTGCGCCTCCTGGCCAATCGCGGGCATAGCGAAGGTACGGTCAATTTGCATATTTGTCTATTATTAGGTAGGATATTTTATTGATTTTTTTTACAGAGAGTTAGAAACATCGATGAGAGAGAAACATAGATTCAGCTGCCTCCTGCACACCCCCCCACTGGGGATGTGCCCACAACCAAGGTACATGCCCTTGACCGGAATCAAATCTGGGACCTTTCAGTCTGTAGGTCGACGCTCTATCCACTGAGCCAAACGGGTCAGGGCCCTCCCCGCCATCCTTAATCTCTGACTCAGGTCCCTCCACACACTCTCCTCCGTCCTCTTCACTCCCAGCTCCCCACCTCCAGCTGCCCTGAAATTCCCACCGAGGAGCCCCGTCACAAGGCCAACACTCAGGAGAGTAGACTCACCACCGTCTCCCAAAGCCACATCCCCAGCCTCTCCGTTTCCTACGGGCTGCTCAGGCTCTTCGGGTCAAAGCCTCGGGGTTCCCTCTGAGCCGTGCTTGGCGGCTGGCTAACCACTAAGTCTGCCAAGTCCTCCTAGTCCCTCGGATGAGGCCGCACCCCCGAGAGGTGTGTGTGCAGGCCCAGGTGACAGTCTCTGGGCTCGAGACTAGTTTCCTCATCTGTGACGTGGGGACAAAAGCGGAAGATAAATGGCAGCCCCTACACGGGGCAGGACATATGCTGCCCAAAACACAGCTCTCAAAAGATGGTGCCCGATGAACGTAAGGACAGGACAGTGGTCGTCGATGCCCCATCAACTTCACAAACACGACGTGAGCCCCACGTGCAGAGCCCACCGTGGCCACTTTGCAGCTTCTCAGCCCAGTCTGGAGGCCGAGCGGGGCTGCCAGGTGCTCCCGCGTCTGGCCACACCGTTCCTTCCCAGCTGGTCCCCCAGCCCCCCTGGGCCTCCCTTCCCACAGCCCTGGTGACCTGCATGCTGACCTCTCCCTCCCATCTCAGCTCTCTGTCCTCTGTACCCAGACTCTCTCCTGTGCTGAGGCTCAGGCATGCTGCTCTTCCCCAGGCTTCTCTCTCTCTCTCTCTCTCTCTCTCTCTCTCTCTCTCTCTCTCTCTCACACACACACACACACACACACACACACACACACACACACACACACTGATGCTCTTCAGATGTGCAACGCACGTCTCACAACTCCAACCAGTTAAAAATAACAAGAGTTGCCCCAATGTCCATTTAAAGATGAATGAGCAAACAAAATGTGGCCCATATACACAGTGGAATATTATTCAGCCTGAAAACGGAATGAAAATCTAACATGTGCTACGATATGGGGAGACCCTGAGGACATGATGCTGAGTGAAATGAGCCAGTCTCGAAAAGACAGAGAGTGCAGGATCACACTTCTATGGGTGCCCAGAGTAGTCGGGCCCAGAGAGACGGGAAGCAGAATGGTGGTTGCCAAGGGCGGAGGGACAGAAGAAATGGGAAGTTACTATTTCACGAGTCCCGAGTTTCGGTTTGGGAAAATGAAAGGTTCTGGAGAGGGATGGCGGTGAGGGTTACACAGCAATAGGAATGTCCTTCGTGCTACTGAACTGTACACTGAAAAAAGGTACATCTTACATGTAGTTTACCACAATCTTTTATAAAGGAAAACGATGACAAGGGCTGGGACTGGCAGGGATGAAATGCAAGCCCAGGGCCACTGTTCGACCAGATAGAACCTAGGGAGCAAAATAAGCAAGAAACACTCCACTGCTCAGGTTTCCCGAGCCACACGGCCCCGCCCCCTCGTCACCATGTCCCCGGCCACACACTGAAGGCCAGATGGGCTGGCGGATACGTCAAAGCCACCTTAAAAACAAGCTCCGGCTCAAGGGAAAAACCCTCAGATAAATCAAAGCCAGTTCCCTGCCCCCAGCTCGGCCCAGAAAAGAAAACGCAGACATCTCCTACATCCTCCTGGCGGGCTTTAGCCGGGGTTTTCTCAAAACCCCAGGGTTGGGCCTGACTCACTAGCAGGAAAATGAGTTGACACCAGGAATAATAACGTCAGTGCACATTTTGATGGGCAGATAGAATTTCTACAGGCCGGACAATTACAAATCTTTGTCAACTCTTTCTGGAAAGCCAAGCTGTAGGAGAAGTTTCTCCCTTCGTCAAGTCTCCACTGTTCCGCTGAGCCTCTGGCTGGATGGACACGGTCATCCCAGACATATAATAAAACCACCCCTGCAGCATAATCTTTATTAAAAAAAACAAACAAGAGCTATACATCAACTGTTAACAGAAAGTATGGGAGCTTATTTTTCTTCTTTTTGTCTATTTTTGATACTTCCTACCACATTTTTTTTAATATTTCTTTATTGATTTCAGAGAGGAAGGGAGAAGGAGAGGGGGAGAGAGAGAGAGAGAGAGAGAGAGAAACATCAGTGATGAGAGAGAATCACTGGTCAGCCGCTCCTGCACGCCCCCTACTGGGGATCAAGCCCGCAACCCAGGCATGTGCCCTTAGTTGGAATCGAACCTGGGACCCTTCAGTCTGCAGGCCGACGCTCTATATCCACTGAGCCAAGCCGGCTAGGGCTCCTACCACATTTTTTTAAATGAAGCCAAAAGCTAAGCTCACGCAGGGACTCCATGGCCAAACACTCTCTCGTTAAGTCCTAAGGACGACCTCCTGAGAGCCGAGGCTGGTCCGTGACCAGAGTCCCATAGACGAGGATGCGGAGGCTCTGCGAACGCAGTGCCGCGTGACACGCACTTGAAGGAGACGCTCTGAAGGCCTCTCAGCGCCCACCCCTGCGCGGCACAGTCAGGGGGTCTGTGCATATAGAAAGGAAGGGGGAGGAGGAAGACCAGAGGAAGAAAACAGGAAGCCCCACTTGGCCGCCGCTGGCGGTGGGCCCCACCCCTGCACCATCAGGAAGGTCACACTGGTGCACAGACAGACGGCCCCCTGGCCCAAGCCCAGACAGCCCCCGTCCACGGCGATGAGATGTGACATCCGCACCCAGCCTCGGCCTTGGAGCATCCTTCCAGTTCCTCGGCTACAGGCCAACAAGGTCCCTGGGGGCTGAGGGGTAGGGGTCACTCTGAGACCGCTCCGCCCTTCTTCCTGCCCCACCTGCAAAGAGGCAGGACTTGAAGGGGAGGGTGTGCAGGCACCGGGCAGGAGGCCCTCGGCATTCATCTCGAGCTCTGCCAGTTGACAGTGAGTCAGTCACAGGCCCCCGGGGGCTGGCTGTTATGTGATTAGACCTGATGACTCAGCGCCTTGTCCACGGGACTCAGTGATTGTCATGATCATTTATGCTCACAAGGGCTCAGAGGAAGGAGCAGCAGGCAGGGACCAGTGTCTGGGTCTTCTCCTTCCCCGTCCACATGCCTGGCCATCGGGGGCCGAGCGGCGACACAGGCACACCCCGCATCGCAGCGGTAGCCAGCCAAGGGAGACACACTCTGAAAGCAGAACCAACTTCCCTGCGGCCCCAGCAATCGCCTGAGCGCAGCTGCCCTCTGCTGCCCCTTTGCTGGCCTTGGTGCCTCAGCTGCCTGTTTGGGCTCTCAGAACAAAGAACCAGTATTTCAAGAGACGCGAATGGCTAATTGCTCCCACACCAGGAGGAGGAGAGGGACAGGAGAGGGACGGAGTCTTCGCCTTCTGCCCGACAGGAAGTCATTAGGAGAGGGCAGAGCAGGAGCCTGATGTTCTGGAGACATCCTCTCCTCCACCTGAGCTGGCCCCGCTGCCTGGGAAGTAGGCCTGGGTGCCATTTCTGGGGGCGAAGTGGCGCCCACTCACAGGGCCATCCTAGCGTCAGCACCCACCCTCCATGAAGAGTACCCAGAGCTGGATGAAGGCAGTCTGTGGGGAGGGGGGTGAGAAGAGCTGACCCCAAATGCAGCCGATGACAAAGTCATGGCTGTTCCCCATCACACAGGACTCTCACTTCTAACCTTCAGGGGAGACACAGAAGTCAGAAGGCGCACCCAACAGCAGCTGGGATGGTGGGCAGAGGCCGGGAGAGGGCGTGCGGGGCTATCTTACCTGCCTGGCCACCCTCCGCGCCTCCCAGTAGGGCTTCGAGTCTTCCACGGCTTTGCCGATCTTCTTCAACAGCTCGTCCAGTTTCACCGTCGCTTCAACCAGAACAGAGCGGAACTTCTGCCGAGCATCCTGCAGCCAGGGGATATGGAGGAAGCACAGTTCAGGCTTAAGAAGGAATCTGGAAAAATCTGCCTGACCTCACCACAAACACCAAGGATGGGACCTCACACAACCTACAAGCACCCAATACCTTCACAGGACAGTGTCTACAGCAGCACCAGCCCAAAGAACGCTTTCTGTGCTGCCTGAAGTGTTCTAGCATCGGCACTGTCCCGTGCGGCAGCCACGAGCCACATGTGAACATTGAGCACTTGAAATTGGCTGGTGAGCCCTGGCTGGGTAACTCGGTTGGTTAGAGTGTCATCCTGATACACCAAGGCTGTGGGTTCGATCCCCATCAGGGCACATACAATAATCAACCAATGAATGCAGAAATAAGTAGAACAACAATTGGATATCTCTCTCTCTAAGTAATCAAAAAATAAATTTAAGAAGAAAAAATTTTATATTTAAAAAAATTAATTGGCTGGTGAGACTGAGGAAATACATTTTATTTCATCTTAATTAAATATATTTATTTATTTATTGAGGGGGGGGGGAGGAGAGGGGGAATGAGAGAGAGAGAGGAATATCAATGTGAGAGAGAAACATTGATCAGCTGAACCTGTAACCTGGGCATGTGCCCTGACCAGGAATCAAACCAGTGAACTCCTGGTGCACGGGACGATGCCCAACCAAGGGAGCCACACCTGACAGGGCTATATTTAAATTTTAAAAATAAATGTGGCTAATGACTACTGTATTAGACAACACAGGCTAGATTAAAAAGCTGTCTAGATCCTCAAGGGAAGATGTCCAGTCGGGCGCCCCAGCAGCTTAGCCCATAATGATGGCACCATTTCCTGCCCTACCATGGAGTCCTCAATCATATGCCGTGGTCAAGATGAAACACTGAGAGCAAGCTGCCCACATGCCAGACCCTGTGCTGAGCCCTGGGCTTGGTCCCTGCCTTCAGGGCACCTCCAATCTGGTGGGTAAGTCCAGAAGTCGGTGCCAGGATGGTGGTGGTACAGGTGCCATGGAAACCAGCAGTGGAGACCCTCACTAGGCCAGTAAGACAGAGCCCTCCCGGAGCGGGGATAGCTGCACAGACGCCTAAAGCATGAATGGGCACTGGGGAGGGGAGAGGAAATACTGAGTCCCAAGCAGGCAGCAGCGCCCTCGGCCAGAGGGGAGAGGGAGAAAGGGAAGGAAGCTGGAGTCTGGAATGTGGAGAACGGCAAGAGACAGGGCGGCCACCCATCCTGGGGGCAGCCACTATGAGGGTGGTGAGGACCGGGGCGGGCCGGGGCGGGAACCAGGTGGAGGGGGGCAATGTTGAGAGTACTACAATGTCATCTGTAATACTCTCAACAATAAAGATTTAAAAAATAAAAATAAAAGCTGGGCCTCGATAAGAGTTTGGAAGGAACAGGCAGGTGGGCCACGCCAGGCTTAACCACAGGGTAAAAGTTGAGAAACCAGACCCGTGGACATCACTGGAGGGCAAATTTTTTAAAAAAGAAATTTAGTCCCATGTCTAGGACATATTGGAGGTCAGGTCAATATCTCACAGACCCCACATCCCCTCTCCTCCTTTCCCCTTTGGCATTTACCCGATGCAGCCACACCTTGGGTGTGGGGGAGTGTGTATGTGTATGGGGGTGTATGTGTGCATGTGGGTGGTTATGTGAGGGTGTGGATGTGTGTGTATGTGAGTGTGTGTACGCACGCACACACATGCCTTTGAGAAAGGGGAAATGGATACTCAGAGAAGAAGGAACAACACATGATCACCAGCCATGGGGCTGCCCCAAGACCAAACAGCCTCGTGCTGGTAAAACACACGAGGCTGCAAAGCACCTGCCTCGCAAGTAACTACCTGAAAGCTATTTCTAAACAGCAAATGGTAGGGGCTTGGTGGGCCAATGGGATGGCTCCTGGGGGCAAAGGAGACTCCAATCACTTCTCATTCCATCCCCCTGTCATGCTGTGCCAGACACTTCTGACACCGGCCTGGGTCCCTTCCCCCCGCCCTGTCATCACCATGATTTTCTCTACCTCTCCCTTAGCTGGCCGGGCCCACCGTCAGGTAATCTGCCAACACTGGGCCCCCATTCCCACCTGGCAACCACTGGCTGGAAGTGGAGTCGAAGATGACGCCCCTTAGAGAGGGACGGCCCTTTCCGTCCCCAGCCCCTGTGCCTGAATCACACCGGCCTGCTTCACTCACTCAGGTTCCCTGCCACCTCCTGGCGACTTCTGATTTGCCAAGAGCTATTCTGGTCACTGATGAATATAACCCACCGACTCTGTCCTCCTAAGCCAGAGGGCTGCACGGCACAGATGGACCTTTACTAAGTGGCAGACACCATCACAGAGGCTCACTTCCACCAATCTGTGTGACCGCTAACAACCTTATCAGCAGGTGCTGTTGCTGTCATTCACATTTCACAAAGAGGGAAACTGAGGCACAGAGTGAATAGCTAACTTGCCTAAAGTCACACAGCTGGGAATGGCAGAGCCACGATTTAGACTCAAGCAGAAAAATAAATAAGTACAATCGGGTGAGATAAGTACTGAGACCTCGGTATGAGCACTGGGCAACAGACCCCCAACTGGGAAGGCCACCCAAAGAAAGTGTCATGTAAGTCAGGCCTTGAAGAAGGGCCTTTCACCGGGTAGAGAAGGAGGGGCGTTAGCGACTGAGGGACTAGCACAAGCCAAGGATGGCAGGTCACAGGAGGCCACAGTTCGATTCCCAATCAGGTCCGTGGAGGCTGGAGCGAGGACGGGCCTGTGTGCCACATTAGGCATCTGAACTTGATGCCATGCACAATGGGAGACAGCGGGGTTTTTTTGTTTTTTGTTTGTTTTTTTCCTTTCTTTATTGATTAAGGTGTCACATATTTGTCCTCATCCCCCCATTCCCATCCCACACCCCTCCCCACGGATGTCCCCACCCCCTTGTTGTCCTTAACCATTGGTTAGGCTCGTATGCATGCACACAAGTCCTTTGGTTGATCTCTCCCCTCTCCCTCCACGGCCTGATAGTCCGATCGATGCCTCCTTGTTTCTGGGTCTGTTCTTGTTCATCAATCTATGTTGTTCATCATTTCCCCTAGATGAGCGAGATCATGTGTTACTAGAAATATACTTATAAGAACCGAATGTGAGATGAGCAATAATAGTTATGCTGACAGGCAAATGAATCAGTCTGTAGTGAGTTTCTTTTTGGACCAACAGTTCTTTTGAGACCCAATTTCAATGTCCACCAGTTCCTTATGTGTACATGTTGGCACTGACTTTTCAGCTATGGATGGTGGACAAATGGTGGTAATGCAGGTCCGACTCCCTCTGGTTTGGTATCGCCCGGACCCAGGGGCGCGTGGCCTCTCCCGGACCCAGGGGCGCGCAGCCTTACCCGCGCCCGGGACCCAGCCTCACCCGGACCCAGGGGCACATGGCCTCACCCGGACCCGGGATGACAGTGGGGTTTTTATAGCGAGTCTCCACTTACTTTCCATGTACCCTGTGTGAGAAATGACTGAAGAATGCGTTCTACCACAAGAAGTGAAAGTAATCGTACTTTACTAGACGGCTGCATTGTCAATAGCACTTACAGAGCCCCAACAATGTCAGCACCAGATCCTGACGACACAGTAATTCTGCTGGGAGGAAAGGGGACGGGAAAGTGGGTGTGAGGTGGGGACAGAGGGTGGAAAGAGCCTGAAATCTCACCTTCCATAGTGGGATGTCGGCAGATAATAAGTAAAACTGAAAACTCAAGAAGTAGCCGCACGAAGTCTACTATTTAGAATCACAGAAGTAAATAACTACATACTCAGCTAAAATGTGTTAAACTCATCTATTAAACTGCCTCTAAGGGAGAAAAAAATGGAGGTAGGGTAGGAGACTAGAATACTAGTGGGGTGCCCAGCCAGTGTGGTTCAATGGTTGAGCACTGACCTATGAACCAGGAGGTCACAGTTCGATTCCCGATCAGGGCCCATGCCCAGTTGCAGGCTCAATCCCCAATAGGGGGCATGCAGGAGGCAGCTGATCAATGATTCTGTCTCATCACTGATGTTTCTCTCTCCCTCCCTCTCCCTTCCTCTCTCTGAAATCAATAAAAACATATTTAAAAAAAGAAAAGAATACTAGTGGGGGTTTTGTTTGTTTGCCTTTTTTTTTTTTTTATTGTGGCAAAACACCACAGGGATTTGTAAGCAGATCTGGGTTTTACCAAAGTGAACCAGGCACCTCAGGGGATTCTGGTGGGCGATTCAGGGACCACCAGCCTGGTTAAGTGTGTTACCATCAAAGGGATTGAACCCAAGAGACTTGATTTGAGATCAGCATCTCCCTCCGTCAACAGGCTGTGTTGCCAGGGACGATGATGTATGACTGGCTGACATCCAACCACAAACAAGCCTATTCATCCGAGACGTGTTAAAAGCTAAACACAAAGCCAGCCTTCTCCCTGACGAGAGAGAGCGGACCCAGTTTTTCCACCGCTCCACAGAGGATCGGAGCGACTCCGGTGACAATTCTCCACAAATACTGGGTTTGGGGACCCACAAACCAAAACCTTTCCCGCCTGTCTAACCGAACAGCCCTGACTTCCTGGGCCTCACCTGGTCCAGGAGTGGCCTGTGACCCAGGCCTGGCCAGTTGGGGAGGACATCAGAACCAATGACCCGCCAGTACCAAGAAGACTTCCCTCTGGGACTTTCCGGAAACGGTTAGAAAGAGGAAATGTCTCCCCTGAGAAGGCTTAGTGATTGGAATGAACGCCTGCAGCAGATGGCAACCATCTTGGCACCATGAGGGGAGAGCCTGGCGAAGGGGGGAAGGGATGGAGGGGGGATGGAGGGAGTGGGAGGTGGGGGGAGTCCCAATGACATCTGAGCTTCTGGACCTAATAATGCTTCCCAGTTTAACCCCTTTCCCTGGAGCCAAACTAGCACACACACACCCCCAACTGTCACCATGGCTTCATGTTATGTTTAAGCGAATTGGAACTAGCTTTCTGTCACCTGCAATCAAATCAAGTCATAAAAAAAGGATGGAAAAACAGGCCTTAAGGAAGTCCTATTTATATAGACGGGAGGGGAGGGTCCATCTACAGGCTGTACTTAAATACGGATAGCGGATGGAGGGCGCTGCCCCCGGCAATACAGCGTGTGTGCAAGGAGCAGAGCCTAGGGGATGTGATTCAGCCGAAGTCGTATAAAACTTTTCTTTAAGTCCATCCGAATGCCAGCTGGCCACACCTGAAAGCCAGCCTGTCTCCACTGAACCTGTGCTTTTTGCCTTATTTCCTAGTTCTGAGAAAAGATGACTGCGGTCCTTTGTCTCCTACAATTGCAGGCAAGTGTGTCTCCCACGATCAGAGTGGAGGTTGCTTGCAGGGATGTCCAGGGAGGAGAGAAAGCTGTTTTCTCTCCAGGAAATGGCCCAGGGAGGAAGCAGTCAGAAGTCCAAACGCATCTCATCTCGGGGGAACGAGCAGACCTCCCCCGTCTAGGAAAACAAGCCATTGACTCTCCAGGGCTGCTGACTGGCGGGCTTTTTAGATCAGCACTTGAAGGAGTTCTAAAAGGGCTCCCTCTGCTTGGACGAGGCCTCAGATCTTCACATCTGAAAACGGTGTCATCCATTAGGTGACGCGGTCTGAGGGTAATTTATTCAAGCAAAGGACTGCTGACGGTGGCCGAGTCCCCGGAGTGAATGTGTCAGTGTGTCACAAACACAGGCCTGTATCAGATAAGAACTCCGGCTAAACCAAGCCAGCCAGCACCAGCGAGCCTTGCAAACAGGGGCCGGGTGTCAGAGTCCTGTTTCCTGGCCAGCCCGCTCACCTAAACCTCCATCATCTCACCTGTGAGCTGAAAATGACAGCCTTCCCACTTCTCAAAAGTGCCCCCAGAACCCAGGGAGATGAAGACGGGATGTCAGTTTTTAAAAATAACTGGCCTACAAAGTAAAGATGACACCACCCTTCAAAAGGTCCTCAGTAATGCCATTTATAAATACACCGCGTTCAGAGCGGAAGGCCAGATTTCACAGGCGTTATCTGCACCGCACAGCAACCTGCAAGACTGGCTCAGCCAGAATGACCCTTCTTCCCAGTCTACAGACGGGAGGACAGGAGCCCTGGGGGCCGAGTGCTGCTTGGCCTGAAATCACATGCAAATGTCACACTCAGACAGAAGCGCAGACCTTGAGTCTTTTAGTCCAATGTGCCTTCCACTTCTCTCCGGTGGTTCACCAAGTGTGGTCAGGGGACCCTGGCGTGGGGGCTGTCCCTGAGACCTTTGCTGGGAGTCAATTTTCATAATCAAGTTAGACTTATTTGCCTTTTCCACCTTCACTCTCTCATGAGTGTTCAGTGGAGTTTCCCAGAGACTCCTTGACGTGGGACATCGCAAGAGATGGGACACAGAAACTGACATGAAAATCCGGCTCTTCTATTGGGCCAGGCGTGAGAAGGCTTGCAAAAATCACCGACAATTACATTCTTGTCATGAATTTCTCTTATGTGAGGAAATAGTTATTTTTTATAAAATATATTATTTATGTCAACACGTAATTGGTGTATGATTTTTGTGGGTTTTTAAATATGTTTTTATTGATTTTAGAGAAAAAGGATGGGGGAGGGGAAGAGAGAGAGAAACTTGGAAGTGAGAAAGAAACATCAATCCATTGTCCAGGGATGGAACCTACAACCTGGGTTCGTGCCCTGATCGGGAATCGAACCGGAACCGGTAACCTTTCAATGCTCAGCCAACCGAGCCACACCAGCCAGGGCAGTTTATAAAAATTTTTTAGATTAATAATATTTATTTATTTCTGTTAATCCTCACTTGAGGATATTTTCTCCATTGATTTTTAGGGGGGAGGGAGGGAGACTGGTTTATGGTTTTTTTAAATAAATTAATACAAGTTTTTGAAATTTCTTACTTTTAATTTTTAACATGGCAAATATAGGTATTGTTCACAAAGCAAAAGCTCTCTGAGGTGCTCACTGATTACAAGAATGTATAAGGGGGCCTGAGGCAGGAAGGCATTATCTTGCTGCCAAGCCACACCTGCCCCCTCCGGCCTGCCCTGCAGACACCCTTCTCCTACAGAAACCCCTGCATGTTTTCACTAACAGTGAAGCCGCTATTCCTTCTCAGCTCTTTCTTTAAAGCCATGCTGGTACTACCGTCTTCATAGCGCCTTCTGCACTTCCTGGCGTTGGCTTCGCTAATCTCCTCTTTAAGAAGGGGGTGGCCAGTCCCGGCTCAGAACCGTCCACCGAGAAGGGAATCTGCTACAACGTGATAAGCTGAACAATAAATCCACTGGCAGCAACCAGCATTGCTTTCCCAGTCCCACGCTGTGCCGGGATGAGGAGGGCACTTTCATTCGTACATACCTTCAATAAAACTCTTGCTTTAAAAATGCATTTCCCTTTCCTGGTTTTCCACTTACAGTCATAAATTCTCCTTTTCGAACTGAAGTAAGAGTGTGAATCAATTTAAAGAAAAATAGGGAATAAATAGTACATTCAGAAAACTAGGATAAGGCAAAAATTACAACAAGCAGCCAGAGAATGGCCAGTTAAGAACCATAAAGCTCGTTAGAGGAACATCCTAGAATCCTATATAATAAAAAGGTAATATACAAATCGACCAAACAGCGGAACAACCGGTCGCTATGATGCGCACTGACCACCAGGGGAGCACCACTCAGCCAGAAGCTGGACTGACGCAGCGGTTGGCGGGAGCCTCTCCCACCTCTGCAGCAGCGCTAAGGATGTTTGACCCCCAAGGGGTCCTGGACTGTGAAAGGGTGCAGACCAGGCTGAGAGACACCCCCTAACCCCTACCGCGCTCTCCCCTCCACCGCCCAGTGCACGAATGTCATGCACCGGGCCTCTAGTTACACGATAAAAGGTGCCACTGGAAACATTCTGACTACCGACCAGTTCTGAGACACCTGAAATTTTCTGAAGTTTACTAAAAATCATGTTTTCTTTTCACCCCTCCAACCTATTCTTTTTTTTTCTTTTTTCTTTTTTTTTTCAGAGAAAAAGGGAGAGAGAGATAGAAACATCAATGATGATAGAGAATCATTGATGGGCTGCCTCCTGCACGTCCCCCACTGGGGATCGAGCCCGCAACCCGGGCATGTGCCCTTGACCAGAATTGAACCTGGGACCTTTCAGTCTACAGGCCGACACTCTACCCACTGAGCCAAACTGGCTAGGGCTCCAACCTATTCTTTATAAGCACCGTAGTAGCTACTAAAACACACAAGGGACCACTTTGAACAGTGCCGGGTGAACAGTGCTGCCCTCCAGCCTGACAGAACTCGGCAGGAATGGGACTGTTCTCCACCTGTGTTGTCCAACACAGAGGCCTCCGGCCACATGTGGGTCCATGAAAACTGGAAATGTGGCTAGTGCAAATACCACACGTTTTATTAAATTTAAAATTTTTTAAATGAAATTTAAATAGCCACAGGGGGCTAGTGGTTGCCATGTTGGACAGCACAGGCCTGGCTCCTGGACCCCGGGTCTCGCCTGGCTGCCCCCGTGAGCTCGCACAAGGCTCCCGGGGTCCTCCAGCTGCCTCCTCTCCTTGCCTCTGCCAGCTTTCCTCCCACAGCCCCGGCTCGGGAGCGGCTTTCCTGGCCCCGTGAGAGGCGAGCCAGGACAGTGCGATTCCACCTGCAGGAATTTTGCAGCAGAGGCAGGATCGGAAAGAACACACCAGGGAACAGCCAACGCCAAGGGAGCCAGACCTGAGAGGCGCGGAGCCAGGAGGCAGCAGAGGCGGGGGAGGTGGGGGACAGAGGACCACCAGGAGCTGAAGCCCACCCCGCCGAGGGCCACCACACTCCCGATCCCTGCGCGAGCCCCATTCCACGTCGGCGATGTCCGTCCACCCGGAAGACCCTGGTTAAAACAGCTCCGAAGGGTTAGAAACCTCGTGGGAAAGAAAAAAAGGGGAAGGAAACACCAGGCCCTTCAAACGGGGAGGTGTCAGAACCATCACTGGAGACCAGGTGCCCACGTTCCTTCCCCTCCGACTCCCTTTTCCCACCTCAAGCCCCAGTCCTGTAGCAGAGGCCCCTGGGGGTGTCCGCCGAAGCCACCACTTCCTTCTGTGGGGACCGTCCGCACGTCAGGCAGAACCTTGCAGCCACGTTTCTGGGAACAGACACTCTCTCAGGGAACAGAACTGAGGAGCCCAGAGGAGGGAGTGACAGAGACACATGACAGAGACACATGACCGAGAGTGAGAAGAGAGCAACTGAGAGAACAGCAGGAGGCAGCAGAGGAGGGGAGATTATCGGGGTTCCTGACTCTGATCCAGAAACCAGATAGTGGTGCAACCTATCGATCAAACCAGGGCACTTTCCAGACTGAGGAGGGGCCGTATTAATAATCACACCGGGCCCTAGCCGGTTTGGCTCAGTGGATAGAGCATTGGCCTGCGGACCGAAGGGTTCCAGGTTTGGTCCCAGGTTCGATTCCGGTCAAGGGCTCATGCCTGGGTTGTGGGCTCGGTCCAATGTGCAGGAGGCAGCCAATCAATGATTCCCTGTCATCATTGATGTTTCTATCTCCCTCTTCCTCTCTGAAATCAATAAAAACATATTTTAAAAATGATGATAATTACGCCGGGACAACAGGCTTAAACCAAGAGTGTTGAGGCAACTGGGACACGCTGGAGACCAGGCGCCCGAGTCCCCTCCCTATGCTTAAGGCCCAATGATGCTTCCCTCCCCTGGGTTCCATGGCAGGCTCCTGTAATCTCTCAGAAAACCCTCCTTTTACTTAAGTGGTGGTGGGACAAAGGGTTGGGGGCCCCAACCCCAGTTGTAGACCCAGGGGCAGCCCCTGTGCAGCTCGGCGGACTTGGTGACAAGGCCAGATCCCGTTTTCTCTTTCCACAGCGCCACACTGTCCGTCCTGGTTGTGACCCAACAAGGGGTTCCTTCTACCAAGAGGGAAAAAGGCAGTCAAGAGCGCTTCCTGTTGTAAGTTTCCCTTTTCTGAGGTTAACCAAGGTCTTGGGGCTCTTCTTCAGGCCTGTGTGGAACCGAGTTCCTCCTGGGCAGAAGGCCGCTCTGGTTTCGAACTCTGACTTGACTGTAAAATATTCCCAGATAAGCATGTGAGCACCCAGGCCCATCCCCCAGGACACCGCAGCCGCCCCAGCGGTCCCGCCAGGCTGGGCCACACGGCTCCCTTTGAAGCGATGGCCAATGTCAAGATTCCATGGCCAAGGGCAGGCACTGCCAGTTGGACGCTAAGTCAAGGCAATTGGCAGATCTGGGAATGGGGAAAAGACTTTTTAAAAACATTTTTTTTAATTTAAAATAATTTCAGACTTGGGGGAAAAAATGAGGGTGAGATGCAGACATGATGCTCCTTTAACCTAAAAAAAAAATAATTCAGTGCACATTTCCTAAAGATAAGGACATTCTCTCACAGGGGCTGGCACAGGAATCAAAATCAGAACATCATGTTCGTCCAAGGCTATCAATCTGAGCTATGACTTTATTCAAATTACCAACTGTCCCATTAATGTCTTTTTTAATAAAGGGGGAAAAGTTGTTTAGGGTGCCCAGGATCCAACCCAGGATGCACCTTGCATGTAGTTGTCATCTCCCTCTCGTCTCCTTTACTCTGGAACAGTTCTTTAGTCTTTGTCTTTCAAGGCCTTGAGATTTTTTAATAATATGAGCCAGTTATTTTGTAGAATGTCTGTCAATTTGGAAAAGACTCATTTTCAATTCAACCTGTTTGTTGCTGTTACATAGGAATGAGCCACCAGAATGGAATTTAATATCTAGAGACAAAGGTCCAAAGCACCACAAAGGGAAAAAACCATAAACCCTTTAAACCTTTAGGCACGAAGGTCAGTCCTAAGAGGCCTTAGAGGAGGGGGTCTAGTTACATAACTAACACACACACACACACACACACACACACACACACACACACACACATTTTGGCTAAAAAGACTGACAGGACCCAATGCTTTTTCATTCATGGCCACACATGTTTTTAAACCCACGGGATTCTTTGTGTAAGAGGAGGCAGAACTGCTGAACCGGGGCTTTCTACAGAGTTTAACCACCAGGGAATGATTTCCATGTTTTTTTACACCAAGAAGCATAGTATATTTCCTCAACTTCAAGATGCACTTTTTCCCAACAATTCTTAAACATTAGATTTTGGATGGATTATACAATTAATTGGCACGTTTACCAGGATAATGTTTCAACCACCACCCGAGCTGTTACGCAATACCAGGTCCATTTCATAACTGACATGAGCTTTGGAATCAGGGCACGATGGGGCGTCCAGGGCCCAGGCTTGGAAAGCTCCGGAGATGATTTAGCTGGAAGCACGCACCCACCCACCGCATTCCAGGCCAGCTGGCTGTCTGGCTCCTGCTGGCTTTTGGATAACCTTCCTCCTGACTGCAGCTCATCGGGGGGAAGAAAGGAGGGCACAGGATGCGAAAGAACCAAAGTCAAAACGCTCTGCTGTAACTTCAGAGACATGAAAGGACCGATCAGAAGAAACAGCTAAAAACGTTAACAGTGGCTGCTTCCTGGCGTAGAACTGGGGGTGGGAAGAAATTAGGCAGAGGACTTTCATTTTTGTCATTAAAACTTCTCTGGGGCTGTTAAAAAACAACAACAATGTGCAAGCATTGCTTCACTAAAAATAAAATCTTAACTGCAGCATAGATTGACCTTTTGCATTTTCCATCTATCATCAGGACTGAGGGTGAGTCACAATTCATTCGGCATGCGGCTAAATCAAAATCTCAGTCGTACAGTATCAGGGCTGGAAAAGGCTTTGCCCTCGCTGAGCTCAGATGCTCCTCCCATTTCACAGAGTAGGTAACTGAAACCTCAGGAGGTAAATTTCTTGCAAGGATGTATACCTGGGGAGTATCAGGGCAGGGGTTGAAAACCTGGTCCCCTAAGTCCTGGACCAGCATTCTTTCATCTCACCAGCCTCAGCGGGACCTCTGAATGTGCATTCCCAAACCACCTATGGGCATGGGCTCCAGCCTCAGATCCTGGATTCAAATCCTGCCTCCCCACCCATTGGCCATCTGACCTAGGAGAACTGACTCCATCTTTCAGTGCCTCCATTTCTCATCAATGTCCTCAAGAGCGGTCATGAGAACTGAGAGCAATGCTTAGCATATAATAGATTTTAATAAATAGGGACTTTGATGTAGGAGCCATCTACACTAATAAAAGAGTAAGATGCAAATTGACCATACCTTCATGATGCCCACCAGTCAATCAGGAGTGGGTATGCAAATTAACCCAACAAAGATGGTGGGTTAATTTGCATATGCAGGTGCTGAGCAGCCGGGGGAGGTGGGGGACACAGGCATTCCACACCGCCCCAGCCGCTCCGGGCCTCTGGGCAGCATGAGAAGGCAGAAAGGCGGCTCCAGGCCGGAGCGAAAAGGCGGCTCCGGCCAGAGCAAAAAGGCGGTGCCGGCAACCAGGGGAAGGAAGGCCCGTTCTTGCACGAATCTTCATGCATCGGGCCTCTAGTTATTCAATAAAGAGCAAAGGGCAGAAAGAAAAGGGCCACCATTTGTTGAATGTTCTATGCCAGGTACCGTGCCAGGCACTTTACAAACATCACCGTATTTAATCCTTAACAGCCCTGCAAGACAGGTATTGCCCTCTTCATTTTAGAGAGAAGGAAATTACAACCCAGAAAAGCTCAGCATCTTGCCATGACTGCACGGATGGTGAAGAAGCAGGGGAAAATTCAGATCCAGCTGTCCTGAACTCAAAGCCCATGCTTTCTACCATCACATGCTTTGGAGTTTAAGTCTCTATCGGCTCCAAAATAAGTTTTCCTACTTTTTTGTTTTTTAGCTCCACATTTCATAGAGTTAAAGCGTGGTTTGCTTTAACAAGTTCCAACCTGGGGAGCCGATGCAATTTCTAGTAAATGCATGCAATACCAAGATTCTATTTCCCCAGTGCAGATGCTAACAAAACCAGCAGAATGTTAAGAGCTGCCCAAAGAGCTATCTAAACCTTCCCCTGAATTTATAAAGGGTCTGCCTAGCTACTGTACCTTTGGCTCTAGGTTCCACTAATTTTTTCTAATAGGCATTAAAGCCATGGCATCATTTTTCTCTCAGACAAAATGTTAAAGAAGTGGGCAAAGCAGCAAAAAATTCCCTATCACATGACCCTCAGCTCTGCTAGGCACTGGCTCCCTTTTGCTTTTTTTATTGTTGCTGGTTTGTTTAAGGGTCACTGGGATCACTAACCAAAGTCCTTGCTTTGCTGGCTGGTTAACCATTAAAGCAACGAGAAGGCATTGTGAAACGTGGTTGTTTATTAAGTGAATGAAACAGATGTCCCGCAGGCCTCAAAACGAGTCACTGCGCCTACATCTCCACCATGAGTGTGGCAGCTTTCAAATGGGGCTCAAACTTCTTCGGCACTATTGCCATCGAGAGATGGAGACTATGTCCCCTCCTCTGGAATTGGGGTGAGCTCAGGATGCTTGGACCAATAGCATATGACAGAGGTGCTACTGTGGGACTCCCAAGTCTCAGACAGAAAAGGCCAAGATGTGTCCACCTGGTCACCTCGGGATGCTCACAGTGGGGGAAGCTGGACCCCAGGTGGAGGTCAGAGTGCCTGAGACCACCTGCTGGAAAGGTCAGATGTAAGCACTCGGATGACAACCCCAGCTGAGCTCCCAGCCAAGAGCCAGCGTCCACAGCCAGACACAGACGTGGGCCTCCTCGGACGTCCAGTCAAGCCTTCAGATGACCACAGCCCCAGCTGACATCTGACCCCCAACTGCATCAGAGACCCCCTCCAGCAAGAGCCACCCAGCTGAGCCCTCTCCAAATTCCTGCCCCACAAATCACGGACAAAATAAAGCAGCGGTTTTAAGCTATGATGTTTTGGTGTAACCTATTAGGTAGAAATAGTCACCAGAGCAATAAAAAGGAAAACATCCATTTCATCTCTTCTTCCAATAAAACCAAAAAGTGGGGAAGGAAAGAGGACATCAAATCTGCAGACTCCCAATCTATCAGGGTGAAGCCAGACCCTTTTGCAATGCTGGCGGCCAAAGGGCAGGGTGGATGAAGACAACCAAGCGCCACTCACGCTTCGGTTGAGTCTGATGCCAAACGGCAAAAGAGCGTCTCCCAAGTGGGCTTGGCTGCGGTTATAACCAACAGCGGGTGTTCCTCTCATTGTCTCCCTGCTAGCAGTTTCTTTCTGTCACAGCAAACACTCATAATAACGCTCAGATAACCCAGCAAAACACAGCAAAGGAAAAATCAGGCAAGAAGAGAACAAAACGTTTTCCGCTTTCCCTTAAGGAAACGAAAGGGCTCTCTAAGAGCTGCTCTGCAAGGGATCAGGAAGCCCTGGGTTAAGATGCTTTGCATAAAAGCGACAGTCTTTACTGTTGAAACATCTCTGTGGCCACAGGCAGATTAAGCAACTCTCAGAGCGGAGGGCTGGGCAAAGAGAACTGGGATGCCTGCCAAAGGATGAGGTTCAAGAGGTGTTTAACTGAGCCGGCCGGCCAAACACACACACACACACATACACACACACACACACACATACACACACACACTGCTAGTGAAAGGTCCCTACAATAAACGCTCAGAAGGCAAAACAACAGCTCCAGCTGCCCAAGCGCCCGTCAGTAGAGGAGTGGGTAAAAAAGCTGGGGTACATTTACCCAATGGAATGCTACTCGGCCGAGAAAAGAAGGAAAGCTGACCTTCTGCGACAGCATGGAGGGACCCGGAGAGCATTACGCTAAGTGAAATACGCCAGTCAGAGAAAGACAAGTACCATATGATTTCACTTACATGTGGAATGTAATGAACAAACAAAACAAAAAAATAGACACAGACTCACAGATGAAGAAAACAGACTGACAGCTGTTAGAGGGGAGGGAGTTGGGGGAAAAGGTGAAGGGATGAAGCATAAAACAAAAAACACAGACAGCAGTACGGTGATTAGCAGAGGGAAATCGGGGTGGGGAGAGGTAGAAGAGGGTCAAGGAGGATCAACAGTGATGGAAGGAGACTGGAGTTGGGGTGGTGAACACACAATACAACATACAGATGACGTATTATAGAATTGTACACCTCAAACCTGTATAATTTTATTAACCAATGTCACTCCAATAAATTCTATTTAAAAAATTGTTAAATAAAGGAAAGGAAAAAGAACAGCTCAATACTAAAGGTTACAATCCACAGGAACCACAGCTCCCTACTGCCCAGGGAGTTTGAAGATTCCATCACCCCCAGGACAGCAACAAGTCCATCGACCCCACCGCCAATCTCCTTTCAATGTGAGGACACCCAGTAGGAGGGGAGGCATCTTTGGTAAACCTGGAGCACAGTCGTGTCACTGTACAAAAGTTTGCTTTAATACAACAGCAAGCGCCTATGTTCCTATGATGGGCTCCGGCTGAGGGACCGGGAAAGTCGATGTATTATCTCATTGGCCTTTAGAGCTTAAAAGGAAGACACACTGATTTTTTTAAGGCAACAGGGTCAATATTAGACACCAGATAGCTATTTCTATGTTCTACTCAACCACCCATACTAATAACCGTTTGCTAATGTGGCGACAAGTGAATGAGCTTGTGCAAGAGAGCCTGTAGGTGCCCACAAGTCTATCCATTTAGAAATGATGCAAATGCTCAAACTCAGACATTCTTAATATTTGAAATGTTTCCCACTGTTATATCTTGGTGATTGTTTGTGTGTATTTCAGAAATGAGGGTTTCTTGGCTGCTGACAATCCTAAAATGCCTTTAAGGCACTTTTCATCCCTCCATGAATGACCACAAGGAGAGCTTAACAACAGAGTCATTCACTACGCCAGCCCACCAACCTCAGGATTTATCTTCCATTAAAGCAGGGACTACCAATCGGAAAAATGTTTCCCACCGGCCTTCATAGTTCCCAAAATTCCTTTCATAGAAATTCATTTCTTTGGCTCATAAAGACATCTTGTTATAATAATGCTTCATTCTCTCCGCCCCCATTCCCTGCCTGTGAAAACGATAAAATATGGTCGTTGTAAATAATGGAGAAAACATCAAGAAGTGAAAAATTACAATCACCAGCATTCTTAGCAACCAGCAATCACCACTTGTAACATCTGAGGGTGCATTTTTCCAGAGCCTCGCTTCTCACACTATGTGGGAATACGGGCCGCACCCCCGCCCGCTGTGAATCAACGCTTCTGTCGAATACAATGAAAATCAACTAGAAAAGTGAAATGTCACTTGGATCGCCTGGCAATGTCACTTTTTTTTTTTTAATTTTTAAACTCTTACTCTCAATTTCTGTATTTACTTCACCTTAATTGGTAACAAGCAGTTCACTGTCTGTGGACCACACTGTAAATCCCTGTGTTCTAGACCTTTTCTCTCTCGTATGCACATACTCTCTTACTGGACACCTGGTCTTATACATACACTACATAGAGCTTTACATACACTTTATGGTTTTACTAAAGGCCCGATGCAGGAAATTCGTGCAAGGGGCTCAGCCCTCGCAACCCTGGCTTCGTCCAGAAGGACATCTGGAAGGTCATCCAGCTGTTCGGTCTAATTAGCATATTAGCTCTTTATTATATAGGATTACCTAATCTTTCCTCCCCTAAGTCGATCATGACCATTCGTCCATATTCACACCTGCCATCCTTTTTCAATGGGAAAGGCCACGATCACAATGCCAACGTCTCCAAGCAGGGCAGACGCTCAGACCTCCGTGCGCTAGGACCTCTGTAAGTGAGGGACTCTGGGGAGGGGAAGGTCACAGGTGGTAGTTTCCAAATGTCACAACGCTGTGCCCAGGGGTGGCCCCGCTTAACAACAGCCCAAGGACTAATGCGATTTCAGAGCCGGCCCGGAGAAGAGGGACCCATCTGTTTTCCAGGACACTGTAGGACGAAGCCAAGAGTCCACAAGGGCTCTTGATTCTAAACAAAAACTAACATCCATTCATTCCGACATCCGTGCCCCTGTGTGCAGACACTGAAGGAGATGCTGTGGACAAAAGATGGGGAGGCCAGATCCTGCGGGGTCGCCAGACAAGTAAACCAATGACCATACGACAGCCTGATGAACACACACCAGAGGGAGGTAAGGGTGGTAGGAAGTGCCTGAGACAGGGAGTGCTGGGTAAGACAGCCTCAGGGCCCCACGCCCCAGAGATTCTGATTCTGGGTGGGGCCCAGGATGCTCTAATTCTAACCAGTTCCTGTCGGCTGAGGCGGCTGGTGCAGGACCACACACTTCGATGGCACTGCTCTGGAATAGTAGTTCACAACCAGGGGCATTCTGCACCGTGGGGACACTTGCAAGACTGGGGACATGCTTGATTGTCACAGCTGGGTAGGAGAGGTGCCGTTATTGGCATTTAGTGAGATGCTGCGACGATGCACAGGACAAGCCCCATAAAACAAAGAATTATCCGGCCCACAACGTCAACAGAGCTCAAGTTGAGCATCTGCTCTAGAGCAAGACACTTGAACTCTAGGCCTCAGTTTTGTTATCGGCAAAATGGGGATGATAAATATCTACCACATAAAGGCGTTCTGAAGTGTGTAGGAAAGGGCGTGGCACACAGTAGGCACTCATTATTATCATGCGCGGTCATTACTGTTGAAGGGCAGTTAGGAGACAAAAACAGGCAGGAATGACATTCCAGAATGGACACAAAACCCTTCCTACAAGCACCCACCACACTGCAGCCCTGGTGAGGTGAGGGCTCCAGCAACAGCAATAATGTTTGGTAGCTTTCCATGCAGCATCATGGGGAAGAAGAAACAGGCCCAGAGACATGAAGCCATTTGCCCAAGGTCACACAGCCATGAAGGGGCAATCTGTTGCTGTTCATCCACTCACATATCTACGGAGCACCTCGTGCCAGGCAACTCCCGGGAGAAGACAGGCCCTGACGAGGCAGGGGGTCACCGGAGACCAACGGATTTGCACAGCCCCACAGACCAGCCACAAGGCACAGCCCCGCTGCTCCACTGAAGGCAAAGTCCATGTCCCCGTCATCCTGGCCTGCACAAGCCCTCTCTCTGGCCCCTCGCCCAGGGCCAGTCACTAACAACAAAAAACAACATCGCAGCAGGGCCTGGGAAGGCGAGCAGAGCCATCGCCAGCCCCCGTGGCGGGCCTGGCTCCAACGGACATCTCGCCGGAGCCTGTTCTGCATCTAGGCGCTCCCTGCCAGCCCCACCCCCTGCACCCGGGCTGCGCAACCATCCCAGCGCCCTTCACACAGCCCCTCCTCGTGTCCCCCAGCCACCCAGGGATGTGGACAAGAATCATGACCCCCCCCCCCCATTTCATAGATGACAGGACTCACACCAAGGGACCACGTGCCCATAAAAGTCAGCTGACCTCGGATCCTAACCCAACGCCACCCTATGTCACCTGATGTGAACCCTACACCGCCCCTTCCCCATGGCTTTGGCTTTTGTTTTGTTTTTTCCTTTCTGACTATCAAGTAGCGCAAATTCTATGCAATAATTCAGAAAACATAGGAAAGTACAGAAACATAAATGTTACTCATCTCCCCTCCCAGGCATAACTACCTGGTGTGTCACCTTCTCCAGGCACTGTCATGCACACAGACACATTTTAAAGAAGAGAGCACCATACTACTGCCCTCCATGAATCTGCTCTGTCCCATTCAGATGTCTTTCTCTGTTAAGAACAGGCCTGTCATCATTTTAAGGCCTAGATTCTAGCAACCATTGCGCGTGCATTGTATTAATTTCTTTAACCAAACTCCTATTGAGAGTCGTTCGGATTTATACTTCCCCAACATTTTTAAGCAATGCTGCAGTGAACATTATCAGACCTATATCCTCGCCCAGTTATTCCCTTAGGATACATTCTCATAAGTGCAATTGCTGGGTCAAAAGTTACCGTCCCTTGCCCTGGCTGGTGTTGAGTGGTTAGAGTGTTGGCCCGCACACGGAAGCATCATGGGTTCATCCCTGGTCAAGGGCATGTGCCTGGATTGTAGGTTCAATCCTGGCTCCGGTTGGGACACGTGCGGGAGGCAACCAATTGATGTGTCTCTCTCACATCGATGTTCCTCTCTCTCTCTTGCTCTCTTGCTCTCCTCTCTCCCTCCCTAACTCCCACTCTCTCTAAAAATCAATTGAAAAAATACCCTCGGGTGAAAATAAAAAACAAAAAAAAGTTACTGTCTCTTGACATCCCAGCCGTGGTATGGGGGGGACTGTCCCCGAAGCAGGAAGCCCGAAGCCCTACCTTTCTGATGGCCAAACTTCAGGTCAGGGCTGTGGGGAAGGCAGCAGCCCCAGATCACAGAGGCGCCCAGTAAAGACCTCAGGTATATCTGTCTTTACCACCAGCCAATGGCCAGAGTCACAACACTGGTCAAGCTGCAGGTGATGTCTGTGTGTCAGCTCTCTCCCGCCTCCCCTTCTAGGCTCCCTGGGATGTTAACAGACCTCCAAAAGGCTTGGGTCTCCACGCCTCAACTCTGTGCCCCCTATTCCACAAGCCCCACCCTGGCTTCCCGAGGGGCCCTGCACGGCCCTCTCACTCCTGACCACATGCTCCGTCCAGAAGTCAGCAAGCTCGTCCAGGGCACAGGTGTGTCTGAGGTTCCCTGAGGGACCCACACAGGACTC
This sequence comes from Cnephaeus nilssonii, assembly GCF_951640355.1. Lineage (NCBI taxonomy): Eukaryota > Metazoa > Chordata > Mammalia > Chiroptera > Vespertilionidae > Cnephaeus > Cnephaeus nilssonii. Next base: position 24,640,153 of record NC_137088.1, on the reverse strand, counting down.
AGCCCACAGGACGCAGCCCACAGGACGGGCTGTGTGTTTGTGACATGAATGCCTCGGCCACTGTTCACTGGAACCAGATCTCACCTGCGTACAAAGCGGTCAGGGCCCCTCCCAGCCCGACTGGGCAGTTTCAAGGAACAGTTATTCCTCACTTCCCCTCACCCATGTATCACTTCACGCGCTCTCTAGTACTTTCTCCAAAACACAACTGAAGTCTTATAGGGCCTTCCCCCAGCACACATCCACTCATGCACACTACACACTCACACACACACTACACACTACACACACACCATGCACACAATACACACACCGCAAACACAGTATACACCACACACATACCACACACACACCACCCCAACCACAGGACCCACAAACCACATACACGTAACACACACACAAACATGCACACCTCACCTCACGGGCCTTAAAGGCCAAGGTGCTAAGATGTGGCAACATTATCTTTTCAGGAAAGAATTTCTCTCTTCCCCTGACCTGTGTTAACATTCATTAGAGAGAGGCCCTCCCTATCCACCACGCCCTTTGCTCTCCCACCCCCGAGTTTCCAAGCTCAAAACTGTATTTTTAAGAGAAAATGTCTGCTGGTGTCTGGAAGGGGGAAAGGCAGATTCTGGGCGCAGGCCTTAGGAAAGTTTGGGGAACACAAGTGTCCAGAATCAAATGCTTTTTCCATCCGTCCCACCCTAGCAAGGAGGGGCAGAGCAGGAACATTCCCCACTAACCACTCTGCCTCCCTGGGAAGGGCAGGCTGGGAAAGGCCGCTTTCGATCACTGGGAGCCAGAGAAGCTGAATGTGGGTAACCAGGCCTGCGTCCTTCCTCTTCCTCCTCTTCTTCCTCCTCCTCCTTCTCTTCCTCCTCCTCTCCCTTCTCCACTTCCTCCTCCTCACGTGAATGACCCATTTCTCTCTCTGAATCTCTCCTCCTCTTGTCTCTATCGCTCCTCCACCCCCAGCACACCAGTTAGTTCCCCCTTGCTTGGTCCTCAACCAGGTCACACCTTCAGCTTAGCACTGGCCACTCCCTCTGGCTGCCATGTTCTTCCCCACCTGGCCCGGAGGCTCCCTCTCTCCAGACGAAGTCTTTCCCACCCCCTACATAGAACACTGAGCCCCTCCTCCCTGCCCTCTCCCCGCAACACCCACACGGCCCAGGCCCCTCCTGACTTTTCCTCCTTAGCACAGTGACTACTGTGGTGTTCACTGTTAACTGCATCTCCTCCCCTCCACAATGTAAGACGGGTTCTGTCCATTCTCTTCCCTGCTCTCTCCCGTCACCTAACACTGTCCTTGGCGCATAGTAGGTGCTCAATAAACACCCAAGGATGTGTCTGTGGGAAAATGCGTTTACTTTCTTAATTTGAAGCATCAGGCTTGTGTCCAAGGGCCTCTCTGGTTAAAAGGTTATTCCCTTCAACAGCTTGAAAGGCTGGCCTCCGGATAGCAATCAGAGGGCAGAGGGGACACAGCTCTGTCCAAACAAGGTCAGAGGCAAAGTGAGGCTGCAGGAAGAGGCAGACGTCCAACTGGCGACATGCAGGTGGCCGGCATCCAGAGGCCTCTTGGTAACCTCTGATTTAAAGAGGAAGGGGAGGAAGAGGAGGAAGAGGAGAAGGAAGAGGAGGAGGAGGAGAAAGAGGAGGAGGAGGAGGAGGAGGAGGAGGAGGAGGAAAAAGATGGGATCCTAAAGGTGAACCCAGGCCTGCACCTCGGCCTGTGGCTGTCCAGAGACAACCAAGCCACGCTCTGTGAGCAAAGCAGCAGCCACCACAAACCCGGTCACCAACTCACTTCCATCGGAGTCAGACAAAGTCCGGAGTGCCAGGCACTCCAGGTAATATTCAAAGAGTAAAGGCAAAGGAAATGTGGACAGCGTAAGCCCCTCCTCTAGGGGCTTCGGAATCATTTCAGCCAATCCTCATTCTTTACAGATTCCACCCTCATTACGATTTACTCATGATTCCAAATCAACCTTCGTGCGCTTCCGCACTCATCCGTGGACATGCACAGGCGGACATGCACAGCGTCAGCCAATGCGGGTGCCCCCAGCCGAGGTCAAGCAAAGACCCTCCGCTCTGGTTTCAGCTCTCACTCCGTGAACGGTATCCTCCCCACGGTCCATTTAGAGCCACAGCTTCTGTGTTTCCTGTTGGTGGCTCTGCTGTTTAAACCGGCCTGCACGCCTAGTGCTACCGTGCTGTCCCCTCAGCCCAAGCAGGCTGTGACGGGTCACAGAGAACTCGGGTGTTGAACAGGCTTCATCCAGGCATGAGGCCTGAGTTCAACATTAATGAATCAATCCCATATATTAAATACGGTGACTTTAAACGGGAACACACATAAAACATGGTTATGTGTCGACCTGCTGACCAGAACGTGACTAGAGACCACAGGAACCTAAGGTGGGGCGAGGGTCCTGCGAGCGTCAGGTCTCATGTCCCCTCTGGGAGCAGTGGTTCAGGATTCACTGACTCCACGTTCACAGCTACTTGACAGGAAACAACTACCACGAAGAGGGGTGGGGTGGCCGGGGAGAGGTCAATGGGGGGGAAAGAGACATACTGGTATGTAATACTGTATGTAATACTTTAAACAATAATGAATTTAAAAATAATGAAAATTAAAAACTGCGGCACATTTAAAAAAAGAAAACAACTACCACGAATAAGGAGACTCAATCGAGTATCAAAATGCTCTGCTTCCTGTCCCACATCCTCTGGCGCCCGCCCCGCGCCTCCCCCGCCGCTCACGCCATCTGCTCCTCTTTGCACAGGGACTCGGCTTCTGCCGGCTTCTACTCCGCTATCTCACGGCGCCCCCTCCCCCACAGCCTGTCACCTCCCCCTTCTACTGTAGTTCCTACAATCGGGAATGATCAGCCACCTCTCCGTGCCCCACCCCAACCCAAATGTAAACTCCCTGCGGGCAAGACCTTTGTCTGGTTCACCCACGCGTCTGCAGTGGCCAAAAAAGTGCCTGACACAAGGCTGGGGCCCAGGGCTTGACTGAGGAGGGCAGCCCACCAGACACACAGCGACACCCAACTCTCCTCGGGCTCTGGGAGCATGACGAGCACCCACAGAGCCGCGCTGGGGCCGGATCCCGCTGCTCCTCTGGGAGACGCACAGGAAACACCTATTAGCCCTGGGCTGCCCGGGCCACACGGAGCTGCTGAGTGGCCGGTCCAAGCTGAGATGTGCTGTCGGTGTAAAACACGCACAAGATTCCGAAGAGTTCATGTAAAATACCTCAGTGACTTTTGCGATCGATGCCATGTTAAAAGTATGCTATCCGGAACATTCTCGGTTCGATGGGATAGATTGAAGTCCATTCCAGCTGTTTCTTTTTACTTTTCAATGTGGCTCCTAGACACGTTTTCCTTGCTTACACAGCTGGCATTATATTTCAGAGTCCATCTTGGTTCTAATAATACCACGGAAAGGGCAGCCAGCGACCCAGGCCAGCGCTGGCCACCTCTCCTCGCTGCTGCCAGTGCCCTCCAGAGCCAGGCAGGAAACGCCTGTCCCGTGGCTTCCTGCGACACACACACACCTGAGTGCATTCCGAAAAAGGATTCGGAAATCAGGGCGAGAAGGGGTTCAACATACGAAACCATTTTACCCCCAGAAGGGAAGTGTGCGCCAGCAGAACAGTGGCCGGCATCGAGCAGGCATCCAAACACAAACACTATTTCCAACTCGTCTGTTCACACTTGGGACGGGAGACTCTGAGAGCTGGGGGGGGGGGGGGGGAGTGTATGGACAATGACCTGGCTCCCTACTGTCATTGATCCGAGAGGACACTGTGCCTCCGTGTCCCCAACTGAAGAGGCAGTCGCCATCTCCCCTACTTCCCAACGCCGTGCTGTCCACTAGAACTTTCTATGATGGTGGAGGTGCTCTCTGCTCTGTCCAACACAGGGGCTATGGAGCTCTTACAAAGTGTGGCTACCGTGACTGAGGAACTGCATTTTTAATCTCATTTCATTTCAATTCAAATAGCCACATGTGGCGGCACTGGACAGCACATGAGCCTGTGGAGACAGGACAGAAAGAGACAACGCTTGTAAAAACACTTTGTAAATCCCTACGGAAGTAGTAGGGCTTTTGGTGGTGTTTTGTGAATTACAAATCTGAGGTCCTGAGAGATTTCAATTGCCCAACAAAGAGACTCGATTCATCCTAAGAGCAAAGAATTTAAATAAGCACTCAGATTTTACTCCACTTGGGGTAGAAGCGCAGCCAGTGTTCACAGCCACCTACCGTGGCGCTAGAGGGGGTTAACGTAACCCTTCCCACACAGCTCAGAAGACAGGTTTTAATCCCCACTCCCACGTCCAGGGCCTCGGCGGCAGGCAGGCAGAAGTCGAGGTTGCCAGGGTATTGCTGGTACATTCCCTTCCTACCGCCTGCACCCTCACTTTTAGGGACCAGATGCTTCCTGCCCTCCCCACTGACCGTCCCCGCTATTTCTCCTGCTACAGAAACAGGTCCACCCAGCTGCTCCCCAGCTCCTTCAGCTCTGACACCATTCACAGGCTCCGGGACATAGGCGGGGGTTGTTCAGATCTGCTGATGGATGGTAAAACCAACCACTCCTGAATAGGCAGGGGGACCAATCGGTAGCTGTGAAGAATGCTAATCTGGCCCTCGCTGGTTTGGATAGAGTGTCAGCCTTCGGACCAAAGGGTCCCTGGGTTCAATCCCAGCCAAGGGCACTTATCTGGGTTGCAGGCTCCTCCCCCTGCCCAGGCCCTGGTCAGGGCGCCTGCAGGAGGCAACCAATCATATGAGACAAGGTTTCTCTCCGTCTTTCCCTCTCTCTTCCACTCCCTTGAAAAGATCAATGGAAAAATATCCTCGGGTGAGGATTAACAACAACAATAAAGAATGCTAATCTGTTTACACTCAGGTTGGGAGATGCTCATGAAATTCAAATGAGTTCTAGTCTCTCAAGATGCTTCCCAGCAGGAAAGCCTTCCCAGTCTAAACAGCTTTTCCTCACCATTAAGATGATTATATCCTACACAAGCCGACTATAAAGAGATGAGCAGTAACGTCGAAGGGGGTGAATTATTAGAGCAGGAAAGTATAAAAAAGGTTTGAGTCTGAGGAAACGTGTTTCCAAGAACAATGTAAGGAACCGCCCGAAAGCATTGTAGAGACTTGGTGAGCTCCTTTATTCTGCTCCATTAAAGAGTTCAGCTCATTTCCCCCTCAGGTCGTTAGCTCTTCCACAGACACGTTAACTTTAGGGCTTACGCCTGTGTCAAGCCTTTGGTTTGGGCCCCACGGAGCTTCCATGATGAAGAAAAACATGTGAAATTAGATCCATATGTGTTCCACCCACAAGCTGGGCTCAGTGGTGTACTTGATTCTGTCAGACAGCAGGCTATTGCTCAACTCCGAGGAGGGGACGCCAGCCACCACCCTCCAGCGACTAAAACAAAATTAACCATTCTGGTGTCGCTTCAACAAGGACAGGGGCCCGGCTTTCTGTACCTCAAGTTCGGTCTCCCGTCTGTTGATGTCATCCGTGGATTGATTTAACTTCTCCAATTCTCCCTAAAGAAGAACAGAGGGAGAAAAAAGATTTAAGGGATTGTCTTTTGTTTCCAGTATGACTCAGCTCATTACCTGCAAAATTACTCCAGCACCATTTGTGGGAAGAGGGACGAGTCAGTATTAATTCTCAAGGAAAATAGCTGAGCCTTGGCCGGAAGAGCAAGTGCATGTCAGCATTTCTGAAAACTTTATCTTTGATCTGCAATGTCAGAAAGTCCCAGAAATTTGTCTTTTCTTAGAAGGTCAAATAGTTATTCCAGGTTTGTGCCTTCAGGTAAATCCACCTGTTACAATGGTTTCGGAGCCGAATCAAAACAGTACCTTCTGCCTTACAGCAAGAACTTTGCAGAAAAGACAATAAAAAAATAAATAAACAAGGCCAAGCCACAAGTATAAACCCGGTGAAATGTTTTCAATGAAGGGCACAATTCTGACGTTAACTCATTGGTGGTTGAGTATTTTTCTATAAAGATGAAAATCTTTTCTTTTCCAACTGCCAATTATTCAATCTCCCTAGGTATTTTTAAACCAGCTTTTTTTTAAAAAAAAAAAAAAAACCTTTAAATAAACATTTACAAAATGAGATTCTGTAAAAAGTGGCCAGCATGAAGTTAACTCATTTTACTCTGCGAACAAAGGATCTTGTTAACAGAATTCCCCTACCAAGAAAACATGGTAGTAGTTCAAACTGACGGTTTTAATTAATAAGATTTCTAATGCAAACATTTCCCACCTGATCTTTATCTGGCTAATCTGCCAAAAACAATTCATTTAAATAGAAACAGCTGAGTTAAATGAGCTTTTAATTGATCTGCGCACTGAAAACCCAATTAGGGCTTCAGGAATGGAAAGATATACTGAAAAGCAACATATTTTTAAAAACGACTCGTGCAAAGGGTAGAAAAACGGTCTCGGGAACGGGATTTGCTGTGCGTTTTGCCTGGAGGGTGAAGAGGTTCAGCTGTCCCTCCTAGATCCAGGCTTGGAAACTGGTTTTTAATCATCTCCCTTAGAAATGGAGGTGCGGAGGGCCAGGCCAATGCCCTCGCCTTGGCCCCGCGTCTGCTTTGCGCATCAGTCGTTCCTGATTCCTGTCCACGCTCAACCTCCTAACAAGGGAAAGCTGGGTTTTAAACCTTCGAGGCCAAGTGCAAGGTTGAGTCAGTGGGGACAATAAACCCTTCAGTGTGGTAACAATGAATCAAAGGAGGAAGATGGCTCGGGCCGGGCACCTGCGCCAGGTGAAGGGAGACTCGGAACGCGGGGCACCGGTGCCAGCCGGGCAGCGGGGCGGACACCGCCCACCTGGCGGCCGACCTCTCCTCCCCGGCCCGGAGGCCGTGCCATGCCCGCGGCGCCCGGAGCCTGGCCGGGGACCCCCGTACCCGCATGGCGCCCCCGCCCCCTTTCCCCTTTGTTGCACATCCACCGAACCGCTGAGCGCGCTGCGGCGACCCCAGGGTCCTGCCCGGAGTCTGCGGGGATCCCCGCCACCTAGCCAGGCCGCACTCACGCGGGCACTGCAGCTCCCCAGGAACCGGGTGGAACCGAGGATTCGGCCCCGCTCTTCCTGCCCGCAGACCGCAGCACCGCGGGCGGCGAGGCAGCTGTCGGTGTAGACGCCGACCTCCGCGGCGGCCCTCGCGGGGTCGGCATCCGGGGCGCCCCCCGCGCGCCCTACCTGGATCCGGGGGTCCACCTCTTCTTCCTCCTCCAGCTCTTGCTCCATCCCCTCTTCCTCCTCTTCCTCCTCCTCCTCCAAGTCCCGGGCGGGCGCCGGGAGCTCAGCCGGCTCCTCCGAGAGGCTCCGCTTCAGCGCCGCGTCCATGCGGGCAGCCGGCACGCAAACCTGGCCGCGGGCTTCGAAGCGTCGGCTGCCACCGCCACCAGGCTCGCCCGCAGCCGCCCCTCCACAGCCCGCACGGTCGGGGAGCCGCCGCCGCCGCCGCAGACCCCGGGAGGCGCCGCTCGCCGATGCGGAGGAAGTGGGCGCGGCCGCCCCCTGTCGGCAGCGGCGGTCAGCGCAGCGGCGCCCGCTCCGCCCACGTCCCGCCCGGCCGCCCTGCGCGCGGCTCTGACTACTATTCCCCCTCCGGTCCCGGCCCCGGGGACCCAGGTCGCCGTCACAAAAACCCCAGCTCCCTGCACACCTCTAGCGTGGGGCCACAGGGAGCCCTCACCCTGCAGCCCGAATATATCACAGACTACCCCACGTTGGACGCCCCATTTCGGGGCAGCTTTCTCCCCCCCTCGCCGAAGGAAATGGACTGTGGAAGGAAAGTTTGGGGTATTTCCACTCTCTGAAGTCACCTCCAGAAGCCTGTCCCCAGGGCCCTGGACTAGTTTCAAGACTCACTCAAACCCCTGTCTGTAGGCGCCCAAAGCACGTTTCTCCTCTTGGGTGAACCTTGCTAATTGTATCTGCTTGAAGATTTCACCCGAAAGGGGAACAGAAACATATGCTCACATGGACACAGAAGTACAAGGAGTCAGCCCCTGCCCCAGGCGTGCATTCCCATCCAAAGGCTGTGCCCCCCCCCCCCTCGGGGCAGCGTGCCACACCCAGACACCTGTGCTTTCATAGGTGTGGGACGGTCCTACCTGAGCAGCCGGGAAGCATGGAAAATCATGGATCAGGGGTGTGGGTGGGTGGGTACAGCCTATGCAGGGAGGTGGTCAGTGGAACCCCTGTCGATGGGCACACTCTAGCCAAGGACTTAGGAACTGGCAAGGTTTCCTGCCCACCCAGAGCAAGTAGGCAGCCACAGCTTCCCTGGCAAACCCAACATCACAAAAGGCCAAAGATCGAAAGGGCATGTCTGTGCTGTTATAAAATGTCAGGACCTCTGTGATGTCAGGGGGGGGGGCACAGGATGAGATGAGCTTAGCAAAGCAGGTAGGGCATTGCCAACTGGGCCCCTGCTAATAATGTCTCCTCCGCTACAAAAACGCAGAGCGCGCCCACGCTTCACACACAGGCTTGTGGCCCATGGGCTCTGTGAGTTTGGAGGCCAAGCTAGCGTGAGACAGGACTTCTTTCTGAGCGCCCAGCACTCAAGCCGCCTTGGGAAACCTGCTTCTGGCGGTTCCATCAGAAGCTCAGATGGGGGGTTCTTCCCTGGGCAAGGTACCACCCTCCAGAGGCTGGCACTGGGGTCCGCTGCAAAGACTCGTCCTAGCTCCCGGAGGTAAGGCAGGTGCATGCCATAGGGTTGTTTCTGGAAAGGCCACACCTATTCATTGTTCCTTAAATCAGTGGAGAGTTAGTGCAGGACGTTCTGAAGTTCCTTGATGTTCCAGTGCTGGATGAAGGCAGGGACCAGATGACCATTACGGGTTACTTTGGAACAAGAGAGCCACCAATGTCCCTCTGGTGGCTTGGAATTGAGCCTATAACTGAGCAGGGCCATTCTAGCTGTGAATAACCTGAGAGACAGAGGTGGAAAACCATTCATCCCAATAATGTTCTGAAGTTAAAATAAGAAAAATACATAAGCCACAGCAGTATTATATATTTTCTGTTGGTACATACCTATGCACATGAATGGTTAGAAAAAGGTCTGGAAGGAAGGATTCATATCCAAGAAAGGGGGTATTTATACCACACCCCTAGAAAAAAGGGATATGGAGAGGCTCAAGATTGGCAAGGATGGGGGGGAGTCAAAAGGAACTTTTTTCTCAATAATGTTTTCATTTTTTACAAGGAAGATGTATTTATGATTATTTGTGTGATTTAAAAATAAATTTGAAACAATACATGTTGTATTAGTTTTCCACTGTTGTATAACCGTACCACAAACTTAGCAGATTAAAACAATACTCATTCATTATCTCACAGTTCTGTAGGTCTGAAGTTCAGGCGCGGGTGACTAGGTTCTCTGCTCAGGGTATCCCAGGTTGAATCAGGGTGTTGTCCAGGCTGCAATCCTTTCTGGAGGCTCCGAGGAAAAAATCCTTTTCAGTTCATTCAGGTTATTGGCTGAATTCAGTTCCTTGTGGTTGTAGGACTGAGGTCCCCGTTTCCTTGCTGACTATCAGCCAGGGGTCAATCTCAGCTGTGAAAGCTGCCTGCATTCCTTGCCATATGGTTCCCTTCACCTTCAAAGCCAGCAACAGAGAATCTCACTTGTGTTCAATTGAATGAAATTGCACTCTTCAATCTATTCTTCAGGAGGAGCCCTTTTAAGGGTTCACTTGATTAGCGCAGATATCCCCAGAATAGTCTCCCATTCTTAAAGCCAACTATGCAATATACATAACCTAATCATGGGAGTGACTATCCCATCGTATTCACTAGTTCCCCAAATTATACAGGAATATGCACACCAGAGAGCAGGAAATGGGTCACTCATAATTCTGCCTACTGCGCAGACTAAGAAGGGAAGCCATGTAAGTGGCTTGGAAGCCAAGCAAAGGCTTGATATATTTTAGCTGGTGTACTGAGCTGGAGTAGTGGTTCCAAAGGTATGGGCTGGAGACCCCTGAATGTCCCTGAGACCTGGCAGGAGGCCCATGAGGTCAAAACGACTTGCATACTAATACTAGGCCAGTGGTCGGCAAACTCATTAGTCAACAGAGCCAAATATCAACAGTACAACGATTGAAAGTTCTTTTGAGAGCCAAACTTTTTAAACTTAAACTTCTTCTAACGCCACTTCTTCAAAATAGACTCGCCCAGGCCGTGGTATTTTGTGGAAGAGCCACACTCAAGGGGCCAAAGAGCCGCACGTGGCTCGCGAGCCGCGGTTTGCCGACCACGGTACTAGGGTATTTGCTCTTTCCACTGGCATTCTCTCATGAATGCACATTAGAGTTTTCCAGAAGCAGACAACCTGATATCACAACAAACTGAATGCAGATTATATACAAGAATCCAGCTGTCTTCTATTTTGGGAACCATTTCATTTTTCATTTTGAAAGCTATTTTTCATAAAAAAATATAATATTTATGTTAACATCAAACATTATATACATGTATTGCTGTTATTTTAGATAAATTAATAAAAATTATTTTTTTAAATTCTGTTTTATATAGTATCCACTGGTAGATATAACCACATATACTAAATAACAGCTCCTTGAAATCTCCAATCATTTAAAAAAATATAAAGGGGTCCTGGCACCAAAAAGTTTGAGAGCCACTGATTGAGAGGAAAGGAAATGGTTCTCTAGGTCTCTTATCCTTTTTTATTTGTTTTTAAAGTTCCACTTCCTCCTTCATTCAAAAGATGCATTCCCCCCCCACCCACCCACCCAAGACCCCCTCTGGCCACTGGTAGAATATTATAGGCACCATACATTTTTGCCCATTTTAAAAGACTTTAAGTATAATTTAACTATTTTATTTTTGTATTGATTTTAAAGAGAGAAAGAAAGGGAGAGAGAGAGAGAGAGAGATAAACCTTGATTTGTTGTTCCACTCATTTATTCATTCATTGGTTGATTCCTGCCTGTGCCCTGACCAGAGCTCGAACCCACAACCTTGGCCAGGACGACGCTCTAACCAACCGAGCAACCTGGCCAGGGACTAACAATTTTAAATGAATGAGGAGATGGCTAAATAAGGTGCTGCTCCTGTGGCATCACTTTGGCTATTTCCTCGAATCTCTGTTTTGCCAGTTCCTATGAAGAATGCGCCACCCAATTGTAATGTTGCTCCTTTGCAGAAGATGGGTGGCTTTATAAGGCTCTGTCTGTGATGTGGTTTCCAGGCACACACCCCTACCCTCCACCCACCCTCCCCCCCGCCCCCTCGCCAGGCTTTGAGTGGCTCCCAGTGGCTCAGGACACACCTGCTTCAAAGCTGCAATGTCTTGGCAGGGGCCTGACCACAGGGTGCCCCGTGTGGGCAAGGTGGGGGGGGGGAGTGGGGCTGACACCCTCACAAAAACCTTGAGGCCTGCTTTGCTTGGAAACCACACTCCCTGTTCAGTTTATTTGTACTACCTCCTTGCAGTTTGTTTACGCCCTGACACTGGCAGGAAATAGACTGTGTGCTTGTTCTCTGCCCACCACTTCCTCAAGTTGAAAGTGAATCTTCTCAGGTGAAAATCACAGCCTCTGTGCTTCCGCCTTGCCAAGTAGAACCGTGGGCTGCAATGTGGGAGCAGGAGGGAAAAGCCATCTGCAGGAGGGGCCTAGGTTTCCATGTTCCTCTATCACGGCCTTTGCTTGACTTGTTCTGGTTTCTTTCGTGGGATTGAAATCAACCTCTCCTTTGCACTGACATCACACACCTGCAGTCCCTGACTTCCTGACTTCTAAAGCAAGCAGGTCGCCTGCAAAGGGACACGCAGGGGTGAGTGTCCGGGGAGGTTTCTATTTCTGTCTGTGTGGAGGGAAACCTGGATTTGTTTAATAAACACAGAAAACCCTGCCCTGCCCAAGTCCTCAGGTGAACAGAGCCATCTCCGCATGGGCCTCACATGCTCCTCAGTCTTTTGTGTGAGAAGAGAAACCAAAGAGGTGAAAACCCAGGAGCGCAAGCCTGAGAGGAAGTGAGCGGATCTGCTGAGCTCAGAGCGCTGGGGTTGCGTTTAAGGCAGAAAGAGGGGTAGTGCCGGCCAGACGTGGGTGAGGGACCCTCTGTAAGAGCACAGAAGTCATCCCACTCTCCGCCTGCAAGGGCCGCATGGTTTTCCAGAGACGTTGATACTGAGCCTTGAATAATCAGAATTTTCTCAAACAAGGAAGGAAGGTTTTGCCAAAGAAAGGAAGAAAGGGCTTCCCAGATCGGAAATAACACGAGGAAACCACGGAAGGGATGGACGGGTCGGGAAGGAGGAGGGAGATCATTTGGACTCGGGGCCCAGGAAGGGACTGAGGAAAGTGGAAGGAGGAGGGATGGAGCCTAATGTTTGGGGCAGGTCCTCCAGGGCCTTGAATGCCAGGCTAAAAACTCTGGACTATATAGACCAGAGAAAGCGAGGCGCCATTCATTCATTCATCTGCTCATCCCTCACCTAACAAATATTTACTGAGCACTTAACATGTTTTAGGCATTGTGCCAGATGTCAGGAGTGCCATTCTGAGCAAAAGACACAGACTCCCTGCTGTCAGGGAGCTAACATTCTAGTAGGAGGAGACAATAAAGGCATAAATGTATAATATGTCAGGGCGATCAGGGCTAAGGGCAAAAACGAAGCAGGGAATGAACAGAGCGACGAGGTGTGGAGGCGCTATTGTGGCCACAGCGCAGGCCTGTCTGGAAGGGCACTTTCAGCCAAGACTGGAAAGATAAGAGAGAGCAAACCACACACACCTTTGGGGGAAGAGCGCTCCGGCCCTGGAAGCAGCATGTGCGGGCGTCCTGAGGTGGGAATGTGCGCCAGGTGTTGGCGAGAAAGCAAGCCCAGCGTGGGAAGGGCAGGGACAGCTAGGGAGAGAGCAAGGGAGATGAAATCAGAGGCCTGCAGGTGGGTAGGCCAGGGAGGACCTCCAGGTCATGGTAAGGAGTTTGGGTCTTATCTGATGAGTGATCATGGAATCACTCTGGCTAGAGGGTGGGAACTTGACCAGAGGGACACTGAGGAGCTGGGGCAGGGCAGACACAGGAGATCAGTCAGGCTGGTGGTCTAGTGGGGGGAGTATGAGGAATGCCTCTTCTGGATGCTTCTATTTTCTCAGGGAAACCATGAGCAAGGTCATCAGCTGAGAGTGACGAGGCACGGAGGACACTGGAGCTACACTGCAGGCCAGAGGAGAGACATGTTGCCCAATAGCTATCCAGGCTGCACTGGGGACCCACTTGTGGTCTGAGCTCCTCAGTGAGACCAGTCAGTAAGTATGAGTGGTTTTTCCTCCCCAAGCTCAGCTACTGGTTAAATGCGAGATTTAACTAGAGTTGGGATTATGCCAAGGTCTCGCAAGGGTGAGGGAGAGGCGTGAGGGCATTGAGGATGACTGCGGTTGCCACGATTTTAACAATGGACCACGTAATCTAAACTGGATCAAATGGGAAGTGCGGGCATGAGGGGGTAAAGGAGGAGGGCCTGTTAAAAATAGTTTCAGGAAGCGGGGATGAATCCCTGAGTCAAGGGATAGAGAGATGGGAATGAATGTGAGATTCTGATGATGCTGGTGATTAGTCTGGAGGGAGGCGGGGGAGGGGCAAAGCCGATCCCAGAGCTTCTAGTTTGAGTGACTGGACATACCAGTAATTGGGATATACCCTATAGACGTTTTGGTTGGGAAGATAATAAATTCGCTTGTAGAACACAATGATTTTAAATTAAAACCCCGAAAGTTCAACTGCCTGTTGTATTTGAAAATAGTGATCAAGGTTATCCAAGGGTCAAACAAAACTCTTTGGAAGACCACAATATAGGCCTTAGCAAGTATGTGACAGTTCATCTGATCTCTGAGGAACACATCATTTTTATTTTGACATTTGGTGGCCTCTAGGGAACCAAGATCCAGTGGCAATCTCTTCTTGTGGTGGGGCTCACGGAGAGTCACAGTGACAAGGCTTACTCTTAAACTGGGGTTAAATTCCAGCTATACTATTTATGAGCTGACTTTGGACAAACTATTTATTCTCTCTGAATCTCACCTGTAAAATAAGGACAATAACACTGGCATCTCCCTGTCAGAGACATTATGAATGTTAAATAAAGTGATTTTTATAGGATGACTAGGCCATAACAAAAGTCTAATTCATGGTGGTTCCCTGTTTTTGTCCTTCTCTGCCCCATGTCTTAAACCTAAGGGACTCAGGTATCTATAATAATAAAAGCATAATATGCTAATTAGACCGGCCGTCCTTCCGGATGTCCTTCTGGATGACTGTCTGAACAAAGCTGGGGCTGCAAGGGAAGCCAGTGCCAGCAGCGGGGGAAGGAAGGCCTACTCTTGCACGAATTTCGTGCATTGGGCCTCTAGTTTTCACATAAGAGTTTTGGGTTTTGTTTTGTTTTTTTACTGTCTCTTAAGGTGAAATTTGCAAGCTGAAAGTGACCAGCAACATTAATACATTTTTGAGCACCACCTACATGCACTATCCCAGGTACCAATTTGAGGGCCCAAAACATGGAGATGACAAATTCATTGGGTCTTCCTGCTTGGGGAGATGTACTCCCATCAAAATTGTGCCCCAAGTCCACAACCACATAAATTAAGGCTCTTTCTGTCAAACATTTAAATGAGGATTTCCTGCAACACCAATATAAGAGAAAAAACCCCCACTGTATCTGTGTGTTAACCCCTATAAAATAGAAACTGATCTTGTGGAGGAAGAAGGAAATGAATCTGCGTTCACACCACATCCTGGTAGCAGTGACTGAAATTGACCATCGGCATCTTCTCGCGGCCCACCTGTCATCTTTACCCGGTGCCTTGGGCCAGAGGCGGTACCCTAAGAACGGCTGGCTGGATCAGACCCGAGGGCCTGTGTTGTCTGGGTGATGTGGGGTTGTAGACATTTGAGCCAGCAGTTAAAAGTCGGGCTTTACGACAGGAAAATTCAGGCTTCTCCGCTTGGCAAGAGTCCAGAGGAGCTTTGGGGAGCAGCTGGCCCCTCTGGGAAGGGCATGCTCCCTCAGGCGAGCCTCAGAGCCCTGCTGGCAGAACCACTTACACAGCGAATTCCCCGTGAAAAGGGGACGTGGGAAGCTGGTTCCCTCTGCCTTCTTCTCACTTTCCCTCTCTTCCCAAAGAATCGTGGCATGTGACAAGATGCAAAGAGAATTGTAGAGCAGACCTCGAACCCTTCAACAATACTTTTTGACCCCAGGTGACCGGTTCTCAGAACTGAAGGCCCCACAGAAGCCAGTTCTTTGAAAAGGGTCAGAGCCTCCACATTAACGAGGCGTCTGTTTAATTCTATGATTCAGTGACATCAGTGTGTTGCCAAATTGTCGCGCACTGTGGCCGCTCCCCTCTAATGAGAACCTTTATTTGTCTCTTAAATTGAATTAAACTCAACTCTCTTGACTCAGATGAATGACAGGCCAGAGTACTTAGAGAGCCCAGGAGAGAGACTTCCCATGTTCATCTGTGGCCTTAGAGGACCTGCAGGATTTTAAATGGCACTGGAATCCTAGCAACAGGAAAAAAAGGTTCTGTTCAAAAGAGGAAGGAGGGTTCCGTACACCACAAACCAATGAGCATAGCAGACTGCAGACATGCTTCCAGAATGGACTTTAAAGGGGAAAGGGCATTTCTGTCCCTGGAAGAAAAATGATTCATCGCTGTAACCAAGGTTGGGTTAACCAAGAACAAATCATGTCAGCCTTGCCCTCGCTTATTTATTCCACAGATTTATTAGTCTAGCCAGGGAAGGAAATGCACAACACAGGAGATCTTCATTGTTCAAAGATCACTGGCAGAGAAAAAGGCCACATAAATCAATCCACTTATAAAGGAAACCAAAATTTCACATGCAATAGTGAAAAAAGGCTTTTCCTGGGACTTTACCCTGAAGAACAAAACTTAAAATTGGGAAAATAAGCGACTTTTGTTGTATTTTAAAAACTGTTTAGTTGACAAATATTTACTGAGCATCTATTATGGGAGAGTCGCTGGCGAGGAAGATAAAGAAGTGGACAAATGAGACAAAATCCCTGTCCTCCTTGGGGGTTATAGTCTAAGGGAAAACGGTGGGGGGGGGGGAGTAAATACATAAACAAGCAAAATAGTTGTAGCTAGTGATACCAATAGTTGCTTTGAAGAAAAAAAAGTAAGATAACCAAACAAAGAAAGCTGAGGCAGAGAGGATCCTGCCTTAGATAGGAGGTGGAGAAGGCCTCTATGAATGTGACATTGGAGCTGAGATTTGATGATGAGAAGGCATCAGGCAGCCACACTTTAAAGGAACGTGTGATCTGGATAGCAGAGACCCTGAAGACAGAGCCAGCAGGACAGCCCACGAGATGGCCAGCGAGTGAGCAAGGGGGACAGTGTTGAAATGAGGTACGAGACTTCGGCACAAATCAGATTCTGTGGTGCCACGGGAAAGAGTTTGGATTTTTATGAATGGGATGAGAAGGCAATGGGAGGATTTAAGCTGAGGAATGACACAATCTGGTCCATACGTTTACAAGATGAGCATGGCTGCTCTGTAGAAATGGGATGGCCATGAAGGCAGAATGGGAGCAGGAACCCCAGGGAGGGGGCTGTCCCAGGGCCCCAGCCAGCCATGTGGCCACCTGGGCTAAGTGGTGGGGAGGAGATGGGGGTGGAGTCGATTCGGGATGTATTTTGAAGATAGACCCAACAAAACCTGCTATTCCATTAGAGGTGGGGATGGGTGGAGTCAGAGGCATCAAACATGACTACAGATTTTGACTCGAGAATGATACTGCCATTTACTGAGTGACGTAGGGAAGACTTGAGAAACAGGTGTGGAATCAAGAGGTGTGATTTTGGACACTTAAGTCTGAGAGCCTATGAAACGCTCAAATGGGCATGTCAAGTACAAAAATATACACCTGCCTAGCCAGGTGGCTTGGCCAGTTGGAGCACCATCCCATACACTGAAAGGCGGGTTCGATTCCTGGTCAGGGCACATAATCTAGGATTCCGGTTCAATCCCCAGTCAGGGCACATCTGGGAGGCAACCGATGGATGTTTCTCTCTCATATAGATACTTCTCTCTCTTTCCCTTCTCTCTCTAAAATCAATAAGCATATCCTCAGATGAGGATTTTTAAAAGTACACCCGAAGGCCAAGTCTACTGATATACATTTGAGCGTCAACTGCATGAGATGGTGTTTCAAGCCAAGGGACTGGATGGGATCACCTAGGAAAGGGCAAATGCTGAAGGGAAGAGAACCAGGACGAGGCTCTGGGCCACCAACATTCAGAGGTTGGGCCTTAGGCAAGAAGCCAGGTAAGAGCAGGGCCACCAGCTCACTCTAACAGTGGCAACCACCACCGCAAATATGATCAATCCACTATCACATTGGAGGGTTTGGGGGCATAGTCTTCGGATAAAATTACAGGATCATATAATATGAAATTATTCAATTATGATTTGACTTTCACAGCAAAATCATAAACAGTAAAACTTTGGCAAAAATATTTGAGGCATTTGTTATTTTTTCCCCTCGGAGGTTAACACCATTCTTCTATGCAGTGTCTTTCTGGCCTTCATCCTCACAGATTTTCTCAGGTCTAACACTGCCATTTCCTCATTTGTCAATGGCTTTGCCAATAATGAGGGCCGTTCCCCAAAACTGCTTTCCTAATCTTGAAATCTTGCCTATTTTGCAAGACCAACAATTTCACTTTGCCATCAATTTTTGTTATTTGTGTTGTACTTGCATTATGTTGTTGCAGCCTGACGACTCTAGAGAGAATAATGAACAAAGACTTTGGCCCAATAGACAGGTAGAAACTTGGTTGGTTGGTTTTTTAAATATATTTTTATTGATGTCAGAGAGGAAGGGAGAGGGAGAGAGAGATAAACATCAATGATGAGAGAGAATCATTGATTGGCTGCCTCCTGCATGCCCCTCATTGGGGATTGAGCCTGAAACCTGGGCATGTGCCCTGACTGGGAATCGAATCGTGACCTCCTGGCCCATAGGTCAATGCTCAACCAGTGGGCCACGCTGGCCAGGTGAAACTTGGTTTTAAAAGGAAGGTGTGTGTCGTCAGTTTATTAGTGATTTTAATTTTGTGTAATGACTGTTAGTTGCCCATAGTGGGCACATGGGTTGGCAGTCGGCATCTCAGGCCGGGGGCTCCTCTGAGACTAGGACCCAGAATTGCTCCTCTCCTCCCTCTCTGAGTGGCTTTTGCTTTCTCACAGCATGGTGCCTGGGTTCACAAAGAATAGGATACTTACTTTCTTTTTTAAAAAATATATTTTATTGATTTTTTACGGAGAGGAAGGGAGAGGGATAGAGAGCTAGAAACATCGACCAGCTGCCTCCTGCACACCCCCTACCGGGGATGTACCCGCAACCAATGTACATGCCCTTGACCGGAATCAAACCTGGGACCTTTCAGTCTGCAGACCAATGCTCTATCCACTGAGCCAAACCAGTTTCGGCAGGATACTTACTTTCTGGTCCTTTACAGAAAAACTTGCTGACCTCTGGGCTACGTCATGAGGTACCTGATAAATCTTGTTGAGGGATTTAAATTTTATTCTTGTTTGTTTGTTTGTTTGTTTGTTTTTAATCCTCACCCCAGGATATTTTTCCACTGATTTTTAGAGAGAGTGGAAGGGAGGGAGAGAGGCATTGAGAGAGAAACATGGATTGGTTGCCTCCTGCATGTGCCCTGAGCCTGCAACCAGGGCCTGTGCCTGGACCAGGAATGGAACTGTGACCTCCAGGTTCATAGGTTGATGCTCAACCCCTGAGCCACGCCTGCCGGGCTAGATTACAGGATATGAAGATTAAGTGCTCCCTTGAGGGTGCTTCCCAGGGGTCTGAAAAGAGGCATTTCAAAAATGTGTTAACCTAGATACACACACAAAATGGACAGGACTTGCTTCAAGCAAAGATAACCTTTCACTGGGGAAGTTACAGGCCTGAGGCATAACTACCCACCAGGACCTGCCCAGTTAGAAAAGTATGATCAGGCCACCCTGTGAGGTCACCTTCAGTGAGATTTACTATGGAGCCCCCCCCCCCCCCTTTTTTTTTGGTCAACTTCAGAAAATAGACAGCATTGAAGCCAGAGGCCAGGAAGCAGTATCTCCAGGGAGATGGTGAGGAGAGAGCCCTGGGCGAGGCTAAAGCCAGAAGCAATAGAGGCAGGGAAGTCAGTAAAAGAGCTTTAAGGAGTGGCTGGTAAGACAGACGGGAGCTGGGAAGCTGGTTTCAGAACCTGAAAAGGATATTTCAAGCTGGAAGGAGTGGTCCATGTGCTTACTGCCATACAGGTAAGTGACCATCGAATTCAGCGATTACAAAACCTCTCTGAACACTTGACCAGAGCAATTTCAGTGAGTAGGGGGACTCACCATAGGCCAGAGGGGTTTGAGGAAAACATTGGATGTTGGCAAATGGAGACAGAAAATCTATAGAGACCTCTTTTGAGTAGTGTTGCTGCAAAATTAATGGGTGAAAACCACGGAAGTCCACGGCAGGCTCAAGGCCTTTACAGTCTCTCTGGATCCTGAGAAGCTTTGACTCCATGAAGCACCTACTATGTGCCAGCTCATTACTTGTCTGCAACACTGATGAGAAATTTCTTCATGATGGTTCATTGGGAGGTTGGATGGGGCACAACAGAAATCCATACCAATAACTTACACACACACACACACACACACACACACACAGAGGCCAGCGTAGATGTCCAACCGGGTTCCCTCCATGGCGTAGGAAGACCTGCAAACCCCCCAAGCCAGCAGTTTCGTTTCTGCTGGGTGTGCACAGAGCTCTTCCTTCCACACTTTCCCAAGGAAGCGTGTTCATGCAAACCTCTGAAATTTGCTGCCAAATATAAAAGTGCGACCCAAAGACTAAGCAGATTTCTGTAATCAGGACACAAATGCATCTTGTAGAAGGCCACAAAGGAACATTTCTGTTTCACATGCTTGTTATTTTTTTCTAGAAAACATTTAGTTTCTCCTGACAAACATCTAGGGCAAAACATTCACACTCATGACTTATTGCTGTTTTTAAAATTTTAAAAAAATATTTTAATTGATTTAAAAAACCATATATATATAATTGATTATTGATTTCAGAGAGGAAGGGAGAGGTAGAGAGAGATAGAAACATCAATGATGAGAGAGAATCATTGATTGGCTGCCTCCTGCACGCCCCCCACTGGGGATTGAGCCCACAACCCGGGCATGTGCCCTTGACTGGAATCGAACCCAGGACCCTTCAGTCCACAGGCTGATGCTCTATCCACTGAGCCAAACCAGGTAGGGCTTAATTGATTTTTTAGAGAGAGAAAGGAAGAGGATAGAAAGGTAGAAACATCAATCAGCTGCCTCCTGTAACATCCCTTACAGGGGATAGAACCTGCAACCAAGGTAGATGCATTTGACCGGAATCGAACCCGGGACCCTTCAGTCCACGGGCCAATGCTCTATCCACTGAGCCAAACGAGTTAGGACTGTTTTTTAAATTTAATCACAGACTGGAAGGAAGACCTGGAGATCTTTTTTTTTTTTTTTAATCTACTTCTATTCCCTGATGATCTTCAAAGAGATGATCAGACTCGGAAGTCTGAGCTTTGAACCATTTGCAATCCTGTTTCGAGAGGTGCACGATGACCTGTTAGGTTGCCTGTCTTCCTGGGTCTATAAAATGGTGTATAGAAAACCATCCCAGGAGCCAGATTTCTGTCTGCCCAGGAGCTGGCTCAGCATCCATCTGCTCCTTACAAAGTTGTGTGGCTCTGAGCGAGTCCTTAGCCTCTGTGAGCCACGCTTGTTCATTTGTCAACTGGTGATAGACTAGATCTAATTTGCTGTTATGTATTAAATAAGCTAATGTAAGTAAAGGTCTGTGTATGTATTCTGAGTACAATAAATGGTAGCTTAGTGGCCCTGGCCGGGTAGCTCAATTTGTTAGAGCATCATCCCAATATGCCAAGGTGGGGGGCTCAATCCCTGGTCAGGGCACATAAGAGCATCAACCAATGAATGCATAAATAAGTGGAACAACAGATCGACAAATCAATGTTTCTCTCTTTCTCTTTCTCCCTTCCTTTTTCTCTCTCAAATCAATAAACAAAATTTTTTTTTTAAAGTGATCTTGGTGCTTTGGAAATCCTATAGTTGGCAGTAATTGTAAGCAAATAACTTCATGAGTCAGAGACTTCAGAAGGTCATCTGTTGACATGAAGTATCTCCCGTAAGTGACACCCCAGGGCTCCTTGCTAAGCCCCCAACCTTTCGTCTCCCTGTCCCCAAGTTCTCAGCAGTCATCTAGCCTTCTCTGGTTGCGCCAACAAGGAGAAACTTCTCCCTTGGCCTTCTCTAGTTTTGACATCATCACCATGGGAACAGCAGCGACTGCAGTCCTGGTTTGGACCAGTTTGAATGCTCCCCCAGCCTCAGCTTGCACAGGAGGGGAAGGTTCCCTCCCCAAGCCCCAGGCCTCTGGGTCGGCCCCCTGAAAGGCTGATGCAGCGTGAGAACGGGGCTGGGATGGCCATCTCTGTGGCCTGCCTCCAGCCAGTGGAGCACACCTCTGACAGGAACTCACAGGAGCCAGGAGGTCAGGCTCCGGTGAAGGGGTTCCCGGTGTTGGCCCTGACCGCCGGGTGTAAGCTGGCTGAGTATTCCATCTTCCTGATGCGAAGGAACAGCTGCAGAAGTTATATCAGGCCTTGGGGATATTTCCGTTTAAACAGATGTTGTTTGTGTCTTTTGAGGAGAGTAAGGAGGATAGCTTTTAATTGCCATACATGAATAGTAACCAATGCTTTCTGTGTCCTACACCAGGTCTCCTCAGCTTGTCTGGGTTTTAATATTTTTTATTGATTGATTGATTTTTTAGAGAGAGAGAGAGAGGAAGGGAGAGAGAAAGAGAGAGAGAGACATCAATTCGTTGTTCCACTTACTCATGCATTTGCTGATTGCTTCTTGCCTGTGCTCTGACCAGAGATCGAGCCCTCAACCTTGGTGTATCAGGATGATGCTCCAACCACCCGAGCTACTCAGCCGGCTTGTCTGAGATTTCAGCTGAGGCCCAGTGAACAGTCTCCATGCACACTGGCAGCACCCACCTTAAGCCTGTGGAATCCCTCAGGTTTTCCACATCAGGGTTTTGTTGAAGCTTTGGTAGTTCACTCAGCCCTCACACAAGCAGCCCGAAGCACGGAGAGGGGTGGGGAGCTAACACTCCCGGGACAACCCCCAACCACTGAGGGATGGAACGGCAGTGGAGAAAGCTTCGCTTCTAGCCTCTGGGTCTTCACAGGTACAATTCAGGGGGGCATTCGACCAGTCTTCAGAGGGGGCCCCAGCAAGAGTGAGCCCCATTGCCTGCAACAATAACCAGTGAATTAACACACCTTTTACTGGCTTCTCCCACTTCCTCTCCCCACTCCCCCACTTCTGCATTTCAGGTTCTCCTCCCAAAAAGATGACCTCTACCTGGCCTGTGTGGCTCAGTGGTTGAGCGTCGACCTATGAATCAGGAAGTCAAGGTTCAATTCCCGGTCAGGGCACATGCCCAGGTTGCGGGCTTGATCCCCAGTGTGGAGAGTGCAGGAGGCAGATGATCAATGATTCTCTCCCATCATTGATGTTTCTATCTCTCTCTCCCTCTTCCTTCCTCTCTGAAATCAATAAAAATATATCTAAAAATAAATGATTTGCCGAAACAGGTTTGGCTCAGTGGATAGAGCGTCGGCCTGCGGACTGAAAGGTCCCAGGTTCGATTCCGGTCAGGGGCATGTACCTTGGTTGCAGGCACATCCCCAGTAGGGAGTGTGCAGGAGGCGGCTGATCGATGTTTCTCTATCATCGATGTTTCTAACTCTCTATCCCTCTCTCTTCCTCTCTGTAAAAAATCATTAAAAATATCCACACTAATAAAAGAGAAATATGCAAATTGATTGTCACTTTGAGACACCCACCAGCCAATCAAGAGTGAGTATGCAAATGAACCCAACAAAGATGGAGGCGGCCCTGCCCCCCAGCTGCTCCAGGCCTCTGGGCAGCACACATGCAGGCACGGAGCTGACGGGGCGGGGTGGGATGCCTGCTATGAGGGGAGGGTGGGGGACGGAGGGAGCTATAGGAGCAGCGCTCCTGATGGAGCGAAGACTGAAGGCTCCAGGTGGAGTGAAGGCCTGAGTCCTGGGTGCCATAGGAAAACCGGTGCCGGCAGCCAGGGGAAGGAAGGCCTATTGCACGAATCTTCGGGCAACGGGCCTCTAGTATATATATAAAAAAATAAAAAAATAAAATAAATAAATTTCAAAAAAATAAAAATAAATGATTTTAAAAAAGGCAATCTGTGCCCAAGACCCAAGTCTCTGCCTGAGGTTTTATTCTGGGGAAAACCTAAACTAAGACAGGCATCAGCAAGCATGCTGGGAGGTTTCGTGCCTTTTGTTTTGCTTTGCTTTGTTGTTGAACATTCAGAAATAAAGCTGCTCCTTTGCTGAACAAGAACAAAGAGGGAACCTGCCCCTGTTGGGAAGGAGAGCTGTCCCCGAAGCCCAAGCAGTGGCAGCTCCGTCCTGGTCGTCCTCACACACCTGAGCCCTGAAGCCGACTGTGGGGAAGGCCAGGATCTGCCCACGGTTGGCGTCGGAATGGCCGAGCGACCCTGGGTGTGGACGTATTTCTTATTCCCAGACCCAGTGCTGTGAGCTGGAGGCGGCATGTGTGAATGGCAGAAGGATGTGTTGAGACAAAGGCACAAGTTCAAAGCAAATCGCGGCCGCCTGGGACGCCCACTGAGCTTCCAGAGCCGGAGAACCAGGGGGCAAGGCAGGCGTGAAGCAGGTGGAGTGCATTCGCTGCAGGAGCCGGGTGACGGCCAAGGCGGAAGCTTCCAGCCCTTCCCGGCGTGGTGTGAGGGGCCTGCATCTGCCACGGAACAATGCCCCACAATCCCTGCAGAGCTGACAGCCACACCTGGCCTGGCTGTGGGTCTCCCTGGGTGGGAGGAAAAGGAAAGGAAAGGAAGAGAAGGAGACGGGTACCCAGCAGCTGGGCCCAGTAAGGACACCTGCATCCCAAGGCCCAGTTTTAACCCAGGGAAAGGAAGAGTGGAACAAAAGGCCACCCTGAGCCAAGGGGGATTTCCAGCATCAACAATCACCTTCCTTCCTGCCGATTGTACGTGGCTGCATATTCTCATTGGGATGTGTGGGCGTACAGGCAAAATGCGGTTGTAGTATTTCTGGGGAAAGAAATACTTCTTCAGGTGCCGCAGCGGCAGAACCATTGTAATTCCACAAGGAACCCCGGTGGCCAGCTACCGTTGCCAAAGTTGCACAGGGAATACTGTAGAATAAATCAGATTCTCCTGCAATAGAGAGGGCCGATTAGAACCCGCCAATGAATTGGTAAATAAGAATATATCCTAAGAAACCCAAAACACCAATCAGAAAGGATATATGCACCCCATATGTTCATAGCAGCACAATTTACCATAGCTAAGATCTGGAAACAGCCCAAGTGCCCATCAGCAGATGAGTGGATAAAAAAGCTGCGGTACATCTACACCATGGAATACTATGCAGCAATGAAAAAGAAGGAACTCTTAGCATTTGCAACAGCATGGATGGACCTGGTGAGCATTATGCTAAGTGAAATAAGCCAGCCAGAGAAGGATAAATATCACATGATCTCACTCATTTGTGGACTATAATGAACAACATAAACTGATGAACAAAATAAATCCAGAGACATGGAACCATAGAACAGACTGATGCATTTCAGAGGGAAGATGAGGGTCAGGGTTAGTAGGGGGGAGAGATTAAACAGGAAACTTATATGCATATATATATATGCATAGCCCATGGACACAGAAAATAGTGTGGTTGAGGGCTTGGGAGGGGTGGGTGCAAGGTGGAAGGCGTCACTAGAAAAACAACGAAAGAACAAACAAAGTGGACATCTGTAATACCTTCAACAATAAGGATAAATTTTAAACAATAATCTTGACAATACTTCAGATGATTGTACTATCCAAAACTGGAGAAATTCTACCCTACTCCCAATGAAACCAAACCAAAAAGCCCACCTGAGGCCTCTCAAACGGGAGGTTTTTATCTGTGGCGCTGTAATTTCTAGATGGCTGTTGGTAGCTTTGGTTCAATGATCGTAATGATCAGATGGGCCTATCACTGTTGATCATCACAGCTGTTCTTTGGCCAGGACAGGATGCAGTTTCTTGATAAAGGACATACCCTTCATCTTGGCTGAAGTCCTAGCCTCATAATTCCCGGCCTCAGAGCGGCTCCTTTGCAATGTTAATTCCAGTCACTGCTAGATGTGCTGACCTTAGGGGTTTAACTGCCAAGACCCAAGAATGAAACACCCAGTACGATGCAAACCTCCTCAGCACCATGTGAAAATTTAATTTTTTCAGAAAGTGAGGATCACAGCCCTGACCAGTGTTCTCAGTGGTTAGAGTGTCAGCCCCTGCAACCGAAAGCTCACCAGTTCTATTCCCCGTCAAGGGCACGTACCTGGGTTGCAGGTCCGATAGGGGCACGTGCGGGGGGTGGGGGGGAGACAATTGACATGTCTCTCTCACACCGATGTTTCTCTCTCCCCCCACCCCCCACCCCCTGGTCCTTTCCACTCTCTAAAAATCAAGGGGAAAAATATCCTCAAGTGAGGATTAACAACATTAAAAAAAGTGAGGATCACAGCGGTGATTGCTTTTACAGAGTAATTCAACATATACCTTTACATGTTTGTTTCAATCAGCGGTAGATGTTTGCATGAAAATGATTCTCTTTGGATTATCATCACTGAGCAGGAAACCTCTAGGCCTGTGCTATCCAATACAATAGCCACCTGTGGTTTCTGAGCCAGTCTGAAAATGTAGCCAGTCTGACTTGGGGTGCGCTGTAAGTATGACATCAGGCTGAGGATTTAGCATAAACAAAGAATGTAAAACATCTCATTAGTAATTTTTTAGATTGATTGCATGCTGAAATTATAATATTTTAGACATATTGAGTTAAAGAAAATATATTACCAAAAATTTTTGTCACCTGTTTCTTTTCTTTCTTTTTTGGGAGAGAGAGAGAGAGAGAGAGAGAGAGAGAGAGAGAGATTGGTTGGTTGCCTCCTGTATATGCCCCGATGGGATATCCATTCTGCCACCTTTCGGTGTACAGGATGAGGCTCCAACCAACTGAGCCACACCAGCCAAGGCTCTTTTTATGCTTTAACTAGAGGCCTAGTGCATGAATTTGTGCACCAGTGGGGTCCCTCTGCCTGTCCTGCAGGATCGGGCTGAAACCAGCTCTCCAACATCCCCTGAGGGGTCCTGGATTGCAAGAGGGCACAGGCCAGGCCAAGGGACCCCAGCAGTGCATGATTGGGGCCGGAAGGGATGCCGGAGGTTGGCCAGCCAGGGAGGGACCACGGGAGGGCTCCAGGGTGTGTCCAGCCCGTCTTGCTCAGTCCCAATCAGCCAGGCCCCAGCAGCAAGCTCACCTACTGGTTGGAGCATCTTCTCCCTGGTGGTCAGTGCACGTCATAGTGAGCGGTTGAGCAGCCTTAGCATATCATTAGCATATTACACTTTGACTGGTTGAATGAACAACCGGACACTTAGCATATTAGGCTTTTATTATATAGGATATGTCTACTAGAAAATTGGGAAGTACACATGTGTGGCTCCCACTGAATGTCTATTGAACAGCACAGCTGTAGCTGGTCCACTCAGCAGAGGTTTGGGCAAGCGCTTGGAAGGGGCTCAGGAGGCCTGTCTTGCAGTTCCAGCAAAGCAAGAGCAGTATTCCCCCTGGGAGCGTGTGTTTGGGGAGGTCCATTTGTGGGGGCTGCTAGGGGTAACTTGGGAGGGAGGTGCTACAACCCTTCCAGCCGCAGTGAGCTTTTCTGTCCCACAGTAACTGGAAACTGTTTTCTGACCTTTCCTTGCATTTCAGAAATGGTGTGGAGCGTACAACTCCCAGTGCCTCTCCTCCCAGTGCCTCTCCGTTGCCCCGTCAAACAGCTTTGTTGTGTAATTTCCATATCATACGATTCATAGTTCCATGAGTTTTCCTACATTTACATAATTGTGCAACCATCACCGTAATTCAGTTCCAGGACAATTTCATCACCCCAAACATTTTCCTCATGCTTGTTCAGACTCACTCTCTGTTCCCAGCAACCGCTAGGAAACCTCTGATCTGCTTTCTAGGTCTATGGTTTTGCCTTTTTTTTTTTTAAGAATTTCATGTAAATGGGTTCATACATGTGGCCTTTGTGCCTGGCTTCTTTCACTTGCGTTTCGCCTGCTGGTCCCAATTTCTCAGCCTACTTTTAGAGGAAACAAAACTGGGTGGAAGGAAATTTGGGAAATTCCTCAGGAACTCGGTCTGAGCTCAGAAAAGGTGCCAAGGACAGCTAAAAGCACACTGAAAGGTCATGACACATTGCCCTTGCTTCTAGGAGGCTGCTGATCTCTTTCCTCCTATTTTACAAAGAAAATGGGCCGTGTTGGCAAAACAGTACTCATTTTCCCATTTTACCTTCCTGTTCTTGTCTACAAACTTACATATTTGACACACTATTGTCCTGACAGTGTAGATTAAAATGTGCTATTCCATGCTCTCGTTGATTTGTCTCAGTGGATAAAGCATCAGCCTGTGGACTGAAGGGTCCTGGGTTCCATTCTGGTCAAGGGCACATGCCTGAGTTGCGGGCTTGATCCCCAGTATGGAGCATGCAGGAGGCAGCCAACCAATAATTCTCTCTCATTATTGATGTTTCTATCTCTCTCCCTCTCTCTTCCTCTCTGAAAATAATAAAAATCTATTTTAAAATAAATAAAATGTGCTATTCCATATTTCCTTTCCTTTACTATTTTTTGTTTCATGTAGTCAATGGCATTTATTTTATTTTTAATGTATTTTTATTGTTGATGATATTACAGATATCTCCCGTTCCCCCCACCCCCTCTTTCCCTCCTCATCCCAGCCCCTCCTCACCACCCGGTCTTCACTACTCTATTGCCCGTGTCCACAGGCTATGTATATATCCCTTTCTTTACTATTTAGTACTTTTAAAAATGATGATAAATTTTCTCTCTGGCATCCATACTCTCTCACCTGAAAACTGAGCAGATATAACTGCTTTACATGGAATTTAACACTGACAATCATTCATTCATCCAACGCAGTGCAAGCTATTACAGCTCTACTTACATTGAAATCTAACCAGATGAATCTAACATCCCACGGTCTTAAGACTTTGCATTGCAAGTCATGGTGTTGGTTTAATTAACAGACAACAGCAACAGAAAAACACTCCAGCAACTAATTTTTTTTTTTTGCTAATAAGCAGATACCGAAATAATGAAGATCTTCTGACACACCCCTCCCCAAATCACTGAGTTTACCCATAATAACGTGGACTTTGAAGAGTGGGTGGTTAGCATTTCTGATAAACACACTTGGAAAGACTAAGTCACACACAAGTTGCTACAGGAACCACCCGTGAAAATCACAGACTATGACAGGTTTGGACGTGGAGGGGGAAGTTGAAAGATTCAGGCTGGTCAGACCCCTTCTAGGCACATTTTTAATCAAATGAAGTCACAACGAATGTTTCACGTCTCTCGTGCTTTTTATGGACAGAGGTGTTGCACTTGCCCATCCTCGCTGAAGCAGACACTGTCCGGGCCGCACCTGTGGTCCCCTGGGGCTTTAGAAGACAATTCCTGTGCACACTGGCCTTCTCCCTCAGGCACCTGTGTCTCGCTGCCTGGGAGTTTTTTCTGTCACAGCAGCTAGCTGAGCCCACAAACAAGACCAGCCCCAAAACAAGACCAGGGCGGCACTCAAGAGATGAGGGCTAGGAGCTGGTGGATCCGTCTGATAGGGGCAGAAATAGAATACTGGGAACCAGCTAGAATTGTAAGGAATATTAATCACGCTCTGTTAACCAGGATTGTTTTACTCTGATTAAAGAAGGCGCATTCTAAAGGGGACCTGGGAGCGCACCTGGAAATGCAGCCCACCCTCCCCACCAGAGAGCTGACTATTATCATGGAAAGATTAACAATCGTGTTGCATTAACAACCTTGTCGCCAGCCCTTTGAAGACCCCAGCCCTTGCATATCACTAAGCCCTTTGAAGATCCCCAGCCCTTTGCATGCCTGTAAACTGCCCATTTGCCCTTTTTGCCTACTTCGCAGGTAATCTTTGTCCTTCTACCCAATATAAGCAGCTGGCTTATGGTGGGGGGCGGAGCAGATTTTTGTGGGTGACCTGCTGCTCTCCCATGCTGCCGGCAGTATTGGAATAAATGCTCATGTATGATTTAACCCTGTCTCTGCTGAATTGGCTCAAGTAGTGACCTGCACTACTTGATTGTCTGGTTACAAGTCCACCAGCTCCCACACCCCAGGCGGGGCAGTGGAGGTGTGTCCGCATAGCCTCTCGGCATAGCTGGCCTGAGGCCCAGTTGTCCTCAGAGGGAGCCTCTCATTAACTTACCCCTTGTGGCTTTTCTCTCTTCCCTATCTCACTTCCCCACTTTGCTTCCTGGGATCACTTCCCAAATATATACTCCTTGCCCCAACTAAGACATCTACCAAAATTTTAGGTAAGTATAGACTTTGAAGGGGTTTTATTACTACTTTTTGGCAGAAATTTCTGGGTCTTTTTTTTTTTTTTAGCCTTGTCAAAACAAGGCCACCAAAAATTTGGTTGCCTCCTCCCAAAAAATGGGGGAGAGAGAGAGAGAAGATCTGGATCATTCTTAAGAAGACCTAGAGAAAAGAAACCAAAATGATGTGAGTTGTACCAAATGGTGGATCTGCACTCAAGTAGTCTCACCGGGGTTATCGTGACTCATGAATTATGTTGCAAATACACTGCAGCTGGACTATGGGCCAGGGAGTTGGACTCTGTGCTAAAGCTTCACACACATGAACTGATTTAATCCTCACAAGACCCCCAGGAGGTGACTAGTATGATTGCCCTCGGTTTACAGAGGAGGAGACGGGGAGGTTAAAGCAATGTGGCCCAAGTCAGCTGGAAAAGGCAGAGTCAGGATTCCAGCCCAGACAGCTGGTTCCGGCTTCTCAGAGCAGAGCCTCTGACAGCCCTGAGCGTGTGAGGGGCCTGTGATGAATGCTCGCTGGATTTGGCAGATACTACACGCAGAGAAAGGAAAGATGGTCTGCATAATGTTTGAAGACTTTGAGCCATGAACCTCTGTGGGGTCTGCTGAAGTCCATGGAGTCTTTCCCAGAATAATGTATTTTTAAAAAATATATGTTTTTATTGATTTTTTAGAGAGAGAGAGAGAGAGGAAGGGAGGGGAGAGAGAGACAGAAACATCGATGAGAGAGAAACATCAAAATCGACTGGCTGCCTCTTGTAATCCCCCTTTTGGGGATTGAGCATGTGATCCGGGCAGGCACCCACCCTGACCAGGAATCGAACCAGTGACCTCTTCGTGCGTGGGTTGATGTTCAAACAACTGAGCCACACTGGCCAGGCCCAGAATATTGTTTTTAAGTGCATAAATACATGGAAAGACAAAGGGAAATAGTTACACTGAAATGCATTTATAAAAGCGCTACCAAAAATTGTGATATATTTATCATTCATCTATGGCGGCAGCTACACATTGGAATGGGCTTCCTAATATTAGCGTCAATTTCACTGAGACAGGAATGGGCTGAGCTGCCCACGTGGCTGGCTGGTTTCAGCAGAGACATCAGTGGTTGGCTTCAGAAAACTGAACTCAAGACCTCTTCCCTCCAAGTCACCCTTTTCCTTCATTAACTTTCTAAAACACAGGTTTGATTGTACTTCTCACCAGTTCTAAACCTTTCAGCGCCCACTCTCTGTTGTCCCCAGAGTCAAGTCCAGGATGCCCAGGAGAGCATTCCAGGCCTGTGTGAGCCGACAACAATCTGTGGGTGCAGGTGCTCAGCTGAGGCACTGAAGGGCTCCTTCTTCTGACCCCGAGCTGAGGGCTCCATTTTGTTGACTTTGATTCCAAGTCCCAGGAGAACCCTCCTCCCACCTCCCCCGGGCAGCTGGATGCTAAATACAGGGCATTGGGCAGGACTCTGCCTCCCAGTAAACAGTTCAGATGAGTAATTATTCCACAGCCTATCCATTTTCTAATCTTTCTCCCAAGTTTTTCGGGGATGATTCATTCTGTGAAGTGAAACAGCTGGTTGGGCTTTTCCATGATGTCCTTTTGTGTTTGTTATTGTTTCCATGATTCTTTTGTTGCTGCTGACACTTTATCATCCCTGACATGTGACTTCCTTCTTGTCCCAGCAGTCTTTTGTCTTTTGTCTCCTTTGATTAGGGGGAGGCCTCAGCCTGGGCCCCAGTCCTCCCTTCTATTTCAGCTTGATCTACTTTTTAAAACCATGTTTTTAATTGATTTTTAGAGAGGGGAAGGAAGAGGAAGAGAGAAAGAGAAACATCGATGTGAGAGCGAAACATCAACTAGGTGGCTCCTGCGCACCCCTTACCAGGGATAGAGCCTGCAACCCAGGCATGTTCCCCCACTGGGAATTGAACCGGCACCCTGGCGGTACAGGGGACTACACCCAACCAACGGAGCTGCACCGGCCAGGGCTGATCTACTTTAAAGTTTTTACTGTGGTGGGTGGAAAGAGCGTGGGTCTCTGAGTCCAGCGGAGCTGATTGGTCAGCTACTCATTGCTATACAATCGTGTGCAAATAGTATGACCTCTCCTAGCCTCATCAGTAAAAATGGGAACAAACATATCCATTTTCCAGGACTTTGTGAGAACTAAATGAGGATAGGTCTGTGGAAGGACTTTGCATAGTATCTGGCTCGGGGTGAATACTCAATATCGGTGAATTTTCGTTTCCTTCCTTCTACTAGAGAGAGAGTACCTAGTTCTGCGGCCTGAAAACCTGGGTTGGTGTCAGTGTCTAAAGAAGAGCCAGTCACAGCAAAACTTGCAGATGACCACTCCCCCCAGGGGGTAGGATCTGGGCCTTTTGCCTCAGTGTCAATAGCTCCTACCCAGCATGGG
Organism: Cnephaeus nilssonii; assembly: GCF_951640355.1. Classification (NCBI taxonomy): domain Eukaryota; kingdom Metazoa; phylum Chordata; class Mammalia; order Chiroptera; family Vespertilionidae; genus Cnephaeus; species Cnephaeus nilssonii. The sequence goes on along the minus strand of NC_137088.1, from coordinate 24,607,967 downwards.
GTGTGGCTTCTAGTAGGGATTCCACAAATGTCTGTTGAATGAAAGGATGAATAAATGGCCAAAGGAGTGAGTGAATACATTCTTCCAGAAGGATAAAGGATTTGAGAAGAATAAGTAATGCCAAATTAATCAAATAATTTGTAATATGTGAAGCATCTTCACAGATCTCTGACCCCCCCACCCCTCGGATGCTGTTGAGTAACAAGCTGGTCATGGAAGTCTGCACACTGCCTTGCGGGCAGTGCAGAGGGCGGCAGAGGCCTTGAGGAACTTAACCCTTTGCACTCGCTTGCTTTTTTCTCGATTCCTTTATTCTACTCGGGATTTAATTTTTTAAATACCCCAGATTTTACAAAGCGCGGCAGTAGAATAAAAAACTGGTTTCTTTTCATACAAACTTATTTATTTGGATTTTTTTATATTTCAAATTATTGATACATTCAAAGAGTAATTTTAATCTCGACATCCGAGTGCAAAAGGTTAAGCATCCCATAATGCAAGAGCAGGTGGGCGAAGCAAATCACTCACTTGCGAGAGTTGTTAGGGTAATCGGGAGACAGCAGCGAAGGCGTGACGAGGAGTTGCCTGGTAATTACTATTGTTTCAGCCTAAATACATGTGTGTGTGTTTTTCTGGCAAGTAATTGCTGTTTCTGGGTTGCAGCAGCAAGTCTGACGGTGGGGCTGTCTCAGAGGAATGACTTCAGATGACTACGCTCGGCTTTGCACCACCAGGTGGCCTGCCCTGTCACTGGCTCTGGCCTCAGCAGCGGCCTCCCAGCCTGCCTCCCGCTTCCCTGGTTGCTCCATCACAGTCCATTCTCCACACCTCCGCCACCGGGACCAGGACCTTTCCAAACCATGACTCAGATCTTATGAACCTCGCTACTTAACACTTCCCATTCCTACTTCCCTTAGGATAGAAAATCAATGCCTCACCCTGGCCCGTGTGGCTCAGTCGGTTGGGCATGGTCCCATGCACTGCAAGGTTGCCAGTTCAATTCCTGGTCCCAGAACATGCCTGGGTTGCAGGCTCTATCCCTGGTGAGGGGTGTGCAGGAGACAGCCAATTGATATTTTGCTCTCACATTGATGTTTCTCTCTCTTTCTTTCTCCTTCTTCCTTTCTCTCTCTCTCTAAAAATCAATATATATTCATATATATTTTTATTTAAATGTATATATTTTATTTAAATACTAGAGGCCTAGTGCACGAAATTCGTGCACTCAGGAAGGGTGGGCGTCCCTCAGCCCGACCTGTGCCATCTCACAGTCTGGGAGCCCTTGGGGGATGTCCACTGATGGCTTAGGCGGGGAGCAGACCTAAGCCAGCAGTTGGACATCCTTAGCACTGCCGTGGAGATGGGAGAGGCTCCTGCCACTGCTGCTGCACTTGCTAGCCATGAGCCCGGCTTCTGGCTGAGCGGCGCTCCCCCTGTGAGAACACACTGACCACCAGGGGCAGCTCCTGCGTTGAGTGTCTGCCCCCTGGTGGTCAGTGTGCATCATAGCAACCAGTCGTTCCACTGTTTGGCCAATTTGCATATTAGCCTTTTATTATATAGGATATATTTTATTAAAAATGCAATGCTTCTGTGCTTGGTACCCAGCCCCTGCCCTCGTCCGCCTCTCCATCGCCTCTCCCCACTGTGCTCCAGCCGCCCCAGCCCTCTCACCTGGCTCTTCAGACACACCAAGCCGATTCCCACTACACAGTCACCACACCCGCCCCCCTCAACCCCCTTCACAAGTCTGGCTCTTCCTCCTCACTCAGCGCTCAGATCCGTTCATTCCCCAGAGGGTCCTTCCCTGACTTTCTGAGCTGCAATAGCTCTCTCCCTTCCTCTCTGTCTCTCTCCACTCTTATTTCTTCATGTTACTTAGGACTCCCTAAAATCACCTTATTCATTCGTTTATTTAGGGCTCTTTTTGTCAAATTTTCCTTCCCCTGATGGAATATAGGGCTCAAGGGTTTATATCCATCTGGTTCACCACTCTATCCTTAGCACAAAGTAGCCATAATAGGTGCTCGATAACTATCTGTTAGGTGAATAAGTAAAATCAAGTCTGTCGCACTAAGCATAAACAAGCTCATGGAGCAGAATCTCTGTCAACTTCCCAGCATCCTTTGCTAGAAGATGGGGGTGGCATCATTCCTGCGAGGTGGAGAGAGTGTTGGGAGGAGGCGCCCACAGGCTGCCACAGTCCTCCCAGGAGCACAACCTCACACACACAATTGTGCCCAGCAGTTCTTTGGGAATTCCTGAAGCCACCTGATAACCCTGACGCTGCTGCTGAACCCACTGCTCCAGAATCCTAGTCCCGTGGTCGGCAAACTGTGGCTCTTTGGCCCCTTGAGTGTGGCTCTTCCACAAAATACCACGGCCTGGGTGAGTCTATTTTGAAGAAGTGGCGTTAGAAGAAGTTTAAGTTTTAAAAATTTGGCTCTCAAAAGAAATTTCAATTGTTGTACTGTTGATATTTGGCTCTGTTGACTAATGAGTTTGCCGACCACTGTCCTAGTCCAAGGCCCAGAAAACGAATTTGTGTGGTATCTGTCATCATAGCTGACCTGAAGACCGATCTGGATTCCCGTACTCATCGGTCCTCTTTTGTTAAGAATAATGGTGGAGTTCAGGAATAGTTCAGTAGCAGTGAACATGGACTCTGGATAGCCAAACAAAATGGGAATTGGCTGGAAAGCTATCAGAGCTCGCAGTTCTGAGAAGGGGGGACTGGCATGATCAAGCCAAGGAAGTAAGGAAACGCAGGGCAGAGTAGGTGAACGACGGGGACACGGAGGCAAGCCAAGAATGTCACAGGGGCAGGAAACGCAGCCTGTTTCCAGGCACATGAGGTGGGCCCCGGCCTTCTCTCTTCCGTTCCTTTCAGGACTGAGAAAGGGCACCCTTGTCTGAAGCAGGATATGCACAGATTAAGGAAACAGCATCCCTGCCAGCTCTGCCTGTTGAAAATGAAGAGGTGACGGTAACATCTTCGTCATCCGCCTGCAAAGGACCTGATCAGACCGAGGCCAACACCAAAGGGCAACGTGGCCCCAGCAAGTCTGGGCTGGGCCGGACCTGGCAGCAAAGCCGGTGTCACAGATGCCTCGGGGACCAGCAGGTCAGGAAACTGTGTGAAGCCAGCTGGTGCAGGACGACCAGGGACGCTTCCTGTGCCAAAGTGGAGATCTTAGGTGCCCCACCCTAAATGTATTTGTGATGTGATAATATGGTTTCTCGGCCCTGGCTGGGTAGCTCAGTTTGTTAGAGCATCATCCCGATACACCAAGGTTGCGGGTTCAATCCCCAGTCAGGGCACATATAGGAAGTAACCAATGAATGCATAAATAAGTGGAACAACAAATCAATGCTTCTCTCTCTCAAAATCAATAAATAAAATTTTAAAAAAAGATAATGTGGTTTCTCTTCCTTAATGTATTGAGGGAATGGATTCGTTGGTGCCTTGCCTAACTTTTAATCAGCCTCTAGTAGAATGAGGCAGCCAGCTCTTACCAGCTTCTGAGAGCCAATTGGTTGGATTCAGGAATTTTCAAGCTGGTTGAGATCATTCATGTTGGTAGCTTACAATTAGCACCATCCTTTGCTAGAAGCAAAATTAGGTTCAAATTAACTACGTTTAAAATTAGTCATGGTGGGAGTATTTACACCACAGGAATTGACAAATGTGACAAATCAGGTCTTTTTTGTTAAACCAGCAGCACACTACTGCTTGTGTTCCTGAAATTAACTGTGCTTGGTCTTATTATATTATTTTTTATCATTACTGGAATTTATTTATTTTATTTATTTATTTATTTATTTATTTATTTTTAGAGAGAAAGTAAGGGGAGAGAGAGAGAGAGAGAGGAGAAACATTGATGTAGGAGAGAAATGTCAACCAGCTGCCTCCTGTACGCACGCACCTGACCTGGGATCGAACCACAATGTTTTGATATATGGGATGATGCTCCAACTAACTGAGCAACCCGGCCAGGGCACTGGATTTTATTTTTAATCATAAATTAGATTAGTCTTTAGGGTGTTTTTATTATCCTTTGGAAGGGTACATTCTTTGCCAGCTCTATTTCTTAAAGCTTTCCATATTTTTTGATGGCCTAGTTTAAATCTTTGATTCTTAATCACCTGGAGAGTCTTTTTCATTGAAGTGCCCACACCATGCACCTGATCAATCATCAGAATCTCAGGGTGGGATTCTCATGCCAGTATTTTTTAAAAACCCTGATAATTCCAAAGTCCAGCCATGGTTGAGAATCACTGCCCTAGCCTAGTGCTTCTTAAAAGTTCATGCACACACAAATCACTTAGGGAGCTTGTGAAAATTCAAGGTCTAATTCAGTAGGTCTGGGTGGGGACCTGAGCTTCTGCATTTCCAGCAAACTCCCAGTGATGCTGTGCCGGTCCATGGACCACACTCTGAGTAGCAAGGATTTGAATAACATTGTAATTATCTGTATCTAAAAGGTTAGAGAGAATTCAGTTATGCAGCCATTTTCACTTTGATGCCTTTTCAACATCAAATCTCATTATCTTTCTAATAATCTTGTCTATAGCAATTGGTTTATCTAAATTTTCCATTTTCTCCTATGCCAATTTTGGTATTTTGCATTTTGAGAGAAATCTAGGTGTTTTTTCCCTAAGTTTTCAAATTTATTGACATTTAGTAGTCTCATACTATTACTTTAAACACTCTTGTATCTATAACGATTGAAATCCAAAAATGTAAAAAATAGTAAGCCAATCAACCAATTATCTGTGTGCTCAGACTAATCCTAGTCTTCCAATTTGCAACCCAACCCCATTCTCCCCCCCACACACACCCAATTATTCCAGTAATTTCTCTGGCTTTTGAGTTGTCACTGACTCCAAACAATTCTGTGATGCTATATTACTGAGGAGGTCATCTCAGAAACAGTTTCAGAGCTGAACTATGCTTAACAATCATGTAATTCAATATCGTTATTTTACAGATGGTTAAGCTAAGGCCCAGAGAGGCAGATGACTTACCCACGAGTCGTAAAAAGGTTAAGATTAGAACCGGGGACATCCAGGAACCCAATCAGGACAGAGATATGTCACCTCTATATCCCTAACATAGTTTCCACAATTCAACTGTTCAAGAGCGGTCCCCAATGTGGATGATGAATAAGGCACAGTGTTCATCTGGCACCCAAGGCCTTCTATAGTCAGACCACTTTTGTGATGTTCACAGCTTTTTCCCATGATCCCAAGAGGAAAGTGATGCTATTAAGGAACCAATGATTGGAACCCTGTGTTGTTGTTTTTTTGTTTGGTGTTTACATCCACACTGTTGGCACAGCCTTTGTAGAAGACAGTATGATGGCTCCTCAAAAAAACTGAAAATAGAGTTACCACATGATCCAGAAATTCCACTTCTGGGTATGTACCTCCCCAAATTAAAAGCTGTCTCAAAGAGATATTTGCAGATCTCTGTTCATAGCAGCGTTGTTCACAATAGCTAAAACATGAAAGCAACCCATGTGTCCATCTACAGATGAATGGATGAGCAAAAAAGGTCTACACACGCAATGGAATATTATTCAGCCTTAAAAAGGAAGGAGATTCGGACATGCTCCGACATGGAGGCAGGATGGGGAGAGTAGTTTACCCAGGGCCCATGAGCATGCACTCATTTATCACCAGTGCACCTGGAGGGTTTCGGCCGCTGCCACCACCATTAACACGTTAAGCCTGTTTTGTCTTCCTTTCTATTTAGCCCACGACTTTCGATTTCACCAATATGCTGGCGGCACCAGTAACTGACGAGGTCCGGACGGAAAGTATAGTGTCAGTCACCGGTGACTGACAAGGTGCTTAACGTGTTAAATTCACTGCCTCTCACTGAACAGAGAGCCAAAGCCCACCTGATCCTGCTATGACACCTGCCATCCGAGCTCCTGGAGCCCTGTTACCCTGGCCACACTGCTGCCCCCACCTCAGTACCCACAAGGCAGAGCCCACAACCTACCACAGCTGCTGCTAAAAACAAAAACGGCTTTTCCTTCCTTCTGCCTTCCAACAACCTCACACAAGTGCTTTGCACTACCCGAACCTAACTGGCAAGGGAGTTAGGGAAATGCCGTTTCCTGGCTGCAGCCGCTGAGATGCAGAGGAGAATGGGGAAAGGCAGGAGTGAGGCTGAGCAGCCACAGACAATACCCAGGTACAGCTGCCAAGAGGAAGCAGTGAGGCCAGAACCCGCACCTGAAAGTCAAGTCTTGGAATTCAAACACATCTCACCCAGTGACAATCAGCAGCCCTGAGGAATCACGAATTCCACCTGGCTCGGCCCTTTGTCTCTGGTCTCCCATAAAAACTGCCTCAGGCAGAGGTAATGCTCCCCTCCTGGCCTGGGGGCGGGGGAGGGGGGTAGACGATGAAAGTTACTGAGCCCCCCAAAGGGAGATCTCTGAGCACTGAGTCCTCCGTTAAAGCAGAGACAGCCTGGAAACCAGAGGTCCCCTTCCATTCCCAGGTTAGGAGCTGTATTAGTCTGCTCAGGTTGCCACAACAAAGTACCACGGATTGGGCAGCTTAAACAACAGACATTTATTTTCTCACAGTCTAGAGGCTTGAAGTCCAAGATCAAGGTGCCAGCAGTCTGGTTTCTCTTGTGGCCTCTCTTCCTCATGTGCAGCCAGCCACCTTCTTGCTGTGTCCTCAACACGGGCTTTTCTCTGCATGCACATCCCCGCAGTTTCTTCTTGTAAGGACACTGGTCCTATTGGATTAAGGCCCACCTTTATGACATCATGTTAGCGTAATTACCTCCTTAAAGGCCCCGTCTTCAACACCCCCATCCCCTTAACTCCATAACTATGTGAGCTAGTTCCTTACAGTAAATCTGTGTGTGTGCACACGTGCGTGCACGTGCGTGTGTGTGTCTCCTATTGTTTCCTTGGAGAACTCAAACTAATAAACAGATCCTATGCAGGGAAATGAAAGCCCAAATCACACCTCTAAGGAGAAACATTAAAATTAAATCTTATTTTTACCTAATGGGAGAAAATTAAATATTAAAGAATATGATTTTTGTCAGAAAGGGTTGGGTTTTGGAGGGCCATAAAGCATTGTAATATTTAAGAATTTTTACTAAACCCCAAAGAACCAATTTTGCCCCTTCGGGAGACAATATTGCTCCCAGAGAGAATGCATACCTTTTAGAGAGATAACCCGTTGCATCCACAAAACAAGAATAAGTTGCAATTTATAAAATGAGCACTAAAAAAAATAAGAGTTCTAGGAATTGAAAAATCTGAAAATAGAAATTAAAAACTAAGTGAAAAGACTGTGAGTTAAATCTCCCAGAAAGCCAAATACTAAGAAAGAGATGGCAGAAAAGGAGAGAACAGATTGTAAAATTAGAGCATCAGCTCAGGAAGTTCAACATTTTAATAATAGTAAGAGTTCCAGGGTCTGGCCGGGTAGCTCAGGTGGTTAGACCGTCATCCTGTACCCCAAGGTTGCAGTTCGATCCTCAGTTAGGGTACAAACAAGAAGCAACCAAAGAATGCAGGAATAAGTGGAACAAATCGATGTTTCTCTTCTTTCCTCTCTTAAAAAAAAAAGAGTTCCAAAGAGAGAGAGTAAATGTGTGATGGTAGTGGTGGGGGATCATTAAATAATTTGAGCCAATTTCTCCAACTGAAGGATATGCATTTTCAAACTCATTGCAGCCATGAGGGCCCAGCTCAGATGACAGCACCCCCATGTAAGGCACCTCACCACGGTGCCAGAGCACTGGAACAGGAAGAATCATCTAAGACAACCACCCCCTTCCTCCTCGGAGGTGTCATCTAGCTCCTGGTGCTACAATCTCAAAAGTTGAAATGACATTTTTAGTAGATTTGTCACGAGGACTTTTGGAAAGAAGTTCTGAAGATACTAGCATACCTTTTATTTTTTTTGTAAAAGCAATATATGCTCATTATAGAAAATAGTATTTTCAGAAAAGTTTAAAGAAGAAAGAGTCTCAGCTGTAATTGAACAACCCTGAACTAAATACTGTAACCATTTTGGATTGGTTCCTTCCTGTGTGGGTACTTTTAAGAACCTATCAGCCTACCTATCCTTTTATAATATTTATTATTAAACATAATTGAAACCATTCCTATGTATAGTTTTAAATTCCTGCTTACTTATATAATGAGCATTTTTAAATTAAGTTTTCAAAAGTTTCAATGACTGTGCAAATATCCTAATTTATACTATAATCAACCTGTTTTTAGACATCTGAGCTGTAGCCACCTTTTCTATATATTTTTTGTTGTTGTTAATCCTTACCCGAGGATATTTTCCATGGATTTTTATTTATTTATTTATTTATTTGTTTATTTACTTATTATTTAAATATATTTATTGATTTCAGAGAGGAAGGAAAGAGGGAGAAATAAAAACATCAATGATGAGAGAGAACCATTGATCAGCTGCCTCCTGCACATCCCCCACTGGGGATCGAGCCTGCAACCCGGGCACATGCCCTTGACCGGAATAGAACCCTTCAGTCTGCAGTGCAGATGCTCTATCCACTGAGCCAAACTGGCTAGGGCTCCATTGATTTTTAGAGTGGAAGGGATAGGGAGAGACAGAGAAACATCGAGAGAGACACGTTGATTTGCTGCCTTTTGCAGGAGCCCCGACTAGGGCCAGGGATTGAGGCTGCAACTGTGGTATGTGCCCTTGATCAGAATCAAACCCAGGACCCTTCAGTCTGTGGGCTGATGCTCTAACCACTGAGCAAAACCAGCCAGGGCTGTATCCACCTTTTCATTGTTCTAAATAGCACTGTGATAAAATCTTTGTATAAATACCTCTGGCTATTTCCTTAAATAGGATTCTTAAACATGGGATTACAGATTAAAGATTATGTATAGATTTATGGAATTTGCCTCACGATGCCTACTTGAATTCTGGTCCTGTGCTATTTAATGTAGTAGCCAGTTAGCCACATGTAGCTATAGTTAAATTTAAGTGCAATTTAAAATCCGGCTCTACTGTTGCACAGACCACTAGTCTTAGTCCACAATAGCCATGTGGAGCCAGTGGCTACATATTGGACAATGAAGACAGAACATCTCCATCCTTTCAGAAAGTTCTAGAGGACAGCACTGTTTTAGAGAAATCATACTTTTTGTTACTCCATATCAGTCTCTCTATTCCTTTATCAGATTTAAATATTACCATTTCAAGCCTTATTTGACAAGCCAAAAAGGGAGTCTCCATTAAATTCATAATTGTTTCTAGTTAGAGGTGCCCATTTTGTTAGCAATTGTATTTACCTATGAATTCTCGTTTGCTAGTCCTGATGTTTTTCTTGTAGATCTAGATACCCTAAGGAGCTGTGCATCATGGTCTCACCTCCGGGCCATGCCCCACACAGGAGTATATGACACCTCCTACTGGAAAAATGTGGGAATATCCTTTCCAAAGGACGGTGACAGTTGTCCCACTGTGGTTTTCTGTAGTCTTCCTTCCCCTTTTTCATTCCTCTGGGGTTCTGGGGGTTTCTGTTTGGTCTCCTAGCTATTTTACTTTGTTATAGTGGCTGGGGCTGCTTCCCTACATTAGTATGTGCCCATGCTGTCCTGCCTCCCCAGCCTGTACTCATGCCAGTGATCCCACAGTACCCTGTGCCTAGTACCTATTGAACACTGTTTAATGAAATACTACACATTTGAGAAGGGCAGAAAGAAAAAGTTTTTTAAAAAAGCTAATTTTAACGGAACTTTTGGTTTCAGCAGAGCCTAGTAAAGTTTAAATATTTGCTCCCCAACATGTTTCTGCAAAACACTCTGGGTATTCATGATTTATTTCACAATTTTCCCTTCCTTGGTTGGCAACTGTGAAATAGGGATCAAGCGCTATCCAATGTAACTGAATAATGTGTGAGGCAATCAAGTATCCATGCTGCAGTCCCCTCTCTTGCTCTGCCTTAATCCTGAGCAATAATAAAAACAATTGCACAGAAACATTTAGGGATGTGGGAGGTGCCAAGGGATGCTTTATTTACCCTTGATTGATGCTTCCCTATGCGCCTCGGGTGGGGGCGTTGCAGAAACCTTCAGAGCCAACTGCCTTAAAATGTTGCCCAAATTTAGTTGAGAGCCAACTACTACCTTCAGTAGGCAAAGTAGGTTGAATGCTGGATAAAATATCCCTTGCTTTATCCCCTGTGAGGCCAACACTGATATTATGAGCTAAAGTTGACCTAGAAAACACATTTGTGAGCATTTTCCTTCCTCTTCAATGACAATAAAAATGGACATGTGTAACTAAGATGGGAGTTGAGGCCAATGGACATAATGGGCATCTAGCGCCACCTTGTGGTGACACATCCAAATCCTGGGCCCTTTCAAGGACGCCACGATTTAAAAAATGACAGCCCTCTTGAAGAGGAGTTTGGATTTAATAACAATTATGGGAGAGGTCATTTTCTTGGAGAATACAAACTAACAGAAATAACTAGCACTTGACTGGAATTTTGTAGTAAATAAAGCACTCCCACGTGATTTAATCTTGACAGCAGTCCTGTGCTGTAGGTAGTAGGATCTCAGCCTCAGAGATGTGAAGACTGAGGCTCAGAGAAGTTGGAGACCTGAATTAGGCAAGTCCTAACTATACTCCCAATTCTATAATTTATTAATATTATATCACACAGTACATATAAAAAACTCACAAGGAATGCATAGCACTATATAGTATAGGGTATATACTGTGTGGTATAATACATAGCCTAGACTATAGAGTATATACAACATGATATATATGGTACTAAAGTACTTATGCTATTTTCTTTGTTGTTGTTGTTGTTTTTTAATCCTCACCCGAGGATATTTTTCCATTGATTTTTAGAGAGTGGGAGAGGGAAAGAGAAATATCTGTGTGAGAGAAACACATCAATTGGTTGCCTCCTGCATGAGCCCTGACCAGGGCGTAGGCTGGGGAAGAGCCTGCAACCAAGGTATGTGCCCTTGACCGGAATCAAACCCGGGACCCTTCGGTCTGCAGGCTGATGCTCTATCCACTGAGCCAACCCAGCTTGGGCTATGCTATTTTCTATAGTACTGCTAAGCAGCACTCACTACCTTCCTGGGGCTGTTTTCTGTCTGTGAAGATGTTCACTCTGTAAGGCCCATGAGCATCTATCCTATAGGTCCATCTTCTTTACAAGTTGATTTCAAAGAATAAAACACTGTAAAGGACAGACTCCATATTGGCTTTCACCTAGTGTAGCCATCTTCCAGCCTTCAAAAGAAGGGGAGAGAATATATACAGCAACAGACCAGCAAGAGAAGATAGTTCCTCTTGCTTCCCCTGCTCCATAGGCCCCTCCTAGAAAGTCAAGGACAGGTGGCAGTTAGAAAGTCCAGCAAGCACCCTGCCTGAGACCCACTGCCAGGAGGACTTATTCCAATTGCGCAGAAAGCTATGACTATTACCCAGCCCCTCCCACTGAGACCCCTCCTCTTCAGATGTGGTTGGGGTTTAAGGCCCTGGATTGCTGCATGTATAGTCCAGTCAATATGTTCAAGACAAATGCTCTCATAAACAGCTTCCTCCAAAAAGTGAAACACAAGGGCTTCCAGGATCACCTTTAGTTAGCAGGCCAAAAGAACTTGGATTATATTTCATACAGTAAGTCATTATATGAGAATGTTTGGGAACAGGTCAGCAGACCCATTTCAGGATTTTCCCCTATTCTACCAAATACTAGCTATGTGATTTTGGCCATGTCAGTCATTTACTTCCTAACCACTATTTCCTCATTTCCCAACAGGGAGGTGGGACAGATCACCCACCACATTTCTGGAGAAACTGCATTGGGCAGATGAGGGGAGAGGAGGGCCGAGGTGGTGGCCTTCCCTTCTCTCCCTTGGGGTAGTGTGGCAAGGACTGGCCCAATCATAGAGGCCTTAAGAATTAGGTAGGAAGACCCGGCCAGATAGCTCCAGTTGGTCAGAGTGTTGTCCTGATAACCCAAGGTTGTGGGTTTGATCCCTGGTCAGGGCACATACAGGAATCAACCAATGAATGCATAAATAAGTGGAACATCAAATCCATGTCTCCCCCCGACCCTTTTCTCTCTAAAATCAATAAATTAAAATTTTAAAAATTAGGCCGGGAGCCACAGTGGGTTCTTAAGACACAGCTAAGTGGCATTTGTGGAGCACTGGTCTTGAAGAGACACATAAGTGAACTGAAGCGGAGAAAAATGAGCAAATAAAAGACACCAGAAAAAGAGAAGAAAAAGAACAAACCTTCAGGCTAAAAATACACATGGATGTGTTATTTTGCTCTGTTTGGCCTAATTTTTTCTATGGGGTTGTTGGACATGCTGCGCATGTCACTCACATGAGTAACATAAGAATAACAAAGATCTCTAAGTTATAGTGGGTCCTTAAGCTTTCCTACAGGGACTTCTACAGTTGGACGACATGATTAAATTACATCATAGGACTTTACTTTTCAGGCCTTGCAATTTTATTTGCTTTTGCATTTCTATAATACATTCTCTCTCTCTCTCTCTCTCTTCTCTCTCTCTCTCTCTCTCTCTCTCTCTCTCTCTCTCTCTCTCTCACACACACACACACACACACACACACACACACTCTCCTTTTGTGTTGTTGTTTTTTTACTTTTTAATACAAAAGTTATACATACTCATTGAAGAAGTTAAATACAAAGATATAGAAAATAAAAAGAATGACATTAAACATTCCTCTACAAGGGGAGGCATAAAAGTCAACCTTGTGCAAGAAAGGTCAGGACGTGTGACCCAGGCCCAGGGTCACAGGAGTTGGGTTCTTTGGAGACTTTCGGAATTTGCTCTGAAGGAAAACTCTTGGCACACACAGACCTTCTTTTTTGTTCACCGTCTCACGAAACACATACTCGTTCACCACTTCTTCATAACCCGAGTCCGTAAAGAGCTGAGCCAGGAATTCTGTAAGACAGCAGATCAACAATGCCCGGTGCTGGTGTCACTACCTATGCTTTGTGGAGGGGTAAGGACTCCTCCTAAGGGCTGCAGGGCTGAGACAGATATTTAAAATGTAATGAAAACTTCAACATGAAAATTTAAAGGTTTTGTTTTGTGAAGTAACACATTCCTACTTCTCTTCATCTTACACCCAAATAGAAACCCCCCCAATAAAAATGTAATCAGGGAAAAAAAGTTTAAGGACAACCTGGACTATGCCCACCTTGCCCTATTATGAGTCCCCAAATGCAAAAGTCTGAGTAAAAAGAACAAAATTCCAAACTGGCTGTATTAATACAAAGTGTGCATGTGTTCAATTTGTTTAGATCAAGCACCTCATCGATCCTAATAGGAAGGAGGAAAATCTGTGACCAGTGTGGGGGAAAGAAATCATCTGGTGGTGGTATTCCCCACAGAAAGGAAAATTTAACCCAAATAACATATCACTACATGTTAAATGAAACAGTAACATTACAACACATTTTAATTTTCAACTGACATTTTCTCTGATTCTGCAGTTTGAATGGTATTCATTCATTTTTTGTTTAGAATCCAAAAGAATATTTTATTTCAAGAAATACAAATGTTCGTAAAAAACAGAGCTTAAGAAGGTAATTTATCTTATGGTCCATTATTAAATAGGTTTAAAACTCATGTTCAAAATGCCCAAAAGACTAAAATAACACTTAGTGTTTGGATGTTTTTAATTTAAATATGACCCTTTAAGGACCCCTCTATAGCAAAATTGTGCATTTAAATACAGAGCCAATCACTTTTATAGAAAAATGTTTTTCCGTGACTGGGAGAGTAATCACAAGGCAATATGCTGTCCTGTTTCTTTACTTTTGACTGAACAAAGCAAAGAAGACCCTGAGTTGGCCCTCCCTTTCCAGCACAGTTCCTGGTAGGGTATCCACGTGGCACGCCAGCCTGTCTGTTAACCCAGGTCAACCAGACACCATCACCAGAGGAGGCCTGTGAGCTCACCACAGCCAGGGGCTGTGTCTGTCATCCAGGTTCTAGGTAAGGGGCACGTGTCAGAGAGCTTGTTCCAGGGTCTTGGACATGCGTGCTAATAAGTACAGCCATCCCCATCCCAACCAGTAACACAGTATAAAGCAATCAAGTAAACACAAATAAAGACAGAGTCCAGTAATCTTACCGTCAGTAAAAAAATACGATCTGGTTCCATCTTGTCTAACATAAAAGTTTTCTCCAAGTTTGCTTCCAGCTTTAAACCTAAGCATGGCGTGATCATATAGCCCATAGTCACGAAACAGGACACTTTTGCCTGGTTTCAATACCTACGAAGCAAAAGCAGGCTGCATATAATTCTGGGGCTCTAAATAAAGCTTTATAGAGATGGATTCAAGCTAAAATAAAACCTGATTAATTCAGAGATGAAATTAACTTACATTTATGATAATCAGGAAAGGGGTGAGACTGAAATCCCCATAATATGGAGGGGAAAGGGCCTGCTAATCTAAGGTGCAGCCAACCTGGCAGTATGCCCACAAAGGGACACTTCCTGAGCACTTACAAGAGCGCTCTGGAAGGTCCAGTGTCACACAATTAAAATGTCAAAGATATTAAACGAAACAGTCGTACCCTCATTAAGGCATGTTCTTCCAACATTTTATTAGCCATCTCCTAGCACATGACCCTGTAGTCAAACTATCACTTTTTAAAAAATATGTCATTTTGGCTTTTACTGATTCTGGCTGGTTTTCCTCATTCTAAGTCTCAGCTCTGGTTTCACTGTGCTACAACTATGGACAGCTTCCCCACCATGCTAATACCTGATATATGCCCAGCTCTGTACAGCTTACCTGACATTGTCTCACTGGATCTTAACCCAATTCTGAGAGGAAGGAAGGACTATGATTACTATCCTCACGTGAGATGAGGAAACACACATCAGAAGAGGTAAGTGATTTGCCTACGATAACACATCAGCTACTAAGTGCGGGGGGTCAAGACCCACACTTGGGTCAAAAGGCATCTGTTAGCCGTGTGTGTGTGTGTGTGTGGGGGGGGGTTTCATTCCAATGCCACTGACACTAATGACAAAAAAAGAGGGGCTATGAGGGGACGAGTAACTGAGCATTCTTCCCACACTGTGCTGCACTTCTCAATGTGAGGAGTGGATCAGGCAAGTGCAGGAGTGTAGGGAAGGGGTTCAATGTCAGGCCCAAGTGGGAACCCTCACTAAAGCCTTTCAGAGATAGGCATCACAGGGCAGATGTCTCAAAAATTGGAAAGCATGATCAGCAGGGAGTGGGTGTAACTGCTCCTATCTTACAAAGCAAGTAGCCATATGCTTTCAGGATGAAAAGAAAGTGGTACACACTGTAACACTTTTTATGTGAAAATTCTTTCAAACTGCATTAATATTACCAAATTAGAGTGGACTTCAAAGGGGGCACTAATTTTATTAACTCTTACTCTGACCCATCACATCAACAAGTAAGACATGATATATACTACCTATTATAATAGATATTTGACAGTTTGATGCACTTCTTCTTACTGAATAGAATATATTGTCCATAATACTTTCAAGTGTGCTAGCAGATTCATTTAGTAATTTCTTATCAATACTAGCATGCATTTTAACTATTGTCAGTAAAGAGGCTCCTGGATAAAAACATTCTTACCTTGGTCAAAAATGTTAAGTTTTAAAATGTGAATAATTGAGAGGGAAAAATTCTGAAAAAAATCAGCTCATATGAGAAAGACTTATTCTCCATTTCAGAAGGGAATGTTACACGGGACAGTGGAAAAAGCACTCACTCAGGAATTTGGAAATCTTGATTCATACATAGTTCTTCCATTAACTAGTTGAATGACCTTGAGCAAGTAATTTCATGCCTCTGTATATGTTTTCTCGTCTGTAAAATAATAATTATGATACTAATGCTTCCTTTAATCATGGCGCTGTATAGTTAAACAAGACATTTCTCAATGTTAGGTTCTTTTATTCCCCCAATAACTCCGAGAAGTGGGTAGGTTAGGTCTATTATACCCACTTTACAATAACTTAGGCTCAGAGTAAAATGATTTGCCTGAGTTTTCAAGGCAAGTTGGTGGCACAGGTAGAACAAAATCCAAATCTTCCAATGACAAATTTGGTCTACTTTTATTTCACCATTATATTCCAAAAATGAGGTAATTCAACTTAAAGATTTTCTCTCAGTTGAAAATTACGTGGTTTTTAAAATTTCTCTGGTGTTAACATCCTGGAGTAATTATATCTACCTTACAATAACTTCTGTAATTCTTTTAATATATTATTTTTTAAAAATTTTTCTTTTAATATATTCTTAATTAGAGGACTATATTTTCGGAAAGTAGTAAGTTTTGTTTCTTTCTCATCCTCAAATCTTGTCTTTTTGCGCTGACTAGGACCTCTGTATAATGATGAGAAGTATTGGTAGTGGGCACCCTCAGCCCCATAAAGTTCCTGATATTCCATATTCTGCCCTAACTGCTACCTAACACCTGAAGCCTCCATCAGTGAAACCACCAGTATCCGCAACATCTTCTGAATGTTCTCTTCATTCTTGTGCTCACAGAAACCTCACTGTCCCAATGACACTTTTCCCTGCAACCTCTCAAGTCATGGCTATGTTTTCTCCCACTGCCCTTGTACCACTGGGCTGGGAGACCTAGCTGGTTTCCTCCCTCGCTCCTCATTGCTACTTTCTGTGCATTCTCCTGTCTCCTCCCTGAAACCCCCAGCTCTGAATCTCTTATCATCAGATTATATCACCCATTTCCCTCAATGATACCAATGTCTATTAGTTCCATGGCCATATCCCTTCATTTCATGACGAATGTATCTTTGGGTTTACTCTCTTATTCTCAATACTATTCCATTCTTAATTCTGGTCAATTCAATACACACGTGCATTATCCTTCCAAATATGCTGGCTTCTTAATGATTTGAGCTTCTCTTTCAAAGATCCTGTCCTCCACCCTGCTTAACCCACTCACTCCCATGATAATGCCCCAAAGTTTTGTCAGTACTAAAGTGTATAACTTCCCCATATTCTCAAAGCCATCCAGGTCATTCTGTGACCATCCCCACCATCTTTTTAGTTCTCTCTCTAGTTCCCCGTCTTTAATAATCCTTCACCCTCACCCGGACTTTCAAATCAGGAGATCCTACTATCGCTTCCCTAATGTCCTCTCTTCCCTGTTTACCCAGCTTAAGTTCCATGCCCATTTATTGGTATGTGCTGGGTTCTCATCTGCTCAGATACCAGGAACAGGGAAAGGAAAGGTTAAGGAGAAAAAAAAAAAATAACCTTACAAAACCTCAGATGGCTAAAACCAAGGTGGCAATATCTGAATTTTTTATTTAAATATTGTTTTAAGTGCAAATAATTATTTACTAACAGGTTTCTAGTGTCTTAAAATTTCTACTTCACTACTCTTTTAAAACAACTAAAATCAGGGTAAAATTTTAATGTACAACTAGCTCTACATACACAAATGCTGTCATAACTAGCATCTACCTTTCAACTTGCTGAATGCTCTCCTCTCCTTGTAGAGCAGAGTGACTGAAGCCCATGACTCATTGAATAGGTGAGGCTTACAGGCTTTTGATCATGCACTTGTACTTTAGTGCCCCCAGGTGAGCTGGCTGCAGAATTACCATTGGTCACTTGTGTTTGTTCCTAAACTTGCTTGTGCTGGTTGTACTTAGATTTATAATTATACTAGAGGCCTGGCACATGAGATTCGTGAATAGGCAGGGTCCCTAGGCCTGGCCTGCAATCAGGACTGATCTTCCCCAGCTGCTGGCAGCTGGTCCCGCCCCTCGCCCTGTGTGGGGCGACAGTCGGAGTGTCGGGGGCCCTGGCGCCGCCCGCGTCCGCCACCATCCACCCCTGGTTCCTGGTTCCCCATCGGGCAATCAGAGCCTGCCGGCCAGGGGGAGGAACAGAGAGATTGGTCATTCCCACATGCTTGACAGCCCCACCCCCTGCCGCTACCGGTTGCCCTCTGTGTGTGGGGCAACTGGTGGGACGATCAGGGCCCCTGTGCCACCCATGTCTGCCACCGCCCACTCCTGGTTCCCCGTTCCCCATCGGGCGATCCAGGCCTGCAGGCTAGGGGCAGCTCCTGCGTTGAGCGTCTGCCCCCTGGTGGTCAGTGTGCGTCATAGCTGACCGGTTGTTCCACCATCAAGTCAATTTGCATATTACTCTTTTATATATATAGATATATAGATATGAGTATATAAACAATCTATATACATAAAAGCCTAAGCGGCCTTCCAACCGTCTGACTGGTAGCTATGATGTGCAATGACCATCAGGGGGCAGATGCTCAACGCAGGAGCTGCCGAGCTGCGGTGACTTGGCAGCTGCAGTTCTCCAGTTACACACCCAGAACCAGAGAGGAGGGAGCCCGATTCCGAGGTGCGTCACCCGAGAACTGCCCTTTCGCAATCCGGGACCCCTTGGGGGATGTCAGAGAGCCAGTTTCAGCCCGATCCCCACAGGCCAGGCCAAGGGACCTCACCGGTGCATGAATCCATGCACCGGGCCTCTAGTGTAATTTAAATGTGAATAGAAAGCATTTTTATTTTCTATGAAAAATACATTGAATACTTTGGGAAGATTTGATAAAGAAGCACTGAACAAACTGCTATTTGATTAGGTGTGTGAGAGTCAACTGTGAAAGTCTGGGTAAGAATGTAAGAGACTCTGTTCCAGATTCCTTTCCAATTGCTTTTAAGTTCTTGATCCATTTTTTTTTATTATTATTTAAATACATTTTATTGTTTTTTTACAAAAAGGAAGGGAGAGGGATAGAGTTAGAAACATCGATGAAAGAGAAACATCGATCAGCTGCCTCCTGCACACTCCCTACTGGGTATGTGTCCGCAACCTAGGTACATGCCCTTGACCGGAATCGAAGCTGGGACCCTTAAGTCCGAAGGCTGATGCTCTATCCACTGAGCCCAACCGGTTATGGCTTGATACATTTTTAAAGAAAGCAAACTCTATTTTATGTGTGGCTCATGTAAGAAAGATAATAAATGGTCCCAAACTCAAAGAAAAGGCTTTGGCTCCACATCTAAAGAGTAACAAATGAATATTAATGTATTTTAAGTTACAATAACATGTTTAAAGTAAGAATTTACATTTTTAGAATTTCTTGATTTTGATTTTTTAAATTAATCAACATCATTACCAATTGATTGTACAGATAAGAGAGCCTTGTTTACAAAGTACCCTCACACATAATCTCACCTGCATCTCATGATAACTCTGTGAGTGAGACACACCCCTGTTTTACAGACAAGGAAGTTGAGGCCCAGGGAAGGGAGATGAGATGGTTTACCTTCAGTCCTATGACTTACACGTGAAGCTTTACTTCCTGAGTATTGTAGCCTCCTGGTGGCCACAGCACTTTGGGTTCTCCCCATTTGAATAGCAATGATGGCAGTAACAACAACAATGGCTGACTTTTAAAGAACACTTAGTATGTTCTAGACATCGTGCTAAGCACTTTATCTAGTACATATTTCATATATTCTCACCCAATCCCAATATCTAGGAAGTATCATGTAAACATTTCTACAGGTAATAAAACTGAGGCTCAGAGAAATAAAGAAACTTACCTAAATAGGGAAGCCATATTTTGACTCTAGACACTGTGACTCCTGACTGTTGCTCCTGATCAATGAACCACACTTCCTCTCACTTTACAGCAGGACTCCCTAGATCCCAGGTAAAAATCATCCTTGCTCCAAGGCTGGCCAAGCTCTGAAGAGCAGTGATGGCCACCAGATAAATCAAAGTTTAGGGTGGATGTTTTTTCATGCAGAATCCCTTTCCATACACAGCCTACCTAATGAGAATGGGGGCTCTTGAATCTAGACGGTACATGAGCCTCAGAGAGAAGGTAAGCAAGAAGACTGAGATGTCCAACCCCACAAGTGCAGACTCCAAATCACTAACCTTGTAAATGTTTTGTAAGACAAGGTGCATCTTATCAGGGTGAACAGCAGAAAGCACAAATATCAACATGACAACATCCACAGACTCGGGGGGCACATGTTCCATAAGGTCATCTTTAGTTAGATCGCACTGGAATACCTTGCATCTTTCTGTGTCATATAAAGGATTTTGCTAAAGAGAGGAAAAACAAAAGAATTTTAATGCAATATCCACGTTGATACATATAGAAAAATACAGCCTCAAAAGGAGATCGTGTTTCCACTTGTATACTACTGCACAGAGATCACTGATCACTTCGTTATGGGTAAAACTGAGTAATGAGCCATTTGCTCGTTAAAGAATGGAATATTCAATATGAGGGGCAAGATTTCATTTTAACAAATCATTTTTAATTGAGGAGAGAATACAGCCTATCACATATTCAAAACTGAGCATTTTAGAAGCATATAATTCCAGAGGGATAATAATCCAAAACTGGTCTCTGCTTCCTTAATCCTCCTTTGAATGAATCATCCACTATAAAACTAAACTTACAAGAAGTTTTTCCAGCTCCCACAGTTCTCCCGGGTATACCTTGATGCAGCAAGCTAAATAAACCTAAGTTCTTTTTACTACAATTGTGTTCCTGGTGCACTTTGGTTGCTGGGTTTAACACACTTATAAGCGCGTTATAAAGAAAAATATAAAACTCTGCTTAAATGTAAATAAGGACCTGAATAAATAGAAAGACATATACAGTTACTGAATGGAAAGATTCAATATTGAAAAGATGCCAACTCTATCATTCCACTTACAAATCCAGTGAAATCTCTACTGAATCCTAGTAAATTTCTAGAAACTGACAAGGTAAATCTGATTAATCTGGAAGTGAAAATCTTTAGGAATAGCCAA
Organism: Cnephaeus nilssonii; assembly: GCF_951640355.1. Taxonomy (NCBI): domain Eukaryota; kingdom Metazoa; phylum Chordata; class Mammalia; order Chiroptera; family Vespertilionidae; genus Cnephaeus; species Cnephaeus nilssonii. Next base: position 24,587,078 of record NC_137088.1, on the reverse strand, counting down.
GTCAACTTTTAAAAATGAAGAATAATGAAGGAGAAGTGTAGTACTAACATAATGTGGTTTGAGAATGGGAACAAATAGATACTGGGAAAGAGGAACAAGTTAAATAATGACACAAAGAAACATTTTGGAATGTAGGACCTCATTACAGAAAATGGCTCATTTTCCAAAAGCTCAATGTCAGTGCGGAAAAGGGTCAAAGGTAAGGGCAGGAATGTTTTAGGCCAGTGGTCGGCAAACTCATTAGTCAACAGAGCCAAATATCAACAGAACAACAATTGAAATTTCTTTTGAGAGCCAAATTTTTTAAACTTAAACTTCTTCTAACGCCACTTCTTCAAAATAGACTTGCCCAGGCCGTGGTATTTTGTGGAAGAGCCACACTCAAGGGGCCAAAGAGCCGAAAGTTTGCCGACCAAGGTTTTAGGCTAAGGAGATTTAAGGTACATAATGAGACATAAGATGTAGTCCTTGATTAAATATAGCTATAAAAAACACCTGGGACTATCTGGGGAAATCTGAATCTGGATTGGGTATTAATGACATTAGGGGATTAGAGTTATTTTGGTTATATATGTGTTTTGTGGTCATATAGAGAAAATCCTTATTAAAGATGTATGCAAACATGTTTAACAGTGAAATATCTGTAATTTAAAACAGTTCACACACAAAAAAGTCTAAAACAAATTCGACAAAATGCTGGCAATCATTAAATTTGGTATAAGTAGCCTGGCTCGTGTTGCTCAGTGATTGAACCAAGAGGTCCCCAGTTCGATTCTTGGTCAGGGCACAGGCCCAGGTTGTGGGCTTCATCCCCAGTAGGAGGCAGCCGATCGATCTTTCTCTCTCATCAATGTTTCTCTCTATCCCTCTCCCTTTCTCTTTCTCTAAAATCAATAAAAAGATATTGTTTAAAAATTTGGTATAAGTATACGGGTGTCGTTATGGTATTTCTTTCTACTTTTCTGAATAAAGCTGTCTTTCTATAAATATTATATATGTATGTAAATGGAAAACTACATTTTTTATTATAGCTGGTCAACTTCAGGGAGAGAACAGAAATTGGGCAAATGGGTATAAAGGGCAAGTTAAACAAATCTAAAAAACCAAAAACATTAGAGAATACATGGATGGTGCACCAACCTGGACATATTCAACTGCTCTTGGAGAAAAATCACAGGCATAAGCAAAGATATTCAGATCTTCTAAAAGTGGGAATAAACAGTTCCCAACCCCACAGCCAGCTTCAAGCACAGTCAATTTTTGATTTTCAAACTGAGGAAAGAGGACCCGAAGTTAGAGTACACTACGTTTGCATAATGAAGAAATAAACCAAACTAAAAGGTCCAGAACACGAAAGACAAGATCTCTGCCCTCAGAGGCAATAAATAAGTAAATCGATAACCCAAAGCTAATACTGACATCTCAATTTGTCGTCGAACATTGGGCAGTTTGGTGTGGAGAAAACACAGCATTAACAGCTCAATCGAGACTTCTCCCCTCACGTCTGTTTTCTATCGTTGGACTAATCAGTTAAATGGCTTTGCGCCCTAATTTCATCAGTAAGTGGGGTTAACACTAACGCCTGCTCCACAGTGCTATTACAAGGCTTAAATCACAGATGTAAAGTTTAAGAAAAGGGCATGGTCAAGTGATCATCATCATTATGAATCTGTCACTGAAGTTTTTCAGTAGGAATTTAACATTCACAACTTTCAGATTATGTTTAAAGAAACAAAAATGCCCACTAAAGCTCTCTCCTATGTATTATACAACCCAGGAACTGCTGAAACTACTTGAGACCAGTCTACTTCTTTCCAAGGTATAAAATATTCTGACAGGCTTCATAAATTATGTACCTCACTTCCATAAAAATGCAACAAAACACTCTTTTTTCTACACATTTTAAATGAAGAACAGCTCAGTCCTGGCTGGTGTGGCTTGGTTGCAACATCGTCCCGTACACGGAAAGATGGCAGGTTTAATTCCCAGTCAGGGCACATACCCAGGTAGTGGGTTAGATTCCCAGTCAGGGCACATTCAGGAGGCAACCGATCGATGTTTCTCCCTCTCCCTTCCTCTCTCTAAAATCAACTTAATTTTTTTTTTAAATAAAGAAACAACAGTTCAAATAAGGTGTAACATTACCTCCCTACATGATCTGAGCTCCTCAAACTCTCTGGTGGTCCAGTGTCTATCTTTGAAGAAATTAGTACTATTTCTTTTGTAAAAAAGATCCCAGTTCTTCTGAGCCTCTTTTTCCAGTTTTTGTTGTTTAAAATCCGACACTAAAGTTTGGTCCCTTTTCAGTTTCTCCTCTTCTTCAGAGCTGAGAATCCTTGCTTGCAGCCCCTTCCTTTGCAAAGATGCCATCTCCTAAGTGGACGGTAACGAATTTAACACTGCTGAAGACTCTCCATCCCTGCATAACGTGAGGGATCCAAGCTTACTCTGCAGACGTAGGCAGGGTTTTCTCAGATGTGGTTCCTCAGGTTCAAGGCTCAGGTGACATTCCTATTTTGCAGGAAAAAGAATGAGATTCCGGTTAGTGGTTCCAGAACAGTTCTTTCAGAGGCGGAGTCAGTGGTTCTAGAACAGATCTTTGACCAAACTGTTCAATTCACCACACATTTACTAGTGCTGACTCTACACAAAACCCTGCCTGCCATAGAGAGGTCACAAAGAAGCTCAAGACAAAGTCCCCACCATCAGAGGGCTTACATTTAGTGGCCCAGGGCTCTCTCATGCACAGAACTCTAACTCAAACCAGAATAACTCATCTTTTAAAATAAGTCGGTTTAGTTCAGAAAAAGGACACTCCCAAGAACTTGACTGAGAAACACTGGAGAGAAAATACTCATTAATTTTTGGGGTGACTTAATTTAAGGAGTGACTTCACAACAACCGCAACAACTCCCCGGACTGGATGCGGGTGGTCAATATCCAGACAGAAGTGGGATCATCGTTTCCCAAGGATCGGAGACTCCGTGTTTTCGGGGAAGATAGAGCTACGCCCGGGGGGCCTGAGTCTCTTACCGCGCTCACAAGATCTCTCACAACCAGGGACTGAGGCCCTCGCACCGCCAACACGGCACGAAGGGGAGGAAGAGACCGAGTGAGTCGTGGCATAGGATTCCGAGAACCCATCTGTCTCGTGAGACTCGAGATAAACTAGGCGGACCCGGCCGCTAGGGCCTGCGGAGAGCCGGTCACACTGGCTGTCAGACCCGCGTGGATCTAGCTCGCGGCGCTCTGGGCTCACCGTCATCAGTTCCTAGCTTCACCTGGAGGGGTAGGGCCGGGCGCACTCAGCCCTCAGCCAGGCCCAGGCCTCGGAAACAGAATTTGGGAGCCGCCGCGAAAAAGACCCCTGAGCCTGGACAAACCAGCGCCGAGGACCTCAGAATCCCGGCGGAATTCTATTGCCATGGCACCGCCTCCGCCACTTCCGCTACGAACCCGGAAGTACCTCCCCGACGCCGGAAGTCCCGTGGCCTTGCTTCCGCAGAGGCTTCCCCCAACCCGACGCGGAGGAGACTTGCTTCCGGCCCCGGGTGGCCGCCGGTTGGAATCCCGGTGCGCTGCGGAGCGGTGTCCCGGGAGCACCGCTCTCCAGAACGCCGGCGCCGGAAGCTCGTCCGGTGGCCGCACCGGCAGAGCGCCGGTCCGGGCGCGAGGCCCGTGCGGGGCCATGAACGGGACCGCGAACCCGCTGCTGGACCGCGAGGAACACTGCCTGCGGCTCGGGGAGAGCTTCGAAAAGCGACCGCGAGCCTCCTTCCACACCATTCGCTGTAAGTCGGCGCTCCCCGCGGCTCCTTTCGGCCGCTCCGGCCGGCTCTTGCCAGCCTTGGCCTCCAAAATACGGGGAACCCCCTGCCTACGTCAGCTCCCTCCTCTCTTACCCCTGAACCCACGGGACCTCGATTTTCTCCCTTCTCCCTCCCGCCCTTCACCAGCTAACCCTTCCCAAACCAAACCCTTCGTCACTCCCAACCATTCTTCTGTCTCGTGGCCCCAAACGCTTCTTCCGAAGTGCATTGACCCCTTTCTCTTTTCATCGCTCCAGCCAGCCCTTCCTTTATGCCAAACCTCCCCCTCTTTACTACCGAAAGGCTGTGACCCCACATCAGACTCCAGCTCTTCCTCTAATCCACCCCCCTTTCTGATTACCCACCCGAGTTCTCCACGTTTAAAGGACTCTTCTGTTTGCTCATGAGCCTCCCACTCCCTCCTGTTTCATTCTCTTTTTTCCCCATTTTCCTCGGCTTTCTCCCCTCGTCCGTCTTTGCTCTGGGCGCCCTGAGACACTGCGCTTCATTCCCTCTTGCAGACAAATAATGCGCCTCCTCTCTGCGCCCTATCACTGTCTTCCTCCTCCAGCTATCCGCACCTTCTTTGACATTGATGTCTTTTGAGGTCACTTATACTTTCCTGACTTTAACTCAGGATCAAGTCCCTTGTAGGTGAAGAATAAAATTAGGATGTGTGAGCCTGGAATAAGTTAAAACTTGATCTATGCTTGGAAGCAGAAGACAGCAGGCCTAGAGAATGTCGAAATAGTCATTCTGCTGGACCATCCTTTTCATCCTCACTCTGTGGAGGGAGGGCACTCCCACTCTTTCCCATGTCCTGGGTAAAGATTTGGCTTTTAAGTAATTGGCTGACTGAGCATCCCTCTGTGATTCACAAGCTCCTGGTTTCCTGTCTCGTAATGCTAGTGCTGGTTAAGACTTGTTTTTGTCTAAGGAGCTAATAGATGTGACTCAACACATAGGAAAAGGGTGTGTCAGATAATGAAGTTCTCTCTTTATGTGGTCACTTGCAGGCCATTGCTATGCTAACTGCTGACAGCTGAGCAGCTCTCTCAGAGGGAGGATATTGGGAATGTGATAAGACCATCATCTCTGGAGCAGTCTACTAAGTTGTTTTAGTAGAGTGAAGGGCAATGTGAATGTAAATGAGACACTTCTCACATGCACCTGGCCTGCAGTTTGAGGCAGGCATGTGTTAAAATGGAGTAAGATGCCTTTTTGTTGTACTGCAGTTGCAATTCAGAAGTACGGGCAGGATTAACCTTTAGAGATCAAGTTCAGCTGTCGACTCCGAACATCTGCAGGAGTGTCTATGTTAAAGCTACGGAACTTGAGTGTGGCAAGTCATAATTTTGACAGTTCCTATGCAAAATGAAATCAGCTTATATGATGCAGCTTATAAAACCCTATTCCACATAGGGTTTTACAATCACAGAATCTTAATATGTTGTTGCTATTGATCCTCACAACAACCTAACAAAGTGCTTTATAATGATAATAAGCATTCATTTTCATCTGTCACTGGGGAGAAGGGAATATCTGTGCTTGATAAAATGGTACATAAATTCTAGCTTTTTTTTTTCCTCTTCAAAATAATCCAGTCGGGGTGGGAGGAAAAGTATGTAGAGGAATAGATGAAACATGATTGTCCAGAGTTGGTAATTACTGAGGCTGAATAATGATGGTACACAGAGGTTTATTGCACTGTTCTCTTTGCTTTTGTATATTAGAAGTTTTTCACAAAGAAATAGTTTTTTTTTAATATTCTAAACTCTTTGTATATTCCATTTATCTGAAAATTCTTAAATGAGAATGCCTAGAAAACCCTTAGTATAAGTAACCTGATGGATAAATGCTTTTTTTTTTTTCCCTTTCCCTTTAGATGATTTTAAGCCAGCATCTATAGATACCTCCTGTGAAGGAGAGCTTCAGGTTGGCAAAGGAGATGAAGTCACAATTACACTGCCACATATTCCTGTAAGTTTATTCCGTTGTTGTTTTAAATGAATTCTCCTATTTTATGTTATTACAATTTGAATTACCTACTGTTTAAAAATGTCAGCATAAGGAAAAAAGAAATTTGGGATATGGGTTTGAGTAGAATGCATCCATCCCAGGTGCTTGATTAAAAATGATTTTTTGTCATTTTACCCAGGCTCCCTTTTACTGCAGAGTAGACAAAAACCCTACCTGGATATCTAGCCCCTCTTTTAGTCATGCATAGCTTTTCCCCAAGCAGCTCCACAGAGAAAAGCCATAGGTTCCACGTTAATGTACAGCAGCACCAGTTTAGGAGTGTGGAGCTGCCAAGCCAGGAGTCAAGGTGGGCAGGAGCAGGACGTATATCTTTCATGTAATACTAGAGGCCCGGTGCACAAAATTTGTGCGCTCAGGGCAGGGGTCCCCCTCCCCCTTCAGCCTGGCCTGTGCCCTCTGGCAGTCCCAGAGCCCTTGGGGGATGTCCGACTGATGGGTGGGCCTAAGCCGGGAGTCGGACATCCTTAGCATTGCCGCGGAGGTGGGAGAGGCTCCTGCCACCGCTGCTGCACTCGCCAGCCCAAGCCGTGAGCCCGGCTTCTGGCTGAGCAGCGCTCCCCCTGTGGGAGCACACTGACCACCAGGGGGAAGCTCCTGTGTTGAGCATCTGCCCTTTGGTGGTCAGTGCGCATCATAGTGACTGGTCGTTCCACTGTCAGGCCGAAACCAGCTCTTCAGCATCCCCCGAGGGGTCCCGGATTGTGAGAGGGCTCAGGCCAGGCCGAGGGACCCCACAGTGCACAATCGGGGCTGGGGAGGAATGGAAGGGTGTCCAGCCGAGGAGGTACAGCAGGAGGGCTCCAGGGCATGTCCAGCCCATCTCACTTAGATCCGATTGGCCAGACCCCAGCAGCAAGCTAACCTACTGGTTGGAGCGTCTGCCCCCTGGTGGTCAGTGCACATTATAGTGAGCGGTTGAGCGGCCTTAGCATATTGCGCTTTGATTGGTTGAATGGTCAACAGGATGACCGGACACTTAGCATATTAGGCTTTTGTTATATAGGATATATGGGGTGATGTGTAGGCTGATAGTTTCAGGCAAGAACCAGAAGTTCAGAGCATTCAGCTAATTGAGTGATGAGGAGCTCAGTTAAAAGCTGAATTGAGAACCTTGCAGAAAGAGAGAGGCTTTTATGAAGCCTTGCCCAAGGCAGCATTCTGATCACAAAGTCTGAAGGATTACACAAAATACTTTTAGTGAACATGTGTCATTGCATGTCACAGCCCTGCCCTGGAACAAATTAGTTCTTGCTCACCAATGACAAGGAAAAGACTCTGGGCAGGGAGACCTGGGAAAGTTTGTGCCAGTTCAAACTGCTGTTTCATTGCTTGTTGCCTTTGGCAGGTTACATCCTCTCCTTTTTGAGCATACTTTTCCAAATATAAAATGAAGATGTTAGATAAATGGTTCCTAAGGTCCGTCCTACTCTTTTAAGTTTTTATTGTATGAGTGAGGAGCCAAACAGGTTTTGATTCTGTACAAAGGGTTAAGTTCTATATTTGGCAAATATTAATTGAGCACCTACTGTGTGCTGGTCCATTACTAGACACTGAGAATACAGTCTTGAATAAAACAAGCACATTTTTTGGCCTGGGGAGTTTATGGTATGGGATTAAATATAAGAAAACATATGCTTATTTTAGAAAATCAGGGAAGGTTTCTCTAAGAAAGACCTTTGAGTAGATCTGAAGTTTGAGTAATTGAAAGAGAGGGAGAGGCAGGTGTTGCAGGCAGAAGCCTTGTTAAAGTCATAGAATAAAAAGACAGGATCTCAGGGAATGCCAGCTGCCCTCTGCTCTGAGTGTGCATAGCCCATGGGTGAGTGGTGCTGGTGAGGCTGAAGAGCTAGGTGGTTTAAAGATTTAATTACTTGACCTCAGAGCAATGGGGTAGTGATCAAAGGGCCTAGGCAGGTGAGTGGCATGATGTACTTACTCTGAGCTAACCAGAAAAATGGGCTGCCCTTTGAGATGCTTTGCTGGTTACTTGGCATGCCGGGGAAGCCATGAACTCTCCAATTATGAGGCAATATTAGAGATCTCTCACTAGCTCTTCTCAGTGTAATACAAGTAATGGTTAATTTTTTCCCCCTGTTTCACACTTTACTATTATTTGTAACATTTCCCGAATCCCTAGAACAATGTACATACAGTAATTTGAAAAATTTATATTACCTTTCTTGATTACTTAGAACCAGTTACAGTCACGGGTTCTTGCTATATTATTTACCTTTTATTTTTACCTGGGAAACCAGGAGTTCTTTTTGAGTCTCTGATAGAAGATTTGATGAGGTAGAGTCACCTGTAAATTTATTTTTTATATTTGTAACTGGTGTGTTTAGTTTTGATCATATACATTTTGTGCCATATAGGGATCCACACCCCCAATGACTGTGTTCAAGGGGAACAAACGGCCTTATCAGAAAGACTGTGTGCTTATTATCAATCATGACACTGGTGAATATGTGCTGGAGAAACTCAGTAGCAGCATTCAGGTCAAAAAAACAAGGTATGTGACTAACCAGATACAGAGTGATGTGAGTTTGCATTTGTATTACCTATTTGGTTATTTATAAGATTGTGAGTATCTGGGTATTCAGTCTCCTATTGATAATCTCAATAACTCCACCTATGTCTTCTCAGACAAATCCATAAAATATCTTTTCCTCAAATGTAGTAGAAAGAAATAATGCTTTTAAAATCTGCAAGGTGAAAGCCATTGAGTAAAGAGGTATATTTTATAAGTAAGTTGATGTTATTAATCTCATGATTTTTGAAACAGTACCACTTAAGGGATAAAACTTAAATTTATATATTTATAATTATGAAAGGATAATTGAATAATAGATGTTCTTTATTAGTGTGAAAACATTCATTTTCTTTACTTGTTTCACAAATAATAAAGAGTAGCTGCCATTTATTAAGGGGTTATTGCATGCCAGGAACTATGCTAGTTAATTTATGGCATTATCTTTTCTCCTCTGTAAGTAATTGTTAGAAAGGTGTTATTATTATCCTTAAAAACCACATACACACAGACGAAGAGACCGAGGATAAGTGAGATTGACTTACCTGAGGCTGGTGCACTGTGCTGCAGAGCTGCTCAGTGTATGTGTACTAATGGCCTCCACGAACCAGGTGTTGCTGTTACTCCTCCAATGTGGTTGTGAGCATTTCTCTCACTATTCAGTGTCATCTGAGGACTAGCAGCATTTGTCACTTGGATACTCGCTGACAGTACAGAATTTCAGGACCTGATAAGTAAGAATCAGCGTTTCAGTGAGACCCCTAGATGGTTGTGTGCACACTAAAGTTTGAAAAGTGCTAGGCTAGTCCATTTACAAAAGAAATTGTTAATGGACAGAATTTTCTCAGTTTGGGGTGGAATACTTAGCTTGTCTGCCAGCTAGAGTTGGTAGGTGACAAAATGAGTAAGCAGTACATAGATACTGGAAAAATTTGCAAATATTTCAAGAGCTAGTTTTATTTAATAACTCATACACTTATGATTATCACTTTATAGTGTTTACAAATCAAACAGTTATGTTTTCTATTAAAACTAGGGGCCCAGTGCACAAATTTGTGCACCTTGAAAGGAACTGTGGGCCACGAGGCTGCAGTGGGCACAGGGGCGGGTCTCGGCCCATCCTCCGTGCCCCTTCCCCTCCCGCTGTGGCCCCCGGTCCCGTCTGCCAGCAGCCCCGCTCATGCTGCCACTGCTCCCAAGCACTGATGGCGCAGAGCGATTGGGGCCGGTGCTGTCAGCGGGTGCAAGCACCAGCTGCTGCCCCAATTGCCCCTCAGGAGCAGGGGGAGGTGAAGAAGCCCCCAGGGGTGACCAGGGCCAGCAGCTGCCACTCGCACCCGCTGACGGCACCAAGCAATCGGGGCCGGCACTGGGTGCCAGCAGCGGGTGTGAACAGGGCCGGTGCAGGCAGCAGGTGCAAGCGCCGGGCAGGACCGTGGCACGCGAGAGCAAAGAATTTTCAGTAACCATCAGAGGCTCACCCCGATGACAGCGACCGGTACCCCACATTGGTCTGGCACCCCTGCTTGCCTGCTGCTGACGCCTGCCATGTTCTGCACATGCCCCCTGATGGTCAGCACATGTCATAGTGACCATTTGTTTGGTTGTTCTGTTGTTTGGTCTATTTGCATATTAGGGTTTTATATATATAGATGGGTTCTTGCCCTAGCTGGTTTGGCTTAGTGGATAGTGTTGGCCTGCAGACTGAAGGGTCCCGGGTTCGATTCTGGTCAAGGGCATATGCCCAGGTTGTGGGCTTGATCCCCAGTAGGGGGCGTGCAGGATGCAGCCAATCAGTGTTTCTCTCTCATCATTGATGTTTCTATCTCTCTCTCCCTCTCCCTTTCTCTCGGAAATCAATAAAAAATACATTTAAAAAAATGGGTTCTTATAATCACATTGTAGTTTCATATCTGTTTTATCTGCTTCTTGCTATAAAACGTGAATTCCTTGAGGGTAGTGGGTCTATTGTATTCATCTCTATGTCTGGTGCATAATGCAGTACTAGAATACAATAGATGGTTTTTGAATGATTAGTTCATGTGATAAAATTATAAACAGCAATATTTTGCAGCAATCTAAAAAGCATGGAATTCTGTAGAGACTTCTAGGTGGTCAGCCACCTGGACAAATTTGAGAACCACTGACTTTGTCCCTCTGATTTAATGTCTGTATCTAATTTCAGGGCTGAGGGGAGCAGTAAAATCCAAGCCCGAATGGAACAGCAGCCCACTCGCCCCCCACAGCCATCACAGCCGCCACCGCCCCCACCACCTATGCCATTCAGAGCTCCAACAAAGCCTCCAGTTGGACCCAAAACTTCTCCCTTGAAAGATAACCCTTCACCTGAACCTCAGCTGGATGACATCAAAAGAGGTAGAGGGCATTTTTTGGAGGCTCAATAGCAACTTGGAGTAGTATGGTGATGTTTCTGTGGAGAGCACAGGCTGCCGTATTGACATGATGGCGTGGGCATTCTCTGCCATTGATAGAGTTCACTATTCCAGAGTGATGAGGGTGGGGGCTTTCTCACCTTATTTGACAGGGGGCGTCCAGGCAGAGAGACTTGAGTAGCGGCTGTCTTCACAGCATTCTGCAGCGAGGCCCAGGATTTAAACAAGCAAAGGGCCTATGGCACACCTTCAAGGCTTTAGAAGAAGAAAATTCCAAGGTGCTAGGGGTGAAAACCAAGTGTGCCAGTGTTAGTATAGTATCTAGCTTAGAAGGACATTAAAATTACTGTGACCAATACTTTGTACTAAAATCAGTTTATACATATGCAAGTGCCATGGGGACCTTGGAAATGGACAGTGGCCTAAAAAGACTTAGGGGTCTGGTGAGGCGCTCTCCATTACATACCTGAGACAGAAGCTTGCTTACCTTGCTTTCTCTTCCATGCAATGGATCCTATTAGTTGTTCAGACTCCTGGGAAGTTATGAGGGTAAGTGGGGTATTTTATGAAACTAAATTAAATAGATAACAGTAGTGAACAGGGAAAGAGAGAGTTGTCCTTGGAGGCTTGCCTTTTCCACCTTATAGAGGAGCTCTCTTTTAGCAAAACAAAGTCAGTCTTTGCATGGTGCACAGTTGTTAAGCCACTTGACTTTTTTCCCCTCATGAATATTGGAATGTCATTTATGGAAGTTTTCACTTTAGTTGAACAGGAATTGTTCCCAGTTATTCTTAAAGGAACCATAGCCATTAAAGGCCACATGGTATGTTTGGACAGGAAAATCTATTATATATCCTTAATATATTCAGGGACATTGACATGTTGGGTAAAACATGTTTTTCCTTCCCTGCTTTACATCTGTAAAAAATGCAGTACCTGACAGGCAGGACTGCCAGTCAAATACAGAAAGAGGGCAGAGAAGGAATGTTCCACCATGTGTCTTCAGTCACTGTGGTTCCTCCTGCAAGCTTCCATTTATTCGTGGGACATGAAAACTGGAAATCACCCCAGATCGTGTCTGTTCTGGCCCTGCATTTTTCCGGAGTCTCTTGGAAAATTCATTGGCTTCCACTTGGGTCTCCCTGCTGGTTAGATCCAAAACAAGCACTCAGACCTTCCAATTCCTAGTTAAATATTTTTCAATCCCTTAGCATAAGGGGTGTACAGGAGGCTCTTATTTGGTGTTTAATTAAATAATTCAGAATTTTTTTCTTAGTAGATAAAGACAAAATAGACAGAACAGTCATCATCCTGAAGCAGTTTGCTTTTTGGTTATTTGGGGTGAATTTAATGTTTCCATTGTCTCTCTGAAGCCAGGTTAGGTATTTTTGTTTAGATCATTTTGTACATTTTTAAGGAATTGAGAAGCAGGAGTTCATTTAAGTTACTCCTCATTGCTGTTGGTTTTGCCGGTTTAATATTTACAGAAGAATCAGTGTGCTGCCTTAGGAATGGTGGTTGTGTTGACACTTGTGCCGTTTTATTCCAGAGCTGAGGGCTGAAGTGGACATTATTGAGCAGATGAGCAGCAGCAGTGGGAGCAGCTCCTCAGACTCTGAGAGCTCCTCGGGGAGCGATGACGACAGCTCCAGCAGCGGAGGCGAGGACAACGGCCCTGCCTCTCCTCCCCAGCCTGCACACCAGCAGCCCTACAACAGCAGGCCGGCCCTTGTCAACGGAACCAGCCGGCCACAGGGGAGCAACCAGCTCATGAACACCCTCAGTAAGTGTGCTTTCCCTTTTCTGGCCGGGAAGGTGGCATGTCAGGCCAGAGATGCAGTTTCTATTTATCTTAGGTCAGAATCTATAATCCTGGAGATATTTAAGGTATAAGAAAGGATCCTGACAAAGATAATTTGGAACAGAAAGGAATAAATTATCAAATAGTAAAAAAAGAAGTACTAAATAAAAAAATATTTAGTAAGAAGGTAACATTGCTTTAAAATTTTGCAAATCTGCCCTAGACGATTTGGCTCAGTGGATAGACCATCGGCCTGAGGACTAAAGGGTCCTGGGTTCGATTCTGGTCAAGGGCACATGCCCGGGTTGTGGGCTCAATCCCCAGTAGGAGGCAGCCAATCAAAGATTCTCATCATTGATGTTTCTATCTCTCCCTCTCCCTTCCTCTCTGAAATCAATAAAAATATATTTAAAAAATTATTGCAAATCTCTTTAATATCTTAGTAGAAAGATGGCTGCATCCACTCAGTTGCCATTAGTTGTGTAGGTTGAAGTATGTGAAAAAAATCTGACATTAGGTGTGTAGTTAGAAAAAGAAGGACCACGGTCCTCAGAACAAACTTGGAGGAGAGATGGCTTAGAGATTAGCAATCCAGAAACATAGAAGTTCACTTCTGTTGTAATCCAATCAGTATCAACTGGGCACCTGTTATTCTCTTATTAGATGGAAATGTTGAGTGCTTATATAAATCTAAATTCTGCACACCAAACACAAATATGAGGCTTTACAACACTCATTAGTTAAGGTTTCAGGTTTAAAGTAACATGAATATCCTGGACAGAGGTGTACCAGAGGGGAATTGGATTAGCATGTTATAGGTATAAAAAGTGTCCCGCTTCCTTAGTGGGAAACCTAACTTGCTATTAGCTTTTATAAAGCAACTTAATGTGAAAAATTCTAGACAGTGAGTCAGTTATTTAGAAATACAATATTTTCTTACTATTTATTAACACATTTAAAAGCTGTCTAGCCTACTCCTCCCCTGTTATCTCAGTAAGCAGAATTATTTTGCAGATACCACAAATAACATCTCTTTCAAAATGTTGACTGCACCTGTTTTGTCACTGAGCTAAATCGAATTGGCTTTGCTTTGCTGTAGTGGGATAGCAAAGGCAGTCAACCAAAGAATTGTGGGAAAGTCATTTTTAAATTATGTACTTTTGGTTTGATTCTGTTTTCTTTTTATAGGAAATGACTTGCAGTTGAGTGAATCTGGGAGTGACAGTGATGACTAGAGCTGAATCTTTCTAAATCAACTTTTTGGTGCACAAATATACTGCAAGACCGGGCTACTTTTGCATGGAATCCATTGACAAGAGAAAAATGCTGTGGATCAGTGACTGTAGTAGGAATTCGAGGCTCTAAAGCTCTCAGATATTCAAGACTTTAACTTAACGGTGATGGGTGACTTTCTTGTGTAATTATTTGAACAATCTCATGTTTCAAGGTTTAAGTAGATCTATAGAAGAACTAACAATTATATTTCTATTTGGTTAACATTGGCAATGAAAAACAGGCAAATGTGCCCTGGTCTAGGTTACTCAAAGGTCATATCTTCACCAGGCCAGTGATTCTGTTTTAAACCATGGCAGCCACCAGTTTGGCCAAGTGGTTTATACCAATGAAATGAGAAACAGTCTTTGAGGGATAGGAGAGAGGGGGAAACCTCAGACTGCCCATAGAAGTATGTTAAAATCACTTGAAATGGTGGAAAAGTGGTAAGGAAGGTTTGTGTGACAGCCTAGCAAGCCTGTGAAGAAACGGACTTCAAGGTGGAGTCCTCAAGTGTCAGGTGGGCCGGACCCTGGAGTCCTGGCAGTTCAACCCCCTCATTTACAAATAAGGAAAGGGAAGCACTCAGCTGCTTTAGCCTCCTGCCCCCAGTCCAGGCTTTTCCCACTGTTCCCTCCCTGAGTCTCATTTGTTAGAATCAGAGAGTCTCATACATGAGACTTAGAGATATACATAGGAACTTGTAGTGGGTTCCAAAAGACAAACGTGTTGTGTACTTCTAGCTCAAATTCAGATCCAGACAGTCCCTAAATGCAGGAGGCTGGGTTAGCAGATTAAGCCAGCAGCCACTATACCGACACATGACGCAGTTAATTTGGGGCTTTTACTTCTGAGTAGGCCCATGTTAAGTGTTCCTCATTCAGTGGATTGTAGTGGGGGAGGTAGGAGTAGAAGAGAGGTGTAGTGAGGAAACCTTTCTAAACAAATGAACCAGTAGCAGGTTTTCAGAAACCAGAATCTAAATAGGAGTTCTGCAATATGAAATGAGCACATTCTTTTGATAAGGTGTTTCTGTTCATGCTTTTGTTACCACTGTTTGTGCCTGATTGCCAGACTGATTTGTAGTTTTTATATACAGGTAGAAGAAAGTCACAGGTTGCCTTCTGCAGTGTGCAGTTTCCAAGTGAATCTGTTGTTGCAGCAAACTGGTCACTAGTAAATGTTTCATATTGAGTGAATGTGTGATAAATTGTCCCATAATTAGTTTGCAGTGTCCCATTTCTGTAATTTGAATGAATATGTCCGGAGAAATTTCCATCTACTTTGGTTTAGCGGGTATCAGTAACATTAAATATGATTTTCCTTCCTGGGATCCCTCCACTCAGATGGCCTCTCCTTCCCAAGCTAGTGGAGGGATGCAATCTTGACCTAGAAGGGAATTAGATGATCCAAGGTGGTGGCCTTGGTTAGAGTTGAGCCTTATGGAGTCACCTGTTTTAACTGCATAGTGATCCCAGTGAGCTGGAGATGTGGACCAGCAGTCACTTCCAACAGCACGCTCATACCATTCTACCAAGTGTAGGTAATAGGTCCACACTCGTACCCTGTGGTGGGTTCTCAGCCCATCAGGAGGTGTCAGTGGATTTAATGGCACGTAGGAACTTATTTATAATGAATTGGTAATTGTTTTTTATTTCCTTAGTAATGACAGCTCAGGGAGGGTGAAGGTCATGGTTGGGAGACATGAATTGTTACTGGATGTAGGAATGTTTCACTGCTCTTGACTTGCTTAAGCTGGGGCAGGTTTCAGGAACTTTAACTAAAAATATCTATTTAAGCCTCTTTCCTCCCCCCTCACACCCCCCCCCCCCCCCCCCCCCAAATCTTCACATACATAGACAGACTGTGGTTTGGGCATGTCAGGTAAAGATGTTTGTTCTATAGGAAATGGTTGCATGTGGCACTTGGGTTGGCGAGTCAAGCTCTCTGAGCTTCAGGCTCTCCTGTTACCCATCGTTCCGACAGGCATGGTCATCCTCTAGCCTAGCTCCAGTTTGGTTCTCTGCACAAAGCCCTCGGTGATTCCCTCCCCCGCCCTCCAGCTTTGCCCACCACAGTAAAGAATCTTTTGTTTTTGGAAATCAAAAATTTGGCCTTACAGACTACTCATGATTACCTTCATGCCAGGCAAACTGGTCTTGTTCTTCCTGCCTCTGTGCCTTCTCAGTCTCTCCTCTTCCCCAAACCTGACTCCTGAGGTGCCATCTCCTACAGGTACCACTTCATGGACCTTTCCTCTGTTCTTTTCAACCAGCTGGAGTGCTGTGTCCATACTGACTTCCTTGCTCAAGCTTTGGTTAGTGTGAACTCCATACTTAAAGGCAGGGACCGTCATTCTCATCTCCATCCTCTGGGATGTCCACAGGCATAGACACATTCAGATGCTTATAGCTGGTGGGGAGGAGGCAGAGAGAACCAACAAGTAGAGTAGAAAGGGTAGACATAGAGAAAACATTCCAGGCATCTGGAGAAAGCTGAAAAGTATCCATGCTGATTTTCATCATTTTGAAGTTTCTAACTGAATTGTTAAAATTACCTTTTTGTTCTATGTCTACCGTACTGTGGGTCATTAGGCAAGGTGTAAAGACTTAAGTCCGAATTATCCGAGGAGCCACAGTAAAGACATGATTTGGAAAAAGTTAATACAGAGAAACTAGAGATTTGTAATGATGCCACTCATTAACCATTTTATTTCTGTAACAGGATCATTCTATGTGTGGTATTATATGTATGTGCTTCAGTAGTGGGAAAACTTGAAAATTCCAAAATCCTTACTTCCCTATTCAAGAGGCTGGTTAAGTAGGATATGCGTGGGTGTGTGTATGTGTGATGTATTTATTACATTATTTTGAAAGAGTAATACTATGTTATGTGGATATATATTAAGTACAGCCAAATTGGATGTTTCCATTTGGCAAGGAAGGTAGGATTTCTGAAACTCAGGCCTTAACCAGTAGGTTGGAAGACAAGACCAATTGAAGCTTTATGAAATGTGTGTTTTTGTTGCTCCTTTTATTTCTGTCTTGGGTTCGTTGTCTCATTCTTTAATGTTTTTAAAATTTTGTGCTTAAAAGTTTATTTTGCTTAATTATGAAGTAGATGTGCATGTTTACATTTATGTAAAATATTTGCTGTGTAAAGTTTTGTTGTTTATTCTCTTAAAAGATCACTATATTTAAGTAAAAATGAAGGTCAGCAATACGCTTCTTGTGGGTTTTATTTTCATACTAGAAATTATGCAAAATGTACGATTCTTTTAAGAATCCTTTGTGCTTGACCCTGATTATCTAAATTGATTCCTTAGTTTGGTGTTATGCTTATTAGGACGTACACCTCAGTTTTAAAAGGTAAGTTCAGAACTAAAGGATGACTTTAGTAAGCCACATGGCATTTGAGGTCATTTCACTTGGTCTGGAAAGGCAGGCTTAGTTTTGGGTCTGAGAACCATGCAAGGGTGCAACTGCAACTGAATCCCTAGGCATATCCTAGTATTAGCTCACCACACTCCTTCCCTTCCCTGGAATTGACACTCGATAGCTGGAAGGGACCCTGCCTCCTGCTTCTATTCCACATTTGTTACCAACAGTGCCCACATCTGTCTTGTGGTCTTGGCTTCCCTGATAGACTGCAACTCCTTGGTGGGCCATGACCATATTCCTTTTTAATTCTGTGGTGTCTTGCACCTAATGGGTGCTCAATAAATTTAGATGAAATATAATTACACGTCAAGAGATCTAGGCCAGGAATCCTTTGCTGCTTATTCTGCAAATGGCTCCCATTTCCTCAGGTGAAAATAGGAGTTAGACTTGAGCCAGGTCTCAGTGGGGAAGTGGGGGTGTACATTCATCACCTAAGAGTTTAATGCTCTTTTAACTGTTGTCACTATAATGACAAACCCCAAACTCAGTGGCTTAAAATAATATGCATTTATTTTGCTCACGAGTCTGGATTGGCGATTTAAACTGGGTGGCTGGACAGTTTTGGTCTTGCTTGGGCACCTCCTCGTGGCAGTTGACAGGTTCAGCTGATCTAGGATGGCCTTGGCCAGCACAACTGGCACAACTTGGGCTGGTTGGCTCCATGTGTCTTGTCCTCTAGCATCCTAGCCTGAGCATGTTGTCATGGCAAAGGTAGAGGTGCTAGAGTGAGAAGAAACTGCCATTGTCACAATTATTGACATGTCATTGGCCAAAGCAAGTGACGGGCCAAGTTCAGAATCAAGGGGTGGGGAAGCACACTCTAGTTGGAGGAGTTGCAGAGTACACTGGAAAGGTATTATTGATACAGGGGTGTATGAACATTGGGACAATCAATCTACTACCTCCACATACCCAACGCCTCCATCATGGTTGAGAACCCTGGGTCATATCACTAAGCTCTGGCTTTTCTCACCAGATAAAAGTCCCAATGGGAGGTAAGACATTTCTATTCATGGCTCCTGCAGAGGGCGCCAAACCCAAGTCAGCGGCTTCTCTAGGCTTGGCACTTCCTTGCATGTAGTTCTCTCCCTTTTCTAACCTAGAGCAGTACTGTGGTTATCTATGGCTAAGTAACAAACTACCCTAAAACTTAGTGGCTTAAAACAATAACCATTTTATCTCATGTAATCTGTTGGTTAGTAATAAGGACAGAACTTGGCTGGGCAATTCTCTGTGGCTTCAATTGAGGTCACTCAGTGGTATTCAGTTGGCAGATGGGCAGGTCTGGAGAGTCCAGACTGGTTTTACTCACATGTCTGGCACATGGTGGGGATGGCTGGAAGCAGACTCATTTAAGACCATCATCCAAAGGGGCTTGCATGGCTGTCTAGCAGGGCAGTCTCAGGATAGTCGACATGATGCTGCCTTCCCCTGAGTGTTCTGAGAAGCTGTATGGCCTTTTATGACCTAGCTTGGGAATTCACACAGCATCATCTCCACAGTATTCTATATGTCAGAGCAGTCAAAAGCCCACCTAGATTCAAGAGAGACATAGACACCCCCACCCCCACCCTCTTTAATGGAAGAGCATTAAAAAGCCACCCACTCAAAGTCCTCACCTTTCCTCCCTGTGTTTTTGGCCTAGTCTGCAGGTGTTCTCAGATGAGCCATATCCCTAGAGCAGTGGCTCTTAAAATGTGGTCCCTGGTCCATCAGCATCCTCTGGGACCTTGTTAGAAATGTAAATTCTCAGGCCCCACCCAGACCTGCTGAATCAGAAACTATTATTCCCAGCCTGTTGATGAGAAAACAGACTCAGAGAAGTTAGGCACATTATGTAGGACTAGAGGCCTGGTGCATGAAATTCATGCACGGGTAGGGTCCCTAGGCCTGGCTGGTGATCAGGGCCAATCTGCAGGGCGACTGGTGGGGCAATCGGGAGGCCCCTGCTGGCACCCACCTTGGCTGGCCTGGCGCCGCCCACTTGCCAGCCCTGCCCCCTGGCACCACCGCTGGGGGCAGCTCCTGCATTGAGTGTCTGCCCCCTGGTGGTCAGTACAGTACACATCATAGCGACCAGTCGTTCTGCCCATCGTTCTGCTGGTCAGTCGATTTGCATATTAGGCTTTTATTATATAGGATAATTAAACAGACTAGTGCCCTCCAAGTGTGAGACCCAGGGCAGGGATCCTCTCAGCCAGGCCCAAGGCAGTATTGGATCTCCACTATCTGAAACAAGGTCCTAATACAAGGCTGGGTCTGGCTGGGCTAGCAAGACTGGGCTTTGTGACCTTTGCACCCCAGTTTCCTCCCTTGTCCCTGAGGGAGCAGGACTGCTTCTAAGCTCTAAAACCCTCTGCAGTCTTGAAAGAAGAGTTGAACTCAGACCCCTCATTCCACCCAGCAATGCTGGACACTTTCCAAACCCCCAGGGAAGACAGAGCCACAGCAGAGAAAGGAACTGCCTTTATTTCTTTTTCTTTTTTTTTTTTTTCTTTGCCTTTATTTCTTGATTTCCCACCGGAGATCAGAGTATGAAGGTGATGGCTTTACATGGGAGCAACATCACCCCAGGACGTGGGGTAGAGACTGAGGAAACCAGGCTGACTGATGTGCCCACCACAAATGACACCTCCCTTGGGCCGACCCCGTCTACTATAGTATGATGGCCTGTTGGACCAGACGCTCCTGTCTGCTGAGTCACCAAGACTTAGCCACAGGAAATAGCTTTGTACAAAAGCCTAGGAGTGTCCCTGCATCAGGTAACAAATGGACAAATCCCATTTGAGGTCTGCCGTGCGGAGATGTCTTTCCAAAACAAAGCTGGGGCCCACTCAGGAAAGCCAGTGATGAAAGGCAGCTCATAGACATGCAGGCTGATGATCCTGCGAACACATGTGGGGCTCGGGCACACAGACATGAGGACCAGGCTACGCACTACGACGACATGGGGGTCACAGGAGTCAGCAGGCAGCCAGCAGTCGGAGCTCAGGACAGAAATTGTCTTTGCCTAGAAGTAGTTGGGTCCCAGATGGGAAACCCCGGGCGGGGCTCTCCTCAGCCCTGCCTGGGTGTGGACTCAGGTCACCCTCTGCTTGAGAATCTCCTGAGCCAGAAATGGACATGAGGGGCATTTGTGAGATGGAAGTCAAACTGCAGAGAGCCACGAGGTCAAGATGGAGCCTGGAGTGGTGAGACCATGAGAGCCGCCCTTGGGGAAACATAGAAAAGTGGAAGGCCACTGCTCCCTACTCTGCTCACAGGCACCCCAGCCGAGCCTCACCCTCTACCCAGACAGAGCATGGGTTTGGGGCTTTCTCAGTACTTCTTCATGGTTGGGTCTCTTGTTAGGGGAGCCATGTCCACATGAGGCTGTTCTGGGCTGTAGGTAGTTGAGGAGTCCCTCAGCGGGTCCAGAGCTGGGAGCTACCCCGAGAGAAGGAGCCCCCTTTCCTGCTGTGTGGTTCACAGGCCTGGGGAGACCTGGAGGCCGGCTTCCCTGGTGAGATGCCCATGCTTCCGGAAGTCAGAGGGGCAGAGAGGCCTATATCCCAGGTGCCCCCAGCGGGATGTGAACAAACAGCCTGCAGGTCTATGTGTGTCTAACAGTGCTAAGCCAGTCCAGGGCCTGGTCGGCCACACTCCGGAAGACAGTAGACACTGTCGGTCGGCTACCAGCCCAGTGGGAGCCTGGGCCTC
Organism: Cnephaeus nilssonii; assembly: GCF_951640355.1. Classification (NCBI taxonomy): domain Eukaryota; kingdom Metazoa; phylum Chordata; class Mammalia; order Chiroptera; family Vespertilionidae; genus Cnephaeus; species Cnephaeus nilssonii. The sequence goes on along the minus strand of NC_137088.1, from coordinate 24,566,097 downwards.
CCCAGGCTGGGCACGTGGGAGGTCTTGCAGTACTTTGGATTAAGACAGGATGCAGTGGTCCTGAGTTCTTCCCGTCGGACTGAGTTAAAAGCACATCTTAGCAGCAAGAGTTTGACCTTGTTTTTGTTGAATGAAGGTGGTGGAAACTGGACCAGGACGGTACGAGGTCAGTTGAATGAGGGTGGAGACGCTGCTGCAGGTACGTGCGATGCAGCCACTGCCTGGCGTCCTCAGGTGAAGTAGCGGCAGGGTGTGGAGTCGATGTAGCAGTATGGGGTGCACTGCAAGTCCCCATATGACCTGAGGAGGCAGATACAGGTCAGGGTGGACACCAGGCAGTGGGCAGGAGAGCTCCTGCTGGCCCTGGGGAAAAAGCCATGTTCTAAAGGGCCACTCTGGTGGTTTTAGTCAAACCTCATCCAACAGCAGCGCTGCTGCCCAGGGTTCTATAGAGACTGTTCTTATTCTCGTGTGAGGCCAGGGATGTGGAGGAGTAGAGGCCAGGCCTCTGGGCTTTCCCCCTTGAGCCCAGCTGAGGGATCTGGGAGAAAGGGGTTGGTAGACTTGCCTTAACACAGCATCTCTGAGAGAATCTCCCTGTCTCGAGGCCTGAAATATGTCTGGCTCAGTCCATTAGACCATCCTGTGCTGATGCAAAAGTTCTATGGCTGTGTAGTCCACTACGCAGCCACGGGCCCTCTGTGGCTACTGAGTGCTGGTAATAAGGTTAGTGCGACTGAAGAACTGGATTTTAAATGTTATTTCACTTTAATTAATTTAAATTTAGATAGCCACGTGTGGCCAGAGGCTACCACACTGGACAGCGCAGTGTATACCTGCGTAAGCACAAGTCCTAATCCCGAGACAGCGTGCTGTGCATTATGCCCATGCTCACAAGCACCCCAGACTTCTAGGGATTAGGAGAGAAACCCCAGTGCGCCAGGCTCTATGCAGGCCTCTTCTCCACGAGTGACTGTCTACACTCAGCTGTTGTCATGGAGCCATCCACTCGCTCAGCCCTTTTGCCAACTTTCTGGCAGGTGCCTGTTAGGAGCCCTCCTTACCTTAGGGGGGCGCAGCACACACAGACATGCAGACTCAGTGGAGGCCTGGCCAAGGCTAGAGTGCCTGGAGCCTTGGGGTCTACAGTCTGCCCCCACCCCCCATGGTCTGATACGCTGATATAGGTTTGGGTGTGGGCATTGAAAAGATGCCCTTGAAGAGAGAGCAGAAAGGGGGCAATGGAGAGAGCCATCTGGTGTCGGTTCCCCAGCTCTGCTGAGGGCCTGGTCCACGCCTTTCAGAGGAACAGGGCTGGAAGAGACTGGGCTCCTGAGGGACGTAAGAGGGTTGACAGGCCAGGTACCCCTCTGGAGCTAAGGGAGAGCCTCCCTTTTTCCCTAGAGAGTTAGACAACTCTGGTTCTGTGAGGGCAGGAACGTAGCACCATATCACACTTTGAAAGCAGCTCAGGCCGCCACATTCTGGGCACGGAATCAGTGCCTCACAGGGCCAGGGCCTTCGGCTGGCCTGGGGATGTCAACATAGAGGTCACAACACTAGAATACTTACCCTGAGCAACACAAACCCCACTGAAGAGTCTCAGAAATAATTAAAGGGGTCCTTGAAAGGAATACTAAGTTCCTGGGGTTTTCTTGAAGGAGCCACAAGTGAGCAAAGTCAGATGTTGGTGTGGTCTCACCTGCACCCACAGGCCTGGTGGGAGCTTGTTACACAGATGCTTGAAATGCCCTGATACCTCCGCCCTCCACTGGGCTCCCTCCCAGGCCCATGGCCCCAGAGACTAATGTGGTCATGGCAGCCACTGGGGATGGAGCTGCTCATGTAGGGGTAACAGCTGAGTTTGGAGACCGCTAACACCGGAGCCCAGGCAGAGCTGGTGGTTGTGTCTGTTCCACCCTGGCCTTGGCTGCTCTTGGAGGACACCTGGTGGCTGTGAGTCTATTGCCCGTCTCCCCCGGATGAGCAGGAATCCTGTGCTGTGTTGTTACTATACCTCAGTGTCCAGAAAATACCAGGAACCTAAGATGCACTCAAAGTTATTTGTGAAGGAAAGAGAGAAAGGAGGAGGGAGGGTGAAGGAGGGAAAGGAGGGGTGTCAGAACAGCACGTGAGGCCATCCCTACCCAGGGAGATAGGTCTCGCACGTCAGGTGGCCAAAGTCAGAGCCGTCACAGTCTTCCACGCCCTTGTGCCGGTGACCATCTCCACAGTATGCCCGGTGACAGCCTGAGAGGACACAAGCAAGTGCAGCCCTGAGAAGGGGCAGGGGCAGGGGCAGGGGCAGGACAGCCTGGGCTGGGCCCTCTCACTAAAAAGGGCTTTGCTACTAGGGCTCCATCTGGTGAAAGCATGGCCTAAGGATCCACCCAGAGGGTGAGTTGGTGGCCCTGAGAGCCTGCATTTGAACTCTGTTGTGACTCTACAGCCCAAGCTTTCCATCTCACCTCCTGCTTTTGTCGCTTGATTTGTGTGGTTTTTTTAAAGTAAAGCAAACCCTCCAGCACTAGGCTGCCTGCCCGTCTTGGTAGCATACTGTACGCTGAAGGCAACCCTGCGCAGCCCACTTTCCCTAAAACGGGCTTTGCTACTAGGGCTCCACCTGGTAAAAGTGAGTCCTGATTTAAATTCTTGGCTTCTCCCTTTTTCCTTTCACCCCTCATCACCCTTAATCTTGCTTGTGGTTTCTTTTCTCACTCTTTTTTGTATATTTTTCACCCTGATCTTTTGACAAAGAACATGGACTGGAATTTGGATTTTGCCAAGAAGTAGGATTCAGGAAAAAGAGCAGGCCCTGGTGGCTTCTCTGGGGGCAAGGGCCTTGACCCCAACCCCCACTGACCTGCCTGGATAATGAAGGAGTTAACATTTGGCCTCAGAGGCGGATCATCCCCACAACAGCTCAGGTATACCCTCTCAGGCTCTAAAATTATCCCAAACCACCCAGGTGTCCAGGGCTTGCCCTGACCCCACCCCATGGCAATTCAAGCTTCGGGCTAGGCCCCACTCACTGATGCAGTCGTCACCCACGTCGTCGTTCCCGTCGTCACACTCCTCCCCGGGCTGCAGGACCCCGTCCCCACAGGAGCCGCGGTGGTCTACAGAGTAGTCCACAGGATAGAAGGGGGTCAGCTGGCCAAAGAAACACACCAAGTTACCAAGGACAGTGCGCCAGGCAGGGCAGGTCATTGGCACTGGGGACAGAAGCTCTGGGTCCAGGGGGGCTCTGCTGAGGAGCGCCCCGCCCTCCTGGGTGGGAAAGGCACTGCTTTTTTGTTCCCCAGAGCTCTGTAGGGGCAGGAAGCCTGGGCCAGATCTACTCAGTGCCCCTGCAGTGCAGGGACGTGAGACTGTCGGGAACCTTGGCTCAGAAGAAAAGGTTCTATGTGGGGAGCAGGGGCATGAAGAGCTGCTCAGAGACAGAGCGAGGGAGGATGCTCAGCCCTCCCATGGAAACAGAACTCTGCACCAGCCTCGCTGTTGGCCTTTTCTACCTTTAAAGGTGTGTGCCTTTCCTGGTGGGGTGTGTCTCTGGGTACCTGGATGGGGAGCCAGCCCAGGCTGTCCTTGAAGTACAGGGATCTCTGGTCTTTGCGGAAGGCGATGGCATGTTTGGTGTTCAGCCTCTCAAGCTCCTCCTGGTTGTTGACCACGAAAATCTGCCAGAGGACACACTGGTGAGGCTTCAAGAAAACACTTCTGGTGGGGGCAGGGGAGGAGCCGGAGGAGGACACGTCGCTGTCCTTGGACTGGTTATCAGTGGGAAGGGGGTTTGCCTGTTACCCTCTAGCGTTCCTCCTGATGGAAGGAGGAATGTCTTGATTCCCATAGCTTTTCAATCCAGTTCCTAATGTCTCCATTTGAAGTAAAAATATCCAAATTTTAAAAAACATTTAAAATGTGCCCAAGACTTAAATAGGAAGGCGAGGTCACCTAAGCAAGTAATTCAACATCTACAAATGAGTCTTAACAAAATTCGCAAAGGTGTTCATTACAGTGTTATGTACGTTAGTGAAAAGCTTGGGCATAGCCCATAAACACTGACAGTAGGACACTGGTTACATAAATCACAGCACAACTGCATGGTGGATGGGTGATTAGGCATCAATTCAAATGATATCTATGATGAACTGATATCCAGCCTTTACTTCAAAATAAACCACGGGAAGGTGGGCAGTAGTGGGCTGGCATAAAGAGAAAGCAAGATTGGCCATGAGTTGATAAATATTGACTTTGGGTAAAGGGCACATGGAGTTTTATTACACGATTTGTTTTGCTTTCGTATTTCTTTGAAATTTTCTGTAATTTTTTGTTTAAAAAGACAAAGAAAATACATCAAAATGGACTCACAACAAAATAGTTTTCTTTTGATTTGCCCTTATGTTCCAATTTCTTATGAGTGTGTACCCAGTATAAGTTTTACTAAACAAATACATACATACATAAAAAAGTTTTACTATTACAAAGCCCCGAGGACCAGATGAGAGGTCCGGATGGGTAACACCCCAGATTTCTCCCAGAAGAACCTTACCGCAGGGACTCTCGGGGAGCTGGGCCCATACATGGATTCTCCATAAGAAGGGTTATTCACATTCACGGGGGTCCCACAAAGACATCTTCCTGGAGGCCCTGGAAATCCTCTTTCTCCTTTGGGTCCCATTGTAAGTTGTCCTAGGGAGCAACGGACGGCTGTGTTACTAGAGCCAAGGAAGAGAAAACTAAACAGCCCAGGCTGATGAGAGCAACCTTCACAACAGAAAGAAGGCTGAAGTCCACAGTATTTCGGGGCAGAGGTTCAAAGAGATGCTTTTGATCCAAGATGTGGAGGAGGTGATGTTCTCTGTGGATTCCTTAACCATGCTGGGTGTGGTCACACCTTTCCCCACCCTTATTCTCCCTTCCCTCTCTTTATACTTAGATACTAGACAGATGGGCCTTCTACTTCCCAGACTCCCTTGCACCTGGAGGTGACCATGTGCCACAGTGCTGGTCAATGCAAGGCCTGTGGTGGGAGAAGGGTGGGCATCTGGGAAAGCCTCTCCTGATAAGGGAGAATCATCGCTGGGGAGAGACACAGCTTCCCCCTTCTTCCTGCCTTGAAGACAGATAAGATGGCTGGTGCTGCAGCAGCCATACTGCTAACGTGAAGTAAGAAGGATGAGAAGAGAAGCCACCATAAGGGACAAGCCAGGGTCTCATGGGGACTGGAGCCCTGATAGTATTGACTCTTAGAGGCTAAACCAAAGTGGGCCACTGTCCACCTCTTGACTTCCTTATTGTATGAAAAAACAAACAAACAATCCTGTCTTCTTAAACCATTATCAACAGGGGACTCCTTGCAGATAAATTGCTCACTAATAACTTGTATTGTTTTTTTAAAAAAATATATTTTATTGATTTTTTACAGAGAGGAAGAGAGAGGGATAGGGAGTTAGAAACATCGATGAGAGAGAAACATCGATCAGCTGCCTCTTGCACACCCCTTACTGGGGATGTGCCCGCAACCAAGGTACATGCCCTTAACCGGAATCGAACCCGGGACCCTTGAGTCCGCAGGCTGATGCTCTATCCACTGAGCCAAACCGGTTTTGGCGTATTGTGTTTTTTTTTAATTTACTTTATATTGTTTTTATATATAGGATCTTTATAAAGGAACTTCTGAGTATGCATTTTTAAAATTTCTTCTGGAAGAAAATGGAAGTTAAAAACACTTAGCCATGTACTCTCCCTGGTACTGAGAAGAGTGTCCTGAAAAGATGTGATCAGGAAATGTATTCCCTGCAACGTCAGAACCTGCTAGGGTAGTAGTTCCCACCTTGATTTCTAAAGGCTCTGATGCTCAGGCCGCATCCCAGACCTTCAGGATTCCTGAGAACAGAACCCAGGCAACCAGACTTTTAAAAACTCTCAGGATGATTCCAATGTGCACCAAGGTTGAGAACCGCTGGTCTAGGGAACGGTCTTGCACATGCCATTCCCTGCACTTTTCCAGGGAAGCCTTTTTGAATCCTCATATTCTTTCATGTTAACCTTGGATACAATCGCATGGTTCTCTATGCTTTTCTTCAAGGCATTTATCTCTGTTTGTGATTCTGCATATTGTGAGATTATCTGATTTCCCCCCATAGGATGTAAGTTCCACAAGGGCAGGGCTGATGCCCATTTCCATTCTCCAGGGCTTGGCACACAGTAGGGGCATGGTGCATGTCTGATGACTGAGTGAGTGAGTGAGTGAATGAATGAATGCAGACTAACTAGAAGGAAAAGGTCTTCAGAGAAATCTAGATGTCACAACTCCAAATACAGAAAAGTGCTGGAGCAAGAGCCATCCAATCAACAGGAAGAGAGGAAAAGATAGAGACTGAAAAATGAAATAAAGACCCTTCCTCCTGGGAAAATAGGGGGAGTTGGGGGGGGATTCTGAATGCCAACCAGTCATTGGTTTCAGGTTATAAAACAGGGCAGCCAGCAACTGGGGAGCCAGTTTGCAGATCCCAGAAGGGCAAGAAATAAAATGGTCCTGGGGAAAGGTTTAGTCAGGACCCCAGGGAAGCAGCCACAGCTGGAGGAGGAGGCCTCGATGGGAAGACCCCCACACCCTGAGCCTTCACCAGCAGGCTCAGCCTGTCCAGCCCAGATGCTGCCGGTATGAGGACAAGGGAGGCTTGTCAACATCTTATACCAAGTAATGGCTGTTCCTTCTAACAAGAAATAGGAACATGATCTTGCGGGAGGAGCCCCAGTCTTGTGGAGCGGAGCCAGAGAGCAGAGACTCCACCAGCCCAGGAATATTTTGGTAGTTAAGCACCTGGGCAAACTAAAGTGGGAATGCTATGTAACCAGGGATGTGAGTGGCCCCAACAACTCCTCAGAACCATGGCCTCAAAAGATTCTGGAGTTTGTCCCATTATCCAGCTAATACGTGCTGAAGCAGAGATTTGAATTCACGTTTGACAACACTATGCCGTTCAAAAGACAAACATCCAGGAACACTGATGCTTGCAGGGAGATAGATGGCAATTCCCAGGTACCACACTGATTCACTTATACCCTGTCTGGTGCAGGAAGGACTCAGCCAAATTTGTAATTTGGTTATTGCAAATTACATCCTAAAGGCATTTTGCCTTCATTCCCTCCCCTACCCCGCACTGCCTCTTTTGCTCAGTAACTTGGGTAATAAAAAGCTCCCACCGTCTCCACCTCCCGCAGCACCATCTCGTCCCACAGCACTGGGCACCAGAACCAGAGGGAGCCTCCCCCTACGATGACAGGATGTGGCAGGGAGCCTGCTTCCTGCCACCAGTGCAGTTTTCCTGCTGACTCCTCCCAGCTGTCAGAGGGCATCTGTTTCCCTGCCTGTGTCCTGCCAGGCTGCACTGAAGGGCACAGCAACCCACATTTCCCCACTTCAGCCTCTCAGAGCTGGTCCAGGGGGCCTGGCCTGGCCTCCATCCCTGCATTCCTGCAGCCAGAGGACCTGCTCTCCACCTTTGCCCAGGGAACTGCTCATCTCCACTGGCTGCTGCGGAGGGAACAGGTCTGAACAGAATCTGGGAGAAGGCAGAGGAACCACCGAATAGTCCCCACATCTCCCCAGCTCCCACTCTGCCCTGCAGAGGCTGGCAGGGCTGAGTGGGAAAGTCTCAGACCCAGGAGTAATGGACATTCTGGTCCAGATGTGGCCAACGGTCAGCTCTGTGAACTTGGGGAAGATACCTCTCTCAGGCTCATAGTTCTTATCTGTAAAGGGAGGGTTGCACTAGCCCAGGAGAGTTTTGCCTGATGATATCCCCAGATGGATTTGAGGCAAGGGTTCTGGGACTCTGGGAAGTAGTGTGAAGTATCTTGGGGAAGACAGATTTTTCCCCCCTGAGAGTGGGTTTGGGACTTTTATCAGATTTTCAAATGTAGGCTCAGGAATCACTATGGGGGCCTGGTTCAACTCCTGATGACTATCCAATGGATCCCAGGCACAGGGAAAGCCTCCATTGAATTCCTCCCTTCCCTTCTCTCCCACCCCCAAAAAACTTTTCTAAAGAGCAGGATTATTGCCCCATTTTCTTCTGAGAATTATTTATCCTCTCACTCTGGGAAGCTCCCAGAAAGGAAGTGACTTAAAGGAAGGCACAGGAGGGGACATCAGTCCAAAGAGATGGCCAGCCCTGCTCTGCAATACCCAGGTGGGACAGACTGAGAGCCAATGTAGCCCAGTGAGCACCGGTGGGGACCAGCTCCACCCATACCACTTGCCAGGTGCCATGGGGATGTGAAGCCGACTCAGCCACAGATCCTGCCTCAAGGACTTGCCACCTAGAAGGAAGGTGAAACACATCTGCAAAAAACAGTTACCAGTGGAGGGCAACAGCAGAGAGGCAATGTGTGACTGGGGAATTGGGGGCAATAGCAGGAAGGCAATTTGTGACTGGGGAGCCAGGGGCAATAGCAGGGAGATATGTGTGACGGGGGCAGCGGGGAAAGGAGAACCATCCATTAAGGACCAAGGCAGTCCTTACTGAAGAGAGGACTTTGAAGGAATTAGAGGATTTTGTTGGGTGACCCAGAGGATGACAGGAAAGTCATGTTAGGCCACAGGGACCCAGACAGACTGCAGAAATATGCTCCAGCTCTGCAGAGAGCAGGGCATCTGCTGGAGGGACCTGGCAGAGGATGGGAAGGTGGAGGGAAAGGGGACATGAGCAGCCCCAGCTGAGTGAGAAGGAGCCAGGAAACCAAGGAGAGAAAACAAGGCTACAATGGCCTACTAAAGGGATGAGGTTGTAATCCACCAGAGACTGACAAGACAAAAGAGTGGGCATCAGAATGAGCTGCTGCTGGTCTCCAAGCCCTGCCCTTCTCACCCAATCCAGGTCCAAGGAAGAAAGGAATTCAACTTAGATGAGGGCTGGCCTTTACAAATGGATGTATACATTAAGGTCTGCATATGCTAAGGACCTCCTTATACATCCGCACAATGCCCGCCCCCCTCATGTTCCCTTGTGGCCCCTAAATGCCCCAAGGTCTAAGAGAGTCTCTTCCAAAGGCAAAACCCAGGCTTCAGGCTGAGCTCTCTGTCCCTGGCAGCTCATAGTCATGAGGCTCAAGGGGAATGTTAGGCAGAAGAAAGATGAGTTGGAAGGACCTCCATCTGGATCATCTAGTCAATGCAGGGAAACAGATCATAGGGCATGGACACAGGGCCTAGGCTGCATCTCAAATCCAGCTCCCTTAACAAATAGAAGTAGATGTGACAAGATAACTTGTTGGTACTATTTGAAAACTTCTGCCTTCTGTTCTCAGAAAAGCTCCTAAGAGGGTGGTAGTGTATGAAGTGTGAGGAGAGAGGGGGCTAAAGATTGGAAGAGGAGGGATCCTCACAGGCCTGGAGAGAACAGGTATCCCCTCCCCAGTATCCTGGAGAAGAGATAAGGTCTCAGAAGGAATGGCTGTGAGCACTCCGTGGGAAGTGAACCATAGGGACCAGGATTCCCAGCCTTGGAGATGTTCTAATGCCTGAGCATGGCGTGAGATGGCAGTCACAGGCACCCACGGACCACGTGGCCTCAGACAACAGGCATTTCAGAGGTAAACAGGGCACATAAAAGGCTGGAGGGATCTCCCCTGCTGTCTTTCTGCCATAATTTCCCAGGATATTTACCCAATTCTTTTGTGGCAGTTGGAGAAGTGGAGAGAACCTCAATAAAGTCTAAGATTGAATTTTCCTGGCATTCTGGCAGATTGGAGTTTCAGAACCAGCTTTAATTTGGTTTAAAGGATCTAACAAAATATGACATTTCTTGATCATCCCATGATGTGGTTGCAAATATATTTCCATAAGCAGGAGGGAGGGTGGGGTGGGGGGTGGGGAAGAAAAAGGGAGTGCACTGTAGAATTTTGTCTTTATTTTCTTAAGGAAAAAATTGGAACAAAAATTGTTTTGATTCCTTTTGTATAACAGGACAAAGAATGTTGCTCAATCCGTTAACAGTCTTCTTGGAAATAGAGATGCTGTGCTTATACAATGTGCTTTTGAGCTGATGAGAACAAACTAAATCAAGGGCTTAGCTTATCATATTAAACAAAGTAAAACAAGGTAGCAGAGTACCTATGACCTCGCAAATGACTCTGATTTCTTTTTATCGTTTCTATATTCGATGCAAATCCATGACTCTTTCCTAACACTGTGTACGATGGAAAATTTTACGATGTTATCTTTACTTCCAGGTTTAAGAGAATTGCTTAGAAGCATCAAACGGTTTTCTAGTAAAAGGTGTTATTGATGAAATATGTGCATTATTTTTCACTTATGTATAAATGACATCATCAATGTAATTTTTTCTCTCCTCTATTTGTTCTCTAAAATGCTAAAAACAAAGCCAGAACAATGTTGTCTTCCTTGTGTAAAAGTTGAATGAGCCCAAATGTGGAGAAATTATAAATATATTGAAGTTTCTCTAGCATTTCTAACTCAAAACACCAGGCAGGCCTCTGCTGGCATCTCCTTGTGCTCTCTCCGGGAGGCTGGCCAGGAGTGCGACATTGTAGGTCAAGTAAAGCAGTGTAGCTCTTACCTGTGGATGGGGGGCCTGGAGGGCCTGGGGGACCCTGACGGCCAGGTTGACCAGAAGGCCCAGGCTTGCCTGGTGGGCCCATAACTCCACCATCTCCCTTCTGCCCCTGAGAGAGAAAGGCGGAGCCTGTTATGAGAGCATGGCATGACCAACTTCCTTCCCATTTATTTCTAAATCAGGGGCCACCCTGCACTTTGGAGCAAGAGCACAAGGCAGGATGCAACCTCAGACATCTTGACCACCAAGCTCCAAAATAACTCAGGGCAAGCGACATTTGAGATAGTGATGGTGGCAAGTTTGCAGACATTAATTTTTGTTCTGTCCTAGAAACATGACACATAACAGCTGGGGGGGAAAAACACAACAATCCAACCCTCTCCCCTCACTGGGCAGATGAGGAAATAGAGGCTCAGAAAGGAGCAGGAATTACTGCAAGTCACCTGGCAGCAAGGCAGCAAAACTGGGCCTAGCACTCAGGCCACCTGCCTACTCGTCAGGAGCATTTTTATTTTATTACAGGAGCTGTTTCCACCCGATGGCTACCCACTGGCCTCAGGATAAGGACCCATAACATTTATCTTAGATCATAACTATGCAATTATTGTTGTGATCATTTCATCAATGTCTCCCCATAAGACATCAGCTCCCTATGGGTGTGAAGCTGTTTTGTTCACCTCCTTTCCCCAGATCAAATAAGGGAGGAGGAAGAAGCTGAAATCTAAAAGGGGAAGTCAAAGATTTGGGTTTTCACCTTGGCCATGAGACCCTGGGTAACTCATGTTATTGCTTTGTGCCTTAGTTTTCTCATCTGTAAAATAGGGCCAGTAAATATATACCTGCATGGGTTTGTTGTGAGGCTAACAAAGATCTTAGAAGTGAAAAAGGAGTTTGTACAGAACCAAGGACTATGTAGATTACCATAGCTGATTATCATAGCTGGTTATCACAGCAACTGGCTTGGTTTCATCTTTCTCACACAGACAGGTCCTGATTTCTTAAAGAGAGACACACCTGCAGTGCTGCCCACTCTGGGAGGGCCAAGAGCAAAGATTTCCCCCTCAGAGCTGCCTTTAGGAATGACTCAGAAACCAAGGCCTGTGGGTTCTTCACAAGCAGTGTGCTCATTGTTCACTCTTGCCCTGGGCTTAACCAGGACAGTGATTGATGCCTGACATCTTTGGCTGGGTCCCCTTTCCACATTTGTGCCTTGGCAGGCTGGCCACCTGATGAAATGTAATCCTCCCCAAGTCTGGGCAGCAGGCATGCCGGGCACTTCTATCCAATCACAAAGGTGACATGTAACCTGCCTCCTTGTCCACATGGCCCTGGGGGCTCTCTCACCAATGTCCCAGGAGTTCTTAAACTCTTACTGTGGGACTCGGGGGGTCAGAGTTTGTTTCTAATTCCATCCTGACGGGGGGAGTCTTAAGCCTTAGCCCAAGCTGAAGCATGCCATGAGGTAACCAAGATGGGTCCCAGAATGGCAAAGGAAGTCACACCGTCCTAATATAGCTGCAGTTAAGGCTTGTTGTTCTAGCAGCCAGTCAGCTGGCTCTGAGCACAGGAAGTGCCACAGTGAAGGAGCTGGAAACGCTCCTTGACTCTGACACCAGCAGTAATGGAATATTCTGCTCATCAGTCGTCCTCTCAGAACCAGCCATGTCTCTATGAGCAGGACTCATGAGCCACGCTTTCCAGGAAAAGCATTCATTCCTTTATTGTCACAAAGTTTGGTGATGTTTCTCCAGGGAGGAAGCCTGTCTCCTTAATTGCAGATGTGCATAATGGGATCAGGGCTGCTTTTCTGGGCCTGCCTGAAGGCAAGTCCTGAAGCATGGAGGTGATGAGAGATGTGATGTAGGGAAAGCTGGTCTCAACTCTCCAAACTCTAACTCTGGCATGGAAGCTGGCTTAGCTTAGGGGTCTGGGCAGGTCATTCCACTTCTCCGGCCCTCAGTTTCCTGGGACTATGCTAAGGGGATTGAATTGGGTGATCACTACAATCCCCTGGTTCTGAAATTCTAATTTCCTAAAGTCTCTTCTGGATTTCTGATTCTGGAGTTTGGATTGACGTACAATAACCTCCAGAAACTCAGCACGACTGGCCAATGGACGCTTGGTAGATAAGACCCTCTGCTAGCAAATTAATTCCGATAAATAGGAAGTACCATGGCAGGCCCCCAAAGCTAACAACTCAAGTGTCTGCTGACTAGACAGGCACGGAGGGTCTCCTTGTGGAAAGGAAGAGCTTATTCCCCTAACTTCTCTGAGCTTCTAGACATGGCACTGGGGGAGTTGTAAGATTACTACAACTAATCATTTTCAACTTCTTGGCTTCAGCCCTTACCAGGAAAAGATAAACACTGCCCAGGTAAAGAACTAGATGACAGAAGGCACAAGTCTGCTTGAACCCCAGTGTAGAATATTATGAATGGAAGTCAGCAGTAAGGGAGAAAGTGATCTTTAAAACAAGAAAGAAAGGAAGGAAGATGTCTCCTTTTTTTCTTTTTCTGAGCCTAGTTTTCAGGAAATTGGAATCTGTGACAGCATTGTGAAGGCACGGCCATGCTACCCATTGTAAAACTTTGAAAAGTGAACTGAAATATTGTGACTTCCAAAGTTATTGTGAAATCTGAATTATTTGGGTTGGAGGCTGTATCGTTGCTAAGTTCACTTGGAAAAGATCAGAATTGGCTTCATATGTTATCATGTTCTGAGCCCTGGCTACATATTAGAATCATGTGGGGAGCTTTAAACAAACACCAACCCATGCTGAAGCCTCACGCCAGATCACTTATTTCAGAGTCTTTGGGAAGTAAGGCCTAGACACTGAGGACAATGAGAGACACACTTGGAGCTACAACTATGGCCCAAAGATGTTCACTTCTTAACATCATATGTAATTTGGTTAGGCCTCTCTTGTCTAAGCAGTCTTACTCATTTACTAAACTCTAGTGCAGACATTTTAAAAAGATGTTTAAATGTTTAATGAATAGCAATGAGTAAAAATGCATATATTATGATTTTAAGTTAAAAATTTAGGATACAATAACTATATATTGGATAGAAAAGAAACAAATGACTGGAAAGTTCACAAAAGAATTAATACTGGAAAGAAAATATACCAAAGTGGTTACATGGTTATACCTGGGTGTTAGATCGTTTTTTAAAAATATGTTTGTATTGACTTTTCCAGAGAGAGGAAGGGAGAGGGAGAAAGAAGAGAGAGATAGAAACATGGATGTGATGTGAGAGCAGAACACTGATCAGCTGCCTCTTGCCTGCCCCCTACTGGGGATCAAGCCTACAACCTGGGCATGTGCCCTGACTGGGAATCGAACCAGCGACCTCTTGGTTCATGGGTGGAATTTTCCAAGTTTCCTATGATAATCATATATTACATTTAAATGGGAAAGGAGGCAAAAACCAAACAAACTACGGCCTAAAAAGTGAAGAGGCACATCTTTCAAGAATGTCTGTCTGTTAGAGCTAAGATGAGAGGTTTCTCTAAGGCACTCAGGACAGACAGCTCCACAGCCAGCCAAGCCAACTGCACCTTCCTCTTGCTTTGCTCTCTCATTTCACATGGTCTGACACAAGAGCCTGCTGACCAGAGGGAGTTCAGAATGAAAAATTTTCCTAAGCCCTTAACAGTGCCAATAAAGAAGGTCACTTACAAACTGGGATCCTGAGTGGAGGGGAGTGGGAACCACCCTACCGTTGAGACCCAAAAGATCTTCAAGAGCAGGGAAATATCTGGGCTGTTCTCCAAGACTCCATTTGTGTCTGGGGCATGAGGTAAAAAGCAGGTTTTCTGGGTAAAGGACCAGATCTGCTTTCCACTCCCAGTTGCTTTGGTTAAGGTAGACCTGTTCTCATTAACCAAAGATCCACTCTCGCTCTAGCCTTGGAAACAGTGGGAACACAGCATCCTATCCCATCCACTCAAACTATGGCTAAAGTGGTGCAGCTTCTGCCCACGAGCCAGAGGAAGCTGAAGACTGGGTTTAAGGGATATCTCTGATTGACCACACTGGCACGCCTCTCCACACCACATCCCCAGGTAAGGAGTCTGACTGCAGGGGTCTGGTAAGCCCCGGATCCTTACCTGCTTGCCTCGTTTTCCTGGTCTTCCTGTGGGTCCCCGGTGTCCTGCTATCCCAGGCTCACCCTTTGGACCCATTTCACCCTGGAAAGAAAAAAGAGAAGCAAGAGAGGAATTAGGGCATGTGGAGCAGGCCCTTCCCTGCAGGTCTACCCAATCCCTGGCCACAAAGGCCGTCTACTAGATCAGCCCAGATCTTTTCCAAGTGGGCTGCTCTCGGAAACTGGAAGAGTGATGAGGTCATGTGAAAAGTAGGTAGGTTTTTCATGGACCAGGAAGGAAAGGAGGTTATCCTGGGCGGGTGATTTGTTATCTAAGAGAGACAGCTGCCAGGTAGCACACATTTTAGTGTCCCAAATCACCATCCAGAATGGCCAACAATAGAGGTGCTGTATTTCAGTCACAAGTGTGCCTGTGACGCCATAAGCTATTGGGGGGAAACACTTTCTCTTTTAGTTGAATTTTATGTTGTGTTTTGTTTTTAGCGCAAAGTCAAATCTATGGGTTTTTTAATGATTAAACACAGTTTTGACAACTATCATCTTTGGGAAGTTTCTGCTCATGTAATGACCTTTACTAGGGTTGTACATTCCCCACTCTTCAGTAAAAATTGGTTTGAGTTCCAGTTCACTTCCATTTGATTTAGATGAAAACTGTTTGTGGGGAGACATATGTTCAAATACTCAATGCAATTATTGTAAAAGGCATGGAAAGCAATACAAACAATATTCCTAATTGAAAAGCCCTATTTTGAAGCATCAGACCAAATGCATCAATTGCCCTAATTCTATAGTTTAAGGCCAACCTTTTGTTCTCCATTTTAGTTTCTCTCCTTCTTCCCCATGGTCTTCTAGGATCCCAGGTCCTCTTGCTGTTTCTTTAGATCATGAACCACAGGGCATTGCTCCCATAATTGTTCCAGGAATCCCTCTACAGCCCAGAATGCACCACCAACAAGCTACATTTAGCAATTGCAACCACAGAGTTTCTGTTAGCAGCCAGTATCCATGAAGAGCTGCCCAGACACTCAGAGGAGACAGTGAATACCAGATGGCTGTTCACATGGAAGTCAGGGGAGGTATAACACATGGAAAATTCCAGGGAACACCAATATAAAGCAAGGATCAAGCAGAAACCTCTGAAATTATTTGTTGGCTCAGCCAATGTAATGAATTTGTCTTGACCCAAGCTACCAACATCTTGCCTCACCAAGATTGTCCTTAAACCTGTGATTTCTTTCCAACCCGCCATGTCCTTTGGGATGCTGGGCAGTGAGAGTGTGAGAGGATAGATGGATTCTATGTGGCCATGGAGATGTTTGCACTATTTTCCATGGCTGTTTAGCAGGGACCGAGGAGTGCCTTGCTTGGCTAGGAGAAAACAGCAGTATGAACAGCATAACTTTTTTTTTTTTTTTTGATTTCAGAAAGGAAGGGAGAGGGAGAGAGAGATGGAAACAACATTGACGAGAGAGAATCATCGAACAGCCAGCTTCTGCACTGGGGATTAAGCCCACAACCCGGTCTTGTACCCTTGACCGGAATCGAACCCAGAACCCTTCAGTCCACTGAGGCAAACCAGCCAGGGCAGCATAATTTTTTAAAAAAGACTATCCGAAGGAAGTGTGGCCCTTCTCTTCATCAACTGGAAGCAGCCAGTACTCACTTAATCTAATTTCTCTCCTCTGACCTAATTATGGTTATCATATCTGCTCTGTCTTAAAGCAGCCTGCCCTAAAGGGGAATAGAACTCCTGATGGCAAGTCTAGTAAGTGGAGCAGAGACCAGAGAAACTGTCATCTTTAATTTTACAGTAATGGATTATTCTTTGATGCTCACTGTTACACTGAATGAAAGCCTAGCCTAAATATTTTCAACTAAAATCATTTTTTCTCGCTCTAGGCGGTTTGACTCAGTGGGTAGAGCGTTGGCCTGCGGACTGAAGGGTCCCGGACACATATCCAGGTTGCAGATCCCCGGTGTGGGGTGTGCAGGAAGCAGCCGATCAATGATTCTCTCTCATCATTGATATTTTTATCTCTTTCTCCCTCTCCCTTCCTCTCTGAAATCAATAAAAAATATTTTTTAAATCATTTTTCTCTTTTACTGTTTCCTTTAATTTGCTCATTTACTTACTCTGTTTTTAACCCAATACCCCATTTGGGTAGCAGAAGACATTTTTTGACAGCTTAAGGCAGTGATAAATGATAATAAATTAATATCAGATGACTGAAATTATTTAAATACTAGAGGCTCGATGCACGAAAATCCGTGCACTCGGGGGTGTCCCTCAGCTCAGCCTGCACCCTTTTGCAGTTTGGAAACCCTTGGGGGATGTCCGACTGACAGCTTAAGCTGCAGTCGGACATCCTTAGCGCTGCCGCAAAGGTGGGAGAGGCTCCCGCCACCACCACTGCGCTCGCCAGCCTTCAGCCCGGCTTATGGCTAAGTGGTGCTCCCCCTGTGGGAGCGCACTGACCACCAGGGGCATCTCAGGCCCCGCCCATTGCCCCACTGCTGCCGCTGGTCACAGCCATCCCCCAATCGCCGTCCCCTCTGTCTGCCCGCTGGCACCTGCCTTGGCTGGCCTAGCACTGCCCACCGACCTGTCTTTTGTTCTGCCGTTTGGTCAATTTGCATATTAGGCTTTTATTATATAGGATACTCTACTGACTGGAGAAAATCAGATAAAAATTTGTTTATTCAAGTTTGGAAAATAAAACTTCAAGGTGAACTTGAGAAAAAGTTTAGAATTTTAAGAAAGCATCTCATTGGTATGTTTGAAGAACACTGTACTCTGAGGCCAAGGTTAAAATAACAATTTCCCACATCAGTGCCTCACAGCATGAGGACCCACTGCTACGTGGCTAGATTAGGGGTGTTCTCCGTGGCCATCTGTGCACTCTCTCTTCATTCTCTGACACCTCCCCTCACCACCCTCCCCATTCTTCTTCCCTAGACCTTAACCCTAAGGAAAAGGGTTTTTTTTAATTCTGTCAATTTAATTATGTCACCTTCATAGTTTTTGTCATATCTTCACATAGTGTTATTCTTATTTACTCAATATTTTCTATTTAAGTCTACTGAATTAACTCCTTTTTTTATTAATCCTTGTCCCAGGCAAGATATTCATGAAACCCCACTAAATATTTAACTATTTAAATAAAAAGTTTAACTAGCAAATAAAAATTGCTTGCTATCACCAACTGAAATAACTCTGCCTACCTGTAGCAGTACATGAGCCTCCCTGAAGAAGTGCTGAGCTGGGTGTAGTTGGCAGTTGCATTAGCCAGAGAAGCCTGCACCTCCCACAGGGACCTTTTGACCACTACAGTTCAGACCCGAGTCCCTTGTCACAAAGCTCTCTGCCTTTGAACATCACCACAGCCCTCTAAGGGGCAGCAAGTACAAAGTAGGGCCTCTGTCCATCAGGGGGGTGTCCTTGCCCTCCCACTGACCTAGAGGAGGTCTCAGACCTCTCACCTATATGTTCAGCAACTTGCTCCCCTTTCAAACCAGAATCTTCCATAGCGAGACCTACTTTTCCTGCCTCATGAACAGAGAGGCAGGCCTCTTTTTTTTTGTACTTGGATGGTCTATTTTTCTACTTCTATTTTTTACTACTTGTAGGTACTTACTTTCTGCCCCAACATTCCAGGAAATCCTGGGAAACCCTGTGAAGAGAACAACAAATAATAGTGATTGCCTCTGAATAACTCTTGAGAGGGCTGTGGAAGAGCTTAGTCAGCCATTTTCAAGATAGAGCCTTGTCAGCCAGCCAGCCAGCCAACTAATCAGACAGATACACAGACAGCCAGTCAGCCAGTCAGCCAGTCATCTAGTCAGACAGATAGACAGATAGCCAGTCAGCCATTTAGACAGATAGCCAGCCTGTCAGTCAGCCAGTCAGTCAGTCACAGCCAGCCAGCCACTCAGTCAGACAGATAGTCAGTCAGACAGATAGACAGTCAGACAGTCAGCTAGTTAGACAGATACAGTCAGTCAGTCAGTCAGCTAGTCAGACAGATAGATAGTCAGCCAATCAGCTAGTCAGACAGAGAGACAGATAGCCAGTCAGTTAGTCAGTCAGTCAGTCAGCCAGTTAGACAGACAGCCAGTTAGACAGATAGCCAGTTAGATAGATTGACAGTTAGACAGATAGCCAGTTAGACAGATAGCCAGTTAGACAGACAGCCAGTTAGACAGACAGCCAGTTAGACAGACAGACAGTTAGTCAGTTAGACAGACAGACAGTTAGTCAGTTAGACAGATAGCCGGTTAGACAGACAGCCAGTTAGACAGATAGCCAGTTAGACAGATAGTCAGTCAGTCAGCCAGTTAGAAAGATAGCCAGATAGCCAGTTAGACAGATAGCCAGACAGCCAGTTAGACAGATAGCCAGCCTTTTAGTCAGCCAGCCAGTCAGTCAGTCACAGCCAACCAGCCAACCACAGCCAGTCAGTCAGACAGATAGACAGTCAAGCAGTTAGCCAGTCAGACAGACAGCCAGTTAGTCAGTCCGCCCACAAGATGGGGGTAGGCAAGGGTCACCACTTCCATTGTATTTGATCATTTCTATGCAACAGCCATTACCTTTTCTCCTTTGGGACCCAAGTCACCCCTTTCACCTCTGGATCCCTAAGACAAAACCACAGGAGAGAGTACATGAGTTAATACCATAGGGGAAAAATTGTAGCATTTTAAACTAATAACTCCCTATCCTATGCTAATACCCTATTTCACAGGCAAAGAAACAGGCTCAGAGATTACATGACCTTCCCAGGGAAGAAATGCTTTGTGATTTACCTTCTATTTGGACCCCAAATACCTCCTGCATTAATAAAGGACAAGGCACAGAAGATTCTGGGTCCTAGAACCTCTCCCTTCCTATAGAAAATCTGTCCCCAGGTTCTGGCTGGGTTTTCTGTTTTTTGTTTTTGACAGATAAGAAGGCTGTGTGGTGATAGCTTGGTCTAAAGACACACATCTGCCATCTTGCTCCAGCACACTACACAAGCTGCGTTCATTCTCCATCGGGCACAGCTTCAGTGCTCATCTGCTCCATATGAGGGCCTCGGCCTTCACTGGGAGCTCCTCCCTAAGCTGCCTGCCCTGCTCAGGGGCCCCTCACTTCTCTCAGCCCACTGATGAAAGATGAGGAATATTGAGGCAAGGTCACTGCAGTCACTGACTGAAGAGAGACCTGGGCCCATCCTCACTGGCCCCGGAGCCACTAGCCCAGACCAGGCTCTGGGAAGCTGGGAGAGAGAAGCACTAACCTTTTCCCCTCTGGATCCGGGGTAGCCCTAAAAGAAAGCAGAAGATATATTTACAATCAGACTTGTCAGACCATTGGGTTTGGTGTGAGAGTGGACGGAATCCCTGAATGTGGTGGTGAGATGTGCCTCATTGCACTGCAAGTTTTAGTGGGGGCTGCAGCATTCAATACCAAGAAGTCCCTTGGGATTGTGTTTACATCAGGTCTAAAAAGAATGCTGCTTTTCTTATCACCACCCCCAAAGGCCTGAACAAAGATTTCCATCTGTTTTGTTGTCCTGAGGCTTGACCCTTGCTGCCCAGGAGAACAGCAGGAATGGCATCTTTATGCCCCTGCATCCCAGCCCTGGTGTCCCCCAAAGGCTGGTAAAGACAAGCACATTGGCATTGGGCTGTCCAACATCTGTGACATCACCTTGCCCAGGATGGCAGCCACACCCAGTTCCCATCTTTATAGATAACAGCTGCTCCAGAGCCTTAGTGAGAAGACCTGAGAACATCCATCTGGACCAACACACTGACCTTGGAGCCCATTGGTCCTCTTGACCCTGGTAAGCCCATCAGACCCAGGTCACCTTTTTCGCCCTGTGGGAATCAGAAGGAGGGAAAAAAAGACCTCTAGTGACATTTCCTAGAAAAACTGAACTAAAAAGTCATGGGCAAGATCAGAAAGGAACTGGGACATTGGGGCTAGCTTGTGAATCTGAGGACCCCAAATACTCCTTTGCTTACTCCCAGGGGCCCAATTTTCCACACTTCATTCTGGTATCCTATATATAAAAGCCTAATATGCAAATTGACCATCACTCCAACACACAAGATGGCCACCCCCATGTGGTCAAAGATGGTCGCCACAAGATGGCCAGCAGGGGAGGGCAGTTGTGGGCGATGAGGCCGGCAGGCGAGGGCAGTTAGGGATGACCAGGCCGGCAGGGGAGGGCTGTTGGGAGGGGCCAGGCCTGCAAGGGAGGGCAGTTGGGGGGTGATCAGGCCTGCAGGGGAGGGCAGTTAGGGGTGACCAGGCTGGCAGAGGAGGGCAGTTGGGGGCGACCAGGCCTGCAGGGGAAGGCAGTTGGGGGGGACCAGGCCTGCAGGGAAGGGCAGTTGGGGGCGACCAGGCCAGCAGGGGAGGGTAGTTAGGGGCAATCGGGCTGATCAGGCCTGAATGGGCAGTCGGACATCCCTCGAGGTTGTCCTAGATTGGAGAGGGTGCAGGCTGGGCTGAGGGACACCACGCCCCACCATGCACAAATTTCGTGCACCGGGTCTCTAGTTTAAGATTAAATATGAAATGAAATTCCCCAGGCAGAGAAGATCTCTAAAACTAAATTCAAATTATCACTAAGATGCTTTAATGGAATAATGCTTGATCTTTTCTTAGAGAAGGCTGTAGGAGGGTAGGGGAGGGGGAGATCATGGGGCATGGGGCCCCAGAGGACAAGGTGTCAGCACCAAAAAACTTCACCTGCTTTGCTCTTTGCATAGGGTGGATCTTTCAGACATCTCCATATACTCTCACCCTAGGGTTGCAACCAAGTAGAGTGAACATCATCCTCTGGGTGTGTACGATGAAGGCAGGGAGCTAAGACTCATGGGTGAGTTCTGTTGCCCCTCAGAATCATTTGCAGTTGGAACTTGCAGCACCCTCTGTGCTAAAAAACTATACCAGTGCTATCCAGTAGAAATATAAGGTGAGCCACATACTTCATTTAAAAAATTTTTAGAAGTCACATTAAAACTATAACTAAACAGGTGAAATTAACTTTAACAATATATTTTATTTACTGTAATTAATTTAATCTAATTATCATTTCAACATGTAGTCAATATAAAAATTATTAATGAGCTATTTTACATTCTGTTTCTCAAGATAAATATTTGAAATCTGTTGTGCACTATACATTTAAACCACATCTCAATTCAGGCACTAAATTTTTATCCAAAATGCATGATCTCTATACAGAGTTCATAAAATTTATAGTTGAAGAAGCAGATTCACATACTTCACATACTTAAATGTTTTCAAATAACTGAGCTAGGCAAAAGTTTTAAAATTTAAACTTAATTAAAGTTAAAAAAAAGTCAGTTCCTCGGTTGCATAAGCCACATTTCAAGGGCTCAATAGCCACATATATCTAATGCTGCCATATTGGATGGCTCAGCTTTATACAGTTGATTTTATTTTTTTTTTATTGTCTAAAGTTTTACATATGTCTCCTTTTTATACAGTTGATTTTTAAGACATATCCTTGGGACTTCACTTACAAGGATTGGGAACAGTTTTCTATCCCCTTATAAATTCTGCCAGTAAGTCAATCAGACTATATAGTGACATTCACCTGCCTAAGTCATGGTCTCTACACCCCATGATCTATGACCAAAGTGAGTAGAATGTAAGCAAAGGCATGGGAGTGGGCGTGTTAGTTTTCCATAACCTGTCTGAGGAAGGGAATTCATCAGCATTTGGTGATCCCTCTCTGAATGTAGGGCTTTAGTTGTTCCAGTCAGCCAACTCCAACCCCCTCAACCCTCCACCTCCAGCCAGATCAGCATGACAGGCCAACAGCTTTCCAGACACAAGCCCCTCTTAGGTCATCTCAGGGAAACCAAAGAATCACATGCTAACCCTTCAGGACAAAGGAGAATCAGGGCCCCTGTGAAAGAGGTCAGCAGCTCCTCATTTCTCCCCCTGCAGAGCTTTGGACTGAGGTCTTGCAGTCCAAGTGAAGGAGGAAATATTTGGGGGCCTATGGATAGTCCTTATGCTCTCTTCTTCCGCCCCCTCTTGAGGATGTGAGTGTCACTCACTGTGTGCCAGGGGCCAGGGAGCCGCCGTCTTCTCCCTCACATTCCGATACCACATGAGCCCTGAGATTGCACCACACTTACCCTGGGTCCTTCAGGGCCAGGCCAGCCGATGGGCCCAGGCATACCAGGAACACCCGGGGGGCCAGGTCTACCCTTTAAAGTCAAAGAACAAAAGTCAGGAAAATTGGATTTGTTTCCCTCCTTCCAGGAAACAGGATTTGTCTCTGGGGCCCGGAGTAGTATGAGGCCTCTAAAGTAGAGCCTCAAGACCCTCATCTCCAAAAATTATAGCCAAAAAGTTGGATCACTTAGGTACAAGTGAAAACCCTTAGTGTGACATTGTGTCAACACACAAGATCTTATTCTACTAAAGAAATAAAAGGTGGTAGAGAAGGGATTCTAAACCTCTTGGTTTTTCGATCTTTATTACCTCCACCCACCCAACTGTCCCCTGCATTCCAATAGGTTCTCCCCAAGGGTGGGATGTAGATGGCACAGGATTATGTTTGGGAAGCAGCAGCAAATGCTATTGGTTCTCCCTCCAGATCTTTTTCACCCGCTTTGTGTGCTCATCCCCCAGGGGCTACCTTCCTTGCTGTAACAACTCATTCCTGCAACCTGCAACTGTGGAGTTTCTGTGGGCAACTGGATCTGTCCAGTGATTTATGTATGTCCCCTCTCTGTAGCCAATAGCCTGGCTCCCTTACCTCAACGAAAGACACTCTGTGGTACAATTCTTACTCCACAGCTCCCCAGGGATCAGGCTGAAGCTGGACATCACCTGATACCACTTCCACATTGGACTTCTTCCCCCCCGCCATCTGGATGCCCCTCTTCTCCGACTCCTCTTGAAAGAGCTCCCTTAATAACTGACTCACTTGCACATGGCACGTGCCATCTCTGTCACTGCTTCTAAGGAACTCAACCTAAGCCAGAGGCTATGGAAGAGTAAGCCCTGAAAGAAAGAGTGGGAGCAGGGACTTGGGGTCTATCTTGACCTTTGAACCCACTGGCTAATTTTAATTCGCCTAGCTAGAGATGTGGAAGGCTCAGCCCCTTAACTAGGGATCACAAACGCTGCATGTGGCCCAGCTGGTGTGGCTTAATGGTTGAGCATCAACCCATGAACCAGGAGGTCCCAGTTCCATTCTTGGTCAGGACATATGCTTGAGTTTTGGGTTCCATCTCCAGTAGGGGCATGCAGGAGGCAGCTAATGGATTATCTCTCATCATTGATGTTTCTATCTCTCTCTCCCTCTCCCTTCCTCTCTCTGAAATAAATGAAAACAAAGAAATAAACAAACAAAAAGAAACCCGAAGTGCTGCATGTGTACAAATTTCTACTCTTGCCTCCCACATCCATGGCACACATCACTAATGAATCATGGCCTTCCTTAGTTCTGAGCATGGAGATCATGGCAGATTCCTTTCTGGCCCAGCCGTTTGGACAACCACTGTGCCTTGGTTGGAGTTGTCATCCATTCCCTAAAGGGCTGTAAATTTACCTCCCAAAGGTCTGTTTGAGACTCTGATTAATAGTGAAACTATTTGAATAAAACATTCAACCAAAAAATAGTAATTTATATTTAGAACCACAGGCATCTTTCTTGGCCAAAGTTTTGTACCTACTTCTGTCATCAAGACCTACAATTTCAGCACCAGCATCCATTGACCACAGTGAATGGCTGCTGGTTTTCTTCTCCCTGACTGTAATGAGAGTCTTGATAACATGTGTTTGGTTCACTCAGAGTCCCTGTGACCTTAAGTAACTCCAATTTATTACAGCAAAAGCTTTTGTTTCTGTCTGTTTGGCACTTTATTGTGTTTTAATCTAATAGACAGAGTCATTTTGTGCCACTGGTTGGGGCCTTGGAGGGTTTCTCTGATGGAAGGCAGGATGAGATGTTCTGAAGCTGTGGGAAATCTGCCTGGGCTTGGCAGCCTCTGGACGAAGTCCAAATGCCTGGCAGGAGCTGGCTCCAGCTCCCAAGCGAAGGCGTAGGCAGAAACAGCAAAGGTGCTGTTATCATCATCAGGATGGTGGTGCCACCACTGTCCAATGGGTTGGAGGCCGCAGTAGTGTACTGCTGGTTCCCCACCCCAAGGAGTGCACACACACTCACACACACACGCGGAACACAGTTGCCACGTAATGCTGACAACATGGACCATACCTTCCTTCCTGGTCGGCCAAGCTCCCCCTGTGGGTGGAAAAGGCAGGTAATCGGAGGCTGCTTTGGAAGAGAAGTTCTGGAAGCAGAGGGCTTAGTAGGGCTGATGAGTGGGCATGCCCATGTGGCTTGGTGGCTTGGCCACTCAGCACCCCTGCTACGGCAGTGGGCCAAGCCAAAATACACTGGTGGATCCCACACCTGCAGCAGCAGCCCCGTCCTCCTGGAGCCCCTCCTCGTGCACTAAGGCAGAATTAGCACATGCCTTGAGATCTCAGCCAGAAAATGTTCAGTGGCATCCCCAGAAAACAGGCTGGAATTACCAATGAGAGGTGGGTGGAAGAGAGTAGTGGCTCATACCTTTTCTCCCTTTGGTCCTGTCTTGCCTGGATGCCCCGGTGGACCCTACACAACCAAGAAACGAAGAAAGTATACATCAGACCAAGAATACAATAAAACAGGCTGGAATTACCAAGGACAGAGGTGAGGGAGGCAGGACCGAGGGAATCCCCTTGGAACACTCCTACAGCAGCCTCACTCTCTATGCAGAATTGGGGCTCCAGAAACCCCATGAAAGACCCTCTTATGCATGCCAGCCCAGTCTCCTCCTCTGTGATCCCCCTCTTCTAGCTTCTCTGAACTGTGTTTCCAATGGTTCAAAGGCTGCAATGCTCATGTCTACTCTGTGTGAGTTTAATTTTCTCCCTGGAATTCTTGGGTTGCCTGGGATATCCAGAGTGCTTGGCAAGAGCAACTGAAGATAGGTGAAGAAATGCTGTTTGCTGAAAACAAGAGGCTTTACTCTTCTCCTATCTTTTCAGTTGCTCTTACCAAGCTTCCCTGGGTGCTGACAAGAGGGAAATTACACTTTGCACATAGAAGCAGAAATTTAGAAATTCCCATGGTGGATGTATGGGTACCAGGTGCAGCAAAAGACATTAAGAACGTGGGCAGGTAAATAATGCATTTTTGTGCAATTGCCCAGCCATGGGGGTGGGGCTGACTCCAGCCCAGGGACTCTAGCACCATTGCACTAAGGCTTGGCACACCCATGGCAGAATATAGCTGCTTTCTGCTCATGCTGCTTTCTGCTCATACGTCCATGGAATGATCAGCTGGTTAACGGTTCCAAATTCCTCCATACAGCAGAGAGGAAATCCATCAACCACCGCGCCCTCCCCCGCACCCCCCAAAGGCTACTACTTTATCCCCAAGATCTGCAGGTGAACTTGGCTAACACAAAGCCTGTTTGAAATACGATTTTATCAGACTCGTTTCTAAATGACAAACAGCCCCCTCAGTCAGTGGTTCCCAAGCCTATCTGCACATTAGAATTCTCTGGGGATCTTTTAAAAATCCCAAAGACCAGGCCACACCCCAGACCAATTATAATCTCAAGGACAGTGGCACAGGCATCAGGAATTTTAGAAGTTCCCAGGGGATTCTAATGTGCAGATAAATTTGGAAACCACCACCTTTGGTTTATTCTCCTTCTGTTTTGGGGAGGGGAGGACAGACAGTTTTTTGGTGTTTTTTTGTTTTTTAATGTATTTTATTGACTTTTTACAGAGAGGAAGGGAGAGGGATAGAAAGTCAGAAACATTGATGAGAGAGAAACATCGATCAGCTGCCTCCTGCACACCTCCTACTGGGGATGTGCCCACAATCAAGGTACATGCCCTTGACCGGAATCAAACCTGGGACCTTTCAGTCCACAGGCCAACGCTCTATCCACTGAGCCAAACCGGTTTCAGCAAGGACAGAGAGTTTTTGTTCAAGTCTTTCAATTTTTCCAAGCCTCAGTTTTTTCCATTTCTTAAAATGGGCTAGAACTATTTTACTAGCACACTCTAGCTCTGACATTCCCATGATTCACTGAGTGTCTTATTAAAATACAGATTCTGATTGAATGGTGGAGGGGGGTGGAGTGGAGAGGGGAGGATGAAATTCTGCATCTGGAACAAGCTCCCAGATGATGCCAACATTGCTGGTCCACAGATCTCATTTTGGTGGGGACAGCATCCACACTGTTCTAAGAGAACGGAGGTGGATGCATGGTCCCCTGGAGTTGACAGCACAGCCCCCATGTGACTCAGATAGGATTGTGAGAAGTTAGAGATGAGCAAGTGACTGGGGAACTGCTGGTCAGCAGAGAATTCTCCTTCTTTGCCCATGGTCTGTGGGTCTCCCTGTACCCTGAAAGGTGCTAGCATAGACTGTGGGAAGATAGAAACCCACATGAGAGATGCTCCTCAGGGTGCCCATCTTGCCTGTCTGCAGACTTCCTGGCCCCTCTGGTCCACTCTGGGATCAGAGTCCTATATTCCTTATTGCATTTAGCAAATATTTATGGAGAACATACTATACCCCATGAGGTGGTGTAGATGGGCACATATTATGAACAATACCATGCTCCCAAGACCAAGGGTCAGTTAACTTTCTCTATAAAGAGCCAGATAGTAAATATCTTAGGCTGTGCCTTTAACACAGCAACTCTGTCACAACTACTCAACTCCGTCCTTGTAGCGCAAAAGCAGCCAGAGACCATAAAACTTGAATTGCCAAAACAAGCCGGATTTGACCCATGGACAATAGTTTGCCAACCCCAGCCACAGAGCTTATATTTCATGGAGAGGAGACCAAAGAGATTAGGAACAAAAAAATTAATAAGGAAGCTATAATAACATGAGAAAAATTGGCAGAGATTTAAAATAGGCCATTGGATGGAGAGTGATGGGGAAGGCTCGGGTGGTTGAGAAAGGCATTGCTAAGGAGGCGACAAAGGAGCTGGCCATGGTAAAAATCAGAGGGAAGAACATCCCAAATAGCTGGAGCCACCAGCGTAAAGGCCCTAAGGCTAGAACAAGCTCAGTGTGCTTGAGGACCTGAGACACATGGTGGCTGCGAGTGGACAGAATTGGTGGCATGAGATAATGCAGGAGATACAGGTCGGGTTTCCTCATGTGGGGCTTTGTAACCAGGGAGAGGAGTGGGTCTCTCAGTCTTCCTGGACAGAAGCCACGGCAGGGTGACCCAGGAGGGTGAGATAACTCCTAAGGCACTTGGGAGACTGATTGCTCCTTGTTCCCTCTTTCCCTTTCCCCATGGCAGGCCCAGAGCCCCAGGCTAGGGGACATTCCTCCTTGGGGGAGCCCCCACCCAGGCAGTCAGGGAAGCCAGGAATCTGTGACAAGGTGTCTTTGCCTGCCTAGAAACCCTTTCTCTAGTATTTTTGCCTGTTCCTCATTATTCCCTTTAACTTTGCTGGGGAGGGGTAGGCTGTTTGGTAGCTGTATCTGGGTCAAGTGGGCTCAAGGTAACAGGTTCATCTTTGCCTCCACTTTCCTGCATTGGATGCAGGTGCCTATGGGGTCCACTGAATGGGGTCAATGCCCACATAAGGGGCAACCCATTGTCATCAACTGTTTTGTGGTAGCTATAATAATAACCACATCCATCTAGGCAGCATCTCACTTGATCCCCCACCCTAAATCCAGTACTGCAGGGACAATTATTATCCTCATTGCATGAATGAGGAAACCAAAACTGGGAGGCCAGAATTCACCTAAAGAACCAGTGTTCTATTCACGTGCTCTGGAGCTGGAGGTGAGCCAGAGAAGGAAAAACAGCCTCCATATCACATTAGAACGGGCATCTCTACGAGGCTTCACTTCTCTAAACAGAAGACAGCTGGAGAGGAGAAGAGGTCTGGTGGAATGCACCAACCTGGGGGCCAGGAGGCCCAGGGGAGCCGAGCGATCCTTGGACACACGGGGATTTCGTGGTCTCCAGTTCCAGGATGAGATTCTTCATGTCTGGGGAGAGAAGCTTCAATGCAAAGCAATACAGAGTTATAGGTCAGCCTTAGGGGACAGAAGAAGGGTCACCACCCTTGACACAGACGTGCTTCATAGACTGGCGCTTCTCTTACACCCCAATGGGTATCCTAAGATGACCTTCCTGGCCACCAGTGTCTGTTCTCTCATCTGCTCTTGAGACACACCTGGCTTGAATGGATTACAGAGCTACAATGGTGGAGTTAGGAAGCTCATTTCAGGGGCATCTATCCAATGTCTGGGACAGCATTGTCCAAAGGAAATAAAATGTGAGCTACCAATGCAAACCACATCTACAGTTTTAACTTTTTTTGGTAGCCACATTAAAACAGTAAAGGAAACAAGTGAAATTAATTTTAATATATTTTATTTAATCCAGTCCACCCCAAATATCATTATAACACATATTCAATATTTAAAAATTACTAATGAGATATTTTACAGTCTTCTTTTCATATGAAGTCTCACAATTCTGTGTGTATTTTATATGCACAGCTCAACTCAACAGCCATACGGCTAGTGGCAGTATTGGACAGTACAAGTCGAAGAGCTTCTGGAAATATCTAAGACTCTCAAGTCCCTGCCTGTTGTCTTCTAGGTCAGCTCCCCACATCCTATTTTTCTTTCACCTTTTCCACTCTTTCCAAATTCTATTCCCTCTCACACCTCAGTTTGGCTACAGGAGGGCCATTTCCCGCGTCACCTCACAGAAACAGTCTATGTCTGAGACAGGCCATGGAAGGGAATTTCATAGATACTTGGGTGGGAAGACAAATAGAAGGGGAAATTCCATATCTGAGCAGCTCATGGGAGCCTAGAAAGTCATCCATTCACCTCATTGCTTTCAGGGAGAGGGGACACTTGGCCAAATTCAGTTCCCTGCTGAGAAGAACCCCCTCCATAACTCAGTGAAGACAGAGGAAGAATGGACATCACCAGAAGCTGGAAAATATCCCTTCCCAGCTCAACCTGCTGCATGAAAGAAGATTCTGGAGGAAGCTGATTGAGGGATGGGGAAGTGGGGTGGGGTGGTAGGCAGTGAGGAGCCCCGTTTCTGTTCCCTCACATGTCCTAAGGTACTCACCGGACTTCGGCCTTCTCTGAAGAATGGTGGTGGGAACAGGGGGGGTGGAGGAGGTGTCAGCAGGCAGCATGTTTTGTGGCTGCCACGCTTCTTCTGATCCAGGCCAGGAAGGGCTGTTTAGAGAAAACTGCTGCTCATTAGCATGGGGCCAGGGCTAGGGCCCCTTTCATGCCCATTGTGCCCAAGGAGACCCACACTGCCACCCCAGACTTCCCAATTTGATTCCCAACCTGTTAGATGTGAGTGCACCTCCTGTTTGCTATTGGACATAGGTCTCCCTTGGCCTTCGAGGGATGATATGTGTAAGATAAGCAAATGGTATGGACACTGACTATTATAAGGTCCATTTCTCCTTCTTCAGGAAGTGACTTGCCACTTTGTAGATGGGGCAAGGAATTCAAAGTTAAACAGACTCATATGTGCCCCCAGTAGTTGGGGAGAAGGAAGTCATTGTGAATGACTTTGATATTGTGTTCGGGAGGAAGTATTCAGAGAGGGAGGCAGTCAGGGCTGGAGGTAGCATTGATTACAAAAGACCATGAGCCATGGTTTAAAACACATATTTGACTCCAGACTACGCACACATTCTGTGTCACCCATGTTCACTAGAGAGTTACAGTTAAATGTCTCAATACATGGGTGCGAAGAGAAGAGAAGAGAGGGCCCTGGGCCCTCAGAGCTTCATTGTCACATGGAATCGCTTGATGTACATGTTACTGAGGAGAAGAAAACCAGGGCTGGTGTAGGAGTGAAAGAGGGGGAACAATCAAGGGTGCTTTTAATGTTGCAGGGGACCCAGGGTAACAGTGGTCAGAGTATGAGATGGAAAAGTCGGAGGAAGCACTAGTTTGTAGGGAAATCTGCTAAATTTTGTGTTAAACATTTGTTCATTTGAGCACATGCTTTGCCAGACACTGGGTTAGCCCTTGGGGGGAGGGCAGAAGATGCCTCAATGGTGCCCCTGACCTGATGGTAAAGCTTGTGAAGCTTGAGCAGCTGCCAAGACCCTTCTGCTCATATCCCACCTTCTCCTCTCACATCCTGGAGACTTACTGTACATCAAGAATTGTCAGGAGCGGCCTCCACCAGGAAGCTTTCCTTGACTTCCCAGGCTAAGGCTGAGGGGTCCTGCTATGCTTTTCTTTGGGTTCACTCCTATTTTAACCTTTATCCATGGGTGAATCTGTTTCCTTGTATCTCTCTGACTAACCTGTGCTTTCCCAGAGGGTAGAAACCATTTTCATCCCCAGGGTCTAGAACAGTATCTAGCATACCCTAGATATTCCTCAAATGTTTGATAAATAGATTTTTTTTAAAAAACCACTTATGACATGCCAGGCACCATTTAAATGCTTCACACATATAAAATTTCCTGATCCTCATGCAACCCTGAGAGTTAAGTACTATTATTATTATCATCGCCATCTCATCACCCCCATTTTACAGATCACTTAACTGAGGTAAAGAGGTGAAGTAATTGCCCAAGGTCATACAACTAGGAAGGGACAGAGCCAGACTGGAACCCATCAGTCTGGTTCCAGAATCCTTCCCCTAGATTTCTACACTATGACTCCAGTGTGGGTGGAAATAAAGATCAGGAGCTAAGAAGAAGAGGGCAAAGGGCCCCCGTAGTAACTACCTGAGATTGACAGTACCAGTGCCCTTCATCCAAAGACCACCAGGAACACACCTGTGGCTGAACACAGCTGTCTCTATTGACTCATTGCAAAGAGGGGGCACACACTCCAGGGAAAATGGGGGAGCATCCCGGTAACAGGGCGTGTCTATGACTATCTTAAATCTTAGCTAGAGGAAGAGAAGGGAGGGAGACTGAAGCTGGGACTGGCCAGGCAGCAGTAGTCACTCATATTAGCAAGCATAGAGGAACAGTGGGTCATTTTTGTGACTGGTTGATAGTCTTGTCTGTGTCTGACATGGGGACAGAGTGGCCTTATTTTCTTGATCCGTTACAGGTGCAGAGTGACCTTGTCTGATGTTCTGTGAGATCATTTACGTTCAACAGGAGAGCGCGTGGCCTGGCTCTGAGTAGCAGGCCTGCTCCAGCTGTCCTGGGCTGCTTTTCTTTTTCTCAGTGGTAAACTCATACAGCTATGTTATTATAAAACTTGACATTAATGCCAACGGTATTACTCTTCTAGTTTCTTCCCTAAAGCCAGGAGTGGGCAGCTTCCCTTGCTCCACTCCGTCTCAGGTGTGTGCAGGAGGGTGGTTGACACCCACCAGCATGCAAGAACCCTCTCAGGGTCCCCCAGCTGCAGTGCCTCCTCTGCCTCCCCTTGGCCTCAGCAGACAGCTAAGGGCTGAGGATGCGCAAAGCCCCTCCCAGCAGCAAACACCTGGGGAGCTGGCAGGTTCACGTGGCTCACGTGCACTCCTGACCATTTATTTCTGCAGACCATACATGGCTGGCAATGTCTCCCTTCACCCCACGCCCTGTGTGGCCTTCCGCTGATGAAAGACCCTGCATTGCTTACAGCAATCACCTCTCATTTCTTCCCGGAAACCGGAGAACTCTTCAGTGAACATAAATTATTGGTTGCTTTTCCTGCAGAGGCATCTGCATGGTTCACCCCATCCCTCCTTCCCTTTCCCCCCTGACCTACTTCATTTTCAGCAGGTGAAGACCATCTATTTCTGCCCCCTCCCCCAAACTCCCTGGAGATGTTTGTTTTTAGCACAGTCTAGTTTATTTACAGCTCATTCCAACTCAGAATATTTCCATCAGGTGGACATGTTTGGGAACAGCTTGCCCTCACCCCCCGCCTCTTCCCAGACAACTAAGCCAGGACTTCACATGTCTATTTTGGTGTCATCTGAGTGGCCTGTGGGTCTCTCTCTGGACTATGCTGCCTCCATGGAATCGTGTCTGAGCTCAGGGTCCAGGCTGGAAAAGCCCCAGCCGGCTCTGCTATGATGGAAAAACCCTGAGTGTATGTGCACGGGGAGCAGAAACCTGTCTGCACCATGTGGCTCAGCCCCTGCCAGCTGCCTTGGAAATGCCCACAATGATCGAATTTTAGGGCCACCTGCCCTGACTCAAAGGCACCGAAGTCATGTTGTGTGTGGCCACTGCAGTGCCAAATCACAGGCAGAAACATGCCGAGTCCAACGTGGGGTTTGGGCAAATGATTGAGGTTGTTTTGCTGTGGCTGATGCTGGCTTTGCCCTTTGGACTCAATACCCTCTTGACTCTGGGCACATCCTTGGAAAGTGACTCACTCCAACTTACTCTTGGAAAGATAGGGACTTGGATCAAAGAGTGTGAGTCCGGATGCAAGTGACCCTGTGACATGGCACAGCTCCCTTTTCAATCTGAGATTCGGTTTCCCCACCTGGACCACAAGGAGCTTGGCCCAAACCATCTTCCCAGTCCTTTTTATGCACCTGACACCAGGATCAACACCGTGTCCATCTGGATCTCCCACTCACAAGCCCAGCCCATGACTAGGGTACTACAAACAGCCCTTTCTGTTTCTGCCTCCTTTTTACATCGAGAGGCAGCCCCTCAAATCAAGCAAAGGTGTCATTAGAAGCCACCAAAGGAGAAAAATGACATAAACATCCTGTCTTTGCAGGTCGGGAAAATGACAGATGCAGCCACATGCTAACTATTCTGCAACTGCTCATGCAGTTGTTGGACCGTTCACCTTCCTCCTCCTCCTCCTCCTCCTCCTCCTCCTCCTCCTCCTCCTCCTCCTCCTCCTCCTTCTCCAGCTTTTGGGCCTTCCCCTGCCTTTTTGAGAAGGAGCCCGTGAAGAGGAGAGGAAAGGTGATGAGCGGAGCATCACTAAGTGTCTGGACCCTGAATGAGATGGCTCAGCTACAGTCAAGTTCTCATTCTTTTCTGGCTGCAATTTGCCTGGTTTTCCCCAATTCACATATTCCAGAGAAGATGTCACCCTACAACTTTCTTTCAGTCCCCACCCATACCACATACACCTTGAAACAAATTTTGATCCTAAAAGTGGAAGGTATTTGAACCTCTCTGAAAGACCATTTAAGAATTTGCCATCTTCCAATTTACTCCTGAGCAGGTGTGGGGGGCAGGTGAGGACAGAACCCACAACAGTTGGGCAGTTTGGTGACTCCGGCCCCTGGGGTGGTGAGCAGCATGACCCAGGCCAGTCAGGGGGAGCATGACGGAGAGCTTCTAGGCCCCCCAAACGAGAGTTTCTAGGCCCCCTGAACGAGGGCTGGCCACAGACCACAGAACACGATGTTACTCCAGAGCCAAGGCAACAGCAGCTGCCAGCCTGCCTCTCTGAAGTCAAGGTCAAGAGAGGGGCACGTATGCCAACCCCCTCCCCGCCCCCCCCCCCCAACTCCACTGTCAAACCCTTTAGGTTGCGATTCCAACACTGGCTGAGAAGTTTAAGATTTAAAGGCTGCTGCAGGCTCCCAAAACAAGTCTGCTTTTTGAGAGTAATTTTTTCCAAAACAATGCATACACACATGTAACTGCACATTCATGCCACACACCCACACTCACACAACTCACCCAAGCAGCAAGCTGAGTAACAGAGCAGTCCTGAGATGGTGAGCAGATGAGTGAGGCTGAGTGATGGGCCTGTCATTGTGGGCAAGGCCAAAGGCGGACTGGCCAGGGAGCACATGCTGGCGACAGGCTGAGATCTGGCACGCCCCCGAGAGGTCCCAGTGCCTGGCCTGCCGGGCACTTGGGGTGGGAGTTGGCCAATCCCTGCTTTGGTGCTGCTCCTGGTCCAGATGCCAACGGTCCAGAGGCCAGTCCTGAGCTCCCGGGAGCAGGAATGGTAAGCAGTGTGCTGGCCTCTCGGGAGGCTGCACTAGGGGGCGGCTCGGGAGAGAAAGAGTGCTGTTGGCCCAGGGGAGGAGGTGAGGTTGGGAGCCTGGGATACTGACTGCCACTGGGAGCAGAGATGAAACAGGGTATAAGCGATCACACAGGCTGCTTTTCATTCGGCTCAAACACTGCCATGACAATGCTGTGCTGGCAAGCTTCAAGCCATTGCCCGGGGAGTCTGCCCTCCTCTGCTTCAGGGAAGGTCTTGGCTTCCAGGGTCCCTTGGTCTTCACCATGTCTATGCCAAGGTGCTGCCAACCAAGCTAAACTTAATTAAAGGGCATATGGGGTAAACCTTTTTAGATGAAGCCTGCCTGTAAAATAATAAAGGGGCATATACAAGATACATGTATACAATGCACAAGCATGCACACACACACACATGCATACCCACACACACACTATTCCAGATCAGAAAGATAAGATTATTAGTATTTAGCAATAAGCACTGTTGTTTTAACCAGTTTAGTAAAGACCATAGCAGAAGTCAGTAAACTTTTTCTGGAAGGGGCCAGATAGGAAATAGTTTAGGCTCCATGGGCCACATAGCCTCTGTTATAACTCATGTTGTACATGAAAAGCAGCCATAGACAATACATGAAGGAATGGGTATGGCTGTGCTGGTAATAAAACTTTACTTATAAAAATCGGAGACAAGCTGGATTTGGAACCCAGGCTGTAGTTTGCTGACCTCTGAGATATAGCCTTTAAAGGAAGGGTAATTCTTGTATTCATTCATACATTTACTCTTTCATTCATTCAGAACCACACACTGAGTACCAAATGTGTACAAGACACAATGATTAGACACAGAATCTGCCCTTGTTCAGTGTTGTGGAAAGAGTACAGGCCCTGGAGTCAGGCAAACTCGGGCTGGAGTCCTGGCTTTGCCACTTACTAGCTGTTTGACTTTGAGGAAATGATCACCCGCTCTGCATCTCAGCTCTCTTCTCTGTAAAGTGGGTATAATGAAACACACCTTGCTGCTTTGCTGTGAGGATTAGAGCTAAGGCCTTTGGAGTTCCTGGCATAGAACAGAGGCTCTTTTATCAATATGTGCAAAGATAACTATTATACAAGATGGGCAAAGGAAAGAGGCTAACGTGGAGCTGGGTGTCTAGAGGGGACTAACAGCAGGAAGTGAGAGTACCAGCTGGGGCAGAGAATTCAAGAGGGAAATCAGGAAAAGCTTCCTGGAAGAGGTGGCATTTGAGCTAAGCTTTGAAATTAGAGATTTGATAGTAACAAGATAGGAGGAGTGAGGGAAGAAAGGGTTAGGCTCTTTTCCTTCCCTGGGGCATTTCTCAGAAATAGAGTCTAAGACATTAGAGAAAGCAGTACAGAGGGCATGGGGTGCTCCATCTTGAATCTCAGACAGTTGCAGAAATATCTGCTTCACATTTTCTCAAATCCGCCCATGCTGGGTTATATTCCTGCAGCTCCTCATTTTTCAAACCTAATTAAAAAAACCCTTAGAAATCGAAGTTTTGCCACTTTTAGTAACAAAAATCTTTTTTTTTCTTTTTTTTGCCATTTGGCATTGAAGTTTTCCTTAAAGGGTTTACACAAGTAAACCACTCAACTTAACCTTTGTTCCATCATTATAAAAATGCCGGCTACCGAACTAGATGACCTCTGAGGTCCTTTCCAACCCTGCTGGTGCTCAAACCTCTATTTGGAACCTAATGACTCAGGCTCATGAATGTCTCTTTCTGTTTCTTTCTTTCTACAACGCTCTGACTTCTGCAACTTTCCTGTCTCACCTCACACTCTATCTCTGTGTCTCTCTATCTCTCTAACTTTGTCTCATTCTCTTACTCTGTCTCTCAAAGCACTAACAGTTGAATTTCCTTAAGTCAAATGCTTGACGACTGTTAACTGCCCTACAGCCAGCTTGGGATAAGGAATCCTGGTCTCCAGCCCTGGTGTGGTCAGAAACTTGTGTGACCTTGGACAACTCACTTCTCCACTGGGCCTTGGTAGCATTGGACAAGATGAGCTCTAAGCCCTTTCCAGTTGTGGCTCTATCAAGGATTGAGATACAATGGTCCTTCAAAGGGTCCTGAACGGGGATGATCACACTCTCCCCCATTCTCCCTTGGAGGGCAACCCTTGCCCTCGAGGCAGCTGGCCTGTTGAGTTCCTTCAGGTTCCTTGGCCCAAGCACCAGCTCACTACAGCAGGGCTGCCTGCAAATATAATTCATAATAAAAGTTTCCGGATCTTCCTGCAGCTGTCAGCAGGTGTCATATTCACAGTATTTTGTCTTAATTGCAGCTCTGGTATTTATCAACCACGTCAGAAGACCACTTCTGGAATTCCGCCTCCCTGGGCACTGTTCCAGAAACTTCTGTCCCCACTGTTGGCACATGCAGGCCTGCTTCCTGCTGATCCCCACCAAAGCGAAGCCTGCCTTGCATCTTCCCCTGCTGTGTCTCCTACCCTGGCTGTGCAGGGAGATTGTGTGGCATGGAGAGCCCAGCACCCTTCCCAAGGGCCCGGAGGTCCCAGTGCGAGGCAAAGCCATCTGAATTTTGGGGACAGAGCCTGGGCTCCCATCAGCCCCAGGGCATCTCAAGTTGACTATCCCACCCAAACCTAGGTGGGCAGAGGAGTAAGTTGGAGCACATGCGTTTTACCTTCCCACTGACAAAGACTCTCTCCTTGACCAAATGTTGGCCAGGCTCTCAACAAAGCTTTGAACTGGGCTTCCATGCCTGTCCTTGCAGAGCCCAGTTTTAGCAAGAATCCTGTTAGGTCAGTAGAGAGAGAATCTCAATGAGGAGATCCCTATAACAGGGACACTGGACAGCTAAGTGAGCAGAAATTTTGATTAGATCAAGTCACTAAAATGTGGGTGCTTGCATATCCCAGCAGACAGCATTCCCCTACCCCAGTAGTGAGGTGCCAACCATGGGAAGCATTCTGTAAGCATTCACTGTCCTTCTGATCTCTACAACAACCCACACGTATGTATTAGCACTATCATCTTCATTTTCAGACAAGGCTCAGAGATTTAGGACACACACAGCCAGTAGGTACGAAGCCAGGATTAAATCCAGATGTCTAACCCTGGAGACTTCTAAAGACTTGGTTATCAGCATGAAGTAGTGACCTCCCTCCCACCAGCCAAAGAGAATGCGTAGAGAACCTCAGCACAAATGGCAGCCTTGGCCTCCACCAGCTGAAGTTGGAGGAGCTTACCAACACCCACCCAGTTCCATGTCTTCCTAATCAAGCCTTACAGTGACTCATCTTTGGGTCCCCGTCTCTTGGTTTGTAAAAACTCACATTGTAGGGTTGTAGTTGCCTCCCTCAGTATCCCGGCCACAAAGAGGGATCAGCCATACGTGCTACTGGCATTCAATCAAATGTGCATTTACCCTCTCCATTGAATAGTTTAGTCTTCAAAGTGGGCAAAGGATCTGCAACTCATTTTGAAATCCATCAAAAAATAAGATGGATGGATAAATAAATATATGATAGAATAAATATAGCAAAATGGTAATGACTATAGAATCCATGCTGTGGGCATATTGTACCAGGGGGATGGGGGCATGTTAAACAACAGAATTTTATTTTTAACACTTCTGAAAGCTGGAAGTGCAAATTAAGGTGTTGGAAGGTGTTTTTTTTTTTTCTTTTTTTTTTTTTTTTTCTGAGGCCTCTCTCTCTCCTTGGCTTGCAGATGGCTTCCTTCTAACTGTGTCCTCACATGGTCTTCTCTTTACACATCCCTGGTGTCACTGTCCAAATTTCCTCTTCTTCTAAGGACACTAGTCATATTGGATTAGGGCCCACCCTTACGTCCTCATTTAACCTATCACCTCTTTAAAGGCCTCATCTCCAAATACAGCCACATTGAAGTATTGGGGTTAAGACTTCAAATTATGGATTTGGGGAGGTACACAATTCAGTCCTTAACAGTGGTGTTGCATGGACAATTCTTTCCACTTTTTTTTGAATGTTTAAAAATTTTCATAATAAAAAAGAATAAAATAATTTTAAGTAGGCAACAGAGAGTCAGATGATACCTTCACAAGGGTTAGGATTGGGGATGGGTTGGTCCAATACCTTTGCTGGCAAATATCTGGAGGCCCTGGAGCTGCACAGAGCTAGGACACCAACATTGCCTGAAGGAGCCTGGAGCCACTCATTATGGAGACCATCAGCAGGTAATTGAATCTCCACAAAAAAAACGAGAAAGACATTCTCCTCTGCCCCTTGTAGAAATGCTTTGAGGAGGAAAAGTCTGCCCCAGCTGCAGGATGAAAGAAAATCATCCCTTATTGGTCATTATTTTGGTAAATCATATATCAAAAGTGACTCCTCTGTGCACAGATTCAAGGAGACAGATCCATTCCTCTTTCCTCCCACAAGGGAATTTTTTTGGACCTTATCTAGAGGAAGGCATCTGCTTTCTTGACTTCAAGTTTTAATTTGACCAAATGGTATATGGTAAATAGAGAGGAAGGAGGAGACAATGTTATTAGGAGCCAAGCAACATCAAGAAACCTCCCCAAGGCTGGCTGCGCCTTGGCTCTGAATTTGATTACAGCGGCCAGCATAAATCTGCGAGTGCTATTAAATCTTCTGCTACGGCTTGACAGGGGAGGCCAAGTTTCTACAGTTATTCCGGAGATCTGGCCATAGGTCAGAGACAAAACCGTCCAGCTGCATCGGGCCCAAAGGGTGGGTTATTTCCAACACCTGCTGACAACTGGGGCGGAGTGGAAAGACCCTGTGTTTCCAACCATCACATTTCCATGCCTTTATTTTTCCATAGTGACATCTTAGCTCTGAAGACACTTGTGATTCAAAACCACATGGCTCACTTAACCCTTTCCCTAGAGCCACCCATCCCTGGCCCACCAACGCCAGTGTTTGCTATCTGAGGTTTCACAGCAGATGGCAGGGAGCGAGTGGGGTCCCTGGGTGGCCCCTGGATGCCAACTGGCACAAACAGACATTTCTACACATCAGTCCATGTGAGTCACTCAAATTCTTGAATTCCAAAAAGAGGAGGACCTCAGGCTGAGCTCCTTGGACTCAACTGAACCACTGAGCTTCTCAGTCGAACAAAGTATTAGCCTAATTCCAAAACCAAATAAAGACACTACAAAGAAAAAGAATTACAGACCAATATCCCTCATGAACACAGATGCTAAAATCCTCAACAACATATTATCAAATCAGATCCAGCAATACATTAAAAAGATCATACACCATGACCAAGTGGGATTTATTCCAGGGATGCAAGACTGGGTACAATATTTGCAAATCAATAAATGTGATACATCACATAAACAAATTGAAAGACAAAAATCGCAAAGTCATATCAATAGATGCAGAAAAAGCATTTGACAAAACCAACACCCTTTTTTAAAATAAAAACTCTCAGCAAAGTGGGAATAGGGGGGTCATACCTCAATATAATCAAGGCCATATACTAAAAACCTACAGCCAACATCATACTTAAGTGAGAAAAACTAAAACCATTTCCCCTAAGAACAGAAACAAAACAGAGATATCCACTTTACCACACTTAATTCAACAGAGTACTGGGAGTCCTAGCCATATAATAATATACATATGGTCATCTCTCGGTTTTTCCATGGTATTTGTAAAATATTATTCTGTGTAGCTACATAAATGCATCCACATTCCCTCCTATGGCTGTATAATATTCCTTCACTTAGAAGAACCATAGTTTGTTCACCCTGCCCCGTACTGACCCATACTGATACCATTTGGGTGGTGTGTAAGCATTTGCTGATATAAAACATTATACAACAAAATAAATTATGCATGCATCTTTGTGCATGTTGGTAAGCATGTCCATTGTATGAATTCCTACAATAGAGCTGCTGGGCCAAAGAGTGTGTAAGTTTGTATGCATCTTCTGCATGCATCTTTGTGCATGTTGGTAAGCGTGTCCATTGTATGAATTCCTACTATAGAGCTGCTGGGCCAAAGAGTGTGTAAGTTTGTAATTTTTACATATGTAGGCTAGTTCATCTCTACAAAGCCTCCATCAAGCCACATCCCTCCCATGAGCAGAGGATGAGCATTTCTGTTTCCACACACCTTCATTAGCACATGAGATGTCAGACCTGAATTCTGCCCATCTGATAGACAAAAAATGGTATTTTCAGTGTGGTTTTAATTCGCATTTCTCTTATAGTGAATGAGACTGGAGATTTTTCACATGTACCCTTTTCATTTTTCCATGAGGTTTCTGGTCGTTTTTTCCCCCCTTATATGTAAGGAAAATGGCACTTTATTATATGACTTGCAAATATTTTCCCAGTTTATTTTGGCCTTTGGGCTTTATTTTTTGTTGTTTTTCCCATACAATTTTTTTAGGTAGTAGAATTTATTGTAGAAGCCTTTTATTTTTCAATGGCTTCTGGGTTTTTCTACAGACTCAAGTTATTCCAAAAATCTCCCAGGGTTTCTTCTAATAATTTTATTTAAATCCCAATTCATTTATAATTTATTCTGGTGTAAGTTTTTTGGTTGTTGATTTTTCAGAAGATATTCTATCTGACCTAAAGCAGACAATAAAAACATTCTTTAAATTATCGTTATGTAGCTTGCAAATGCCAACCATAACAATACTCAGTAACAAATACTGAACATTTATTATGTGCTAAGCACTGACCTATAACAGCCTTCAGGCTTGTTAATATTTCCTCCATTTGATAGATCAGTAAACCGAGGTTCAAAGAAATGCCCAGGTAAGTGGTGGGGTTGTGACCTGAACCCAGATCAGTTGTCTCCTTGTCCTAATTGCTCTGCTCTCATAGAAACTCCATCTACCTGTGTGTCTGAGACCCTACCACAGTGATGCACTTCACTCCTCATTAACTATTTCATCTATGTTATTTTAATGTCACAAATAGACTATGAGCTCCTCTAAGTTTGTCTTATGAATCTTCTTGTTCAATATAATAGTTAAGTATAGAGTAAGTAGGAGGTGCAATAACTATTGGTCATTTGATCGATGGGAAGTATATCAAAAGGTATGTATCTCAATAGTTAGAACTAATTTAGAGATAGACAAATGTAAACATGGTAATAATAACAGAGGATCTGAATCAATTAAGTGGACTTTATTGCCTCATTTAGAAAAAAAATTGAACAAAATGCAAAATGGCAGCAGATGGGTGTCTGGTCAGAAAATTGAGTATATTTGTCAAATCAGCCACCACTTGCAGGCATTCCATTGGAAAATGTAATCTACACTAATAAAAGAGTAATATGCAAATTGACCGTACCTTCGCAACAACCACCAGCAATCAGGAGTGAGTATGCAAATTAACACAACAAAGATGGTGGGTTAATTTGCATATGCAGGCGCCGAGTGGCCGGGGGCAGGGCGGGATGCTTGCGTCATTGCCATGGCAACAACGCAGGCGTTCCACACTGCCCCAGCCACTCCGAGCCTCTGGGCAGCATGGGAAGGCAGAAAGGCGGCTCTGGCTGGAGCAAAGGCAGTGCCTGCAGCCAGGGTAAGGAAGGCCCATTCTTGTATGAATCTTCATGCATCAGGCCTCTAGTATTTGATAATCTTCCTCTGATTACCTAGGACAGTGGTCGGCAAACTGTGGCTCACGAGCCACATGCAGCTCTTTGGCCCCTTGAGTGTGGCTCTTCCACAAAATACCACGTGCGGGCGCGCACATACAGTGCAACTGAAACTTCATGGCCCATGCGCAGAAGTCAGTTTTCGGCTCTCAAAAGAAATTTCAATCATTGTACTGTTGATATTTGGTTCTGTTGACTAATGAGTTTGCCGACCACTGACCTAGGAGGATCCACACTGTCAGGCTTGGTGACTTGGCATCCACTTTCTATGTTGAAGGGGACAAAGCTATCATTCTATACAAGGCAGATGCTGTGTGGACAGAGCCCCATTCTCCTGACATGGATGAATTGGATACGGGAAGTGGCTTGTCCTACCAGCTAGGTTCCGCACAGGATCGCACAATTTCCAAAGGGTGGACACTCTCAGGACTGTAGCGACCTGGGAATTTCCTAGTGAGTTCCCCTCTGTCTGAGAAGTGAGCTTTCTCCTTCACAGCTGTAGAGAGGGCCACCTAGGGTGGACTTTGGACATCAGCAGGCT
This sequence comes from Cnephaeus nilssonii, assembly GCF_951640355.1. NCBI lineage: Eukaryota > Metazoa > Chordata > Mammalia > Chiroptera > Vespertilionidae > Cnephaeus > Cnephaeus nilssonii. Next base: position 24,523,254 of record NC_137088.1, on the reverse strand, counting down.
TCTCTGCTGAGGACTCAGTAAGCTGTTATTGTCCTCAGGTGTGACCCTAGGCTTTCCAGGTCATGAGAGTCCAGTGTCACCCCTCAAGGCACAACAACTCCTGAGTACAATTCAGAGCTAGGCCCTCCAATGCTTTCTCCTTTGACCTTCACCAATAATCCCTCAAATTATCTCCTATTATGTCCCCCTTTTCCAGGAGTGGAGAACCTAGGCTCTGACATTCAAGGTCCTGCAGAGCAGGGCTTCTGAGCCCAGACCTCCAATTTCACAGCCCATCTACTGTATTGTAACGGGCTTTGAATGGAGACTCTGAATTCTGAAACTGGACTCTTTAGCACCATGAGCAATTCTCTCCAGCCATCAAACAAGAGCAGGTACAATTAGAGTAGAATTGAAACATCCCAGGAAGAAGCAAATGGCCTGGACTCCAAATCTCTCACCATTTGGAATAATATTGCAACCAGTAACTGAGAGCATAACTATGTTCCAGGAGCAGTGCAAAGCTCTACCTGTTAACTTGTTGAGTCCTCCCTACCATCTAATGAGGTAGGTATTCTTATTATCCCCATTCTACAGAGGAGGAAACCGAGGTGTTAAGAAACTAAACCAAGACCACTTGGCCAAGATCACTCAGCTAGTGCATCACAAAGAAGTCACTCAAGTCCAGAGCTGTCTGAATGTGAACCCATGCCTTTTACTCTCTTCATGGATACTCAGGTGCCAATGCTCAGAAGAGAAACACGTGCCAAGGCCCCTTCTTTGGGTAGGTGCTAAGTGTGGAAATGAGCAAGCAAATTTGACTTTGTTAGCCACAAAGCCAGGGAAAGTCTACAGTGAAAAGGATCTTTGAAATCTGGCCCATCTCTTCATTTTGCAGATGAGGAAACTGAGTCTCACACAATGAGCAAATGCCTTGTCCAACACTACACATGTCCCAGGAGTTAGTGGCAGGTCCAAATAAATAAGCCAAGTTTCCCAAATTTTCCCTTAGTGCCTTAGCTCTGTGCCGCAATACCTCTCTAAGCATATTAGTAAACAGGCAAATTGCCCAACCCGCTGACTCGGCGTCCCCACACCCCCTCAGCAGCAATCACCACAGTGGCATGGCAGCTCTACCTGTCAGGCAGGGGCACTCTTACTCTTAGGCCTGCCCAGCAGAGGAGGTGTGGGCTGAGGCAGTTGATTTGGATAATTAAAGAAAAGAAAAAAGGGAGAGAAACCATTTACTTCAGATATTTTGAGGAAAGCATTTCCATGGCCCGGACTGTCCAGACAGCCAACTCAGCTTCCACTCCCCACCCCTCACTTTCTATGGGCAGACACAGAGAGTGAAGGAGTGTGCCCCCCAAACCCACACTGTTCCCTCAGGGCCCTGCTGCTTCCTGGACACAGAGGTCATTTGTCTTTTCCACCGTTTACTCTCACTACCACGACCTTACCCAATAAAGCTCTCAGAAAAATAGACAACAAGGATAAAGGTTGTGTCCTCACTAGATGACCACAGAGAATCAAGAAGCCTTTGAAGGCCAGCCCGGTATGAATGATCTCAAAATGAGTCAGTTCTGTTTGGTTACAAAGGGGCAGCCCAGTGTCAATCCTCAACGACAATGACCCCACCTCACAGGCCCCTTCTATAGGGACAATTTCAAACACTTGACCAAATCCCGAGTCACAGCAAAGTAAGAAAGCCCCAGTTGGGCAGGTAGGTCTCCACAGGTAGGATGGCCATCGTCACTCCATCCCCACCCTCCTGGGTCCCCAAGAAGCACCATGCCGGGTCTGAGACCCCTGGTAGGTCCCTCCTGGAGCATGTGCCCCAAGGGAGAACTACCAGCTGCAGCACAAAAGCTGCTGGGGCTTTCTCTAGACCTCTCAGAAAGATACCAGGTGAGCGGCACTGCAGGATGAGCAGGAAAAAGAGTGGGAGGCCTGGAAGGGGAGGAACCTGTCCAACTCACATTCATGCTTCTTTCTTTGCTCCCCTCTCTTTTTTTCAGACCCCAGCTGGTTTACTGTGCAAAGCCCACAGCAGCCATGAGGCCTCTCCTTCAGCTGTTGCCAGCTCCCAACGTGCATGCGGTCACACGTTGTGCTTATGTTGGTTGTCATGGAGACGTAAGTGCCAGATTGAATGAAGCTGCGTGCTCTGGGCTAGGAAATGGAATAGGGCCAGGTGTATTTTTAAAGCCATCTGGGAAGGCCAGTCACCAAGAGAAGAGATTCCTTCCCTGGTCTACGTGCCTCTACATTAGGGACTGATTCACAAATGGACAATGGATAAAAGCTGAGCCCCTTTTTTGGCCTTAACTTACTGAATGGTTTCAGCAAAAAGTTATTTGGGACTTTTGCCTCTTGACACAAATGCATCTTAGGGGAAATCATGAACCTCTTGGCATGTGTAGACACTGTGAGGTTCTAAAAAGGTTTATACATCATATACCAGGTATTATTTTAAGTACTTTATATTCATAATTAGCCCACTTAATCTTCACAACTGATCTGTAAGGTAAATCCTACTTTTAGCCAGATTTTATAGATGTGAAAACTGAGGCACAGAAAGGGTGATTTGTCTGCCTGACATCACAAAGCTAAGGGAAACACAAAATTTGAACCCAGCCTGGGTGGCACCAGATGCCCTTCTCCTGATCACATGGCTATTTTGCCTCTGCAATGATTTGGAGATCAAGAAGTCCTGATTTGTGCAGACTGGTGCAGCCACTGTGGAAAACAATATGGAGTTTCCTCAAAAAGTTAAAAATGGAACTCCCCTTCGACCCAGTAATCCCACTTATAGGAATATATCCCAAGAAATCAGAAACACCAATCAGAAAGGACATATGCACCCCTATGTTCATAGCAGCACAATTTACAATAGCTAAGATTTGGAAACAGCCTAAGTGCCCATCAGCAGATGAGTGGATTTAAAAGCTGTGGTACATCTACACAATGGAATACTATCCTATATAATAATCCTATATGATAAAAGGCTAATATGCAATGACCGAATTGTGGAATGACCGTCACTATGATGCACGCTGACCACCAGGGGGCAGACACTCAACGCAGGAGCTGCCCCTCCCTGGTGATCAGTGTGGTCCCACAGGGGGAGCGCCGCTCAGCCAGAAGCCTGGCTCACGGCTGGTGAGCACAGCAGCAGTGGTGGGAGCCTCTCCCGCCTCCGTGGCAATGCTAAGGATGTCCGACTGATGGCTTAGTGGGCCTATGCCGTCAGTCAGACATCCCCCCAGGGCTCCCGGACTGGAAGAGGGTGCAGGCCAGGCTGAGAGACCCCCTTCCCCAAGTACACAAATTTCATGCACCGAGCCTCTAGTGCTGCTATAAAAAAGAAGAAACTTTTACCATTTGCAACAGCATGGATGGACCTGGAGAGCATTATGCTAAGTGAAATAAGCCAGTCGGAGAAAGATAAATATCACATGATCTCACTCATTTGTGCAATATGATGAAAACATAGATTGATGAACAAAAATGGATCCGGAGACAGAGAAGCACCGAACAGACTGTCAAACCTCAGAGGGAAGGCAGGGGAGGTGGGGTGGGTGGGGATGTAAGAGATCAACCAAAGGACTTGTATGCATGCATATTAGCATAACCAATGGACACAGACACTGGGGCAGTGGGGGCTTGTCCTGGGGGATGGGAGTGGCCCGAGTGGGATCAATGGGGGGAAAAGGAGACATATGTAATACTTTAAACAATAAAAAAAGAAATTAAAAAAATAAAAGTCTTGATTTGAAATTTTGTCCCTGGCACTGTGTGACCTCAGGCAAGTGACTGTATCTCTCTGAAGGTTAGTTTCCCCTTTGGTAAAATGGGGGCACCAATGGCTTGTGAAATTGTGAAGATTAGAAGTCATATGAAGAGTCTAGCAAATAGGAAGTGCTCAATGCAAAGCAGCTTTATTAGTGTGAATGGAGGCTCTTCTAGCAACTGGCCCCCAGCACCTGTATCAGGCAGGGAGTGCTGAACTGTAACTGCCCCTGCCCAGAAGCAGCAGATGGGGCAGGCCACTGTGCCAGGGCCAGCAGAACCACAGCTGCTCTAAGTATCTACGGCAGATGCTGTCCCTCCCTGCCCATATCCTTCAGCATTCATCAGCCCCGTGGCCTCAGCTCTGGCCACAAGCACCTGTGACTATGCAAGAGCGCTTCTCCAGCCATGGGAGTTCCTGTGGGCAAGCATGTCCTCAGGAGGTGGTGGATAAATAACCCAGTCCCCTATCTCCTGGAGGTCCCCAGAATCTGCTCATCAATTCCCCTGGTATTTCCTGTCTTGCCTTCCCACTGCCCAACTGGGATCACCTCCCAAATAAACAACTTGCACCCAAGTTCTGTCTCAGGGTCTGCTCTGGGAAGGAACCCAAATGAAGACAGTATAGACATCTGTGACTTTGATGCTGACATCAGTTACAAAAAGTACTTGTGGGACACTTACGCAGGGAAAAGGTAACTGTGGTAGGCTGAAATATGGCCCCCAAAGAGGTCCAGATCCTGACTCCTGGAACCTGTAAATGTTACCTTATATGGAAAAAGGAATTTTGCAGGTATGATTAAATTAAGAGGTTTAAGATGGAGAGGTTACCCAGGTAATCTCAAACATCCTTGTAAGAGAGAGGCAGAGGAAGACTTGACGCAGAAGAGGGCAATGTGACACTGAGTGGAAACTAATACAGGAACTCAGAGGCAAACTTGAGCAGTATTTCTCAATTCCGTGGACCAGCAGCATCAGCAGCACCTGGAATCTTATTACAAATGCAAACTGCTGTGCCCCATTCCAGACATGCCGGATCCAACTCCAGGAATGGGGCCCAGCAGTCTGTGTTTTAACATGCATTTTAGGCCATTCTAATGCTGGCTATAGTTCAATGGTTAACCCTGGATGGACAACAAAATCACCTGGAGACCCTTAAACACTATCACTGCCCGATCCCAGGCCCAGAGATTCTGATTTACTTAATTTAGTCTGTTCAGTCTGGACACTGAGCTTCTGGAAAGCATCTCAGGTAATTCTTCTGTCTAGCCAGAGCCGAGGACCAGTGCTTGAGAACCACTGACCTAGAACATTGACTTTCAGACTGAGCTTTGCAGAGCTTGGGAGTTCTGGGAAAATGCCCAAGACTGCTAAAGGAGGAGTGGGTAGAGTCCAGTTCAGCAGAGCTTCCAACCCTGAGGTCAAAAAGTCACATGGCCAGACAGGTGGATGGACTAAGGAAGGTAGACCAGAGGGTGTGGTCAGGACTGTCAGGTCATCCTGGTTTTCAAGTGGTTTGTTGTTTTTAAGAGACATAAGAAAACATTTTTTTTTTTAAGTTGAATCACTTCATTCTTAAATGCTAGCAACTAAGGCAAAATTTTTAAATCTCTCTCTCTCTTTCTTTTTTAGTACTATGGCATGAAGGCTGAAAATGGCTAACTAAGACTGGATTTGGTCCTTGGGCAGCTAGTGTGTGAGCTTCCGGTCTGCTGCAGGGTCCTCCAGCCACCTCCTGGGACCAGCAGGCTAGCCTAGACAGGTTCTTCTCAGGGTGCTGACAGGAACGCCATGGGGGTGGGATACTTTTGTCTGGCCACTGCTGCATCCCTGTTCCAGGTATATATCCGGCACTTATTAAGTATCTGCTGAATCAATCAATCCACATAGCAATCCTGTGAGATGTAGACTATCACACCCATTTACAGATGAGGAATTTGGAGCTCAGCACAATTTGTGATGTGACCTTCCCATAATCACATAGCAGATAACCAAGAGTCAGGATTCAAACCCAAGACCCTTCACATAAGGACTGCTGTGAAGAGCAAATACAACTGTAGCAGTGAAAATGCTTTGCAAAATGAGAGGTTTAGAAATAATAGGTACCAATTATAAGAGTCATATGAGTATTTATGATGTGAACTACATTGTAAGAAGACGGGACACCAGCTTATTTGGTGGCTCATTGAAGTTAGAAGGGAATTCTTTTCATTTTAGAGCTGCATTGTTTTTGTATGGTTGTGGCAGCGATGGCTGTAGATCTGAGGAAAGCAGGCTTGAGTGTGGTGAATGGCAATGTGGGAGTTTGGCCCTGGGTATCTGAAGGGAAGGACTCCCATCTCTCACACCCACCACTCTGTATGTCTGAGTTGAAGATGAGTCACAGCTTTATTCAGAGGCATGGGGTGGGAAGAAGTAGGAAAGCTGGGACCCCCTGGAGAGCCCTCTACTGTAAGAACTCTCACTGATTATATTATCTAGAAGAAATATGGGGAGCTAAATAGAAGGAGATGGCTGAGAACATTAAACAATAGCTGATCAGCATCAGATACAAACAAATGGCCCATAATCTACTGCCAAGACCATGATTGGTTCCCAAGTGGTGTCCTCACTGACTTCTAGTCAGGAGAGCGCTGGGCTAGATATCATGTCCTACACGGTCACAAAACTCCTGCTCTGGGCCCTATCAGCAGCCAACTGGAAAAGATTCCAGCACCCAGACAGAATTCCCATTCTTCCACATGACTCACTCTACAGGACTGGATTTGGGTCTTTTCACCATCTGGTATCTGAGACCATGACCCACATCATCTGGTGAGTCCCTGCCTGCCTGAGAGGTCCTGTATTGGAAGAGGGAAGCCACACTGTCTGTGGGGGTATAGGGTAAGATGACTCACAGTGCCTGCAGAGAATGTCTGTGAAGTGGTATTCCCCTGGTAGAATGGCCTCATCGCCCAAAATACCCTTCTTGGAGCTCATCTTACTAGAGCATACTTTAGTACTTTAACCCCTGTTAAAATACAAATGCTTTCAGAGGAAAGATAAACCAGTATCCTGGCAAGTCATGTACACTTTAGTATAAAGTAAAATTCAATCATTTGCTAAAAGCTTTGGGCATTGATATCCTGAGAAGGTAGGAGAGAATCCTCTCTAATAAAATGGTAATATGCAAATTAACCATCACTCCGCTACATAAGCCACGCCCACCAGCCAAGCCACGCCCACCAGCCAATCAGGGCGAGTATGCAAATTAATCCCAATCCAAGATGGCTACATCCACAGAGAGCAAGGTTTCCCAGGTAACAGAGCAAGCCAAGCTTTCCATAGCCGTTGCAGGCCTAAGCCTCCACTCAAGCTACAAAGTTTCAATTATAGAAGGTAAACAAATTCAAACAAATGGCGGCAGAATGGAGCTTGAGAGAGCAGGCCAGGGTTGCTGGCGGCAACAGGGAAAGCAAAGCTTTCCGCACACCCTGGCCGGGCCCACCCGCTTAAGGCTACAAAGTTTCAATTGTAGAAGGTGAATTAACTGCCATAGAAATGGCTGCCGCCCCAGGCTACAAAGTTTCAATTGTAGAAGGAAAATAAATTCCAGATACCAGGGCCTCCCCTTGAGTTGCCAGGGGGCGTGGCCGGCCTGCAAACCACCACAGGCCCCTCGCTCAGGCCGCCCCACACCCCAAGGGAACCCCCACCCTTATCTGTGACACCCTTCAGGGCAAACCAGCTGGCCCCCACCCCTGTACCAGGCCTCTATCCTATCTAATAAAAGAATAATATACAGATTGATCATCACTGCAACACACAATATAGCTGCCCCCATGTGGTCAAAGATCCTGCCCCATGTGGACACAAGATGGCCACTAAAAGATGGCCAGCAGGAGAGGGCAGTTGGGAGGCACCCGGCCTGCAAGGGAGGGCAGTTGAGAGGGACCAGGCTTGCAAGGGAGGGAAGTTGGAGGTGATCAACCCTGCAGGAGAGGGCAGTTAGGGGTGACCAGGCTGGCAGAGGAGGGAAGTTGGGGGCAAACAGGCTGGCAGGGGAGCAGTTAAGCATCAACCAGGCTGGCAGCGGAGTGGTTAGGGGGTGATCAGGCTGGCAGACAGAAGCGGTTAGGGGCAATCAGGAAGGCAGGCAGGCAAGCAGTTGGGAGCCAGCAGTCCTGGATTGTGAGAGGGATGTCCGACTGCCCGTTTAGGCCCGATCCCACCAGGATCGGGCCTAAACGGGCAGTCGGACATTCCTCCAGGAGTCCCAGATTGGAGAGGGTACAGGCTGGGCTGAGGGACAACCCCCTGCCGTGCACGAATTTTGTGCACCGGGCTTCTAGTAAAGAATAAAGAATCTAGTAATAACTATGTATGGTATCAGATAGGTCCTAGACTTATCAGGGTGATCACTCCATAAGTTATATAAATGTCTAATCACTATGTTGTATTAATATAATATTATAAATCAACTGTAGTTGAAAAGAATTAAAATTGAAGGAATGAAGAATTTTTTAAAAAGAACCTAGAGATGAGTTTTCAAAAGATAGAACCTACAGCACTTTAACATCTAATATTATTATTTATCATGGCCATAAGCAGATTTGGTCTACATTAGTAAAAGACCCCAACTTAGAGTCAGAGGACAGGATTCCAGCCTCCAATTTTCCCACATACCAGCTATGTGATCTTGGGCAAGTCACTTAACCTCTGAACCATCATCTCTTCATCTAAAATGTAGAAGTGATGTCATACCCATCCCAGGGGTGCTGTTAGAATTACAAAAATTGAAGTGTGTGGAAGGTCTGCATGTCTATAAATATTATTATCCTTGGGTCTGTGCCACCACATCCTAGAAATTGTACAACTACTGACTGAGGTACATCTGTGAATGGCTATTGGAGCTGAGTCAGTCCACAGACTCATAGTGAGCCCAGCCAGGGCCAGCCAAACCCAAGCTAGATCAGCTGACTCTTAGTTGACCCACAAACATGTGAGCTTCAATAAGTGATTGTTGTGTAAGCCACTGAGTATGAGGATGGTGTATTACCTAGCAATGGTTAAAACAATATACCAACATTAAGGTTCCTGACATTAAAAATTTTAGGGCCATGTTCAATTAAAATTATTTTAAAATACATTTGACACTTATCTGTGGAGAGTGACTACAGTGTTTGGACAGGATCAAGCCTTGGACTGACGAGAGGGCATGGTCCTCTTGAGGCAAAGCCACATACAAGTCCCAAATTAGAGGGCAAAGCCCTCCCAGCACAATTATAGCCAAAAGCTATGGTTGTATGTAAGCTTGGCCTTATAGTCTGACCTTGTAGTCCTTAGGTAGTTGAGGGATGTGGGCTTCGGGAGGTACAGCAAGTGCTGCCAAAACAAAGCTTGATAGAGTTCAGAGAATTGCAATAAAAGGAAAGAAGCAGATTTAAAACTCCTAAGAACATTGTAAATATCTTGACCACTCCCTTGTTTTGCTTTGTGTGATCTGACTATAAAATAAAGATTCAGCTTACAGGCAGGGTCATGGTGTCCTCATCCAGGCACAGTGATCCACCTGACCCCAACTATATTCTCTTGTCTGTTTTCTTTAATCCTTTACCGCCCCTCCTCAGGTTCACCACTGGCTGTCCTGGTCACGGTTCACTTATCTGCTTCTTAAGCAAAATAAAGTGAACACAATTCAGTCTTCACTGGGTCATTCATGCTCATCATAGTGAAAGCCAGTAAATGTGCTATAAGTTCATGAGGCCTTCGGGAGGGGGGGCGGTATGTACAAAACAGGTGCTCTAGAAATAATCCAGTCTACTATTCTTATTTTTAATCTCAGACCATTCCCCAGTTCTTTACCATTTTTCTTGTAACCAATTTTACAAGCTTTCATTTTGTTGTCATTGTGTGTATCTTAAGCAGCAGACCCACTCCCAAAATCTAATATGCTACAGTGAATTCTCCACCCTTCAAGAAACCTATCTAAGCATGTTAGAATGGTGTCCAAAGTAGAGTTAATAGGCTTGGAGCAGAGGCCTGAGCGTGTTTCCTGCATAGCAAACGCATGTGCTTTAGTGCTCAGATTTCTATCATCAGTGTTGGCCTCTGATGCTTTGGTCCTTTCCTGGTTCTCCTCTGGGGCCTGGCAGTGGGTAATGAGCATCTGATGCAGATAGTGGGTACTGTGTCTGGCATTGCTGGAATACAGTCTTTCCTGGAGAGAGGGAGGTGAGCACCAGGCTAGGTGCCCGTAAGAGCTCTTCCTCCATCACAGCCCTGCTCCGGGGAATTTAGCGCGTGCTGGTTGGGCTGCCTGGGTTTTGACAGCCAATGACCATGGGTTCCCCAGAGCAGAGGCAGCATTGCACTTGTCTCTGTGTCCCCTATAGCACAAGGCACCCAGGAGGCACTCACTAAGGTGTAATGGGTAAAATGAAAAGATCTTCCGCTCTAGCCGGTTTGGCTCGGTGGATAGAGGTTGGCCTGCAGACTGAAGGGTCCCAGGTTCGATTCCGGTCAAGGGCACATGCCCAGGTTGCGGCCTCGATCCCCTGAGGGGGAGGGGGGAAGGGGGGGAGGGTGCGTGCAGGAGGCAGCCAATCAATGATTCTCTCTCATCATTGATGTTTCTATTTCTCTCTCTCCCTCTTCCTTCCTCCCTGAAATCAATAAAAATATATATATTAAAAAAGAAAAGAAAAGATCTTCCTGGTGGCCCTTGTTTCTATGAGCACAGGAAGAGTAAGAATCAACAAGCTTGAATACAGAATATTTCACAGCAAATTGTTGGAAAATATTGTCAAAGAATTAAAGTTCTCCTGTGTCAAGGAATAGTTCCCATTTCAAGGCATAAGTCTATGTCTAAACTTTGCTATCAGGAAGGCCTGACAACTAAATGAAGGAGGCAAAGCCAAGTGACTACAGGAGATAGCAGATTTTTTTTCTCTGTATTTTCTGTCACGTTAGTGATTTCCTCTAGCTCTCTACCTTACTGTTTCAGCAAATGTCTGAAGACAACATTCCCAACCAGAAGGTCTGGACCTAGCAATTCACGAGGAAGTGCTTATGGATGTGTGGGCTAACTACTCTACGTTCCCACCACCTCCCTTCACTCTGCACCCCAGAGGCTGACCCCCATGACTGCATCAAGGAGCTCCTCTGCCTGGGCTTCAGGTTGTGTTTGGCCAACAGGTGGTTGTATTGGAAGAAAGGTATTTCTTCTCCACTTTCTCGCCCGCCTTAGGCTCCTCTGTGATCAAAACTCCTGCTCAGTGACCCCTCCTCCCAGGTCCCAAATCTTCCTGGAATCTATTTCCCATTTTTTCCTCTTGTCTTTTCGAGCATAAAGGTGGTAAAAGCTCCCACAGTTGCTAATTTATCAACACTCCTTGTTGATTCCCTTAACCCTGCCCACAACCTCTGAAACTGGTCCCTTCAAGTATTTTCATCAGAACCATAGACTTGCTTCTTTTTCCTGGTGTTACCCTGACTTGTACAATCTGTACAAAGGTCAGGGCTCTCTCTAGGACAAGGAGTTCAAAGAAAATCAGAGGTTCTTTTCTCCCTAACTTTCAGAACTCGTACTATCTAAATTAAGTGTTACAAAATGATGGCATACCTCAATCTATAGATGAGAAGTTTTATTCCTTCATTCACTCATCCAGTCACCAAATATTTACTGAGCACCTACTATGCTCCAGGCACTATTCTGACCCTGGGGAAATGATGCTAATGTACAAGGCAGACAGTGTCCCTGCCCACATAGTGCTTACCGCCTAAGGCTAACTACCTCCCAGAAGTCTGACAGCCCACCAGGGCAAGGCTAGAACCAGAGGACTGTTTCCTTAAATCCTGAGCCTTCAGCATATTCTCAAAAGAATTTATGGCCCAAACAAGGTTAAGAACCATCTATCCAGCATCTCCCTTAAGTAGTGGAATAAAGACTCTCACTCCCAGAAGAAGCTTGGTGCTGTCAACTTGAATTTAGAGGGAGCATGTTGGCACACTCGTGGTGGCACAACCAACCACCTTTCCTTCCCCCTCCCTGCCCCCATATTCTCCACAAATCCCTACCCTCCTTCAGTTCCTCACACTTCTATAATTAGCCCCACGCCCTTCTGAGCCCTTCCCTTAGGGCCCACAGACGCTGGCAGCACATCATGTTGATGAACTGTTTTTATGAATGGACAGGGGTTGGGGACTGAATTCTGAGCTGTGCCTTCTCTGCGTTTCTAGCAAAGACAGTGAGAGCAAAATTTCTGCCTCAAAGTATATATGAGATTCATGTTGGAGCATGTGACTGACTGCCATTTCTAGGGAGAGCCGTGGGTGACTGAGGCAAACTGAGGGAGGCTCTGAGGAGACAGGCAGCAAAGCCTGGGGTCTGTCTGCCTCCCTCAAGCCCCCTGAAAATACTTGTTTGCCCAGAATGGTTGAAATAGGCTATTCCAGTAACCCAATACTCCGGCTGCTCTGGGTCAGACAGGACAAGGGCAACAGAAAAGGTTGCCACGCTGGCAGGGAAAGCCCCCTTGCCTTCTCCTCCCAGCACTGCACCGAGCAGACACCCAGCTTCAGGCCTGGCTCTCTCTGGAACAACTCCGCCTTTCCCCAGAAAGCCCCTTCTCCCAGCTGCCTCATCTGAGGCTGAAGAGAAGGCCCACGCCAGGGAGAAAGGACAACAGGAAATCAGACAGGGCTGGAGAAATGGAAGACCTAGTCCCGAGGCTGCATGGGGGCCCCTTACCACCCCAGAGAATCAACAGGACTCCTTTCCCCTTTTGTGGGATGGTCCTGGCTATCGGCGACACTGCCCGAGCTGGGACAGTGGCATGTTCATTCCACATCATTCCCTTTGAGTCAAGCCCCCTTCAGAAGGGGTCAGAGATGTATTTATAGAAACGTCTGGGACTCACTTCTCTTTCACTTGCACTTCTTTCCATCTCTTTTAAGCTCCTCACAATCCCCTGTCAAAATGAAATTGTGTGGCAGAAGCGGGTAAGAAGTGAGGGAAGGCAGAAACAACTTTTGGAACAAGGACAGAGGGGCTTCCAAGACCAGCTGAAGCGACAGAGAGCTTCTAGGGTGGTCGGCTCCCTTCCAGCCTCCCTCCAGCAAGAGTAGACTAAGAAAAATACCAGGACATGTTGCAAATCAATCTTCCTTCCTCCCCCTGCCACAAAGAGGTGGAAGAGAGGAACGTGGTCATCATTTACCTGCTGAAATTGGGAGGACACTGTTGACGAAAGTAGGCTGAGACACGACAAAGCGGAAGAAAAGCTGAAGATAAATTCCCAAAGTCGTTGGATTCAGGACAACCATGCTGGCTGGGGTCTGGAAAGTGTCAAGTTCTCAGCAGCCTTGCCTCCAGGCTGCCGTGGAGCCTTGCTGATCTGTTTTTGTCTTCCCCACTGCTGTTTGCCTCTCTCTCTCTCCCTCTCTCTCTCTCCCTCTCTCTCCCTTTCTCCCTCTCTCCCTCAGCCTCTCTCTTTCCCCTGTGCCTTTACCAAGAAAGAATGCCAACCATTTCCCATTAAACCTTCTCTATACTACTCAGGGTTATATTTATCTCAAGCACTGGATCAAATGCTCACATTAAAATTAAGATGTCAGAATTTTCTCTTTTGGAGACTGAGGTAAGTGGCTATTGAAGAGGTGATGAAAAGGCAGCCAAGTCTTGATGCTCACTAGAAGCAGTCCTCAAGGGCAGATAGATTTTCTAATTGATTACCCACCGACAGGCATCTACCTCTCCGAATGGAGGTGCCCTGCAGCATCACAGAATGGGCTCTTCTGATTCAAGCTGAATTTCCATGGACACAAATCCTTCTGCTGTCAGTCTGTGACATTTTTACCCACTGGGTGACACATGTAAAGTTGACCTTGGATTTTTTTGCTTAATCATCCAATACAAAGTGCAGGCAAGGGGTGTTACATTTTGCAAAACAGCTTTCTCCATGAATAATGTTTATTCTCTCTCCAGAAGCTGTAAATTCCATCCCATGTAAAGCAAAATAAATGAAAAAAGTCAATGGATTGGAAAGTGAATGATTATTTATCAAATTATATTGGAAGGTAATCAACCAAATATGAGAACATATTCACAAACAATCTATATATATAAAAAGCCAGCAACCAGAATGCCAGAACGACCAGTCGCTATGACGCCCACTGTGGCCAGTGAACATGTCCAATTGGGGGGTGTGGCTGGCTGGCCAACCTCCTGCAGCCCCTACCCTCAGCCGGCCCTGCCCTCAATGGGCCCCCACCACCCTGATCTGCACGCAGCCTCCCCCTCCCCAGCTGGCCCCGCCCATAATCCCCCCTACCCAATAGGGGGTGGGGTCAGCTGGCCAACCTCCTGCAGCCCCTCCTCCCACCTGGCCCCACCCCAGATCGGCCTCCCCACCCCAATCAGGGGCAGGGCTGGCTGGCCAACTGCCCGAAGCCCCTCCCCCCAGCCAGCTCCGCCCATGATTGCCCCCCACACACACACCAATCGGGGGTGGGGCTGGCCGGCCAACCTCCTACGGCCCCTCTCTGGGCCGCTGACCCTCTATCGGTTCCCCCCCCACCCCATTCGGGGGCAGGGCCAGCAAGCCCACCGCCCACAGCCCCTCCCCACAGCCGGCCCTGCCCCCAATTGCCCCCCCCCCCCCAATCAGGGGCAGGGCCACTGGCCAATTGCCCACAGCACCTACCCCCTGCTGGCCCGGCCCTGATTGGCTGATCAGGGCCGGGCCAGCTGGCCAACTACCCGCTGTCTTCTCCTCCTGACAGGCCCAGCCCCCAGCCCTGATCCACCACGATTGGGGCCAGGCCGGCAGGACCCCACCCATGCATGAATTCATCCACTGAACCTCTAGTACCTTGATAAGGAGCTAATATCCAAAATATATAAAGAATGCAGACAAATCAACAACAACAAAAAATCTAATTAAAAATGAGTAGAGGACCTAAACAGACACTTTTCCCAAGAAGACAAACAAATGTCCAACAGATATATGTAAAGATGCTCAACTTCACTAGTTATAACAAAATGCAAATCAAAACCACAAGAAGATATCACCTCATACCCGTTAGAATGACTATTATCAATAAGACAAGAAATAAGTGTTGGAGAAGATCTGGAGAAAAAGAAACCCTCACACACTGCTGATGAGAATTACAGCTACTATGGAAAACAGTATGAGCAATTCCTCAAAAATTTAAGACTAGAGTTACCACATGACTCAGCAATCTCTCTTTTGGATATCTACCCCAAAATTTTGAAAACATTCATTGCAGCATTATTCATGGTAGCCAAGACATGGAAACAACCTAAGAGTCCTTCAGTGGATGACTGGATAAAAAAGATGTGGTGCACATATACAATGGAATATTACACAGTCATAAAAAGGGTGAAATCCTGCCATTTGCAACAACATGGATTAATTTTGAAAGTATCATGTTAAATACATCAGATGGAAAAGGAAAAGAACCATATGATTTCACTCATATATGGGATATAAAACAGAAAGCAACAAATGAAGAAACAAAACAAACAAATACACATAGATACAGACTAGACTTTGGGTGGTGAGCACACATGCAATATACGGATGATGTATTATAGAACTGTACACCTGAAACTTATGTAATGTTATTAATCAATGTTACCCCACTAACTTTAATTTTTTTAAACTATATTTGGAGAAATAGCATCATTGACTTGATCTTTGGCTAGACAAAATCCTCCAAATAAAAAGTATTGCATCCTTAAATGAATACCTCTTATGAGTTTATAAAGCCTGTTATAGAGATCTTTAGATTACTAAAATAAATAATAATCCAGAATTGTCCATTTTGCTTTAATTTAATACTAGTAAGTCCTAGTGCCTCATGGGACTTAATTCAGAAATGGTTTGGTATTTATGGAATCTGGGGGAAGGTAGAGCTGGGTAAAGGCATACTATAAAGTGACACTCCACAGCTCTAGCACCAGATGGGCTTGACCCCAGCTCTGCTGTGACAGTGAACAAATCATTAGATCTTGCTAAGCCTCAGTTTTCCCATCATAAAATAGAGACATGTTCCTTTTAAAGGTTTGTTGAAAAGGTTAAATAAGGTAACATGAGATGAATCATATATGAATTCAAATTTCTGTATAGATATAGCAAAAAATGAAGCCCAGGGAACCATGGTAGATGGGGTGCAAAGATGGTCAGCAAAAACCTCTCCCATCCCTGTATGCGTATGCCACTCTTCCCAACAAGAGGTGGATTCTATTTCCTGTCCTGTTGAATATGAACTGGCCTTATGACTGACTTTGACTAACAGAATGTGACTAAGGTGACACTGTGCTCTTAACAGGCCTGCCGGCTTCTGCTTTTGCCTTTTCTCAGAAGCCAACTGTTACATAAAAAAGTCTGGACTATTGATTAGGCCATAGAGTGTAGGGGAGCAGCCAACCTCCAGATATCTGGCCTTCTCAGATGAGGCACTAAACCAGAGACCTCATTCAGGTCTACAGATGATGGTAGTCACAGAAGTGACCCCAGGTGAGACCAGCTGAAGAACTGTCCAGATGAACCCAGCCCAGATTCATGAGCAAATAGAATGGCTGTTGTCTCTGCCTTCAGTATCCTGAAGCCACTAGGTTGTAGGAAATTTGTTATGCAACAACTAGAGGCCAATGCACCAGTGGGGTCCCTTGGCCTGGCCTGCAAGATCTGGCCGAAACCAGCTCTCCAACATCCCCCGAGGATCCCGGATTGCGAGAGGGCGCAGGCCAGGCCGAGGGACCCCACTGGTGCATGACTGGGGCCAGAGAGGGATGTGAGAGGTTGGCCAGCTGGGGAGGGACCGCAGGAGGGCTCCAGGGCATGTCTGGCCCATCTTGCTCAGTCCCTATTGGCTGGACCCCAGCAACAAGCTAACCTACCAGTCAGAGCGTCTGCCCCCTTGTGGTCAGTGCAGGTCACAGCGAGCAGTTGAGCGGCCTTAGCATATCATTAGCATATGAAGCTTTGATTGGTTAAACGGACGCCCAGACGACCACTTAGCATATAAGGCTTTTATTATATAGAATAACATGAAGTTGACACAGATTATATCAATACTAGAGGCCTGGTGCATGAAAATTCATGCACTGGAGGTGGGTCCCTCAGCCCGGCCTGCCCCTTCTCACAGTCCAGAAGCCCTCAGGGGCAGGAGGTGACCCGGTGATCAGGGGAAGGCAACGCCCCATCACACCTCTGCTGCTGCCATTGCTGGCAGCGCAAGCCTCGGCCAGCCCTGGTTACCTGAGCCTCGGGTGGCCCTGGGCAGCTGGGGGACTGAGGGGTCTGGGCGCCGCCATCTTGTGGCTGTTAGTGCCGCCATCTTTGAGGGCAGGTCAGTCAATTAGCATATTCCCTCCTTATTGGCTGTGGGCACCACCATCTTTGCAATGGCGTGAGGGTAAATTAGCATATTCCCTCTTTATTAGATAGGATTGTCCTGCTTGTGAGACCTGCTGGTATTGTTTTTGAACTGCTTCTACACCATTTTGTGTTGGTATTTAACCTGTATTAACGTCCCTGATGATGGAGGACTGTTCCATAGCTCTGTGTATCCCCATGGCACCAGGACAGTCCCTGTCACCTAATAATAGATCCTCAACAATGTTAGATCAAGTTGACCAAATCATAACACTGTAGGATGAGAAGAAAGTAGGTAAAGTGGCATAACTTTATGCTGCAGCTACACTGAGCAACTTGCACTCCTAGCACCCCTTTGTGTCTTTGCATATGTAGCTGGCTAGTACAGGCCTGGTACAAGTGAGGACTTTGGTGAGTATAGTGAGAGAGTGAGGGTCTGTGGACTGACAGCAGCCCAGAGGTAAGCCTGCATACAGGAGACTGAAAGTACATATTCAGGCCACTAGGGGGCAAGTCACTGCTGATTAAAGTTATTACAGGAACCTCTACCCTTAGGGGAGGCTACAGCACAGAGGTATTTATAAACCCCCAATACTTTTTAAACAAATGGGCTTTTTTTTTTTTTTTGTAAATTTCCATTTCCCATGTACCACGTATTTTATGAGCCAATTTCTTCTGAGCTTACCCTAACTGACCAAGGCAGAAATTATCATCTTTTCTTCAAACCCTCTTGGAAGGGCTCTGAATCTTGCATAATCTAATAACACAGGCTATTAGATTTTTCCAGAAGGAAATTATTGTAGATTTGTAAAAGGCTTACACCAATAAATCCAATCAAAGTGAAAGCCTTCCTTCTCAGGCCTTGTAGGTGGGAAAGTATATTGAAGAACAACCTGGGGATACCCATCAACACTTAACATGAACATGCGATTTCAATCAGAAATTCTACAGCAATACTCATTTAATTGCCCAGTGTATTAGGTGCAAGGATGTTCATGACAGCCTCAACTTTGAAACAGCCTAAATCTCCATGAATATGATACTAGCTGTGTAAATCAGCAAACCTCCATTCAATCAAACATTATACAGTCATGACAAAGAATAAGTAGTCTCTGCAACAAATAATACTGGAAATATTGGTCTTCCATATGCAAAACAAACAAAAATGAACCTTAACCCTTATCTTGCCCCATACTTAAAAATTAGCTCAAAGTAGATCATATACCTAGATGTAAGAGCTAAAACTATTAAACTTCTAGAAGAAAACAGGAAAAAAAACCTTAGCGACCTTAATTAGGCAGAGATTTCTCCTCTTAAATTAAAAATTTGTGAACAAAAATTGTATATATCTAAGGTGTACATCATGATATTTTGATATAATTATACATTGTGAAATGATTACAGCAGTCAAGCTGATTACTGAAACAAGTAACATGGATGAATTGCAATGCATTATGCTGAGGCCAACACAAAAGGCTACATACTATATAATTCCATTTATATGGCATTCTGGAAAAGGCAAACTACAGGAATGGAGAACAGATCAGTAGTTACCAGGGGTTAGGGTTATAAGAAGAGATTTGACTGCAAAGGAAACTTTTGATGGTGATGAAAGTGTTCTTATCTTGATTGGAGTGGTTGTCCACTTTGTCAAAACTCATCAAACTGTATTTTTAAAAAGGGCAAATTTTATTTTATGTAAATTTTCCCTCAATATATTTGACTTTTAAAAAATGAGAAAAAGATATTTAACATTTATGCACTGACATGGAAGGTTTCCATGAAATACTGAGTGAAATTGAAAACATATAAGCAAACAAGCAAATCTATTTTATCTATTATTTACATGTGCACAGAGAAAGCTCTAGAATGATGTACACTACACGCTTGGGGATAGAATTACGTGCAATGAGAGAAGGGGATAACTACACACATTTGTATTATTGGAAATTTTTACAATGAGCATTATTTAACTTGTAATTTAAAAATGAAAGCATTTTTAAAAATAAAATCAAATTCTTGGCAACCTTAGGAACAAAGAAGAAGGCAAAGAGGGAAAAAGACTTCTTTCCTACATGTCTGAGGTCCAACAAGCCAACATGCTGAGAGGAGCAGACAGACAGACCATTTGGGTTGGTCTTGGCAGAGAACAGAGCTCTGAGGCTGGTCTTTCTGGTCCAGAATTAACCATGATTTAGTTACTCTGAAGTCCTGGCTACCTCACGCTGGCAGCTGCATCAGCAGGAGGGAGACAAGACTGGGCAGCTGAGAAGCCCTGGGAAAGCCCCTCCATAGCTCCCTGTGCCTCGGCAACTCAAGCTTCAATCAGAGCCAGAATGTTGGAGCCTCGAATGTAAAGGAGAGATCGCCAGAGAACCAGGAGAACTAATAAGTCTAAAGAGACTTGTGAGACTCACCCAAGCATTAAGCCTGCAGTTCCATCTCCAGGGCACGCAGCTTGGTTGTCCTCACTCTTTCAGGGAAGAGATTGGCACTGGGCTGGCCTTGAGCCACCTGGATGAAATCACAATAGTGACAATAACTTACCCAATACGATGTTTCCCAAACTTTGAGAGGTCCACCCATTCTAAGAGGTACCCCCTTTTTTAAAAAGCAGAGAATTGGGAACTGCTGCCTATTTTATGTAAATTATATTAGAAATTTACAATATATATCAGCATACCAAAGCCTCTAGGAAATCCTGCAGTAAAGAAACCCACCTGGGGCGGGCTGGAAGGCATCGGTGGGGGAAAAAAAGGGAACATATGTAATACCTTCAACAATAAAAAATTATTAAAATAAATACATTAATTAAATAATAATAAAAGACAAAAAAGAAACCCATTTACTTTGCTTTTATCCCTAAAAATATTTAACCTCTAAAACCATTTTAAATTCCTGTTATTTATTACTCCTTTTTTTCTTATCCATGTCTTATACAATAAATCTGTTAGTGGTATACTAAATAAATAAATATTATGTAGGGCTTTATTTTTCATAAAATCCTTTTTTAAAAAATTGTGTTCACAAGGGAGGCAGTGGGACTAGACTTATAATTCCCATTTACAGATGAGAAAACTGAGGTTCTGGGGATAGAGGCAGAGATTCATGTAATTTGTCTGGCAGGTGGAGGAACTGCTGGCAAGACTGAACCTGAACCTCTGTGCTGCCTAATGACACATCGAGCCAGATGTAAGCTCCCAAGCCTCAGGGCTAGATTGGCTCCCCAAGGAAACATCAATCAACCTGAACCCAGACTCAGAAATGCTGTGAGTTCAAGAATCCTTTAGCTCCGAAATGCAAAACCACATTCTTGGGAGGGAGACAGGAAAGTCATAGCTTTTATGACAGGAAGTCAGGGAGGGCTGGAGACCTCAGAGGAGATCCCAACATGGTTTATGACAACTGAGGATCGATGGGAAACATCCTGAGCAAAGCCAGTTTCCTGATGTATTTCAAGAATCATAGAAATAAATGAACTCAAAATAATTGTTAAGCCACCAAGGGGCATAACAAATCTTTGCCCCACTCTTGTAGGAGGAGTGGCAGGTTTGCTCCATATTTCCCCTAGGGTGAACCCTAGAAAACTTAATTGACCATCACTTCATTCTCTTCTAACCAGTCCAAATGCATGTTCCTAGATTACTGTTTACTTACCATGTGTTCACTGCAAAATTTTATTTTTATATGTTTATTGGCAGAAGGTTACTACTCCCATCCCCATTAACTTCCCCCTACCTCAACCCAAATGCCCTGTCCCATCACCCTCACCACCATTCTACCTGGAGGAATGGGCCCTCTTGTATTCCAAGAGATTGGATGGGATGAGGAAGACCCACTTGATTTGACCCAAGGTAAAGACAAAGCATCATTTTCAAAGCTTGGATCTAGTGTCTGTGGAGGTAAAGGTGGAGATCAAGGGACTGTGGCAGTGTGGTTTGGCAAGGCCCTAGAACAGGCTCATTCCCAACACTGATAGGCTAATGGTAACCAAGACTCTGAACTAAAGGGTGAAAAAGGTCACTGTCCTTGCCGAGCGTATTTATGCATGCTTCTGTCCTACTGTGGGAAGATCTTGGCCAATAAGAGCAATAATCAGGAGCTGCTGAAGAGCATTTTAGAATCACAGAGGAAAACATACACAGGCACTGCAGCCGCATGCTGCTTTGGGGGTCCGTGTTTACATGAGACCCTGTAATTCCTGTAACCAGGTTCTCCCATCCTGCAGCTGTGGTGGAGAAAACTATGCAAACCCAGAGCCCCAGTACGTCCTGTACTTAATCAACTCCTTAAAGTCTTAAAGTACGTTAAAAATACTCAGCCACAGGGAGAGGGCTATCTGCAAGGCTAAAATATATACCCATACAATCTGGGATAAAGGGAACAGGTGATTTTTTTATTTTTAAGAACTAGAGAGATAAAAATTCCCCATTCCGTTATCATGGATTATGTGATTACCTGTTTCCTTATATACAGTTACTGAATGTAACTGCAATGTTTTAAAAACACACACGTGTCCTCAGTGGGTGAACGAGACTAACCTGGAGAAGATGGAAACAGAAAAAGAATGATTCAGGAAAATAAGAGAGAGATCAGAGGACTCATTCATTCATTATTAATTCATTCATTCAGCAAATACTGAGTTTCTTCTGGGCTCCAAGCAAAATCTAGAGTTGGGGAATTCAGGGTGAAGTGAATGTACAAATTTCCTGCCTTCAGGAATTTACATTCTAGCGGGGGGTCTCAAAACAGATGAGAAGCATACAGTCCAGTGGCAGTCAACATAAAGCAGAACAATGGAGAGATCTTACTAATCAGGAGAGCCTCCCTGAAGGGAGGTAAGAGGTAAGAGATGAAGAAGGTAAGGGATGAGTTTTGACGGTAGTTCTCAGAAGGGAATCACAGAAGAGGCTAAGGCAAATCTGACATCAAGGGATGAAAATACTGACACCAGCCACTGTTCTTTAAACACCTATTATGCTTATACTTGTTATTTCTCAAAAGCCTCACAGCACCTCTGTGAGGTAGGTGTTATTATACCCATGTTACAGATGAAGAAACAGAGGCTGACAAAGGCAGTTTATGTAATCTTGCCAAGGCTACAGAGCTAGTGCACAAAGCTGACCACATACCCGGAAGCCTGTGTCTTTTATAACACACTACCCAGCCCTAGGTCCAGACACATAGGGAATAGAGAGGCAGGTGAGGAAACCAGTCCCAGTAAGAATGATCGTGGTCCTTTGGGGGCCAGTAGCAGGGCTGCTTGGCCAGAGAGTCCTCAGAGGGGAATAGAAAGAGCTGAGTTAAGATCAATTATAATACGTACATGTATCTCGTCTGTCCTGAGGAGGGCGGGGCAAAGGCCACCTGGGGGAGTGGCCCCTAGAAAGCCTCCTGACCATGTCCACAGGAGGAAGACAGGTGGCCCTGGCCACAGAACTGATCTTTAGAGTGACCCTGCCCACAAGCAAAATGACCTTGTGAATGTCCTGGATTCTGACGAATCAGACCAATAACTCCTTGAAGGCATGGGGACATGGACTTAGAAGAGGGTGGCCCAGGGTAGAAGTGTAGGGAGAGGAGTCCCCTCTTCCAACAGTATGGATGTGATATATCCCTTCTAAAATGCTTTATCTAATGCCTGGCCACCTGATAGGAGAAATCTAAACTATTCAAAAATAAGAATGAATTACATTTGTGCATATGTATATGTATTAATATAACTGTAGCTCTAGTCTGTGCTTTCAACCTTGCAATATATTTAGATGTTTAGATACATGTCATCTTTTTCTGAGTAGATTATTAAGTCTTTGAGTATAAGACCCATGACTGCTTCATCTCTTTATTCCCTCAAATATCAAATCTGATACATAGTAGGCCTTCAATAAGTGTTGAACGAGTTAATTGATTTGTATGGTACATGCAAAACAGATGAACTACACTGCGATGTATCCAAAAACCTTAAGAGTAATTCAGCCTGGGTCAAGATTCCCTTTGCAAAGTCTCAGAGCAGAGTTGCCTCTTGCCAAGTCAACCATAAGTCTGCAGCTGCAGAGGCCTTAGCTTTAAAGGAAATGATACATGTAAGGCACCTTGCATGAAGTCGGGCCTGTAAACGTGAGGTTGCAGAATCCCCTGTGTGAGCTGGTGGCTGGTTGAGTGTCTTGGCACCCACCTGTCTCCCCCAGGATCTCTTTACCACATGCCAGACACCTCCCACATCAGGCATGCCGTCTGGTCTGGCCCTCAACCCTCCTAAAGGGTCAGGAAAAAGCTATCTTTGTCCTGCTGTCCATACAATCACGTTGTGCCTTTGACAGTCTGCCTGTTGCCCACTGGGGACCTGGCCACAGCTGGCATTTAGCTTGGCCACCATTCTTCCACACCTCGGCACAGGCCTGGGCTATCAGTGTAAACTCAGGAAAAGGCACATTCATTTGAGCCAAACTGAATTAGCCAGGCCAGTTGGCGGCCGGAAAGTCACGTGCTGCTTTCCCAAACCAAACAGAAATTATTTTTAGATTATTTACTGTTTGGTATTATCCATGCCACAGCTCCCTCCCATTAGGGCACATCAGAGAAAATAGACTGCAGCCAATTAATGGATATTTCACAAGTCATTTGTCAGTACTGGGCCTTCCTGTTGTCATTTGTAAAAAGACAGACGACAGGAATGTGTGTACACAGAAGAAGGACCATATGAGGACACAACAAAAAGATGACCATCTGCAAGCCAAGGAGAGAGGCCTCAGAGGAAACCAAATCTATGGACATCTTGGTCTTTGTCTCCTGGCCTCCAGAACTGTAAGAAAATAAACTTGTTGTTTAAGCCACCCAATCAGTAGTGTTTTGTTATGGCAGCCCTAGCCAATGAACACACTGGGTTAATGCATTTTCCAGACGGCGGCGTGTGGAGAATTACAGTGTGTAATTAAGGGTACAGGGTATGTCATTACTTTCCCTCTGAAGACTATTTTTCAGGGTTGTTGGTATTACATATTCTGAAGCCAGTGCTGGGCAGAGGACTTGGACTAAATCAATGCCCCTCCCCACTAGTGACCCCAACTATACACACATCACTGTGGGATCAAAGAGGGAGGAAAGGTAACTTTCTGCTGACTCACCTAAAGGAGTTTGTTCTGAGATTTTGAAGGTGAAGACTACAGAGTGTAAACCAAAATTTCCAAAGAGGTGTGGAAAAGGAGAGACTTCATTCAGGTGAAACAGTTCCTTAGGCAGCTTCCTGTGGAAAGCAAAAGTGCACTCCACTGAGACAAAGGGGAGGCTGTCATTTATAAAGTTCCCGCCCAGGTTCCTGATTGGCTCAATTTTATGCAAATAAGGTTTCCAAATTCTAACAATGCTGATTGCTCTGAATCAGGCAGTTCTGATGGGTGATTACAGCGCGGTTCTGATTAGTTGGCATTGATGCAAATGAGGATATAATTGTGCAGTCCTGATTGGAGAGGGCAGGTCTCAGTTCATTGGTCAAAAGACAAAACCAGGGTTCCCTTCAGTGGTTGACTAAGATGGCTTAAACAAGCAGGGCATATGTGGGAAGCCAAGAGTTCACACTGAGGTTTTTCCCAGTATGCACAGTACGGTGAGGAGCCCCTGTGAGCAAATGGCTACTAGGTTCATATTATTTATAAAATGTGGGCCCTGGTTTGACCATGGGGAGTCTGTCTCATCAGATAAATTCCTTCATGGGGTTCACGTCAAGTGAATCTTTATTCTCAGAGTCCACTGAGGAACAGATTTCTCAATATGTTTGCCTTCATCATTGGTCTCAGTGCCAGGAAGGAAGACAGTTGAGGCAACAAATAATTAGCATTCCAACTAGCCCTAACTCATTGGCCAAGAAGTCACCTTTTATTGGCACAAGTGCTCACTTGGAAATGGTAGGGACTCTTTTCCCATCTTGTTATATCCTTGGGGAAGACATTTAAACCCTGCAGCCTCAGGAACTCCTTGTAGGGAAATGTACTTGTTATCTTTTGCTCCTCCTGAAGGAAGAAAGCAGGTAAACGACATGCTGATTATAAATGGTGTGTGCCTTCAATCACAAATATCATTTTGCATTGTTCTGGAAGTACTAGCCAATGTCTCTAGGTAAGAGAATAGAAGAATTGTTTCAAAGAACCCATTAAGGCATGGAATTAATATACAAAATAAGCAACATTACCTACATATAAATATAGTAGAAGATAACATATATAATAGCCACAAAACAGATTGTCTAAAAACATAGTTAACAAAATTTTGTTGGGCCAATATGATGAGAACTCCACTAAGGTACAGAAGAAAACACTTTTAAAAATTCACATATCGTCCGGGCGAGGCCGCGGGCCCCTGGATCCGGGTGAGCCTGGGCCCCGGGTCCGGGCGAGGCCGCGGGCCCCTGGATCCGGGTGAGCCTGGGCCCCGGGTCCGGGCGAGGCCGCGGGCCCCTGGATCCGGGTGAGCCTGGGCCCCGGGTCCGGGCGAGGCCGCGGGCCCCAGGATCCGGGTGAGCCTGGGCCCCGGGTCCGGGCGAGGCCGCGGGCCCCTGGATCCGGGTGAGCCTGGGCCCCGGGTCCGGGCGAGGCCGCGGGCCCCTGGATCCGGGTGAGCCTGGGCCCCGGGTCCGGGCGAGGCCGCGGGCCCCTGGATCCGGGTGAGCCTGGGCCCCGGGTCCGGGCGAGGCCGCGGGCCCCTGGATCCGGGTGAGCCTGGGCCCCGGGTCCGGGCGAGGCCGCGGGCCCCTGGATCCGGGTGAGCCTGGGCCCCGGGTCCGGGTGAAGCCGTGCCACCCCTGGGTCCGGCCGAGACCAAACCAGAGGGAGTCGGACCTGCATTATCACCATTTGTCCACCATCCAGAGCTGAGGGGTCAGTGCCGACATGTACTCATAAGGAACTGGTGGACATTGATATTGGCTCTCAAAAGAACTGTTGGTCCAGAAAGAAACTCACTACAGACTGATTTTTTGCCTGTCAGCATAACTATTATTGCCCGTCGCACATTCAATTCTTATAAGTACATCTCTAGTGACACATGATTTCGCTCATCTAGGGGAAATGATGAACAACATGGACTGATGAACAAGAACAGAACCAGAAACAAGGAGGCACCGATCCGACTATCGGGCCTCAGAGGGAGGATAGGGGAGGGTGGGGGGAGAAGGGAGAGATCAACCAAAGGTCTTGTGTGCATGCATAAGAGCCTAACCAATGGTTAAGTTCAACAGGGGGTTGGGGCATCCATGGGGAGGGGTGTGGGATGGGAATGGGGGGATGAGGACAAATATGTGACACCTTAATCAATAAAGAAATTTAAAAAAAAATTCACATATCTTATTCATGAATAGAAACATTTTAAGATCCAATTCTCCAAATATTCATTTAATACATATGATTATTTAATATTAATTTAAAGCCATTGTGTATTTACCATGTTTTTGTTTTCCAGAATTCGAATGCTTCTATAATTCTAATGCTGACTCTAGAGGGGCTGTCCCTCCCAAATTAGATAATTTTTAGAGAACACAAACAACTCTCCTTTTATATGCAAACTAACCAGTCCATAATCCCAACCTCCCTCTTCCCATTATCACCCTGCCCTAATCACCCCAGGGCCACATCCACACAACCAGGGGCAGCCCCTACGACCAAAGGGAATTATTTAATCTAGCCAATCCTAAACGTATTTACCCTTCCTCTCTTCTTTCTTCCCAAAGAAACCACAGTAAGGCCTCAGCCCACTTCCTCTCTGCCTGAGACCAACCTGCATGTTTTCTCCTGTGGCCCTCCATGGTGTGGCATTCTCCTCGGGAACTGTAAGAAACTTTCTTTTCAAGGGCAATTGTCTCCAGATCTGTTGGCCTTACTGAACCTCAAGTTTTCTATTAGTACACTATGTTTTAAAACACAGTCCTAATAAAGATAACTGATTTATGTGCTACTAAATGCAACCTGGAAAAATAATCAAGTGAAGATAACTGTTAAAATTCTGGAAAAGAATAATGTAGAGCCCTAGCCAGTTTGGCTCAGTGGATAAAGTGTCGGCCTGCGAACTGGAGCGTCCCAGGTTTGATTCCGGTCAAGGGCACATGCCCAGATTGTGGGCTCGATCCCCAGTGGGGACTTGCAGGAGGCAGCCAATTCATGGTTCTCCCTCATCATGGATGTTTCTATCTCTCTCTCCTTCTTCCTTCCTCTCTGAAATCAATAAAAATATATTTTTTAAAAAAGAATAATGTAGATAGGGTGATGGGGAGAGGAGATACATGGAGTGGTTGAGAGAGGGTGAGGAGGCAGGGATGGCTCTGAGTTAGAAAATAGTTTTATGAATGTAGTGGGTATAAATTGCAGACTACAGCAATCAAGTGTGAAAGAAATATTTTTAGTAATTCAACTTAATTTTTATTTTGGCCTACATCTTGCCAGAGTGGAAACAAAATTCACTCATGTCATGTCCTCCCTCCCCTCCTTCCTCCCCATACACACACTTCTCTAAGAACTGCTGGGTTTACCTAATACCCAGGCATCCAGGAAGGGCTTCTGATGCTTGTTGGCTCATCTACTCATCCATCCACCCTACATCCTTGTTTGAAGTGTTTGCTGCAGCTTTTGAGCTAGTCATGCACCGAATAAGGACCTTTTGGTAGTATCATTTATATATATAAAAGCCTAAGCAACCAAACAACCAAATGACCAGTTGCTATGACACACACTGACCACCAGGGGTCAGGCGCTCAATGCAGGAGCTGCCCCCTGGTGGTCAGTATGCTCCCACAGCAGGAGCGCTGCTCAGCTGATGGGTACCAGATGTCGGGCTCATGGCTGGCAAGTGCAGCTGCAGCAGCGCGAGCCTCTCCCACCTCCGTGGCAGTGCTACCGAGCAGCGAGCAGCGAGCAGCGGCAGTGACAAGCACAGTGGGGCTGGGATGGGATGAGCAGGAGCAGTGTGGTTCCCTGCCCAGGCTCACATGTTGGTGCTGATGCTGGTGTAAATGAAACCTTATTAGTTGACTATACCATCTTGGTTTGTGTAAGTGCACTCTTATGATGTTCACACAATAACAAAATCATCCAACGAGGCATTTTTCAGAATGTACGGCTGTATAACCCCCTCCTGAGTCACCTGCCCCGCAAGAAAATGTCTGTGATGTTTATGCTGTTATATGCCATGTGGAAGTGGATTCTTCAGGGGCAAACTCAGAGGAGCTTGCCAAACAGGATCAAGAGGGCACAGGCTCTAGGAGATGAAGGGTGGGTGACATCTGGGTAACAGGCAGTCAGTAGAGTTGGGGAGGGAGATGGGAATTCAATTCACCACAAACATTGTGAGTAGTGACAGAGGCATACTCAGGGATGGAGGACAGCTTAGTAGAAGAGGTGACCTTTGAGCTGGACCTTGAAAGATACGGCTGATTCCATCATAAAAAAATGAGTGGGAGTGCACAGAGCACTGCAGTGAAAACAGCGCGAGCAAAGCTCTGGCTAAGGTGAAACCAGGACTGATTTCCTGAGCCCACCTTGACCAGTGGAATGATGAGGCAATTCCCAGGAGCATGCTGGGGCCAGGGAATGAGCCCCGGAAAGAACCACACGGCTGCAGATTAAGTACTCGCAGAGCTGGACAGAAGGAAGAAAGCATGGATGATGCCACCTCTGCAGGTCTGAGTCAAAATTTCATGTGTTCCCGTCAAACTTTGAAACTGGAGAGCCAGTAAGAGAAACAGTCCAGAGATGGAAGACGCTGACCATGCCTTGCCATACTAGCAGTCAGCAGATGTGCGTCACTGCAGATTGCCCCAAACCAGAGAGGGTCGGACCTGCATTACCACCATTTGTCCACCATCCAGAACTGAAATATCATTGCTGTTAAACGTACACATAAACAACTGTTGGACATAGAAATCGGGACTTAAAAGAACTGTTGGCCCAGAAAGAAACTCACTATAGACTGATTCATTTGCCTCTCAGCATAACCATTATTGCTTGTCTCATTTTCGGTTCCTATAAGTGTATTCCTAGTATCACCTGAGCTCACTCATCTAGGGGAAATGATGAACAACATAGATTGAAGAACAAGAACAGCATTGATCAGACTGTCAGACCTCAGAGGGAAGGTAGGGGAGGGTGGGGACAAGGGAGATAGATCAACCAAAGGACTTGTGTGCTTGCATATGAGCCTAACCAGTGAACACGGACAACAGGGGGATGGGGGCATGCGTGTGGGGGGGTTTGGGATGGGAATGAGGGGGGGGGGTTTGATGACAAATATGTGATACCTTAATCAATAAAGTAATTTTAAAAAAAAAGCAACTGGAGAGACAGGGTTTCTAGATGTGTCTTTCTCTGCTCCCTAACTGGAGGAGGGGTAACCAGACAATCTGCGTTCACTGACCAGCTAGCCCCTTTCCTGGAAGAAAATGCCTTGGAGGGGAGGGGAGGGGAGGTCCAAGACAATCCCGTGAAAACCAGAGGTGTAGGCAGTCCTGCCTGTCAGATTGAATCCAAGGTGTACTTTTATTTGTACCTTATCTACAGGAGGAATACATAGGATCTTCAATTTCCATTATCCACATTAGTCCATTTTCAGATTAGTAGTAGCAAATGCAACCAGAAAACACTAGATGATTCAGACTTCATCTGTCTACATTTCACTCTCCACAGTCAGCAGTTTTATCAGGGTTCCTCAGTCATAATTCCCATCTGGACTTTAACTGATACCCAACTTTCTTAATACAGTCATCAATTCTATCCTAGTCATTCCAAATTTGCATTTATTTACTGCTCCACTGCCTACCTAAGTGTCTGGAAAACAGTAAAGAAACAGAAATACTTTCGGTTTTAATATTATTTTCACTTTCTTTCAGTGTTCAATATTCCTATTATTTCTGTAACAGATTTGAAACTATTTTTCATAAGGAAAATATCCTCACTTCACATAAGATGAGCTACTTCAAAGGTACATGTGTGAAATAAACATAGAAAATATCTACTACTTCCAACCATCATGAATTCTCATTCAACTATTATTTAATGAACCCCTGCAGACCAGGTGGCTCTATTAGGAAGTGAAAACAGAGCCTGTTTTTTTTTTTCAGGAAATGACTAATCTTCTTGGAGAAGTAAGACCCACTTACTTGAAAAGTGAAACCACACTGCTAAACAGGATGTAATTCCAGCCAGTACTCTCCTCTTCTCTAAGGTCACATCTTCCTAAAACACAGTGGCATTTACTGAGTGCCTTCCATGGGCCAGGTATTAGGCTAGGAGCTTCTGGATAGCTTTTTGAGTCCCCAAACAACCCCAAGAAATATGAAAGATTTTATAAAGGATATTAGTAGAGAAACTAACCATTCCCACCCTAGTTTTCCTAAATCGAGAAAACAGCCATAATCTTTCAAAGTTCAGTTTTTATGAGGCACTTGAGTATCAACATACTAGAATCACATAAGAGTATTTATTATTATAATAGGGGGTGTAAAATGTTTTATCCAAGTGAGTTTTGACTATCAACCAACAGATTCATTTTAGAGGGGCTTATTCAATATCTCATCCTTCTAAAGAAAAATTCCTATAAGGAGACTAATTTTGAGATCACTTTTACCAAATAAGCATTCAATAGACTTGTCATCAAAGTGCTACTGGACTAATCTGGTCTTTATACGCCCAGGCTGACCTCTGCTGGACAGTATAACCTGCCAACGTATTTTTTTTTTCTCTTGAGATAATATGGCTAGGGAAAGAGCATTTTCCCAAATTATATTTAGTATTTAGATTCATATAGTTCAATTTACTAATACTCATCAAGCCCTCCACACTACCTTACAGCAAAATCTTATATTGCACTCGGCTGCCAGAGGCAAATGACCATGGGCAGAGGAGGATATTGATGAGGTTACATGAGCTTCCCACTCTCAATGGTCCTTTGGATATTCTCTATGCTCTTATGCAGCTCAGGCTCTCTGGTGCATATCTTAGAAGTACATTAAGAGTCCCTGCCTACTGGGCCCAAGTTCAGGGTTGTCAGGTAAAACCACAGATCCCTGCAAGTATCTCCTAGGTGCACATCACAAAGCTATAGTCCATCACTTTGTAGAGGTCACTTATGCCCCTAACTAGCCAATGGAAAGTCTAATAAGAATGGTGTAAACAAGCTGAACTTTAAAGTCTTATGCTCCAATTCATATAAAATTGCAGAAAATAAACAAGAATGCCCCTGAATATGTGATACTTTTCCATTTCTCATGTTCTTTCAAAATATAGGCATATCCTGGAGACATTCCAGTTTCAGTCCCAGACCACTACAATAAAGCAAATATCACAATAAAGTGAGTCACAAGTTTTTTTGTTTCCCAGTGCATATAAAAGTTATGTTTATACTATATTGTCATCTAGTAAGTGTGCATTATGTCTAAGAAAAAAAACAATGTACATACCTCAACTTAAAAATATTTTTATTGCTAAAAATACTAACCATCATCTGAGCTTTTGGCAAGTCATAACCTTTTGGCTGGTGGAAGGTCTTAAAATGCAGTATCTGCGAAGCACAATAAAGCAAAACACAATAAAACGAGGTATGCCTGCAATGTCTGTTTCTGATAATAAAAATTACAAAATTATTTTTATTTCCAACTTTTATAAAAGGAAAAAATGAAAAAATAAAATTTCCTATAATTCCATCACTGAGTCATTGTAAAATTTAGGTTTATTTTGTGCCCATCTTTTCTCTCTGTGTATATGTGTGCACGAGTACAGGTGTGCATCTGACTTGAACCCATCAATTTTGTAGCTTGCATTTTTAATGTAATAGTATCCTCTGATTGTTTTTCTATTAGTAAATATTCTTTAACACTATTTTATTTTATAATGTCAACAGATCATAATGCATGCAACCAATATCTTATTATTAAACACTGGGGCTGTTATGAAATAAAACTATGCTGAATGGCTATATATCCTATCTAATAAAAGGGTAATATGCAAATTAACCATCACTCCATTACAAATATGGCAGCGCCCATAGCCACAAGATGGTGGTGCCCAGTCCTCTTAGCCCTGCCGGAGTCCCCAAGTCCCGGGGGGGGGGGGGGGGGGGCGGGGCAGGGAGGACATCAGCTGAGAGCAGGCAGCATGAGCAGCATGGCAGAATGCTTGCTTCGTCACCATGGCGATGAAGCAAGCATTCCACCCCGGCTGCGGAGGGACTCTGGGCAGCGGGCACAGAGCGGCCAGGTCCCGCAGAGAGCTACTGGCACATGAATTCATGCGCGCAGGGCTACTAATATATATATATATATATATATATATATATATATATATATATATATATATACTATTTGACCAAATATTTTATTATTTTCTTAGGATACATTCCCTAGATAAGCTTACTGGGTCAAAGTTATGGGGTCTGAACATTTTTAAAATTCCAAAACAGGCACTTCTAGAACTACTCTGTAGAAATATTGTACCAATTTCAGCTTCCACCACAGCATAGCAGTACCCATTTCACTTAACCTTCATCCACGCTAAGAATTATAATGTAAAAAGAGCTGTACTGCCCTGGCCAGTGTGGCTCAGTTGGTTGGAGCATTGTTTCATATACCAAAAGGTCATGGGTTCCATTCCAAATCAGGGCACATATCCAGGTTGTGGAGTCAATCTCTGGTTGGGGTGTGTATGGGAGGCAACTGATTGATGTTTCTCTCTCACATTGATGCTTCTCTCACTCTCTCCCCCTCTCGCTTCCTAAAATCAATAAAACATATTCTCAGGTGAGGATTTTTTTTTTAAAAAAGTACTTTGCCAAGTGGATAGGCAAAAATAGGGTTTTCCAGTCTAACATATTCATATTTATTCATAATAATCATACTTTCATTGACCATTTGTATTTTTTCTGTTGATTATACATTCATGCCCTTTACCCATTTTTCTTCTAGTGCATTAATGTTTTTCTTATTTATAGGAGTTCTTTATATATTAAGGCTGTTGACTCTGTTGGTCTTGATGTGGTACACATAAACAAAAGTTGCTAATCCAAATATACCCTGAAATTATTAGTTTTGGTGTGGTGTGACTTCTCTGGCTCAATAAATTATTTCCAGAAAAAAGAAAACAAAATAAAACCCCAACTCAAAAAGTATGGAATAAGCCCCATTAAATTGTGGGGAGACTAAGGTACATAGTGGTCAACAAATAAACAATGAAGAAGAAATAGCCTGTGTACTATAGGATTTCTTTTTTCTTCAAAAATGTGTTTAAAAGATAAATGACTTTAAGAATGCATTTATTAAAAGAATACTGTGTTAACTCAATAGTTAAGCAAGTTACATTGCTATTATTTAATAAAACCCTTTCTCTTCTTTCATCTGTAAATGGTTATTTCTGTGGTTGAATACTGGTAATTTTTTCTGTTTTTAATCAATTACTTTATTATATAATATCATTTAGAAATATGTTTTATTTGTTTTTGTATAGCAATTTTAACATTATATTTGTTTTGCTGTGGGGGAAAAATATTCTGTCTTATAGGAAAGACAAAACTCCTGAAGACCACTTATGGCATCTTTATTTACATATTAGAACGGGTCAGCCAGTGAAAATCCTAGAAAAAGAAAAGACAACAAACATTCAGTTGAAAGAAATAATTGTCTCAAACTATATTCTCAGTGTTTTGTTTGCTCTAGAATCTAAAAATCCCATTATAACCACAAGTACCACAATGGTAAATAAGATTTGTCTTTGGTCTAGTGATTTACCCAAAAAGGAGCTAAAAAAAAAAAAAATCCATAGTGAACCTTTCTGTCTTGTCCTACAAAACAACCTAAAATGACTTTCTGGATCCTCTCCCATTAACAGAGACTAAAAGAAATAGTACACTTAAAAGAAGTAAGGAGATGAAGGAGACCCAAAGAAGGTCAAGTTCCCAGGTCTAAGAACAACCTGTGTAGGAAAAGCAATGCACGAAAGCCTTTCCCAGGACTAATACCATTCTGTTTGGTATCTTGGACATAGATGACTGTGGATTAGGTCCTTCTGGTATTACAGCAGAAGCAGTCAGCCTACACTGCGAATCAATGACAAATAGCGAATGGATACACAATCAATGAAAATCAAAGCTTGGAAACTAATCTGTATGGAATTCTACTAGAATAAGGATAATGTCAAAGACACAGATGCAAGTCATGGAAGAATAATCCTCATGGAATTATATAAAAATAAAAACAGATTGTTCCAGGAATACCCCCCAAAATTAATAGACAACTATTAACAATATAGAACAATGATAACAATATAAAAGTTACAGGAATGGCTTTGGGGCCATATTTAAGTAAAATAAGGGTTGCTTGAACACAAACCCTATGATAACAGTGGATATGCTGGACAAAGAGATGATTCACATTCCATGCAGCTCATAGCCAAACAGTGCAAGATTTCACCACATTACTTAGATGGTGCACAATTTAAAACTTATCAATTGTTTATTTCTGAAATTTTCTATTTACGGTAATACTTTCAGATCATAGCTGAACATGGGTAACTAAAACCATGGAAAGCAAAATTTTGGCTCAGGGTAATGTACTAACTTTGGGCTTTGTCCTTTTTTTTCTAGTTCCAAATTTTTTCTTTTTTCTTGAGGTAGGCATTTATTGCTGTGAACTTCCCTCAGAACTACTTTTTCTGCATCCCATAAGTTTTAGTATGTTGTGTTTTCATTTTCACTTGTCTTAAGGTATTTTAAAATTTCTCTTCTGATTTCTTCTTTGACCCATTAGTTGTTCAGTAGCATGTTGTTTAGTCTCCACAAACTTGGAGACTAGTTTTCTTCTTGTAATTGATTTGTAGTTTCATAGCATTGTGGTTGGAAAAGATGCTTGGTATGACTTCAATCTTCTTAAATTTATGAAGACTTGTTTTGTGACCTAAGATATGATCTTTCCTAGAGAATGTCCCATATGCACTCGGAATGTCCCTTATGCACTTGTTGCTTTTGGATTAAGCATTCTATATGTATCTGTTAAGTCCATCTGGTCTAACATGTCATTTAAAGTGATGTTTCCTTATTGATTTTCCGTCTGGATGATCTATCCATTGATCTAAGTGGGGTACTAAAGTTTTCTACTATTAGAAATAGTTTTCTACTTTATTGCCGTCTATTTCTCCCTTTGGGTTTGTTAATATTTGCTTCATATATTTAGGTTCTCCTATGTTGGATGCATAAATATTTACAAATGATATATTTTATTGTTGGACTGACCCCTTTAACATTATGTAATGTCTTTGTCTTTTTTTTTTTTTTAATCCTCAATCGAGGATATTTTTCCATTGATTTTTAGAAAGGGAAAGACAGAGAGAAACATCGATGTGAGAGAAACACATCGACTGGTTGCCTCCAGCCTGCACCCTGACCAGGGCTTGGGCTGGGGAGGAGCCTGCAACCTTGGTAAATGCCCTTGACCGGAACCGAACCCAGGACCCTTCGTTCTGCAGGCCAACGCTCTATCCACTGAGCCAAACCAACTAGGGCTCCTTCTTTGTCTTTATTACAGTCTGTTTTAAAGTGTATTTTGTCTAATATAAGTATAGCTACCCCAGCTTTCTTTTGGTTTCCATTTGCATGGAATATCTTTTTCCATCTCTTCACTTCCAGTCTGTGTGTCCTTACATGTGAAGTGAGTCTTTTGTAGGCAGTATATAGCTCTGTCAGGTTTGTTTTTTTTTAATTCACTCACAAACTCTATGTCTTCTGATTTAAAAATTTAGTCCATTTACATTTTGCTGCTTTGTTAATTACTTTTTGGCTGTTTTGTATTTCCAATATGTTCCTTTTGCCAAAATCTCGGACATCTATTTTTACAGAAAGGGAATTTCAGTAGAATTATATATTTTACAGTTCAAAATTAGTTTATTTACATTTCAATGATGGGTCCAAGTGTCCATTTGCCTATTTGCCCATTGTCTTGTTCAAAAATAAAAATATCTCACAGCAGATACATGTATGAAGAACCAAGTAAAAAACTACTTGAAAAAATTATCTGGCTCTGAAAACAATGGCTAATACACAATGTGCAAGCATGGAGGACAGGTATATTAGAGAGGACAAGTGGCAGGACCAGGATCAGAGTACAAAATTAAGTATGAAAAGCAACTTAATCTGAGATGGAAGAGGATCATACTACACACTTTGCTTTAGAGACCAAAATAATTAATTTTGAATGTAATTGCACAAATTGTCCCATTAGTTTCATCTCCCACTGTGCTTCCTGCACCCTTTCAGCTAGCTAGGCTAACCTTCTTTTAGCTCCTCAGATTTGCCATATTCCCTCCTGCCAGAGCTTTTATATATCTCTTCCCCCTTCTCTTTGATGAGTTTGTCCCTATTTATCCTTAGGATCTCAGTTTAAGCATCAATTCCTCAGAGAAGCCTTCCCTGTGATCACCATATAAATCAGATTCCTTTGTTGTATGTTTATTCAGAACTGAGTTCCTTTCCTTCAGAGAAATTGCCTCACTCTGTCATAATGCAGTCAGTCATGAGGTGACTGGACTGTCCCTCTTCCCTGCTGTACTGTTAGCTCCATGAGGTGAGGCTGGTTTTGCTCACCATGCTATTCTTTGCACCCGCCTTATACATATCTCAAAAAATGTTAATTGAACAAGCAAAACAAACTACCAAACTCAGAAATAGTTTAGAAAGAACTCTGAATAACAGGGTGTTCTAGTAATCACATTTACCTGAGCTTTCCGCATGGATTGTGGCTCAATCATGATGTTGATAAGAGAGGGTTTAGTTGTGTCTGCCAAGCTTTTCCTCAGGGATTCTTGGAGTTCTCCTGGTGTTTGTACAAAATACCCATTGCCCCCAAATGCAGTCATGACCTGCTCATAATGTGCATTTGGCAGAAGACACATTGGAGGGGCCCTGAAAAAGTAGGTCACAAATAAATAGAAAAATAAAATCATATCATTCTCTGACATAATTTATAGAAAAATTTAGACTAAACTGAAAGGCATACTTTTATATCCAACACTTAAACTGAGATGCCAGTATACTAAATTGTCCATATATTTCATATTATCTATATAGTAAAGTCAAATATAACTTTTTTGTGATGATGGAAAAGTTTTTTATCTGTGCTATCCAATATAATAGCCACTAGCAACCTGTTGCTATAAGCACTTGAACTGCGACTAGTTAAAATAAGAAACTAGATTTTTTTTAAAAAAAAAAGTTGAAGTCCTAAGATCTCTTCTTCTTCTTCTTTTTTTAAACATATTTTTATTGATTTCAGAGAGGAAAGGAGGGGGGAGAGGGAGAGAGAGATGAAATATCAATGATGAGGGAGAATCTTCAATTAGCTGCCTCCTGCATGCCCCACACTGGGGACTGAGCCCACAACCTAGGCATGTACCCTGACCGGGAACTGAACCATGACCTCCTGGCTCAACCACTGAACCACGACGGCCAGGCAGAAACTAAATTTTTTGTTAGTTTTGTTGTTTAAAATTTTTTTTGTTAAAGTATAGTTGGCATACAATATTATATTAGTTTCAGGTATACAACATAGTGATTTGAGATTTATATACTGTATGATGTGATTACCATGGTATGCCTATTAACCATCTATCACTGCAAAGTTATTACAATATTTCAGACTAGCCTCTGTGCTATACACTACAATGGTTACAAATAATAAATACATATAATAAATATAATATTAATTATACAATAAATATTTTATAACTGTAAGTTTATACTTCTTATTCAACTTTTTTACCCATCCTCCTCTTCCCTTCCTCTCTGGAAACCATCAGTTTGTTCTTTGTATCTATGACTCTGTTTCTGATTTGTTTGTTCTGTTTTATTAGATTCCACATATAAGTAAAATCATATGGTATTTGTCTCTCTGTCTGACTTATTTCACATAGCATAATACACATCCATCCATGTTGTTGCAAATGGCAAGACTTAATTCCTTTTTATTCTGAGTAACATACCATTTTGTGTGTGTGTGTGTGTGTGACATCTTCTTTATCCATTCATCTATTAATGAACACTTAGATTGCTTCCATATCTTGGCTATTGTAAATAATGCTGCAATGAACATAGAGTGCATATATCTTTTCAAATTGTTGTTTTAGTTTTCTTCTGATAAATACCCAGAAGTGGAACTGCTGGGTCATACAGTACATATTTGCAAATGATGTATCTGATAAGGGATCAGATTTAGCTAAATGGTATAAGGAAGACCTCTGGATGTAAACATCCACATTCCCAAGATGTACTGGGAGCACTTTACAATAAGGTCTTTATTAACAAGGCTTAGACATCAAACTCACTTGTCTGAATCTTCAGTGGCTCCCTGATCATAAACCATTTATTGAAGTGCTCAATCATGGATGGCTGTGCAAAGAGGAAACATGCAGACAGGGTTCCCCTTTAGAGGGGCAGACAACATAAACAAGCACTTCTCACACCATGAAAGCACATTCCAATACAGATGACTTTTTAAAGAGATTAAACAGATGGGAGAAAGTAAATATACATTGTTCTGGGCTACTTACATAGCAGTAGCATCTCCAAATTTTAACATTTCCTTCCAGGAATCTGTATCAATACCTTGGTAAATTCCATTATTATTCACCACCAAAAGTACAATTGGCAAGTTGTACCTAAAATTGACAGCAAAATATAAAGAAAATGATTCTTCATTTTAACAAAATTTCTTTTCTTAGAGCTGAAATTTTAACTTAAAAATAGTTTTCCATAAACTTTTTTTTGTAATATTAGGACAAAACTAAAAATTAAGTATTTATTATCCTAATAAAAGAATATCAAATAATTAACAGAAACATCACGGAGTAGCAAAAAGAATGCAAGATTAGGGTTGATAAAACTGGTTCAACTATTATGCAACTATGAACCTGGGGCAAATCACTGAGCTTTTCTGAACCTTGGTCTTCATAGACCCAAGTGTTAATACAATGATGACTTCCATGCCCGATACCTCTGAAGCACTATTTCTAGGTTGTGTCTAGGAGTTTTGTTTGAAAGTTATCTTTCTATTTATTGAATTCCTCATAGATAACCAGCATTTGCTAGATGCTGTGGGAAGTACACAAGTGACTAGCGTATATTCTCTCCTCTCAAACCACTTCCAATACAGATGACTTTTTAATCATTGGAAAAACATTACATGGGGTAATAATTAGAAAGAGAGTATTTAACAATGTGCTAAACAGTATGACAAAGGCCAAAAAAGGCTGATTAAACTTTACTAGTGACTGACAAAAGAATATAGACTTTATTTTCTACAGATATAATTCCTGAGGTCAGGTGTAAAAACAAAACAAAAAACCGCATACTATTATGTAACAGGATTGTGGTAACTACCTGCTCTCCATGCTCAAAGAGAATGGCTTTATTTCATAGTGTAGAAGGCTGACTTCCCTGTAAATCATCTTTTAGGTATACAGTATATTACTTGGTTGCCAATACAGATATTCTAACAAGCACATAGTTTCCCTCTGATCTGGAAAGTTTGATATACCAACACTTTGAAAGTCCCAAAACATGATTTACTAAAACCCTAACAGGAGCCTTGGTTAAGAATATAATTGTTTTCCTAGTTTAAATAATTGGAGAGAAAAAAATCCCTATACTTCTATAGTTGGATCTACAACTTATAAGTTTCTCCACGAATCCTGACAACTATAAAAATTATCTTGCCTGGCCGGCATGGCTTAGTGGTTGAGTGTTGACTTAATGAACCTGGAGGTCATGGTTTGATTTCCGGTCAGGGCACATACCCAGCTTGATCCCCAGTATGGGGTGTGCAGGAGGCAGCCAATCAATGATTTTCTCCCATCACTGATGTTTCTATCTCTCTTTCCCTCTTCCTTCCTCTCTGAAATCAATAAAAAATATATTAAAAATAATAAAATAAAAGCCTGTTCAATGTGAGATTAGTGTTGTAAAAGCATTGATGTTCATTTTAAAAAATAATCTGAATAGCTAATTTCACTGAGCAGTCACCTCATTTTACCTAGATCATCCCATTTGTTCCTCACAACTGGGCCTCTCAGGTAGGAATTATTACTATTCCTGTCCCTACTCTAGAGGAGACTGAAGCTTGGTTAAGTGACTTAACCCAAGTCACTTAGCTTTGCAGTGGTCAAGCCAGTATTTAACTTCAGGCCATCTGACCAGAAGCCATGCTCTTAAGCACCTAGCTCTGCTGTCCCTGGCAGAAAACAAGTTTTTCTCAGACAGAACTTTTTTTCAGTGACCTCAAAACCATGCCCCATAGTTTTATAGGATTTTGGCATGCAGTAAAGAGGTCAGAAGCATGCTGTCCTGGATGAGAAAGACCCTGGGGTTATTAATACTAGTATCTATACAGTGCTGTGCACAGGGCACCTGGCATATGATCAATGCTCGGTAAGCATTTGTTAGGCAAGTGGGTCTGTGCATAATTCTTTCAGATTTTGGAGAAAGAAATGCCCTATTCAGGATGCTGTTTTACCTGCAGATGGTTTCCACTTCCATGCCAGAAAACCCAAATGCACTGTCTCCTTCCACACAGATGACCCGCTGTCCTGGGTTTCTATCTTTAGCCACTATAGCAGCTGCAATGGCAAATCCCAAACCAACTCCCATTGTTCCAAAAGTACCAGCATCTAGCCTATTGGAGAATAAAGCGAAAATGAAACCCTCTAGGGCATGTCACAGATGGTGGGGTTGGCATAAATCTAGACATATTCACATGGTTCATGAAAAATAGAGAACAGTAAGAACATTCTTTTTCTTTAATGTAAAATTTTAGACTGTGCAGAATTAATTTGTCAGAGATAAGCAGAACGAGAGGAAAAAGTCACTCGTGATTGCAAGACTGAATATATCCTTAGAACACTGACCACAGAAATTATCACATGATCTTGAGGACATACCAACCATAAAAACTCTATACAACCTTACTTAAGAATACTTTTATAAACTATGTCCTTATACACTGAACCTGTATACTTCTCAAATTTTTTTTTATTAATCTGCACTACTGAAGTTTCAAATGTAATGTATTATAATTCATTGTAATTTCTTTTTTGGGAACTTTACCTGTGGCGAGGAAGGTAGTTTTGAAGCACAGTGCGTCCAATATCCATAGTATTTGCTCCTTCACTTACCACCATGCAGTCTCTAGGTAGTTGTTCTTGAACATGGTAGAATACTGTGTAATAATTCATAGGCAAGGATTTTTTGGAAGCTAATTCCTAAAACATTAGAGGGAAGTATAATCAAATTAGATTGAGATATAATAAAAAAACTGTACATACTGTCAATAAGCTACTATCAAACTTATTTGGAAACAGGTTAACAATTGCAAGCTACAAGGTTCCCAAGTGGCCACCAGTGGCCACCAGTGGCCACCCTGATAAGCGAATTGATCTATGAACAGTCCCGGTGGACATGCTAAGAAAAATGGGTTCCACTGTCCTAGAATAAACCCGGGAATATCCCTCTTCCTGGACAGCCACAATGCACATTAACATATTAAAAACTGAGAAGTCCTATAGTAAAGATAACTGGAAACACTGGGTTAAACACATTGAAACAGCCCTATTTGAGCACTTTTAAGGAAACTCGGTCTTAGAAAAAAATGAAAATTTTGTTCTGGACTATTTTCACCTGAACTATGGCTTGGAGTTTAAATAAAATGAAGTCAGGATTTCCGAAAATCTGGCTCTTCCTCACATGCACTGACAGTAAAGGGGATATGCTTCACCCACTATTCTAAAGCGTCTCTGAGCTGAGAGAGGGCCACGTGGGGCTTTAGCAGCCACAGTCCCAGCTGGTCCCAGCACTGCCTCTTCACCTGTGCTAGTTTGGTCCAGTGGAGATTATACTCAAGATGGATGAGGGACCCTCCTATACTCCTGCACCAGAGAAGGTAGGCAACTTCTTTCCATCTTAAACTAAGGCAATTCCTAGGGAAAAGAAGGAATTAATCATGATACCATTAAGGAAATGGAAGTGATGGCTCTTAATAAGAGAAAGTCATTGATTAAAATTCAGATGAAAGACAGAATCATGTATAATCAATTCTGCTTGTTTTGAAAATGAGATGATTGACATATTAGGGAACAACATAAGCATAACTCAAATTTCATATTTGCTCATGCATGATTCCATCAGTGAGATACGCTACATGGACACAGAAAACTACACCCAGCTGAACAAAGATGCATAGAAATACAAAAAATGGTGGGAAAAAAATCAGGAACAACCTTTCTCACAAAGAGAAAGCACTACCTATATACAAAGACTTTTTAAAAATATATTTCTTTATTGCTTTCAGAGATGAAGGGAGAGGGAGAGAGAGATAGAAACATCAATGATGAGAGGGAATCATTGATCGGCTGCCTCCTACACGCCCCCAACTGGAGATCAATCCTGCAACCCAGGCATGTGCCCTTGACTGGAATCGAACTTGGGACCCTTCAGTCTGCAGGCCAGCGCTCTATCCACTGAGCCAAACCAGCTAGTGCTATCAAAGACTCTAAACAGAAAACACCAAATCCTGCAGAAGTGGCTCATTTTAGTGCTAGTAGTGGATGGTTTCACACATTACAATTTCCAAAGCCTTAAGCTATCAGGCAAAGCCACAAGTGCAGATGAAGAAGACACAAAAGAATTCCCAGTATAAACAAAATGAATTAAGAAAGCTATAAGTATTCTCACCAAAAAAAAAAAAAAAAAGATAAATGTGAGGTACAGATGCGTTCATTAACTAGATGGGGGAAACCCTTTCATAATGTGGATGTATATTAAATCACCATGATGTACCTTTAAATATCTTACAACTTTGTATATCACCCTATATAATAAAAGCCTAATATGTTAAGTGTCCAGTCGTCCATTCAACTAATCAAAGTATAATCATACCTAATAAAATGGTAATATGCAAATTACCATCACTCCGCTACGCCCACAATTGGGCCGGCTGGAGGCGTGGGGGGCGGGACTCAGGGTGGCCGATTGGCTGGCGGTAGGAGTGGGGGGCGGGGACTCGCGAGTCCCCGACCCCCGCTCCTCCCGCCGGCTTAAACGGCCGGCGCTGCTTAGGCCGGCGCTGCGGAAGACGCTGGTGGCGGAACTCGGAGTGGCCGATTGCGTGGCTGCTGGCACCCGTTTTCCACCAGCAGCAGTTTTCCTCTGGCCACCCGCCCGATCGGAGCGCCTCCCAATCGGAGTTCCTCTCGGGGTGGCCGATCGTGCTGGCGGGAGGCGCTCTGATCGGCGGGTGGCCAGAGGAAAACTGCTGCTGGCAGATAACTGGTGCCAGCAGCCAGGTGAAGGAAAAGTCTATTGCACGAAACTTCGTGCAACGGGCTCCTAGTATGCTAATGATATGCTAAGGCCGCTCAACTGTTCGCTATGACATGTGATGACCACCAGGGGGCAGATAGTTGATTGGTTGACCAGTCGCTATGATGTGCACTGACCAGCAGGGGGCAGACAGTTGACTGGTTGACCAGTCGCTATGATGTGCACTGACCAGCAGGGGGCAGACGCTTTGACCGGTAGGTTAACTTGCTGCTGGGGTCCAGCCGATCTGGACTAAGCGAGATGGGCCGGACAGGCTTTGGAGCCCTCCCGTGGCCCCTCCCTGGTTGGCTAACCTCCCGTGTCCCTCCCTGGTCCCAATCGTGCACCAGTGGGGTCCCTCGGCCTGGCCTGCACCCTCTCACAATCTGGGACCCCTTGGAGGATGTCAGAGAGTTGGTTTCAGCCTGATCCTGCAAGCCAGGCAGAGGGACTCCACTGGTGTATGAATTTGTGCACCAGGCCTCTAGTACCTTGATAAAGCTAAACATTTTTTTAAAAAGAAAAAGAAGGTTGTACATTAGGTAAAAATTTCAATTTTGATTAAACATCTATCTATTATAAATGTATGCCTTGAAGGACTTATATCTTAAAGGTAGAAAAACATACCCCAACATGCCCCAGGATTTAAGGCTCCCAAAGACCGTAATTGTAATTTTATGTTAAGGTCACACTGAGGACAGTAAGCCACACCTGTCCACACAGGCTTTTACAACTTCCTGTCCAATGTCAGCTCACCCTCCTTCCACCACAGAAACTCGCAAGCTAAACCCTTCAATGCCTATTTCCCCAAGAAACTTCAGGTCTCTCTCAAAGTAAAGTGCCATATATATAGTGAGATATATATGAAAGACTTTGCCACCATTTTTATTAGGTCTCTATCTTAATGTTTCACAAAGTTTTTGAGAGCTGTGCCCCTAACTCCTTTTTCCCAATGAGTCCAGTAGTTTTTACTGCAAAATTTTGCATAGCATGGTGATTTTTAGGAATGCATATGCCATATTATGACAGAACTGAACCATGAACCTGGAGCATTCTTTTTTTTTTAATTTATTTTTTTATTTTCTTTATTGATTAAGGTGTCACATATTTGTCCTCATCCCCCCATTCCCATCCCACACCCCTCCCCACGGATGCCCCAACCCCCTGTTGAACTTAACCATTGGTTAGGCTCATATGCATGCACACAAGTCCTTTGGTTGATCTCTCCCCCCTCCCCCCACCCTCCCTTATCCTCCCTCTGAGGCCCGATAGTCTGATCGATGCCTCCTTGTTTCTGGTTCTGTTCTTGTTCATCAGTCTATGTTGTTCATCATTTCCCCTAGATGAGCGAGATCATGGTGTCACTAGAGATATACTTATAAGAACTGAATGTGAGACGAGCAATAATAGTTATGCTGACAGGCAAATGTATCAGTCTGTAGTGA
This sequence comes from Cnephaeus nilssonii, assembly GCF_951640355.1. NCBI lineage: Eukaryota > Metazoa > Chordata > Mammalia > Chiroptera > Vespertilionidae > Cnephaeus > Cnephaeus nilssonii. The sequence continues at coordinate 24,478,292 of NC_137088.1, read as the reverse complement.
GTTTCTTTCTGGACCAACAGTTCTTTTGAGACCCAATATCAATGTCCACCAGTTCCTTATGTGTACATATCGGCACTGACCCCTCAGCTCTGGATGGTGGACAAATGGTGGTAATGCAGGTCCGATTCCCTCTGGTTTGGTCTCGGCCGGACCCAGGGGCACGGCTTCACCCAGATCCAGGGGCACGTGGCCTCACCCGGACCCAGGGGGTGCGTGGCCACACCTGGACCCAGGTGCGCGCGGCTTCACCCGGATCCAGGGGCACACGGCCTCACCCGGACCCAGGGGCGCATGGCCTAACCTGGACCCAGGGGCGCGTGGCCTCACCCGGATCCAGGGGCACATGGCCTCACCCGGACCCGGGATCTAGCTTCACCCGGACCCAGGGGCGCGTGGCCTAACCCGGACCCAGGGGCGCGTGGCCTCTCCCAGACCCAGGGGCGCGGGGCCTCACCCAGACCTAAGTGTGTGCGGCCTCACCCGGGCCCGGGACCCAGCCTCACCCGGATCCAGGGGCACACGGCCTCACCCGGACCCGGGATCTAGCTTCCCCCGGACCCAGGGGTGCGTGGAGCATTCTTGAGTTTCAGTGAGCCCAGTATTACCTTGGATGCAGCTTCATTGCTCTTCATTTTTTCTCTCAGTGTGTTCCACCATTTACTCTCTGGAGGATACTGCCACGGTGTTTTGTCAAATTGTTCTAAAAGCTAAAAAACCACAAACTTTTTCTTTACTTCTTAAAAATAAACTTACATATTACTAACATAAAAATCTCTTCTTAAAGACAATACTACTATACGATCCTGCTCTTCACATCACTCATACTCCTTGTTTTTCCTCAAGGCATTAAACAACTGATAGAAGAGAAAGTGGTGACACGGCAAGCTTTTGTTTGGGTCAGTGTCAACGTCTGCCAGATGTTGGGATTCCCATAGGCACAGTGAAGTGCCACCTCCCCCACCTCACTGACTGGGGCTATTAAAACCTTCTTGGGTCCTAGAAGGAAAGTCACCCCCTCCAGAGAACCCTTACAGGAAGGCCAACAGTTCCAAATACCTAGGGATTCCCATGACACAAACCAAATGCTCCAGAGTGTTTTAATATGTGCTTGGGGATTGCATCCTAATATTATATAATCATTATAACAATACCAATTTGTATCCAAAAATTAAGTGATAAATGTGACTATATTTTATCTCGTCACAGTGAAATGTATAAATTATGTACAAATAATAAGAATCTGAACAAGTCACTGATTACAGTTTTGAAGAGTAAAAATCTCTTTATTGCCTAAAGAAATGCTAAGTTAGATTTTTCCAGTAGATAAAGCCACTTCTTGGCTATAAGTTTAGTGCCTCTTATAATTTTTCAGATAGCTGAATCCTACTTAATAAATGACTGTTTGTCTACTGAATGCCTTTAAATTTTCAATCACCTTCCAAAAATGCTTAACTTACTCACATAAAAATGATCCATATATAAGAAGCTGGATTTACAGAGTTCCAAAGTTATATTTAAGGATAACTTTCTATTAGGTTCCTCAAAAAATTAAAAACAGAACTGCCTATGACCCAGTGATTCTACTTCTGGATATATATATCCAAAGAAGCCCCAAGCATGAATTTGAAAGAATATATGCACCCCTAAGTTCACTGCAGCATTATTTACAATAGCCAAGGTATGGAAGCAACCCAAGTGCCTACCAATAGACAAATGGATAAAAAAGCTGTGGTACATATATACAATGGGATATTACTGGGCTATAAAAAAAGAACAAAATCTTGATTTCTGGGTGGGGTGGTGGGTAAAGGTGGAAGATAAATGGTGTACAGGGGTGACAAATGGTGACTAAAAAAATAAAGAAAAATAAAAAAAGAACAAAATCTTACCATTTGCAAGAGCATGGATGGACCTAGACAGTATTATTCTAAGTGAAATAAGTCAGTCAGAGAGCTATATGTGGAATCTAAAGAACAATATAAACAAATAAAACAGAAACAGACTCATAGATATAAAGAACAAAATGATGGCTGCCAGAAGGGAAAGGAGTTGGGGGACTAGATGAAAAAGGGAAAGGGATTGAGAAGTACATATTGGTAGTTACAAAACAGTTGTGGAGATGTAAAGTATAGCATAAGACATATAGTCAATAATATTGTAATAACTATGATAAGTGTCAGGTGGGAACTGAAAATATCAGGGGAAAACTTTGTAAAGTATATGATTGTCTAACTATTATGCTGTACACCTGAAACTATTATAAAATAATATTGAATGTAAACAGTAATTAAAAAACAAATAAAAAAATAATCCTCCATTATAAGTTTTGTTTAAAATAGATGTTATCAGACCTGTCATCAAGTGAATCAAGACTGAAACATTTTAAAGAACTGACTATTCTCTAAAGACCAATCCACGTAAATTAAAACCCAGGCAAAGCTCTTACCTGTTTAGTGACTGCATTTATATCTCCTAGCAAAGTCACAGCAGGTCTTACATTATTCCCCAATTCTTCTGCACAGATATCAATCTAAAAAGAGACAAGACTGAGGAGCAAGCCATGTTTATTCTTAAATTCTTTAAGAAGTCAATTAAGGCTGAATAAATGAGCTATGTATACAGGGGTGGGCCAAAGTAGGTAAGAACTCTGTGCAAAGAATGCTTGAGTATAACAGGTAGACTACAAGCACGTGTAAATAATAAAGGCCGGCAACTTGAGCACTTATGAGTTTGTACCTCAGTGCACAGTGCCATTCTTTTGAGTTAATAAAGCTATTATAATAATCATAACCTGCATGTCTTTTTCCATACAAACTGTAAGCCCACTTTTGCCTACCCCTTTATATAACATAGATAAAGAAGATTTGATGTTCAAGAAGTTCATTAATGCCCAGCAGGAGTTGCTCAATGGTTGAGTGTTGACCAATGAACCAGGAGGTCATGGTTCAATTCCTGGTCAGGAATTGATTGGTCATGGTTCAATTCCTGGTCAGGTCTGGATTGCAGGCTCAATCCCCAGTAGGGGGCGTACAGAATTCTCTCTCTCATCATTGATGTTTCTCTCTCCTCTCTCCCTCTCCCTTCTTCTCTGAAATCAATAAAAATATTTTTTTAAAAAAAGAAGTTCCTTAATAAAAGTAAAAATCCATGAAACTACACGAGTTTCATAACTAGTATAGAAACCTCATCATCTTCCCTCAATTCTATTCTGGGATTTTGGTATTGTTCCATTATACCCACAGAAATACATGTGATTTGATCAATTATAGTTTTGAATCTAATCAATAAGATTCTACTTAATTACACTGGAATTCCTATTTAGAGCAGTTCTCAAATTTTAGCATATATAAGAATCACCTTGTAGGTTTGTTAAACTATAAACTGCAAGAGTCCACGTCAGAGTTTCTGATCTTAATAGGTCTTGGGTGGGGCTTCCCAGATGGTGCTGATGCTGCTGGTCCAGGACCCACATTTTAAGAATCACTCCTAGAGCCCTGGCTGGTGTGGCTCAGTTGGTTGGGCTTGACCACCGGTGGGGGGTGTGCAGGAGGCAGCTGATCAATGTTCTGTTCTCATATCAATGTTTCTTTTTCTCTCCCTCTCCTTTCCTCTCTTCCTAAAAATCAATGAAAATAAATATTTTTAAAAAACAGAAAAGAATCACTAGAAGGGCATGGCATGGCTACTTTCCATTTACTCAGAAGCTCAATTTCTGGCTGGCCCTGGGCAAGTAAAAATAGCTTCTGTCAGGAGGAGTAATTTAGTCAACTCAAAGGGGATGCACTTTATTCTCTAACCAAGAGGCGCAATCAAAGAAATGGCAGCATTTTCTAGGTACAACCCAAGTCTTGCTTGTTGTCAATGGCCCTAAGGCCGTGGTCGGCAAACTGCGGCTTGCGAGCCACATGCGGTTCGCGAGCCACATGCAGCTCTTTGGCCCCTTGAGTGTGGCTCTTACACAAAATACCACGGCCTGGGCGAGTCTATTTTGAAGAAGTGGTGTTAGAAGAAGTTTAAAAAATGTGGCTCTCAAAAGAAATTTCAATTGTTGTACTGTTGATATTTGGCTCTGTTGACTAATGAGTTTGCCGACCACTGCCCTAGGGGGAAATGGACTAAAGAAGTTGACTCCTTAAATAAAAGGCAAATAAGGAGAAGATAGCAATGGTAGCTGGATCATCAAATACCATACGCAATCTGTGTAGGGTGAACAGCTTTGCATGCCACCATGTGGGCAGTACTTTCTATACCAGTAAGGAAACTGGCTTATAAAGGGGGTCATAATGATACAAGAGTCATCAGGAGTATATTCTAAACACTCTGTTTAATGACAAAGGTAAAAGCAGCATTGTTTAGAGATTTCTAACCAAAGATATCTAAAAGTTTGGGTATCTAAAATAACAACTCAATCCCTAACAATGCTAAATGTTTTGTTCTAATCTACCATCCTACTTAAATCTCTTTTGCCTACCTTTAAATATTCTTGAACTTTAAGGAGAGGCAAATTATGCTTTTCAAACTATTTAAAACTTGATTTTGAAAGGTTTTTTGGTTAGAAGTAAAGTGGTTCATTGTTTCATAGGCTTGAAAAGGAAGCTTGCTTTGGTACCTGTAATTATGTTAGACAATGTATACAATTCTACTGTTATAAAGAGAAATGGTTCTTTATAAAAGCCAAAAAGAGAGCAGAGCTGATAATGGTTGAGAGGGAGAACACTGAACTACAAACAGCTCTGATTTTAAATCTGTCTTCTCTGGGTACCTGGATAAACTTCACATCTGGCTGATATCTTGGAGGCAGTCCAAAATGCAATATCCAATTTAATCTGGCACCAAATAACACGATTACATCAGCAAATTGCAAAGCCCTATTTAAAAAAAAAATTTCTGATGACACAAAAAGTATATCCATATTTCTTATTTGATTATTATAAGATTAATTTCTAAAGTATTTGGAAAAGTCTAAATAATTGGGAACTTATATTAGTCTTCAGAATCAGCTTCTATGGTAAATTTGATCTTTCAATCTAAAATAATTTATAATGCCCTTCTATTTAAATAGTAATATAAAAGATGAAATAAGTAGAAAAATATTACCATAGGACTGTATCTATACTCTATTTCATTTATTACATTTTACCATTAGAAAAATTAATACAAGTCCACTGTGGCTAATCTGGAAAAAGCAGGGAAAGTATAAAGAAAAAACCAAAAGCATCCAATAATTCTATGAACTTATAAACTATTATTACTATCCTGGCATTATTTTCATCTAGTCTCTTTTTCTATGAAGTATATTGATACATAGTTGAGCTTATTTAATACTGTCTCATGCACTTTTGCTTATATAAACATTTTCCTTTGTCATTAAGTTCTTCTTAAATACAATTAAAGGCTACATGTTTTGCTATACACATATATTAAATTTATTAACCCTTTTCTCAATTGTTGGATATTTTCTGTTATTAATAGTACTGGGTTGCACATCTTTATGCTTAAATTAAAAATAAATGTGGTGTGTGTTTTCTTTTATTTTAGAGAGAGGAAGAGAGAGGGACAGAGAAAATAGAGAGAAAAACATCGATTGGCTGCCTCCTGTACAACCCTGACTGGGGATGGAACCCACAACCTAGGTATATGCCCTGACCAAGAATCAAACCTGCGACTTTTCAGTGCACTGGATGACGCTCAACCAATTGAGCCATACCGACCAGGACTATTAAATCTTAATACACACTTCATACTGATTCCTAGAAGCATATATTTTTAAGATGACTGATTCACATTTCTGAATTGCTTTAAAAATTATACCAAGTAAATTTTTAATAGTTTTAAATCTTAATATTTTTGTCAATATAACTTGTAATGTTTAAATTATTTTTATATCCACACTGATATTAATATAGCCACCCTTGTTTCTTTTTGTTTACCTCATACATCTTTGCTTCTTTTTATTTTGTTTTAGATGTGGTTCTTATAATGCATGTAAGTTATTATTAGTGATTCAATCTGAATGTCTCTGCCTTTTTCCAGGAGAATTCATTATCATAATTGCTGTGGGTGGGTTGTTGTTTTTTTTAACTTCTTTTCTGCTTCTTGGCTATTTCCCTTTTTTCCTATCTTTTGTCATAGAGAATCTGTTCTTTTGCGTTTGTCTTCTCTGGTGGTATAGCCTATTTTTCACAGAAATTCAGTTATAATTTCAAGTATATATTCAAAAAAGCTATCTTCACATGCTGTACTGGTCCTGTGGACCCAATTTAACAAATTGATAAAAACTACAAGTGGAAAAATAAATTTGGTTATAGATACTCTAAAACCCTTGAAATTGCTGATTCAACATAACCTGGCATCTCACAACATAATATTCAAAATTCCAGGATACAATCTAAAATTAATACACACACACAAAAAGATAGGAAAATGTGAACAATTCTCAAAAGAAAAGATAATGAGCCCAGCCGGTGTGGCTTAGTGGTTGAGCGATGACTTATGAACCTAAAAATCAGGGTTCAATTCCTGGTCAGGGCACGTGCCCAAGTTGTGGGCTTGAACCCCAGTAGGGGATGTGCAGAAGGCAGCCGATCAATGATTCTCTCTCATCATTAATGTTTCCATCTTTCTCTCTCTCTCTCCCTTCCTCTCTGAAATCAATAAAAATATATGTTTTTTAAAAATAAAATAAAATAGACGCTAATTCTGTGATGACATGGGCATTAGTAAAAAAGACTTTCAAGTAGCTATTATAACGATGTTACATAAGGTAAACAAAAATACTCTTGAAATACATAGAAAAATAAAAGTTTTCAGCAGACAAACAGAAAAGATAAAAGAGATAAAAGGATTAAAAAGAACTGAACAGATATTCAGGGACCTATAGGACATTATCAACATGGCTAATATTTGTATTATTCCAAAAGGGAAAAAGAGATTGGTGTACAAAAAATATTTGAAAAAATCATAACTAGAATCTTTCCAAATTTGGTGAAATACACCAATTTACAGATTCAAGAAGATCAGAAAACACCAAACAGGATAAACCAAAAGAAAACCATGTCCAGACACATAATCAGACTGCTGAAAACCAAAGATTAAAAAAAAATCTTGACAGCGGCCATAGAAAAACAACATATTACATATAGGGCAACAATGATTCAAATGACTGCAAATTTCTCATCAGAAATCATGAGTTTCAGGAGATAGTGAACAACATCTTAAAAGTGCTGAAAAGTCTAAAAATAAACAGGTGTGCTTAAAATTACATGATTATTTCAGAACTCCTAGATTCATTAAAGTCACATAATAATTTAAATTAGCCTAAAATCTGCCAAGCCACTGTATTTAATTAAAATCTGGAATGTTACGTACCTGGATCTGGCAGCAGCTACACAGTTTGGATGATTGTCAGGGATAACACCCTTTCCCATGGGGGTGGGCAAAAATGGCAATTTACATTGCTCCACCAATTTCCTGATTCCCTCCTCTGCATGGGCATAAGCAGCACCTACAAGAAATGCAAATAAATTAAGTCAATTAAGCTACGGACCCTTAAAACAGTTCATGTGAAATTGCCTTCAAAACATCTCAAGTTTTCTCCTGCTTATACAGGCTTGAACTCAAAACAAATGATATGGTTTTTATCTTTGGTATTTAAAAATGTTTAAGAAAGCAATAGTTCTGCCCTAGCCAGTCTGGCTCAGTTGGGGAACGTCATTCAGTGCACCAAAGGATCACGAGTTTTAATTCCCGGTGAGAGCATATACCTCTCCTTTCTTCTCTCTTTAAACTCAATGGAAACATATCCTCGAGTGAGGATTAAAAAAAAAAAAAAAAAGCTATAGTTGTAGTTTCTTCTCTAATAATATTTTCAATCCAGTCCAGCCGGCATGGCTCTCATTGAATGTTGATCTATGAACCAGGAGGTCACAGTTCGATTCCCATTTGGGGCACGTGCTTGGATTGTGGGCTTGATCCCCAGTGTGGGGAATGCAGGAGGTAGTTGATCACTGATTCGTTCTCATCATTTATGTTTCTATCTCTCTCCCTCTCCTTCCCTCTCTGAAATCAATAAAGATATATTAAAAAAAATATATTCTCAATCTTCCTCAAGGATGCTCATAACAAAAATTGTATCTAACATCTTTGCTGCTCTCAATTGCCTGTTCTATGCTATAGTTCTACTGAATTACTACTCACAATTCCCTGAACATACTGTATTTACTGGTAGGCCCAAGTAGTTAAGAAAGGACTTTGCCCTCCCAGGGGAAGGCTCCCTGTAACCTCACACATTGCTACCAGCTAATGTGGACTGCAATCTCCTAGTCTAGGCATGGAAATTCTAACAAGGGGCACACATTTCTAAAGTTCTGTAGATCTCTTCACAAGCTCTACAGTGTTGTGACTGCAACAGGCTAACCCAAGTGGTCCACATAGCATTTGTTTTTATAGTGTGTGCCTACAGAATAGCTGTATGCCCCTTTTCAAACTCACTGTTTGAATATAGGGATGAGTTCATTTCTCATGTCACCAAGGCCACTATATTTCATTTTAGCCACTTAGTTTTATACTCTTTTTCAGGGCTAGTAGAATATTACTCCATATTCAGGACTTACAATCCTCTACTGAATTCTAGTAAATAGTATAGTGTACCTTCAGATTCAATATAATGTTCTCCTCATAAAATTACCTTAGCCCAACCGGAGTGGCTTGGTTGGTTGAGCATTGTCCCATACACCGAAAGGATGCCAGTTCAATTCCCAGTCAGGGCACATGTGTGGGGTCATTCCCCAGTCAGGACAGGTACGGAAGGCAACCAATAGATGTTTCCCTCTCACATAAATGTTTTGCTTTCTCTCTTTCTCCCTTCTTCTCTCTAAGCATGTCCTCGGGAAAGGATTAAAAAAAAAACAACCTGCCTTAGAAAAATCTTTTCTCAGACATATAAGAGAAAAAGTAGTTGCTTTTTCTTATCTGGGAAGTTTCCTTGCATTCTCCTTCTTACCGCAGTATCTTTTGCCCACCCAGTTCTCTCTTCCCAAACTGCCTTTGTTCCATTTTTCCACTAGGGGACTTATCAAACATTTTTTCGAGGTGTAACCTCAGTGTCACCTCTTCTGGGTAGTCTGTCCACACCAACTAACTCCATGAGCCAACGACTGCTTCCCTTGAGAAGCTATCTCACCTCTATACACACCATTTAAGAGTATACTGCACTTGTTTGTTACCAGGTCTATTTCACTATAGGTAGGAGGACCATTATTTCTCTGTTTACCTCAAAAACATTTTCTAGACTCCCTGCCTTATTATCACTCATTAATATTGGTTAGAGAAAGAATGAAAACTAACACCCACTAAACTTTTTCTATTTGTTGTGTTAGTTAATTATAATAATACTGTTGAGATAGTATTTTTTTTTAAAAGTAAGGTACTTGAGACTCAAAGCACTTATTTGCCAAGATAAGAGAGCTATTGTATCATACTAGAGGCCCGGTGCACAAAATTTGTGCACTTGGGGGGAGGGTCCCTCAGCCTGGCCTGCGCCCTCTAGCAGTCTCCGAGCCCTGGGAGGATGTCCGACATTGTTAGCATTGCCACGGAGGCAGGAAAGGCTCCCACAACTGTCGCTGTGCTTGCCAGCCGTGAGCCTGGCTTCTGGCTGAGCAGCACTCCCCTTGTGGGAGCACACTGACCACCAGGGGGCAGCTCCTGCGTTGAGTGTCTGCCCCCTGGTGGTCAGCGCACATCATAGTGACCAGTCATTCCACCATTCGGTCATTCGCATATTAGCCTTTTATTATGTAGAATAAGCTGTAGATGAGGCCCCCTAGAACCATAAGAAATGCAAAAAATTCACTGTTAACTCATTCTTGAATTGCCCCCACTTAAAGTCAAATTGTGCCCCCTGTGAGGTGTGTGCTGCACCTTGGGAATCACTGGGCTTGACACTTTTCCTCTCTGAGCTTCATTTCTGAATACATACGCATATCCCATGGGAATTGTAATCTCTTCTCCGCCTACCTCACTGGTTTGTCATGAAGAGGTTCTGAGCTAATAAACATAGAAATGTTTCATCAAGTAAGTGATGTCTAAACGGGAAGGGATTGTTATTTTTAAGCCCATGGGTACCCTCACAGGTAGCAAGTGCTGATTAGGGGAGGAGGGCATGATTGTTTCCGGAGGGACTGTAGCTATGGAAGCTTTGCAGAGGGTTCCGCAGGCCTCAGAGGGGTGGGCTCTGGCCAGCAGCCCTGTAGTGGTGATGGTCCCTGGAGGCGCTGGCGGGGGACAGGGAGTTAAGGGGGCGCTAGGGGGACAGAGAGGCCAAAGGGGGAGTAACTGTCAAACCTTCCTGCTTGGCGCCATTCTTTAAATTGTATATGGCTGTTTCGCAGCTGTACCTGCTCAGGGTGGGGCTCCAATCTCCTGGAGCCAGATGGGGGCCTCGCCACGGCGGAGCCAGGTGGGCTAGGAGGGCGGGTTTAGCCACGCCCGCAGCAAGGTTCAGCGCTTCCACTGTGGAGACCATGCTGCTGCTGGGGGGGTGGGGGGAAGGAAGAGGGAGGATGGGGGGGAAGGGTCTGACCCTGGGGGGCCGCTCAGGCCTGCCTCCACCTGGGTCTGGAGTTGTAGGGAGGAGAGGCATGCCGGGCTCCAGTGGAGAGGGCTCAGCAGCTGGGCCCCAGGCCCCGGGGGCCTCGGGGGCGCTGACAGGTGGTCGCTGGCATGCTATTGTTGTGGGCACCCCTGGCAGGGGTGGCAGGGGAAGAGATCAGGAGTCGGAGGTGCAGGCTGCAGCTACCCCCAAGGCTGGGTCTTCTCCCCATATGGTTGGCCTCCCTGTTCCTCTGGGGGTGCAGGGGCTGGGGTAGGGTGTCCGTGCAGGGGGATTGGAAGAGCTCCCCATGGCCGCTTCCTCTTCCTTCTTTGCAGCCTGGGCTCCAGTCAGGCGCTCCTCTCAGACCCCTGGGGAACTTGGCTCCAGCCTCCCACCCACTGCTGCGTGCATCAACATGCAAATTGGTTGTTACGGGGACACCATAACGGCAATTAGCATATTACCTCTTTATATGTATAGATAGCTGCTTTCAACTCAGCTCTGACTTCAATTTTTTTTATGTTGTCCACCATTTCCATTAAAGTAATTTTTAGTTTCTATGTAGTACTTCCTTAGTAGTTGACAATTAACTAATATGGTCATACGTAATTTATAGCCTCCTCAGTTCTAGAACATAGAATGGATACTGTAATAAACTGCTGAAAGAAGTATAAATTGGTACAATACCTTAGGACAGTGGTCAGCAAACTCATTAGTCAACAGAGCCAAATATCAATAGTACAATGATTAAAATTTCTTTTGAGAGCCAAATTTTTTAAACTTAAACTTCTTCTAACGCCACTTCTTCAAAATAGACTCGCCCAGGCCATAGTATTTTGTGGAAGAGCCACACTCAAGGGGCCAAAGAGCCACATGTGGCTCACGAGCCACAGTTTGCCAACCACGGCCTTAGGAAAAAGCAATCTGACAATATGCACCAAAAGCCTTAAAATATGAATATCTTTTAACTTAACCTTTTGCACTCGGATGTCGAGTGTGACTCGACACGGTTAGCATTAGAATAAAGGAATCGAGAAAAAAGCAAGCGAGTGCAAAGGGTTAATTAATTTTCTTTCTGGGAATCCGTTTTATATCCTAAATATGGAAAAAGTTTTATGCACAAACATGCTTGTCACAAATATTCTAAACAAACAAACAGAAACTGGCAAAGATTTAAATATTTGCCAGTAAAGTGTTAGTATATACATAAGTAAACATTAAAAATTAAATTTAGGGGCCCTGACAGGTGTGGCTCAGTGGATAGAGCATCGGCCTTTGGACTGAAGGGTCCCGGGTTCGATTCCGGTCAAGGGCATGTACCTTGGTTGCAGACTTGATCTCAGCCCCAGTCAGCAAATGGAAGGCAAACAATTAATGTGTCTCTCTCACATCCATGTTTCTCTCTCTCTGTCTCTCCTCCTCACTTCCACTCTCTCTAAAAAAAATCAATTGAAAAATATCATCTAGTGAGGATTAACAACAAAAATTTTACAATGAAAAAAACGCATTTTTACTCATAAGACCAAAGAAATGCATTCGGTGATATTCCCTTAAAAGGACAAGAACAGGCATTCTACAACAATTCTATTCAAAACTAATAAATAATGCTATATTGGATGAAGAGAACTCTTATTCTAATTTCAAACATTAAAGTAGATGTTAATAATGAAGACAACTTCTAAAAACAGAAACAGCATTCTTTCAAAAACCAGCAAGATTTAGAGTTCCATTCAATGCTACCTTTCCCAATGATAAGAAGGGGCTGTTTGGCATTCCTAATAACAGATGCTGCCTTTTGTACAGCAGAAGTTTCAGCCATACTGATAGGAGGTGGCATGCAGCACTCCACGTACCTGGAAATAAAGAGTTCTGTTAATTAAAAGAGACCATATAAATGTATTATAAATGTATTATGAAAATATAAAATATATAAAAAGGTAGAAAAATAGTATAATAAATTCCATATTCCCAACATGTAGATTCAATAATTACTATCATTTTACCACATTTACTTCATGCATACACACAAAAACATGCATATAAAGATTTCTTTTCCTGAACCATTTTAAAGTAAATTATAGGCATCAAGACTTAAAAACTTCCCCATGCAGCTATAAAATATACTTTCTCATATGTAGCCATAATATCCTTACCACATCTAGTAAATTAACAGTTATTCACTAGTATCATCTAATAGTCAAATGAGTTGACAGAAAATTTGAGTTAATGGCTTTACATTGTAGTAGTAGTTGTAGTAATAGTAAAAACATTCTAAAAGCTAGTATTATTAAATATACCTACTATGTGCCATTTATTCTCACTTAAATTTCAAAACAATGACGTTAGGTATTACCATTATCTTCACCATTGGGGGAAAAAAATTCAGAAAGTAAAGTAACTTGCCCAGGGGTCAGAGACTGGATTGAACTAGGTTTCTCTGTCTCCAAAGTCCATGCTTTTAACTATCTTACTATATTTTCACTCACTGGGTTAGTCAAGATTTCAGTACCATAATATATATTAATAAAATAAATATTAAAACTGTATAGTTAAATAATTCTGGACATCAAGTCCTCAGTGTTTTATTTCACTTATTCTAAGGAATAAACACCATACTGTTCAACACTTGGGCATTATAATACAAAAATTAAAAAAAAAGACATTCAAATCTTTACAGATTTTTTAAAGAAAGCTTACAGAGTTAACTTACCTGAGACTCATCTCTCCTTCCCCCGCCCAATATTATTTTGAATATCACGCTCAGGTATTATGCAGAATAGATGTCCTTTTGCTCCTATTCTCCCAATTAGAAACCTCTCCGTGTACAGAAATGCCCACTTTCTCTCTGTGGTCACTAGAAGGTCACTTGGTCCACAGTAGCAGGAATGTACTGAGTGGTACTCAGGGCGATTCATTAACCCAAGTACACATCTGTACCAAGGGTAACTTAGATGCCAATGAAAAATATTTTACACTTCCTGTCCACTCAGTGTTTATTTAAGTAATAAACATCTGGTGTTGAAATATTTTTAAATAACTGAGACGGACAGACTAAAATTTATAATGTTGAGTTCTAATAATTTTCAACAGTCTCCTCATCTCTTGGTTTACACTATAACGACTCTAAGTGGCTATAATACATTGAGAATGTATTATCTATGGGTACTGTAAGAGTAATCTCAAATAAGTTCAGGAAGCTCCAAATATTATATTTAGTAATTAACCCCAAAAATAATTACTAAATAATACCATTTTAATTCAGAGAAGCCCTTTGACTAGGATTCAGCTTAATTACTAAATAGTTAAGATAAATGGCCCTAGCTGGCTTGGCTCAGTGGATAGAGCATCGGCCTTGGAACTGAAGAGTCGAGGGTTTGATTCTGGTCAAGGGCATATGCCTGGGTTGCGGGCTTGATCCCCAGTGGGGGGCATGCAGGTGGCAGCTGATCAATGATTCTCTCTCATCATTGATGTTTCTATCTCTCCCTCTCCCTTTCTCTCTGAAATCAATAAAAAAGAAAAAAGTTAAGATAAATGAATATTAACTATGCCAGCCGGCATGGCTCAGTGGTTGAATGTTGATCTATGAACCAGGTCACGGTTCAATTCCCAGTCAGGGCACATGCCAGGTTGCAGGCTCAATCCCCAGTGTGGGGCATGCAGGAGGCAGTTGATAATTCTCTCTCATCATTGATATTTCTATCTTTCTCTCCCTCTCCCTTCCTCTCTGAAATCGATAAAAATATATTTTTAAAAAAGATTAACTTATAAACCGCTAAGTAAATTCCTTTCAAGGTAAGCATTATAATACAATTAAGAAAAATTCTAGCATAACTATTACTCACTTTATAGAATTCACATTCACCTGGAGGTTCACAAAATCTGCAGGTATGTCAATATAGCAAGCACCTGGACGACCATAAATACTGCTTCTTACAGCCTAAATTTATTATAAATAGAAGAAAATGTTTTTAAAAATCTCAATCCTTATTATCATATTTTACCCAAAGATAACTTAAACTTGTGAAATAAACAGTTTTAATTTTTCTGGATATCCTTAGTTGGAGAAGTAAACAATTTTAATTAAATTTGAAGTACCCTCTATTAATTTTATATACAGTTGACCCTTAAATAATATGGGGGTTGGGACCCCGATCCCCCATGCAATAAAAAAGTATAACTTTTGACTCTCCCAAAACCTAATTACTAAATAGCTTACTGTTGACCTTATCGATAACATAAACAGTCAATTGACACATATTTTTGTATTCAATAAAGTAACCAAAAAAATTTAGGAAAATCATAAAGAAGGAAAAATACATTTATAGTACTGTACAGTATTTATTGAAAAAAATCTGCATACAAGTGGACTGGCACAATTCAAACCCATGTTGTTCAAGGGTCAATTGTATTTTAAAAGAGATTTTTGTTTAAAAGGAGAAAGATAAAGTAAATATTCACTTAGACTGTTAAAATTGACATTCTATTACACTTTTGTCTTAGAAATTACCTACTAGGCTCTGTCGGCCAAGTCTTCATAACATGCACTTTCACCTGCTTCCTAATCCTATGACTTGGCAGTTTTCAGAAACTGTGATGTTGTAACATGTGTCAAATGATTTCTATAACACATGGTATTGAAAAAGCTCAAATGTAAATTCACATATAAATGAAGTTGGTAAACTAAAATTATAATATGCTGTTTAATCAACTAAGGGATGGTTTTATATGCATGAGTACTAATTTTCAAGAACAATCTTGCAAAAGCCTAAAAGAAAGGGCACTCAGAATTCTATTATATCTTTTTCTTTTTTTTTTACTTTTCCATAATTAAAAAAACTAAAGTACAGGAAAAACTTTGTTTTTCAAAAGTGACTTATAATTAAATGTAATGGCAGCAAATATTAAAATGTATACAGCTCTTTAACAATATCATTTTTAACTATGTGAATATGTTCCAAATTATTACTCATTCAATTGAGAATAAAAATGACACAGATATGAGCAACTGAGAAAAAACTAGTTGACTTGGAGGGCTTGAATTAAATACTGTACCTTTTCTATAATAGATGGAATAGCTTCTATGCTGCTTGGCCGGACAGAGAACTTGCTATATAATCTACAAGCTTCAACCTATATGCAAAAAGAAAATCACTTAAAAGTCAGTTCACAGATCATATTACTCTTCTGAAGGAAAACAAAATGTTAAGTCATTACTTTCTATTATGTTCTGAGGCAAGATGGAGACTATGCATTACCTGGACTATTTCTTAATAGCCTATGCAAAGCACAATCAAATTTCTGCCTCAGTATGATTCAGGAAGCAAATCAAACAAGACACCATTTTCATTTGCAAAAATAAAAAAACTTAGATAATACACAGCATCTACCATAAAAAAGGAAAGCAGGCACTCATTGCTGGTCAGAGTATAAATGAGAAGGGAAGTTGACAATGTCTTATAAAAATTAAAATGAGTATATCGTTGGACCCAGAAATTCCACAGCAAGGAATATACAATTTAGTTGGCATGCTGTTTGGGTCATATAAATTCAGTAGTGTTAAATTTTCACTGTTTAATGTACTTTGAAGTATTATACAGAAACTGTTTCTCTTGATACTTGGTATGAAATCTACGGAATGATTGGTAATCTTAAGTCCCACAAGTATGATAGAATTACGATTACTCATCAACTTTCAATCTGTTCATAGTCATGTTGTTTAGTTTTAAGTATTTCCACAAGAAATAGATATTTGGATCTTTCTTTTCAAACTGTTAATTTCATTTAATAAACTTCTATTATTTTCCTTTTTGGGAAAAATATTTGTAATGGATATTATCTTCTGCGTTTTTTTTCATCTAAAAGTTTTTGTAGTAACTTTAAATTTCCTTTTACATAACTATCTGCTCTACTTATTTTTCAAATACATATATCAGCATCTTTTAAAAAACTGTTGTCATTATCTACCATTGCAATTCCCTTTCAAGAGTATAAAAATATAACATTTTCATTAACCTATATCAAGATCTAGTTTAAATCATATACAAAATTATATGTTTCTATTTTGAAGTTCTCACAATGATTCCTAGTTTACCAACACACTTTGCCTAATGGTTTTAACTTTGTGCTATAAATGCTCAAATATATTCATATCTTAAGTGTTAATTAACAATCAACTCTCACCTATTTGCTTCCTATAACAATTCTTAAAACTGTAGCATTCATTGACAAATTCTTTCAAGTTTTTAAAAATTTTCAAATACTTCCCTTTAGCCTTCCAAAATAAAAATGAACTTGTCCAGAGTCTACTAGTAGTTGTTTGAGTAGGATTTTTCCTCTCAACATTTTACTTCCCCCAAATCTGAGAGGCACAGTGCAAAAACAATTTTTATTCCTATATTTTCTTGACTCTTTGGAGAACCTATTTTTAGTTTAAAAGCCTGACCAAAAGGTGTATTTCTTAGAAGACTGCTCCCAAGCAGAGCCTAAGCTTTCTTAATATCCACATTGAAACTGTCTTATAGTTCTGGAATTTTACCTCTAAATTACTTCAGTAATTCTCTTTCATTTTAATTGTTTATTTTGTAGACAGGACTTTATTTCTTCTCCATAATCTTTTGGCATTTATTTATTTAAAATTTATAGTTGACATACAATATTCTTCTCCACAAATCTTAACAGTGTGTAATTATGTAACTAAACTCTAGAGGAAAATCTTAGAGTTGGGTACCTGAGGAAACTCCTGGAAGGCTCCCATTGTTTCCTGACCTCTTTCAGAGGAACCACCAATCACAATCAAGGGCCTGAAATTCATTTTTTAAAGGAGAATTACAAATTGTAAAATACTCAGCAGAGTGGCCAATGAATACTAAACACTCAATGAATATTAAAAAATAGAGACATAGAATAAATATTAATTTTTCCCTAAAAACTGTAGATTTAAAGATTTAGGAAATAACCTGATGTCAGAGAACCCTTCCTCAGTTTCAGAAAAATCTGAAATTTATAGTAAATGCTTTTCTTCCATGCCCCTCTCTCCTCCACTCCTTTTGGATGCTAATGCTAAACCTCTAGGTGTGGCGATTTAAAATGAATTTTTATGTCCTTCCTATTATTCTTGGGATTAAGAGGAGGATAAATTTTTTATAATAAATTTTAAATAAATATTTTATGAATTGATGAAAAGATAACCCCCTTTAACATGATTTTATTGGTAAAGTACCAGAGATGGGACTAAGGACAAGGTCAAAGAAATAGAATAAAAATTTTAATTTCAACTGTCTTGCCAATTATGTAAGAAAAGATGAAGAATTAAATACATTCTTGCATACTGATCTGGGATATTTAAAAAATAATTATTCACTTAAAGAGAACTACACACACATTCAAATACATATACAGATATACAGGAGTGGGCAAAGTAGGTGTTTTCGTTTTTGGGTGTTTTTGTTTGTTTGTTTGTTTGTTTTTTTCCATTGTGACATTCTTTTGAGTTAATAAAGCTATTGTTGTAACCATAACCTGCATGTCTTTTTTCATAAAAGACATGCAGGTTATGGTTACAACAATAGCTTTATTGTAACCATAACCTGCATAGCTTTATTGTTGTAACCAAAAACTTACTTTTGCCCATACCTGCGTGTATGTGTGTGTGCGTGAGTGTGTATTCAGTGTTTGGTTCTAGGTGCACGAATTACTGATAGTTTTAAAATTTTCTTCTTAACACTCTTCTTAATTTAATTTTTACTAAGCCATTCTCTTAAGCACTTGATTCCAAGTCTTCCCACCCCAGATCAGCAGTTGCTCCATATGTAAAATCACGCACTGACATTCTTAAGAAAATGTTTTCAATAATAACAATCTAATTACCAACAGTTCATGTTTGCATTTGCCATACCACCCAAGGCGTGCACGAGACCTGGGCCAGAAACAACAAGGCATACTCCCGGCCTAAAAGCAAAACAATTGTTTTTATTAAAAACAAGTCAAATGCAATACTTGATTCATACCACTGACAGTGAAACATGGTAACGATCTTGGACTTCAGAGGAAGGGCATATAGGTCTTTTCTACAATTGGTAAAACAATTATTAAAATATTTTTTGAATTAGAAAAAAAAAAACAACAACAAGAGAAAGATACTAGTCTTCCTGCAAGAAATAAGGTACCTATCATCTTCACATGGTGTTTCACTAACCTCTTCACATTTTGCTCTTATTATATCTGGCTAAGACACGTTGACTGCATACAGAAGTAAAATTTTGAGTGCTGATTACATTTGTGAATGGAAAAATGAAGTGTCTTTAAAATTTTTCTTAACAAGTAAATATAATGTCAATTGATCTTTGAAAGTAATTCTGAAATACAGTGTTCTGTCCAACTCTTTAAAATTGAATTTGAATTCTTTACCCTAGATGACTTTCTAAGCTTACAACACCAAGGAAAAGTTATCTTCATATAATTCACTTTGTCATTTTACATTTATAAAGCATTTTCTTAGGAACCTCTGATTAAGACAGCCTTGAAAAGAAATGGAAATAAAACAAAGACTTTAGTTTACCTGCCTGTCAGATATCCAACCGCAGAGGCAGCGTAACAAGCCTACAAAGAAAAAACACTGGGACTTGAGCATATTGGGATCCTTATAGTAAGTACATGTATAATAATTTTTTGTTGTTGTTGTTAACCCTCACCCAAGGATATTTTTCCATTGAATTTTTTAGAGAGAGTGGAAGGGAGGAGGAGAGACAGAAAGAGAGAGAGAAACATTGATGTGAGAGAAACTCATTGATTGGTTGCCTCCCACACAGGCCCCAACCAGGGCCAGAGATCAAGCCTGCAACCAAGGTATGTGCCCTTGACCAGAATCAAACCCAGGACCCTTCAGTCCACAGGCCAACAACACTCTATCCACTGAGCCAAACCAGCAATGGCTAATAATTTATTAAGTAAGAGACTAGAACTTAATTGTAAAGGAGGAATTGGAAAACCTTCCATTTTAACAAGTAATGTTCTACCTGTAAATTTCAAATAATGGTTTACTGAATCTAGTTTTTGTTTTTCAAGGAATTTGCCCATATGCTCTAGTTTATTCATAATATCCTCTTACACAAAATAAAGTGATGAACAAAAAGATCCTGAGACATTGAAGTATGCAACAGAGTGATGTATTTTAGAGGGAAGGGGTGGGGGGCGGGCAGAGATTAACCAATGAACTTAGAATAGCCCATGGACAGACAATAATTTGGGGAAGGCCTGGGAAGGGGACCAGAGTGGAGTTGAAGGGATCAATGGGGAGGGAAAAGGGGCCATCTGTAATACTTTCAACAATAAAGATAATTTTTTTTAAGTGAAGTGAGAATTAAAAAAAAAAAAAAAGGAAGTCCTGGCACATGCTACATGAATGAACCTTGAGGACATTATACTAAGTGAAATAATCCAGGCACAAATACTGTATAATTCCATTTATATGAGGTATCTAAAGTAGTCAAATTCATAGAAACAGAAAGTAGAATGGTGGTTGCCAGGGGCTATGAGAGCAGGTAAACAGGGAGTTATTTAATGGGTACAGAGTTCCAGTTTCCCTAGAAAAAGTTCTGGAGAGCTGTTGCAAAACAATGTGAATGTACACTTAAAAAATGGTTAAGAGCTGTGCATTTAATAATGGTTAAGATGGTAAATTTTATATGATTTTTTTACCACAGTTAAAAAATACATACATGTATAAGTATACAAAGTGATTCAGAGGACCAGGGCTCTAAATGAAAAGAAATTTTAGAAAGACCTTAATCAATTTCTGCTTTAATTTTCCTTTTTATGTATATACAAGTGTGATAAAAAATAATCCATGCTTAAATATGTCTAAGTAGATTTTAATAAGTATAAAATAAAACTCCTAGGTAATAAAAAATATATCCTCTTACAATTGCTTAAATATCTTCAGGATCAATAGAAATGTGCCCTTTTTTATTCCTAATATCGGTAATTTGTGTATTTTTTCCTCTTTTATTCTTCATCAGTCTTGCTAGGGATTTATCAAATTTATTAATATTTTCAAAGAACCAATTTTTTACTTCACTGGTTTTTTTGTTGTCCATTTGTTTTCTATTTAATTTATTTTTGCTCTTTTATTATTTTACTCCTTTAATTTGGGGTTTAATTTGGTTTTCTTTTTCTAGCTTCTTTTTTAAAAAACATATTTTATTGATTTTTTACAGAGAGGAAGGGAGAGGGATAGAGAGTTAGAAACACTGATGAGAGGGAAACATCGATCAGCTTCCTCCTGCACACCCCCTACTGGGGATGTGCCCGCAACCAAGGTACATGCCCTTGACCGGAATCGAACCTGGGACCCTTCAGTCCACAGGCCGATGCTCTATCCACTGAACCAAACTGGTTAGGGCTTTCTAGCTTCTTAAAATGTAAACTTACAGCATTGGTTTTTGATCTTCTTTATTAATAGATTCATTTGAAACTATTTCCTCTAAGAACTGCTTTAGCTATCACAAGTTTGGTATCACATTTTTAATAGATATTTTTATTGATTTTATAGAGAGAGGAAGGGAGAGATAGAAACATCAATGAGAGAGAATCATGGACTGGCTGCCTCCTGCAGGGGATGTAGCCCGAAACCCAGGCATGTGCCCTGACCAGAAATTAAACAGGTGACTTCTTGATGCACTGGCTGGGCTGGCAATCGCATTTTTTCATTATCATTCAATTCAAAATTTCCATTGTGATTTCTTCAACACACTGGTCTCCTTTTTCATTCGTGATATTAGTGATTTGTATTTTTGTTCTCACGTTCTCTAGTTAAGTCTTCCTTTGACTGCTGCAAAAAGTCCGGTTGACTGAGGGGCATATGCATTGGGAATGTCCTACAAGCATCTCAAACTCATTATGTCCAAATTGGGACTCATTACTTTTTCTCTTCAAATTGGCTCTTCCCCCTGTATTCCCCAACTGAGTCAGTGGCACGATGATCCACCTCGTCAGTCAAGCAAGCCCAAACCCAGGAATCACCTCCAGAAGAGCCTGTCCTCTCCTTCCTGGCTGGTTAAGGTCTATTCATCCTTCAGGACAGCTTGGCATCCTCTCCTCCAGGAAACCTCGGAAGTCTTAGGCTGAGCAGGGTATCTCTTTCTGGACTTCCACAGCACCCTGGATATATCTCAATCACACTATTTGCCACATTATAATAAAACTGTTCGTTTGTGTCTGTCTCCACAGCTAGGTCATAAGCCCCTCAAGGACAGGAACTGTCCTTCATCTCCACATCCAGTGTCCAACGAAGTGCCTGGGACCTAAGGAGGCCTGCAACTAAGCTTATGGGGACTGATAAAGCTTGAAGCTGCCTTTTTTTTTTTTTTTTTTTTTTTTTTCAGATCGAAAGAGAGGAGGAAAATGGGAGAGGGAGAGGGAAAGGGAGAGGGAGAGAGAGAAACACCAATGATGTGAGAGAATCATAGATTGGCTGCCTCCTGCACGCCCCCCACTGGGGATCAAGCCCCTAACTTGGGCACGTGCCCTGACTGGAATCAAACTGTGATCTCCTGGTTCATAGGTTGACGCTCAACCACTGAGCCAAGCCTCTAAGAACGGTGGCAGCGTGATGTGGTGGAACAAGCACTGGCCTGGGATTTAGGACACCTGAGTTCTAATCATAGCTGTACCTTCTGTGATATGTCACCTTGCAGGGACACCTGCTATATGACATGAGACCTGGCCTTCCCCCATTCATAGCGCAGGTACTCCCTGAGTACCTACCATGTGCAGGAACCGCCT
This sequence comes from Cnephaeus nilssonii, assembly GCF_951640355.1. Classification (NCBI taxonomy): domain Eukaryota; kingdom Metazoa; phylum Chordata; class Mammalia; order Chiroptera; family Vespertilionidae; genus Cnephaeus; species Cnephaeus nilssonii. Next base: position 24,455,914 of record NC_137088.1, on the reverse strand, counting down.
AGGGCTGTGGTCGGCAAACTGCGGCTCGCGAGCCACATGCGGCTCTTTGGCCCCTTGAGTGTGGCTCTTCCAAAAAATACCATGGCCTGGGTGAGTCTCTTTTGAAGAAGTGGCGTTAGGAGAAGTGTAAGTTTAAATAATTTGGCTCTCAAAAGAAATTTCAATCGTTGTACTGTAGATATTTGGCTCTGTTGACTAATGAGTTTGCCGACCACTGTCCTAGGGGATACAGACGTGTCAGGAAGAGATAATACCCCTGCCCTCCTGGTGCTCACAGACTAATAGGGGAATCAGACCAGTGAAATAATACACAGAAATAAACACGTAACAGGTAGTTATGAGAGTGAAAGACAGGGGACCCAGACTCAGACATGGAAACTGTCCCAATTCTGACACATTTCGCAGAGCACAACAGTGTACAGGCAGTCCTTGGGTTACGTTGGACTCGACGAACGGCATTTCGTGGTTACATCACCATCTCCCATTTATTTATATATTAAAAAAAAAGTTCCGCCATTTCGACGTATGTACGTATGTGCTTTATGTTTTTTATTATTTATTTACCACAAGTAAAGGTCAGGCATTGTTATCTTTCTTTTAAAATTTTCTTTCTTACTGTTTCACTTCATTACTGCTGTGTATGTGCTCCATGTGAGTGAGGTAGCTTTACCTTGCGCTGTAGGAACGGATCCTCCCAGGTAACCCCAGGACCTACTGTAGAGTGTTAAGAGCAAGGAATCCAGGCCCAGAATTCCTGGGTTCAAATCCTGACTCCGCCATAACAGTTGTCATCTCAGGCAAGTTACTTAACCTCTCCGCGTCTCACTTTTCTCACCTGTCAACTAGGATGGATAGTTCCTGCCTCCTAAAATTGCTGTGATGGACACGTGTCAAGTACTGGAACAGCCGTAAGCACTGAGTGTCTGCAAGGAGTCTTTGCCTTTATTATTAATCATTAACCATATGCCCTGGGCTCCCGGCGTCCATACTTACCGCTTGCTCATTCCTCATCCCCACGTATCTGATGCCCAGTTGCTGGGCGGCAACGGCGATTTCGGTCACTGGGATGCCTACGATGCCAAACATGTACTGCACATCCTGGGGGGCCGAGAACAGGGGGATAAGTGCACGGGCCCCCGCCACACGGTTCCCTCCGGGGCGCTAAAAGGAAAACTTCACGCGACCTCCCTCCTTTCCAATTACACCCCTCTGCCCCCCGGCCCTGGCAATACTGGTTTCCAACACGGCTGGGCCCTCGCCGGCTCCCGTAGGAGCCTGTCACCTCAGGCAAGTGTCCCTCGTACTTGCGCTTTCAGGGCCCGGGCGAGGACCGCAGCACCTGACACCTGTTCCTCGCTTCCGTCGCCCAAGTTACTTTCCGACATCTTCCACCTAAAAGTTCAACACAGTCCCCCAGACGGCAGCAAGCTGACCAGGAGTCGCCCTGCACCGCCTCTGACTGACAGGAGGAGGGCAACCCGCAGCCTTAAGTAGCTGGGCGGAAGAGGCGGGGCTAAGATTAGTCCGCGCTCGGGGTGAAGTGAGAGTATTCATACATGCTCTCCCCGATTGGAACCTTCCGCACGTCCCTTCCTTCGCGGGGTCGGTGCTTGAAGGCAGGGCTATCAGGAGGCCGCGGCCTATGCCGAGCAGGTAAGACACCGAAATTCGGAGGCCTCTCCCCCAAGGACCAGTGCTCCCCAGCTGTTTTGGGCCCGCGGAGTCCCGGCGCAGGAGGACGGGGCAAGGGGGTGTGGCGCGGCACGCGCCCCTGACCCCGCCCCCGCCCCCGCCGCAAAGGCTGCTGGGACCAGGGCGGGTTCTAGGGTTAGGCGAAGTGGTTGCTGGGTCTTGTAGTCCTGCGTTCTCATCACCTGTGTTCCAGGTCATTGACACGCGTTAACCTATATGCTTTCGTAACTTTGTGGCTGCCATCTGTGAAGCATAGTAACACACGTTCATTAAATCCGTAAGTAGACGGGACGTGTACCCTTTACCCCAGTATTGTCAATGAGGGCAGTGTTAAAAAGCAGGAGGTAAAGGAACTTGCCCAGAGCCATTGGACCCAGACCATGTTTCAGACTCCCAATCTTGTACCCTATTCCCTTGGGCCACAACAGATAAGATTCTAGTTACTTTTGACCATTGTTTTCTCAAACCCGCATTACTCTCCACTCTTGTCGTTACAAAGTCAGTATTATGTGGGTTTCCATAATTCTTAGATTCATCCCTATTTACAACCAGCCCCTGCATCTGATAACCTTTTAAAACACATTGTTGAATGGAAAAAAAGATGCTTGCAATGTGCGATTTCTTAGGCTGTGGACTCAGGGTCAGTAGGCTATCTGCTCAGTAACAGTCTTCAATCACAAAGAGTGGAACTTAAAACTATTTGAGAATGTGGAGTGTTTTAAAGCTGCTCTCTTATTTTGATTTGCATCCCAACTTGAGAACACTAGCTCTGTACTCATGCTGGAGAAATGAGATAAGTAAATGTATGATTGCCTGCCCTGGCCAGTGTGGCTCAATTGGTTGGAATGTCATCCGTGTGCACTGAAGGGTTGAGGGTTCAATTCCCACTCAGGGCACATACCCAGGCTGTGGTTTTGATCCCTGGTTGGGGTGGATATGTGAGGCAACCGATTGGTATTTCTCTCTCACATCTATGTTTCTCTCTCTCTCTCTTTCCCCCTTTTCCTTCCTCTCTCTCTAAAATAAAGGAAAAATAAAATAAATGTATGATTGCCTGTTACCAAAGCAATACTATTGATTAATTTGGACTGTTGATTAATTCAAGACTGGTTTGGCATGAACAGCACAGACTGTGTAGATGGTAATCAGTTCATGGGACCCTGTGTGTCAAAAGAATCACTGATAGAATCACTCAGTATAAAATGTGAAATCTGAACTATGAGTTGGAATAAACCCCTCTGATTTTATATTAACTGGTTTTGCAAAAGGATTCTGCCCTTTAGCACAGGGAAAGGTCAGTGAGACTGTTGACACTTGCTTTCACCTTTACACCTTTCAGTTCTGGGCAAAGTTCCACTGTTCACTTGGGCCTGATGATTCAGCAGAATGAGGAGAGTACTTACCTGCAGGAGTAGCAGGCACTGGGAGCAACTCCTTTCAATCCTCTCTAATAAAATGGTAACATGCAAATTAACCATCACTCCGCTACATAAGCCACGCCCACCAGCCAAGCCACACCCACCAGCCAATCAGGGCGAGTATGCAAATTAACCCCAATCCAAGATGGCTACAGCCACAGAGAGCAAGGTTTCCCAGGTAACAGAGCAAGCCAAGCTTTCCATAGCCGTTTCAGGCCTAAGCCTCCACTCAAGCTACAAAGTTTCAATTATAGAAGGTAAACAAATTCAAACAAATGGCGGCAGAATGGAGCTTGAGAGAGCAGGCCAGGGTTGCCGGCGGCAACAGGGGAAGCAAAGCTTTCCGCACACCCTGGCCGGGCTCACCCGCTTAAGGCTACAAAGTTTCAATTGTAGAAGGTGAATTAACTGCCACAGAAATGGCTGCTGCCCCAGGCTACAAAGTTTCAATTGTAGAAGGAAAATAAATTCCAGATACCAGGGCCTCCCCTTGGGTTGCCAGGGGGCGTGGCCGGCCTGCAAACCACCATAGGCCCCTTGCTCAGGCCGCCCCACACCCCAAGGGAACCCCCACCCTTATCTGTGACACCCTTCAGGGCAAACCAGCTGGCCCCCACCCGTGCACCAGGCCTCTAGCCTATCTAATAAAAGAGTAATATACAGATTGATCATCACTGCAACACAATATAGCTGCCCTCATGTGGTCAAAGATCCTGCCCCCATGTGGACACAAGATGGCCACCACAAGATGGCCAGCAGGAGAGGGCAGTTGGGAGGCACCCGGCCTGCAAGGGAGGGCAGTTGTGAGGGACCAGGCCTGCAAGGGAGGGCAGTTGAGAGGGACCAGGCTTGCAAGGGAGGGCAGTTGGAGGTGATCAACCCTGCAGGAGAGGGCAGTTAGGGGTGACCAGGCTGGCAGAGGAGGGAAGTTGGGGGCAAACAGGCTGGCAGGGGAGCAGTTAAGCATCAACCAGGCTGGCAGCGGAGTGGTTAGGAGGTGATCAGGCTGGCAGGCAGAAGCGGTTAGGGGCAATAAGGAAGGCAGGCAGGCAAGCAGTTGGGAGCCAGCAGTCCTGGATTGTGAGGATCGGGCCTAAACGGGCAGTCGGACATCCCTCCAGGAGTCCCAGATTGGAGAGGGTACAGGCTAGGCTGAGGGACAACCCCCCGCCGTGCACGAATTTCGTGCACCGGGCTTCTAGTCTGATTATGATGACATTTCAGAATTCTTTTGTAATTTGTCCAAGGCCATTTGTGCAGACTTTGTAAGGATTAACCACATTCTTTATTACTTTCACAGATAATTTTCTTTTGTTGGGTATTTTATTGAGCTTTTATTTGTTTTTTTTTTGTTTTTTTTTGTTTTATGTTACTTGTGTCCCTTTATTTTTATTTTTATTTTTTTCAATTTTTTATTAAGGTATTATATGTGTACATATCTTACCATTGCCCTCCCCACACCTCCCTCCCATATATGCCCCCACCCCCCAGAGTTTTGCATCCATTGGTTATGCTTATATGCATGCATACAAGTCCTTTGATTGATCTCTTATCTCCCCCACCTCTCCCTAACCTTCCCCTTGTAATTTGACAGTCTGTTTGATGCTTTACTGTCTCTGTATCTATCTTTTTGTTCAAGATTATAATGTTCTTTATTATCCATAAATGAGTGAGATCATGTGGTATTTTTCTTTCATTGACTGACTTATTTCACTTAACATAATGTTCTCCAATTCCTCCCAGGTTGCTGCAAATGATGAGAATTCCTTCTTTTTTATGGCAGCATAGTATTCCATTGTGTAGATGTACCACAGTTTTCTGATCCAGTCATCTGCTGACGGGCACCTAGGCTGTTTCCAAATCTTAGCTATGGTGAATTGTGCTGCTATGAACATAGGGGTGCATATATCCTTTCTAATTGGTGTTTCTAGTTTCTTCGGATATATTCCCAGGAGTGGGATTACTGGGTCAAATGGGAGTTCCATTTTCAGTTTTTTGAGGAAACTCCATACTGTTCTCCACAGTGGCTGCACCAGTCTGCAATCCCACCAGCAGTGCACGAGGGTTCCTTTTTCTCCGCATCCTCGCCAACACTTGTCGTTTGTTGATTTGTTGATGATAGCCATTCTGACAGGTGTGAGATGGTACCGCATTGTTGTTTTGATTTGCATCTCTCGGATAATTAGTGACGTTGAGCATGTTTTCATGTGTCTCTTGGCCTTCCTTCTGTCTTCTTTTGAAAAGATTCTATTTAGGTCTGTTGCCCATTTTTTTATTGGATCATTTATCTTCCTTTTATTAAGTTGTATAAGCTGCCTGTAGATGTTGGAGATTAAACCTTTATCAGTGATGCCATTTGCAAATATGTTCTCCCATGCAGTGGGCCTTCTTGTTGTTTTGTTGATGGTTTCTTTTGCTGTGAAAAAGCTTTTTATTTTGATGTAGTCCCATTTGTTAATTTTCTCTTTAGCTTCCATTGCCCTAGGGGCAGTGTCAATGAAGAATTTCTTTTGGCATATGTCTGACATTTTGCTGCCTGTGGATTGCTCTAGTATTTTTATGGTTTCCCGTCTTATGTTTAAGTCCTGTATCCATTTTGAGTTTATTTTTGTGTATGGCGTAAGTTGGTGATCAAGCTTCATTTTTTTGCATGTATCTGTCCAATTTTCCCAACACCATTTATTGAAGAGACTGTCTTTATTCCATTGTATGTTCATGCCTCCTTTGTCAAATATTAATTGAGCATAGTGGTTTGGGTCAATATCTGGATTCTCTATTCTGTTCCATTGATCTATATGTCTGTTCTTGTGCCAGTACCAGGCTGTTTTGAGAACAGTGGCTTTGTAATACAGCTTGAAATCTGGTATTGAGATCCCTCCTACTTTATTCTTCTTTCTCAGGATTGCTGTGGCTATTCGGGGTCTTTTTTTATTCCAGATGAATTTTTGGAGAGTTCTTTCAAGGTCTGTGAAATATGCCATTGGTATTTTAATGGGGAGTGCATTGAATCTATAGATTGCTTTGGGTAGTATGGACATTTTAATGATGTTGATTCTACCAATCCATGAACATGGTATGTTCTTCCATCTGTTTACGTCTTCCTCTATCTCTTTTTTCAGTGTCCTGTAGTTTTCCGTGTATAGGTCTTTTACCTCCTTAGTTAAGTTTATTCCTAGGTATCTTAATTTTTTTGGTGCGATGGTAAATGGGATTGCCTTTTTAGTCTCTCTGTCTGTAAGTTCACTATTGGTGTATAGAAAGGCCATAGATTTCTTGGCGTTAATTTTGTATCCTGCTACATTGCCGAATTCATTTATTAAGTCTATTAGTTTTTTGATGGAGTCTTTTGGATTTTTTATGTACAATATCATGTCGTCTGCAAATAAAGACAGCTTTACTTGTTCTTTTCCAATTTGGATGCCTTTTATTTCTTCTTCTTGTCTAATTGCAATGGCTAATACTTCCAGTACTATGTCAAACAGGAGTGGTGAGAGTGGGCATCCCTGTCTTGTTCCTGTTCTTAGGGGAAATGTTTTTAGTTTTTGTCCATTGAGTATGATGTTTGCTGTGGGTTTATCATATATAGCTTTTATTATGTTGAGGTATGAGCCATCTATTCCCACCTTGTTGAGAGTTTTTATCAAGAAAGGGTGTTGGATTTTGTCAAATGCTTTTTCTGCATCAATTGATATGACTATGTGATTTTTATCTTTCAATTTGTTTATGTGATGTATCACGTTTATTGATTTGCGGATATTGTACCATCCTTGCATTCCTGGGATAAATCCTACTTGGTCATGGTGTATGATCTTTCTGATGTACTGCTGGAGCCGATTTGCTAGAATTTTGTTGAGGATTTTGGCATCTATGTTCATGAGGGATATTGGTCTGTAATTCTCTTTCATTGTGTTGTCTTTATCTGGTTTTGGTATTAGGGTGATGCTGGCTTCATAGAAGGAGCTTGGAAGTGTTCCTTCCACTTGAATTTTTTGGAATAGTCTGAGGAGGATAGGTTTTAGTTCTTCCTTGAATGTTTGGTAAAACTCTCCTGTGAAGCCATCAGGCCCCGGGCTTTTGTTTGCCGGAAGCTTTTTGATGACTGCTTCAATTTCGTCCATAGTTATTGGCCTATTGAGCTGTTTAGATTCTTCTTGATTGATTTTTGGAAGGTTATATTTTTCTAGGAATATGTCCATTTCCTCCAGGTTGTCCAGTTTGTTGGAATAGAGTTGTTCGTAGTATTTTGTAACAATCCTTTGTATCTCAGCGGGGTCTGTTGTTATTTCACCTCTTTCATTTCTGATTTTGTTTATTTGGGTCCTCTCTCTTTGCTTCTTGGTGAGCCTGGCTAGAGTTCCATCAATCTTGTTTATCCTTTCAAAGAACCAGCTCTTGGTTTTGTTGATCTTATGTATTGTTTCTTTGGTCTCTATGTCATTTATCTCTGCTCTGATCTTTGTTATTTCCTTCCTTCTGGTTACACTGGGCTTTTCTTGCTGCTCATTTTCTAGCTCTTTGAGTTGTAGGGTTAAGTAATTTATTACCATTGTTTCTTGTTTTTTGCAATAGGCCTGTAGAGCTATGAACTTCCCTCTCAAGACTGCTTTCGCTGTGTCCCATAGATTTTGGATTGTTGTGTTTTCATTGTCATTTGTTGCCATGATGTTTTTTATTTCTTCCTTGATGTCTTTGGTAACCCAGTCCTTGTTTAATAGCATGCTGTTTAGTCTCCATGTGTTTGATTTCTTTGGATTGTATTTATTGTAGTTGATTTCCAGTTTTATGCCACTGTGATCTGAGAAGATGCTTGATATAATTTCTATCTTCTTGAATTTGAAGAGACTTTGCCTGTGACCCAGCATATGGTCTATCTTTGAAAATGACCCATGTGCACTTGAGAAGAATGTATATTCTGTGGCTTTGGGGTGAAATGTTCTGAAGATGTCAATTAATTCCATCTGGTCTAGTGAGTCATTTAGGATTGCTGTTTCTTTGCTGATTTTTTGTTTAGAGGATTTGTCCAGTGGTGATAGTGGGGTATTAAAGTCTCCTACTATGATTGTGTTGCTATTAATCTCTCCCTTGATATCCTCCAGGAGTTTTTTTATGTATTTGGGTGCTCCTATATTGGGAGCGTATATGTTTACCAGAATTATTTCTTCTTGTTGGATTTCTCCCTTTAGTATTATGAAGTGGCCTTCCTTATCTCTTGTTATGGCATTTACTTTGAGGTCTATTTTGTCAGATATAAGTATTGCTACCCCAGCTTTTTTTTCATTTCCATTTGCCTGAAAGATATTTTTCCATCCCTTCACTTTCAATCTGTGTGAGTCTCTTGTTCTGAGGTGGGTCTCTTGTAGACAACATATATATGGGTCGTGTTTTTTTATCCATTCAGCTACTCGATGTCTTTTGATTGGAGCATTTAGTCCGTTTACATTTAAAGTTATTACTGAAAGGTATTTGTTTGCAGTCATATCTATTTTTGTGTCTGTATTCCTTCTTACCTGTTTATTTCTTCTTTTTACAGTATTCCCTTTAGCAATTCTTGCATTGCTGGTTTGGTGGTGATAAACTCCCTGAGGCTTTTTTTGTCTGCAAAGCTCCTGATTTCCCCTTCAATTTTGATTGATAGTCTTGCTGGATATAGTATTCTTGGATTCAGTCCTTTGCTTTGCAACACTTTGTATACCTCCTTCCATTCACTTCTAGCTTGTTGTGTTTCTGATGAGTAATCATTTGACAATCTGATGGGTGTTCCTTTGTATGTAACTCTCTGTCTCTCTCTTGCCGCCTTTAGGATTCTCTCTTTATCATTTATATTTGCCATTGAAATTATGACATGTCTTGGTGTGGGTCTTTTGGGGTTGATCCTGCTTGGGACTCTCTTTACTTGCGTAACTTTTATCTTTCCCATATCCGGGAAGTTTTCTGTCATTATTTCTTCAAATAGATTTTCTAATCCCTGCTGCTCTTCTTGTCCTTCTGGCAGCCCTATTATATGCATGTTACTTCGTTTCATGTTGTCCCGAAGCTCCCTTAGGCTTTCCTCCTGCTTTTTAATTTTTTTCTCCAATTGCTGTTCAGCTTGAGCTTGTTTCTGTACCTGATCTTCTAACTCACTAATTCGGTCCTCTGCTTCTTGTAGTCTACTGTTGAAACTTTCCATGGTGTTTTTGATTGTAGCTATATCACTTTTCATTTCTTCCTGATTCTTGCATAAGTTGTTGATTTTCTCATCCATCCGATGTATAAATTCCATGACCATTACTCTGAACTCCTTTTCGGTCATGTTGCAAGCTTCATTTTCACTAATTTCCTTTCTTGGCGACTCCACATTTTCTTTCCTCTGTGAGTTATTTCGTTTCCCCATTCTGGCTATTACCAGAAAGCTCAAGCTTCTGTTTGCGTGGACCTGGGCCGTGTGCTGTGGGGACTTCGCTCCACCCTAGTTTCACTGAAGTGCTCTGACACTAGGACGTGTGGCTGTCTTTGGTTGGTGGGAACCAGACTTGCCCAGGATCAGTGTCCCCAGTGTTCTGTGTGGTCTCGTGTGCACATTTAGAATCAGGGGCCCTGTCTGCACCACACTGTTGGTATGTGCTGAGAATGAGATCCTTAGCATGTGCCAGGAGTCAGAGTTTCCCTGTGTCTGCACCAAGACTCGAGTGTCAAAGTCTCTGTTGCCTTGTGCGGTTTCTCGTTGAGAATCAGGGTCCCTGTGTGTACACGCACCAACAATTGGGGTCGCTGGCTCTTAGTGTGAATGCGCTGTGAGTCAGGGATCCCAGGCAGCTGTGTCCGGCGTGCCAAATTCCCTGAAGTGGAGCTGCGTCCTGTGTGTGCTCTCTCTACTGAGCCAAACCGGCTAGAGCGCACATTCTTAAAAACCTGAAGGTGAGCCGGCTCAGTGCACTCTCCTAAAGACCCAGAAGGGGGGCGGAGTCCGTCCTGCGCGCCAAATTCCCCAAAGGGGAGCCCCTCTGTGCACGCTCTTAAGAATCTCCGGAGGGGGAGCTGTGACCCGCGAGCCAAATTCCCCCAAATTCCCCGAAGGGGAGCCCTCTGTGCGCACTGACAGATTTCCCCGACCGGGAGCTGCTTCTGTCCTGTGCGTGAGCGCGCGCCAAGTTCCCTAAGAGGGAGCGCGTCCCTGCGCAAAGCTCGGCAGCTTGGGCCAGGGGCGGGTCTATCAGTTACTATGGCGCTGTCTGTGCACGCGCCTGTGAGCAGCTTGGGCAAAGGGCGCGTCTATCAGTTACTATGGCGCTTTCCGAGCGCCTGTGGGCGCTCAGCAGCTTGGGGGAGGGGCAGGTCTATCAGTTACTATGGCGCTATCAGCGTGCCTGCGAGGAGGGGGATAGGCTCTTTGACTCACGGAAATCTGCCGGGAAGTCTGGATTCTTGTTGTCCGTTGGTCTGAAGCTGTGATAGCAGTTCTCTGTCCCCAGTGGCTGCAGGGTCCTGGTTTGTGTCAGAAGCCAGGATCCGAGTCTCAGGCAGCTCTGTTTCTCAAGATGGCGTGGTCTCTGCGTCCGCACCAGCCGCCGAGAAGTGTCCGCTTTGTGCGCGGGGCTCCGCCGTCTAGGGCTGCCCTGTTCGGGAGCCCCTTGGAAGACCTGCAGAATCTAACTGACCCTATCTCATACACACACACACACCACACACATCTACACTCTCCTCTATGGGTTCCTCACTCACACTCTCTCTCTCCCTACCTTCCTGCCGGTCGCCATCTTTCTTGTGTCCCTTTATATTTTTGTTTTGTTTTGTTTATTAATTTGTTTATTGATGGGAAAAGGTCAAAAGAGAAATAGGTTTAAAAATTTTTTTTTAAAGGTTAACATGCCAACACGCTCTCCAAAGAGCAGAGCCAGTCATCAGAATTTTCATATCGATTATTCTATTTGTGGGTTTTGGAACTGAGGTTATGAAAGAGTTATTTGGCAATTTTCTCCCATCTGGGTGAAAGAATATCCAAGCAACCAGGCAATTTCGTAAGAATGGAAAATATCGTGCCTGTGTTAATGGCAGAGTTAGGCCTCTATCCTTGAGTTCAGCTAAGAAAGCATTCAGAGCCAAGAACTTGAATGCAAGTTTATTTAGAAAGTCACAGAGGTAGAAGAAGTGAACCAGTTGGGCTGCATGGACTCAGGAAACAAGTTGTAGAGGCAAAAGAAGGGCCTTTGGAGCTTGGTAAAAAGAAAGCAAAGGTACACGCCTGAGGGAAGAAAGGGGCGAAAGTGGAGAGCTTGAGAGAGAGAGAGAGAGAGAGAGAGAGAGAGAGAGAGAAAAGAGTGCACACTCAGTCCCTTGCCTTGAGGGTTTTTATCTGTTTTCTAAAGGCAGGAATTTCAGGGGAGGTCTCAGGGGATGATCTCAATAAAATATTCATCAGTTTTCCAGGCGTGTCCTTTCAGGGTCATGGTCTCTGATTGGTCAGTACCAAGGCAGGTCATTCGTCATCACAGCTGGTCCTGATATCAGCCATGGCATCACCCTACCTGGCCTTGCAGCTTTTCTGGGCCTGGAGCTGAAATACAACTGAGGCCCAGTTGTTATCTCTAGTTTGATCAAAACTCTGTCTCTGTGGTCAACAGACCGGAAGCTTTATTCCTAAGGTTATTTGATGCTGACCAGAACCTCGTTGTCCTGAGGACTTAATGCTTAAGGGAGTGGTAGTGCACGGGCTTATATGGAAGTCTGTAAGACTATTCTCCAGCTATTTGTTCTTTCTCTAAGGGTGTCTAAATCACATGACTAGCAACATTCTAGGGGAGGAAAAGTCACTCTGGGGGTAAGGTACTAGACTATAACACTTATTTTCCCAATTTTGCCCATTGCTAGGCTCCCAGGACTTTTGGCTTTGGTGACATTCCATACCTGGCCTGTCGTTCCTGCTCTGCTCATGCCTATCTTACTGCCTACTCTATCACCTGGAGAAAATATATTCTCTAAAGATTTAAAACAAGGAGCTCTACAGGTGGTAACTCCTCAGGACCCCATATTATGATGGTATGTCTTATTTTCAGTAAATGAAGGACACTAAAAGTCCTCGTGATTATTTGAAAGCATAACACTAGCTAAACCTGTGAAAAGTAGTCTCACAAACATTTTATTAAATGTGATATCTTTGGCCCAGCCAGCGTGGCTAAGTGGTTGAGCATTGACCTCTGAACTAGGAGGTCATGGTTAGATTCCCAGTCAGGGCATATGCCCGGGTTTTGGGTTCGATCCCCAAAAGGGGGCGTGCAAGAGGCAGCTGATCAGTGATTCTCTCTCATCATTGATGTTTCTCTCTCTCTCTTCCTTATTCTCCAAAATAAAGAAAAACTTTTTTTTTAAGTTATGGTACATTTACACAATGGAATACTATGCATTGTAAAAAATGTGAAGTGTTTGGCTATCAAATGAAGAAATGGATTAGAGGTTTTGTGATACATTATAGAATGGCTGAAATAGAAGAGAAAACTGAAATGAAATATCTTAAATACAAACAAAAAGGAGGAAAAAATAAGAAAACAAAATTTATGTAGAACACTATTTTTATTTTTTAAAATAAATATATATATTTTTTATTGATTTCAGAGAGGAAGGGAGGAGAGAGAGAGAGAGAAACATCAATGATGACAGATAATCATTGATTGGCTTCCTCCTGCATGTCCCCTACTGGGGATCAAGCCCACAACCCAGGCATGCGCCCTTGACTGGAATCGAACCCGGGACCCTCCAGTCCTCCGGCCAATGCTCTATCCACTGAGCCAAACCAGCCAGTGCAGAACACTATTTTTAAAACCAACATCGAAAATGGCACATTAGGAAATATGCTGTATGAAATATATCAACATAAATATAATGTAATATGTAATATAATAAAAATCTATAATAATAAAAGTGTAATATGCTAATTAGACCAGATGACCTTCCGGACAAAGCTGGGGCTGGGAGGAAAGCCCGGGTCCCGGGTGCCTGCTGGCAGCCGGAGGGAAGCCCAAGTCCTGGGTGCAGAGGGAAGCCAGTGCTGGCATCCAGGGGGAGGAAGGCCTACTCTCGCACGAATTTCGTGCATTGGGCCTCTAGTAATATAATAAAATGGCTTTTTGAATAAAACAGGTTAAATTGATTTTGTTTGCTTCTCATTAAATTTATGAACGTCAAAGTACTAAAGCTGAGAGAGAGGCTTGAAGCAAAACCTTAAAAAGCAACTATCAGCCCTAGCTAGTTTGGCTTAGTGGATAGAGCATTGGCCTGTGGACTAAAGGGTCCCCAGTTCGATTCCAGCCAAGGGCACATGCCTGGGTTTCGAGCTCGATCCCCAGTAGGGGGCATGCAGGAGGCAGCTGATCAATGATTCTCTGTCATCATTGATGTTTCTATCTCTCTCTCCCTCTTCCTTCCTCTCTGAAATCAATAAAGAAATATATATATTTTTAAAAAGCAACCATCATAAACAGATTTAATTCTCATTACCAGTGGACAGGCTGTGGGAGTTTTTCCCAGTTACTGTCTAACCCAAGCATGTCAAACTCGCGGCCCGGGGCTGCATGCAGCCCACAACGAATATTTTTGCAGCCCAGCCATTATAACGGTATGTAAAAAACATTTTAATAAAAAGGTCATAACTTAATTTTTACAATATCCTGTTATACATAATTATTAGTAACAAACTACAATGTTCACTAATGACTGATTACTATAATCGTGTTGCATTCATTTCCCTTATGTGCCTTATGCGCAAGCACACCATTTCTCTCCACTAATACTAGCAGCGAATATTTTAGCAGCCGATTGCCTTGTCATTAGTCTTGCACTGACTTGTTTGGTTTGCGCAACAGGAGATATTTCGCTTTGGGAGAACAAGAAAAATAGGTTTATTTGAGTTACGCTTATTAATTTGTGCAGTTATTCAGTGTCTGGTAAGTTAATGTTCAAGAAAAATATTAATTTTTATAAAAATGATTACTCATTCATTTCAGCCCTTTGTGTTCAGCATGCCTCTATTGAAATAAACCTACGTGTCTATGAAAATTGAAGCTTTTGTTTTTTTGCAGCCCACATAAACTTAAACCTTGTTTATTTGGCCCATGTTAGCCTTTGAGTTTGACATGCTTGGTCTAACCTAAAGAAAAGCTGGATTTCTGCCCTTGCCTTGGGCCATTAAGCCCAAGAGATAGAAACATCAATGATGAGAGAGAATCATTGATCGGCTGCCTCCTGTGCATTCCCTACTGGGGATCGAGCCTGCAACCCAGGCATGTGCCCTTGACCGGAATCGAACCTAAGACCCTTCAGTCCATAGGCTGACACTCTATCCACTGAGCCAAACCAGCCCAGGCATAAGTTTCTTACTTTTTAATTTATTTCCATTTTCTAGTTTGGAAGAAGCAATATATTAGAATGCAATTAATTTTCATATGTTGGTCTTAAGTCTAACTACTTCACTACATATTATTAATGATCATTGCTTATAGACTCTCTTGGGTTTCTTTGTAGATAATCATATCAAAAGTTAAAGTTTTGTTTCTTCTTTTACTGTTCTTGTATCTTTTATATTTCTTTTTCTTGTCTTATTGCACTATGTCCTCCAGTACAATATCGTTAAGAGTACTAATAAGTAGCATTATTGTTTCATTTAATCAGTTAATGTGGTGAATTAAGTTGATATATTTTCTCATTAAATGACTCATTTCTTGTGATATATCGAACTTGGTCATGATGATTTTTTTCTCATACATTACTCATTCATTATTATTTAGGCTTTCTGCATTTGTGTTTAAGAGTGAGAGTCAACCATTATTTTCCTTTCTTGGATTATCCTTGTCTATCAAGGTTATACTGTCTTTAAAATATTTTTGGAACAGCTTGTATAAAATATGTATGTATAAATATGTCTGTATAAAAAAAGACACACACACACACACAAAAAAAAGACACACAATGTATCTTTTCCTTGAATGTTGAGGAGAATTTCCCTGAAAAGTAGATAAGGCCTGGCTAGTATAGCTCAGTTATTGAGCATCGTCCCATGCACCAAGAGGTTGCCTGTTGATTCTTGGTCAGGGTACATGCCTGTTTTGGGGGCTTGATCACCAGTAGGGGGTGTGCAGAAAGCAGCCAATCAATGATTCTCTCTCATCAATGTTTCTATCTCTCTCTCCCTCTCCCTTCCTCGCTCTATAAAACCTATAAAGAGAGTGAAGTCCGAGGAATGGCAATGTAAGGGAGCATCTTTTCCTCTCCCCCTGAGATTTTAACAAGTTAACCAATTATAAATCAACAAAGAAATCCCTGTTCAACACAGACACACACCTGAGAGACCCGTGCACTGAAACAAATAAAGGAGGACAACCGGGAATAATCTGGGAGACAAGAAGGCAGGAAAGTGCTGACGGCCCACAGATGCAGCCCTGCAGCTGGGAACTCACTGCTCCCTGGGAAAGGGGAAAAGGCCAGAGGTAGCAGGCACTTTCCTCGTCCAGGTGGGGGGAACAGAGAGCTGCGGTGGGTGGGGCAGCCCAGCAGGGTGAGCAGTAGTGAATGAGTGAACAGTGTCTAAGTCAGCAGACACCTGACAGAGCACAGGGTTCTGCTGTGCAACTTCCCACTGTTGGGCCGAGCGGTGGTGTGTCAGACAAAGAAACAGAATCACTGAGCCCTGCCACCACTTGGGCTCCCAAAACTCACTTCCCATTGTCCTTGGAGTCGGGTCCAGGAGCATATTATCCATAAACCAAGAGCTGTTGCAGTAGAATTGCTATTTCCCTCTGTGACTGATTCCCAGAAAGGGTGCTTGAGGTGGGACCCCATGGAAGTCAGGGGTCACCATTATGGTGAAAGCAAAACAGACCTCACTCCCAAGCTGCCCAGTTTAACTGTTTTTAAGACTGGGAGACCATAGAGGTAAAAATCGTACAATTCAATGCCATCTACTGGAAAACAGTAGAAATACATCTTCAGAGATAAATGCGAAATTAAAGGACAGCAAATACCATAAGGAACCACAGTAATATGATGACCAGAAAGAAAATGAAAACTAAATGGGATTACATCAAAATAAAAAGCTTTTTCACAGCAAAAGAAACCATCAACAAAACAAGAAAGCCCACTGCATGGGAGAACATATTTTCCAATGTTATCACCGATAAGGGCTTAATCTCCAACATTTACAAGGAACTCATACAACTTAACAAAAGGAAGATAAACTACCCAATCAGAAAATGGGCAATGGACCTAAATAGATACTTTTGGAAAGAAGACAGAAGGAAGGCCAAGAGGCATATGAAGACATACTCAAAGTCACTAATCATCCGAGAGATACAAATCAAAACGACAATGAGGTACCATCTCACACCTGTCAGAATGGCTATCATCCACAAACCAACAAACGACAAGTGCTGGCGAGGATGCAGAGAAAAAGGAACCCTCGTGCACTGCTGGTGGGAATGCAGATTGGTGCAGCCACTGTGGAGAACAGTATGGAGTTTCCTCAAAAAACTAAAAATGGAACTCCCATTTGACCTAGTGATCCCACTTCTAGGAATATATCCCAAGAAACTAGAAACACCAATTAGACAGGATATATGCACCCCTACGTTCATAGCAGCACAATTCACCATAGCTAAGGTTTGGAAACAGCCTAAGTGCCCATCAGCAGATGAGTGGATTAAAAAACCGTGGTACATCTACACAATGGAATACTACGCTGCAGTAAAAAAGAAGGAGTTCTTACCATTTGCAACAGCATGAATGGACCTGGAGAGCATTATGCTAAGTGAAATAAGCCCGTCAGAGAAAGATAAATATCACATGATCTCACTCATTTATGGAATATAATGAACAACATAAACTGATGAACAAAAACAGATCCAGAGACAGAGAAACTTCGATCAGACCATCAAACCTCAGAGGGAAGGTAGGGGAGGGTGAGAGTAAAGGGGAGAGATCAACCAAAGGACTTGTATGCATGCATATAAGCCTAACCAATGGACACAGACAACAGGCAGTGAGGGCATGAGTGGGGAGTATGGGGGGGGGGGTGTTAATGGGGGAATAAGGACACATATGTAATACCTTAATCAATGAAGAAATTAAAAAAAAAAAGAAAATGAAAAATCCCCAAAATTGCAGTTCTGAAAATAACCAACAAAATGAGAGAAAATACTGACACACAATTCAGTGCACTCAGAAAACGAATGAATAAAACAAGTATTTTACCAAGGAAATTGAAACTTTAAAAAAGAACCAATCAGAAACCCTGGAAATGAAGCATGCAATTGAGATTAAGAGTGAACCATTGAGCATAGAAAACGGAACCAACCAGAAAGAGGAAAAAACTGGTGATATTGAAGATAGGAATAAAGAAATGATGCAGAGGGAAGAAGAGAGAGACCTGAGAATAAAGAAAATGGAAAGAACTCTCCGAGATCTAAATGACTCCATCAGAAAAAGCAATATTAGAATTATAGGCATTGAGGAGGAGGAAGAGAGGAAGCATGGAATGGAGAGTCTATTAAAACAAATAGTGGATGAGAACTTCCCAAATCTATGGAAAGAACTAGATCCTTAAATCCAAGAAGCAAACAGAACATCTAGTTACCTCAATCCAAAGAGGCACTCTCCAAGGCACTTGGTATTAAAGCTGTCAAAAATTAATGACAAAGAAAAAAATCCTCAAAGCAGCCAGGCAGGGAAAAGAAGGAAGTGACCTACAAAGGAAGTCCCATTGTTGTATCGTAAATTAGCAAATGAGATACAAGACACCTTAATGAGCCAATTAATTAGGAGTTGTTTATTGTGCTCGGCCCAGAGGGAAGTGTCTTTTTCCAAATCTCTGAGCAACTCATACAGGAAGTTTTTCTGTATTTATACTTTCCAAGCCTCTTTGTTTGCAGAAATTACAAAGGGCTCTCTCTGTGTGAGTTATGGTTACAGACAATTGTAACCTTGAATACATAATGAGTTTTTACTTGGCATAATTATTATCAGTATTAGTTTATTACATTGGATGGCTAGCTTGCAATGTCAGACAGTTAAGTTTATCTTTTTCTATTATTTGAACTAAAAACAAAGTCATTTTTATAGAATAAGAGACTGTCTTAAAGTGACAGAGTTTACAATGACAAGAGTTTACAGGACTAGGGACTATCTAACAATAGCAGAGAATTCAAATAGCAGTTTTATACAAGATGGAGGTTACTATGCTTCACCATCAGAATTTAATCTGACTTCTCAACAGAAACTCTACAAGCCAGGAGAGCGTGGAACCAAACATTCAAACGTCTAAAAGAGAGAAATTACAGCCACGAATAATATATCCAGCAAAATTATCCTTTAAATGTGAAGGAGTAATAAAGATGTTCCCAGGCATACAGAAGCTGAGGGATGTTATCACCAGAAAACCTCCATTGCAGGAACTACTCAAGGAAGTTATTCTACCTGAAAAAAAGAACATAAGGTCACAACACTATGAGTAAGATCACCAAAAAACTTACAGCATAAACAGGGATAATTTGTGAGCACAGAAACATAAAAGGGGAGGAGGGAAAGGTTTGAACTGACAAAGGAAGATGAAGATTAGATGCACTCAAAAGATTAAAAAAAACTACAGTATATATATATGCAACTTCATTTTTTATAAACCTAATGGTAACCACACATAAAAAAATCCCCAAACTAGGACATATAGCTTTAAAAAAGAGGAAAGATGTATGGAATACCACCAAACAAAACAGACAGAAGCATAAAGGAAAAGAACCAATGGAGGAACAGAGCTTCCAGAACACAAAAGATAAAATGACTATAGGAAATCCTCATACATCAATGATTCCCTAAATGTAAATGGTCTGAATTCACCAAAAAAGAGGCACAGAGTAGCAGAGTGGATCAAAAAACAAAACCCAACATTATGTTGCCTAGAAGAGACACACTTAAGCTGCGAAGACAAAGATAGTTTCAAAATAAAAGGGCGGAAAATGATTCTCCAAGCAAATAACATCCACAAAAAAGCACATGAAGTCATACTTACATCTGACAAGGATTTCAAGATAACAAGAGACAAAGATGGACATTTTATAATGATAAAGGGAACACTACATCAAGAAAACATAATGCTTTTTAATATATATGCACCCAATGAGGGAGCACTGAAATTTATAAAACAACTACTCACAGAACTAAAGGGAGAAATAGATCAAAACACAATCATAGTTGGAGACCTGAATACTCCATTGATACCTTTGGACATACCAACAAAACAAAATCAAAAAAGAACTATCAGCTTTAAATGAAACACTAGACCAAATGAACATAATTGACATTTACAGAACCTTTCATCCCAGAACATCAGATTATACAGTCTTCTCCAGTGCACATAGAACATTCTCAAGGATAGACATATGTTGGGTCACAAAACTAGCATCAACAAATTCAAGAAGATTGAAATTATACCAAGCATATTCTCTGTCCACAAAGCCTTGAAATTAGAAATCAACTGCAAAAAAGGAAGTAAAGAAACCCACAAATACGTGGAGATTAAACAACATACTACTAAAAATGACTGAGTCAAAGAAGAAATAAAAGATAAGGTCAAAAATAGATGGATACAGCCTCATCTGAGGCTGTCCTTTCCCAAGCTTGTTGGAAGAATAATTTTCTTGCAGCTGTAGAACTCCTTGTGGCTTGATTCTTTAAGGACAGCAGGAGGGAATGGTCTAATAAACTATCTACCAACTACTCCTGTTTTATATTTTTTTTAATCAGGAACTTTATTTAAACAGATGAAAACCAGTAACAAGCTGGTTTTACAGTGATATTCCTGTCAAGGCAGAGATAAGTTCTGAATTCTTTAACTGACTTGGATCATACTTGGGGAGTGAGGGGGGGGGCGGATTTCTCCTCCCTAGTTTAAATACCTTGCTGCTTATTTTCACTAGAGATGGTGGAAACACTGAAATCTGCCCACATTGTATCAGCCCTATTGGAGAGGCATGTGGGAAATAAAGGTGATGGTTTAGATGCAGGTTTTTCTTTGATGTGAGGGTGAACCGCATCCAGCATGGCCAGGGGTGAACCTGAGGAGGGGTGGTGAAGGATTAAAGAAGACAGACAAGAGAATACTGTTGGGGCCAGGTAGGTTCACTTGTGCCTGGATGAGGACCCAGTGAGATGGCCTGTAAGCCGAAGCTTTATTTTATGGTCAGAGCACACAAAGCAAAAGAAGGGAAGTGGTCAACATGTTTACAATGTTCTTGCGAGTTTCACCTTGTTTTGGCAGCACTTGCTGCACCTCCCACAGCCCATTAGCTACCTAGAAAGGAACAAGGGAGGGCTATAAGGTCAAGCTTAATTATGATAGGAGGGTTCTGCCCTCCAAGCTGGGACTTGTTTGTGGCCCTGCCACAGGTCAGTCCAAGGCTTGACCCTATAGCTGCTCCCTACATGAGGGAAAGATAGGAGTCAGAATGTAGGTTCTACATGCCTTTATCCTCCAGCCCAGTGGTCCTCCAAGTGTGACCCCAGGCCAGGAGAATCAGCATTAGCATCACCTGGGAATGTGTTAGAAAATGCATCTTCACCCTAACTGGTTTGGCTCAGTGGATAGAGCGTTGGCCTGCGGACTCAAGGGTCCCAGGTTCGATTCCGGTCAAGGGCATGTACCTTGGTTGCAGGCACATACCCAGTAGGGAGTGTGCAGGAGGTAGCTAGTTGATGTTTCTAACTCTATCCCTCTTCCTTCCTCTCTGTAAAAAGTCAATAAAATATATTTAAAAAAAAAAAAAGAAAATGCATCTTCTCAGGCTCTACCCCAGACTGCTGAATCAAAATGTCTGGGCATGAGGATCCAGGGACCTGATGTTCACGCCCTCCAGGGGACCCAATGTCAAGCCTACATTTGAGAACCCCTGCTCTGGTTTGACCACCTGGAATTTCCCTTAGGAGTGCCACTTTGAATTTCTGTTTAATTCTGCCAGCTGCATTGAAGACTCCATGGTGGTCTTTGAAGGTTTAACTGATAAATTACCCCAGTTCTTCAACATGTGCTAGGAGGGTTGCACCAGGAGCCTGTCTCCTCTGTTCTCACCACTAATCAGTCCTGGAGCGTTCTCTCACCACAAAGATAGAATTTTACCATCTGCTTTCACTGCTTTATGTGATAGGAAGATAAAATGAGATGTCAAGATGGCTTAAAAACAATAACATGTAACATACAAAATGCAATGTGGCATCAATATAGAATTTTGTCCTGATAGCTCCCTTTACTTAGCCAGGTTTCCCCATGCACGCGCTGTCTGTAACAGTATTGGGGGTTGCATCGCTTTGTACTCCAGCCACATCCTTGAAGTGCATGATTATAAGATAAGAAATCACAACAAATTTATAACTTGTGAATATACAAGGTGCAATTGGTCCTGGGAATGTGGCAAATAGAAAACAGCTTTTATAAGATGCAAATCTTGGAAAGTCAAATGTTTTCTGTTTTTTTTGTTTGTTTTGTTATGTTTTCACTGTAAAAGAGATAGCTGACATATTAGAAAGGAGGGGAAAAGCCATCCATTTATTGTTTAAGAATCTCTCTGCTATTGTGGTTCTTGGATGAATGACACTCAGTTTGTCCACGGGGTGGCAGTAGCAAACCTATAGAATCAGTCTCAGCTGGGGCTTTTTTTCTGTCTGCACAAAATGAAAAAGAGCCTTCTTACATTCAACATCTGGGCATTTCAGGGAAAGGTTTTATTTGACTTAAGTTATGAAGATAATTTCCCATTTGAGAAAAGAAAGATGACATGTTTAAGTTCAAGAGTCATGATCCCTAGATTGCGCATTTAGTGCTCTAAGATAAATTACTCTAGCCAACAGAGCAGAAAAAGGCTTGAAGACAAAGGCCTGGTCCAAAGTTACATTTCTGCATATCACTTTCTTTTTTCCAAGAAAAATAAATAGCTGGAATTTTTAAAAAGGTGAAATTACAAGTTACCAGTTTAACTCAGAGGCTTGGTAACTTGTTCACTGTTTCTTGTGAATTCAACCTTAGAACTTTGACCTCATCATCAGTTGCCACTCACAGTTGTCATATCCCACTAAGACATCAAGAGTCTTGGTGGTGGGTGGGTTTGCACAAAGCTCTTAAAGCAAGAACCATTGTGGGACTTCTTGTTCTAGAGGACAGTCATGGATGAGTTCATGTCTAACATTGCCAGCGGGCAGAAGAAGAAAACAAGAGGCTTTCTAGGAAATGAAAGATCTCTTTTGGGATTTCTTTCAATTCATTATGTAAATTCAATGGGGGTGGATATTATTTCTCCTCCTTATGTAAAAGGATTTGAACATGGAAATCACAAAATTCATGAGAATAGTTGTAAAACAGCCATAGCTGGTTTGGCTCAGTGGATAGATTGTCGGCCTGTGGACTGAAAGGTCCCAGGTTCGATTCCAGTCAAGGGCATGTACCTTAGTTGTGGGCACATCCCCAGTAGGAGGTGTGTAGGAGGCAGCTGATCGATGTTTCTCTCTCATCGATGTTTCTAACTCTCTATCCTTCTCCCTTCTTCTCTGTAAAAAATCAATAAAATAATTTTTAAAAAAAGAATAGGTGTAAAACAGTGTTTTTCTTGGCTTCCTGTCTGATATGCATGGAAACATACACCCAGCTGATTGCTAATGACTTACTCAGGCCTTGTCCCAGAGGATGTGACATTTCCTCTGCTGACTTTTCTTGCCTCCTTTCCCAAGGAGGGACCGTTACTCTCCCTGACAAGTAGAGTGACAAGTTCTTTTGTTAACAGGATCAGTAGGTCTATATATAATTTTTAAATATATATCCCTGCCTCTGAAATTATCTTATTAAGAATACCTTAATAATAATCCTCTCGTTTTATTGCAAAAGACACTATTGTACTAGAGTGGCTAGGAAGGAAACACAGCTAATTATCAGGATGAATCATTTAACAAGGTGGAAAGAAGCTCCTTTGGTGTAAAAATATCTGGTAATTGACATGTTACCAAATTTCCGAAAAATAGATTTCCATGTAATTTAGACTTTGATTTTTTTTTTTCCCTTCTAGATCACAAGAACCTTCCTGGATAGGATTAGTATTAGGGGAATACTTTCCATTCTGAAATGAGAAACAGAGGCGTCTCTCTAGGGCAGTTAAAAGATCAGGATGCTTGCTAAAGATGTCACTCCAGATCTCTTCTCACCCATCAGTGATGTTCTGTCCACCCACTCTTTCCTCTTGGCACCCTGGAAGGTCTCAGGTTTTTACTCTGCAGGCTGGGGGTGGGGGAGCTGCAAGATTCTGAGCAGAGGAGTGTCATGATTGACTCAGGCTTTAACTGGATGTCACCTGTCATTCTACTGAGATGAGAACAAAGAGGCCAGTGCCAGCTGCAGGGAGGTGTGTGGAGGCAAGGGAGGGGTCCCCTGTTTTATCTCCCTCTGACTTCATTTTCTGCTGCCTTCCCCTGGTCCCTGGGCTCCAGCCAACTGTTCTCCTTGCTGTTTCTTGAACCTACCCAGGAAGATTACACATGGGTTGATTGAGCCATTTCCTCCAAGTGGGACCCTCTTCCCTAGGCATCCAAATGGCCTCCTCTCTCACCTTCTTCAGACATCACCTTCTCATTGAGGCCTTCCCTCACCATACTGATGAAAACGGTTCCTCATTCAAGCCAGGTCCTTCCTCCCCCTTCACGGCCTCTATTTGTCTTCTGCATTGATCCTCTGGCACACTAGATACTTAGTTGATTGTGGTTGTCCATCTTTCCATACATCCAGAGTGGGCGCTCCACGCGGAAAGGCTGGCCTATTCACTGCTGTATCCCTGACACCTACATCTGCATCTGGCACACAGTCGGGTGCCCCAGGGATGTCGAGCATGAGCCCTCCTGGCGCTGCTGGTTCCTAGCAGCGGGATTCAGGGCATCTCACAGGCCGATGCTCCCATCCCAGAGCATGCCAAGCAGGGTGTGGAAGCACGTGTGACCTCAGTGGTGCATTCATGCTGGACCCTTCCTGAAGGTCAGCCTCACCTGTCAAGTGCCCTCCAATGCAAGGGGAGCATAGCTACCTGTATAGACAAGCACGTCCTTCTAGCGGCCATCTTGTTTATGGTCCAGGTCCTGGCCAGCTCTGAAGGTGGATCAGTTGCTGGATCTCCAAGGACCTCGTGACTTTCCAGAGCCCCCTTGTTTCCAGGAAGCCCCCACATCCCCAGCCCACTGTGCAGGCATCAGGAGCCAGCATCTGGCAACCACTGGAAACTGCCCATTCCGTTCCCACCTGCTGTGCCCTTCAGAGGAGTCCCTGCCTCGACCTTGTTTGGTTTTTCCGGAGACAGTCGTGTAGTGTCAGATAAAGAGGGAAAACCAGCATTTGCAAATTCGGTTAAAATGGCAGCTATTGGCTATTTCCCCCACTCTTCAGAAGAGCAAACCGTTGTTCCTATTTTTATTGTCATTACTCATTCTCCCCTACCTCATTAAGCTTGCTTCTTTCAAGCATGAATACCTGGTTGAATCTGCATAACCTCTTATTATCACCCACCTCTGTTCACGCACAAATAAGTGCCACTTACTGCTCTCCTACCTGGCTCCTTTTGCAAATAAGCTAAATTTTATTTTCTCAGGCTGGAGGGTAATGTGATATCTTGCTGTTTCCACAGTTTCCTTGTTTTGCTGGCTTGCAAGTCTGTGAGACTTCAACAAACGTTCTGTGTTCCCAGACCTGTGGTAACAGCTCTTCGTTGAGAAAGGGGGCTGTTGTGAGCGCCACTCTTGGCCCCAGGGACTCCTGACCCGCCTCCACCAGGCACTGGTTCGAATGCTTTCTCACACACACACACACCCCAGCCTCAGTTTCCCCACTTCTTGGTGAGGCCATAGCCTTATACTTTAGAAATATTGTGACTATGACTTTGAAAATGCAAGTTTCCCCCCAAAACCACTCCCCATTATCATCATTATGAAAGCAGAGATGGGATGGAAAATAGATTGTGAGACTTTAAAAATTATTCTTTGCTGGTCTTCAGAGGCAAAATTTAGATAAGAAAACTTATCAATTATACTTTTGTTTCTTCTCAAAATCTCGTGACTGCTCACTCAAAGGCCCCTTGTTCCAATCTTAAAACATTGTGGACAGTGTCCCAGAGGAATGGCAACAAGTCCTGGGGTTTGGTATTTGGATGGTACATTTATTCCCTGGGGGAAGAAGTCACAGTGTGAGAGGGGGCAGGCAGGGTTGGGGGGCAGAATGCCTTATTTGGAGAAGTATTTGATTTTCTGAGGATAATAACTGAGCATCCCTAGTCCTTGTTCTGTTGCTGAAAATAATTATGGTTACTTTTGGTTCTGGAACGTTTGAGAAGAAAAAAAAAGGAAAAGAAATTTGCAGCTGGAGAATTTGGTTTTGAAATGCAAACACAGGATGAGTCAAACTTGGGCAGGGCATCATTTTATTTTGAAAGAGCAGCAATATGATTCCTCGATTTGTCTTTGTTCTCTTGGTGTTTAATCCGGATTCCTGGGCAGTTGGTCAGCCCCAGCACATCTCCACAGAGCATGTGGCTGGGCCTTCGCACACCACTGGGTGAATCAAGCTGAGGCCAGGCTGATTTTCAAGGCAGAATTGGACTCTACACGCTAAAACACTTAGTACACATAATGGACAGTGTGGTGATTGGGGAGAGGGAGAGCGATTTGCGGGGAGGGAGGGAGGATAAATGGTGATGGACGGAGACCTGACTTAGGGTGGTGAACATACAATACAGTGTACAGATGATGTGTTGTAGAATTGTGCACCTGAAACTTGTATAATTTTGTTAACCAGTGTCACACGAATAAAATCAATATAAAGCAGGGGGGGGGGGAATTAAAAATTCCTATTTTGGGGGGAAAAAAGTACATAGAAGTGACATAATTCATAATTTACTTTTAATCTCTTATGGTAGGAAGTACAAAGCTGAGTTCACTTTCTAGAAATTTCTAGTTTATTTTCTAGAAAATGGCATTTTGTCACTGCAAAAAGATTTTCTTTCCAAATGAGTATACTTTCCAGTAAGAGTTTTGGAGTCACAGAGACGGAGGTTGAGAAGTGATGATGGGCAATGACAATTGTCAAGTTCAAGGAGGAAAAAGTCATGGTGTGGTTGGGAGACTACTTGTTATCTATATATATAAAAGCCTAAGCGAACGTTATGACAGAACAACCAGAACGACCACGCACTGACCACCAGGGGACAGAAGCTCAACATAGGAGCTGCCCCCTGGTGGTCAGTGCACTCCTACAGCCATCCTCCTGTGGCTCCCTCCCCCGGCCTGCTGGCCAGCCTCCCGTAGCCCCTCCCCCCAGCCGGCCAGCCCCCCCACCCTTGGCCCCGATGGGGGATCGGGGCCTGGCTGGCCAACCTCCTGCGATCCCACCTCCCGGGCCCTGATTTGGGGGGCTGGCAGGCCAACCTCCTGTGGTCCCTTCCCCCCTACCGGCCGGCCCCCCCATAGACCTTGATTGCCGGTCAGGCTGAGGGACCCCAACCATGCACAAATTCATGCACCAGGCCTCTAATCTATTCATAACAGAGTCCATCCTGGCATTCATGTGGAATTCAGCAGTTTTTCTGCACCAAATAAAGAATGAGATGCTGAGTAAAGGGAGCCTTACCTTTCATGTTCATTACTAACCAAAGGAATGCAGGGAGACTTTTAATCTACCCCGTTTTTACGACCAGGAAAGCCAAGCTGTGTTACTAGAATCACGACAGCCATAGCTGGTACGGGTGATTGACCTGTAGTATGCTTGTGTGCATAAAGGGCAGGCTGTGGGATGTGGACTATGTCCCAGAATCATGTGAAACAATCGGAATAATTATTGTTGCCCAAAGTGTAAGTGTGCAGCCAGAGGAGAGATTAGTGACGCAGACACTGGGTCTGTTTTGGAAATGTTCTAAAACCAGACTATTAACACAGTGAGCCATTTTAAACACGGCTACGTGTTTGGAGAGAAACACATACCCCTTTATTAGGAACATGAGACAAACTCTTTGAGCGGCAGCACCACGGCGGGTGAGGTTAATTGCTGGGAATTAATAAATCACAGTGGCAAAAGCGAAGTTCCTGGCAGGATTCTTTACTCAGCTGTCTTCCCCGGGCCTCATTGCATTCCAGATTTACGGTCTCCATCATGCCTGGAGCCTGCAGTCCCCTCGCTCTTTTCCTCTGCGGCTGTTACGCGGCGGCCCTGGGAGCCCACACCGGGGAGCACGGCGTGGCGGAGCACGGCGACACCGGACATTACGTGGCCGCGGTGTACGAGCACCATTTGATCTCCAGCCCAAACCCTCTAGCTCTCACCAGCCGCAAGCAGGCCTTGGAGCTGATGAACCAGAACCTGGACATCTATGAGCAGCAAGTGACGACCGCAGCCCAAAAGGCAAGGCGTGCTCCAGGGGCAGAGCCCCAGCTTGTCTCCCAGAACCAGGGAAGCTGCCCGGTAGCCCGGGGTCAGGGGTCCCTGCAGCCCCTCTGCAGAGGCGGCACGGGGGCTGAAGCTGAGCTGAAGCAGACGGTTGGCGAGAGCGCGGCTGCTCAGAGAGCGGTCTGTGGACCAGCGGCGGCAGCAGCAGCCCTCCCGAGCCTGTGGGACATGCAGAATGCGGGCCCCGTCCCAGGCCTGCTGAATCAGACCTACGTGTTAGCAAGACCCCCGGGCGATGCTTTCCACTGCAAGTCTCAGAAGCCAGGGCTGGGTCCCTGGTCTCGAATGTGACTCAGTGGAGGAATTGCTTGGCGGGTTTTAAACAAGCGTGGGTCCTGGGTCCAACGCCTGCAGAGCTGGATGGGCTGTGGGCTGGCGGGTTGGGCCTTGGGATTTTTAAGGCTTCCCAGGGGATTCCGATGTGCAGGAAATCTGAAAACCACCAGGCACGGTGGCGTCTCCTGCCCTCTGAGGCATTCTGAGTTGCTCTGAAATAGGAGGCCTCCACCTAACTGCTGTTTGCTGCCTTCAGATGATTTGGGGTTTATTTCTGGTCTCGGGGCCAGGCCGTGAACAGTCCTGGGAACTCAGTGCAGACAGAGCTGAGCCCAAAGGCACAAAGGGAGCTCGGTGCCAGCCTTTGTGGAGGCTTCCTGCTTGGCCCGCGTTGCCAGCGCCTGCCAGGAAGGGTGGGGCAGAGGGAATGTCGGTGCCAGATGTTACTATAAGAAAATGCCCTGATGGGAAACCCATAAGCAAAGGGAAGTTTGGGGTTTAACCCTGTTGGTGGGGTGGGAAGCCCAGCTGCTGGAGGAAGCCCTGTTCTGCCTCCACGTGAGAAGAATGTCCCTGTGTCTGGGAGTTTAGGGGACAGAACCAGTCATGCCGACAGGTCCTGCCCTAGATGGTCCCTGTCTCTGGTCAGGGTGGACAGGACTGCCTGGACAGCACTCTCGGTGACTACATTGAAAAATTTTAGCTTACAAGGCACGTGAGCACGCGCACTTACACACACACACACACACACACACAACTAATGTTGGAAGGGAACTTAGAGACCTGGTGCAGCTTCTGATGGGCGACACTCCTCTCTATTGTTCCCAAACTGACATCCGGTTTCTCCTTAAACATCCTCCCTGGCCCCGAGCTCCCGTCCCACAGGTCGGGATGAAAAGGAGTCCAGCTTAAAGATATTAAACTGGTCAGTCTCCTGGGTTGGCAACCATAATTCCTCAGGAGTTCTTGATCTCAATGAGTTATCAGAAAGTTGCCCAAGTCACTTATCAGGAATGTTACCTACTTCCTAAATGTTCCTGCAAAGGATTGGTAATACATCAGACCCAACATTCTGCCCCAGCTCAGGTTTGGTTCCTCTTTTCATTGCTGGCAGATATGTCCTCAGGACATCCAACTCAATTTTAATATTAATCTAATATCTATACATAACTTCAATGTCATTTTCCATTAAAAAAAAACAATTCAGTACTCTCAAAGTTTTGTTTTTACTAAAGGAAGTCAAGTATAATTTTCAAAAAGTTAAAACCATGAGTCATATAAATACAGAATGAGCATGTGTCAAAGCTTTTATTGAACTCATTAATTTGGTAAGGAACCAGTAAGATGATAAAGCTCGTTTAACTGAGGATAGTGTGTGTCAGATGAATGTGGAAGTGAATTTGTCAATAGATACAAAACTGACCAATGTCCTGAGGGGCAGTAAAATTGGTCTTTATTAAACAGCAAAGTCAAACAGTGGTACATTCACTAGAGAAATAGTCTTTGAGTGAGGTTAATTAATACCCTACAGTGGTCGGCAAACTCATTAGTCAACAGAGCCAAATATCAACAGTACAACGATTGAAATTTCTTTTGAGAGCCAAATTTTTTAAATTTAAACTTCTTCTAACGCCACTTCTTCAAAATAGACTTGCCCAGGCCGTGGTATTTTGTGGAAGAGCCACACTCAAGGGGCCAAAGAGCCGCATGTGGCTCGCGAGCCGCAGTTTGCCGACCACTGCCCTAGTATATCTTGGAAAGGCTTATATTCTTCCTCTTGCTTTATTTTCAAGTTTGCGAAAATGTTCTCTTATATTCATCTCATACTCTGCTGCAGGAGTGTCCATTGGTATAATTTTTCTGGAAAGCTATTTGGCAATGTATGTTAAGAACATACAACTTCTCCTACCTTTGACATAGTACTTTCACTTATAATCAAAGATCCAATAAAAAAATAATCAGAGATCCAATCAAAGATTTGTGTACAACACTCATTCACGAAGTGTTTTGAACACCCTGTATGCAGATGGTCACCACTGTTTTCTTTTTATTACAAAAATTAATTCAACCTTTCAATAGAGAATAGACTGTGGTGTCCTCTTAAATTAAATGTGGCCATTACAAATTATGGTATCTTTGTAGTCTTGATGTTTTATGTAGTGAGAAAGTCACGATGGAAAACTCTTACTTATTATCTCAATTAGACACACACAAAGAATGAAAATAGCCAACGTATTAACAATAAGTATCTTTATGTCACAGGATTCTGAATTCTTACTTTATATTTTCTGTCTTCCAAGTTTTCTATAGTTAAACTTTTGAAGCTTTTATAACCAGAAAAAAATGTATAAAGGAAGTTTTCAGTGCATTCCAGAAATTAGTGACTCATATGGCCCATTATTTTTGATTATTCATGCCTCCTCTGCCTTCCTCCCCACTTTCACTTTGGGGCAATGTCCCAGGCTTGACATCTGAAGCCACGGAAGTGGAGAATAGCAGAAGCGTGAGGCCCTGGTCCTGAGAGCCGAGGGCTGTCCAGTTTGTTTGGATTTTCATAGGTTGCTGAGGCATCACAGGGAGCCCAGGTGTCTCCAGGTGTGGGAAAAGGCTTGTAGTGTGGGCAGGATTCCGAAGGGAGCCTCCTAATGCCCAGTTGGAGAATTGCAAGTTAGAGCAAGTCCTTGTTTCTATGCTGAAATCAACACGCTTGACTCTTACCCACCAGCCCAGTGGGTCCCAGCCTTGGCTGCATGTTAGAATCACCTGGGAACATTTAAACAAACACTGTGACCAGGACCCCATCCATAATCAATGGAAGCAGACTTGAGTGTGGACCCCGGCATTACCCCCACACAGGAGTGTTTTTCAGAAGTTCTGCATCTGATTTTAGTGCACAATGAGGTTAAAAACTACTGGACTGGAGATTCCACATCTGTTAATGAGCCCAATACTCACGGCCTTTTGTAGTTGGCCCTATCTCCTACAGCACCGCCAAGAACTCCAAACCCCTAACTGTTTGCTGTCAAACCCCTGCTTCCTTCAACCCTCCTTCCCTGGATATGCCCCCAGCTACATGGTTGTTCCCAGAGGACTTTGTCTTTGTTCCCTCAAAATTAGGGTAAGTGAGACGGCTCCCCCAAGACTAAGTTCAGCCACCAGTTTTTAACCTCTGGGTCCTGCCTGGTACACAGCAATTGTGATGACTGTCAGATGAATGAAGGAATGAATGAATGAATGAAGTGGTACTTCCCATGATCTGATAACATACTGTATACTTGGATGTTTTTGACTTACAGGGTGTACAGATTATAGTGTTTCCAGAAGATGGCATTCATGGATTCAACTTTACAAGAGCATCCATTTACCCATTTTTGGACTTCATGCCGTCTCCCCCGTGGGTCAGGTGGAACCCATGCCTGGAGCCCCACCGATTCAATGACACGGAGGTGTGTGAGTGTCCCAGCCGTCCTCTCAGTCGGCCAAAGGCATCCAAAGATGAACCAAGCCAGGGGCCAAAAGCCAAGACGTGTGAAATGAGACTGAAAGGAGACCCTAGGATCCTAAGAAATGAAACCCCAACTCCCCAAACTTCGTGTGCCACACATTTATCCTGTTAAAGAACGTCAGATATCACGAGCCATTTACTCATCTATGGATCGTTCTATTTATCAGTTATGCAAGAAATACACGAATATATGCTTATAGAGCAAATAAATAAATAAATGAAAGCCAGCCTTCACTACACCACACCCTCATCCTACTTTCCTTCCACGAGAAACTGCCATCAACAATTTGATGTGCATCCAACTATATCTGTTCTTTTCTATGAATTTTATAATTGATATCCTTTTTTAAACCTGCTATATGCTTGTTCTTTTTTAACTCTTGCTATTATAAACAGTGACTCAATGAATATCCTTGTACACATATTTTTGTAAACATGTCTAACTTTTTCTGAAAGGTGAGAGTCCTAGAAATGGAATTTCTCAGCAGAAGGATAGTTTAAATTGTTTTAAAGATTTTTATTTCACTTTACATCCCCAGTGACAGTGTATGAGTGCCTGTTTTCCCACTCTTTTGGTCCATGTAAGATAGAATAATCTTTTGTATTTCTGCTAATCTTATGAAGGTAAAAAAATATCTCCATTATTTTAATTGGCATTTCCTTAGTAC
The DNA here is from genome assembly GCF_951640355.1 of Cnephaeus nilssonii. Lineage (NCBI taxonomy): Eukaryota > Metazoa > Chordata > Mammalia > Chiroptera > Vespertilionidae > Cnephaeus > Cnephaeus nilssonii. The sequence continues at coordinate 24,423,889 of NC_137088.1, read as the reverse complement.
TAACAAGGTTGAGCATCTTCTCAGACGTGTGTTGGCCATTTGTATTTGTTCTTCTCTGAGGTCTTATCCTTTGTACAATTTCAGTAGTGGTTGCTTTTTATTGATTTCTGATAGCTCTTTATATATGATAGACACAATACAGGTACTTTTCTATTTTAAAATTATATGGCCAAAGGCAGAGTGTTAAAAAATCCATTTACTTATACATTCGTTTATACCTTATTTTCCCCTCCAGGTCCTCCAGCGCCTGAGTTGTATGGCCATCCAGGGAGGGATGTTCCTGGTGGCCAACCTCGGGACGAAGCAGCCTTGTCATCGCAGTGACCCAGGGTGCCCCCGGGATGGGAGATTCCAGTTTAACACGAACGTTGTGTTCAGCAGTAACGGAACCCTCTTAGACCGCTACCGCAAATACAACCTCTACTTTGAAGCAGCTTTTGATACCCCACCCCAAGTGGACCACATTATCTTCGATACCCCCTTTGCTGGCAAGTTCGGCATCTTCACCTGCTTTGATATATTGTTCTTCCGCCCCGCCATCGAACTCCTCGGGGACTCCGCGGTGAAGCACATTGTGTTTCCGGCCGCCTGGATGAACCAGCTCCCACTCTTGGCAGCTATTCAGATCCAGAGTGCTTTCGCCAGAGCCTTCGGTGTCAACTTTCTGGCTGCTAACATCCACCAGCCGTCTCTGGGGATGACTGGAAGTGGCATACACACGCCTCTGAAGTCCGTCTGGCACCATGACACGGAAAACTTCACAGGTCACCTTATAATTGCCCAGGTAGCCAAAACTCCACAGGGTCTGGGTACAGAGAATGCCACAGAGAAAGTGGACCCATCCCATAGCAGATTTTTAAAACTCTTGGCGGGCGATCCCTACTGCGAGAAGGATTCTCAGGAAGTCCATTGTGATGGAGCCCCCAGATGGAACATGAATGCTCCTCCCGTGTTTCACGCTGAGATGATGTATGACAATTTCACCCTGGTCCCTGTGTGGGACCAGGAAGGCTACCTCCGAGTCTGTGCGAATGGCCTCTGCTGTCATTTACTTTACCAGCGGCCCGCTGTGTCTGAAGAGCTGTATGCCCTCGGGGTCTTCGACGGCCTTCACACCGTGCACGGCACTTACTATGTTCAAGTGTGCGCCCTGGTCAAGTGTGGCGGTCTCGGCTTTGAGACCTGTGGGCAGGAGATCACAGAGGCCACGGGGTTGTTTGAGTTCCACCTGTGGGGTAACTTCAGTACTTCCTATATCTTCCCTCTGTTTCTGACCTCAGGGATGACCCTGGAAGCCCCTGACCAGCTGGGCTGGGAGAATGACCACTACTTTCTGAGGAAGCGTGGACTGTCCTCTGGCCTGGTGACGGCGGCCCTCTATGGGCGGCTGTATGAGAGGGACCATGGGAAGTGAGGGCTGGCTACCATGTTCAGACAGCCCTGAACTTACACAGGCCACGGCTCACAGCACCGGGACCACCTCTGCCCATCCTGGGGGCTGGGGGAAGAAATAGGGGAGGCAGATTCCCCCAGCGTCTCTTCCTCTTCCATGAAAATTATTGAGCCATTTTTTTTTTTTTGTATTTTCTACCCACCTGTATCTTTTCCAAGCCACATCTTCCTCCAGCACATCTCTCATGACACAATTGGCGTTGAGAGTTAAACAAAATAAAGGACAGTTTATATTGTACACATCCACAAGGCAGTGGGGAGTGTGTGTGTGTGTTTCCCTTGTTCTTACTGTTCAGTGACACCCAGGGCAAACAAGTATTCCACAGGCCTCACACATTTTCTAAGGGAAGAAACAAACTCTCACAGAAAGCAAAGGCTGCCCGGGGCCCTCTTTCCATTCCGGGCGGCCAAAATTCTATCCAGATGAAATGCTAACACCAGAGCCACCAGAAATGTGGGTTTTGAAGCAGCCTTTAAAAACAGAAGGGAGGTTTTTCTCCCACCTGCCTTTCTGTCCGTAAAGGGAATGTGTCCGGCAGGACTCACAGTAACTGGAAGAAAGGGTGCCGTGCCCGGAGAGAGGGGGGCTGGAAAAAGTGCTGAAGAAAGGGCACCAGTAGGAAGGTGTGAGTAATCGGATTCTTTCTGCACAACGTGTCTCACCCAGGGATTCCAGGGGCCTTAATAAATCACACTAGCTTTGGGCAAGAGCCCTACCATTGCCCAACATGCAGGATGGAATAAGCCTGGTAGAATTCAATCCTCCCCCACCCCACCCCCCCACCCCCCACCGCCTTCCATTAGCAGAGAGACACTGTACCTCTTGCAGAAAAGTTGCCAGAACTGCCAGAACTCCCACTTTGGTCATTCATTCATTGCATCACTCAGCAGGTGTCTCAGGGGGAGCCCACCAGGTACAGTGCAAAGACCTCCCACATTTTAGTTCCAGATGCAAAACCACTGTATTCAGTGTGTGAAGACATTGTTAGGCCACGCGTTTCTGTATTACTTGTATCTGACATTTCCAAGTCAATCTGACTCTATGCCTAGTAACTGTTTCCAATCATTTTTAAAGTGGAAAACGGATCATTTTTAAAGATGGATAATTAGCCGCCTGTGGTTTGCCTCTTCAATGTTGTAGCTATTTAGTTCTATTCCCCTTTTTAAATTAGGTTTTAAAAAACAGTAGGTGCCTATGCACAATTACATAAGGTAAAAGAAGACATTTCTTCCTCACCCCCCTGCAGTGTCCCGGCCTTTTTCTGGCTTTTAGGCAGGAAAATAAAGAGCATAGATCCTAGAGTCAGACCGGCCGAGTTTACTGTCCTGGCCTCACTGTTTACTCTCCACCACACAGACCTCGGACCATCTATTTAAACCTCGTTATGCCCCAGTTCTCTCACTGGGAGACTGTGCATTGAATAGTCCGTGTGGGAAGAAGCGAAGTCCCTGCTGACTTCTGACTCACTGCTCGCCCACAAAGGCCTGGAATGAGTCACATCTTCAGGGAATGAGCAGGAACCGCTCAGATTCCAGAGGAAGCCCTGGGAAATCCCCCTGGAGCGGGAGCGGGACCTCTCCCACCAGACAACAGAACTGGCCTGCCCTCCCCGGTGCAGACCCACCCCGCAGGGCTGAGCCGGCAGGAGCATGTGGCTCCGGCTGTGGCTGGCTGCCCCCCACTTCGCGTCCCTGCCCCAAACCCCAGGGAACAGAAAGTATCTTAAAAATGCATATTGTTGCTTTAAGCCAAGATGATTCAAATCAGCCTGAGAAGGAGACGGAGAGGCTAGTCCCAAATACAGACTCGGTGGAACCACTTCAGCCAATAACCATTTATGACTCTCCTGCTGGATGCACATCCCGCCCTTCGGAGCAAAGCACTGGGACTTTTCCCGAGCTACTTCCTACTGACAATTCCGAACAAATGGTTCATGAAGTAGAAGCGACGGGGAACTAAGTAACGGTGGTAAAACAAAACGATGTTTTACAATGAAAGGCAGCAGCTGCCAGATGGCAGAACAAAGTAGAGGATGGGAAAATGAGTAAAATTATTTTCAGGGGGAAAAAAATATACACCTATGACTAATGGTTGTGACATGCTTTTGTCAACCGTGATCCTGAAATTCAGGAAACAAATGGCAATCTTGCCGATCACACAGCGGCAGGAAATGAAATGTATTTTTGGTCACACCAGACTCGGGGAAGTGGCTTGGTCCATGTGGTTTCTCATGTAGGTGCAGCTGGGCCCGTCTGTGGTTTTCCTCGCAGAGGAAGTGAGAGACAAATGAGCTGTATGCACACGGGACTTGAAAATGCCAGTTCCTAGAGAAGGCACACCACGCCCTGCTTGCCGACTGTCCAGTCCTAGCATCCACCCAGCGCCCCAGGGGAGAGCCTGCCCACAGCCACTGCTGAGGGAAACCCACCTGGGCCACTTCTGACCCACGGGTGGCCCAGTTCAGTACCTGTGGCCATTGCACGTGACTCAAGAGCAGCCGGTCAGGGTGCTGGCCTGGCCCAGAAGAACCGCTCAGAGAGCGACAAGGGTGTCAGCCACTTGGATTTGCAATGATATTCTGAAATGCCATCAAACACCCACTAAACGAACAAACGTCTTCTCAACAAAGTGGATTTATGTATTGTAAAACTTTTAAAAAAGTTGTAATGGTGTGCAATGTTGTGCAAAAGGGCCCAGATTGAAAACAAATGCTGATGTGACAGGAAGATCTGTGAGCAGGACTGGACGCCTTAGTCTTCGCTGCCAAGTCTCCTTCCTTGTGTGAGTTGCCGATTCCTACATAACAATTACCCTGAAACTTAGTGGCTCAAAACAGTCACGAACATGAGTGATTCACAGTGTCTGTGGGTCGGGCATCTGGGAGTGGATTAGCTGGGCGGTTCTGGCTCAGGGCCTTTCATGGGGCTGCAGTCAGCTGAAGGCTTCCCTGGAGTTGGAGGATGTTTTGGTAATTGTGTCCCCCGAAAAGAAATGAAGTCTGAACCCCCAGGACCTCGGCATGTGATCTGATTTGGAAATAAGGTCTTTGTAGATGAGGTCATACCAGAGTAGGGCGACCCCTCCATCCAATATGACTGATGCCCTTAGAAGAAGACACAGACACACCTCAGGCAGAGTCACCCACCAGCCCAGCGTGATGTGGACTAGGAGTTCTCACGGGTGGTCCTAAGCCAGCAGCACCAGCAGCTCCTGGGAACTTGTTAGAAGTGCAAATTCTTGGGCTCCACCCCAGACTTGTTGAATCAGAAACTTGCGGGGGGGGGGGGGGGGGGCGGGGGGGAGGGGGGGCGTGTGGAGCCCAGCCATCTGTGTTTTAAGAAGCCCTCCAGGGGACCCTGATCCTGGTCATGCTGTGCATCTCCCAAAGCAGAGGTGTGCAGGCCTTAGTCGTCAGCGCCTCACACTAGTTCTCTGAAACAGGCAAGTGTGCCCATTTTACAGAAGAGGAAACTGAGGTTTGGAAGGGAAGTGCCTTGCCCAAGGCTAAACAGCACCCCAGTAACAGAGTTAGAAGGTGGAATTCCCACCCTAGGATCAATGCACAGCTGGAGTTTCCAGATTACCAACCCAGAACTCTCATCTCTCCTCCTCTCCTTGTATTAGTTTTTAACCCATTATTACCCTTTCTGCGTGACATTTTGTCATCCAAATATATTGCTCTACTGTTTTATTTAACCAAAGACAAATTAGTAGGAAAATATAATTTGTAGTTAAATAAATCTGCCCTTCATCAGGTTCTGTGTAATTTTGAAAGTTCATGGAAGGCTTCCTGTGAACGTAGGAAGCTTATGGAACCAATGAGTTTATTTGCAGTTATTTTGAGAATAATCCCTTTACTCAGTTCCAGTGTGAGAACAGGCAGTGGCATGCTCTTGACATCTTTTAATCTGGGGCTTCAACATTTGAATAACATATGTAGATGGTTGCTTGTTTTTATGCTAACTGGATGTGTCTATTTCAAACCTTCTATTGCATTGAATCCTCCATGCAAGCCCGATGATTCATTTTATCAATACTTTAAGTCAGGGGTCCTCAAACTTTTTAAACAGGGGGCCAGTTCACTGTCCCTCAGACCGTTGGAGGGCCGGACTATAGTTTAAAAAAAACTATGAACAAATTCCTATGCACACTGCACATATCTTATTTTGAAGTAAAAAAACAAAACGGCAAAAACACCCGCATGTGGCCCGCGGGCCGTAGTTTGAGGACGCCTGCTTTAAGTGTTCACAATTTCTGAAATATTAGCATCTGATTTAGGCAGAATCACATCTTTGATGCTATGCCCTCTAACTTCAGGACTTGGTTTGTAGTTTATCTTCTGAATCCCAAGTCTATTGCTGTAGGATCCTGATGTGTTAACTAGAGATAACACTACACTAAAGCAAACACACCACCTTTCTTATTTCCACACTCTAAATATACCTACAGGAAGTGTAAATGATCAGCACTCTACATTTTCTCTGGGTACTGGAACGTGATGGTTAAAATTCATACCACTGATCTGGAAAAAAATGCAGGGTTCTAAAACAATTCCTGAATAATCAAAGAAAGATAAAGTTACGTAACAGGTGGTTTTAAAATAAGATCTGGACATTCTAGTTCTTTAAAAATTGTTGATTCAGCATTGGATATCTTACAACTCACATTAAATCAGATGATAAATTAAGCATTAGCTCTGTGTAAATTACTGTGCTAGAAAGCATGGATTGTGTGCAAAGTCACATAAGAAAAGATTGTAAACTTTCGGGAGACTTATTATCTGGTGCTCATATAAACACAGGATTGAAACACAAACACACACACATATACACACACCCACACACACACACACACACCATCCAAAACAAATCAGTGAAGGATATTCGTGACAGATTTTCCAAAAATGGCTGCAACGATATTTCTAGCCCCATGTGCTGCTCCAGAACTTTGTTAGTCCCCATCAAGATGTGAGGCCTGTGCATCACATCAAGATGTGAGCCCTTTGACCTTGGGCAGGAGGACTCTGCCTGCCTCAGTGACCAGAATACAGCAGACAGGACGCTATGTGACTTCCACAGCAAGGTCATGATCAACAGTACCGCTTCTGTTGGCTCTCTCCTGGGGCTTTCACCATTGACACCCAAACACAGGCCACGTGGGGAGACTGAAATCGAGTCCCCCAACCCCCTCAGCCCAGTGGCGCTCCCTGCTGAAAGCTGAGGGATTCCTCTTGGAAGCAGGTCCCACAGTCCCCCCTGGACCGACTGCTGTATTTGAGGCCTGCAGAGCAGAGGCAAGCCTCCCCGACCCTGCATGGCCCAAAGCGCACATTCGTGAGTGATTGCTGTTGCTTTAACCCAGTGGTCGGCAAACTCATTAGTCAACAGAGCCAAATATCAACAGTACAATGATTGAAATTTCTTTTGAGAGCCAAATTTTTTAAACTCGAACTTCTTCTAATGCCACTTCTTCAAAATAGACTCGCCCAGGCCGTGGTATTTTGTGGAAGAGCCACACTCAAGGGGCCAAAGAGCCGCATGTGGCTCGCGAGCCGCAGTTTGCCGACCGCGGCTTTAAGCCATTAAGTGGAGGTAGTTTGTTATGCAGCAAATGAGAGCCAGAACTAATTTATATCAACCATTGAAGTTGTCCTATTTGAAGAACTAAAAAAGGCCAGTGTGGCCACACTGTGTGGCAAGTCTTGAAGTCAGAAGGGAGGCAGGGCCTGGCCTGCCCAGGCTGTGGTGGGAGCGTGGGTTTATATGGGAAGCGTTGGAGATCATCTCTGTGGAGGCTGCCTGGGAGGAGCAAGGGGTACCAGCCTTACAACAGACCCCTCAGCCCAGGGTTCCAGAGCTGGGAAGAGAAGTCCCCATAACTTCAGGTAGTAAAATACAGTGGAGAGTGTGGCTGAGTGACAAGGGGGCTGCTGGAGACCCAGGCGTCCCATTTAAAGGACCAGCGCACGAACTTACCTGGACTCCCAGCAGCGGGTGGCGTTGGGGGACCCAGACACATACCGGGATGAACTGGATTGTTTGGCATTGGGGCAGGAACTCGGGGGGCAGCTTTCTCCCAGGTAGGTGCTTACAGGGGTCACTGTTCCTGTGCTGGGACCTCCCCTGTCGCAGAGCTGACTGGCAGCCATAGCCGAGCCTCCATCACGTGGCCCACACTGTTTGCTCCGCCCTGGTGATTCCCTGAGGCCCTGCCCCATCCAATTTGCAGCCCCACCCAACCTGTGTGCAGCAGCTTTTCCATATGAATGGCCTGTCCTAGTTCAGGCTTCAGACTTTGGTAAAATCTCTCAAATAAGCTGCAGCTGGTGTCAGCGTGCCCCAAACCTATCAATAAAAGGCCCAAGACTAGGCACCAGCACCAGCCTGCCTTGCTTCACAGCTGGGCCTCACCTCCTGTGCAGCAGCTCTCCCACTCTAGTCCCAGCTGGGCCTCACAGGCAACTGGCCTGGATGGAGGTCAATTCCTCCCAGAGATGCCAACAGCAATCAAGGCTCAACTACAAGACTATGCACACAGCCCACACAGGGGCGCACCTAGAGTGCCCAGCTCAGGTGACTGGGGTGGCCAGGCCACTAGGATCTACAGGACCACCTGCTACACAAGGCCATTCTACCAACTCCAGGAGACATAGCAGCTCTACCCAATACATAGAAACAAACACAAGGAAGCAGCCAAAATGTGGAGTCAAAGAAACATGTCACAAATGAAAGAAATGGAAGCAAACAAACTACTGGATACAGAGTTCAAAACCATTGATATACGGTTATTCAAGGATCTTCATGAGACTTTCAAGGATTTTAGTGAGAATGTCAAAGACATGAAAAAGGACCAATCAGAAATTAAGCATACACTAACTGAAATAAAGAACAATTTACAGGGATTCAACAGTAGAGGATTCTGAGAATCAAATCAATGATTTAGAATATGAGGAAGCAAAAAAACACCCAATCAGAAGAGGAAAAATAAAAGAGAATCCAAAAATAAGAAGAAAGTGTAAGGAGCCTCTGGGACAACTTCAAGTGTACCAACATTTCCATTATGGGGATGCCAGAGGAAATGAGAGAGAGCAAGATATTGAAAACCTATTTGATACACCACTATGTTCATAGCAGCACAACTTACAATCGCTAAGATTTGGAAACAGCCTAAGTGCCCATCAGCAGATGAGTGGATTAAAAACTGTGGTACATCTACACAATGGAATACTATGCCGCTATTAAAAAGAAGGAACTTTTGCCTAGCCAGTTTGGCTCAGTGGATGGAGCGTCGGCCTGTGGACTGAAGGGTCCCAGGTTCGATTCCGGTCAAGGGCATGTACCTTGGTTGCAGGCACATCTCCAATGGGAGGTGTGCAGGAGGCAGCTGATCGATGTTTCTAACTCTCTATCTCTCCCTTCCTCTCTGTAAAAAATCAATAAATTTTTTTTTTTTTAAAAAAGGAACTTTTACCATTTGCAACAGCATGGATGGAACTGAAGAGCATTATGCTAAGCGAAATAAGCCAGTCGAAGAAAGATAAATATCACATGATCTCACTCATATGTGGGATATAATGACCAACATAATTTAATGAACAAGAATAGATCGATCTAGAGACAAATGGTAGGGGGGGAGGGGGTGTTTAGAGAGCAACCAAAGGACTTATATGCATGCATATTAGCATAACCAATGGACACAGACACTGGGGCGGTGGGGGCTTGCCCGGGCTGGGAAGGGATGGGGAAGGGGTCAATTGGGGGGAAAAGGAGACAAATGTAAAACTTTAGACAATAAAAATAAATAAATAAAAGAAAACATATTTGAAGACATAATGACAGAAAACTTCCCCTACCTGGTGAAAAGAAATAGACTTACAAGTCCAGGAAGGACAGAGAGTCCCAAACAAGAAGAACCCAAAGAGGACCACACCAAGACACATCATAATTAAAATGCCAAAGGCTAAAGACAAAGAGAGAATCTTAAAAGCAGCAAGAGAAAAAGTTAGTTACCTACAAGGGAGTACTCCATACGACTGTCAGCTGATTTCTCAACAGAAATATTCAAAGTGATGAATAGCAAGGACTTATAACCAAGCTTACTATACCCAGCAAAATTCTCATTTAGAATTGAGGGTCAGATAGAGCTTCACAAACAAGAAAAAGCCAAAAGAGTTCATCACCATCAAACTAGTATTATATGAAATGTTGATGGTATTATTGAAGGAGGAGGAGGAGGAGGAGGAGGAGGAGGAGGAGGAGGAGGAGGAGGAGGAGGAGGAAGAGGAGAAAGGATGAAAAATATGAACAATAAAATGGCAACAAATACGTAATTATCAACAATAGAATCTAAAAATAAAAATAAACGAACAAAAAATCTAATGAACAAAATAAACTGGTGAATAAAACAGAATTGGAGGCATGGAAGCATGGAACAGACTGACGAATCTCAGAGGGAAAGGGGTGGGAGTGGGGGTGGGTGGAAAGATATTAACCAAAGATCTTCCAGATCTTACCTATGGACGCAGACAGTAGGATGGTGAAGGCTGGGGTGGGGTGGGAACCGGGTGGAGGGGGGCAATGGGGGAAAAAAGGGGGGACATCTGTAATACTCTCAACAATAAAGATTAAAAAATAAAGTTTTTTAGAAAGTAATTTTATTTATTTTTATTTTTTTAAAAATGTATTTTATTGATTTTTACAGAGAGGAAGGGAGAGGAATAGAGAGTTAGAAACATCAATGAGAGAGAAACATCAATCAGTTGCCTCCTGCATACCCCCTTACCGGGGATGTGCCCGCAACCAAGGTACATGCCCTTGACTGGAATCGAACCTGGGACCCTTCAGTCCACAGGCGGACACTCTATCCACTGAGCCAAACCAGTCAGGGCTAAAAAAGTAATTTTAAAAATTTATACTAAAATAAGTAAATAGCAATTTAAGAAGATGACTTGTGGAAGGGCAATTATGGGTCAAAGGAATATAGAGGCAGAGATACAGTAAGAGCCATTATTTTGGCATTATAAACGAATTTGAAAAGGATGAAGAATCTGTTTTGCAATTAATTGGGCCCCCCTGTATTCTACGGGCCTCTGTGAAATTCTGTTTCAGACCTTTCCTAGGAAGGGGCAGTATGTGTTGAATATGTAACATGGACATATGCCACCAGATTTGTTCCTGCAGAGCAGTGCAACAAATAAATAAAACAAGAAACTAAATAGCATTTTAAAACACGATCTTGAGAGTCCGGGGAACAGGCCTCGCTTCCGCCTAACTTGCTGGGAGCCCACGGGCCCCTTCCTTCCCTCTGCAGGCCCAAATTCCTGTCTCTGTGAGATGCTTTCAGCTCTAACACGTTCGGAGCCGCTCATTCCTTTCCCTCAGTTCTTTCTAATAGTAAATAAGGAAGCAAACAGCAACCGCACAGACAGGGAAGCGCTTTTTTTAGAACACTGTATAACAAAGACTTCATGTGTAACATGAATCATCTCTCCCCCAGGCTGGAGGCCCCTCTCCCTTCCCAACTCATTGGCTGGATGTTTTGATTTTCATAATCCGTGTTGTGAGGATCTATTGCTAAGTAACGGAACCACTCTGAAACTCAGTGACTTGAAATAACCACGTGAGCTGGCTCCTGAGTCTGTGGGTGTGTCAGGGACTGGGGAAGGGCGGGCACCTGCGGCTTGGCTCTTCCAGCTGCAGGGGCTGGGCTGCAGGACCCACTTGGGAGACGGTTCCCCCACTCCGGTGCCTGGCACACTACAGGCTCTGCTGGGCCTCTCCAGCAAGATGGTCTCACAACAGTGAGACGGCAAACAGGACATCTGAGGGTTCCCAGAGAATGTGAAGGAGACAGGAGGGGGAAGCTGCCAGCTCCAGATGGCTGGGGCGAGATGGGCACAGTGGCACTTCTGTGAAGTTGCTACAGAGACCACCTACAGTTTATGGGAGGAAACACAGACCCCACCCATTGGTGGGAGGAATGTAAAAAAATCAGTGGGCTATTTTTTTTTTTTTAAACTATGTGTTTATTGATATCCGAGAGGAAGGGAGAGATAGAAACATCAGTGATGAAAGAGAGTCATTGATCAGCTGCCTTCTGCAAGCCCCTCACTGGGGATCAAGCTTGCAACCAGGCATGTGCCCTGAGAATCGGACTGTGATCTCCTGGTTCATGGGTTGATGTTCAACCACTGAGCCATGCCCGCCGGGCCTGTGGTCTAATTTTAATTCTAACTCAAAGTAGGCTGCTATATTGGTATCAATTTATACTTATTGAGTGCTTCCTATTACCCGACCTAGTGACTCATGTAATCTTTTCTACAACTATGAGATATCTTTATTATTCCCATTTTACAGATGAGGAAGCTAAGACATAGAGAAGCTGAACAACTGGCCAAAGGCCACTCAGCTTTATGTGAGCCAGGTTTTGAACCCAGGCAGTGTGTACATGCATAGCTTTTTGATCATTTACTGTGTGTTACTCCCGACTCATCTTCACTGAGACCATGGAATGCTCCCATCTGCATTTGACAGGGTTGACGAGAGCTCAGAGAGGTTGTGTAACTAACTGGCCAAAAGGCACCCAGGTGGACTCCACAGCTCTGTTGCCTTCCGCTAATCACATGGGGTTCTATGTATTTGTCCTCGTGTCCAGTTCTCCCTCAGGTGGCAAATTCCACTGGGGCTGAGACTGAGCAACTTTCTCGGCACCTGGAACATTCTCAGTCAGTGCTTGAATCGAGGTTGTAAGGTTGAGGGCATCGTCAACACGAGGAAGCCATTAAACACCATGTGTATTTATTACTTTGTATTTATGTAGCTATGTTGACATGGAAAAAATTTTATAATATGGCAAGTAAAAAAGCAAGTTACAGATACAATTTAGAAAACATGGCTCCTGTTCAGTTACAGATTTTGAAAAATAAAATCACTTTTAGTATTTCTTGTGATCTCCGTGGTAAAATGATGGCTTTGTTGTACCCTTTTTTGCTTATCTTCCTAAATTTTTTACTATAATGTATTTCTTTGTAGTAACAAAAATGTCACTGAATGTTCAATGTGAAATTGACACATGCTTTCTTTACTTTATAGTAACTTTTCTCAAATTCAATACCATGAGCAAAATATTGCCTTTTAAACAAAACTAAATTTTTCCATAGACTTTTCTTGAAATGTAGCATCTACCCTGGTAAATATGTAATATGCTTACATCTACTTTTGTATTTCCTTGTCCTTTGCAGCCATCTAAATTTGGGGGCAATCTAAGCTAATAATTGTTTTACATTTGTAAGGAGGAAGCACAGAAGAGGTAGTACAGATAGGGAAGGCTGCTGAATGGGTATGTGAGAAGAATTGCTTAAAATGTTAGATCCAAATAACATTTGCCATTTTGAAACATTAAATCATTACCATTGAGACATTTTTTATGATTAAAAATACATGCTTAGCCCGACTGGTGTGGCTCAGTGGTTGAGCATCGACTTATGAACCAGGTCACAGTTTGATTCCCCGTCAGGGCACAAGCCCGCGTGGTGGGCTTGATTCCCGATGGGGGACATGCAGGAGGCAGCTGATCAATGATTCTCTCTCATCATTGATGTTTCTCTCTCTCTTCTTCTCCCTTTCTTTCTGAAATCAATAAATTTTTTTAAAAATACATGCCTATATAATTTTCTATATAATGCCTCCTGTGTTTTTAGAAAACTGTTTTAGCCTTCACCCTTTTAAGAGCCACAATAACAAAACATCCCTCCTCATCTAGTGGACCAGTGCCCAGCGGAGCATAAACATTCAAGGTATTTATGGAATTCCTTAATTTTGCCATAATTTCTTTAGCGCTGACGCTCTCCTTCCCACCAACTGGGTTTGTGAGAGGGGTAGTAGGTGAATCAAATGCCACAAACCAGAGAAGGCTCTGGGTGTGTTCGATTAACCAAGTGCAAAACAAGTCACAGATTTGGGTTACTTTTCATGGCCATGAGCACGAGTTGCAGGTTTAACAAATCCATTTTAAATGTGAAGGCTCATATCATTTGAAGCAAATTCCAGATATCATGATCATTTCATTTGTAAATATTTCAGCATCTCTAAAGATAAGGACTATTTTTATTTAATTAATTAATTAATTTATTTTCAATATATTTATTGATTTCAGAGAGGAAGGGAGAGGGGTAGAGAGATAGAAACATCAATGATAGAGAATCATTGATCGGCTGCCTCCTGCACGCCCCCTATTGGGGATCGAGCCCACAACCTGGGCATGTGCCCTTGGCCAGAATTGAACCTGGGACCCTTCAGTCCGCAGGCCGACGCTCTATCCACTGAGCCAAACCGGCTAGGGCATGATAAGGACTATTTTTAAAAGCATAACCACATTATTATTATTATCACACTTAGAAGAAATGAACAATACTTCCTTAATATGGTCAGTACTCAGTATTCAGGTTTCTAATAGTTTCAAATATCTTGTTTTTCCACATTTTATTGAGCTATAATTTAAATACCATAAAATTCACTGCTTTACAGTGTACAAATAAATGGTTTTTAGTATATTCATAGTCATGCAACCATCATCACTATTTACTCTTAGAACATTTTATCCTCAAAAGAAACCGCCATACCCAGTTACTTCCACTCTCCCTTCCCTCATCCTTTGGCAACCACTAATATACTTTTCATCTCTATGGATTTACCTGTTCTGAACACTTTATGTAAATGGAATCATACAAGATGTGGCCTTTTGTTCCTATCTTGTTTCATTCAGCATACTTACATGTGTAACATGTACTTCATTCCTTTTTTTATGGTTGAATGTTTCATTGTATGGATATACCATGTTTTATTTATTCCTTCATCAGTTGATAAAAATTGGGTTGTTTCCACATTCTGGCTATTATGGATAATGCTTCTGTGGGCTTTCACACAAAGTTTTTGTGTGAACATGTTTTCAATTCCAGTGTAATTGCTGGGTCATATGGTAAGTCTAGGTTTAATCATTTAAAGAACTTCTACTGTTTTCCTGGGGATGGCATCATTTTATATCCCTATGAGCAACGTATGAGGGTTTAAATTTTTCCACATGCTTGCCAGTGCTTATTGTCTGTTATTTTTATAGCCATCCTGGTGGCTGTGGTTTCTCATCATGGTTTTGATTCCCATTCCCCTGATGGCAAATGATGTTGATGATCTTTTCAAGGGCTTACTGGCTATCTGTATATCTTCTCTAAAGAAATTATTAAAATCCTGTACCAATTTTAAAAACTGAATTATGTCTTTTCATTATTGAGTTGTAGGAATTCTTCGTATACTCTGGATATTAGACTCTTATTAATAAGATACTAGAGGCCCGATGCACGAAATTTGTGCAAAAGTAGGCCTTCCTTCCCCTGGCTGCAGGCACCAGCTTCCCTCTGGCACCCGGGACCTGGGCTTCCCTCACAGCCCCCCCGCTTTGTCCAGAAGGACGTCTGGTCTAATTAGCATATTACTCTTTTATTATTATAGATATAATAACTTGCAAATATTTTCTCCATTCTGTTGTCTTTTAACTTGCTTGATAGTGTCTTTTGGTGCACACAAGTTTTTAATTTTGATGAAGTCTAATTTATCTGTTTTTCTTTGGTTGTTTGCTCTTTAGGCACTATGCCTAAGAAACCATACCTAACCCAAGGTCACAGATTTACAGTTTTCTTCTAACAGTTTTCTCTCTTACATTTAAGTGTATGATCCATTTAAAGTTAATTTTTGTATATTTGTAAGATAGGGGTCCAAATTCATTCATTTTGCTTGTGGACATCTAGCTGTCCCAGCATCATTTGTTGAAAGAATATTCTTTCCCCATTGTATTGTCTCGGTACCCTTTTTGAAATCTATTGACCAAAGATATATGGGTTATTTCTAGACTCTCAATCCCATTGATCTATGTCTATCCTGATTGCTGTAGCTTGTAGTAAGTTTTGAAATTGTGAAGCACGAGTCCTCTTTGTTCTTCTGTATTAAAATTGTTCGGGCTATTCTGGGTCCTTTGTGGGTCCCCAGGAATTTTAGAGTCAGCTTGTCAATTTTGGGAGGTGGCCAACTATTACATTAGCATAAAGACCAAGATTTAGAGCATAGTGCTAACCTGTCCAACCCCAAGCATTTGTACCATCTTCAATTTTATCTGAAGGCAAAGCAAGTTACATGCCATGGACTGGGGATGGCTGAGCCAGCAGACATCTAAGAAACACTTTTCATCAACCCAGATCCCCTCTCTTCAAAGGACAAGTGATCCTCAGGTTTACTGATGACATGCTTTTGGCTTAACCTCAGCAGAACTCTCAGATTTGCTTTTGTGGATTAGCTTAACATCTCTATCCTTTCTTGCTTTTAATAGTATGTTACTTCCACATTCTCCCCTTTTCAGCAAAATCTTATGGTGTCTCATATCAACAATTTTGTTTGTGCAATCCGCTAGCGCATAATGGGCAAGGTATTCTTTTAGCCTCAACACTCCCCCCACCCCCGCCCCGTTCCATCCCCTCTACATCAAAATCTCAAGTAGCTCTCCAGCTATTCTCACAAATCTTTTTCTGCAGAGCAGTCACAATATGATCTCTTTCTTGTCTGTCTCCCTGACTAAAACAAGATTCCTGAAGACAGGGACTTCTTAAGGTTCATCATTATATCCCTGGTGTAGCTCCAGTATTTAAAAAGTGCTTGCTGCTGAGTTTCTACCCAAGAAATGTTTGCTGAAGGTCTATATAGGCCTGCATTTCAATTCTAATTAAGAGAGATGACAGATAATCATAAGAAAGGCCAGAAGAGCTGAAACCGGTTTGGCTCGGTGGATAGAGCGTCGGTCTGCGGACTGAGGGGTCCCAGGTTCGATTCCTGTCAAGGGCATGCACATTGGTTGCGGGCACATTGCCAGTGGGGGGTGTGCAGGAGGCAGCTGGTCGATGTTTCTCTCTCATCGATGTTTCTAGCTCTCTATCCCTCTCCCTTCCTCTCTGTAAAAAAATCAATAAAATATATTAAAAAAAAAAAAAAGGCCAGAAGAGCGAAAAAACCACAAAGAAATGAGAAATAACACAAAAAGAATGAAGCAGGGGAATGGAGACTTATACAAGTGCTGGAGAGGGTAAGATGGTAAATAATCTAGATAGTACTTTAGACACCAACATTTTTTTGTATTAAAAGTAATCAACAGCCAAGCTTTACTTTCTATCTTGCGGGAGATTAGGCTGATTTGGAAGGGAAGGTCACAGGAAGATGAGAAGGGACTGGTGCCATATTATTCTGGATTTTCAGGCAAAAGGTTGGCTCTTCCCCTTTGGAAAAGAGCAAATCCAAGACCTAACCAATCAGTTCCACACTGCCAAGGAAGAACTTTCCAATTCAAAACACATTTTTGCCGCCCAGTTTTACCAAATGAACCACTACACCAGAAGGGGTACCATAAGAAGGAAAGGAGCAGGCAGAAAGCAAAGACTACCAACCTTGCCAATGGATAAATGGAAACCAATGACAAGCTAGTTGGCTTATCATTTCAGGGTTAAATGAACTGTGGAAACTGGACTCAAACTATCCTTTCCCAATGGGCAGAGTCAAGCTGCCCCATTCCACCCAGGCTGGGCTTGGCCATGTGACTTGCTTTAGCTAACGCTTTAGCCAACGGAGTATTAGCACAGGAGATACATGCAGAGGCCTAACTGGGTGTGTGTGGTCAGCCTTGCCGTCTTGTGCTTGTCGTCACCTCTGAGAACTTCTGGACAACTTTAGCTGGAGCAGAACCAAGTCTACTTCACAGCAAGTAGTCAAACCCAGCCAGAGCTCCAGTTTGAAGCAGCGTCAACCCACCAAGCTTGTCAGCCAACCTGCAAAAGTATCAGGATGATTGTGTTGCTGTCATCCTCTTAGGCTTCATCACGAGGCAAATTTCGTTATCTCTTCCTTTACCGCTGTCTGCGCAGAGCCCAGCACAGTTCGTTACATAGCAGGTGTTCAATAGACGTCTGCTGTGGTCATATTTGTGTTTCTTCTAAAATTAGTGACCTAGGAGAAGAAAACTGAAAGGAACTTATATGACTTAGTAGTCATGATGTGGTCCAACTGCAAAATCATCAGTTTCACCGAGGACCAGAAAGCATGTTAGAGGTCAGTAGGTAGTTAAAGCACTGATTGGGGAAATGACTGCCTGGACTTAAATCTAGGCTTCACAAATTACTTACTGGCCAACAGACTTTGGGTAAAAGTTCTGTCACCTCTCTGCCTCATTTTGCATCTGTTCAATGGTGCTATTAATAGTACCTACCTCATAGGGCAATTGTGTGGATTAAGAGATGCATTTCAAGTACTTACGACCTTGTCTATCTAGTACATTATAAACACTGAATAGGCATTTTGTTATTACCAGCGTAAGATAATTTTGAACAAGGTTATTAAAGTCCTCTTTGCCTGCTCCTCCGATAGCCTATTTATAGTACTTGTTCTCACTTTTGTTATCTCTGTACATATTTATAACTAGCTCTTTTGTAGGTTTTTATGATCTTCTTATGCTCAGAAGTGCTAAGTGCTGATATCTGCTTCAATCTATCCCTATCCACCAAACATTTTCACCCAGGATTTCATTTGCAACCCTCTCTACATGCTCAAATCCTGCTAAACGTCCAGCCCAAATGCCACCTCTTCCATGAAATCTGTTCTGACCTTCCTTCCCAAAGGGATCTGTTCTCTGAACTGCCTTAGCGATTCCTTTTTACTTCAATTATATTTTTATACTTTTGATTTTCAAGTATATGCCTTCCCACAACGAAATTATAAGCTCCTAGAGGACAAGACCACAATTTCTAGGGCATTTTCTGCCCATTCTCACCCTCAAGTATATGGCAAGCAAGCAATCAATAAATATATGTTGAATATATATGAAAACCCCACTTAGATAGGTTCATCAAAATTCCAAAAGAGCATTATTGAAAAATCAAGTTTTCTAAAGAAAGATAAGAACTTGTAAGAGAACACTAATTAAACATTAAAAGATAAAAGAAGTTTGCATGTAAAAAAGAAAGACACTTGATTTATTGCATTAAAAAACTTTATTTCATTTAAAAGGTTCCAATATAAGCCAAATTAAACCCCAAATTGACAGCTACATGTAGAGATCTCCTGAACTAAATGGCACTGTTTGAGTCGAGTGTCTTGTGAAAGGAGGCCATCTGCTGTTACCACCATTTCCCCCAAAGTAGTTGTAGAGCAGAAGCTGGTATTATGAAAATACACATCAGATATTTCGGATGTCGTCTTTCATGCAGAAGTTAAAAGCAAACAGGCTTTTCTGTTCGTGCAAGGATAAACCACTACAGAGCAGGGCCTGAATGCTGTCAACATACAAGGTGTAACTATAAAGGAACTTACTGTGGTGCTGTGTTCATTCATTCAAGTCGTCCAAGCACTAACTCCAACATGACTTACGCTGTTCAGGTATTACTTGGGACAGCACTTTGGGCTTCCCTTCATCAGGTGCAGACCAAAGGAAGTGGTTGATCAAGCTGGGATATAGACTATCACAAAATGGGATCACAAAGCAATGAAATAGTTTTCCTAGTGGACAATCCAAAGAACCATCTCACCAATATTTTCACTAATAGCATCATTTACACAAAGTGATGCAAGATCTAAGTTCTGATATGTGTGAGGACAAATTAAAAACAGCTGGTTACTTTATAGTTACACCTTGGATTTCACCAGATATGGAAAATCTAACAGCGTGTCTAATGAGTCCTTCTGGAAATCAGCGCAGGTGAGTCAAACACAGCCTGAAAGAGAGAAGACATGGCAGAGGGCACGAGGATCAGCATTTCAATGTTCTGTGTTCTCTTGGAGGACAGACCCGGCCCAGGTTACAGAAGTGACCGGGAGGGAGGCTTCAGCTCCATCTAAGGAAGACCTTGCTAACAGTTAGAGCTGCTCAACAACTGAATGGACTGCGAGGTGAGGTAGAGTCACTGGAAGTGTTCAAGGTGGAAAGATCACCCTTGGAGAAGGGACTCCTGCATTTGTTAAGAGGTTAGACTGGATGAACCTCAGGTCTCTTTCAATTCTGAGATTCTAGAAAATTCCCTCAGGGAATTCAGAAGAGAATTCCTAAAAGGAAAGAGAAAGCACACATATGTATACTTTTAGAATCCTCTTGAGTTTTTTTTCTTTTTTCAAAAGGTACAATAGAAAATGTAGTCTGCTGTCTTTAAAATGCATTTTCACCATCCTACCACTAATAATTAGGAAGGGTCCTTTATGACTTTTTTATATTATAAAGAAAAGATGGACGATTACATTTATAATTTCTGTAAATATTTTAGAAAAATGCTTAAAATCTAGTAGTCAATGCCCTAGAAATTTTATAGATTTTTAGGTCATATGCACAGATACAAATACATTATTCATTAAATACAACTCACATCTGTGTTTTATTATACTCTAAAATATACAGGAATCTCGATGTACTGAAAGAGTGCAAGTAAGTACAGTATTCAAGCAGTCACTATTTCTATGTACATGCTCATTAATTCTTCAAAAACCCCACAAAATTATCAAATAGATCAAAATACTGTTCTGTGTTTTCACACTTTATATTCAGAAAAACCAGCTGATAATTTACAGTGTCATAAAGTTTCCAGTTTTACAATACAAAAAAGATAAATGAAATTGGGTATCAATTTTGTGAAAATTTATGGAACTTTACCCAGACCTGTAAGACCCCCTACATGTGTGAACTCATTCTCACTGGGAAAGCAACAGTTACAGTAAATCAGAACCATGTAAACTGTTTAAAAGCCTAAACATTAGCCTTCTCTCTCTCTTTCTCTCTCTCTGTTATTTGAAAGGCAATCTTCCAATTTGGCAGGCAATTGTTTCTTTCCCCCAAATCTGAATAGGACTTAAGGATTTTAGTATTTTAAATCTTGCCCAATATGCAAATGACTTCTAAGAGACCTAATGATGTTAATGTATCAATAACAAGTGATTTGATTCTTCACTAAACAATGACAACAAACACGCCCCGATCCACATGGAGGCACAAAAGTAGTAAGTGATGGTGTACCATCCAAAGTAGTGAGGTCGAAAACTTCCCCAGGACCACTTAGCTGCAATAGGGTGAAAATAACCTAATTTTGGATTTTCTAAAAATTTCTTCTAGGAAATTCTTTACATTTTCAAACAAAAATAGTTCAATTTAAAACCTAAACCATTCAAAACTGGGCAACAGTAGCCTGACCCCAATCTATCTCATGTCTACATCACAAGTATTGTCACCCTGACTGCACCCAGTCAGCTGGGTTTCAATTCTAATATTATAAAACTTGGAATTTTAAAAATTTTATGTAAAAGAAAAAAATGTAAAAATACATCTGCTTTCTCTCATGGTTTATACAGGGTTCAAAGGCTTTCAGATGTTTTCTCTAAAAAAAAAAAATAATAATAATAAAATAAATCAACATTTAAAACCAAATCTCAGCTTCATTTTCAGACTACCAAAGTTTGGTTTAGATAATGTTTCATTTCACCTACTCCAGTTTCCACCAAATGGCATTCTATTAGAAAGCCTTTAAGTTATTTGGTCCTTTGGCAATTTGCTGTGCACATAATGCCTACTGTACCAAACTTTTATTGCCCTTAAATTTAATTGTAGTTCTATTGGTAAGATTTAAATCTAGTGTCCTTATCTCTTCTTTTATAATAGTGTTGCTTGTGTAAGCAGATTAGGGTGCACAGTGTCCCAAATTATTCCTGGCACTGCAAAACCAAATTAAACAATTCCACAAAGCAATCTGACACCAAAGTATTTTCCTCTGGTCAAGTCTATTTCAAGACTCTAGAGGTTCCTTTTGCAAAACTTGCCTTTAAAAGTCTTCTTCCTAATGTCGTCACATTTCTTATATTCACTCACTCTGCGATCTTTCCTCTTAGGTTGAGTTTGTATGTGAATAAGAAAGTGCCCTTTTCCTGAAAAAGCACAGTTTGAAGTGTTAGTGTCAGAACTCTCTCCTTAGACACTGGCTCAGCCTCTCAGTAGGTCTCTGAATCGGAGTCATTGAGCTCGTCCACATCGGCGTATAAGTACTCCGGCTCCCCGCTAATGTTGTTGAAACTGCAATAGGAGCTAGGTTCATTCCTCATGATGGGCAAGGCTTCAAAGCTGACTGTTTTTGAGGTGTTGGTATAACGATTAATGGCATTGAATGTCAGGGATGATAAAGGGCTACTTGATGAGACAGGCATCATGGTGGCCAAAATGAGAGCTAGGCAATCAGCCACATCCTTATTGGGAGCACAGGCCAAAGCTGGGGTATAGCCTAGAATTAAAGATAAGATTTAAAAAAGTTAAACATCCCGAGACTCACTTAGCTAATATAAGGAAATAAGCCTAAAGGCTTTCATCTTTAGATATGTTTTCAATTACTTGCCTTCTACTGAATTGGTTTCATTAAAATGATTCAGACATTACCAATATGTAGAAAAGTCATAGAAATCTAGGGCAGAAGACTTTAGAGACTACATTATAGAAGAGGAAACTGAGGCCCAGAGATGGATGATTTCCCCAAGATATCACAATGTATCCACAGCCATCTGAATTCATAGAAGATATTGGGATAGACACACAATCGACATAAAAAAAGTAAACTATATACGATATATTAGAACAGTGATTTTCAACCTTTTTCATCTCAAGGCACACACAAATGAATTACTAAAATTCTATGGCACACCAAAAAAATATATTTTTGCTGATCTGACAAGAAACTATAGTTATAATTTTGATTCATTCACACTGAATGGCTATTGTTGTGTTGGCTGTCGTCACTTTTTTATTTGACAATCTAAGGGAAAAGAGGTCAATGCCCCTGACTAAATAGTCAAGTATTGCATGTTTTAAATATTCTTGGGGCACACCAGGTGAAAATCGCTGTTAGAAGATAAGCTCTGCGGAAATAAGACTGAGGACTGAGAAAGCTGTGGTGGGGTTATGCAGCAGGTGTAGTATAAATAGGGTAGTCATGATAGGCTTCATTGAGAAGATGACATTTGAGCTAAGATCTGAAACAGGTGAAAGATTCAGTCAAAGACTGCTTAGGGACAGAGTGTTCCAAGCAGAGGAAATAGCCAGTACAAAGATCATGACCCCTATACATCCGTGGGGAGAAGGGGCTGGCATGGCAGAATGCAGAGAAGGAAGAGCTGGAGATAAGATCAGAGAGGAACAGAGTAGCAAACCAATCATGTAGGGCCTTGTAGATCATTATCCTCCTATATAATAAATAGGTAATATGCAAATTAACCCTCACAACCTCACAAGATGGCTGCCTAAGACCAGGCCAGCAGGGGGGTTATGAAGGACGACCAAATGACTGAACAGCAAGCTGCATGGGACGACTAGGCCAGTGGGGAGGGCTGTGAGGGGCAACCAGGCCAGCAGAGGGAGGCAGCTGGGGGCGACCAGGCCTGCAGGGGGGGCAGTTGGGGGCGACCTGGCAGGCAGGCAGGTGAGCGATTAGGAGCCAGCGATCCAGGATGTGAGAGTGATGTTCGACTGCTGGCATCCCAAGGGGTCCCAGATCGGAGAGGTGCAGGCTGGGCTGAGGGAACCCCCCCATCCCGTGCATGAATTTTGTGCACCAGGCCTCTAGTAAGGATTATAAGGAAACTGAGATTTGGAGAAATATCTTCTCACACTTTTTAAAAGGATCCAGGTCAGAGT
The DNA here is from genome assembly GCF_951640355.1 of Cnephaeus nilssonii. Taxonomy (NCBI): domain Eukaryota; kingdom Metazoa; phylum Chordata; class Mammalia; order Chiroptera; family Vespertilionidae; genus Cnephaeus; species Cnephaeus nilssonii. The sequence continues at coordinate 24,400,701 of NC_137088.1, read as the reverse complement.
GGTAGGAGTAGAGAAGATAAAAGTGAGCATGGACATACTTTGTTAATGGATTGTATATTGGGTGAGAGAGAGAAGAGTTAAGGAATACTCCAGGTTATTGCTCTGAGCAACTATAAGGATGGAAATTGTCATCAACTGAGATCAGGACAGCAGGGGGAGGAGAGAAAGGATCTGCAGTTTAGTTATGGACATGTCATGTTTGAGTTGTTTATTAGACCTCCATGTGGTACTGTCAATTAGGCTGCTGGATCTCTGAATATGGAGATCATGAGAAGTCTGGGCTGGAGATATAAATTTAGGACATCACAGCATAGGTAGTATTTAGGACCAAGGTACTAAATGAGATCACCGAAGGAGCGAATGTAGGTAGGGAAAGTAAAAGGAACCAAGGACTGAGTCCTAGAGCCTACCAAAATTAAAGAGTTGTGCAGAAGAGGGAGAAAGGTTGCAAAATATATTAATAATAATAATTAGTAACACAGGAGGAAAACCAAGCAAGTCTGGAGGCCTGAAAGACAAATGAAGGAAGTTTATCAGAGAAAGAACATATACTTGCATGTCAAGTATACCTAAAAAAAAAAAAAAAAAAAAAAAAAAAGAATAAAAAACAATTTTCAGTTCCAGTGAGTTTGGTTAATTAATCTAACCACCCAAATAGTTAATTACAAACCCTTAACCTGTTATCAATTCAAGGAAGCAGTATGTGTGAATGGAGACTGGGTTCACCTAAATAAGGGAACTATAATGATATCACAGATACTACTATGACTCTCCCTCTTATCCTGTCCTAAAGTGATCTACACCAATTTATCCAATTAGCAGTAAGCAGCATAAAAGAAAACATGAAGATTATTCAGGGAAAATATTGGACACTTGCTATGCAAGACTGCAACTTTCACATCCCCAGTTAAAACTTGATATATCAAGTTAAATGAGAACTAACAACTGATTCTCAACATTGTGAGGATCATTGGTGATCTTGACTGGAGGAGATTTAAGAAAGAATGAAAGAAGAGAAGAATTGGAAACAGAGAACAGCCAACTTGAGTAATTCTGCTGCAAAGAGGGACAGAGATATATGGCAGTAGCTGGTATGAGTAGTGGCATTAATGAAAGATTAAAAAAAATTTTTTTTATAGACTTCAGAGAGGAAGGGAGAGGGAGAGAGAGATAGAAACATCAATGATGAGAGAGAATCATAGATCGGCTGCCTACCGCACATCCCCTACTAGGGATCAAGCCCACTACCTGGGCATGTGCCCTGACTTGGAATCGAACTGCAATCTCCTGGTTCACAGGTCGACAATCAACCACTGAGCCACGCTGGCTGAACAGATTTTTTTTAAGATCAGATAAATAACATTTATATATGATAAGAATAATCTAGGAAGATTCCAACAAAAAAAATCTTTATTATAGGTTTTTTGATGAAGTGAAGAACTGCTAAAGTGATAGTCTCAAGTAGGCAAAAGGGACACAATCTAGTACATTAGTGGAAATACTAGTTTTCAGTAAGAACCTGGCAATGAAGTAAGGCCTTGATAAATATTTGTTGACAAAACAATTTTTTTCAATACTAAGATAAAAAAGATGGTAATACCAAACCAAGTTAATAAACACTAATTCTGGTTTAATAGATGGATATGTAAAATTCAGCTAATCTGTTAGATGAACTTTTCTTGTTTGTCTTGCCCTTATTTCCCTTGCCACAAAGTAACTACCATTCAATATTAATTTCAGCTCTCTTTGACCAATAAAAAATATCCCAGTTTACTTCAAATATGGATTATAAAAAAATAAAAGCTCCTAGTAAGATATAGGTTAAGTAAAGAAAATGTAGAATCTACTTACCATTTTCATCTACTGCAAGCACACTTGCTCCTTTGCCCAAAAGTTCCTGAACCACCATTGTTAGCCCATTTCGGGCAGCAACATGCAGAGGTCTGGGGAGAGGAGGGGGAGAGAGGAAAGAATTGTACATGTATATATGTGCATGCCCATGCACATGTGCACACAAACAACACACACATTATAAACTCGAAGCACCAGTCCCAGCAGCAATAAAGATGGGTGTGAGGGACAGCAGACCCCATGTGTTGTGTACTGTCACACCTCGACAATACGCATAAGCTCAGCACTCGGTCATGTGAGCAAGTATCTTGTCTTCACTAAACCCTTTTGTTAGTTTCCTTCTAAGACTAATGTTTAAAAAGATTTTACCAATTAAATTACATTTTAAGTTGTTGCTTTAAGAAATGAGGTTGGCAAACAGGTATAATAGACTATTCAATAAAAACCATAAATTGCAATAGCACAAATTCCAATACGCCTTGAAAATAGTTTACAGATTCCATGACTAATTTTTGGACCCTCAAAAGAGCTAATTGCTATGTGAATAGGAATGAGTATCATAGATTTTTCTCTATACCAAGCCTCAGAGTAGAATAGCCAATGGAAATTGGGAGAGGACAATGGGAGATGTCCACTTAAGATCTAAGCAGTCACTAGAGGCTGGCTGCTCACATTAAGAACTTGATTCTTTCTGAAATCTCTTTAGCTTATAGACACATAAAAACTTTTTACCTCACTTAATGCTGGTGTTGAATAATGTATTATTCTAGGGGGTTTCCATAAAACACACAGAATAGTATTACTTTCCTCCATAAAATTGAATTAAGAAAAAACATTACTTTCAATAATAAAGTTTCAAGTTCAAAAGCTTTTTCAGTAATAGACCTTTTAATTGTTATGATTATAGAAATGAGTTTTGTCAATTATAAGCTGATTGTGACTGATTCCAATGGCCCCATGTTAGAAAAATACCCCATTTACAATGATAGGTCACAAGGTTTATACTAGACACAAAATACTTACGTTTGCAAGGCTGCATTGGTTGCATTGATGAGGTTTCTATCTGTTATCTTTTCCAGTATTAACAAGGCACTAGTTTCATGACCCTAAAATTATGGAAAATAACTCTTAAAAATTTGGGTACTATTAAATATATATGAATTCACTCAATACATTCCAACCTTGGTCCATATAATACATATGCCATGAATTTGTCCAAAAGTGTTGATGGAATGAGGTTGGGGGAGAGGATAAGATTAGAAAGATTAAAGAAAGACAATAATTATGTTTAGGCTTGTGCTCTAAAACTTGTTTGGCTTACTGGAGACTTTCATACACCATGGTGCCTAACATGTCAGTACTTTTTTTCAAGAAATCTGTTGCAAATGATCATTTGAGAGGTTTGGTTCCTGACTCTGTTCATTTTAGTGAAATGGAAAAATTTTAAATGCCACTGTTGATATTAATAATGAAAACATATCCTTAAAATGTGTACATACCTTGCTGCAAGCCAAATGGAGGGCGGTGTTTTTACTGTTGTCTTGTAAAGTCAGATCTGCACTAGCACTGCTAACCAGCATCTCTGGGAGGAAAAACTGCATCAATTCTTATGTTTATGAACATATACCTTAGATCACTACTAACTCACTGTAGAGAAATGAAGATACAAAGCAAAAACATATCGCTAGCAAAAACGTAAATGCAAGAAAAATATTGTATATTTTAATATACAACATACAGACTATATTGTCTTGCTGTTGTGTAAGTCAAAGACCCTAACAACAGCAACTAACATATATTTTGTGAGTGCTAAATTTCAAATACTGTTTTAAGTGCTCTGGAATAATAATACCTTATTTAACTCTCACAACAACCCTGTAAAGTAGGTACTGTTATTTTTCTCACTTTATAAATTAAAAAACGAAGGCATAAGGTCACTTAGTTGGCAGACCGAGGACTCACATTCGGTCACTCTGGCCCCCCAGCCAGTTTCTGAACCCTTATCTTATACCGCCTCGCTGGGAGCGGACTATTCACTCAGTAAGGGCGAATGAAAATATCTGGGCCCTGAATAAAAATGTGGGTTGTAAGGAGGTTAAAGGTTTTACATCTCAGGAGTGGTGGGATAACTAAGCAGTGGAAAATTCTATGAACTAGTGTCAGAGGCCTTAGGTTTGAAGTTCTACATAAGCAATATAAATATTCAGAATAATAAAAGCCTTAACCAGTTTCTTTACCAACTGTGTTTGTTTGTCCGTTTTCTGCAGCCATCATGAGAGGTGTTTTCCCAGAAGAGTCCACAGAATTGACTTGAGCATTATGGCTGAGCAACAGCTGTAAACACTCCACATGGTCTGTAAAGGCAGCTGCATGGAGAGGAGTTCTGCAATGTAGAGAAGTGGAGAGACTTGACTAAATCTATATGCCATATACTCTAAAAAAAAAAAGATTGCTTAATTTATGACAAGTAATTTTCAAGGGTTTACAGATTATGCTGTAAAAGCATTGCCTAGATACTAATAGGACTGAATTTACTAACTTCTACCACAAAAATGTATATTTCTGATAACATAAAATACCCTTAATCAAACTAATATAAATAAGAATAAATTATAAAATTGCTAAAACAATGTTATAGCGTTAAAAGATATATTGAAACTAGAGGCCCGTTGCACAAAATTCATGCACAAGGGGAGGGGTGTCCCCTTTTCCCAGCCTGTACTCTCTCCAATCCGGGACATCCCTCTCACAATCCGGGACTGCTGGCTCCTAACTGTTCACCTGCCTCCCGGTCTGATTGCCCCCAACTGCCCCCCCACTGCTGGCCTGGTCACCCTTTACTGGCCCCCCCCCCCACTGGCCTGGTCGCCCCTTACTGCCTCCCCCCCGCCAGCCTGGTCGCCCCCAACTGCCCCCCACTTCTGGCTTGGTTGCCCCTAACTGCCCCGCCCCTGCCGGCCTGGTCACCCCTCACTGCCCCCCCTGCCAGCCTGGTCGCCCCACGCAGCCTGCTGTTCAGTTGTTACTGTGATGGCGTCTTGGACAATTTGCATATTCCTCTATTTATTAGTATAGATAAATCAATCCTGACTCATACTGCTATCTATTACAACTGTTGGACTCTCTTCCAGCCTTTATTTCTATATAGAAAAATGTTAACTTTATTAACAATATTTGTTGGGTAACAAACATACCCCTTTAAAAAAAAAAGGGGGAAATCTTTACATATTACAAGTTTTAAAAAGAAGAAGACTGGCTAAAAATCATAATAAAAATGTCCTTTACAATGAGAACATAATTAAGATTTTATAGCACTTCATAGTTGCAAATATAAAAACCAACTTTTAATTAATAATTTAGCTGATGTTGTAACTAAATTTATTTTTTCTCCTATGGAAAGTAAAACAATTTCCTACAGAGCTGAATCCTTACCTTCCTTTTGAATCTGTGGCATTCACGATGCTGGCACCCAATGTATCAATTAGCATTTCAGCAGCACCTTCGTTGTCATTTATCCTGTGTAAGGTAAGGAGGTCATCACTCTCACAGCTATGTTGTATTTCTTAGCCAAACAAAGTTTGATTCATTCTGCTTTTACTTACACAGCACAATGCAATGGACTGAAAGCGTTTCCTTCTATCTTCTGGAAAACATCCTGTTCTAAAAGAAGTTCTACACATGTCTCGTGACCTAAATAAGCAAGAATCAGATATTAAAATCTCCCCAAAATACTAATGTGCCCACATACACCCACACATCCTCACACAAATAAGAAAAAAATTTACATGGATTAAAAATGAACAGTCCACTGAACCTGTTAAACATCACATTTTTAGGAGCTTTGGAATTCAAAGTACAACCTCAAGACCTAAGTACAGTAGCTTCTTGTGATAATTTTATTGGAGTTTATTACTGACACAGCAAGTACTGAGTGTGTGTGGGGAGATTTCTCCCAGTTCAGTCTCTAGATTGTAGCCACTGTTACCTTAACAGTTCCAGAAACTCTCTAGGCATATGCAACTGCATGCACACTAACACATACTTCCTTTTTAATTTTTACATAAATGGGATGTTTAGTTCTACAACTTCTTTCTTACTTAATAGCAACTTTGAAAACAAGGAAAAACCCAAACCTTAACTTAATTTTCAAAGCCAGGGTTTTAGTAAAATTACCATAAGTGTTGTACTAATTGCTGCAAATGAAATGTTGCTTCTTTTATTTCATCAGTCATCTGGTATCTGATTTAGGAATAAATTATATTCTTCCATCGCCTCTTTATTTCCATGGCTTAATATCTGGCTAACACAGTAATACTAAATTTTTCTTTTTAAATTACTCTAACATGCTCAAACAACAGCTCAACTTTCTTTATCCTATAATCGTTTTTACCACGAAAAGAAAGTTCTAGAAAACTTTTAACTGTGTTGGTTCTTTTCTCTAATCCAATGGTTCTCACCTGGAGCCATTTGCCCTTCAGGTTTGGAGATATATTTGGCTATCACACCTGGAGATGGGGTAAGGGATGCTACTGGCATTTAGGGCGGTAGAAGCCAGGGAGGCTGCTGAATATCTTACACAGCATGTGACAGTCTCTCACAACAAAGAATTACTTGGCCCAAAATGTGAACAGTGCTGAGGTTGAGAAACCCTACTTTAATTCTCTCTCTCCAAATGTTAACTCATTACAAAACATTAACCATGGAAAGTTGTCCAGTATTGATTTAAGAACCTTATTTTCCTGGTATACCAGTTCTCAAGGTTGGTCTGGGGAAGTCTGGGTTGATTCCAAATTGGTCTTATCTTAAACTAACCACTAAAAAAGCTTTCCACTCTTCTAAATTTTTGTTGTTTGATTTGGTAAATAGTTATTTTTCATAAAAATGTTATTTATATGCAATATATTTTAAAATACATTAGTACTGGGTCATATCAAGTTGAAAAACTCATCACTTGTGCCTTAGTTTATGAAGAAATGATAAAATTGAACTTTTCATATTTCTGAGGAATATTCTGAGGATGCTCAGTTTCATAAAAATTGATAAATTTTTAAGAGAAACATGAGATAATGTAACTTCTCTTAAGTTCTGTGATTAAATGACTACATAAATTGAAAATCTGAACTTTAAAGTGTAGTATGTATAACCAGTTCTTTTATAAAACTTTGCCGCCATTCCGTTTCAATTTTGAAGGAAACAATGTTTTCTGTTCTGTTGGAGTGGGGAGTGCTTCCAATTTTCTTTTCAGCTGTACAATAATTACCAGTCAAAGTAAAACCATTTCATACACTCTATTCTCAGAATGCCAAATTACAAAATAGGCTTTTGGCTATAAATATGGTATTAATTTTAGGCTGTCTGTATAGTCCCTTCTTGCATATAGCCAACACTAATGTCTTCCAGCTCGATTCAGAATCATCACAATCTTGCTACAGTCTAGAAATTAGACACATCTGTTATGATCTTTAAATGGCAACCAGGCAAGTAGTTCATGCAAAATTTTCTCTTATACTGGTACACAAGTGCTTAGAGAGTCTAAATTCAGTAGTGATAGAGTAGAAACTAACTTTAAGGAAACAGTGTTCTGCATAAAGACCTGAGTATTATAATGGACAGCAACTCCCCCCAAAAACAGCTACAGCAATTTATTTATAACTAAATGTTCTTTATCCGAGGAAAAATACCTTATTGTGTAGTTCTTCCAATGTTCTCACTGATACGTTAAAAAAAAGCAATAAAAGTCTGCTTCAGACTAGTTTTATCTCAGACTTCTTAAATAAATAAATTTCACATCTGTGGATATTTTACTACCATATTATGTTTTTGGTTTTCCTTATACTTGTAAAATGTCTTGAAGATACATTATAAAAACAAATCAAATTTCAATGGCAAAATATAGTAACTTCTTTGACTTAGGACTAATCTTTGGCTATTTCACTATACTCATAAAATACCAACTTTAGTAAGTTGAAAAGGGAAAAAGAGATGCTGAAACCCAAAGGTTTTATAGGATTCCAGACTGTGCTGGCTAAGGATCAGAGGTAGTAGAAAATGAAACTGACAAAACTTTTCAACTAGCAATACATTTAATTATTTAAGTTTTTTTATGGTGTCATCAGTACTCAGAATTGAAGGATGACCAATGGTCATCACAGAACAATCCTCAGGAAGAGACCAAAACTTTCTCATAGCAAAAGAGAATTCTCACACAAGAACTGTTAATAAGAAAACCAAAATATTGTATCTAGAAGATGCTTATGAAAACAAACTAGAATTTTGCAAGATTCAGATTTCTCCTCTTTCATCATAAGTTAACATTATATAAAGAGGAAATTTATATTTTCTCTACCTTTTGATGGAAAGTTGTTACAACTGTGAAATAGTTTTGTAGATAAACTCTCACAGCTTACCTTAATCAGAATGCTACCAGTACACTGAAACTCACCCCCCAATCTGCCTAAGCCCAAACTCTGACACGATTTGTGTTTGTACTGCACACAATGTACCTGAGTGTTTTCTAAGATGGTCAAATATATGCCCCTACACAAGGAAAAAATGAACACATCTCAATATGCTTCATTACTTAGATTATTTTAATTAGTGAAAACTCACAAGCCAAACTCCATTTTATTTGTTTGTTGTTTTTTTAAATATATTTCATTGATTTTTTACAGAGAGGAAGGGAGAGGGATAGAGAGTTAGAAACATCAATGAGAGAGAAACATTGATCAGCTGCATCCTGCACACTCCCCACTGGGGATGTGCTCGCAACCAAGGTACATGCCCTTGACCGGAATCGAACCTGGGACCCTTGAGTCCGCAGGCTGACGCTCTATCCATTGAGCCAAACCGGTTAGGGCAAGCCAAACTCCATTTTAAACATCTATAACTTAAAAAACAGCTTTATCCTTCTCTAAGAACCTTTAATGAGCCTACCGGTAAAAGGACTAACTGAGACTGTTAGCCCCTTGAAAGTTGAAGGTAAGTCTGTTCTAACCATGCAACAAAGTTAACTTAACCATGGAAGTTTCTAAAGTTTCTACTTCTATGATCTGCTAGAATTTTATTCCCTTAAAATTTTGAGCATACATGGTACTGTTGATGTAAGGATCTTAAGAATATGCTCACAAAAATACACAATTTCAGTTTAGAATGTGATGCATTTTCATTGTTTCTCCTACCTTAGTCAGTTTTCCCCTAAAATAAGTACATTTAGAAAGTGAAAGAACATAATTAAAATACAAGCATACTACATAAAAGACATTGGAAATAATATTATAAAAGTATCTTAAAATGCAAATACTTGAAGCAAAGGTCTCGGAAAAATTTCAGACTTGGCGATAGCTTATGTCAAAACATCTTTGACCATTACTGTCTTGGCTTTAACACGACAAGGAGCTGGAGTACGTTATGACTACATAGTAGATTGTTCCTAGGCTTCCTACTTATCTTAGACTTTAATTCTTTCTTATAAATACGTCATTTTCAGGAATCTCAAAATGCTAGTTAGCTGTCCCTGCTTGGCATATAACCGGCATTTAATGTAAGTTTATATCTGTATACTTAACCGTTATAGCAAGCCCAGTGAAGTGCTGTATATCCATGATTGTCGGCTATGGCTGGATTTGCATCCACAGATGCTGCTGAGTGCAAAAGGGCTCCCAGAACACCAATGTGTCCACAGGCAGCTGACAAGTGGATAGGTGTCCGCCCTCTACTATCCCGAAATAAGCACTTAGCACCATGTTGAAGCAATGCATCTACACATTCTTCATGGCCTGTAACTGCCTGAAAGAAAGATTGTTTGCATATAGTTGAATATATTATGTTGGGTATTACATGCCAATTATAGCTAATTAAAATTTTTACATTTCATATTTTTAAAGTCCATATTCCTCATATCTTTTCACCAATCAATGCATTTATCATTTTTGAATAACTCAGTATTTTTATTGGAAGTAACTTGGAAGAGTCAATTAAAGCAGTAACTTTTATCATGATATAAATAGTATGAAAAACAGGAAGAGGAACTTATAATTCAATAAAAATAATGACATTTCAAGGTGAAAAAGTTAAGATAGAAATGTTTTAAGAAAATAGTTGTGATAAATTAGCATTCAAAAACAATACTGAAGGAAAAGAGTAAAGATTATTTGGTAAAAATTTAATGAAGAAAAATAAACATAGCCTAGTTCAGTTTAGGTAAAATGAGATTATAAAAACAATTTGAAATGAAATGTGATTATTTTTGCTTACCCCTCTATGCAATGCTGTCCTTCCCCACTTATCTTTGGCATCTACGTTTGCTCCTTTGTTTAGCAATGAGTAAACACAGTCTGTGTGCCCGTTGAGGACAGACAGCATCAGAGGAGTCCTGAGCAACAATAGGAACAGGTTCAGTGTTACCAGTTAGGACTCCACTCCATGAAAAACAGTGCACACGCCTGTTTTCTAAATGCACCTTATCGTGATATAACTTTAAAGCATAGGAAACTTAAAAAACTATATTTTATGTTACTCAGTTACATATTATGACAGGCTTATTAAAATAGGGGCAAAAGCATAAAGATTAACAAACATCCTAAAAATAATTTGAACATTATTAAAACTTACTGTCCATTTCCATCTTGAATGTCTACAGCATTCTGTGGTTCTGCATTTCCAATTAGTAGTCGTAAGCATTCTGAATGACCATTTGTTGCTGTAAAGTGATATTTAAACATTTTAGTAATTATATGTAATAATAAAACAGAAAATGTCCATCTTAGAGCACACTTCCTAGATATAATTTTGGGATGGTTTATTGAATGTAATAGGCAAGAAAAAAAAATCTATAGATACAAAGAAGGTTTCTATTGCTTTTTTGATTAAACAGGATACAAATTCTTCATACAAAATCACAGCCTTACCCATACCTCATTATCTGCCCTGCTAATAGAATGATCAATTTATTTAGAGCTCTTATGGTGGCAATGTGGTCAGGGAGGGTGGACTGCCTCCAGCCAAGGGGTGAAATCATTAGACCAGATCAATCACAATAACTCCTTTTCCTTTGCCAGTGATTGGTTTCAAGGTGAGTACCAGTCCAGCTCTAACCAATGAGATGCTAAGAAATCTAGAGGGCCTCTGGGAAACATTTTTATTCTGGATAATGAAAAGTCCTCCTTCCTTCCTAATTTTAGATGTGATCTTGTAAAGCAGCAGCAGCCATTCTCTGACATGAGTGCAAAGGCAAGAGGGTAAGAGAGAATCTTTCAGAGTTCTGACACCACTGCTGACACCAACCCTGACATTTTATGAGACAAAACACTGTCACTTGAGCCACCTTTCAGTTTGGTACTATAAAAGAATTACAATTCACTTCCAGGAAAAACACACACACACACAAAAAAAACACTCAGTGTCCTTTCACGACTCATGAGTAAGGTGCTCCCTTACAAGCAGATCTCCAAATGTGAAAGGCATCTACAGAGCAAAGGCTTCCATTTCCTGAAAAAAGGTGTTAACAGTAACCTGTAGCTGTAGCTCTTTCAGTGGCTGGGACTCAGAGTACAGGACACTGGTTACCTCTGAGGGACAGGCTAATGTCTTGGTTCAATCTTTACCTATTAAGAGTGCAAACACTCCATGAAATATTTAAATTAACTGCAAACGAGATGTACTGATAATTTTTCAAGTTGCAGAATGATATATATAGTCTCACTTTTTCGGAATAATAGAAAATGATAGCATTTTGACCTCTTATTCTTACCATGTAGCTGTTTATTTCATACATTTATTGAGTTTTAATCCATTATTAAAACTTCTGCCTTTGAGCCCTGATTGAATATCTGATAGCTTCTGAAAGGCTGCTCTGGAGCAACAGGTAGTTTTACCTATGGTCTTCTAAAGGCAAGTTTATCAAAAGACTAGAAGCAAAATTCTAATATCCAAATATGTCCTTAAGGATCACTCTATAAAAACTAAGTGAAATGAATCTAATCATATAGAGATGGCCTATCAGAGATGAGAAAAATACTTGGCTAGGATTTAAGTGTACCAGTCTTGGTTATTTAAAATGCCTTGTCCTGGCTGGTGTGGCTCATTTGGTTGGGCATCATCCCATGCACCAAAACGTTGCTGGTTCGATTCCCAGTTAGGGCACATGCCCAGGTTGCAGGCTTAATCCCCAGTAGAAAGAGTGAAGGAGGCAACCAATCGATGTTCTACTCTCACATCAATGTTTCTCTCTCTCTTCCCCCTCTCTTTAAAAATTAATTAAGAATCTTAAAAATAGCCCTAAATGGTTTGGCTCAGTAGATAGAGCATCGACCTGCGGACTGAAAGGTCCCAGGTTTGATTCCGGTCAAGGACATGTACCTCGGTTGCAGGCACATCCCCAGTAGGAGGTGTGCAGGAGGCAGCTGATCGATGGTTCTCTCTCATCGATGTTTCTAACTCTCTATCCCTCTCCCTTTCTCTCTGTAAAAAAATCAATAAATATGTTTTTTTTAAAAAGAATCTTAAAAATAAAATAAAACGAATACTGCCCTGTAGTAATCCCTGTAGAGAGTTGTGAATCTGCATCTGCTAGTGATACATAGATATACCAAGTCATCACAATGACACGGTTACATGCTTTTGCACTTCCACACAACCGCAACATTACAAAATCGCATCATGGAGTAGTTCTTGCATAAAGTAGGTGCTTAGTAACTGTCTACATAGATATTTAATGCAGTGCCCTGGTAGAGTAAGTAAAAATGTTTATCAATTGTTAAACAAAAGCACATACCAATCTAAAATAACTTCCATTAAAAAGTAAAAACTGTATTGCATTGTTTTGCTGATAAAATATTTCAGAGGTTAGGCTTACATAAATCCAATTGCTAAGGTAGCCAATGATTTTACCTTTAGAATATGGTAAGAATAGGAAGTACTAGTGGGAGAAAGGGACAGAAAGACAAAGCAGAAAAGTCAAATTGAAAAAGAAAAGAATATTAGATGGAAAGTGGTAATTAAAACCATGCATAATATTTGACATACCTGCTGCATGTATAGGCGTTCTCTTCAAAATGTAATCTTTTACTAAGATTGAGGCTCCCTGATTAATGAGTACATCCACACATTCAACATGGCCCTTAAATGCTGCAAGATCTAAGGGTGTTCTTCCACTACTATTTCGCACATCAAGATCTAACAAAGACTGTACCAACACTTCCAGTGCTTGATGGTGACCATGATAGGCCTAGGAATAAAAATAAATACATACATACATATATACATACATATTTAGACCGACTTTCCAGATATTTTAGAAAACATAAAGAAGCAAGCAAACTTGTCTTCACATTATTACTATATTTGAGATAATCCAAAATTTCAGTATTTAGAATGTTAACTATAACTTTTTAAACAACCAAATAGGCTATAATGTTAAGAAATGAGTATTCTGCAAATAATAAAAATTCAAATGATATATGATGTTTACATGAGTCTACAATGTCCGGTTAATGGCAGACATTCAATGGATATGTGACATGGATTCAATTAAAGCTTTCATTCTAAATCTATTCAGATTCCAAAGTCTGATTTTTTAGTCACAGTTCAGTCTTCTTCTAACTCCCTGGTAAAATTTCACTATACTTAAATTACAGAGACAGCCTGCAAGTGAAGTTAAGCTAGGACTTGAGTTTTCTGATTTCTCAAATTAAAATGACTCCTCCCTCTACTGAATAATATGCCCTATCTCAAAAATAAATACTTCTTTTAGCACAAAAATACTTAGGCTGAGCCTTGTTTGAATGATTGCCATGTGCTAGGCATTGTCTAGGACAGTGATGGGCAACCTTTTGAGCTTGGTGTGTCAAACTTCACTAAAAAACTGAGCATAACTCGGGTAGTGTGTCACTTTGAGGAAAAAACATTATTTCGCAAATGTTTCATCCTCAGGAGCAGCAAATGTTTCATCCTCGGCATGCGGCCGCTTCAGCGGCTGCGTGTCATCAGAAATGGCTACGCGTGTCAGTGCTGACACGCGTGTCATAGGTTCGCCATCACTGGTCTAGGAGTACAACAGAGTAACAGGATTTAAAAATTTGTCAGATTGAAGCTCTGCTTTTTTATACAGTCTGATAAAAAGGCTTTCCAGATAATTCATTTAAAAAACCAACATGTCAACTGAACATTTATTATTCTCATTGGACTAGATGCTGAGCAGGACATAAAGCAGTAACAAGACACAGTTCTAGCACCAAAGGAATATTCTCTCTAGTTCACTGACACGGCCACTTTGTAGCTAAGGGCCTTTCAGAAGTTATTTTTTTTATGCCATTCACACCTACAGATTAGCAGGTGGGTAAATTATCACTTTTGAATTTTTCACTGGGAATGGAAAAACACAAAATTCTACAATACTTGAGCTAAATCTCACTTGCTCCTAATCTGAAAGAAGATACACAGCTAAGAGAGGGCCCCACACTGCATCAAAGGGCTATAAAGCCATTTCTTGTGGAAAATGTCAGGAAGTACCAGTAAGAGTAAAGGTGCTCTAGGCCTTTATGATCTCTTTGACATTTCTGACTATCTCAAAGGTTCAAGTGACTGGAGATCACTGAACTTTACTGTCTTAGGACCACATCCAACCTTGTTCCTCACCAGGTCATTGAAATTATGCTACTAAATGAATGGACTTTGAAAAACACGGTTTATGCAGACGATAATAAGAAAAGAGGAGAGAAAATAAGGATGAGTATTTTATTTAGGAGCCATGACGATTTGCCAAAGGGGTTTTTCCTTCATGATGTTCTTGCATAGGATGGAGACTTGTATGTTTACTAGTATGTGTGAAGACAGGAACCAAGACCAATTTCGCTAAGCCTCAAGCCACTGTGTTTTCACTGTCAAGCTGTCCTAGATTAGAAGAGTTTGGGAGGAAAAACCCACTTCAAGTAATTTCTGAAACCTCCCAGAAATAGATACAAATGCAGAAGTGGTGGCATAATCACATTTCATTAAGCCTAATTACTAAATTACAAAATTGTTCTCATTCCAGCTTAAAACACTATTTAGCACACATGTTCATAGCAGCACTATTCACAATAGCCATAAAATAAAATAAAAAACTAGTAAAAAAAAACAACAGAAACTATAGTTTTTGAGATAACTATTCAAGACTTGGCAAAGTGCTTAGTCTGGCACCTAATATGTGCTCAAGAAACGACAGTGCTATCATTTTAAGAATGATGATGACGATGATGCAAGAAGAATTGCCTAGTCATCTGCTCAGACTTCATTTCTTGCCACCAACTATAAAACAGCTATTTTCTCCATGCTGGCTTTGTCCTCTGGATGACTTATTTACTATGCAAGTCAGAGGAGCAGATAATATTTCCAAAGACCCAAAGGGCAAGGAAGCAGAAAGATTCCGCATGCCTTCTTAGTTATGTAGAACATGGCAGGAAGTGGGGAGAAAGACACCGCAGAAAAGTCAACGTGCACATGTCAGTGCTAAGAAATATGCAAGGAGATCAGGATGGATATAACAGTCTATGTGAGAAGAACAAATTAAGTGGATCACTGAACTTGGATCGATCCACATTAGCTTAAGTAGTACTACTGTAAACATTTTACTATACTTAAAATCAGAGGTCTCACAAATACCTGGTGAGACCCAAATCTCCTGATTCTTAAAGTTCCCACCCTTCCCTCAACTGTAACATGTTTGTTTCAAAAATAAATTCTTCCTTTAGCACAGAAAGAACTAGATTGGGCTCTGCTTGAAATTTCCTAAGGTAATTCATTCCCATATTTGACTTAAAGAATAGCCACACTCTCTCCTTTTTCCTCTTAGTGACTGACATTAAGAGGAAAACTTCAGAGGCATCCTAAACTAAAAGAGACAGCACATGGCTAAATCCTATAGCACAAGCAATCGAAAGATCAGTGAACACATACCCAGTCAGCATCCCAAGATCACAATGTAAGCAAAAGTTACAGAAACACCACAGAAATTATAGCTCTTATACCACGTGCTCAGTAAGTTAGGAGCCATTCTACTACAACAGTGCAGTTTTAAATTCACATCACAGGTATGTTCTCTCCCTTAGATTAGGCTCGGGGGAAACCCAAAGAACATTCAAAACAAAACAAAATAAAACATAAAAGTACATTCATGAATTCTCTAAATAAGGAAGTTCTTAAAGTTTTAATTCCATGATCATCATTACATGGATCAAAAGTTCTGGGTACTAGTTTGTTAGCACAGACATGAGGCGTTTTCAGTAAACCAGCCATCAAGTTGGCTGTGCAGGCAGTACTACTCACAGCCAAGTGTAAAGGGCTTATTGTTGCTCTATTGTCTGAATCACTCAGCATGTCTGTTCCGGAGGTTTCCATTAACTGAGAAAGAAAAGCATTTTAAACGTCAGAAATGACACTTTTAGATATATTATAGCAGTTATCCCTGTTCCTTCCCCCCCAAGTTAAAATCCATTTCAGAGTATAACTTATACATAAATATGAATTTTAAAATCTCAGACCATCTAGATAAATAAAAGCCTAAGCAACCTTTATGACCAAATGATCGAACGACTGGTCGACCAGTCACTATGACATGCACTGACTACCAAGGGGCAGATGCTCAATGCAGGAGCTGCCCCTTGGTGGTCAGTGCACTCCCACAGCCAACCTCCTGCAGCCCCTCCCCCTGGCCAGCTGGCCCCCGTTGGCTCCTGGTGCTAAACCACTCGTAGAGACCTGCTTCTAGGTCGGGGTTTCATACGCAGCAGAACAGCTCCCTCACTGCAATCTACTGAAAGTCAGCCCTCGACACAAGGGTTTGTCTTGCTCCCGTCCTCGTGGTGGAGTGGCATGGTGGAAGAAGGGGGGGTGTGGGGAGGAGGCGGGGAACTGCATGATGGTGGCGCATGACGGTAGCATTAGTGTCTGGTGCCCGTTCCTTCTGTGCCTGCCCCCATGACTATTGTCTTCTCTCCCAACTGCGTCAGAGTCCTTGTCCCGGGCTGGGATGGGGAACTGGGGGTGGGTGGTGGCGGATGCGGCCTGTCTCCCAGGGGGGCTGAGGGCCGGCTCCCTCCTTGGGGCCAGCGGCCAATCTCCCACAGTCCTTCCCCCGGCCGGCCAACCTCCCGCGGTCCCTCCCCTGCCGCCCCCCCCCCCCCGCACAAATTTGTGCACTGGGCCTCTAGTTATATTATAAAAAGTAAACTCAGCAAGCTTATAGAACAGATCATCCTGAAACAGGCTAAGAGTTTTGTGGGAGACTACAAACTAAGAGCTTGAGGAAAATGCTATTTAATTACCACCAAGTAAGAACATTCCCCCACCCTTCCTCCCTCCTACCGCATATATGACTTCTGTCACTATCTTTGTTCCCAGAATGTGTAAAATGGGCTACAGTTCTGGTGAGAGCAAATAAATAATTATAATAGTCTGAATAGTAGTGGGTAAATGAAATAATACTTACAACATCTAAAGGAGTTTCACTTGCAATCTGAAATAAAATTTTAAATAAAAAAATTTAGTTTAGGAAGTACCTACAATAATAAGAGTAACATGCTAATTGACTGTACCTTCACGACACCCACCAGCCAATCAGGAGTGTGCATGCATATTAACCCAACAAAGATAGTGGGGTAATTTGCATATACAGGCACTGAGCAGCTGGGGGCGGGATGCTTGCGTCATCGCCATGGCGACGACGCAGGCCTTCTGCACCACCCCAGCTGCTCCGGGCCTCTGGGCAGCGTGGGAAGGCGGAAAAGTGGCTCCGGCCAGAGCAAAGGCGGTGCCGGCAGCCAGGGGAAGGAAGGCCAATTCTTGCACGAATCTTTGTGCATCGGGCCTCTAGTTCATACATATAAAAGAGATAAATGTTAACTATAGGTCTATATTTACATAGGACTTTGTTAAATTCCATTCTGAGCTGTGATTCCCTTGCCTCCAAAATTAAGTCTTTTAAATAAGCAAATGTATTAAACTAATAGGCCACAATCCAAGATACCATAGTTACCTCTGGAAATATGTTATTTCTGTAGCAGGGTTCTAAATGCTATATTAAATATGTCAATCTCCTTTTTCTATCTTTTATACTCACTCTCCTTGAATTTTACTTCCACTTAAAGGGAAACAATGTTTAATACAATTTATAAGGTAAGTTTAAATAAAGAACCTTTAACTTGAAGCATGTGTTACACACCTGAGAATCTTTTAACTTGTCCAACCAAATGGGGTGAATGGGGTGTATATTGAAGGAGACCACAGTTGAAACACAAAGTTCCTTTGCAGAATTAGAGGCTCCCTCATCAAGAGGGACTGCTAAAAGAATGGCCTTTTAGAATTCCCTAAATATGGGGAACTTCCTCCAATGGGGACATTTATTTCTCACTTAAGACATGGTTATATTTCTTTAGAAACGTTGGAAAACATTTATTTAAAGGGGCAGAGGAGCCATAACGGGCATGGCTCAGTGGGTAGCGTGTCGGCCTGCGGACTGAAGAATCGCGAGTTTGATTCTGGCCAAGGGCACATGCCTGGGTTGCAGGCTTGATCCCCAGTGGAGGGTGTGCAGGAGGCAGCCGATTGATGATTTTCTCTCATCATTGATGTTTCTATCTCTCTCTCCCTCTCCTCTCCTCTCTGAAATCAATAAAAATATATTTCAAAAAAATAAAGAAAGGAGCAGAGGCAGTAAATGCTACACAGATATGAGGTAATGTAAGGGAAGAACCTAAGTAGCCCTGTCCAGAGATCTAATTTTGTCCTTTCTTTTTGAAAGGGAAAAGAGAATGACAGATATCTGACTGAGACAAATATGAATTTGACAGGTATATGGATTCTAAAAATGTTTAAAAGCAACAGAATTTGTTTATTGATCCATTCATTCTCATCTTCATTAAATTATTAGAATATAAACTCATATTAGTTGTTCCACAGAATTTAGGAATCTTACCAGCTGAAGACATAGACGGTGACCATAAGCAGCTGAATAATGAACTGCATTGTATCCTTGCTTATCCCGGATCCCTGGATTTGCATCATTTCTTAGTAAGTATTCTAGGCACCTATTTGCAGAAACAACATATTCAAAATTCTGAATCCTGCCTTTTAACTTAGTGATAAAAACAGACAAAATAAAAACTGACATTTTTCTTACATCTGAGCAATGTAAAGTCATAAATACACTTAAATAGTCATTTAAATGACATTGACTGTAAGTTTCATAAAAATACAAACTAAATGTTCATAAGAGAATCTTCTTCATTCAAAGCGAATACCTCCCAAGTCTGTCAGCAAGCGCAGTGCACCCAAGGACTGTCTTTTACAGTCACAAACTATGGGACCACCTGTTCCCCTCACACAACGTCTGATGTGATTGAAGTCTTAAGTGGTGGTGAGCATCCTATGTTGGCAAATATTACTGCTCACCTATCTGGAACACTGAGTGAGCATAATATCTCATTAGGACACTCAAAAAAGGATGCAAGGAAATCTCACAAAATGCAAGTCAGAATTCAATGATCTTGAATCAGAAGACTGAGAAGGGTGTAAACAGTGTAAAATTGGTATGCAAGTGACAATAAAGACCTTCCCATGGGAGAAATACTTCATTTCTGTGCTATTAAAATATGAGAAAAATAATTTTAAAAGGTACTATTGATTCACACTTTGTTGTAATTTTAGTAATTTTATTGTTACTGTAGCAAAAAAAAAAAAAAAAGAGAGAGAGTACTAAATTAGACATTAAAAGATTTGTTTCTAGAGTTGATCTGATACCAGTGATCTTGGGTAAATTACTTCATTTTTATAATGAAACTAGAGGCCTGGTGCACGGATTCGTGCACCGGTGGGGTCCCTCGGCCTGGCCTGTGGGGATTGGGCTGAAACCAGCTCTCCAACATCCCCCATGGGTCCCGGATTGTGAAAGGGTGGTTCTCGGGTGACCCCAGAATTGGGCTCCCTCCTCTCTGGTTCCGGGTGCATCACCTAAGAACCGCAGCCACCAAATCACGGCAGCTCGGCAGCTCCTGCATTGAGCGTCTGCCCCCTGATGGTCATTGCATATCATAGCTACCGGTCAGATGGTTGAACTGTTGGATGGTTGCTTAGGCTTTTATATATATAGATGGCCTCTGTTTATTCATTTGATAGATGGGGGTGGGAATCCAACTAAATAATCTAAATTCTATTCATGCTCACATTACAAGTCCATAATTATTCAGTGATAATTTGTCTAATATTGCAATATGACTAAATATAGGAAAAATCTGTAAGCAAATACTTCCTAAAAATTCAAGTTTATAAAAGCACACTGAGATTATATGAAAATAAGTAAGAAGGAATTCTGAAGCAATGTAATCCATTTTCAGTAACTATCATATATATGTATCTATATATAACTATTAAGGAGTAATTATGAAACCAATTTACACACACACACACACACACACACACACACACACACACGAGGAGCATTCTTTTCACTGTCAATCCTTATTTGCTTAATGCTGAATTGCTTAAAATTCTTTAGAGATCTTAGAAATTATTTGCCGAATCTATAGCTATAACAATATCCTTAATGGTAGTAAATGTTCATTCTTTTAGGTGGAATTTTAGTATTTATGTACAACTAAAATTATTGACAAACACTGTGAACTGGGTATCACTGTGATTAAAAACCCCCAATCTGACTTCCTAATTGGCAGGCCTGGTGATTCTTGGTGCTCATTAACTGGCTGTAAGGGCACTTCAGGAAGTGTTCCGGGCAGTGTGCAAACTCTGCACAGTTTTCCTAGGTGCCCAGCTCCGAGGTCGACACTCACTGCAAAGATGGAGAAAAGATGGGCAGGACTGGAGGGCAGTCTCATTGCCTCACAGGCACAATCATTTCACTGAGGGCATACCTTATCTTTATTCAAGTTCTCTAGATATGAGTGATAAAACAGGAATAGTTCTTCTTACTGAGACCTGAATACAAGACAGTCTATCAGAGGAAAGAACTATTTTAAGATAACTTGCTGATACATGAGTACTAAAAAAAAAAGATTTATTTAAGGAAAGCAAAACAAGTAGGTAAGTTCATGTTTACTTTCTAAAGTGGGGGGGGGGGGGGGGGAGGGAAAGCATATCCCAAAGCATTATTTTCAGTGACTAGTTCCAAGTTTTCAGAATTAAATGGTTTGAAACAATTTAACTGTTATACATGCAGTAGTTTCTATCAAAACACATTATTTCTGTAATTTTTTACAGTAACACTACTCGGATGATTGGTCTGTAATAAAACAAAGACTAAGAGTTGATTTGTAGTGATAGAATTCCTTCTACTGGCTTTGCTTTTAGAGTCTGCTAAGTAATTTCATAACTACTTTGTGAGACAAACATTCTTTGTAACAAAGGGAAAAATTGCTGACACCCAAAATAATTAAATGACTTGTTCCAAATATTTTTGGCTAGAATATGGTGATGCAAGGACTAACCTCAGGTCTTCTCTTCATCTAGTGTTCTTTCCACGCTACTAAATGCTTTAGCACAAGGGTGAATGAGTTAGTGAGACTTTAACCTGGGTGTTTCTAAAATACTGAATCACAAAATTATTTGACCTTATAAAATCTGGACCTCACTTTTAATTTGCAAATAAGGTGGAAGGGAGAGAGTCTCTTTTAATTTACTTTTCCTGATTATAAGTTAACATATGCTCATTTTATAAAACTCAGAAAATTAAGAAATTAAGACTTCTACAATCTCAATCCTTCCCCTAAAATAAATTATGTATGCAAAATATGAAGGAATTATTTATGACTAAATAACTAAGTAATAAACTATAATTACTGTTATAATTTAACTTCATTTAATGTATTAGACAAATTAAGTATTCTCATCCCAATTAAGCACATAATTTAAATCAGAGTATATTAGAAACTATTTCTCCTACTCTTCCCCTACCACCCAAGAACTTCTCACACTTTAAGATTTGAAGGATAGTGATATTCCAATCTCACAGCCCAATCTTCTGGTAGCATTGTCCATGTATCTCTTCTCTTCCCCTTCCCCTATGATATACTCATACTGCCTTTGAAAGTCAGATGGAAAAAAAACATGAGGGTGATATTAAGATGTGTTTTTGGCAGGGGGGCGGAAAGAGACCTTTATCTTTCTTCTACCACCTCAGTCAATAGGAAGGTTATTATTATAGTGAAATAGGTAAAAATAACTATAATTAAGGAATCATTAGGAAACCAATTTATTTCCCACACTAGAGACTTAGGGAAAGATAATCAACACCAAGAAGTTCAAAAAGGAAATACAAACCTGCAATAAAAATAGCCATACATTATGGCAGACGCCATTCTATGGGAGCGACAATCCTTCATTCTCACCACATGATACTTACTTGCCATCTGTGTCTGATGTAGCTGCATAGTGCAGGGGTGTGCATCCTCTTTCATCAAGGTCGTTCACACTGGCTCCTGATCCCACAAGAGCAAACAGGCACTGGTAATTGCAGTTGGCAGCAGCATAGTGCAGTGGAGATCTTTTGTGTCCAAGTTAATATAAGAAAAATAAAAGTCAGGGGCATAGAGGAGTAAATAAAAACACAGTGGACTCTTCTTACTCCACTCAGTTACAAATATTGTATTTATAAGAGAGCCTGAGATTGATTCCTGCCAGAAACTAAGTCTTTTGGAGAGCTGGACAGAAAGCTGAGGACGAGAAAAGTAAGGCAGCAGAAAACCTCTAAGAATATGAAATTAAAAACACAGTTAAATGATTTCATGGTCTCTGTAAGTTACAATTCCAGTCTTTTGAGTGAATTATAGACACCCTCCATATTCTGTTCAGAAATTTGGTAACCTTTATTTTAACAAAACTTTCCTTATACTAAAAAATAACTTATTAGTTATTGTTTACTGAGAGTCAGTTCTATTTGATACTAAACTGTGTATTCCCATTTTTGTTATACAATTCAATAAAACATTATATAAATTGATGAAAACAATGCTTCATAGTAAGAGGCAGCAGCTTCTGTTCATGTTTCAGTAGAAGAATAAAAGAGAAAACATAGTAGCATTAAAAACAGTGCTAAATTATATCCCCTACATGGTAGAGTTACAAAGTAATATCAGATTTTAGAAGCCAAAATTACATAGTTTTGAAGATTGTTCACTATTCAGAAGAGTTAGAGCACTATTCTAATTTCTAAAGACTGAATATTCATAGCCTATTTCTTTCCAGTTACTGAAATGAAACAGAATGTTACTAAATTTAGGAGTCCATGTCTTGGGTTTACAAAGCTATGATTCCATGACTTTTCATTAAAAAAGAAGAAGAAAATGGAGGAGGACGAAGAGGAGAAGAAAAGATAAAATTTAGTCCAATCTTCATGCTATATTTTTTGTAAAACATTTATCAAGGGAAACAACAGTGAAACATTATTTACTGGATAATGGTATAGCACAGTAATAGTATTTTAAAAAATGCAATTAACCCTGAATTACTTTCAAGCTTCTATTCTCAGAACCTGCTTTCAAAGCTCTATTTGTAATATAGAATGCTTCAAGTGTTATGAATTAACTAATATAGGATGGACTGAAGTGCAATTATCAAAACAAATTCACTATAAAAATATTGCATTTCAAAGCCAAAGTGATTTTTTATTTTGCAGGTGATTAGTTCATTAGCAGATTTATGAGAGCTGTCTGTCCCTCAAAGTAATTATAAGGACAGACAGTTTTTTCTTTTCTTACATTCATTTCTAATTCCCTACCATAGTTAATTCTATTAATTTCGGCACTGGCCTAACTACATTTCCTTCTTACACACCCACCCTTTTTTTGTCATATACACTTTGATACAATTCTCAAACTCTTGACACACAATTTTGCTCCTATTGCCACCTCTATTTTTCAAACCAATTCAAACTGCCTTTGATTCTTACTTACATGGTTCTAACACACTCTGGCAGGGAGGTGGAAAGAGACCTTTATCTTTCTTCTACCACCTCAGTCAATAGGAAGGTTATTATATAGCAGATAACGGTGGTTTTAAGTATTGCTACCACAAATGCTAGCAACAATGAGGCCTGAGAATGAGGATTGGTTGAGTGACTGCAAAGGGACTCGGTCATTTCACAGGTGCTTTCCTATAGGTCCTGCTCAGGGAGTGTTCGTGGATATGCTGGTATGTGTAATTGTGTATGTGGGGAGTTACAGGAGAGGAGAAAGGACAATTACATATATATTTGCCCATTCTTCCTTCTCTATAGTGCTCTGTAACCAACATGGGCAGTGCACGCTCTGACAAAAAAGGAACGCCTTGGGGCAGTGGTCGGCAAACCGTGGCTCGCGAACTACATGCGGCTCTTGGGCCCCTTGAGTGTGGCTCTTCCACAAAATACCACGTGTGGGCGCACACGTATAGTGCGATTGAAACTTCGTGGCCCATGTGCAGAAGTCAGTTTTCAACCTGGGCGAGTCTATTTTGAAGAAGTGGTCTAACAGCCGAAGCCGGTTTGGTTCAGTGGCTAGAGCGTCGGCCTGAGGACTGAAAGGTCCCAGGTTCGATTCCGGTCAAGGGCATGTACCTTGGTTGCGGGCACATCCCTGGTGGGGGGTGTGCAAGAGGCAGCTGGTCGATGTTTCTAGCTCTCTATCCCTCTCCCTTCCTCTCTGTAAGAAATCAATAAAATATATTTAAAAAAAAAACAAAAAAAAAAAACGAAGTGGTCTAACGCCGAGCCACACTCAAGTGGCCAAAGAGCTGCATGTAGCTCACAGGCCTCGGTTTGCTGACCACTGCCTTGGGGGAAAGGAGAATATACTGAGCTCTAGCTTGTTTCTGGAAGGGACCTCAGGGTTTTACATTTCCATAGCTATAATTATGGGAGGAGAAATGATACCAAGAGGTACGGAAGTGCTTATAACGTAAAGTTATAAAGTGCCCGAAGGCAGCGTGGGGCTGTGGCAGGGGCTTGGGTGGAAGAAGATTCTGGGTAGGAATGAATATTTACAAGTTATTGATTTACTTAGGCCTTGCAATGAATCATGATCATAATGTAAAAGCTGCTAAAATGTTCAGTTAATTTTCAGAAGCCAGTTAGAAAGTCAAGAAAGTCACTGAGTAAATAACATTAATTAGGCTCTATAGAAGAACTGTATCACACCTTACCTCCCAAATTTGTCCTTTTTGTTGAAGTCTGCACCAGTATTCAGCAGAAGGTTTAGGCACTCCAAATTCCTATCCAGGAAAAAATAGAAGACTTAATTGTCAGTAATTTAATAATAAAATTGGTAGGTTTAAATATGCATAAAAACATGTTTTCAAATGAGAGTAAAATGAATAATATGGCATGATTTATATTTTATGAAGAATAAAAACATTAAAATTCATCTTACCTGAAATTTAAAAAGTTATATACATACATATTGCACATTGATAGGAAATAACAAATGAATCCTGTTGTCACTATTTAAAAGGAAGTTCACATTTGTAAGAGTACCTAAAGAGTTTTTAAGAGCCTTTAAATAAAGTTCAAGCAACATGCTTAGAAATGAATGGTTTACATTTAAGTGGTTTTTAAGACTAAATTGAATTAAAATAGGTTAAAAAAAAAATCAAACCTGAAAACATAATGTCCCAAATAAGCTTTTCTTTGCTTACTTAGATGCATCCTTAGTTAAAATTATAGGAGAATAGGTTACATGCATGGGTATTTCTAAAATTTAATTTTTATAAACCTGAACATCAACTTACTATTTCTATGAAAATTGTAACTGCCAAACAATCAGACATTTATGTTGTCTGTTGTCTCTCTCTGTAGGCAAGTAACATGGATGCCAGGTTTTAACTGGAAGGTTCTTTGGTGACATTGGAAGAAAAAGAGGACCCAGTCACATGTTTACAATCCATCTCTACAACTGAGACTGGCCTAGTGGTAGTCTCGGTTCAACACACTTTGAAATCACCAGTAATTGTTAAGGAATTATTACTGGAAATAAAACTCTTACATATGTCTTCCTGATTAAGTCACCAAGAATTAAACGGCTTATCACAACTTTAGGGTCTAGATTATCAAAAGCATTAGATTAGCATCATGCTTCAGGGACCAAGGATTTTTATTCCCCCCTAAAATGTTTTTATTGATTTCAGAGAGAGGAAGGTAGAGAGAGGTAGAAACATCAAAGATGAAAGAGAATCATTGATCGGCTGCCTCCTGCATGCCTCCCTAAAGGGGATTGAGCCCACAACCCAGGGAATGTGCCCTGATTGGTAGCTGAACTGTGACCTCCTGGTTCACAGATTGACACTCAACCACTGAGCCACACCGGTCATGCGGGACCAAGAGTTTTAGTTGAAGTTTGCTGTTCATTCAAACCAATTGTCTAATTTCCCTTAGTAGTAGTAATTAATATTCAAAACTTAGTCCAAAATATTTCAATTTCAAATTTTCCATTTCATATATACTATTCCTGAGTAGAAGCAAGACATAAATAAGCTATTAACATTTCCCATGCCCTGAAATTATCATTAAAAATTCCTCAACAACTTCTCAAAGAATAGTAGTATTACTTAAAATACTCTCAATGTTTTAATGCTCTCATTGGAAGAAATGTATTTTTCATTTACCCCGAAAGCATTCTCTTATAAAAAGCAATAACTTACTTTTGTAAGTTTGTTCTCTCTCTCCTACTCACAATTTATGACTTAGGTGGATAAAGATTTAAGAAGCAATTTCTACTACTCTGGACTTTCTTCTCCCAAACCACTCTTGCTATGTTTTCTATTTTGTGGTAGTCCAAAACTAATAAAAAGAAACAAAGAGAAAAACTGCCATGACCAGCGACCTTTTTCTTAAAATAGTAACTGTTTTATTAACATACCCTCCAGCTGCAGCTGCATGGAGACAGGTCCTACCGAAATCGTCTGGGGTATCTATGTCAAATCCTACAAAAAAAAAGACATTTTACATGTTATATAATGTTATAGATACATTACTTATAGTATTTTATCAAGAAATGTCAAGAGCCACACATCCCCAATCTCAAAAACTATGAATTATAGTTACAAAATTATGGAAAATAGATCAATAATATACAATATTACAAAAAATTACTACTAAAAAACAGGGTTTTAGGATAAATAATTTCACAAACCTAGAGGATATTGCATGATTGAAATTAGCTCTTAAAAAGGAAGCATGCAAATAAAGATATTTTGCTTTTAGACATAATGGGACAATCCCAGAAGATGGTTACCCTTCAATGAACAGAAGTTGCTCTAGAAATACTCCACATCCCATTCCTAACTAACAGAGAGAAGGAAATCACTGAAAAAAATAAAACCTTTTCCAGAGATGAAGAGAAAACTGAACCTTAAAATTAAAGGACCCAACATTTTCTAAGAGGGGTTAATAAATGATTCACATTTGGAGATACTGTATGTAATTTTCGAAGAACAAAGAAATTGTATTAAAATGGGGGTAGGAGACGAAATAATTAGTTTACAAACGTCCCACTCACCAGAAGAAAGGAGTTTCCTGCAGCAATCTGAAAAACCACTCAAGGCTGCCAAATGGAGGGGGAACATTCCATGTATGCCACGCCTGAAATAAACCGGACAGTATTCTCATTTACAATGCAAGAAAAAGACAATCACTTAAATAAATTTCTTAAAGTGATAAGACACGTGAGTCAAAATCTTAACACCTTGGAGAGCAATTTGGCAATAGGTTGAAGGTGGGCATAACTTATTATCCAGCAATTTTCCTCAAAGAGTAAGGTTTTTTAACCGCAGCACTACTGTCATTATAAGCTTTGTTGTGTGTGTATGTATGTATGTGTGTTTGTGTGTGTGTGTGTGGCCATTCTGTGCATGTAGGATGTTCAGCAGTGCCCCTGTATGCTACCTACACTACACTATATGCCAGTAATATCCTCCTCTCAAAATTATGACAACCAAAAATATCTATACTAATAAAAGGGTAATATGCTAATTAGACCAGACATCTTCTGGTTGTCCTTTCGGACAAAGCCACGGTGGCAGGGGCCGAGGCAGAGGCAGTTAGGGGCGATCAGGCCGGCAGGGGAGCAGTTAGGGGGCAATCAGGCCAGCAGGCAGAAGAGGTTAGAGGCGATCAGGCAGGTGAGCGGTTAGGAGCCAGTGGTCCCAGATTGCGAGAGGGATCCTGGATTGGATAGGGTGCAGGCCAGGCTGAGGGACCTCCCCCCACCCTGCCCCATGCACGAATTTCATGCACTCAGCCTCTAGTATTAAAAATAGACCACACAAATTAAAAGCTCTAATCAAAACTGCATAGTCTAGAAAGACCTGGGGTTAAAAAATATTTAAAAATACTCTATGCTGGCTTACCAAATGAAATTGTATTATCAAACAATCTATTCTACCACATCATAAATACAAAAAGGAGAAAAAAAATCTCCAGCAATTAGTACAATATCTAATTGCTGGAGGCTAAAACCCACACTTCTAATTGAAATATCTAGGAAAATGCAGTTCACTTCCTTCTGTGTTTCCCTGTCATAGCTATTGATGCCTTGGTAAGTACTTACTTTGCAGTGTCAGCACCACTTGTAATAAGAGTGTTGATTAGCAGCTCATGGCCATATCTTGCTGCTATGTGCAAAGGGGTGTTTCCATTTTTATCCTCACAGTCAATTACAGCTCCTGCAATAAAGGACATGCTATCAGACACTAGACTATATATAAAGATCAAGACAAATCTATTACATAAAAAGCAAGATAAAGTTCTATTCAAGCACACGGATGGATTTAACTAGATTTCATTCATAGTACATTGGTCTAGGCACTGGAGTTACAGATTTTATACTTAAGGGTTCTGGGGTCTAATAAGTTTGGAAACCATTGTTTTAAAGCGAAATTGAACACATTTCTTTAGAACATGACTTTTCAGAAAATTAATGTGCACAGTCTCATATCATCAAGAATACTGCATGCAATTCTTCACAAAGTATTTGATCATGAACCTATTCCTATTTTTCCTCTGCAAAACCATTAACAGCTGTTATCTTGAGGAACATGGCTTGAAAAACATTGCTTTAAAGTACCGCACCTAAAAGTTCTTTTTACTTAAAAGTTTAGCTTGCCTAGTATTAATTCAAATGCAAAAGAACACAAGTTCAAAAAATAAATGAAAATTCTAAAAATAGTTCAAAATATTAAAAAGGGGAAAAAAGATATTTGCAACAGAGTTTTATTTATATATAATATACAATGCAGTGGAAAGGCAGAATCTCTTTAGCAATGTTTTTAAAAGGCCAACATTAACTGCTAGAGAAATTAGATTTATAATCCAGTGGAAACAACTAAAAATAAATTTAAAAAATTATGTAAGAAACATATACATGACTTTTTATTTTATTTGATTTTCAAGAGATCTGACATCAAATATTTAAAATATAGACTGCTATGACAAATCCTTAATACCATTCATTTTGTGGATGTTTTTACTACATTTAAGAAAAAAAACACAAACAGAAATACTTTTTACCACTCTGGATAATGGTTTGTGATCTGGAGAATCTACCGTGGAGGGCAGTCATGTGCAGTGGGGTTTTCCCATCTTTGCTCTGAAATAATCAAACAAACAAAACAAAATTAAAATAATTGTTCTATCCATAATATGTAATCCTTAGTTTCATTTTGAATGTTCTCTTTTATTTTTATTTTGTATAACTATTACTCAAGCATTAAGTTTAACTGAAGGCTATGGAAGTAAAACAGTTGTTGAAAATTATAAACTAATTTCTTACCATGTGTATTATAAAGCACAAATTTTAAAAAAAATCAATGTCTACAGTTTATAAAAATCTCTGCATGGTAGGTAAGTGTGATCTTACTATCATTCCTATCTCATAGGTAGGGAAACTGAAGCACAGGGTATTAACCAAGCCACATAATCGGGAGTAGGACACAGCCAGGATGTGCTTCCCACATTTCAAAAATTTCACATTGCTCTAATTCTTTCATTTTAAGAAACATTGAATCCCCCCTCAACCAAGGAAAAGTGAATGTTGTAATTAACCTCAGCCCATAATTCACTTAAGAACTGATATATTATTTTTGTTAGCTATTTTCTCAAATTACTTAAAATAATAAATCAGACTAGATGTGCATGTGTGTATTTAATGTGAAAGTTCTGAAATTCAAAAGGAGTTCTAAATATGAAGAAAAACAATGCTTGAGTTAGGTAAAGTCTTTTCTTCCCCAAAATTATTTAACAAATCAAAACATATACATGACCACCAAAAAAGGAAAGGAATTGTTTTATCATTCTAATCCTTCACAAGTATTCAACATACCTTCTGTGTATATATTCAAAACTGAAATGTGATAAGTGTTATAAGTTTACACTAAAATTGTATAATGCAGATCTCCTTAAGAAACTCTCATGTCCAAAGGATCTATATAATACCTTCAACAATAAAGATTAAAAGAAAAAAACCCCACTCATGTCACTCATTATAATAATGGAGTATTAGATTTATTTTATAAATACCTATTTAAGTATTTGATTCCTTAATTTTATATTCATATTTTCAAGCAAACAAGCCATCCAACTGGCAACATTGTGAAAAATTTCTAAATAGAAAAGTTGAAAGAGTATTACAGTGAACACCCATACACATACCACTGAGATTTCAGAGAGGAAGAGAGAGGGAGACAGAAACATCAATGATGACAGAGAACCACAGATCAGCTGCCTCCTGCATGCCCCCTACTGGAACCCACAACCCGGGCATGTGCCCTGGCCAGGAATCGAACCGTGACCTCCTGGTTCATAGGTGTTCGACATTCAACCACTGAGTCACATCAGCCGGGCTGCTGTTGGTTTTTTAAACTATAGAATCTGAAACACCAAGTAAATGGAATTTCAACTGTTCTAGACCTTACAGAAATGAAAAAAGTGTATATATATTCTTGTGTAAGGCTTCACTCAACATATTTTAAAGATTCATCTGTGTTCTAGTATCAGTAATTTGTTACTTTTTGTTGAGGAATGATATTTGTTACTGATATTGTTTTAAATAGTGAACTCCTAAATATTACAGTGTGGATGCCGATTGTATTTCCTACCTTCATATTGACGTCGGCCCCATTGCCCACCAGGAGCTCTAAGCACAGCGCTCCATGTGTTGAGGCAGCAGCAAAGTGCAAAGGAGTAAATCCTTTCTCGTTCTTCTGATTTACATTAGCACCACTATCTATAAGTTCATTCACTACAACATCTTGTCCGTTATAGCAGGCTACATGAAGAGGTGTATTCCCATAGGCATTTGGTTCATTCATCTATTGGGAGAAAACAAAATGTCAGTGTTAAAATAGTGTTTCTAATTATCCTCGTTGTGACTTACTTTAACAACATTGTGCTTGCAAGCAAATTATTAAAGTGAGAAACAGGGATAAACACACAGATAGGCTTATAATTCTAAACTTCTTTTAAAATAATGAACATTAAAAACAGCATTTTGTACAGGAAATATAATTCACATGTACAATATCGACTGCATGACAAAAACTGAATGATTCCAAAAGAGATATTTTAGGGAGATATAAACTAAGACTTCCAGGTAAGGGGCATTTAGAGAATTAACTCTAAGAATCATGAAAAAATGAACACAAATGGAAAATTCTGAGATATTATTGAATAACGTGCACATGCTTAGCCTTTCGCTTACAGTGACAAAAGATTAAAGTTGGTAATGTAATATATATCAGAATTTTTAAAAAATGAGTGGCATTTTTTCTATTTAATATATTTTTACAACTTGAGCTCTAGACATTTTCTACTCTTACATATTGACATTTTACCAAAATGAATGTGCTCAAAATATGCTCAATACTGAGAAATAATTCATGTAACTCAAGTTATTCTTTCTTTTTTCTAATAAATAAAATGAACAAAAGTCTACATGACTTTTGTGTAGCCAAAGAAATGTCTAGTCTTTGACCTTGTCTTCTGGGAGGTAATATACAGCATACGTAATAGGAGTGTCCTAGTTTAGGGAGGGAGCTGGCTATACTGGATCTCAAAGTAGGATTGGCTATAGCTGATGAGTCTTAGGGTCCTTTCTCAGATACCTGGTAACAGAAATTGGGGGAAGTAAACATATATAACATGTGACTTTAGTCAAAGTAACTAGATTTAATCACCAACAGATAAGAGACATGGAATAGATTCTCCCTCAGAGTCTCCAGAACTTTGAGATTAAATCTGTTTTAAGTCACTCACTTTATGGTAATTTTGTGAAGGCAGCCGTAGGAAACTAATAAATCATTCAATTGGAGGCCACACGTCACTAAACAGCTCTAAGTCTGACTACTTATTTCAAAGTGTGCACAAATGTTATTTTACTATCAAAATAAGCTTTAAAAATTGCATCAGAAAGGAACTTGGAACAGAGATCAGAAACAAGGTTGTCTCATTTATCTAGATCAGGAGCCTTTTAAAGCATTATGTTACTGTTGAAAACAGAGCTATAGAAACTGTTAAGTTGAGATGCCTAAAAATGTATTTAGATTTCTGCGACTTTTCAAGATCCTCACACTTTAGTAATTACTTGCTTGCTTTAGGCAAAGTGCTTCCCACAGTCCTTAAATTAAGTCTACTGAGCTCTACAGTCACCATGTATTATTTGCCCGACCAGAAGACTACTACCTACCTCTTTCTTGTCTGATCTAAAGTGCCTTCCTCTAGCACAGACTTACCTTCTCTCCTAATTTGCTGCTCTTAAAATCTATGTTTTAAGAATCAGATGAGGTTGTCAGAACTGTACTTAAAATTAGAGTAAATATACTCTTGGGTAAAAAGTACTACTGCTTAAAAGGATGGTCTGTGAAAGCTACAGGTATTCTAAGCTATAATTTCAGGATCAAATATATTCAGATAAAGCAGCAACCCTTCCTAACCAAACATTTATTATTGATGGGCAAGAAACTCTAGTTTTCCTGCCTAGCTCTTGCCAATATCCTGTAATGTGAACTGCTACAGTCATTTAAAGGGAATATTAGACTAAGTGGGCAAATAAGACTAACCATAACCTAGACACTTAGAAAAAATAATTCACGTATGTCTGATCTGCTGGTTTTCATAGCTGAAATGGAGCTACAGAGCCTGGAATACGATGGAGAAGTAAAAACTTCTGTCATTCAAACATTCAGCTTTGAAATGTATTTTACCTTTACATCTACTTTGACTAATTACATGTCCTCATCAGATATCAGTGCACTATATATTATGTAAAGGACTATAAGTATATCTGATTAAAAGACATAAAGACTATTGTATAAAATCATCTTTTAAAATCTGAAGTAACTTCCACCAATAGTAAAATTATAAACATATAAAATTCTTCACTCCTTTAAAATGCTGTCTATAGACCTACATCAACTCCAAGGTCTAAAAGGTACTTGACTACGCTGATCATTCCACTAGAGGCTGCAGCATGAAGAGGTGTGTAAGACTTCTTATCCTTGCACGTCACTTCAGCTCCGTGTGCCACAAGTAATTTCACTACTTCAATGTGACCTGAAAATGTGTTTATGAAGAAAAAATAAGTAGATCAGCATATGAAAAATATGAATATAATCCTGAACATCTTTAAAGGAAGGTAAAAATGCAAATTAACTAGATAATGCATGACAAGTTACCAATAAATCACATTATAACCGGAGACAGAATGGAAGGAAAATATAAAGAATTCAGGATACTTTTTTTTAAAAAACAAACTTATTTTTTAAATATATTTTTATTGGTTTTAGAGGAAGGGAGAGAGAGAGATAGAAACATCAATGATAAGAGAGAATCATCGATCGGCTGCCTCCTGCACGCCCCCTACTGGGGATCGAGCCTGCAACCTGGGCATGTGCCCTTGACTGGAATCGAACCCGGGACCCTTCAGTCCACAGGCTGACGCTCTATCCACTGAGCCAAACCAGCTAGAGCCAGTATACTTTTAAATAAATGTTGACAGAGGTAATAATCATAAAAACATTTAATTTTATTTAATCCAATGATAACCCGGCAATCTTTAATTCTTCTTTTGCCTAGACCTTGTTGTTTTCAAGGTTGTTTTAATGCCTTTTCAAATTCTGAGGTTAACTTTTTATGTTTAGTGTAAGACATTAATTTATGTTTCTCTTCCTTAGTGAAATCTTCTACTTGGAAATTTGGAAGTGACTTGAGGTTATTTCTTAAGAATGCTAGGTATTTAGAACATGCATCTAAAAATCTCTTTTCCTCTAGTATGTCCACAAGATGTTCTTAACCAACTTAGTTTGTTACTCAGCCATGTATCAATCAGGATAGGCTAGATTATATATCCTGCATTTAATGATCAACTCCCAAATCTCAGTGGCTTAATTAGCGTTTTATTTCTCATTAAGACTGTAATAGCTTGGCAAGAGGGCTCTTCTCAGTCATTTAAGCACCTAGGTTGATGCAGCTGACCCCATTTTGAAGGTGGTTTGTCACTGTGCCAGAGGGGCAATAGGCTGCAGAGTCTCAGAGGTGATGTTGCTTTCAATTCATTAGTCAGAACTAGTCTCAGCACCACCCAACCACACATGGAGGCCAGGAAGTGGAACATGGATCTGAAAGATGGGAGAACCACTATTCTTCTTTTATATCTTCTCGAATTTAATCAGATTAGATTATACAGTGCCTTCTCCTTCCATTTCCCTTCCCACCTCTGTGCCTCTGTTCATGGGATTCCTTCATTGTGTGGAATGTTCTGCTTGGATGTCTCTTTTCAAACATTGCTACTACTAACCCTTGAAGGCCCATGTCAGTTCCCCTCTTCCCTGACCAACCACCTCTCTTACCCAGAAGCCCTTTCAGTCAAAAGCACCATGTATCTGTAAATACTATCTAATAAGCATATAATACCTTGTGAGGTGTCTTAAATTTGAATAAGTATTTAACTCTTTAATTGCTTTTATGCATTAGCTTCCCAAATACCTATCTTCAGGGGAAAATACTGAATGCTCTTATGTTTTACTTCTTGCCATATCCTATGGGGCTGAGAACAGTGTTATATACAAAATAGGCACCCAATAATTATTTGTTACATTAAAGAAATTGCTCATGATCTCAGTTTTTATATCCCTTCACAGGGACTGTTAAGTTAGTAACTGTAAAAATGAAGCCTTCAAACTAGGCCCCCTCTCTTAACAAAATTAGGTAAGCATATAACAAGACACACAGTTTCAAGTAGATTTAGTTGTTTATATATAAACTAGAGGCCTGGTGCACGAAATTCGTGCACAGGGTGGGGGGGTGGGGTGTCCCTCAGCCCAGCCTGCACCCTCTCCAATCTGGGACCCCACAAGGGATGTTCGACTGCCCGTTTATAGGGATTGGGCCATGGGGGTGTGGCCAGCCTGGGTGAGGGGCTGAGGGCTGTTTTCAGGCTGGCCACACCCCCTTCAGGATAGGGGTCCCCACTGGGATGCCTGGCCAGCCTGGGTGAGGGGCTGATGGCTGTTTACAGGCTGGCCACACTCCCCGGCGACCCAAGTTCCCAGCCCCTCCTTTTTTTTTTTTTCAGCGCCTCCTTGAGCAGAGGCCAGGGCCAACTGGAAGCAGGTATCTGGGATTTATTTATCTTCTATAATTGAAACTTTGTAGCCTTGAACAGAGACCAGGGCTGGCCAGGGCGGGTGGGAAGCTTAGCTTACTCCATCACTGGGGGCAACCTAAGCCTCCTGCTTGCTCCAGCTCTGTGGCCGCCACCATCTTTGTTGGGTTAATTTGCATACGCGTTCCTGATTGGTTGGTGGGTGTAGCGGAGTGATGGTCAATTTGCATGTTTCTCTTTTATTAGTGTAGATTATCAATTAGAGTGAATACTTTCACCTATTTTTTTCCCTATCTCAATATGAAAATTTTTTAATGATATTTTTAGGGAAAAAATAAAGAACAATTAGGTGCCAAATTACATGTGACTATCATATAAGAGTATTAACTGGTACAAAAGATCCCTCACTACACATTACTTTCTGATCCATGGCCCTAGAAAGACAGTTACTTGAGTTTATTGTAATGCAGTGAAAATCAGAACTTATAATATCCAGGATATGCAAATATAAACAGTTTTTAAAAATATATATATTTTTATTGTTTCAGAAAGGAGGGAGAGGGGGAGAGAGAGATAGAAACACCAATGATGAGAGAGAAACACTGATTGGCTGCTTCCTGCACGCCCCCTACTGGGGATCAAGCCTGCAACCCAGCACCATGGCCTTGACCAGAATCGAACCTGGGACCCTTCAGTCTGCAGGCCGATGATCCAAACCAGATCCACTGAGCCAAACCAGCTACAGCCAGCTTGGAGGTGACTTATTTTAAAAAAAAAAAAGGAAAGAAAGTTCTAGAGTGAAATAAGTGATATTGTTCTAGCTGGGTGAACCCTCTGCCTTCAAGTATGTGTTTTTCTTGTCAATGTACAGAATGATGCTACCAATGGGATTAGACTTCATTTAATTCATCAATGTGTATTTTAAAAAATGGCATCCATTTGCCATGCACAGTATACATAATTCTGTAGTCAACAACATCCTTTTAAAAAATTATATCTCTGCAATGTGAATTTGATAAATATAATCACTATACTTCAGGAATTTTGAAAATTTCCTACTTTTTTCTTCTGTTGTTCATGAATGTATAAGAAAAGTAAAATGAGCTATGCTTAGAATTTATAAGTTTTTATGGAAAGGAAAGGAGGGAGAAAAAAATGTCATTTTAAATCCATTCAAATTATGCATTGCTTCAAGAAGAAATAATGAGTTGCTAATCAAGGTAATTAATATTTATTCAGTACCTTTTATGTCTGTCATCACGGTAAGGTGACCTGAGGTAGAGCTTGGTTGGATATTGCTAAAAGTACTGAAAGCAATAGAAAAGATGAATGCTTAAAAGGGATTTTAAATGAAGGTTCGCGGTAGGAGCAAAAATGGGGTAGGGAGTGTAAAATGATCAATTCATTCTGGGGACAGAGGTGGGACTGGGAAACACTTGACAGAGAATTCAATAATTGCATAAGGGTAAGAATAGACCCTAACAGAAAAGTAAGGGAAACATCAACCAGGGGGTAAGAAGGCCAGGACAAACAAGGAAGCCTGTGGGAAATAAATTATGTAAGATTAATACATGTAATCCTAATGTCTCTTACCCCGATATTGACAGATTCTCTGAATATAACCTAGAGGTGACAATGACCTGGACTTAAGCTTGCTATTAGGTCGAGAGCTCCCTACTTTCATGTTTAGCTCTCTTTAATCCTGAGTGCCTAGAACAGCTGAATAGTTTTAGAAACTATGTGTCAATACTCCTCTTTCCATGCTAAAAGGAAGAGACAGGGAAAGAAGAATTATGACTTTCTGAATGTTTATGCTAAAAAATTAAATGGACAGTGAGGTCCAAGAAACACAGAATACCTTTTTCAATTCACAGTTGGCCTGAAAAGTGACATTTAGGAGATCAAGGAAAACAAAGTCATTTCAGGGCCAGTGAGATACACACACCCAGCTATTCTGGGAACTCCATTTTAGAGATAACCTATAAAATCCCCTGGCCTTCAATTTCATGGAAACAGCTGTTTAGTCAAGTTTAATTCTTTGGAGGTAAAAGGTCTAATGCACTTTGCTTAATGTATAAACCCTTTCACATGAGGTGTATAATTTAAATCACACAGATTAGCTATTTCTAAGCTGCCTTTAAGAATAAGCTACACCAGAATATTCAAAAAAGTTTCTAAGATTTAAAATCTGTGGGCTGTGAGGAGGGGAAGTTAGGATGCCATGGGAGATTTGCTTCTGTATGTACATCAAGCATGCCAAACTTGCGGCCTGGGGGCTGCATGCCTCGTTTATTTGGCCCATGTTAGCCTTTGAGTTTGACATGCTTGATGC
This sequence comes from Cnephaeus nilssonii, assembly GCF_951640355.1. Taxonomy (NCBI): domain Eukaryota; kingdom Metazoa; phylum Chordata; class Mammalia; order Chiroptera; family Vespertilionidae; genus Cnephaeus; species Cnephaeus nilssonii. The sequence continues at coordinate 24,362,910 of NC_137088.1, read as the reverse complement.
ACACCATCAGTGAACAGAAGAATTACCTATTACATAACCAGAGGCATAAATCTTTGGTATGAGACAAACACCAAAAGACCAAGATTTTCAGCTTTTGGCTTTCAAAATAGGGACCAGATGACAATGATATTAGCCTTCATTTTTTTATCTTCCTTTACACCCACACTAACGGTTAGACTTGCTATTCAAGATGGATTCTACTGCTTGTGGTTATTTCTACTATAAGCAAAGGATTTTTTCTAGACCTTAGGGTTACTGATAACCGGTTTAAGTTGTTTTCTTGTATTTTCATATTTCAAAATTTTAATAGTTTTAAAATTAATAATCTTCCACTGAATCTTCCTTTACTCTTTTATTTTTAAGTGAAATATGAGAAAAGATAAAACACAGAGTAGAGAATAATGAGGATAACCTAGGCCTGTAAGAAAGGTGGCTAGACAGATGTCAGGTTATGTGAGTGGTAAATCAGGGAATACCAGTATTATACAGAAGATACGTCAGTCCATATGTGATTCTTCCTAAGCCAGAGGAGCCAGAATAGTGGAAGCAGAAAGACAGACACCCTTTGGTGGGAAGAGAAAAAGCTCTGAGCTCCACGGCTGCAGAGGAAGGAGGAGTTCTTTCAGTTCTATTTCAAGAAGCTTGAAAAGCAAAAGCCTTTATCCATGGCTTCCTCCCAGAGGCACAACCCCAGCCTTGTAGGACTTGCAAGGTTTGTGGCAGGCTGTATTTCCTCCACGCTTAGAGATCCACTTTCACCTACAAGACAGCATTTCTACTCTGCTCTTTCTGTGCATTTTAAAGTACCCTGAGGTATGGTGATCTGCTTCCTCACTGGCTGGCCAAGTTACTTCAAGAGCCAATTAATGTTTTTTGTTAGTATTTCGGCCATGAAGTTGCATAAGTTTTGGGTGGTCTGCCCCAGGACTATTTTCCGATGAGCACTATTAGTTCTAGATGCAATTTTGCAGATCCTAAGATTTTTCCAAAACCACATATATCATGTTACAACAGAAAAGCCTATACTGTTTCTTTCTGTGAAATTACTATTGGTGCCTATTTAACCCAGTGCTTGGCCCAAAATAATAGGCTTCCTAATGCATCTTCATAACGTCTACCTAAATTCCCATAAAAACAAGGATGGGTAGGAGTATGGACTTTTATAAACACTGATTTAAATTATCCCAGGCTTGTGTTTATTATGTTGCTCCCTTCAAAAGTAAACAGAATTAATTTCAAACAGCTTTCAGGAGAACTGAACCCATGCCCTCCTGTTCTAACAAACCTCCATACTACCAGGCTGGTTCCACTTGGGCATCAAGCGGAAGAACAAAAATGCACAACTTTTCCTGAATACATAATGTAAAAGAATACATTTTAAAAGTACATACCCATATAAGCTGCCCAATGGATAGCTCGTCTATCTTTTTTGTCAAAAGCATTAATATTGGCACCTCTAGACAGGAGTAGTTTGACCATCTGGAATGACAATAAACAGTTATCAAAATTCAGAAGTACAACTGTTCATGAATATCCTTTGTGATGAATACTCATCTTAATCTCTCTGGCACTGAATTTCTGCACTTATATAAAGGAGCTACACTAAATGCTAAAGACCCTTTAGCATAATTCAGTAAGTGACAGGATAAAATATGAAAAAGGGTTCACTGTGGTTGTTTCAGTATCTTTTAAAGATGCCAATTTGTGTCCTGGTATTTTATGAACAACTAAGTACAAGTTTGTAAAAATGAACTATTCAAAAATGGGGTTTAACCCTTACTTTATAGCCCAAAGTGTTATTAAAATAAAAAGCACATTCTTATTCCAGAAATGCCTTAAATTTAATTCAAACCCAAGTGTGCTGTCCATACCATGATTAGTCCTGAAGGTCCCTGCACAGTCTACTTACCTCATAATATACCAAGAATAATATTTCTGTTATGTCTAACCATATTTTCAATAGTTTCCCCAGTGCAAAGGGCATTCCAGATTCCTAAAAGGGATGCATCTTGTGATCTTAACTGCAGTGGAGGCAAGAATTCTTTGTTGCAAAGGCAGAGAAGAATAGTGAAAATAACTATGCAGCCATTAGCTCTCAGCCAGAGAATCTTGGGAATGTCACTTTACCTCTTTTAGTTTCTGTATCTACAATAAAAATGAAGGACTAGACAAGCTGGCCTCAAAGGTTCTTCTAAATCTGTGTTTTGCTTTTTTCTAAGTCTTCTCTGTACACATAAACTCTACTCTTTGCTATGACAACACCTAACATTAGATAATGCTTGCTGTATAAGACAATTAAATACTTATTTTCTTAAATTGTTTTCTTTTGATGATCTGTCAACAAAGAATTCTTGACTAAATATTGATAATAAACAGTAAGAAAATGTCTTCTAAACCCCACCTTCCTTTGCTATTCTATTCCTGGGAGCACAATAAACTTTTGTCTTCTGAGACTATTTTTCCAATAACAGAACACAGTTTTCACATTGTGTTATAGTTGGCAGTGTTCTCCTATCTCCCCAGGTTGACTATGAAAATCAAGTAAGTGCATGGGCTGCATCTGATAAATAAATTTCTAAATTTGAGAAAGTTATATCATGAATTATGAAAGAAGTTTAAAGGCTTTTATAGTAAAATTAAGACTAAATTACCAAGATAAATATTTTTGCTTGCTTTTATCATGAACTAAGGAATGGCTAAAAAGGCAAGTTCATTAATAATTGGGGTGAAGGAGTGGGAGGACTTCCCACAGGTTGAGAACCGCTAGCAGGGTCACCTAAGACCATCGGAAAATACAGATATTTACATTACGATTCATAACAGTAGCAAAATTACAGTTATGAAGTAGCAACGAAAATAATTTTATGGTTGGGGGTCACCACAACATGAGGAACTGTATTAAAGGGTCGCGGCATTAGAAAGGTTGAGAACCACTGACTTAGAGGAAGAACACGATTGTCTAGTTGAATACCACCTACCTCACCATGTCCACTGAAAGCTGCATGATGTAATGCAGTTCTCCCTGCTCGATCAGACACGTTCACATTACTCAGAAGAGGTACCAAAGCTTCAGCACACTTTACGGCTTTATTAGCAGCAGCTATGTGTAAAGGGGTTTGCCAATTTTTGTCTCGAGCATTAACATCTGCAGAATGCTTCAAAAGTACCTGAACTGCTTCCTAAAACACATGAAAAGTTATAAAAGACAAATGAGTTAACAGTTTTAGAAATTTTATATATGAAAGAAATAAAATTTTCTGAGTAAACAAGTAGAAATTTGCCACCCCCCAAATATATATTTAACTAAAGGCAGTACTCAGAGTCATACAGGATGCATCAAGATCAAACATTTTCTATCAAAATGTGCAAGAAGAAATATTAACAAATATTCTTTAAAAATAATCATTATATCTAGTTTTTCTAGATGGTGAGATAAAATTAATTTACACTTTCAACAGTTTTAAGATGTATTGCTTTGCCATTAAATATATATAAATTTAAAACATAACCATGTCCCAAAGTACTACACATGCTACATTTTACAAAATAAACATTAGGATCTAGTTCATGAGAAAGGGGGGGGGTGGGTGGTGGTGAGTATTTTAAGTCTTTGCTGTGAGGCTACCTGGTAGGAAAGTCAGTGTTGACAAAGCAATTTAAGAGTTTACTCTCCAAAGGGTCTGTCTCCCAGAAGCATAAGGAAAACTTCACATCTCACAATAAGATCTTAAGGAATCCAGTATGCCACAGACATTAAGCAATATAAAGCAATATAATCAGAACTAAAAATAAAATATTCTCCTTATGGTGATAATCCTATCTTCAATAGATGAATGATAAACTCTGTATGAAATGTAAAGGACTAGAACCAGAATAGAAGCATCTCAAGTGTAGTAAAACCGACACTCAGTTTTCTTAGCTGTAAAGAGGGAGTATCTCATCTGTCCACCATTCATCTTAAGTCTGCTATTCAGCAAAAAAAAAAAAAAAAAAAAAAAAAAACCCTGAAGGTAGATGAAAAGTGTAAAATAACTATAGCTTTTTAAGCCTTTGAAATAAAAGGTAATCAGAACTGTTTGAAACATGGGAAACAGCACAAGTATTTAACAGGGCTGGCAAAAGACTGGATAGAATCCCAGTAATCAATCAACGTGCTAAGGAAGTCAGCCAGCTAATCAAAGATATATGGAGACCTACCCTATGATCCCACAATTCCACTCCAGTTATTTACCCAAGAGAAATTTCAAAAGACCCATCTAAGAATGTTTATAGTAGCTTTATTTGTAAGAGCCAAAAAACCAGATATGCAAATGTCCATCAATAAGAAAATGGATAAACAAACTGTTGTACATTCATACTATAATGAAATACTATTCAGCAATAAAAAGAAAAGAATGAACCATTAATATACACAATAATATACACGAATCTAAAAAAATGTTATTTTGAACAAAGTCAAGACACAAGAGCACATACTATATGATTCCATTTTTATAAAGTTCTAGGACAGGCCAAGTTACTCTCTGGTGAGAGAAATCGGAATATAGGCTGTCCCTGGGGACAGGACGGCTGACTGAAAATGGACATGAGGGAACTTGCTAGAGTGATGGAATCCTTTTCTGTCGTGATTGGGGAAAAGATTACATGGGTGTGTATATTTGCCAAAATTCAAGACTACACACTTAAAGTCTGTGCATTTTACTGTAAATTATACTTCAATTTAAAAAAGGAATAGGGGGAAAGGATACATAGAAGAATACGTATTCTCTATATATTCTCAAAATTATGGAGAACTAGGCAGTGTCAGGATTCTCCATCCTCATCCTTAAAAGTATATTGTAACTTGGGGAATAAAACTAACATTGTCTATATGGGAAATGTCAGTAGGTATGTTAAAGACATATGAGCAAATAATTAAAAACAAGATGAATTTATAATTGGATAAATTGGGCAAATATAGCATACTGTAGGTGCCAGGCTTGCCTTATCATTCCCACTCTGGAATTCGTGATGCATATATTAAAGCTTCTGAAGAGTTTGGGGAATATTTATTTCAATACCAAGAGTAGAAAAATCAAAACTATTGTTTTGTTTCACTGAAAAGCAAGAATAAATCCAGTTTATGGTAGGTTAGGGTAGGTAAGATGGCGCCTAAGGAAGGCTGTAAATACAGTGACTAAGACTCTAGAATCAAGAGAGATTAAATTTTTAACCCTGGGCCCACTGCTTTGTACTGAAATGGTTACCCCCCAATTCATATGTTGAAACCCTAACTCTCTATGTGACTGTATTTGAGGACAGGGTCTTTAGGAGATAATGAAAATTAAATGAGATCATAAGGGAGGGACCCTAATCTGATAGGACTGGTGGCAGAGAGAGAAAGATTTCCCTGCCCGCGCCCCCCCCCCCCCACCCGCCCCTTTCTCCACCATGTGAAGACACAGTGAAAAGGTGGCAACCTGCAAGCCAGGAAGACAGCCCTCACTGGAAACTGACCCTGCTGGGCCTTGACCTGGGACTTCTAGTCTCTAGGCTGAGAAAATAAATTTCTATTGCTTAAGACACCCAGTCTTAATTTTGTTATGGCACCCCATGCTGACTACTATAGCACCATTTACTACTCAGAATCATGCCTGTCAGATCACAGTACCAGTGATCTTTGAAAATACAGAGAAAACTAAAGAAATTTCTAACGACTGGAGATATAAAACAAAACAGGCAAATTTCTGGAAATTACAAACCAATGTGTCTGATGTCACATCCCAGTAAAATTCAGGATCACATTATCAACCCATTATAAGCATTTAGAAAGTAATGTAGGCATAATCAAGGGTATTTATGGTTTCACTAACGCTGTCAAAGTGTGCCTTGACTTAAAAAAAAAACAACAAAAAACCCAGCTAAGTACATATCCTATGACATCAATTTAAATAAGATGATTAAACATGGGACAATGACAACAGGTTAAAATATTATATCCAAAGAGTAGTTATTCATAGCTTAGGGTCAATCGAGAACAGTCCCTACAGCAGTAGCTGTCCTTGGCTCCACTCTCCCTTTTAAGCAATTTTACCACTGATTTGAAGTCAGGTACAGGACAAAGGGCTAACAAATCTGCAAATAAACACAATGTTTGGATGGACTGCTTCTTATCTCACATGATAATGCAATTTAAACTCAGTTATCTTGAGAGAATTAATATGTAATTCCTGGAGTTAGGCAATAAGTAAGTAAGTAAGTAAGTAAGTAAATAAATAAATAAATAAATAAATGTACAGCCTCCACAGGATCCAGTAATGTGATGTGGACCCCCAAGGTTGGTGGGGGTACTCCTAGAAAACTATTGTACTGGCATTGTGTCAAATTTTGCTCTGTCAACTTAATATAAGGTAGTGATTTATTAATACTTTTGGGAAATCTATCAGTAGAGCCAGGCAATTTAGATTAAAACAAATGTGTTCTGTTTTTCTTTCTTTCTTTCTTTCTTTCAATATATTTTATTGATTTTTTACAGAGAGGAAGAGAGAGGGATAGAGAGTTAGAAACATCGATGAGAGAGAAACATCGATCAGCTGCCTCTTGCACACCCCCTACTGGGGATGTGCCCGCAACCAAGGTACATGCCCTTGACCGGAATCAAACCTGGGACCCTTGAGTCCGCATGCCGACGCTCTATCCACTGAGCCAAACCGGTTTCGGCTGTGTTCTGTTTTTCTTTGGGCAACTAATTTAGTAGTCAATAACTTGTTACTCAATGAAAAAATTAAGCTGTTAATATAGGCATAGAATGTTCACCAAATTTCAACACAGGTTATTTTTGTATGATGAGAATTTGGGTCATTTGTTGCTTTATTTTTAAAGTTTATATTGCTTGAGAAATATGTAACAAGCATGCATAATTTTTATAAAAATAATAACAGCCCAGCTGGTGTGTCTCAGTGGTTGAGCGTCGACCTATGAACCAGGAGGTCACGTTTGGATTCCCGATCAGGGCTCATGCCCGAGTTGTGGGCTCAGTCCCAGTGTGAGGTGTGCAGGGGGCAGTCAATCAATGATTCTTTCTCATCACTGATGTTTCTCTTTCTCTTCCTCTTTCTCTTTCTCTCTCTCTCTTTCCCTCTCCCTCTCCCTTCCTCTCTAAAATCAATCTATATATATATGCCTAAGCAACTGAACGACCAGTCACTATGACACACACTGCTCACGAGGGGGCAGATGCTCAACGCAGAAGCTTCCCCCTGGTGGTCAGTGCGCTCCCACAGCCAACCTCCCGCGGTACCTCCCCCAGGCTGGCCAGCCCCGATCGGACTGGGCGAGATGGCCCCGATCGCTGACCAGACCAAGGAACCCCACCCATGCACGAATTCATGCACCGGGACTCTAGTAAAAGTATATTAAAAAAAACCACAACACACACACACACACCCACACACACACACACACACACACACCCACACCCACACAGGCCATCACACTCAGAAATTGATTCATTCAGAATACTCTGCACCAAAAGAGAGCTGAAGTGTATGCTATACTTGAAGAATGACAGTCACAAATCAGTAGTGCATACAAACTGAGGCAGCCAGCCAATATGACCAGATGGGCAGAAACTCACTGAAGGAGAGCTGAGGAGGAGCTTGGGATATTTAATCTGAAGCAGTCAACCCAGGCTCAGTGAGGGAATTAAGCCCTCAGGCATCCACTGTATGTAATAAACTAACTTCTCTACCATGCACCCACAGTGGTGTTAGCTATATATGTCCTTGGGAAGATTAAGAAAATAGTTACTCCACTCATCCTCTGTAGGGCTTACTTCTCTCATGGTATCTCAAAAACATAAATCGAAAGCTACCTACACTTTTTCCTTTTACATACCGCTCTGTGGTTATGTTTTCTATTAAATGAAATAAGCTCTCTTATGCTCTCAGAATGAAATGTGAATAATTAAAAGAACATTCATAAAATTGATAATCTTGACTAGGTTTCCTAGCAGTTTTGCTAATTTATGAGATTTTGGTTTAAAAAAATGACCCCTAGGATTTACAGAAATTTTATTTTTATGGAATGGTCACATTTTATAGGTGTTTCCCATAATCCTACAAAAAAGTAATAATACTACATAGTCCAGTAATTTTTAGGCTGAAAAGCAGACTTAAGAAACTTACTAGGGTCCTTGTTTTCTAATCTACAGCTTCCCCTTAAATTCAGACTAAGTACATATTTTTTTTAAAAAAGTCAGCAGTCAGTCAAGTCTCTGGGTAGAATCTATAATCTTCCTCTAACATTAACTAAAATAATTAAAGAAAATCTTTAAGAACTTTTGGTTTGTTTTACAATCTCTGGAAATATACAGTGTTCTTTCTGATGATTTAATTTGGCAAAACTCCACTAATTTTAACTCATATTTCCAAGAAATTGGTAGGTATGACTATTTTATTAATAGATTGCAATGATGATATTTACTTCTTCCTTGCTGCCTTTATTTAAAGAGATTTCCTGACAAGAGGTCTAACCACAAACTTAATAGCATTACCATGAAATTTCAGAGTTTAAAATATTTTAGTTACTATATCTCAGTTTTCACAATAATCCTCAGATTTGCCCCCCAAGATTACACAGCTAGAAAGTGGCAAGTGATATCTGAAGCCAGTTTCTCCAAACCCAAGTTCCATAGTTCATCAGCCATAGCACACCAAGGACCCAGACAGATAGAAAAATAATTTCTCTCTTGTAGGAAGTACGTTTTCTACTCCTCTCTACTTCAGACTCCAATTTTGGTTGCTTTTCCTTCCTTTGAAAATACTGAATTTAAATATGAGCTCACAGGCAAGCCTACTTAATGTTTTTATATACAATATATTTACTAAGAGAAATTTCATACCTCACTACAAGATGCAACTGCTCTGTGTAAAGGTGTCAACCATTTGCTGTCTTTGGCATTAACTCTAGCTCCTGCAACAAGAAGAAAAAATAAATTGAAATATTTTGCATAAAATATTTTAAGTAAATCTCCTTAAATAGTTATATATAGTCCAAATTGAATAAATAACAATTGAAAAAGTAGTACTTCACTTTAATACTTTCTAATAAATTACCCTTAAATTACAAAACAAAACTATCCCTTTTAATTGATATAATTATCCAATAAGGAATTCGTTCTTTTTATCAAAAATAAAAGATCACAGAAAGGCTAGAAAAGCCACCTTTATACAGAGCATATCCAAAGTAAAAATCAGACTCCACTTTAGAATGTGTGTTAGGAACTCAAATAAATTAAATAAATAAAAATACTCAGACATAAAATGTAGGCCATTAAGAAGTCTTCATTATATTTCTTTACTAATGAATATAACATGTTATAGAACAATATAATATCAAAATAGTTTTCCAGTGACAATTAAAAACTCATTAGTACTATAAAGTTACTGTATAAAATGGATATAATCGCTATCAACTTAAAAAAAATTGAGAAAGAGATGAACCAACCCACATGTCTTTAATACCTAAAGGCTTAAAGAAGTAGTAATTTTTAAGAAAATCAACTATGGATAGCTGTTTAAAAATCGTTAAGTCAATAGACAAAAATTATCCTTAATAGAATGGAAATACATTTAGCAAGACAAAAAATGCATAATTTTAGGGGGGAAAATCTAGTATCTCCATAAAATCCACTGATTTGGTACCCAAGTCCCAACCAAAGAGAAAAAGCCCTGGCTCTTTGAAGTATAAAGGAACTGGTGATAGGTCCTGCACTATCAGCAATCCTAGGTTTATATCCAAATTCTTAACTGGCTTTACACATCCAACCTCCTTATTTTCTAGATGAATTGCAGATAGAGTGAACACCTCATTGTCAGAGTAAGCCAGAGCAGAACCAAGGCTAGAATTCAGACCTCCTAATGTTTACATTCTGTTTTGAGTGTGAGGTTCCAAGGAATATTCAAGTGCAGTGACTCCAAGTATAGCTCTAGAAACTACTAGCTATGGGCCTTTAACTAGTTGTGTGACCCTAGTCATTAAAACAGGAAAAAATAAAATAGCAGCCCCATTTCAATTGTTGAAGGAAGGTTAGTGGGAGACCCTATGGTAGAAGAAAGCACTGCTGAGAAGACAATAAAGATAGCAATTTAAGGAATGTGGCATTGATGACTATTGCAAACCAACAGTAAAGAATAATACCTCTTAAATGCTAGGAGTACATCACCTTAAATCCAAAATGGTTAGTCCCAATGGTATAAAATCAAATAACTTTCTATTCTAGACTCACCTTCTCCCATAAAGCCATGTACATCAACAGAGCATGCCCTTAAGATTTGCAGCCTAAATCTATGCCATTGTCAAATATTTGAATTTAGATTCACCTTTCCAGAGTAGAGATATGATGAGATCTCTGATAGGTTAAAAGCAAAAGAGAATAAACAAGCAAAAATCAACAGCAGGGTCACTCAAATAGGCTGTATCCATTTGATACCATAGTTAGGATATATAGAAAAATCTAGACAACTAGCTTCCTCTTACCCAATTTTTCATTTAATAATTCATACATATAAAAATACACCCTGAAAGAATAGATTTTTTAAAAATAAAAATGTTATTTAAGGTAAGATTTTCAGAATTAGATAAATGTCTAGCTCATTTAGACATAGACCAGAAAGTAATTTTAAAAAAGAAAAAATCTGGTTATTTACATTAGTCTATTCTGGGTTCTAGACAGCAAAGCAGTCGAAGAGAGGTCTGGACGTGTGGGGAGTCAGGGGTTAGTGGAAGGAGCCCAGGAGTGGGACCTGTGATCTAATAATGGCTTGTAACCAATAGGCTGTGTGACCTGAGGCTGTTACCCATAGCCCAGGACTTCATTTGTTGATCATAATCCCTGCCTCCTACATGTGTATGTGCATCTGTGTGGGTTGTGTATATGGGGCAGGGAGAGTAGGGTGAGGGAGGATGGGCCTCAGGTTCAAACAACATAGGGAGCTTCTGTTTCTGCAAAGTGAGCTCTGAGAGTCAGGCACTAAATCAGAGTATCCCATTTGACTCTAGGTCTCATTCTGCAAGATAACTGACCCACCTGCTGGATCCTTAATATACTCAGTCACCAACTGCCAACTCTTTGATTTGTGCTAAACGATCTGCAAGATCCATTTTCAGTTATAACATTCTATCCTATTCTGAAATACTCAGAATAAATTATCTCATATTATTAAATACCCTGCTCTACTTTAACATTAACTAGATGAGGTAGTATCTTTATAATTCATGCCAAGGATCTTCAAATTACAGCCCACAGGCTGCCTGCCACCTGTTGTGTAAATAAGGTTTTACTGCTACAGAGTCACACCTATACATTTAAGTGTTTAATATGTAGCTTTCAAATTAAAGGAACTGAGTAGTTACCAGAGTGTCTGTAAGGTCCTTTACATAAAGTCTGTCATCCTCTGATCTAGGCTAAATACTTGATAGTTGATACTATTAAAGTTATTTCAATTTTTCATATGTGTTTGTAATAATTATAAATAGTACCACTAATAATTTTCTAAAACTTCTATTTGCAGAGAATAGTTCTCTTCTCTGCTCCTAAGCCACAGAGCAGACAGTCCATAACCAGTGAACTGGGGCAGAAGCCAAGTACTTTCACTACTCTTCCCAAACTGGAAATAATGTTCTCCTTTGGCCACCTACCAAAAGCAGTGGCAAAGCTTCAGATTCTGTTTTCAGGTTGGGAGTGAAATAGACAATTACATTTCCATTTCCACCTGTAATGTTTGGGGGAAAAACAACAGCAGCTGCATTGTATCATTTAAGAGGGAGTTATGGATATCAGATATTGTGTATCGAACTGTACCCACAGCCCCCCAATTCATATATTGAAGTCCTAATCCCAGCACCTCAGAATGTAACATTATTTGAAAATGGGGTCTTTACAGAAGTAATTAAATTAAAATGAAGCCATTAGATGGGTCCTAATGCAATATGTCTGGTATCCTTATAAACAGAAGAAATGTGAACAAGCATGTACAGATGAACACAAGGAGAAGGCGGTCATCTATTACCCACAAAGGAGAAGGGCCTAGAACAGTTCCTTCCCTCACAACCTTCAGAAGGAACCAACCCTAACAACACCTGGATTTTGGACTTCTAGCCTCCAAACGGTGAGAAAATAAATTTTTGTTGTTTAAGGCACTCAACTTGTGGTATTTTGTTGTGGCAGTCCTAGCAAATTAATGTACCAGCATTGTAGGTTTTCAAGGGTCACACACTAGGTCTGATTCCTAATAACAAAAACATAATATTTGTATTTCCTTATCAAGAACTCTATCCTAATATATAAAAAGCCAGGGGCTGTCACAACCGAAACAACTGGACCGACGACCGAACAGCAGGCTGCGTGGGGCGACCAGGCTGTCAGGGGGGGCAGTGAGGGGCAACCAGGCCAGCAGGCAGAGGTGATTAGGGGTGATCAGGCTGGTGGTGGTGGTGGGGGGGGGGGAGTTAGGGGCGATCAGGCAGGTGAGCAGTTAGGAGCCAGCAGTCCCAGATTGTGAGAGGGATGTCCGACTGCTGGTTTAGGCCTGATCCCTGGGATCAAGCCTAAACTGGCAGTTGGATATCCCCCAAGGGGTCCCGGATTGGAGAGGGTGCAGGATGGGCTGAGGGGACCCCCCTCCCCGTGCACAAATTTCGTGCACCGGGCCTCTAGTTTTCTATAAAAGGCCAATCAAATGAACTTGTGACTAAGGACTTATACAACACAGTTATTTAACCATTTAATATATGACAAGAAAAGTCTGAGATACTGCTAAACCTCTGGTTTTAAATACAGACATACCTTGCTTTATTGCTTTATTGTACTTCATAGATGTTGCGTTTTTTACAAATTGAAGGCAAGACCTTCTACCAACAAAAATAGTATGACTCTCTTTACTGAGATATTGCCTTATTGTGGTCTGGAACTGAACCCACAATATCTCTGAGGTATGCCTGTACAAACAGTAAATAAATAGCTCCCATAAAATTTTCTATACTTAGGTAGCAAAAAAATTTAGTCCTTAAAACAGAAGTTCTTCACTAAAGTCACTGCCTACAAATTTTACTAAATGCTGGGGCTAAGGGGATAATATGTGTGTGGGGTAAAATGCAGAGGAGAGGAAGAGCCATTCAGATTATAACAGAGTTAAGAATACAGACTCTGTAGTCAGATGGCCTGGATCTGAATGCTGGCTCTAAATTTAATCAGTAGCACAACTTTCAGCCATAAATCTCTAAATGCTTTAGTTTCCTTACAGTTAAGAGGACAAAATGAGATAAATGAAAAAACTAAATTTAGCATAGTATTTGAGATATAGAAAGCAATCATTGTTTCCTCTTATTTCACCCCATTCAATAATAATTGTGAAATTAATACTACTAGACTCTAGTGTTACTGTGAGTTCTATGGAAGGATTCACTGGTTTGATAACCTGTAACATTACATGTAACATGTCAAAAATGAAACCCCTATCAACAAATCTCAGAGATGCATCAGGTATAAATATTTGATTTCCAATGAATTTAGAACTGAACTTTAGGTTAAAGAGAGTATTACTCTTCTAAATAACTCAACAAAATATAAAAGAGGATGTGAAGAAACATAATCTTCAACACAACAAGAAAACAGTTACCACCACCAACCTTTGAAGAATTCCTACCAAATACAATGAATTTGTACCAAAATGAGGAAGGACACAGTCAAGTGAAGCATCTTCGCATCCTGGAAAGACTACCGAGTCTTCTAAAAGAGTGTATTTGTGTTTATGTCCATCTGTCCCCTTTTGTCTGCTGTCTGTGTCCTAGAATCCCTAACAATCTTTCAAATGAGCACTGTGGGTTCTCCGTAAGAGAAGCTCCCTACAGAACTCTAACTTTATAACACAGAAGAACAAGGTGGGGCAGTGCGAGAGGAGGGACCAAGCAGACACCTTTATTATTTCTGACTCAGCTGAAGATCAAGGGTAAAAGCCAATCTCCAGGAGATCACTCCCTAAGAACCTGTGATCTAAGGAGCTGCCAAGTCACCCCTATTACCCTAAGTACATCAAGAACTAAAGAGAGTCCACTGCTAGGATTGAGAGAAAACACATTTGCTTTGAGAGCTATTTGAAAGAAAACAAACCTAACTGATGCTCACTTTTTGCCCTTCCCTACTCTATTCTTCAGCAAATAGCTGTTCTGGAGAGCATATTCCTCAAAGATATGTAAGAATCAGAAAGTATCCATCATAGGACTAGAGCAAAGATATAAGGGAGCAGAGTAAACTGAAAAGAAAAAAAATACAGGTAATAGGAATATTTGAAATTATCCCAGGAAAGGAGAGAATGAACTTGCAAACTACTATCTATATACAACTTCCGAGAAATTAAGCTCTAAAGAGAAACCTCAAGGAGGGTTCCAATAAAGAGGTAAGACAATGCAAAGAGATGAGAACTGGCTGAGGACAGGGGAAAAAAAAAATAAAGCAATTACAGATAAAAGTCCAGAAACAACAAAAAGGAAAATAAACACAACTTAAAACATAGCCAAGAATTCTGAAGCTCCAGTTAGAGTGAATCTTTAAAAATCATGTCATTCCATGCCCTATCCAGTTTTGCTCAGTGGATAGAGCTTTGGCCCTCAGACTGAAGGGTCCTGGATTCAATTCCAGTCAAGGGCATGTACATCGGTTGCAGGCTCGATTCCTGGCCCCTATTGGGGCGCATGCATGAAGCAACCTTTCCATATGTCTCTCTCACATGGATGTTTCTATCTCTGTGTCTCTCCCCCTTCCATCTCTCTAAAATTCAATGGAAAAATATTCTCAGGTGAGGATTAACAAAAAATAAAATTAATAAAAACCATGACACACCAATCAACACTCTCCATTGTTTTTTAACATCACTTTAAGGGCCAGAGTCTTTACCACAGTCTACAAAATCACACATGATCTGGGACCTTGCCATCTCTCTGCTTCATCTCCTACTGCTCCTTTCACCTATCCCCAATCATGCTGCCACTTCATGGCATTTGTTCTTGATGTTCTCTCAATTTCCTCTAAATATCTGCATGGTATGCAAGGCCTCCTTCCTTATTTTCTTCAGTTATCTTCTCAAATGTGTTATCATTAATCCTTTCCTGATAACACAATATAAAATTGCAACTGACTCCACCCAATATACTATTCTAATTTTGACATAGCAATTATCACAAGACAAACTATCTATCTATCTATCTATCTATCTAACTTGTTACTGTTTCCCCCCTCTATCTACCTATCTACCTATCTACCTATCTATCTATCTATCTATCTATCTATCTATCTATCTATCTATCTAACTTGTTACTGTTTCCCCCAAACATAACTACATGAAGGCTGGGACTTCATCTATTTTACTCACTGCTCTACCCATAGTACCTAGAATAGTGTCTAATATAGGAACATGCTCTTAAAATATTTGTTGAATGAAGGAAAGACAAGTATAAGGAAATAACCTAAAACTAAATCGAAAAGACAAAATTACAATCAGAGAAAAGCTGACAGAGACAGATGAAGGAGATCCAACTTAGTAGAAAAACACATACAGAAAAATTTACTGATAAAAAAGCATACAAGAATGGAATATTCAAAGATTTAATGGAAGATATAAATGAAATAAAAATCTGAATTTCAGAACTAACAGTGCAGTTTCATATTATGTTCCAGGAAAAATAATCACTAGATTTAGCCTAATGAAGTTAGTACTGAATTTCAGAAATAAAGAATTGATTCCTACAGGCATCCAGGCAGAAGAGAAGTGACCATGGTGTTGGTGGGTGGTGTGGGGGGATGAAAATGATAAGCAGAGAAGAGCTTGATCTAAGACTTCCAATCAAATCTAGAAGACACTGCAGTAACATCTGCAAAGCTGAGAGGAAAAAGTGTGAACTGAGAATTTTATTACTAGCCAATCTACCCTTCGAATAAAAAAGGCAATAGTCCCAAATAAATAAGATACCAGGAAATATGGCATTCATGAGTTACTGAAAATATGAAGACAAAAATTACTTGATGATAATGTCTATTCAACCAAGAGATGTCAAAATAAAAATCTTGGGAATAGATAAACTATGGATAAAGACAGAGGGTGTGTGGAGGGCTGGGGAGGGGGTAAACAGCAGGAGTCTATATATATAAAAGCCTAAGTAACGATTAGGACCGAATGAGCAGAACGACCAGACAACCGGCTGTTAGCTATGACTTGCACTGACCCAGACCTTGCTGCTGGGGCCCTGACAGCCCCGAATCTGGTTCACCCGCACCCCAGACCCAGACAGGAGGGAGGAGGGAGTCCGATTCCTCGAAGAACTGGCTGTTGGTTAGCTTGCTGCTGGGGCCAACCTCCTGCGGTCCCTCCCCTCAGCCAGCCGCCCCCACCCCCATTGGAGGGGCAGCCTGCCAACCTCCTGTGGTCCTTCCCCCCAGCCAGCCAACTTCCCGCAGTCCTTCCCCCAAGCAGGCCAGACCCACCCCCCCCTAATTGGCCCAATCATTGGCCAGGCCGAGGGACTCCACCCTTGCACGAATTCATGCACCAGGCCTCTAGTTATGATAAGACAGAATGTAAAGTCATAATTCCTGACAATGAAAACACAAGAGTGAAACAAATTAGAGGTGATTTCCTAATTTCTCAACAGAAAATAATCAAAACCTAAACCATGAACATGGTAGAGCATGGTTTTATAGAATAATTTTAATCTTTTTATACTCTATTTTTAATTTTAAAGAAATATTTTAGGAACAAGTAACCTTGCCAGGGATACCAAAGTAGTTTTTATAATAGAAAATTATAGTAATTTACTTTATTGTGTGCTCTTATTGAAGCATATCATCAAATAATGCTAGAATAGAACTATGTGAAGATTATTTCACATTGCTTAATTTTCTTAAGATTACATAAGTTAAGGCTAACCAAATGTAACATGTTATTAGTAATTAAGGGCAAGAGCAATCTCCCCCAAACTTTTCTACATTGCTAGCTTACTGTGTTGCCTATTTTTATCTCCATGTACCTTAATTATATTCTTTATCTAATTACTTTAGAGCTTTGATTTTCCTTTTAAAAATAGCTACATGAGCTATTACCTCGTGAAAGTGGTAAAATACAATATTAAAAGTATTTTTTCAAAGAAGGGTTGAAATAGCTTTTTATACATGTGCAATAGTTAATTTTATATATAGTCTTTATTTGCATTATTCAAAAGACTTTAAGCTTTCTTTCAAATACTTATTTCAAAGCTGATATATGATATTATCATGTTCATAAGGCTCATCTGACTATCATACTTATAAATACCAGGAAGTCAATCTTTTATAAGCAACTAAGTATCTTTGGTACAAACATTCTTTTAAAAGGAAGAAATTAAGTCACTGAGCATTGGGAAAGTTTCTCCTAGGTATAAAAATTTTAAATGGGGGTGGGGGGTTGGGGGGGAGGGGAAGATACCCTCTATGTTGAGTCATAAAATTCTTATGTTAAAATGAAAGTAAATTAACAGAATTCTATGTTAAAAAGAAAAAATGCATCACTAGAGTTCTTACCCAAAGTCCTAGACAGTAAACTAATTAGAACTGTACTTTTTCTAGCCTAACTATTTAACATAAAACTGTTTCTTGAACAATGATTGTAGAGAAAAATTCCATATATTAACCTGTATCTCATTAATTCATATTAAAGCAGAAGATATTTTAATTATGAGAAAATCCATTTTTTCTCTTGAACCCCTCAGTTCTTATGGCTAGTAAATTTTAGCTGAAAACTGGTGAGTTAGTAGCCACAGAAGAACAGATATGTTCAAGGAAGTGCATTAGTGCTAAAAGTTATTCATAGAGAAACTAACATATATATAACACATTTAATTATATTTAATTCCATATGATTATGAATTTGTTATTAAAAATCAGATTTTAAAAATTTTATAAATTTATAAAAGCAAAATTCTGTTTAGGCTATAATTTAATAGGATCGCCATTCAAAATTTCTCTCAGTGCTCCTTCTCCCAAATATCAAAGGAATGATACTACTATTTCTCCAACTGCATTCATTATGCACATATCTGTGCAATCTGGTAACATAGGTACAATTTAAACACATTTATCCTTTCTCAATAAGTATCAGATATAATAATCTGGATACAATAAAAATATTTCTAAGCTCTGTTTGACTGCCTCTTTTAGTACTACAGGCAACCTGACCACAATAGGAGCTGTTTTATGAGAGACAATAGTATCATTACTTCATATTGTGAAGTCTTAAACAGTTTAGAAGAAAGCCTATATAATAAAAGCCTAATATGCTAAGTGTCCAGTTGTCCGTTCAACCAATCAAAGCGTAATATGCTAATGATATGCTAAGGCCGCTCAACCGCTCGCTATGACGTGCACTGACCACCAGGGGGCAGACAGTCAACCGGTCGACCAGTCACTATGATGTGCACTAACTGACCACCAGGGGCAGACACTCCGACTGGTAGCTTAGCTTGCTGCTGGGGTCTGGCCGATCAGGGCTGAGCAAGACGGGCCGGGCACACCCTGGAGCCCTCCCGTGGTTCCTCCCCGGCCCCGATCGTGCACCGGTGGGGTCCCTCGGCACTCTCGCAATCTGGGACCCCTTGGGGGATGTCATAGAGCCAGTTTTGGCCCGATGCCACAGGCAGGCTGAGGGACCCCATTGGTGCACGAATTCGTGCACCGGGTCTCTAGTTAAAAAATAAAGCATAATTCCCTAAAATGTGTTTTACAGGTCCTGAAACAGAATTGGATAAAAGCCATTTAAAGACAGAAATCTTGTTGGTATATCACTTTCAAAATATATCTACAATCATACAATTTCTTACCACCTCCACTGCTGTACTTGGACTAAGTGACCATCACTTGCCCCTTGGAGAATGTAATCATCTCCAAGAACCTATGTGGTCAATGAGGCCCACTATGAATACTCTATTTAACACCCTATCTTATATAAGGCTCATTTACTCCATTATTCTCATCTACTTTTTCATTTTCCTATAGCACTTATCACCTTCTAACATACTGTAAAATTTACTTGTATTTACAGCCCATTTTTCTTTATTAGAATATACTTTCCACAAAGGTGATGATCTTTGTTTTGTTCTCTAATGTACACTAACCTCTGGCACATCATATGAGATCAATGTTTGTAGAATGAACAAATAAGTTTCAGCTTATTAAACAAATATGAAGAAATAGTCAATTAGGTTTGATAAATATTAAGACAAAAATATGCATGATGTGCTCTTATCATATAGAGCTTACCATACCAGATAAAATAAGCAGTTCAATGATCTCTGCATCTCCAAGATAGGCAGCAGCATGCAGTGGAGTTCTTTTTTCACTGTCCTGTGATAAGAAGGAAAGGTGGCACATAAATTTTCATATAAAGTTCATTTTAATATTCTTTAAATGAAGAAAAACCACTTAACTATTTCCACAATTCTAGTCTAGCCTGCAAGTCCCAAAGTATTTCCTTGCTAAGGAAAAAAAAAAAAAAAGTGGCTTTAAAAGAATGGTATAAAGTGCAGGCAAGAATTAAAGAAAAAAAATCTAAGATGACAAAAATAGCTTTTTAGCCTGGCTGGTGTGGCTCAGTGGTTGAGCAACAACCTATGAACCAGGAGGTCACTGTTCCATTTCAGGTCAGGGCACATGTCCGGGTTGTGGGCTTGATCCCCAAAATGGGGCATGCAGGAGGTAGCCGATTCAATGATTCTCTTTCCTCATTGATGTTTCTATCTCTTTCTTCCTTCCTCTCTCTGAAATCAATAAACACGTATTTTTTTTTTAAAAAAGAACTAGCTTTTTAGACTTCCTTTGAATAAAGATTCCTAAGCTTCTGACATACACAGGCAAATTTTCTTTACTTTATACTGCTCTCCCCAACCCCCATCAATATATTTTCATAATTTTACAGTTTAGAGAAGTGTTGACTTAACTAAATTAAAACATCTTAAGAAACCAAAATTTTTCCTTATGAAAATGTTTCCATAGGAGTGGCCATAGTGGCAAAAAGGGAAATTACCTCTGAGATCTGAAATTATCCCTTAAAACAATCTTAAGGTTTTCCAATTCCATTTATGGCTCTAAGTATATATTTCTACCTTTCTAAATACCAAAAATACAGTTTTCCAAATCTTCCTTCAGGCTTATGTACTTCTCCCCTCAAACAATAATGTTCTCCAGTTTGAGAAGCAACATCTTAGAGTAAAGTCACATTTCAGGATTTTTAATTCATATTTTCAACTCATCTAAAGTTACAACAGTGTTGCTGACTTAGTTGCATCTGAGAAAACTATTCATTTAGAAATATTTAGAAATTTACATCCGTTTTTTTTTTTTATTACAGGCTTTTGTGACGAATTGTTAGCTGTTTTCAGTAGCTCCTTTCCCCCTTTGTCCAGAGGAATAAAGTTTTAGCAGAGAATATACTCCTAGGCTGCCCTGAAGTGCTGTTACTTAGTGTGGAACAGTGGTATAATAATGGAAGTGAAACGCACAACTTTCAGGTCATCTTCAACTAAAAAGAGAACCACCTTAGAGATGGACTAATACTTTCCCACTTCCCATAGGCTGGAAGGCAGATGTGAAACTAAGCCAGCTTTGACTATGCAGAGGTAGGCCAATATCCAAGAAGTGTCTCAAGCAACACGATCCCGAATGACCTTATAGAGCAGAGTTGCTCCACAAACCTGGACCACAATTTCTCTTAATGGCCTGGAAGTTAAACTTCTTCTTTGAATAGGTGTTGTATTTTGAGGGTCTCCTACCATATCAGAATATTATAACTTTCAAGATTTAAAACAATGAAAAAAATTATTTTACATAACTTTCTAGTTTGGCAATACCCTAATTACTCTAAGAAAGGATAAACTACTGAGAATAGATTAGGAAAAATATCGCTAGTCAAAAGAGGTTTAAAATATTCATAGGCAATCAAAAAAAAGCTTAGCTGTAATATATCAAGGTATTATAAAGCTGCAACAGTTATCACTGGCTCACCATACACTTCTTCATATAATTTTAATATATTTGTGAGATTGTTTTTGTCCCTATAGTAGTAACAGGTGCTCCAGTACAGGGAGACTGGTCTAGAGGCTAAGAGTTCTTATCTCTCTAACCACAATGAATTTACACACAACCATGTTTTTTTATTCCAATATGTACCCAAGCAAATAGAATTCTTTGCACAGAAATTACTGAATAATTAGTCATTGAAAAAGCTAAAACTGAACCACTAAAATATCAGACTTTATTGAAAGCTGAGTCCTAATTTAGTCATTTTAATAAAAGGATCCTTGGCTTAAGGCTTTTCAGTGTTAATCATTAAACAGCAAACTTCCCCAGAGTGTTTAAAATATCATCAGACATACTCAAATTGAGAAACATATCTACTACACAGGATAAACCATGCACACAGCTCACACAAAGTGGTCATTTATGTGTGAGGGATGTCTGGAATCCTATGACTCAATGTCTTGAATATTATTCATGTATTTAATGACTCATGGATAAGTTTTCCCGCTCTAAAAAGCAATTTAAAAATAAAGGAATAAATTGTTCCTTTCAATTTAACCTGTTAATCTTTAAATTTAATCCAGTTAAATATTAAAACTTGGGCAACGAAATACTTAAGATTCCTTTCAATAAAATTTGTTAAAATTAAGAAATGATTATCCCCTTACATACAATAATTCCAATTCATGGAACTCTTTTTAGATAAAGATATTCCTATCTGTGTGCAAATAATAGCTTAGGTATATTTACTGATCATCATAGGAAGCAATATGATGGAAACAATTTAAATGCCCACCAATAGGGGAATGGTTATCTAATCTAATAATAGACAAATATGCAAATTGACCGCACCTTCGCTACGCCCACCAACCAAGCCACGCCCACCAACCAATCAGGACGAATATTCAAATTATCCCAACAAAGATGACGGCTAATTTGCATATCGCGACAGCATAGAAAGAAGCCAAGAGCTGCAGAAGGGAGCAAAGCTGCAGAGAAGCAAGCAAGCCGGGGGGGAGGAGAAGGGAGGAGCGGAGGCGGGGCCGGGGGAGAAGGAAGTTGAGCAGGCGGGGCCGGGGGAGAAGGGGCGGGGCCGGGGGAGAAGGGAGAAGCGGAGGCGGGGCCAGGGGAGAAGGGCGGGGCGGAGCGGAGGCGGGGCCAGGGGAGAAGGAAGGAGCAGAGGCGGGGCCAGGGGAGAAGGAAGGAGAGTGGGCTGGCGGAGAAGTTAGAAAAGCAGGGGGGCTGGCGGAGAAGGCGGGGCGGGGGAGAAGGAAGGAACGGAGGCGGGGCCGGGGGAGAAGGGAAAAGCAGGCGGGCTGGCAGAGAAGGCGGGCCGGGGGAGAAGGGAGGAGCGGAGGCGGGGCCAGGGAAGAAGGAAGGAGAGCGGGCTGGCGGAGAAGTTAGAAAAGCAGGGGGGCTGGCGGAGATCGCGGGGCGGGGGACAAGGGAGGAGAGCAGGCAGGGTGGGGTAGAGTGCAGCAGGAAACCCTATTGCAGGATTTTTCCTGCAACGGGAACGCTAGTCTAGAATATGAAACACAAGCTATTAACCAACCTTCATTTAATTGACTCATGTGATAAAACAATATTTTCTGTTTCCTGAGTAAAACTAATGGAGACTTTGGCACCCCATGTATTTTGACTATTAGATTATCACTAATAAGGCCGTGCACTTATAATGCAAGGAAGACAACATTAAACTCCTGTCAGTGACTCCACATTGTCAATGAAAAGTCCGTGGCCCAATTTTTAAAAAATGGCTGATAAATACACTTGTTACAGCAAAATGCTTAAAGATCACTATTTATGATTCCCTCTGTCAGACTTTGATAAGCTTATCAACTGCCAGTTCTGAATATTACCAGGTGAGAGGCCTCGTACTTGTACAACCATATAATGAAATACCGTGTCAGCGTTCTGCATCCAATTCCAATGTGTGGGGTTTCCCATCTGTACATCCAAGCAATGCTCCAACACGAACTGAGGGCCCCACGATTCAACTCAATGTTTACACTATCTCCAGGAGATAGCATCAGATCCTACAGATTAAGGCTTCAATCCTACAAGACTGCCACCCCCTCTTCAGACACCAATAGCAAGTCCAGGTTGTCACCTGTACAGCAGTCCCCCTTTATCCAGGATTCTGCTTTCTGCAGTTTTAGTTGCCCATGGTCAACCTTGGTACAAAAATATTACATAGAAAATTACAGAAACAAACAATTCATACATTTTAATTTGCATACTGTTCTGAGTAGCATGATGGAATCTTGCACCACCCAGCCTGGGAAGTGAATCATCCCTTTGTCCGCCATAGTTCCGCTCCCAGGCTGTTAGCCACTTGGTAGTTATCTCCATTATCAGATCAACTGCCTTGATATTACAATGCTTGTGTTTAAGTAACCCTTATCTTACTTAATAATGGCCCCAAAGCATAATAGTAATGCTGGCAATTCAGATGTGCCAAGAAGCAGTAAACCGCTTCCTTTAAGTGAAAAGGTGAGTCCAGTACAATAAGATATGCTGAGTCAGGAAGGAGCATGGAAGAGCACAGGTAAAAAGTACGTATGAGTGACCTCTCCAGCACCCAGCATAGTAACTGGCACAGATCTGTCAAGGGAATGAATCAACATAGACAACACGGGCAGAAAACTAAACTGGACATTAAGAAAACTGGGTTCTTATGCTATCTCTGCTAAATGGAAGTGACCAAATTAAATAAGCTCCAAGGGCCTTAGTTTCCCCTCATCTATAACAGATATGATTTAACTTCTGGATCTCCAAGATCACTTTCCCAACTACCCTAAAAAATGGAAGGCATGGTTTTTACCTTGGGGAAAATTCTTATAGAATCTAGGTATTAATTCATGTTGTAATCTAGATATTGCTTCATCAGTAGTAATATTAAAAAGAAAAATCCATAGAGCACCCTATTTTAAATACTAAATTTACTTTCTTCTACAAATTTAGCAGTAATCAAATACTCCTAAGCCAAGGCTTACTTGCTTTTCATAATAAAAAAACAACACCAAAATTATACATCAATACCAGGTCCTACAAAATAAAAGTAGAGGTGATGCCATCTATAATTGGGCAATTTTAATTATCAAACAAACACAGCTGTTTAGAAAACTAATATATAGAATTTCTACTTCAGAAATATTGCTGGACTATAATAGAAAATTGCCACTTCACAAAGCATGTGAAGTGTAAGTCTGAAAATATTCAGTGGAATGTCAGTCAGCTGTTTCAATCAATAAAATGCTTCTCAATGGCTTTTACAGAGCTACGTACAATTTTAATAGGCATATTTCCCTGAGTTCTGGGAGAACACAGGAGAAAGAATTCTCAGTAGAGTAACAGAGGGTAGAGGGTACAAGCAGAAAATCCCAGAGAACTGTAGAATATCCCCTTGTATACTCAGCTAAATACTGAGCAGCACATGTATGTAAGACTATTACCTGAGACTGGTGAAAAGAACTATCCAAAACAATTCAAGTAGTTGTTTCCAAATACTTTTTCCTTATCATCCTGACCCAGGAGCCTTTTAAAATATTTTCCCCCCCAATTACCCCCATGAAATCCTAATACTGCTGTGTATCTAACTTATACAACTTTGGCCCTTTGGAGGGCCAAGATTTTTCTTACACATTCATTCATTCTCTCCACTCCCCCCCCGCCCCCCCCCAAAAAAAGTTTTGCTAACTTTGAGGTGAGATCACTCCCAATGAGAACAAATGGGTCAGAGGGAAGAGGATCCTGTTCCTACTAGGTAGGCTGGAAAAACTCTTCATTCCTAGAGCACTGGGTAGAGTACTATGAAAAACCTTACCTCAGCAGTAGAGAATTAGCATATATTAAAATGAAATAATATAACATTTACAGTAGGAACAAAATTTATAAAATATGGATATGGATAAATCTTACAAAGATGTAAAAGGCCACGCACAATGAAATTATAAAATTTGCTGAGAAATTAAAAATTACCAAATAAATGGAGAGATATTACTTGTTCCTGGGTTAAAAGACTCAAATATTGTTAAGATATTAAATTTTGCCAACTTGATCTATAGATCAACACAACCCCAATTTCTTTTTTCCCCTAGAAATTGACATGAATAAATCTTGAAATAATTATAAATTTTAAAATTCATATGGAAACACAAAGAATTGAGAACAGCCAAAACAATTTTGAAGAAAAAAAAAAGTTAGCGATTTCAAGACTCACAGTATCATAACAGCATGGAATTGGCATTAAGTTAGACCAGTGGTCGGCAAACTCATTAGTCAACAGAGCCAAATATCAACAGTACAACGATTGAAATTTCTTTTGAGAGCCGAAAACCAACTTCTGCGCATGGGCCACGAAGTTTCAATCGCACTGTACGTGCGCGCCCGCACGTGGTATTTTGTGGAAGAGCCACACTCAAGGGGCCAAAGAGCCGCATGTGGCTCGCGAGCCGCAGTTTGCCGACCAGTGAGCTAGACAAATACTAGTACATCAATGGAACATAACAGAGTCCATAAATAGATCTTCACATATATGGACAACTGACTTTTTTTTTAAAGTATATTTCTTTATTGATTTCAGAGAGGAAGGGAGAAGGAGAGATAGAAACATCAATGATGAGAGAGAATCATTGATCGGCTGCCCCCTGCACACCCCCTACTGGGGATTGAGCCCGCAACCCAGGCATGTGCCCTTGGCCGGAATCGAACCCGGGACCCTTCAGTCCGCAGGCTGACGCTCTATCCACTGAGTCAAGCCGGCTAGGGCTGAACAACTGACTTTTGATAAAGATGCAAAGGCAATTCAATGAAGAAAAATAGTACAGCCTTTAAATAAGTATTTTTTGTTGTTGTTAAGCCTTACAGAAGGATTTTTAAGAGAGAGTGGAAGAGAGGGGGGAAGAGAGAGAGAGAGAGAGAGAGAGAGAGAGAGAGAGAGAGAGATTGATTGATTGATTGGTTGTGGCATACCAGGTACATGCCCTTGCTCATGACCTTTGATCCACAGGCTGATGCTCTAACCACTGATCCAAACCAGCCAGGGCTAAATAAGTATTTTAATAATTGGATATATCCATATATAACAAAGCAAACTTTAACATATGCCTTGCACCATATACAAATACTAATTCAAAAAAGATTATAGATCTAAATGTAATATTTAAAATTACAAAACTTCTAGAAGATTTAAGAAAATCTATGTGACACTAAGATTTTTTTAGGTACAATGACAAACCAAGATCCATAAAAGAATGTGATAAATTGGAATTCATCAAAATTTAAAACTTCTGCTTTTCAAAAACAACTCTTAAGAAAATGAAAATATAGCCAAAGACTGAGGACTTGCATCCAGAACATATAAAGAACTCTCAAAACTCAAGAGGAAGAAGACAATACATAAGAAAAGGAATCTAGCAAAAACACTTGAAAAGACATTTCACCAGAGAAGATATGGAGATTGCTAAGAAGTATGTGAAAGATGTTCAACATTATTAGTTATCCCAGAAATGCAAATGAAAACCATAATAAAATATACTCTTTAATAGCGTTTAAGATGAGAAAACACTGATCATACCAAATATTTGTGAGGATGTGAAAAACCTGGAATTCTTACATTCTCTTGGTGGGAATGTATAATGAATGGTACAACCAGTTTGGAAATAGTTGTAGTGTCTTAAACAGTTAAATGTACACCTACCAAATGGTCAGACCATATCACCACTAGATAATTACTCAAGAAAAAAGGAAAGCATATGTTCATACAAAGACTTGTATACAAATGCCCACAGTAGCTTTATCTGTAATAGATGAAAAGGGAAACAACTGAAATATCAATAGGTAGGCCAGGGGGAAAAACAAGTTATGTATATCGATACAATGGAATACACTGAGGTTATGGGCACTCTGTACAACAGAAAGGAATGAACTATCAATATATGCCAAAAAATGAATGAATCTCGAAATAATTATGGTGTGAAAAAAGCTAGACAGCCCGGCTGGTGTGGCTCAGTGGTTGAGCATCAATCTATAACCAGATCATGGTTCGAACCCAGTTGGGGCACATGCCTAGGTTTCAGTCTCGATCCCCAGTGCAGGAAACAGCTAAACAATCATTCTCTCTCATCACTGATGTTTCTATCTCTCTCCCTCTTCCTTCCTCTCTGAAATCAATAAAAAAAATATATTTTTTAAAAAGCTAGACAAGCCCTAACCGGTTTGGCTCAGTGGATAGAGCGTCGGCCTGCGGACTGAAAGGTCCCAGGTTCAATTCCGGTCAAGGGCATGTACCTTGGTTGCGGGCACATCCCCAGTAGGAGGTGTGCAGGAGGCAGCTGATGGATGTTTCTCTCCCATCGATGTTTCTGACTCTCTATCCCTCTCCCTTCCTCTCTATAAAAAATCAATAAAATATATGTATATTTTTTAAAAAGCTAGACAAAAAAGGGACATATTGTATAACGTCACTTTTATAAAGCTTCAGAAAATACAAATTAATTTACAGGAACACAAAGCAGATCAGAGATTAGGGACAAATGAAATTATACATTTTAAATATATGCAATTTATTATATGTCAACTATACCTCAATAAAACAAAAAAAAATTGCTAATTACTGAGACCTATCAGATTATTTAGTAACTTCAGCTCAGTCTGATATTTAGGGCATTAATTTATGACATTTTTGCTATAATATGATTATCATTTTAAACTTATATATAATTATAATAAAATCATCAGGATTATTTCTAAATATACAATAAAGATACTTTATTTCTATGGAAAATACCATTGTTTACTCAACACTAATTTTTATATACATGTCCAATAAAGTTGCTTCAAACAAAAAAATGTAGAGGACATTTAGTCTATTTGGGAAGTTAATGATATATTTAACCATAATAAATACAAACATTCTGAAATTTTTGCTTATCCACTAAAGCAGAATTTTTATTTGCTTGGTGAAAAGATCCCATTTATTATTACCAATTAGCAAAACTAGTTTATTTAACCAGATCAAAGAGTGGACTTGGTTAAATAAATTATGCTATGAACACATAATCTAAAACTATATGGCTATAAAGAAGAATGAGGAAGCTCTCTATACTAATCTGGATGGGTTCCCAAAATATATTGGGGATGAAAAAAGATGCAGAACACATATGTGCTAAATAAGAAATTATGAGTGGAATACAAAAATAAGTGACCATCAGTTTCTAGCTGCCAAAACAGCCGATTTTGCCCTAGCTGATTTGGCTTAGTGGATAGAGTATGTTGGCCTGTGGACTGAAGGGTCCTAGGTTCGATTCTGGTCAAGGGTATGTTCCTTGGTTGCAGGCTTGACCCCTGCCCCGGCCCTTGTTGGGGCACAAGCAGGATGCAACCAATTGATGTGTCTCACATCAATGTTTCTTTCTCTCTCCCTCTCTCTCTCTCTGTCTCTCTCTCTCTCTCTCTCTCTCTCTCTCTCTCTCTCTCTCTCCCTTCCTCTCTTAAATCAATAAAAATATGTATATTATAAAAAAAAAGTTTCAAATTCAGGTACAAACAGAATGGTGGTTACCACAAGGGAAAGAGGAGGTGGGGGTGGGGGGCAGGGAAGACAAGAGAAAAGTGGGTAAAATAAGAGGTGACCAAAGGAGACTAGACTTCAGGTGGGGAGCACAAAATAGACTATACAGATGGTGTATTATAAAGTTGTTCTCCTGAATTTATGTTATTAACCAATGTTGCCCCAATAAATATAATTTAAAAAAAACTAGCTGGTTTTTTAACATAACATCTTCTTTATTTCAGGACCACCACAATAGCCATTTAGTCACAATGACAGAACATATACTCATTTATGAATCGTAGGGGACACCTGAATATTGGTGAAGTAAATTTTTTAAATGTGAGGCTGGAATCTAGAAGCCCTGGCAAGAAGAGAAGAGAGGTGCTGTTTCTAGACATGGAGCAATTATAGGGAAATTCCCTCCTGGGAAGAAGCTGAGGTGGGTCTCTCTTCTTTACACAGGAGCCAGCCAAAAGCAGGGTGGGTACACTTGAGATGGGGTTGGAGGGTTGTGGCCTCCAATACCAATTTCTGTGGGTAGCTCAGAAGACTGTATCCACATACAGTTTCAGGACACAGTGCACGTAAGCTCAGGTTACTGAATGAAGAGGTTTTAAGAACTTAGGAACATTGACAGCTTGGTGTACTCATTCAGCAGAAGTGACATATGGCCACAGAAAGATTTGTTAACAATTAGAGCACTTCTTGCTAATTTCCAGAAAAGACTACAATGGGAAGGATGGAGGTGGGTGAAATTCAGGCAACCTGTGTAAACTTAGGGTTTACTACTTTTTGTTAACTGCCAACAATGTTACTACAATAAAACATAATTATCTGCTTGTGTGATGTACATATACATGTATACATGTATGTTTATATTTGCCAAGCACTTCATCTGAAAAAGTAAAATCAACACCACTTCAATAATCCCAGTAAGTTATTTTTGAAAACTTAGATGTTAATAATTTAGAAGACTACTTTGGCAAAACCAATCCCAAAATATTTTGAATGACATTGTACATTTAAAGGTAGCATTTTCAAAAATATTGTCAGATAATACAAGCAGGATCTACTGACTAGCTCTTTAATCAACTCTCTTTGAGTTTAAAAAGGATCACTCATAATCTAAGCCTTTCTCTGTTTTAAACACAAAAAAAACAGTGTGGGATGGATTATAATTAACCCCAGTTTGATACTACTTTGAATGACATTTTTATCCAGCTAAAAAATAACGCACTAAGGGAAGTCTGTGTATTCACACATTTGCAATGCTAACGCCTGGTATTATGAAAATTAGAATCACATTACAAGGTAGAAGTCCATAGAACATGAACATAACTTTTAGGAAAAAATCCATTTTTGAACCATTACTGCTTTATGACACTATCTGGCAAAAGGAAAAATATTCCTCTCTCTCCAATTTACTTTTTTATTTCCCCAGTTACTGTCAAGTCTGACATGGGTTCAAATTCCTGTTCTGCTTCCTTACTGATCCTGAAGACATTTAACTTTTCTGAGTTTCAGTTTTATCACCTATTGGTGGAATGAAAATGTTAACCTACCAACTTTACAAGATTCTTTTGTGAATTAAATCAAGTAACATAAAAAGGTATGGGCATGTAATTGTCACTGAAATAAAATTCTAAAATTAACACCAATTTATATCACTCTGGATAGAGAAAAAAATTTCTACTTGTAGAAAATAATTTTCTCATAAAGTCAGACTTTTAATCTGAAATGTGTTATTAATATCTCAGCTTGAATTATTTGGGCTCCACAACATGGCATTAAATTCTAATAGATCCTAGGGAAAGGCATTTTATTATTATTATTAACACCCTGAAGGTCATTAATGTAATCCCACACATTTTACAACAAAAGAAAAGTGAGTCTTAAAGAAGTTAAATGGATTTGCTCAAGTAGTACAGCTAATAAGACTAGGAAGATACAAGTCTTTGACGTTTTATTTCAATTGTTCTTTTCACTATATATACCATTCTGCCTTTAAATTTTTGACTGTTTCACCATTTTGGTTTACAGTGCTTCTTCCACATCCAAGTAGTTTTCCAAATTGAAAGTCATTAAAAGTCTTCTATTAGGTTCCCTATCCAAACAACTATTTCCCTTTATTCCTTCCTATGAAAGTGCTGTTTTTCTGCAGATATGGAATATAATCAGTGATGATAAGCCCCTATTCTCACCTCAGCGGATGAACCAGGCAACGAACAATGACTGATATAAGCAAAAAGCTAATCCCAGTCTACCTTTGCTGGTGGCATGGTTCAGAGTGGGCCTGTAACTAATGGAACCTCGGGGGAAGTGTTGTGGGGATTCTGAAAAAGATGTTTTGGCTTGATTAACCCTTTGCACTAGCTTGCTTTTTTCTCGATTCCTTTATCCTAATGCTAACCGTGTCAAGTCACACTTGACATCCGAGTGCAAAAGGTTAAAGAAAGAAAATGTATAGGGAGAGTCCCCTTTCCACTTTCTTTGGTCTCATTACTGTTGTCATGAGTACACGATGCAACAGTCATCTCTTTAACATGAGGAGAGAGCTGAGAGTCTCACAGACAATCTCACCCACAGCTCTGACATTACTATCTTAACCAACCCCTAAATCACCTTGCTCTGGCTCACATTATTATATGATCAAAAAACCTGTATGTAGCCAGGTAGTCAATTATTTGTGGCCTAAAACCACAAATATAAAACTCCAGTATTTCCTAGTGAAATCATTTTACCTAGCTTCTACAAAAACTTCCTTCTCAGACCAAATATTATGAAGACATAATATTTTAAATTAGACTTTTGTTAAAAATCAATTAGGTATGTTATTAAGAAAAATGGTATTTAGTGGCTCACCATACTCAATAACTTCAGGATACGATTGAAGAAACTAATCTAAAATAATATCAATGTTCATTTAATAGAATAAAAACAATCTGAAACTTTTAATCCATCCTAAAATTTTTTTGAAAAACCTAAGTTTCAAAAAGTCAGACATTATTCTCAAATACATATTTAAACTTATTTTAGAAAAACACCATTTTCACAGTGCCATAAACCTTAAAAATATTTTATTACCCATCAAGAGTCAGTGGATATTATACGACAAAACAGTGTAAGTTTTATTACACACACATCCCTTAAAACCCGATGTGATTCCTTATCACAGAGGGCAGAAAGAGAAAAAAAAAAGTATTATCTTGAATTAGAAGAATGGCCAAAGATTTAACAAATCTTACAATTATGACAATACTCTCAACTATCACAAGAGAAAAGGCCTAAAAGCAACCATAAAAAAGTTCGTCAAAATCCCATGAATCACTGAAAGCAACAGAGGGGTCATCCTCAAGAAGGGCCTACTAATTTGAAGTACAGAACTAACTTAGCTTCCAGTTCTGACCCAAGTTTCAGAGCAAGGGAACAAGCTAGATGTTAAGAAATGATGGTTAAAAGTAAGTAAAGAAAGGAATCTATAAGTACAGGCTAAAAATCATAGAAGTTAGGGGACACAGGGGTAACACACTAGCTATCTATAATTATAAAAGCGCAATATGCTAATTAGACTGGACGTCTTTCTGGATGGCCTTCATTCTGGACAAAGCCGCAGTGGGTGGGGGCCAAGGCCCTTGCACGAATTTCGTCATCAGGCTTCTAGTACATATGTAATAGCTTCCAAGGACATCACAGCAGAATAAACTGATGCTCAAAAATGATTCTGAATAAAAATTTTAAAATTTAGGGTAATTTAATTAATATAGTAGAAAAGCAGTTTTAATGAGACTTGTAATGATTGACAAATTAACCATCATGGTAAGTAGAATTATAGTCCAAATTTTCTCACCAAGATATGATTTGCTAGTACTAAAAAACAACAACAAACCACCACAAAAAAACAAAAACCTAGAGTTAAACAGAACAGAAAGCTGTTTTCCTCCTTTTCATAAGTCATTATTTTCTATCTTACGAAAAGTAGACTCTCCAGGATATCTCAATTAGTTAAAGTGACCAGGCACTTCATTTAAACTAAAAATAAAAATTAAGAAAATCTTGAATTAGGTGCATGTTTCCAATTAATATAAACTTAAAAAGCTTCACTTAAGAAGGTTTAAGGGGAAAATGTTGGATGAAAGAAGGTGAAAGTATTCGCGCAAAAAAAAACGCATAACCCATAGACACAGACAACAGTGTAGTGATGGCCAGAGAGAAGGGGGGATGGGGGCTGGATGGAGGTGGGCAAAGGGTGGAAAATGGGGGATAGCTGTAATACAGTCAACAATTTTTCAAAAAAGTAAAAAATTAAAAAAAATTTTAAGTAAAAAACTAAAAACTTTGGGAGAAAAAGAAAACGTAATTTTCTTTTATGGATTAGGAATAATCTTTTAGGAAATATAATAATAGCATTTTGATCAATACCCTATGCTAGATGAATTTTAGCTAAAGATTCAAATCTATTCAAATAATCCACCTTTAAAATATCAAATAAATACTTTTTACATCTACTTAACATTAAGTGATCACAGTAATGTTGCATGAAAGAATGGAAGATGAGAGTTCAAGATGAGCTTTCAGGGTTTTCTTAGAATTACCAATCCTTTCCAGGTCATCTATTTTAGTGTTGCTATAGTGACTCTATGAATCATGATCTTCCTCCCACACTCTGTAATTCAGAGGACTAATGAATTTGACATTATAGTAAACTAGAGGCCTGGTGCACAAATTCGTGCACGGGTGGGATCCCTCGGCCTAGCCAGCAATCAGGGCTGATCAGGGCCGTCTTGCCCCAGTCCCAAATGGGGCCCATTGGGACCAGCCAGCCTGGGGTGGGGGTGGGGGGGGGGAAGACTGCGGGAGGTTGACCAGCAGCGGGAGGTTGGCTGTAGGAGCGCACTGACCACCAGGGGGCAGCTCCTGCATTGAGTGTCTGCCCCCTGGTGGTCAGTGCACATCATAACTACTGGCCAGTCATCCAGTCGTAGCAGTCGCTTAGGCTTTTATATGTATATATAGATTATCTATTTTCAGCCTCAGTTCAGTAAATTAAAGAAATTACTGGCCACTGGAAAACACACAGAGAGGAAATTTATCCATATACTTGTTTTTTCCTAAAACTCTCCTTTATGCCAGTTCTGAATTTAAAATCCACTATTTTTTTAAATTTAGAGACTTTTCAAACAATGTGTCATTCTTTATTTTACTAAGAGACTAACAGATGAGTGTTTGTGTATGTTTACCAGAATTATTTACAGAAAAATCTCATCTTATAATCTAGTTAGATATAATACAAACTTAATAAAAATGTCTTTATTTTGAGTTCACAAAAAAGAACCCTCATTTGAAATACATATAAGAAATGAACAGTGAAGTGTCAAGATGTCTACAACTTACTTTCAAATGGGATTCAGTAGAAGAAAAAATATATGTATGTACATGTAAAAAAATATATATATAATCTGTGTAAATTGGATAAAGCAAATGTGGCAAAATATATTCAGAGTATTTTTTCAACTTTTCTGTGAAAAATTTCAAAGTAAAAAGCCAGGGGAACAAAGGCCCTTCACAGGCTCCTAATTCTCTTGTATTTTAGTCATTACTCTGAATATATGCCCAGTCCCTTCCTTTTTTGCCCCAAGATGCTTCTTAACCTCATTTAAAACAACTGTTACAGAATTGTTATGTCTTTTTAACAAAAATCATAACTCTAGGAAAAAGGTTTTAAAAGTAGGCTTAAAGGCATGTATCAGTGAATTAATTGTTTTACCTGAAAGTTAACATCTTCTTTCTTAAATATTAGTGCTCGAACTTCATCAGGATCTCCATTAAATATAGCTTGCACCAGTGATGGCTAAAATATAAGAGAGTAATAAAAACATTAATCACAGCACATGGATGATTCTAAAGATATTTCCACATAACTTTTAAAATTATTTTTTAATACTCACCCGAGGATATGTTTTTATTGATTTATTTAGAGAGAGAGGAAGCGGGGAGAGGGAGAGAAGTAAAGGAAGAGGGAGGGAGGGAGAAAGAGAGAGAGAGACAGAGACAGACAGACAGGGAGAAACATCAACGTGAAAGAGAAACAGATTGGTTGCTTCCCATATGAGCCCCGACTGGGGATCGAACCCAAAACCTTTTGGTGTATGGGATAATGCTCCCATCAACTGAGATACCTGGCCAGGGCTCCACATAACTTTTCAATCTAAAAATTTTTTTCCCTATAGCAACAATAATCATTTGGTTTTTGATATTAACCAAAAGTTTCATGAAGTCAAATCACATGAAAATACATGATTCCTCCTTGTGGGGGTGGGGGGGAGGCCTAATTTTAAAAAATCAATTCAAAATTACCAAAACTAGGTGATATAACAAGTGCAAGCCTTTTGTTTATATATATGGTAAAAAGAAAGTTACTGCCAAATACAAGGGTGAAATCTCAACTTCTACTTTTTGGACACAACTTATCAAACAAGAAGTTTGACAAGTTTGAGGCTCAGCAAAGAAGGCCTCTTTGAAAAGTTCTGTTTGTGGCATCAAAGTATTTGCATGGGTCAGCATTGCATGTATAAAGATATAAATCTAAAGAAAAGCTGGCAATTGGTGAAAATCACTACTATTCGGAGACCAAAAATAATTGTATACCTGATCAAGAGGCAAACACGTGCATGTCTAAATATAACAATTTCTCAATCAACGACATGGCCTCTCTGATAAGATATCATATTATACCAGTCAAATAAAGAAGCCAATTGACAACAACATTAAAAATAAGGTTAAGAATAAAGTCTGAGTCTTTTCCTATAAAAAGTTTTGCATGTAGATACATAAAATTCATTATAGAAAAGACCATGCCTCGGTGTTGCTGGCAGTAGTCAACCTTTCCTAAAATATAGAGCTCTTCATTCTTATTACATCAGTTTTAAAACCACAAAATGAAAACAGAAACATGGTTGCCACAACTACTATTCTCAATTATTTTTTTAAGTCTTTTAAAGAGATTAAAAGATAGCAAATAAAATCTAAAATGTTATCTAAACATCTGAAAAAGTAAAACTCAGAGATGTGTGCATTTTATATACAATATTGCATACTTATATATCTACATTGCTTTTATTTGGGTTTTTAATGAAACTAGTGGAAACTAACTTTATTCTTAAAAAATAAAATTTATTCTACTAGTTCAGTAGAATACAGTAAACATATAAACTCTCATATCTTACCAATACATTCCCAGAAGGTGGAGCATGTAGGGATTTATTTTCCTGTGGCAATTTAGAAATGAATGGCAGGAGATTCATCTTCTACCTCCTCCAAAACAACAATACACACTCGACTCATTCGCTCTTTTCAAACACTAGATTCCCAGCTATGTAATAAAAGTCACAGATGGAAGAGCACAAGTAGTTTTTCCTCCTCTTCTGTATGACACTTAGAATCATTCTCTGAACAGCACAGCTGTGTGTTTTTTTTTAAGTTAATAAGTACTACCGGAAAAACTGAAGTTTAAAATTATGACTACATAACTTATAACTTCCTAAAACCAACAAAATTCAGTTATTTTCTGTTGGGTGATTGCAATACTTAAAGAAATTTCACATCAACATGTCAATTAACTAAAAAGGAGTACAAGCTCATTTAAAAATATTTTTCCTCTACCAAAATATTCATATTGCTCTGTCTCATAGAAATTTACTTGCATAAAAGATCATTGTTTTGGGTGACACCACCACGCAATGCAGAATGAAATGAGAAACAACTGCTGTGACAGAGATAATTACAGCTATACCCACTCTTGCTTGCAAGGTCATATAGTTACCAGTAGCTGGCTTGCTTATAATTGAAAATTAAAATTAAACTCTCATTATTCTGTTTCCACTTCTAATTTGTCTTCATTTCTTCAGCTTCACTGGCTTAATAGCGACACTATCCAGAAAAAGAAAAGAAAAAACATCTAGAGCTCAGCACAAATTTTTTAAATGCAGCTCAGAGGTTGACAATTCTTTCTGTGTTTGGGAAAGAAAAAAAACACAACACTCTGCATTAATAGCAAAGCTGCAGTACATTTACATGCGATGAGTCAGATCACGAGACAATAGGACTCTTGGTACTAGAATACAGCTTGATTAATCCAGATATTCCATATAATAGAGGAAACACAGATAGCTTTATTCCCATCGATAGCATAAGCAAGGCAGAGCGTTCATTCTTTCTTCATCAGGCAGTTGTCTGTGGCTGCTCCAGCAAAAGGGCACCGACACCAGGCAGAAATGGTGCTAGCGGGAATCCTAATAGAACAGGCAGGCCGAGAAGGAATCAGAAGACATTTGAGCTCAAATTACCGCTTCAGGCTTTTCATTTAAAAAAGAGAGAGAGAGAAAACCCCAGTAGTTTATCATTCCAGTGTTTCCTTTGATCTCCACATGAATACAGCTTCCACTAAATAGTCTTCATTCAGAGGAAAAAACAGCAGACTGTGCATCTTCTTCGAGCCAACTACTTTATTCAATCATCTGCCTCGGTGCCAATACAGTTTCCTTCCACTGTGAAAACCGCTACAGTTATCCTTTTCAGTAGATTTCAGATGCTTCCCTGGTACTCAGATGATCTTGCAAAACGCCACCGACACCTCTAAACGAGTAGGTCCTTAAACAATATCTATAGAACTTCAGGACTGGCCCCACAGTCGCATTCCAACTGAGTAACAGTCTGAACAGCAAAGACTGCAGCACCGCAGAATGAAATGCCTAGTAATGCTCACATGTTACACTTACCAGAGATCTGAGCTACTGCTCGAGATGTAACTTCCTCTAGCAGTAGAAAAAACAGTGCACTTGGACTGCCTTCACAATTAGAAGGTTCATGCCAGTTCTCTGACTAATCCAGACCAAACTGAAAAATTCTATAACTGAAAAATGAGTGCGCTTTTAACATTTTCCACTAAAAGCCACAAGGAAATCTGGTGTACTGCCTCTGCTGACTAACACTGGTTTTAGCAAGTAAACAATTTCAAACAGCTTAACTGTTTTTGTGTGTTACAATAAAGCAAATGTTTAACCCTGTAATGACAGCTGCATTAAGAATGTCTTCAGTGAACCTAAATAAGAGAATTAGAAATGAAGGAGAAATATTTTATGAACATATAAAAACCATGAACCTAAGGTTTTATTCTTATTTTTTACCAAGACCATTTAAAATCTAGCAGATGTATGTTATTTCCAAGGATGCAAAGAAGTTGAAACAAAATAAATTTAAGATTTACTAACCATTTTTATATTATGGAATTTAATCAAGTCATATTTTTAAAGAAAAAAAATAAAATTTCATAAGTTAGAAACCTTAATTCTAAAATTCTATGGATCATAAGAATTTTCACCTAAGAAATGGAATAATTCTACCTTCCCTTCTGAAAATGGAATAAAGTCTTAAAATCTGTTAAAAACATAAAACTATTGTTTAAAGTCCCTGGTACAGAATTATCTATGTTAAAGGCAAAGGGTAACACAAAGAAAGCAAAAAATCTCCCACCCCTATAAAATTAATATTCCCAAAGGTACAAATAAGTCTCAAAAACTATCAATTTATAGTTGGCTTTCTCCCCTCCATTTCTGTTTACTCAACCAATGGGGTTATTTCCCAACAGAAAAATTACAAACGCAATACCATAGTTCCCCTTCAATCTTTCTTTTTTCTTCTATCAACTAGCATTTTTATTAATAAACATAACAGTTATTCTGAACATTTATGATGTGCTAGGGTGCTGTACTTTGTCAGCACATTAACCTTGCTACATTCTCATATTATACAGGAAAAAACAGACTCAGAAATTAAATGTTTTATCCAAAGTCATACAAATTAGTAAAGTTGTGCCTAACTTCAAACACATGCTCTTTCCAATCTAGACTGCTTCCACTGAGTGTATGTACACACACACACTCTCTCAAGATCTTTGCAACCTATAGTGGTTGTGAAAGGTTTGGGTAACAAAGGAATATACTATTTGTTGCGATAATATTCCCAAACAAGTTATTTTTAAATGGGTACTTCAGGGCTAGTCTTACCACATTAATTTAAGCCAGTTTATTTACCAAAACATGGAGAAAACAAACAAACAAAAAAACACCCAGCATGCTACATATTAAGTATGCAAGAATTTAAGAACAAAAACCACTAAATATCAATTTATGAAAAAAACCTATAACCCAGATATAGCTGTATCAAGATACTAAAATATGCTAACAATTTACCTAATTGTATTTTAAGATATATAAAATGATAAGATCAAATTAAAGACATGCAAATATTTTGACATACAAATATGTTAACTACCTCCATATAACCAAATAAAAAATATCATTTTGATATTTGAAATATCTGAAAATGAAACCACTATAGTAACAATACCCTAATATTCTATCTTCTCTTTTTTTCTTTCCCACCCCCGCCCCCCCCAAAAAAATATTTTTATGGGAAATTTTAACTTGTTCCAAAGTATCCAATGTATAAATAAATTCATGAGACTTAAGCAGGTATATCTTGTTTCTTGTTCTAAGTTAATTTCCATACTTAGGTCTTTCCTAAGCAGAAAACAAGGTACTTGAAGGCAGGGACTGTGTTATATACATACTGTTTCCTTCCACTTTCTTTCGACTGTCAATAATTTCACTGAAATAAATTATATTATATCACAAGACTAAGAATGGCAAAATTATAAAACACAATAGGGGGGATTCACACACACACACACACACACACACACACACACACACACACTTTAATCAGAAAACACAGGAGGCAGTAAGGTACAAAATGAGTTTTGAAAGCTTAGTAGGCAAACTAATTTAAATGTAGAAGTTGACAGGATATAAAACAACTAGAGGCCTGGTGCACGGGATTTGGGCACTGGTGCGGGGCTCATCCTGGTTAGCCGAGCAGCTGTGGGACTGCCCTCTGAGCGGCTGTTCCACTGCAGGAGTGCTGTTCATCCCACTGTGGGAGCTCCTGCATTGAGCATCTGCCCCCTGGTGGTCAGTGCGCATCATAACAACTAGTCAACCGGTTGTTCCACCATTCGGTCACTGGGCTTTTATTATATAGGATAGAATGATATAGGATGACATAGGATGCCAGCTAAAACTAAGGGCTCAGGAGTCAGCCTACCTTGAGTTCAAATTCTGATTCCATTATTTATGTGTCTTTGGGCAAACTACCTAAATTTCCAGAGCCTATATTTTCCAGAGCTTTTTATCTAGAAGAAATACTGTAGCCCTAGCTGGTTTGGCTCAGTGGATGGAGCATCAGCCAGGGACTGAAGGGTCTGAAAAGGAGACAGGTAATAAATAAGTATTTAAGAAATTACAGATGGAGAACGTACTTATAACATATGGACAAAGTCTGTGCAAACTTAAGTTCAACATTGTGTTGTTGTTTGTGTGTTTTGTTTTTGTTGTAGTTGAACAATGGTAAGGGACTGTGGTTTATTTCTTGAGGCACTTACTTTTTAGGTCAAATTATATATACTGTGTTTAGTAAACCAACAATTTGTGCATGAAAAGGTACTCAACATCATTAAGCATTGGGGAAATGCAAAGCCAAATAATCCTTCCAATCATTAACCTCCTGTGCTTTATGCTAAAATGTATCCTATCAAAAGCTTACTCCTACTCTTTACCAAATCAAGGAATGGTAAAATGCATTTAACCTTCATTTTACTGATAAAATTTAACATCCTGAAAGATAATTTTAGATTCCTAATTTTTTTGACACACATGATTTTTTCCTTTTTGCATAGAGAGTCCATCCAAAGCTCAATTTATCTCTTACAAATCTGCAAACCCATGTTGATTATCACAGAATAAAATACTTCACTTTAGGATTAAGTAACTACTCTGGGCCAAGCTAGTTTACATGTATTATGGTGAAGGATAGTAAGGAAGTGAGTTCAAACCATGTTTCAGAAACATTTCTCATAATTCATGAATCCTAAGCAATCATCTTTAAAAAAAAAAGTTTTTATTGGTTTTTTTAGAGAAAGAGGAAGGAAGAGGGAGAAAGAGAAACATCAATCGATTTCCTCCTGTCCGCCCCCTACTGTGGATGGAGCCCACAACCTGGGTATGAACCCTGATCGGGAATCAAACAAGCAACCTCTCAGAGCATGGGAAGAGGCTCAATCAATTGAGCCACATTGGCCAGGACCTAAACTATCATCTTGAACTATACTTCATCTGTGTACTTTAGAAAAAGACTTATGAACAGATTTAAAAGAAAATGGGGTAGAAGGAGGGGGAAAATTAAGAAATTGTTGCTTTCTATGATGCTGGTCAGATTTCCATGTGATTAGTACAGCCACTGCAAAAATGTCACACAGTTGACCCTTGAACAACATAGGTTTGAATTGCACAGGTCCATTTACATGTGGGTTCGCGCCCCCCCCCAATAAATACTGTAAATGTATTATCTCTGCCTTGTGCTTTTCTTAATCTTCTCTCTAGCTTATTGTAAGAATACAGTATATAAACCATAAAAACATGTGTTAATTGACTGTTTATATTATCAGTAAGGCCTCTGGTCAACAGTAGTCTATTAGTAGTTAAGCTACTAATAAGAGTCAAAAATTATATGTAGATTTTCAACTATTCAGGAGAGAGGGAAGGTCAGCATCCCAACCCCACATCGTTCAAGGGTCAGCTGTGTATTTAAAAAATGATGAATTCAAAATCCTTTTAAAAGGTCCAATTTAATTTTCTGCATGTAATGAATTTATAACCTAGGTCATTTAAAAACATTTACCCAGTCATATTTCCAAAATGGCTGACAACCAACATTACCTGAAGATCAAGTGGTTTGACTCAACTGTTATGTTACAACTAGAGGCCCGGTGCACAAAATTTGTGCACTGGGTGGGAGGGGAGGGTGTCCCTCAGCCCAGCCTGCACTCTCTCCAATCTGGGGCCCCTCGGGGGATGTCCAACTGGGATCCCACAGGGATCGGGCCTAAACCGGCAATCAGACATCCCTCTGACAATCCAGGACTGCTGGCTCCCAACTGTTCGCCTGCATGATTGCCCACAACTGCCCTCCCCTGCAGGCCTTGTCCCCTCCAACTGCCCGCCCCTGCTGGCCTGGTCACCCCCAACTGTCCTCCCCTGCAGGCCTGGTCCCCCCCAAATGCCCTCCCCTGATGGCCTGATTGCCCACAACTACCCTCCCCTGCCAGCCATCTTGTGGTGGCCATCTTTGACCACATGGGGGCTGCCATCTTGTGTGACAGCATGAGAATCAATTTGCATATTACTTCTTTATTATATAGGATGATTAAGTAGTAAATGGTTAATCCTTCCATCATTAATATTATATATTACATATCGTTAACACATTATTAGTATTACATATTATTAATCTGATGTGTTCTTTGCAAATACCTATATTCAGCATTCATTCTTCTCATCTTCCACTCTACTAAAACATCCAGTTTTTATGCCGAAACCGGTTTGGCTCAGTGGATAGAGCTTCGGCCTGCGGACTGAAAGGTCCCAGGTTCAATTCAGGTCAAGGGCATGTACCTTGGTTGCGGGCACATCCCCAGTGGGGGGTGTGCAGGAGGCAGCTGATCGATGTTTCTAACTCTCTTCTCTCCCTCTCCCTTCCTCTCTGTAAAAAATCAATAAAATATATTTTTAAAAAAATAAAAAAATCCAGTTTTTAAGTAAGTACAGAGCCTCACAAAGAACACTACACTTCTCAGTTTCCCTTGCAGCTGAGAGCCACATGACAAAATCCTGACCAGTATTTTAAGCAGAGGTGTTGTGTAGCTTCCAGAAAACGTAAAAGGACAAATGGCATATCCACCCTACTTCCTCAAACAGTAGGCTAGAGAGGATCTACGTCCCTGAGGACTGTGAGATAGAACTGCCATGAAGCCCTGGACAGCATACGTCCCAACTTTTAGAGAGAAATAGTTCTGCCTTGTTTAATCATTGTAATTTTCTGTCTCTTTTACTTGGAGCTGAACCTAACTCTAAGCGGTAGTCCTTACTCTTCCTTTAGTTATTAATCAGGGGGTATGTATCTTTCCAGTCCTGTTCTTCCACCCTCCACACTCTAGTACAGAATAACTGCTTAAGTTTTCAACAAATAAAGTGAATTACAAACACTAGCTGCAACAAATTGTAACAGAAACAATAACTGGTCAGAAAACAGCTCAAAGAACAATTCACTACATTATCCTGAGTAAGCAAAGAAAAACCAGCAGAGGGAAAAGAAAATAAACATTTATCACAAATATTCTCACTAAATTCTCTATCAACTCTGGTAGGTACTATTATCCAATTTGTATCCGGGAAATAGAAACTTGGTAACATCTTGTCAGTCAATGACTCATCCATTTATCTATATTTATTCATCATCTACTATGTGCCAGGATTTCTGCTAGGCTGAGGAAATTAAAATGTCAATCCTTGTTCTAATGGAGCTTACACAAAAATAAATATTATATAACTGCAAACTGTGATAAACTGTAGAAGAAAAAAGAATTAGAAGGGAAGGAACTAGAGGAAGGCCCACATGGCTAGAGCAAACAATCATGAGGGACAATGGCAAATGTAGCTGGAGAAATAGGTAAACTCAGATTACACCAGGCCTTGTAAGCCAAGTTATAAAATTTATATTTTTAATTGATCAATAAGTTATTAACAATTTTTAAGTAAGAATGTCATCATGCTTTGCTTTGAACTGGATGTAGGAATGAGGGAGAAGGAGTGTTCACAAACAACTCCCAGGTTTTGACTTAAGCAATTAGTGCCTACTAGAGTTTAGGCAATTTGGGCCTTCTTCAGTTTCCAAATTATAAACTGAAGAATATGACTTATTATATTAGGTCAAAGGTCTCTTCAAGCTCTAAATCGGTTTCAAATCTTAATCCAAAGTCTGTATCTTAGCATCTACCCTCATGATGTGAAAACAGTGTTAACAATCTTAAAGTTGCCTAATTCCAGGAGGGTGTAAAAAGTTCCCAAAGGATAGTGATTTATGGTTCAATCCTCCTCAAACTCCAGTACATTGAAATAACATAAAAACCTTTGGTAAGAATACCTTATTTTAAAAATGTTCACCAAAATTACAATAGCAACTGACTAAACATATATTTAATATTAATATTTCCACTCTAGTATAACTACCATGCCAAGAGATTACAAAATGTCACATATGACCTTCACCTTCAAAGGCGTTACACAACCCAGTGATTTTTTCAGTGAAATCAAAAGCACAGGCAACAAAAGCAAATATAAACAAGCAGTACTACATCAAACTAAAAAGTCTGCACAGCAAAGAAAACCATCAGAAAAATAAAAAGACAACCATGAAAAGGAATATTTACAGACCGTAAAACTGATCATGGGTTAATATCTAAAATATATAAGGAACTCATACAATTCAATAGCAAAACAAAAGTAACAACAAAAAAAAACCACCAAAAAAATACAAAATAAAACACAGTTGACCCTTGAACATGGGCTTGAACTGCACGGGGCCACGTATATGCAGAGTTTTTTGAGTAAGTATACACTTGGCCTTCCATATCCTAGCAAGCATGACATGCTTGTAGAGGTTCACATTCAGATTCAATCAACCAGAGATCTTAAACAGGCCCCTCCCCCCCCCACAAATATATTTTTACTAGAGGCCCGGTGCACAAAATTCGTGCACGGAGGGGGGTTGTCCCTCAGCCCAGCCTGTACCCTATCCAATCTGGG
Source organism: Cnephaeus nilssonii (assembly GCF_951640355.1). NCBI lineage: Eukaryota > Metazoa > Chordata > Mammalia > Chiroptera > Vespertilionidae > Cnephaeus > Cnephaeus nilssonii. The sequence goes on along the minus strand of NC_137088.1, from coordinate 24,318,521 downwards.
ACCCCTCTCACAATCCAGGACTGCTGGCTCCCAACTGCTTGCCTGCCTGCCTTCCTGATTGCCCCTAACCGCTTCTGCCTGCCAGCCTGATCACCCCCTAACCACTCCGCTGCCAGCCTGTTTGCCCCCAACTTCCCTCCTCTGCCGGCCTGGTCACCCCTAACTGCCCTCTCCTGCAGGGTTGATCACCTCCAACTGCCCTCCCTTGCAGGCCTGGTCCCTCTCAACTGCCCTCCCTTGCAGGCCTGGTCCTTCTCAACTGCCTCCCTTGCAGACCGGGTGCCTCCCAACTGCCCTCTCCTGCTGGCCATCTTGTGGTGGCCATCTTGTGTCCATATGGGGACAGGATCTTTGACCACATGGGGGCAGCTATATTGTGTGTTGCAATGATGATCAATCTGCATATTACTCTTTTATTAGATAGGATAGAGGCCTGGTACAGGGGTGGGGGCCAGCTGGTTTGCCCTGAAGGGTGTCCCAGATCAGGGTGGGGCTCCCTTGGGGCGTGGGGCGGCCTGAGCGAGGGGCCTGTGGTGGTTTTCAGGCCGGCTATGCCCCCTGGCAACCCAAGCGGAGGCCCTGGTATCTGGAATTTATTTTCCTTCTACAATTGAAACTTTGTAGCCTGGAGCGGAGCCAAGCCTGGGGCTCTCTCTGCGGCCGGCAGCCATTTCTGTTGGGGTTATAATTGAAACTTTGTAGCCTTAAGCGGAGGCCTAGGCCCGGCCAGGGTGTGCGGAAAGCTTTGCTTCCCCTGTTGCCGGGGACAACCCTGGCCTGCTCTCTCAAGCTCCATTCTGCCGCCATTTCTGTTTGAATTTGTTTACCTTCTATAATTGAAACTTTGTAGCTTGAGTGGAGGCTTAGGCCTGGCAAGGGCAGGCGGAAAGCTTGGCTTCTTCTGTTACCTAGGAAACCTTGCTCTCTGTGGCTGCAGCCATCTTGGTTGGGTTAATTTGCATACTCGTTCTGATTGGATGGTGGGCGTGGCTTGTGGGTGTGTTGGAGGTATGGTCAATTTGAATATTTGTCTATTATTAGGTAGGATTGATTTTCAGAGAGGAAGGGAGGGAGGGAGGGAGGGAGGGAGGGAGGGAGGGAGGGAGGGAGGGAGAGAGAGAGAGAGAGAGAGAGAGAGAGAGAGAGAGAAACATCAATAATGAGAGAGAATCATTGATAGGCTGCCTCCTGCACGCCCCACACGATCGAGCCCACATACCAGGCATGTGCCCTTGACCGGAATGGAATCTAGGACCCTTCAGTCCACAGGCCAATGCTCTATTCACTGAGCCAAACTGGCTAGGGCTTAAACAGGCCTTTTGATCTGAGAATGGAAATCCACAGATGCAAAGGGCTAACCATATACATTGTACTATGCCATCTTACCTTATAATAGAGAAACATGCAAATTGACCGCACCTCCGCTATGCCCATGATTGGGCCGGCAGGAGGCTGGGGGCGGGACTCCGGGTGGCATATCCGCCGTTGAGAAGTTCAAGATGGTGGTGCCAAGTGGCCGGGCCCATGCTGCCGCTCCCGGGGGTGCCTGGGGCGATCGGCACCCCGGGGGGGCGTGGCCGGACCCATGCCGCTGCTCGCGGGGGTGCCTGGGGCCATCGGCACCCCAGGGGACGTGGCCGGGCGCATGCCGCCGCTCCCGGGGGTGCCTGGGGCCATCGGCACCCCGGGGGGGCGTAGCCGGGCCCATGCCGCCGCTCCCGGGGGGTGCCTGGGGCGATCGGCCACCTAGGGGGGCGTGTCCGGGCCCCTCCCGCCCCTCCCAGGGGTCCCGGGGTTGATCGTCCACCTGGGAGGGCGTGGTCCTGCCCCTCCCGCCCCTCCCGGGGGTCCGGGGGTCAATCGGCCACCTGGGGGGGCGTGGCCCGGCCCCTCCTGCCCCTCCCGGGGGTCCCAGGGGCCGAGGCTTTCCGGGCCTTGGGCACCAGCGGAGAGCCTGCACCGATCGCAGGAAACCACTGGGGGTCGGCTCCTGTGATCGGTAGCAGGGACGCTGGGTGCGGCGAGCCCAAGGCCGGGAAAGCCTGGGGCGGAGGCTTTCCCGGCCTTGGGCACCAGTGGGCAGCCTGCACGGATCGCAGGAAACCACTGGGGGTCGGCTCCTGCGATCCTTAGCAAGGATGTTGGGTGCCGCGGAGCCCAAGGCCACCGACCCTGAAAAAGGCAGAAGGCGGTGGCCACAGCCAAGGCCTGGGTCCCTGGTGCCGGCAGAAAACTGGTGCAGGCAGCCAGGTGAATGAAGGTCTATTGCACGAATCTTCGTGCAAACGGGCTACTAGTTTTATATAAGAGACTGGAACATCTGAGGATTTTGGTAACTGGGGGAGAGGGGGTGCCCTGGATCCAATCCACCACGGAAAACTGAGGGAGGACTACAATCAAATCTTGGTAAAGTCAAAAGTTATCTATGTAATTCAGACTGCTGGGGCTAACCCCCACATTGTTCAAGGGTCAATTATAACCTGATTTCAAAAATGGACAAGGACCCACACAGTTCAAACCCGTGTTGTTCAAGGATCAATTGGACTATACCTGTTACTAATTCAGTCATTGATAAGAGTGCACCATGAGTTTATTAATTGTTATCCTATATAATAAAAGCCTAATATTCTAAGTGTCCGACTGACCAGTTGCTGTTTTATGTAAGCCCTTTAAAGAAGACATACAAATGGCTAATGTGTCCATGAAAAGGTACTCAACATCATTAAGCATTAGGGAAATGCAAAGCCAAACCACAATGAGATTTTACCTACCTGTCAGGATGGCTAGTGTAAAAAAGATGAGATAAGTGTTGGCAAGAATATGAAGAAAAGGGAACCTTTGCAAGCAGTATTTTCACTACGCGGCTGGGAATGCAAAATTACTGTTTTTCAAACTGCAGTTGGATGAATCCATGAATGTAAAACCCATAGATACTAAAGGCACACAGTATTTATTGGAGGAGAAAAAACAACCCACATAGAAGTTGTCCCACACAGTTCAAACCTGTGTTGTTCAAGGATCAATTGGACTATACCTGTTACTAATTCAGTCTTTGATAAGAGTGCACCATGAGTTTATTAATTGTTATCCTATATAATAAAAGCCTAATATGCTAAGTGTCCGACTGTTTGACCAGTTGCTGTGATGCGCACTGACCACCAGAGGGCAGATGCACCAACTGGTAGGTTAGCTTGCTGCTGGGGTCCGGCCAATCGGAACTGGGAGAGATGGGCTGGACATGCCCTGGAACCCTCCTGCGGCCTGCTTGGCCCTATCGTGCACCGGTGGGGTCCCTCGGCTTGGCCTGTGCCCTCTTGCAATCCGGGACCCCTTGGGGGATGTTGGAGAGCCAGTTTTGGCCCGATCCCCACAGGCCAGGCTGAGGGACCCCACTGGTGCACAAATCTGTGCACCAGGACTCTAGTTGGTATATAAAGATACCTTCTAATCGTCCATCCTCTAAAAAAACCCTGTGGCTTATATCAAGTTATCCATAAACTTCACTGTTGTTATATTTTCCTCCTCCAACTTATTAGAAGGGTGCTTTCTCAAAAAAACTGAAGGTCTACTAGCTAGAAAATAACAAAATTTACCCTGATTATATTTCAGAGGAAAATGAAACACTAAACGTATTTATAATACAAGAATAATAGTTTAGCTACCCAAGGTGTAGGCAAGTGCCATCTAATCTACAATAATAAGAGCATAATATGCTAATTAGACCAGACGTCCTTCTTTCTGGACAAAGCCACAGCGGGCAGGGGCCGAGGCAGAGGCGGCAGAGGCCCCTGGCCATGGCAGGCGGGGAGCCGGGGCCAAGGCCCTTGCATGAATTTCGTGCATTGGGCCTACAGTAGAATAAGTGAGCCACATATGTAATTTAAAATTTTCTAGCAAATACGTTTTAAAATGGTAAAACACATTTTTAAAATGTAAAAATTAATTTTAACAATATTTTATGTAATCAAATACAAATGAACAACATGATGTTAGGGGTGCTGAGACCCCACACAGTCAAAAATCTGAGTATAATATAACTCTGACTCCTCAAAACCTTCAGTCCTTTCTCATTATCTGCTGGGGATTGGTTCCAGGACCCCATGTGGAGTTGCAGTATATGATATAGAGAAGGTCCAGAAAGCTTATTCAAAGAAATAATGGCCCAAAACTTCCCAAATTTAGGGAATGAAATGGACATTCAGATCCATGAAGCCCAACAGACACCTAAAAACATAAACTCAAAGAAATCCACACCAAGACACATTAAAATCAAATTGTCAAAAGTCAAAAAGACATGGAGAGATTTTTGAAGCACCAAGAGAAAAGAGACTTGTCATGTGAAAGGAACCCCCATAAAACTGCTGGAGATAGCTCAGCAGAAAATTTGCAGGTCAGAAGCCAGTGGGATGATATATTCAAAGTGCTGAAAGACAAAAGCTGTCAACCAAGAGTAATATATATAGGTTGCAAAACTATCCTTCAAAAATGAAGGAAGGATAGTAACTTGCCCAGACAACCAGAGCTGAGTTCATCACTAGACCTACTTAACAAGAATGCCAAAGTCATTTCATCAAGTTGGAATGAAAGGATGCTAAATATCAACATAAAAACATATGAAAGTATAAAACTTGCTGTTAAAGATAAAAATACAGACAAATAAAAAATATTGTCATACTGTAACGGTGGTATATAAATAATTTCTTTTTATCCTCAATGAGGACATGTTCATTGATTTTTGAGTGAGAGAAAGACACACACACACACACACACACACACACACACCTGGCTGCCTCCTGTACACACCCAGACTGGGGTTGAACCTGCAACCTTTTGGTGTATAGGATTACTTTCCAACTATATAAGCTACCCAATTAGGGCTAAGTAACTCTATAAAAATACTAGAGGCCCGGTGCACTAAATTCGTGCACTTGGGGGGGGGGGTCCCTCAGCCCGGCCTGCACCCTCTCACAGTCCGGGAGCCCTCAGGGGATGTCCAACTGCCATGGAGGCGGGAGGCTCCCACCACTGCAGCTGCACTTGTCAGCCGTGAGCCCAGCTCAGAGCTTCTGGCTGAGGGGCGCACCCCATGTGGGAGCACACTGACCACCAGGGGGTAGCTCCTACGTTGAACGTTTGCCCCCTGGTGGTCAGTGCGTGTCATAGCAACCGGTCGTTCCACCATTCAGTCGATTTGCATATTAGCCTTTTATTATATAGGATGTTCAAGGATATACAATACTAGAGGCCCGGTGCACGAAATTTGTGCACGGGGGGGGGGGGTCCCTCAGCCCAGCCTGCACCCTCTCCAATCTGGGACCCCTCAAGGGATGTCCAACTGCCCATTTAGGCCTGATCCTGATTGCCCCTAACCGCTTCTGCCTACTGGGATCTGGCCTAAACGGGCAGTTGGACATCCCTCTCACAATTCAGGACTGCTGGCTCCCAACTGCTCGCCGGCCTGCCTTCCTGATTGCCCCTAACTGCTTCTGCCTGCCAGCCTGATCACCCCCTAACCACTCCCATGCCAGCCTGATTGATGTCTAACTGCTCCCCTGCCAGCCTGTTTGCCCCCAACTTCCCTCCTCTGCCGGCCTGGTCACCCCTAACTGCCCTCTCCTGCAGGGTTGACCGCCCCCAACTGCCCTCCCTTGCAGGCCTGGTCTCTCTCAACTGCCCTCCCCTGCTTGCCTGATCGCCCACAACTGCCCTCCCTTGCAGGACTGGTCCCTCCCAACTGCCCTACCCTGCTGGCCATCTTGTGGTGGCCATCTTGTGTCCAAATGGGGGCAGGATATTTGACCACATGGGGCAGCCATCTTGTTTGTTGGAGTGATGGTCAATCTGCATATTACTCTTTTATTAGATAGGATAGAGGCCTGGTGCATGGGTGGGGGCCAGCTGGTTTGCCCTGAAGGGTGACCCGGATCAGCGTGGGGGTGCCCTTGGGGCGTGGGGCGGCCTGGCCGAGGGGCCTGTGGTGGTTTGCAGGCCAGCCACGCGCGCCGGTGACCCAAGCGGTGGCCCTGGTATCTGGAATTTATTTATCTTCTACAATTGAAACTTTGTAGCCTGGAGCGGAGCCAAGCCTCCTGCTTGCTCTGTGGCGGCAGCCATTTCTGTTGGAATTTATGTATCGTCTATAATTGAAACTTTGTAGCCTGGAGTGAAGGCCTGAGCTGGCCAGGGCTGCAGAAGCTTGGCTTCCTCATCGCCCGGGGCAACCCTAGCCTCCTGCTCTTCCAGCTCCGTGGCTGCTGCCATTTCTGTTGGAATTTATTTACCTTATATAATTGAAACTTTGTACCCTTGAGTGGAGGCCTAGGCCCACCAGGGTGTGTGGAAAGCTTGGCTTCCTCCATTGCCAGGGAAACCCAAGTCTCTCTCCTACTCCCTGTGGCCGCAGCCATCTTGGCTGGGGTTAATTTGCATACTCGCTCTGATTGGCTGGTGGGTGTAGTGGAGTGATGGTTAATTTGCATATCACTCTTTTATTAGATAGGATAAGAAAATGTAAATTGTGACATCAATAACAAAGTGTGTAGGGGGTTAGAAGTGAAAGTGTGCAATTTTTGTATGAGATCGAATTTATCAGCTTAAAATAGAATATTTATAATAAGATGTTTTATGTAAGCCCTGTGATTACCATAAACAAAATGCTAATAGCACAAAAGAAAAGGAATAAAAGCTTACCAATACAAGAAAGTCAATGAAAGAGAAAGAAAAGACAGGAAAAAAGGAGCACACACACACTACAATACAGGAGCAAAACCAATGAACAAAATGATAATAGTAATTTCTTCCCTATCAACAATTACTTGAAATATAAATGAATTAAACTAAGCAGTCAAAAGTCAGAGTGGCTGAATGGGTTAAAAGACGCAAGATCCAACATATGCTGTCTATAAGAAAGTCTTTTTTTAAAATTTAATAAATCTTTATTGTTCAGATTATTACAATTGTTTCTCCTTTTTTTCCCCTCATATCTCCCCTCCACCCGGTTCCCTCCCCCCCTTTGCCCTTACCTGCCCCCCGCTGTCCTCATCCATAGGTGTATGATTTTTGTCTAGTCTCTTCCCGTATCCCCCACAGACACCCTTTTCCCCCTGAGAATTATCAATCCACTCCGATTCTATGCCCCTGATTCTATTATGTTTACCAGTTTATTCTGTTCTTCAGATTTTTAATTCACTTGACTTTTAGATTCACTTGTTGATAGGTATGTATTTGTTGTTCATAATTTTTATCTTTACTTTTTTCTTCTTTTTAAATAATACCTTTCAGCTTTTTATATAATACTGGTTTGGTGGTGATGAACTCCTTTAGCTATTTCTTATATTTGAAGCTATTTATCTGCCCTTCAATTCTGAATGATAACTTTGCTGAATAGAGTAGTCTTGGTTGTAAGTTCTTGCTATTCATCACTTTGAATATTTCTTGCCACTCCTGTCTGGCCTGCATAGTTTCTGTTGAGAAATCAGCTGATAATCGTATGGGTACTCCCTTGTAAGTAACTAACTGTTTTTCTCTTGCTGCTTGTAAGATTCTCTCTTTGTCTTTTGCCCTTGGCATTTTAATTATGATGTGTCTTCGTGTGGTCCTCTTTGGATTCCTTTTATTTGGGGTTCTGTGCGCTTCCTGGACTTGTAAGTCTATTTCTTTCACCAGGTGGGGGAAGTTTTCGGTCATTATTTCTTCAAATAGGTTTTCAGTGTCTTGCTCTCTCTCTTCTTCTGGCACCCCCATAATTCTGATGTTGGTACGCTTGAAGTTGTCCCAGAGGCTTCTTACACTATCTTCAACTTTCTGAATTCTCTTCTCTTCTTGCTTTTCTGGAGGCGTGTCCTTTGCCTCTTTGTATTCCAAATCTTTGAGTTGATTCTTGCGTTCCTCTAGTCTGCTGTTGGGTCTCTGTATAATATTTTTTATTTCAGTCAGTGTATGTTTAATTTCTAGTTGGTCCTTTTTCATATCCTCGAGGGTCTCATTAAATTTATCGGCCTTTTCTATGAAATTCTTGAAAAACCTTATAATCGTGGTTTTGAACTCTATGTCCATTCGTTTGTTCTCCTCCATTTCTTTCGTTTGGGATCTGTTTCCTTGCCTCCTCATTTTCGCTGCTTCCCTGAGTTGGTTAGGGTAACATTGTGTACTAGGTGTCCCATTGGTTTAACGGCTCAGCCTCCCAGTTACCTGAGGTGGATGCTCTTGTTGCACCCCTTAGTGAACTGTGTGTACAGCCTTGTTGTAGTTAAGTCTTGATTGTTGTTGGTGTCACTGGGAGGAATTGACCTCCAGGCCAATTGGCTGTGAGGACGCACTGTCTATAAAGGAAGAATTGCTGTGCTGGAGACACATTTATGGGGCGGGACTTGTTCCAGTAGGGCTTTGGTGCTCACTGAGTCTGCCTCTTGAATGTGTCCCTTACGAGCATGCTTGAAATCTGGTGTCGTTTCACACCGACCACTAGATGCCCTAGTTTCTGGATCTCCAATGGGGTGCAGATCAGCTACTGTCTGAGGCCCCCCAGCAGGAGCTACAGCAAGAACTAGTTTTCTCCTCTTTGCTTGGGGTTTGGCAGTTTTGGAGCAGTTTGACTGGAGCTGCAGTTTATTTGGTTAAGCTGCCACAAGGCAGGCCATTTATATGCAAAAGCCGCTGTGTGGAGCCTGGGCGGGTTTGTAGAAGTGCGGGGCGGGGTCTCAGGGCATCACTAGGCTAGGGCGTGGCAAACGGCGATGGCTACCGTCAGCCGTCTCTGCCTTTCCGCATTTCCAAGTCCCTGCATCCCAAGCTCCAGCGCAGTAAACACTGATTGCTGGGCGAATCTCTGCAAGAAAGTCACTCTCACTTTCCGACCTGATGGCCGAGAGTCCAGCTTCTCCCTGTAGGTGTCTGGGTCCCCCGCGTGTCCCCAGAAATTGGATTTCAGATTGATTGGGAGCTTGTCTTCCTTTGGGTTGAAAAAAAGCCACGCGCCCCGTCGCCCACCACCAGCCCACTATGCGCGCCGCCGTACCTCAGCTTTTCCGCGTTTGTTCACCTTTCTTTTTCCTTCTTAGTTGTAAATCTGCCATTCAGCCAGCTTTCCCGTGGTTCTGGGTGGTAGACGTTTTGTCTTTTAGTTGTATTTTTGAAATTGTTGTGCATGGCGGCAGTTTAGTTGTTTAACTTTGCTGCCATCTTCAAGAAAGTCACTTTAGATTTAAGGACATACATAGACGTAAGGTAAAGCAATGTAAAAAGATAGTCCATGAAAACAGTTATGAAAAGAGAGGACAGATGGCTAAACTTGTATCAGACAAAAGAGACTTTAAGTCAAAACTGTCACGAGACAAAAAAATAAAAATAAAAGGACATTATATAAATATCAAAAGGGTCAATTTACCAGGAAGATATAACAATTATATAAATATACCCAACATTAGAGCACATAAACATACAAAGTAAACACTAACAGAACTGAACGGAGAAATAGTAAAATAATGATAGTAGCTGACTTCAATATCCCACTTTCAATAATGAATGGAACAGCCAGACAGAAAATCAACAACAAAACAGTGAGCTTGCACAACACTATAGATCAAATGGACCTAACAGACATTCTACTTAACAGCAGCAGAATATACTTTCTTCTCAAGAATACATAGAACATTCTGTAGGATAGATGGCATCTTAGGTCACATGACAAATTTTAACAAATTTAAGATTGAAATCATAGCAAATATCTTCTCTGGCCACAATGGAATGAAACAGTAATCCATAGCAGAGAAATTACTAGAAAATTAGTAAATATGTAGAAATTAAACAACACACGCTTGAACAACCAATGGATCAAAGAAGAAATCAAAAGGGAAGTTAGAAAATACCTTGAGGCAAATAAAATAAATAATATACCAAAATTTATAGCATATACCAAAAGCAGTTGTATTAAGAAGGAAGTTTATAATGATAGACACCTACATTAAAAAACAAAGATCTAAAATAATCTAACATCTCAAGGAACTAGAAAAAGAACAAACTAAACCCAAACTTAGCAGGAAAAAAAAAGAAAGAATATATATATATAGATTAGAGCAGAAATAAATGAAACAGAAAGCAGAAAAACAATAGGAAAACAAATTAACAAAACTAAAGAGTTGTTTTTATGAAAATATAATTTGACAAATCTTTAGCTAAACTGTGATAAAAATGAAAGAAGAGACATTATAATTGACTAGCGGCCCGGTGCATGAAAATTCATGCACTACAAGAGGGGGGGGTCCCTCAGCCCGGCCTGCTCCCTCTCACTGTCCGGGAGCCCTCAGGGGTGGGAGGCGACCCGGCGATCAGGGGAAGGCAATGCCCCCATCACACCTCTGCTGCTGCCACTGCCGGCAGCGCAAGCCTTGGCCGACCCTGGTTACCTGAGCCTCAGGCAGCCCTGGGCGGCTGGGCAGCCGACATCCGAGGCTTGCTTGCACTTCGGGCTGGCTCTGGGAGGCTGGGGTTCTGAGAGGACTGGGAGACTCCAGAGGCAGGCGCGCAGAGCAGCCAGACCCGCCTGGGGGCGGGCCCGGCTGTGCCACCCCGGCGGGGCTGAGGGGACTGGGAGCCAACATCTTGTGGCTGTGGGCGCCACCATCTTTGTGAGGATGTGATGATGGTTAATTAGCATATTCACTCTTTATTAGATAGGATGCCAAAGGGGAAAAGGAAATCATAAAGATATGCCAACAAATTGTTCAACCTAGAATAAATGGATAAATTTCCAGATACATAAAACTTACATGACTGAATCATGAATAGAAATCTGAGCAGACATGTAATTTATAAGGACACTAAATTAGTAATTAAAAACCTCCCAATAAGAAAAGTGCAGGACCAGATGGCTTTACTGCTAAATTCTACCAAACATTTAAAGAATTAATGCCAATCCTTCTCAAACTCTTCAAAAAAAATTGAGGAGAAAGGAACATTTCCAAACTCATTTATGAAGCCAGCATATTCAGCATTATCAAAACCAGATAAAGACACTACAAGAAAATTACAAGTCAATATTCCTGATGAACTTAGATGCAAAAATCCTCAACAAAATACCAGCAAACCAAATTCAGTAGCACATTAAAAGGATCATGCACCATGACCAAGTGGGACTTAAATACTGAAATGCGATCATGATTCATCATACAGAAATCAAGTAATGTGACACAAGACATTAAGAGAATGAAGGACTTAAAAAATCACATATTCATCTCAGTAGATACAAAAAAAAATCTGGAAAAATTCAAAACACTTTCATGATAAAAACTTGTAACAATTAGGAATAGAAGGAAATAAGGAAATGACCTTAACATAATACAGGTCATATATAAAAAGCCCACAAATCAATGATGAAAAGACTGAAGGCCTTTCCTCTAAAATCATGAACATGAGAAATATGTTCACCTTCATTATTTTTAACACAGTACTGGAATTGAAAAAAGGAAGGGAGGGAGGGAGGGAGGGAGGGAGGGAGGGGCATCCAAATCAGAAAGGAAGAAGTAAAACTATTTTACTTTGCAGAAGACATGACCTTACATAGAAAACTCTTAAGACCACACACACACACACACACACACACACACACACACACACACACACATTAGAACAAATTAATGAATTCAGCAAAGGTGCAGGATAAAAAAAAAATCAACAAAAATTAGCTGTGTTTCTATACGTGGAGAATGAACTATCTGAAAATAAAATTTCATTTACAATAGCATCATAAACAATAAAATACTTTAGAAATAAACTTAATTAAGGAGGTAAAAGACTTGTAAACTAAGAATTATAAAACACAGATGAAAGAAATTTAAAATGATATAAATACATGGAAAGATATCCTGTGTTAATGGATTAGAAGATGTAGTATTGTCCAAAAAGGGGGAAGCGGGGGTGGGGGGGGGGGAGGGGGAGTCAGGACAAGGGAATAACTGAAAAAAGAATAATGGATAAAGGAAGATCACACAGATACAGAAGAAAATGGGGGGGGGGGGTGGATTTTGAAAAGAAATTGGAAAAAATTATCTTGAGTTATAAAGAAAGGATCTTTGTCCTCAAAAACAAGATGTTGATGTTAGTTAGTTGGTGGAAGAGAACGGATAAAGTTGAAAAGGAAAAGGAGTGTTTAGCAGTTGAAAGTAATGGGTTATGGGGCCTAAGATGAAATAGCAAAAATTCAGAAGTGAAGATAGTTTCAGTACATGAGATGTAGTCATTAGAGTTATGTGGCTAGAGCCAAATGAGAGGCTCATGTTGTGGAGGTTGTTAAACTGTAAAATATGATGTTCAAAATGTCATCTACAAAGAAATGAAATCACCTAGATGGCTGAGACAACTATGATCCAGATGTAGCAATGGGGAGTGAAATTTGACAGACAATAGCAACAAGCAATAGAAGGCTAACCTAGATGGTATGTACCTCCAGAGAAGGAAGGTTTTTATAGGTAGGTAGACTAGTAAATGGAGGACAAGAAAAATGCTGACTCCACTCCCCTCCCTCCTCCCAAAACACACACACACACACACACACACACACACACACACGCACGCACGCACGCACGCACGCATACAGGGAGTGAAGGAGAGAGAGGGGGGAGGGAGAGAGGGAGGGAGAAAGGAGGGGAGGGGGGGAGGGAGTGAGGGACGGGGGGGGGGGGGGGAGAGGAGGGGGGGAGAGACATTCCCAAGATAGACTTGGCTCTGAGTAAAGGAACAGTTGAGAAGACTTCTGGAGAAGCATGTACTTATGAAAACTATGTTTCAGTTAACACAGGAGATGGCTTTCTAGGAAGAGTGTAGATTCAAGTTATATATGAGAACTTAAGGACTAAATCAATATTCAAATGACTGTTTCTAGATTTGAGTCTTGAAACAATTATTTCCTTTCAAAAGTATGAAAACAAAAAATGTTAAGCCAAATGTAACAACACAGGTAGTTTTCTAAAATATACCCAATATGCCAAAACTAGGGAAAAAGTGGGGGTGGGGGGAGAACTACTTGGTTGTCAAGTATATAGCACTGTATTTAAGCAATATTTTTGAAAGTTAGATTACTTTCTTCAAAATTTTAATTACCTCAAGAAGTAGTTTGAAATTAAGCAAAAGTACTCATCATTCAGACTTGATTGAAGGCCAGACTGAAATGGAGTTTTTTTAAAGTTGTGTTTTCAAATATCCTATGTGATCTGTCTTCATCAGTATAATTTTTGACTGGGACTTATGTTAACTACCAGCATCTATGCCATATGACTTATACACCCAGGCCCAGGATAAACACACTTCTGAAACATAATTACATTATTAATTGCAAAATTCAAAATTAACAAATTAGTACAGTGTAAAATTTTTATTTTAAACAGGATGAGTTTCTGCCTTCCCCTTTAAAATACTGAGGAAGGGTATTTCCAATTCATTCTAATTTCTATAGTGTGGTGGCACTGGAGTAAATGTATCAAGTTACTGGACTTTGAAGACTAAAGGGAGAAAATTTTCAATTTAAAAATAAGTTGCTATGGTCACCCAATGTTTACCTTTATAAGCAATAATTACATGAGATGCCCAAGGAATTCCCACAAGTGCAGTAAGATCAGTAGCTGAAGTGTACACTAGTTATTTCACAAACAAATTGAGACTGTATACGCCAAGTCCATTTCAAAGTAGTTATCGTTTGGGAAATTCTAAAGAAAATGATTCACACATCTTTCATTTCAAACCATAGAAGGGTGGAGACAAAAATACTGAAAGTAACTATTTTAAGATCCAAGTGATGACTCAGATAGTTTAGAACATTTTTCATATTTTTGTTCCCTTTATTAAAGAACTAGAGGCCCAGTGCACGAAAATTCACGCACTGGAGGGGGTTCCCTCAGCCTGGCCTGCCCCCCCTCACAGTCTGGGAGCCCTCAGGGGATGTCCTACTGAAGGCTTAGGCCCGATGGCCTCCCTCTGCAGGAGGCAACTGGGAGGATCAGGGGAAGGCGCCACCCCCATCACCCCACTGCTGCTGCCAAAGCCAGTCGCTGGGGCTGCCGACCCTTGGCCCTTGCTTCTTAGCACTGGCTCCGCCCCCTGCCCACTTGTGTGTGTAGGGGCAATCTGGGGCCAGGTCGGCTGGGGGAGGGGCTGTGGGAGGTTGAGGCACCACAGTTGTACCCCGTCCAGCCTCTGTGGAGGCTCCAAGTCTGCGGGCAACAAGTAATAGAAGGCTAACCTAGATGGTATGCGCCTCTGGAGAAGGAAGGATTTTATAGGTAGGTAGACTAGTAAATGGAGGACAAGAAAAATGCTGACTCCACGCCCCTCCCTCCTCCCAAAACACACACACACACACACACACACACACACACACACACACGCACGCACGCACGCACGCGCGCACATACACACGCATACAGGGAGCACCACCTCTGTGGATGGAAGGGCCACATGGTGCAGGTGGGACCGGCCTGGGCCCACCGGCTCTGCCCTGCCTCTCCCGCTACACCAGCCCTTGGCCTTCGCAGCTGCTGTGGCTTTGTCCAGAAGGCCAAGGGTCTAATTAGCATATTACCCTTTTATTGGTATAGATTCTATCTAAAATTATCAAGTTTTGTCCATTCCTATTGTTGAAATAAGGAAAAGGTGTTTTTAACATATTTCGGGTATGAAATCTGCATAAATACATTTTAATGCCCTTGATAAACTTGTAAAAAGCTATGCTTATAACTTAGTTACTTCAGAGTAAAACAATGTCAATTCCTTTAGCTGTAGTCAATTTTTAACTTCTTAAATGGGAAGAAGGGTGGCTGTCAGAATTAATTACTAGCTCATTATTGACTAACTAGGTAGTTAAACCTACTATTTCATTTTATATTATAGAACTTTTTTGTCTGCTTTGTTCACAATCAGAACATTCAGTATGTATTGGGAGAATACCTATAAAACTTTTGACCCCAATATAATTCTAATGTGATTTTAAAATTATAAGGTTCATCTTTACATGATGATGGGCCTTCCACAAAGTGTCTACTTTTCTGCATAATAGATTATTAAACGTTTGCTTTTTACTATTAGGGCTATCCTAAACTAAACTAGAATAGTATGTTACCCTCAACTGATTTAAACATAGATTTATCATCATAAATGACATGAAGTAAAATAAGATGGCTCTAAAATGGCTGATTCAGTTATCCAATGATATCACATAAGGACACCTAGGCTCCTTCCAGCTTTTCTCTATCAGATTCAGCATGAACCTCAGGACAATTCCCTTCATAGTCACATGATACCTGACAAACTTGAAGGCATCACGTCAGACACATATTGTGCAGTAGAAGGGGGACTTTCCTTGGCATGTGACCATAGTTGGCACACGTCCCTTTCTAAACAAATCACTACAAGCAGAGTAGGATTACCACAATTAACTTACACTATCAGGGATTTCTCCAAGTCCTGTGGGATAGAGGTGAGCATTCAAACAAAACTGAGGCCTGCAAGGAAGGAAGCAGGTTATGGCCAGTGAGCAGGCAACCAACAGTATGTTATGTACTACACCAAGCATGTCAAACTCGTGGCCCACGGGCCGCATGCCTCGTTTATTTGGCCCATGTTAGCCTTTGAGTTTGACATGCTTGTACTACGCTGAAAAATTAAACATTGGCATTTTATTTCAATAGATTAATTTTCCCATCATTATGAATTAATCTCAACACACAAGTACTGAACAATACTTTGAGGACTTTTGAGATTTATTTTTTTAAAGGGAAAAAAAAAATCAGTCATCAGTAATTTACCTTAAAACAGATTAAAGGCAATCATTTGATAAATGCCACTGATAAAAGAGGTTAGTATACCTTAGAATATTAAATAATGAAATTACACTTTAATTAAAACAAAGGCTTTATCTCAAAAATGTTTCCTAATAATCTCACTTTTCTCTTCTAAGAAAAGTAAGGCTAATGACTAGACATAAGTCAGACTGCATCCAGAGTATTGAGAACACATTAAAAGAGGGTAAGATGAGGGTGGATCTAAAAACCACTTCCTAAGTGTCAATGAAGCTGAAAGTATTTTGTCTGAAAAGGAGTCAGGTGAAATATGACAGCTTTAAAATATTTGAAGTGCTGTCATTGTGAAGCAATACCAAATTGCATAGTTCTGGAGATAAGGATTAGGATCAATAGGCCCTGGCAGGGTAACTCAGTTAGTTAGAGCGTTGTCCTGATATGCCAAGGTTGCAGGTTCCATCTCCAGTCAGGGCACGTACAAGCAGCAACTAATGAATGCATAAATAAGTGGAACAACAAATCTATGTTTCTCTCTCTCAAGTCAATTTTTTAAAAAAGAATTAGGATCAATGAACAATAAATAACAAGCAGGAAGATGAAATCTGGTTCAATATAAGATAGTACCTTTATCTAGCATTATTTTACCTGAAGATGGAACAAGGTTGGCTGCTCATATGGGACAGGGATGAAAATTCATCCCAGCCAATTTAAATACCTGATGGTTCAATGCACTTTATGTGTAGTCAGTTGTAACAACTTGCCTGCAAAGTAGTTTTAAATCATAATTTCACAGATAAAAATCTGGCTGGACAAGTCAAACACTGAAAAAAACCACATGGCTAAGAAATGGAGAAAACTGGATTCTAATCCAGGCCCATCTGTCTCCAAAGCTGGCTCTTCCCACACATCACACACCTAAGAGAAGTTAAATTAGCAGTTGTTAAGGAAGCATATGGATTTCTGAGTTGTCAAAAACAGAGTATCATCTGATTTGAAGTCCCTTTCAAAATTAAGATGCCAGAAATGAAAAGTATTACTTCCTTCCATTTGCAGGAGTTATTTCCTACTTTAAGACTGCTCTCACATTTAGTCTCATAAAAAATATTTTAAGGTAAGTAAGCGGGGGGGGGGGGGGGGGGGAGGCATTATCTCTTGACATTCTACTTCTCAGAGAAAGAGGACAACAAAGATGAATTCCTTCAACTTCCTTCTGATTTACTTCCAAACATATTTGTTTGTATTTTCAATTTTTCCCCTCTGATATTTCATTCATTGATCATTTATTAAGCACATATTTTGTTTGTTTAATCTTCACCCAAGGATATGCATATGTTTTTAAAATTGATTTTACAGAGAACGGAAGGGGGAAGGGGGGGGGGAGAGGGAGAGAGGGAGAGAGGGAGGGAGGGAGGGAGGGAGGGAGGGAGGGGGGGGGAGAGAGAGAGAGAGAGAGAGAGAGAGAGAGAGAGAGAGAGAGAGAAGAGAGAGAAACATCGGTGATAGAGAAGCATCACCGGGGTTCAAACCCGCAACCTGAGTATGTGCCCTGACTGGGAACCAAACCCACAACCTTTTGGTATATGGGCCAATGCTCCAATCAAGTGAGCCTGGGCCAAGCACGTTTTAACATGCCAGGTACAAACCTCAACAACTTCACAATCTGACAGGAAGAGCTTGTATTCACAGAGGAAAAAGTAAGTTTATTAAAAAATATTTCCATCTTCTTACAGACCTTACATTTATCAATTCTGACTCTTTTCTTATATCACTTTGATTTATCCCTTACTGCTATCACTGTTCCTTCCTCCTGGCCTACAGAAAGCTTCTCTGCCTCCCTAACAAACTACCATTCCATTTATTACTTGTTTCACCTACTGCAATCTGACTTCCATACTCACCATTCCGAAACTGCTCTAAGATCACCAAGGATTACCTACTGAAAAATCCTCATTTTCCTCAACTACTGTACACTATTGGATACCAATGCTCTTCTTGCTACCTCCATAAAAGTATCCCTTATTTTTCCCCACCTTCTTCTTTGGCCCTCTTTTACTTGGCTTTTCTTCAGTCACCCATATTTAAATACTGGCTTTTCTTTCAGCTCATTTTTTACTGCAAGAAAGCCAATACTACAATCTCTTTCTAGACAATCTCATCTATTTCCATAGTATCATCCATTAACTATGTGATACTTCCAAGTCTTTATTTCCAGTCCTAACCTACAGACTCAACTTCCAAATGCTCAGTAGGCCATTTTACCTGCATATTCCGTATTATCTCAGATTCAGCATGTCAGGATTCACTTTATCACCTCTAATCCAGTTCCCCAAAGTGTTCTTTTTCGGAAATTCCTAGGCTGGCTAATAGTAATGCCACCACCAATATACAGGACCCAGAACATAAAAATAATTATCTGAAAGCCTTACCTTACTTCATCTCCCACTTCTAGTTAGGCACCAAGTTCTAGGAATTTTACCAAAACTTTTCCTGAACTCTCTCTTCCCTCATAGTGACCAAGTTCAGACTCACTTCAGTCTTCACATGAGTTATCAAAACCACCTCATCTCAACTCTTGGCTCTCCTTTCTCTATTTCTATCCATCCTAGTAGCAGACATAGGTTATTTCACAAGAATCTCTTTCTTTATGGAGTACATCTGAGCCAGACATATATAAGAGGCCCAGGACTGGCCAGAGTACCACCTACCTACTCCTAGCCCCATGTCCAGTTCAGGTAAGCACACACACTCACAGCCTTCCTCAGGACTTGCTTTGCTACCTAGGCTATCGGGAAAGATAATCTCTTTTCTTTTGGGATTATAAGAAAGAACAATGTAAGCTAAACTGCCTGCCTGTAAGAGGAAAAACGGCAAAGTTTAAAAAGGGGAGGGGGGTGATGGAGAATCCACTATCACCAAATTCTGGATCTAGCTTTGCCTGACCACTCCTATCACCTGACCAATAAACTTCCTTTTGCGTTTAAGCTACTTTGAGTTGTGATATCTGTCATTTGTAACCAAGAGTCCTGATTAACAATTCTCTATATTACCCATTACTTTTATAAATCATACATTAAATGTTATTTGCTTGCTTTTACTTAGTCAACTAAATTTTATTGAAGTACTTTATTGAAGACATCTACCACCGCCTTGTCTTCAGCAACAACAGTAGATTAGTTAAATCAGTGGCAGAATCATGAGTAATTTGATCGTTCCTTCAGAGGTCTACACATTTGTGTTTGTTTTTTAGCAACACCACTCCTTAATCATAATTTGCTAACCTTAATCACTACTTTACAGGTAAGAAAAATAAGTCCTGGAGAGGTTATATGACAAAAGTTCACATTCCAATATATACTAAGAGTTAGGACCAAAACTTGAACACTCAGAGATGAAAACTCCCTGTTACGAGGCAAACCTGTCATTTAATCTGCAGCTCAAGAGAACCTAGAATAGTTGGGTATTTAACAGAACAAGGCTGTTGAGAATTTAAACTTGCTAGGTTACAACAGCCTCTAAATCCATATCTCAGAAACTATCAGATAGTTAGTGAAGAGCAGACAAGAAGGTGTAATTTTAAATGTTTGTTTGTATAACTTTGTTTTTCTATAAATAATCCTTCAAAGAACAGAAAAGGAAATGGCACTAGATTGCAGAAAGATGGCCTCAGAGAAAGTGTTAGGAGAAACTGATGTTCCAGACTCCATACTTGATTTGCCCTTTAAAATATAAGTGCATGATTTATTACATCAGATTATTATTTCTTTGAATTGGGATCTCCACAACCTTTTACAATCCCAAATAAACTTTACAGACTAAGGTATTTAATTCATTCAAGTATCGGCCTAGCTGATTTTGCTCAGTGGATAGAGCATCAGCCTTTGGACTGAAGGGTCCCAGGTTCGATTCCAGTCAAGGGCACATGCCTGGGTTGCGGGCTCGGTCCCCAGTGGGGGGCATGCAGTAGGCAGCTGGTCAATGACTCTCTCTCATCATTGATGTTTCTATCTCTCCCTCTTATCTTCCTCTCTAAAATCAATAAAATATATATCCTACATAATAATAGACAAATATGCAAATTGACCATACCTCCGACACACCCACAAGCCAGCCCACCATCCAATCAGAGCGAGTATGCAAATTAACCTGACCAAGATGGCTACAGCAAGGTTTCCTAGGTAACAGAAGAAGCCAAGCTTTCCGCCTGCCCTTGCCAGGCCTAAGCCTCCACTCAAGCTACAAAGTTTCAATTATAGAAGGTAAACAAATTCAAACAGAAATGGCGGCAGAATGGAGCTTGAGAGAGCAGGCCAGGGTTGCCCCCAGCAACAGGGGAAGCAAAGCTTTCCACACACCCTGGCCGGGCCTAGGCCTCCGCTTAAGGCTACAAAGTTTCAATTATAACCCCAACAGAAATGGCTGCCGGCACAGAGGGAGCCCCAGGCTTGGCTCCGCTCCAGGCTACAAAGTTTCAATTGTAGAAGGAAAATAAATTCCAGATAACAGGGCCTCCGCTTGGGTTGCCAGGGGGCGTGGCTGGCCTGCAAACCACCACAGGCCCCTTGCTCAGGCTGCCCCACGCCCCAAGGGAACCCCACCCTGATCAGGGACACCCTTCAGGGCAAACCAGCTGGCCCCCATCCCTGTACCAGGCCTCTATCCTATCTAATAAAAGAGTAATATGCAGATTGATCATCACTGCAACACACAATATAGCTGCCCCCATGTGGACACAAGATGGCCACCACAAGATGGCCAGCAGGAGAGGGCAGGTGGGAGGCACCCTGCCTGCAAGGGAGGGCAGTTGAGAGTGACCAGGCCTGCAAGGGAGGGCAGTTGGAGGTGATCAACCCTGCAGGAGAGGGCAGTTAGGGGTGACCAGGCCGGCAGAGGAGGGAAGTTGGGGGCAAACAGGCTGGCAGCGGAGTGGTTAGGGGGTGATCAGGCTGGCAGGCAGAAGCGGTTAGGGGCAATCAGGAAAGCAGGCAGGCAAGCAGTTGGGAGCCAGCAGTCCTGGATTGTGAGAGGGATGTCTGACTGCCCGTTTAGGCCCAATCCCACCGGGCAGTTGGACATCCCTCCAGGGGTCCCAGATTGGATAGGGTACAGGCTGGGCTGAGGGACGACCTCCCTCCGTGCACGAATTTCGTGCACCGGGCCTCTGGTATATTATAAAAAAATAATTCATTCAAGCATAACTACCAAAGGACTTGTAATAGCATAACCAATGGACATAGACACTGGGGTGGTGGGCACTTGCCCTCGCGGGTTCGGGAATGGCTGGTGGGGGGCGGGGTGTCAATCGGGGGAAAAGGAGACATATGTAAAACTTTAGACAATAAAAATTAATTAATTAATTATTTTAAAATAGTCATTTGGTGCCCAGCCGACGTGGCTCATGACCTATGAACCAGAGGTCACGGTTCGATTCCAGGTCAGGGCACATTTCCAGGTTGCAGGCTCAATCCCCAGTAGGGGATGTGCAGGAGGCAGCCAATCAATGATGCTCTCTCATCATTTATATGTCTATCTTTCTCTCTCTCTTCCTCTCTGAAATCAATATATATATGTATGTATGTATATATATGTACACACACACACACACACACACACACACACACATATATTTTTTTAAAGTCACTTGTTAACTAGCAAAAAAAGAATTTGAATATTATATCTGTGAAATAAAAGGCTTCAATGAGAGGAGTTTCTCCTACTGGCTAGGAGAAAGAGAGAATGTTCATCAAGGACAACTTTAAAAACCCAAGCTATCTGTATTTTTTCTAACACTACTAATTAAGAAGTGTGTTTTATTTAGATGTCATTTAAATTATAGTACCACCTAAATCAAGCATGTCAAACTCAAAGGCTAACACAGGCCAAATAAACGAGGCATGCGGCCTGTGGGTTGCGAGTTTGGCATGCTTGACCTAAATAACCAAAACATCTAAACTATTTCTAGGGTGGTAGATTAAAGATTGTATTAGGAAATATAGTCAGGAATATAGCTCTTAACCATTTCATATACAAGGATTTATCTTTTAAAAATAAGTATTGCATATTATATCTAAAAGATAGTTATGCTTCACTAGTTTTAATTTGCCCATCTATATACCACTATGTTAATTTCACTATTCTAAGTGATGGATTTTAAAATGATTCCTTATGTGAATTTAGAAAATTTGCAGAAACCAATGCAAATACACCATCCAGTGGTAAAAGATGCAAATTACAACTTAGACAGCAATCACAGCAAAGTAATTGAATTTGTGCCTCTACCTGATCTCCAACACACATTTCCAGGAAAGAAAAAAAACATGGGCAAAATATGATGTTGACTGTGTCTGCTATTTGTTACCATTTTTCCAATCAAATGTTATTCTTATTATCTTAAGTTCAACTTTTCTTTTTCTACTTGCCCACCCATTACCCAAATGCTTAATTGAATTAGGATAAGAGTATTTCAATATTCATCCAAAGCCTTAATTGAGCCAGAGGTTAGGAAAACAGTTTATAAAGGAGAGAAAAGGTGTGGGGGTGAAATGTCCAATGGAATTCTAGTTGGTAAAAGCCATTCAAGGTAACAACAAATGAGAGGCATCATATGAGTTGTTGTTGTTCTTTTTAAATTTGGTAGACAACCCTGAAAAGCCAGGTAAAGATTCACAGTTGGCCAATTCATACACAATTAAGAATTTCTAGAGACTATTAATCTTTAATGACAGAAATTATACCTTTTTCAAGAAAACCTAGTAAATAATGTTTTCCCAATAATCAGCTCCCCTCCTCCCAAAATAAAGATGGATAAAATCTTTCAGCTTTCAACACAACAGCTTTCTTATCACGTCCTCTTCTTTAAAAAAGTTTAATTTAATTAAAAACAAATTATAACCAAAAAAACCCAATAAGTGATTTTTTGTTTTGAAATACCTTTGCATCAAGCCTAGTTAATATCAAATGGCATTACCATTTGGATAAAAAAATATTTAACAAAAAGTACATAGGTTGCAGGCTGGGTTATAGTTTCTTCCTTTCTACAGAACCTTTCAATATGCTATAGATTTTAAATTATATTTTAAGCACCCTCCAACTGAAAATCTATCTTATTATGTTTTCCAGAAATACATGGCCTACCACACTTACTTGGGGTACCGGTTAATAATGCGGATTTTTTTTCAATAGATGGAGTTACACATATGTTGATATATATGCAATTTGATATGTATGCTATTTTGTTGTATTGACAACAAGCTTCAAAACTTCATACGTCAAATTTGCTGAAGGTGTTAACATCATAGACATTTTTACACTTAAAAATGTCAAATTTTGTGCCAAGTTTTAATTCGTTACTTTATTTTGAAAAAAAGTGCTGCTGAATACTTTGGGAAGCTTATGGTGAACATGCTCCATCTCAAGATACTTGTGAACGATGGTTTAAACCCTTTAAAAGTAATGATTTCGATGTGAAAGACAAGAACATCCAGGTCAACCAAAAAAGTTTGAAGACCAACAATTACAAGCATTTTGGATGAAGATTTGTTTCAAACTCAAAAACAACTTGCAGAAAGATTAAACGTTGCTCAGCAAACAATTTCCGATCATTTACAAGCAATGGGAAATATTTTAAAGGGAAGAAAATGGGTGTCACATCAACTGAACGAAAGACAAATAGAAAACCGAAAAGTCATCAGTAAAATGTTGCTTCAACGGCACGAAAGAAAGTCTTTTTTGCATTGAACTGTGACTGGCGATCACAAGTGGATTTATTTTGAGGATCCCAAATGCACAAAAGCATGGGTTGATCCAGGTCAACCATCAACATCGACTGCAAGGCCAAATTGCTTCGGAAAGAAGACAATGCTCTGTGTTTGGTGGGATCAGGAAGGTGTGGTGTATTATGAGCTTCTAAAACCAGGTGAAACCGTTAATACTGATCACTACCAACAACAAATAATCAATTTGAACCACGCTTTGATCATGAAACTACCAGAATGTTCCAGAAGACACAGCAAAGTAATTTTGCTTCATGATGATGCACCATCACACACTTCAAAACCAGTTAAGGACACGTTAAAAGATCTTGCCTGGGAAGTATTAACCCACCCGCTGTATTCACCAGACCTTGCTCCTTCAGATTACCACTTGTTCCGATCGATGGCACACGCATTTTCTGAGCAGCACTTCAAAACATACAAAGAAGTTGAAAATTGGGTCTCTGAATGGTTTGCCTCAAAACAAGAAAAGTTTTATTGGGATAGTATCCACAAATTACCTGAAAGATGGGGAAATGTGTAGCTAGCGATGGACATTACGTTGAATAAAGTACTTCTGATGTTTCTCTTGAAATTACCGTGTTTTCTTTGATTACAAAATCCGCATTATTAACCGGTACACGTGGTATAAACAAGTCTAGAACAAAGGATTTTAGCTTATACTAAATATTTTCCACATACACATATGTATAAAAGCGAAGTTTAAGTTATGAGGAGGCATAAATAGCAACAAACTAATAAGTCACAAGAGCTGCCTATATTACTGCAGAGAGACCACTGGAAAATAACCTACCATAATAGGAATCCCCATACTATTTTCCTCTGGTGGAAGCAGTAGTTGTATTGTTTCAATTCCACTCTCAGGCCTGTAGCAGAAAACAGATATCAAAAGCAAGAATATGCTGACACTAGAAACGAAGGGCTATGTTATAAAAATAACTAGTACCTTTAAACATTGAATTATTGGATAATATATTAAAAATCTTACTAATTGTGAACTTGGTCTTACCCTTCTATCAAGAAAAAAAATTAATCTGTATAATAAGACAGAGTTTTTTTTAAAAAGTTTTCTTTATATATGAACCAATCCTTACTGTATTCTCAGAAGAGACTCAAAAGTGGGGTTTGAGTCCTAGAATTGTTAACAACACAATATTTTCATATTTTTAAAAAGAACTATTCAAATATATTCACTATAATAATCAAATAATTCCATAGGGGTGTCTTAACCTAAGAATCTATAAAGTATAAAATATTCAATCTATATAATTTCTGAGTATTTAAAACATGTTCATTTTAGTAATATATAAAGAAATCACAATATCTCCCAAAGAGAGATATTGTACTTAAAAAAAAAAAGTGATAATTACTATTTAGTAACTTGTTCTCCCCATCTTCCTCCACTTGACAATGTGGACTTTCCCCCAAAACACTTTCAATGATTATATATACATTCCATTTAAAAGTATTATGTTACTGTATTTAACCAATTTCCTAAGATTAAACATTTGGGTTGTTCCTATTTTTTTCTTATATAATAATTTTTCCAGAATCTTATTCCAACAGTTATTTTTAGTAACATGGATTGCCTTCAAGTAAATAAAATTAGGCCTAAAATATTTTGGAACCATAATTCTCAGGTGCAATGGCCTATAAAGAACAAATGTCAGAATTAAATTCCCTGTATAGAGCATGCCGTCACCCTCATTTCTTATAAGTCTGCAAGAATCACCAGTTTTTACTATCTTTGTCAATGTGATTACTGCTGTGTTCTAATATGCCTTTCCAGTATGTTAGAAGATAGAAACCAACCTGTCCACTCTAGTAGGTAGCTACGATTCTAAACATATTAAATTTGTTCTTTTCTTGTCAAAACTCTGTATGAACAAATTAACCTCATAAAAAATATTAATGGGCCATTACTTTTATTACTACCATATATTAATGTAACAGACAGTAATTTTATTAATTTGCCATTTGGTGGCAGCAAATACAAAAGAAAGTAAATTTGCCAAGCGCTTCTATTTATTATATTATTACCAATATAAAGTTAGTCTTCCCTGAGTCATGTATTTTAAACAAGAGTTTCAAATGAAAAATGAAGCTTTATAGGTTTTAATAGTTAATAGTTAAATCTTATGTTAATAGTCAAGCTCAAAACAATATCACGAGCAAATTCCTAATTAACTGATTGAAAATAATAGCCTTGTGTTACTATAGCATTCACAATTTAATTATCTCAAAAACTGTGATCTTGATGTTTATAAAAAAAGTAATTGCAAAAGTTTCATTTGTACTGATGCACACACACATACACACACATAGAGGGGTGGGCAAAAGTAGGTTAATAATACAATAATTAATAAATAATAAAACAAGAATAAACTGTTTCATAACTGTAAACCTAATTTTGCCCACCTGTGTGTGTGTGTGTGTGTGTGTGTGTGTGTGTGTGTGTGTGTATCATGTAAAAATTACATTTTCTTACTCTAACCAACTCCAGCTGGCCTGGCTTCCCATCCCCATGAATAACTTATTCAATAATCATTTGCTAATAACTACTTATGGGCTAAGTACAGCAGTAAAGTAGAATAATTTCTAGCTTCATGAGGCTCACACAAAATCTCTCATATATCCTTTTCCCAGACTTGTAATATGGGGTAGTAAAAGACCAGCTTGAAAACCTAAATATTATATAAATATATATATAATACAAAAAATGTATAGTTTCCCTCTACATATAATTTACAATAAAAATAACCACACAAAAAATATTAGAGAAGAAAATACAAGACTTTTATTTTTTGTATGATTGCCTTAATGTCTTCTTTCTCTTCTTTTGAAATATCAAGTTATTTCAAAAGGAAAAATATTTGATGCCTTTAATTTACTACTCTTTTTATTAAACCTCCCAAAATAGTAAGTGACTAAAATAATTGAATTACATCAAACTGAAAAGTGTACTTAGAGTATCTTTTCACAGAATTATCACACAACAAAGTATGCCAAACATCTCAGTAACTTATTTATAGAAATCATTGCCAAAGTGTCTTATAGTCCAAGGTGTAAAAAATAAAAATAAAAATAAAGCAGGGGCTAGAATTAGGAGTGAATTAAAACTGAAACTAAATTTGTGCATACACTGACAGATTAACCATACAGTTAAGCACATCTGAATACTGTAAAGACCCAGTCTTCCACAGTGAGAAGGGGGTGTATCCCATTTACATCAGTACATCCAGCTTTATGGCTCTGCTTATTAATTATTAGCACACAACAGTGATGAACAATGTCATGCAACAATATTTCTCATACTGATGATAGGATCTTATTAGAAGAGAATTTTCTTTTTCTTTTTTTTAAGAGAGAGGAAGGAAGGGGGTGGAGGAGAGAAAAAGAGAGAGGGAGGGAGGGAGGGAGAAACATCGATGTGAGAGAGATACATTGAGAGAGAGATAACATTGATCAGTTGCCTCCCATCGGCACCTCATCCAAGGATCAAACCTACAACTTGGGCAAGTGTCCTGACCGGGAATCCAACCCACGACCTTCCAGTTCAAGGGACAATGCTCTAACCAACTGAGCCACACCGGCAGGGCTTCATTTTCTTGTTTTTCTGTTTATGTCAAGAAGATAGATACTAGATTTTACAGGTTAAAAATTAGCATCAGCAACTTCACGTGGTCCAACCTAATACCAGTTATTCACAACGTAAGTTCCTTGAGGGCAGGTACCATTTCTTATTCCCCTAAAAATACCCATCTTCTAGTAAGGGAGAAAGATAAGTAAAATGTAAACTGCCAAACAGTGCAATAAATGCTTTGATAGAAGAGAGAGAAAGAGAGAGAGAGAGAGAGAGAGAGAGAGAGAGAGAGAGAGAGAGAGAGACATACCCACATATGGTGCATTAAAAATCATAAGGTATACTAGTCAATGATGAATGATATCAGGAAAACTGGAAGCTACCTGGAAAATAAAGTTAAATAGAATTCCTTTGCTCAGTAATCACTATACTGAGATGTATGAGTCTAAAGAAATATAAAAGTACTAGGAAACTAATGACTGATTTCTCCCTAAGATGAGAAACAAGGTAGGAATGGTCTACTCTCACTCCTCTCCTATTCAGTATCATATTGAAAGTCCTATAGGGCTATAAGAAATAACAATTCGGAAAGAAATACAAATTGGGAAAAAAATAAATAAAACTGACTCTGTTAGCAGACATCATTGTCTATGTATAAAATCCCATGGAATCTCCAAAAAAGTTCCCAGAACTAATAAGTAAATTTAACATACTCATATTTCAACATACTACCAAGGACTGGAAATAAAAAAGTTAAAAGGAGTACCATTTATAATAGCACCCTCAAGATGGTACAGCCCCTTTAAAAAACAATTTACAGTTGCTTATAGTTATTCATACAGTTAATGTATAACCAAATAACCCTACACCTAGAATATTAACCCAATAAAATAAAAACTCAAACTCAGCAAAAATTTGTGTATGAACATTTACTAGTATACTGACTTTATTTGTAATCTCCGAAACCTGGATACAACCCAAATATCCCTCAACTAGAGAATGGAAAAATGTACTGTGATAATAAATCCATATAACAGAATACTACTCAGTTAACAGAAAAGAAACCAAAATCTGAACACACCAACAACATGGACAAATCTTAAATACATTATATGCTAAGTGAAAAGCTACATACTGAACAATTCTATTTCTTCTGCAAAAGGCAAAACCTTAAGGACAGCAAAGAAATAAGCAGTTGGTAGGAGCTGCCGATCTGGGAAGGGGATAAATACAAAGGGCACAGCAGATCTTAGGGTAATGGAAGTGTTCTGTATTTTGATTGTAGTGGTCATTACATGACTACACGCATTTGTAAAAGCTCACAAAACTGTACACTAAGAAGAGTAAATTTTACCATTATCGAAATTACACCTTGCCCAACTGGTGTGGCTCAGTAATTGAGTGTTGACCTATGAATCAGGAGGTCCCGGTTCAATTCCCCGTCAGTGCACATGCCTGGTTCGTGGGCTCAATCCCCAGTGTGGGGCATGCAGGAGGCAGCCGATCAATGATTCTCTCTCATCATTGATGTTTCTGTCTCTCTCCCCCTCTCCCTTCCTTTCTGAAATCAATAAAAATATATGTTAAAAAACACAAAATAAAACCAAATAAATAAATAATGCCTTAATACAAAGAGAAAAATTATAAACGTATTTGAAGAAGCCACACAAGTTTTTAAAACATAATCTCATAATGTGGAAGACAAAAATTGAAAAGACATAAAAAATTTTCATAAATTTAAAAATATTAAATTTCTTACAGTGAAGAAATAAAATCACAAAGTGAAACAAATGACAAACATAAGAAAAGGGAAAAACCCAATCCATTAGCAAAATAGGCAAAAAAAAAAAAAAATAAGAAACAAGTAATTCATAAAAAAGGAAACACAAATGTCTCTTAAGTACATTTCCAGGATATATTTTTAAGTGGTAAAAGCAAGTTATATAATGGTCTATATCAGTGATGGGCAACCTTTTGAGCTTGGTGTGTCAAACTTCGTCAAAAAACTGAGCATAACTCGGGTAGCGTGTCACTTTGAGGAAAAAACATTATTTCGCCAATGTTTCATCCTCAGGAGCAGCAAATGTTTCATCCTCGGCATGCGGCCACCTCAACGGCCGCGTGTCATCAGAAATGGCTACGCGTGTCAGTGCTGACACGCGTGTCATAGGTTCGCCATCACTGGTCTATATTGTATGCTACCTTTTCTATAAGAAAGAAAGAGGAAGAAGACATTTGTACTTGCTTTTATTTGCATATATAAACACTAAGGATACAAGGGAAACAAGGGTACTAATCTGGAGTGGGTTGCACAAATTTTACTCCTGTGACACAAAGTGGGAGAAAGACTTCTCAGTTATAGCTTTATCTGGTTTTGATTATAACTTCATGTGAAGGTGGAAGAAAAAGGGGGAGAGAGGAAAAGGAATTTAACCTGATATATTTGCACATGATATATGTAGGTGTTATATGATAAACAAGTTGGTCTTTGTCCTGCATACCTGTGAGCTTCTAAACCCTTGGAATTTCCTGAGTGACAGGATTCTGGTTATTCATGTTGAGCTCCCAGAACCATATCTGGGTTTTTACAATGAGGTGACTCACTGTAGGACCCTAGATTGTTCCAGATTGGGGCTGGCCATGCTGGAAAAAACCACCATGTGATAAGAGGGTTGGGGCTGTGAGCTATGTGTTGTTAGCCTGACCACCTAACCTCCTGACGAGGAGGGGAGGGGGGCTAAAGATTGAGTTCAATCTTGTGGCCATAATTCAACACGTCTATAAATGCAGTACCTATAAATCAAATCACCAATAAATAATTTTGACACTGAAGTTTCCAGAGGACATGGAAACTTCAAGTCTGAAACCCTCTCAGACCTCACCTTGAGTCTCTCTCTCCCTTTTGGTGGTTCAATTCTCTGTCCTTTTAATAAAACTGTAATCATAAGTATATCACTTTCCTGAGTTCCTGGAGTCATTCTAGTAAATTATCAAACCTGAGGGGATAGTGGGAAATCCAAAATTTATAGCCAGTTAGTCAGAAGCGTGGGTGGCCTGGGAACCCTGGAGCTGCAGGTAATATCTAAAGTGAGGAGGCTTGGGGAGGACCAAGCCCTTAACCTGTGAAGTCTACAGAACTGCAGTATAGTAGGTGGTAATTCATTGCAGCGTTATTTGTATTTGCAAAAGTACAACTTAGATATCAACAGGAAACTGAGTATATAACAATAAAAGACTAAATAGCCAGTACTCTTTAAATACTAATGTACAATGAACTCAAGATACTGGAGGTAGAGAGAGCAAATAAAATGCACAAAGTGGTCTAGTATATTAAAAATCTCTAGGGATAAGAAAGTAATGGTTGGCTATAGTTAAGGGAAACCAGATGACTTGAGGGTGATGTGGCTAGAGGTGGAAGCGACAATTTTTACATTACACACTTTTTATTTCTTTTAAATTGTGAACCGTGGTTGCCTGTTAAAATTAAATTCAAAAATCTACACAGATGAATCAGATGTATACCAAAGGTGAGAATTACTTAGAACAGTGACTCACTAATAAATAGATAAATGAACAAATAAACAAACAAACAAACAAACTGAGGTGTACGTAGATTCACTTTACTTTGCCAGCCTTTTCCACTCCAACTCAAAGGTTGACAGACCAATTAAGTTACAATTTCCTGGAGGTGGGGCCTAGAAATCTGTACTTTTAAATTGTGATCCTAATTCAGAACCAAGATGTAGAATTATTTTTAGAGCAAAGCACTGTGCTAGCCAAACTGAGTTAATACAATAAAAATATTCCTTGCCCTAAAAGGCACACAGCGAATAATCAAGATATACTGCTTCATAAATGAAACATTAATTTGGTCACATGGTATTGCAGAGAAAATAATTTAAGAACAATCATCATTTCTGCCAACCCCCAATGAAAACATTAGGTGAAAGGATGAAACATGATGGACCCAGCTAACATCTGTACAGATTAGTATATCACTAAGAATGGAACAGCATGTGCCCACCTGCTGTGAAGCAACATAAATTTGTGTTGTATATGCATATGTATCAACCTATAATATGCATGACAGAGAATAAGGTAGTAAGTAGGTGGCTATATGTATGTACACATCTGCTTATTATATGTGACATATTCTTGCTTTAGAAAAAAACAACAACAGAGTGTAATCTAATCCCACTTCTAAATCTACCAATTTACAGAAGGAAATAAGGAGTAGAGGAACATGCTAAAGGTCACCATGAGGATACAATTAGTCAAGCTAGTATATGGGAAATTCTACAAAACAAATGAATTTCTTTAACAATACATGGGTTTGTGTTTCAGAGACAGAGAAACATTGATCAGACCATCAAACCTCGGAGGGAAGGTAGAGGAGGGTGGGGGTAAAGGGGAGAGATCAACCAAAGGACTTGTATGCATATGGGCCTAACCAATGGAAACCGACAACAGGGGGGTGAGGGCATGAGTGGGGGGGATGGGGGAGTAATGGGGGAATAAGGACACATATGTAACACCTTAATCAATAAAGAAATTTATTTAAAAAAACACACACAATACATTGGGGTTTTTTTTAAGGGAGGGTGACTTAAGAAACCAATCATATACAATGTTCAAAGTTTGTTTAGAATTATTTTAGCTAACTTTAAAAAGAATCTGACACAAAGAATATATAATGCATACCAAATATGCTTTAAAACACTCCAAAAACATTGGGGAATGGTAAAAATTTTGATAATTGTTGTAAATGGATAATCAGTTCACAGGGGTTCATTTATATCTTCTCTGTGTGATAACGTTTAAGAATTAAATTACATTAAAATTTTTTAACTAAAGAAAATTATATTGTGATATTTTTTTAAAAAAGAGAGAACGCAATATTAGATTGACATCGTCTTGTGATTCTACTCGCACATAACACTATTTTAAAAAGAGAAACTTAAAAAGTTAAAGTGGTTAGGTCCAACTTAGGTCTAAACTTTATCAGAAAACATCTACCAGCCAATTTAGGGAACCTAGGAGGTGTAGTAGATCTAAATCAGAGTTTCTCAAAGTCAGCATTACTAACATTTTAAGCAAAATAATTATTGTTGTGGAGTCCTGTCTTGTCCATTGTAGGATGTTTAGCAGCATCCCTGGCCTCCATCCATAGATGTCTGTAGCATACCCGCCCCCCCTCCAAGTGTGACAACCAGATATTGCCAAATCTAATCCATCCCTGATCTAAACTGATGAGTTCTTAGAATGGTGAGCTTACTATAAAAAGCAAAAGGAACTTAATAGTATATTCTTCAAACTCTGCCAAAAGCAACTTGAATAAAGCAGCATGAAACTAGCCAGAATCAGACAAGATATTTTCTCCACCTTAACAAGACTCCTCACAACCACACAAGATGTCAAATATTTGATAAATACATTTTTAAAAATGTAAATATGTACATTTCCTTACATTTAAATACAACATGCTAAACAAATTAGTCTTTTTTGATGATTTATCTGAAATACCTAGAATAGACAAATCCATATAGGCAGAAAGAAGTTTAGTGGTTGTTAAAAACTGAGGGCAGGGAGAGAAGGTGAGTTAATTGCTTAATGAAAATGGGTTTCTTTTGGAGGTGATAAAAACATTGTGGAACTAGATAGTACTAACAGTTGTAGAACACTGTTAATGTATTTAGTACCACTGAATTGTACACTTTAAAAAACACTGAATGTAACAGCCTATATAAAAAAGAGAGACATGTAAATTGACCGTATCTCCAATACGCTCACCAGCCAATCAGGAGTGAGCATGCAAATTAACCCTACAAAGACAGCAGGGAATGTAATCTACAACTTTGCAAAATAAAATTCAGATTACTTAAATATCTAAAGGGCAGAATATAAATCGACTTTATGAAATGTGATGCAACCATTAAAAATTATAATTAGGAAGATTATGTAGCAACTAGGTGAAGCATGACCAGAATGAAATGAAGCTATTTGAACCCATATTAGATATGAGAGCTCTATCTTTAATAATGTGTCCTTGAGAAACATTTTTAATGAAATAATAATATAGCTACCTGGTGTGATTAGGAGGGGTCATGTTAAAACAGGTAAAGCATCTAGCACAATGTTTTTTTGCTAAATGAGGTTATAAAACTGCATATACCTTCTGTTTAGAAGCATGTGTTATTCATTCCAATAGTTACTGAGGTGCCACTATGTGCAATAAAGTGATAGCATAGCATTATACTAAAGGAACTATAGTTTTAGTAAAGGAGACAAGCACACACTCAATGTGTTTATGGTAAAAGGATATAGTACAACGATAACTAAGAAAGCCCAGGTTTAAAAACAGGCATAAAGGAAATGTTTATAAATACCTAATTAATGAAACACATTATATAGCCAGAGAAGCTCAATGAACCCAATCAAGTGTAGTAGGTGAACTGAGTGTAAGAGAGTGTGTATGTGCGTCTGTGTTGTCAGATGTCACTTTTGCAGGATGATGGTCTTTCAGCAAGGAGTTGGACAAAAAAGGCAAAAATCCAGCCTATATAAAAAAGAGAGACATGTAAATTGACCGTATCTCCAATACGCTCACCAGCCAATCAGGAGTGAGCATGCAAATTAACCCTACAAAGACAGCAGGTTAATTTGCATACACAGGCACTGGGAGGAGAGCAGGTGGAGAGTGGAGCGGCTTGGGGAACTTGGCTCCCCAAGCCACCAGATGGAGAGCAGAGAGGAAGAGCTGGAGGTTTGGAGGACTTGGCAGAGCGGGAGGCCGTGGGACAGAGACAGAGCAGGAAGGGAAAACCCAGATTGTGGGGAGCACCAGGAATTCTGGGAGTAGTAGTTCTGGTGGCAGCCCCAGGACCGGAAGCGGAAGCCCAAAGCGTGGGGAGCACCAGGAATGCTGGGAATTGTAGCTCTGGTGGCAGATGGATCTCCTAGACACTAGAGCAAAGTGAGCCTGGAGCAAGTTACTGTTGCGGTGGAAGATGGAGGAAAAGCAAAGGTGAGAGACATAAGTAAAATCAGAGTGTCTAGGAAAAATTAAAGGGAAGATATCCTAAAACTTCCAGGAAATCTCCACCAATGAAGCAAAGAAAGAAAAAAAAAAGCCTCTATTATTCTGTGAGCAACAAACCAAACTGGGTTGGGGACTCAGACAATTCGCTCATATGATTGCAAAGACAGACAGAAACTCCCGGATTGGAGAGGGCTCCCAGATTGGAGAGGGTGCAGGTCAGGCTGAGGAACCCAGCCCCCCCCCCGTGCACAAATCTTCGTGCACCGGGCCCCTAGTCTGTAATAAAGAGGACAGGATGCAAAGTTGGCAGAGATGCAAAACAATAGAAAGAGATACACTACAGGTGGAAATATAAGTTGATATAGCCTATGTGGAGGGCAACTAACTAGCTAGTAAAATCTTTTTCAAAGATTTCCAAAATATATCCATTGGGGGGGATGAGGGAAGAAGTACACAATAATCAAGTAAGCCATCTTTTGTCTTAATATGGGGAGGAAAATAAGAACAAATTTATACATGCTTGTCTTGTCTATTGTAAATCGTACATCACCAATACCTGATTCTATAGTCTCTTCTGCATCAGAGGGCAGAAGTCTGGAACTACATTTCCCAGAACCCCTTTTCCCAAATGATTCAAGGGTAGTGCATGCCAACAAAGGACTCATGTAAGATTTAATGAAGAAAATGAGAACTATTATTGTCTGATAGCAACTGTGAGTAAATATACGGGAAGACAACAGGCATGAGGTTTGAAGTGGCTGCTGCATGACAATCATCTGCTTTTCCAGACTCAATATTGTACAGCAGATCCTCGAACAATGTCATTTCATTCATCATTGCTTTGTTATAATGTTAATGAGATGCCATAGGAACTTAACTGTTTATATCAATTAGTCTATGGCAAAAAATGGTTTCATTGTACATTATTTTGCTGCAGTTTTAAGAGCCTATCAACAATGTTAAAGGATTTACAATACAATGTCAATTTTCCAAATTAAATCCATAATTTCAATGGAATAACAATTAAGCTCAATAGTTTCATGTCAATTTGAAATTGTCAAAAAGGTATATAGAATATCAAAAAATAAAAAAAGTAAAGCTGGAAAAATTGAACTTCATACCATATACAAAAATATAATTCCAGGTAGGTAAAAAAACTAAGTGGGTAAAGATACTACAAATTTTGAGAAGAAACAGTATTTTTAGGAACTTGATGGTTTTTTTACATAAGAAAGGAAAGAGAACATAAAAGATTGGTAAATATGATTATATTACAACTTAAAATGTCTGAACAAGACCAAACAAACAAAATAAAAGTGGGAAAGGAGGGGGAGATAAAAAGGGAGAGACAGAGATAGGACTAGAGAATTCTTCATACAGCTATATAAGCCTGATATGCTTGTGAGTCCTTTTCTTTAAGATCTATATTGTTGAAATATTTGTGCATATACACTAAACCAGCTATTTCCAACTGGTATGCCCCAAGAATTTTTAAAACATGCAATACCTGATTATTTAGTCAGGGGCACTGACCTCTTTTCCCTTAGATTGTCAAATAAAAAAATGACAACAGCCAACACAACAATAACCATCTGGTGTAAATATATCAAAAGCATACCTTTTTTAAAAAACACTTAGTATTTATTTTTTTGCTAATCCTCACCTGAGGATATTTTTCCATTAACTTTTAGAGAGAGTGGAAGGAAGGAAAGGGGAGAGACAGAGAGATAAACATTGATGTGAGAGAGATACATCAACTGGTTGCCTCCAGCACACACCCAACCAGGGCTGGGGTCGAGCCTGCAACCGAGGTACATGCCCTTGACCGGAATTGAACCTGGGATCCTTCAGGCCATATGCTAACATTCTATCCACCGAGCCAAACTGGCTAGGGCTACCAAGGGTTAACTAAGACCAGGACTCTAAATCAAAGTAATCTTGATTAAAATTTTTTATAGATTAATCTTATATACATAAGAAAACATCTGTGGAAAATCTCTTTTCCTCTAAATCACTTTCAATAAGGTTCTTCTAGATTTTGCCTAAAATTACTTTCATGGTAACCAACCAACAATTCACTCAAATCCATAGCTTTATTTTCATTGTTTATAGAAACAGAAAACCTATGATTTCCTCATGGTTAGGTAAAGCTATAGTGTGTGTCAATAATTAATATGCTCCTATAGTAATATTCCTGTGTTATGGGTATGTGCATCTCTTACATTTATGGTGTTTGCTAAACCTCATTTTATTTCTCTAAGATTCTCATGTTTTTTTCATAAAAAAATGCCTTTTCTTTGGTCATTTGCCTATTGTAACCTATTTTTTTTAACCATTTCTTATAATTCTGTTTGACATTCTTCAGATATAATTCTCCACTCATGCTGTTTTAGCCATATGGAGTCAAAATTTAACCATCATAAATTCTGCTCTATATCGTATACATTTAAAATATACCCGGGTTGAAATAAAAGACAGCACTTTCCATCAAAACCCAAGGAATTTAAATCTTCTAGCCTATGGTAACCTAACTGAGCAAGAGACAAAAAAACTTAGGTTCAACAATATCTGAGAGACCAATATCAGAAAGCTATTAGTTCAAAATATTTTTGGTCTCAAAATCCCTTCACATTTTAAAATTATTGAGGACCCTAAAGAGTTATGTTTATGGCAGCTATTTATTTTTATGTCTACTATTTTCAAAATTAAAACTCAGAAATTATTTAAATATTTTTAGTCTACTTAATGTTACATTATCAGTATAAATAACTATGAAAATAATTTTTTTAAATTAGTGAGAAGACCGACACTGTGTTTTACATTTGTACAAATCTCTTTAATGTCTGGCTAAATAGAAGATAGCTAGAGTAACTTAGCCGCTTCTGCATTCAATATGCTGTAAGTTTTCCTGCTTTAAGTATATGAAGAAAATCTGTAACTCATAGTTACAGAAAATGGAACCATATTTATAAAAGCCTTTTCACATAATTATGGATATTCTTCTTTGACACTACATCAAAACTTGACAAAGTGGTCTCTCTTAAAGGTTGGTTGCAATGTGAAATGTGAAACTAAATCAATGAGCTTTTCATGCTTTTTCACATTGAAATTCAAGTACTTCTAATGTATCTTTAACCATGTGTGATTTTATAACATAATCAGTCATTTGGAAAATGCTGGTTTTCCAAGATATCAAAGTATTGATTGTGGTAGGTAACAATGTTATTTTCTATTCTAGTACTTAGAAAGCATGTGACATAATTATATG
This sequence comes from Cnephaeus nilssonii, assembly GCF_951640355.1. NCBI lineage: Eukaryota > Metazoa > Chordata > Mammalia > Chiroptera > Vespertilionidae > Cnephaeus > Cnephaeus nilssonii. Next base: position 24,281,077 of record NC_137088.1, on the reverse strand, counting down.
CCTAAATTCCTCGTTACTTGTTTGGTGCTGGGCAAAAATGCAACCCTTACTCTCCAGAAAATTTTAAGTTCAAGACTAAATAGGTAAATCCCCCCCCCCCCCACCTCCCAGTTTCAATTCTACCTTCCATCAGTTTAATGAAACACTGTTAAACTCTTGTAAATGGTAAGTTTAATGATTTTTTTATGAATAATGGGGGGGGGGGGGGGGGAAGGTCCTGCACTCCTAAAAGCAACTGTAGGCAATAAATAAGAATAGTATAGAAACAAGGTCATCCTCTACAGAAGTTGCTCACAGGAAAAAACATTCATTGACAAGTTGACAATCACAAGAATTGTTTACAACAGAATCTGGCAAGACTGGGGGAAGGGAACCTTTTTCCTTTCATTTTATACTTATGTGAAAAACTGGTAGCAAAAACTTGGAATAAATAAGTTTTATGCTCTTCAATTTTTCCTGAGAAGCAAACCAAACTACACACACACACACACACACACACACACACACACACACACACACAATTTTTAAAAGTTGTGAGTACCAAATAAAACGATCAAACACTTCTCTGTCATATCAAAACGACTGAAAGGTACTGCATATCTATAACCAGCCTTTAAAAATTAAAAAGTTTTTTAAAAGGTCAGCAGCCAAAAGATGTTTAAGTTTCAATACACATCCCATCCCACATACACAAACAGTAAGCAATCTGTTCATCCTATGACAGTGGTTCTCAAACTATTGTTTCACAAACTTCACAGACAGCTCCATGATTCCCATTCTACAAACTATGTACCACTCTGTAAATATTTTATGCCTGCAATCCAGTAGCTACTACTTGGATATAAACAGCTTTTAATTGCCCAAAAGAACAAAGAAGTAGGAATTTCAGAGAAAAAGGCAAATTCACCTTCACGTGTCAATCCTAAAACAGCCTTCAGAATCCAGTCTTTCAAAGTCCTTTCCTCAAGGCTCAAACCTGATGACAGAACTCTGCATAAAATGTTCCAATGGTCACTCCCCACAGCAATGAGGTTCAAATCCCATAGCATAGAACCCAACATACTCTAAGAATTGGCCCTTACTTACTTACTTTGCCCCAGCCTCATCTTCTCCCTTCTCAATCCTCACTCCCGTATAAAATCATAAGGAATATAATCCTAATTGAGAGGATGGGAGGGGGCTCACTAACTCTAACATGTATGCTTCAGGAGATAGAGACGAAAAGAAATTCTTTAGGATGAAAAAGTGACATCAGGTAATAACTGGAATCTACATAAAAAACAAAGAACACTGGTAAAGATAATTACAGGCAAAGAAAAAATAACATTATCAAAGACAGTATAAATATATTTTTTACTTTTTTCTCTTAATTTAAAAGGTAACTAATTGCTTAAAACAATTATAAAGTTGTTAGGCATATATAACAACATATAAAGATGTTATATATAACAATAATAGCAAAAAAAGAGAGGAGAGAATAGAGCTACAGGAGGAAGCAAATGATACCAGATGGTAACCAAAATCCACAAGAAGAAACAAAGTATCAGAAATGGTAAATATGTTGGTTAAAAGACTATAAATATCTTTCTTCTTTCTTCTCCTCTTTAAGAGACATATATTGCTTAAAACACTGTATTGCTGGGTTTATTACATAAATGAACATGATATATCTATATATATATAAAAGCCTAAATGACCGAATGACGGGTTGACCAGTTGCTATGACGCACACTGACCACCAGGGGACAGATGCTCAACGCAAGAGCTGCCCCCGGGTGGTCAGTGCGCTCCCACAGCTAACCTCCCATAGCCGGCCAACCTCCCCCAGTCCCTCCCCTGCACTGGCCAACCTCCCCCTGTGTCCCTCTCCCGGGCCGGCCGTCTACCCCCTTCGCCACCCTCCCATCGGCCCCAGTTGCTGGCCAGGCCAAGGGACCCCACCCGTGCATGAATTTGTGCAGTGTGCCTCTAGTATGACAATAAGCACAAAGGAGAGAGGAGGAAATGGAGCTATACTGGAGCATTATTAGTAGTAATCTGAAGTAGACTGTGATAAATTCAAATGTAATCCCAAGAACAAACCCTAAGAAAAATATCATTAAAAAAATAAATTTGTAAAAAGAAAATACAAAAGGTGACAGGAACAACAAAAAAGACATGAAGTATAATAGAAAATAAATAGCAAATGGGAGATGTAAATTCAACCTTTTCAAAAATAACATTTAATAGGAAAGGATTAAACACTCCATTAAAAAAGATTCAGTGTGATGCTGTAGTTTGCTTTTATATCCCTTAAAAGCCAGGTGTTGTTAACTTTCAAGATCAACTAACTTCATTTCTCCAGGATGTGGTTGTTGCTTGCCTAGCTGTTTATAGTTCTCCCAGGGACACTGTTCCCTCTTGGCATGACCCACTGTGACTCTGTAACTACACACTGCCTAGGATGTAAGCTTTCAAAGAGTGGGGGAAATTTCCCACCATTCAGAAAACTATCCAGTATAGAAGCTTTCTGTTTGCCCATCTACACACACACACACACACACACACACACACACACACACACACACACACACACACAATCTTTTAAAGTCCTGTTTGAATTATCTGATTTTATCTTAATTATACTAATTATACTAATAAGAATACAGGGGTGGGCAAAAGTAGATTTACAGTTGTAATACAAATAAATATACTAACTAAATATAATACAAGAATAAACTGTTTTACATACAACTGTAAACCTACTTTTGACAATCCCTATATAGATAGAGAGTTAGGTCCTTTCTTACTTTCACCATTTCTAATCCAAAAGTTCCCTCAAAAAAAGGGGGGGAAGAGAAAATGCAATCAATAAGATATTCCTTAAAAAAACCCACAAAACATCCTTTAGTTGACTGCAGGAAAAGTTTAATAATATAACCTGCATCAAGACTAAGAATTGCCACCCTAGCTGGTTTGGCTCAGTGTATAGAGCATTAACCTGCAGACTGAAGGGTCCTGAGTTCAATTCTGGTCATGGTCACATGCCTGGGTTGCAGGCTCGATCTCCAGTGGGGGGATGTGCAGGAGGCAGCCAATTAATGATTCTCTCTCATCACTGATGTTTCTATCTCTCTCTCCCTCTCCCTTCCTCTCTGAAATCAATAAAAATAAATAAAAAATAAATTTTAAAAGACTAAGAATTGCAGTTCTCCTATATAAAGTATTTGATTTTTTCTTGGTGGTAGAGATTAAGAAAAAAACATATGCTTAAGTAAAATACCCTCATGTAACACAAATCTACCAAAAATATAGTGTTTCTTCCTCTAAAAGGATTTTATACAGACTATAGCTTTTGTCTACTAAGGATGAGAGAAAACAATATCACAGGAAGAACATAAATAAAATCCCATTAAAATAAGGGCCCAACTCTACCATGGGGTTCAATTAGTCTTTTCTCCCTTGATGGTCTCAAAGCACAGGTAAGATAATTGCCCTTATCTCACACTAGAAGGCAGAGACTGTTTTTGTTGTTGTTGTTTTTAAATATATTTTTTATTGATTTCAGAAAGGATGGGAGAAGGAGAGAGAGACAGAAACATCAATGATGAGAGAGAATCATTGATCAGCTGCCTCCTGCACACCCCGCACTGGGGATAGAGCTGGCAACCTGGGCATGTGCCCTAACCGGGAATCGAACTGTGACCTCCTGGTTCATAGGTCGATGCTCAACCACTGAACCATGCCAGCTGAGTGAGACTGTTTTATATCAAGACTAGAGGCCCAGTGCACGAATTTGTGCATCAGTGGAGTCCTTTGGCATGGCCTGCGAGATCGGGCCGAAACTGGCTCGCCAACATCCCCTGAGGGGTCCTGGATTGCGAGAGGGCACAGGCCAGGACAAGGGACCCCACCAATGCATGATCGGGGCTGGGGAGGGACCCGGGAGGTTGGCCAGTGGGGGAGGGACCGCAGGAGGGCTCCAGGGTGTGTCCGGCCTGTCTCGCTGAGTCCCGATCGGCCAGATGCCAGCAGCAAGCTCACCTACTGGTCAGTGCATGTCATAGCGACTGGTCAACCAGTTGATTGTCTGCCCCTGGTGGTCAGTGCACATCATAGCAAGTGGTTAAGTGACCTTAGCATATAATTAGCATATTACGCTTTGATTGGTTGAATGGCCTACTGGACAACCGGACACTTAGCATATTAGGCTTTTATTACATAGGGTGTATCCCAGTATCAAGGACCAGCAGGTAGTAAGCATACAAATGTTTGTTACTTAATAAGATAAGCAGGATATTAACTATAACTATTTCCATGAAAATTATTACAAAGAAAACCTTATCCTATCTAATAAAGAGGGAATATGCTAATTGACCATCCCTCCATCACAAAGATGGCTGCACCCACAGCTGAGGCCAAGTTCCCATAAGGAGCCTTAATGAGCAATCAGCAGGGACCTGAGGCTTCACCCTCCCCTGCCACCGTGGGGCTTGACAGGGGACCTCAGGCTGCACCCCCCCACCCAGTGGGGCTTGATGGGGCACCTCAAGGTGCACCCCCAGTGCTGGGTCAGGGCAACTCAGACCGCGCCCCTGCCCAGTGGGGCTTGACGGGGGACCTGAGGCTGCGCCCCACCCCCCCGCCTGGCGGGTTTTGACAGGGGACCTCAGGCTGTGTCCCCCACCTGGCAGGGCTTGATGGAGGACCTCAAGGCACGCCCCCCGCCCCCGTCTGGGCGACCTCAGGCCACGCCCCCCGTCCTGACGCCGGGCCAGGGGACCTGAGGCTACGCCCCCTGCCCGGTAGGACTTGACAAGGGTGGGACTGGCCGGGTCTGGATCTAGCCCAATGGAGGGGGAGGGGGGCCGGCCGGGTCTGGGTCTCACACGATTTTGAGGTGCATGTGGGTGGGTGGGGACTTGACTCTGGGTCTTGTGGTGAGCCCCAGACTCTGACAGGAGGAAGGTTTTCATATACATTTTACTAATTTTCTTTCATCTCTGACACTTCTATTATACAGAAAGGGCAAATAGCAATATTAAATTATTTCCTCTAATTAATCCCCTTTTAATGTGCACGAATTTTGTGCACTGGGTCACTAGTATTTACATATAAGGTCTAGAAATCAACAGCTGAAGACTAACCTACAAACCAAGGGCAATGATTCCCAAATCAGAATTTGAATAATAACCTAAGGAGTTATCTTGGTTAAAGAAACGGTGCTATCCTATATAATAAAAGGGTAATATGCAAATTGACCCTAACAGCAGAATGACTGGTCTGGTCGCTATGATGCACACTGACCACCAGGGGGCAAACGCTCAATGCAGGAGCTGCCCCTTGGTGGTCAGTGGGCTCCCACAGGGGGAGCTCCGCTCAGCCACAAGCCGGGCTGATGGCTGTGAGCTCAGTGGTGGTGGCGGGAGCCTCTCCCGCCTCCTCAGTAGTACTAAGGATGTCCGACTGCTGGCTTAGGCCTGCTCCCCGCAGGGAGTGGGCTTAGGCCCTCAGTCAGACATCCCCCAAGGGCTCCCAGGCTGCCAGAGGGATGTCTGACTGCCAGCTTAGACCCGATCCCCCAGGGAGCTGGGAGGTGGACATCTCCTGAGGGATCCTGGACTGCGAGAGGACGCAGGCCAGGCTGAGAGACCCCCCAAGTGCACGAATTTTCGTGCACCAGGCCTCTAGTAATAGATAAATACCAAAACTGTGGAATAACATCATAGTTTTTTTCTTATTTCATGCTTACACAAAGACCAAAAATCCACATTAATGATCATCTGGGGGCAAAGGAAGACTGGAGATGATTCAAGGCTGACAGAAGTTCTCCTGGACCTATCATTTCCAAAGTTGCTCTGGCAGACAATCCAACCAGCAGGTAAAGGAAAGAGAGCATTGTTCAAGGAAAGTTTGTACTGGTTGGGGTGAAAGAAACACTCAACATTTCTCTGCTTCATTCCTACGACCAGACCTCAATCATATGACCATCCCCAAATGCAAGAGAAGCTAGTAAATAAATGTATAACGAGTTGGGACCTAAGAAAAAAAAGGAACAAGCTTGGTGAAGAGCAAGCCAGACTTTACCAGAGGTTTTAAAATACAGATTCTGGATCATTACCTCAAGTGATCCTCATTCAGATCTAATAGGACTCCCAAATTTTGTATAAGTTAGCTAAGTGATTCTGATGCAAAATTAGGAGCTTAGGAAGTAAAGAACTTGGAGCAAACAGAAAAGAATATTTCCATGGAAAAGTTGAAAACAATATACTGGATAAAAAGAAAACTAAAAGATGATGAAAAAATTAAGCCTTGTGTCTAAGACAACACAAGTGTAACTTGGGAAATTCTTCACTCCTTGGCCTGTGATAGTCTCTCATGGCTCTCTTCCTAATTCTGGTAGCTTCTTCCCAGGCTTCCTCCACTCATTTCATATTCTCCACTAGTGGCCCGGTGCACGAAATTCGTGCACGGGGGGGGGGAGTGTCCCTCAGCCTGGCCTGCACCCTCTCCAATCTGGGACCCCTCAGGGGATAACCGGCAGTCAGACATCCCTCTCACAATACAGAACTGCTGGCTCCTAACTGCTCGCCTGCCTGCCTGATTGCCCCTAACTTCTTCTGCCTGCCAGCCTGATTGTCCCTAAGTGCTCCCCTGCTGGCTTGATTGCCCCTAACCACCTCTGCCTCGGCCCCGCATCCTGGACCCAGGATTCCCTCCTCCAGCCGACCACAGGCACCCAGGATCTGGGCTTCTCTCTCTCTGGTCAGCCATAGGCGCCCGGGCTGGCTGCAGCCGCAGGGGATGGTGGGCAGGTGGCTTCGCCTGGGTTGCAGCCCCAAGTGCTGGCGCCCGGGACCACAGGGTGGGCGGCTTCTCCATCTCCCAGGCCACAGCCAGCCGCAGGTACTGGTGCTCGGGACTACGGGGTGGGTGGCTTCTCCGTCTACCATGCTGTAGCCAGCCGCAGGTGCTGACACCTGGACCATAGGCGGGCAGCTTCTCCGTCTTCCCTAGGATGCAGTGTGGGTGACTTCTCCAGCTGGCTGCGGCCTGGAATCATGGAGCAGGCAGCTGCTTAGTCTCCCGGGCTGCAGCCAGCCTCAGGCGCTAGGGCCCGGTTTCTCTGTCTCCCCCAGGACATGGGGCAGGCGGATGTGAGGCTTCTGCTGCTGTCTGCGGCCTGGGATCACAGGGCAGGCGGCTTCTTCATCTCCCGGGCTGCAGCCAGCCTCAGGCGCTGGCGCCGCCCGACTTCTCCGACCCCCACAGGCCCGGAGCAGCGGGGGTGGGGGGAGGGGGAGAGGCGGGGCTGCTGCCATGTTTTCAGGTTAATTTGCATACTCACTCTGATTGGCTGGTAGCATAGCGGAGTGATGATAATTTGCATGTTTCTCTTTTATTAGTGTAGATTATCCCTTCCTTGACTACGAGCTGTTCTCATTCCTTGAGTGACCTCATTCACTTCAATTACCACTAAAAACACTTTGCTCTGAGTCCAGCCTCACATTTAACTGGTTATTATAACATTTCTCCATTTAAATGTCCCACTAGGACCTTTAAAAAGCCAGAACTGAATTCATTTTAGCCTCAAACCAGCTCATCCTTCTTGCATGCCCTATCCACCTAGGCCCTACAGTTACAACCCTAGAAGTCACTGGTAATTAAAAGCCTTTGTGCTTCAAAAAATACCATCAAGAAAGTAGAAAGATAATCTACAGAATGGGAGAAAATTTTTGCAAATCACCTATCTGATAAGGGATTTGTACCTGAAATATATAAAGAACTCCTACAACTCAATAATAAAAAGACAAGTAGCCCTGGCCAGTTTGGCTCAGTGGATAGAGCGTCGGCCTGCGGACTGAAGGGTCCCAGGTTCGATTCTGGCCAAGGGCACATACCCGGGTTGCGGGCTCGATCCCCAGTGGGGGGCGTGCAGGAGGCAGCCGATCAATGATTCTCTCTCATCATTGATGTTTCTATCTCTCTCTACCTCTTCCTTCCTCTTTAAAATCAGTAAAGAAATATATATTTTTTTAAAAGACAAGTAGCCCAATTAAAAATGGACAAAGGATCTGAGAAAAAGATAATCGAAATCATTAGCCATCAGGGAAAAGCAAATCAAAACCACAAGAAGATATAACTTCATACACACTAGGATAACTATAATAAAATGTTTTAAAAAGACAGATGATGACAATAGGTGTTACTGAGAATATGGAGAAATTAGAACCCTCATACATTGCCAGTGGGAATGCAAAATGGTGCAGCCACAATGGAAAAGGAATGGGCAGTTCTTTAAAAAGCTAAATACAGAATTACTATATGAACCAAGCAATCCATTTCTAAGTATACTAGTATATCCAATAGAAATAGAAACTTGTTTCCACACAAAAATTTTGACACAAATGTTCAGAGCAGCATTATTCACACTAGTCCCAAAGTGGAAATAACCCAAATGTCCATCAATTGTCGAGTGGTTAAATAAAATGTGGTATATGATAAAATGGAAATATTATATGGGCAATGAAAATATTGATATATGCTACAATATAATGAACCTACAAAACATGCTAAGTGAAACAGGCAAATAAAGAGAGACAGAAGGTAAATTAGTAGTTGTCTAGGGCAGTGGTCGGCAAACTGCGGCTCGCGAGCCACATGTGGCTCTTTGGCCCCTTGAGTGTGGCTCTTCCACAAAATACCACGGCCTGAGCAAGTCTATTTTGAAGAAGTGGCGTTAGAAGTTTAAGTTTTAAAAATTTGGCTCTCAAAAGAAATTTCAATTGTTGTACTGTTGATATTTGGCTCTATTGACTAATGAATTTGCCGACCACTGGTCTAGGGCAAGGGAGGAAGTGACAGGTTTAGGGGTAAGAGGTTTCTTTTTGGAGTGATAACATGTTCCAAAATTTCTTGTGGTGATACTTATACAGCTCTTTGAATATACTTGAAATCACTAAACTGTACAATTTAAATTGGTGTGTGAATTACCGTATTTCCCGGCGTATAAGACGACTTTTTAACCCAGGAAAATCTTCTATACGCCCAGTCGTCTTATACGCCGGAAAATACAGTATATCTCAGAAAAACTTTAAAAAGAAAAAGCTATCAAACTTTTTAATACAGATACTGATGCAAGAGAAAAGACTGCTTCTCCAGACTAACTTATACTTCCTATTATAAGACAAATTTTTGTGGGGGTTTTTGGGTACCTTAGATAACTACTTTCCGATTTACCTTTTTAAATATTTTAATTATCCTTTGCTGCATATATGTGGCTTTATATCCTTTTTAAAAAATATAATTTTTCTGATTTCAGAGAGGAAGGGAGAGAAAGAAACATTCATGATTAGAGAAAACCATTGATCGGCTGCCTCCTGCACGCCCCCTACTGGGAATCAAGCCTGCAACCTGGGCATGTGGCCTGAAATCCAATGTGACCTCCTGGTTCATAGCTCAACACTCAACCATGAGTGACATGGGCCATGTACTTTATATCCTAAGAGTAGAAAATAAGTTTAAGTTTATAATAAATGCATTTAATTGGTAAACCATAACTAATTAAGATTTTGAACTTAAATTTACTAGGCAAAAGTAAACTTTTCACTAAAGTTGTGGAGGCAGCAATTCTATCCAGCTTCGCTTTGTATGCCAATTAGTATACACACAGGAAAGCTGGTAACTTTTTTAAAAAAATCAGTATCCTATAAAGCAGGTGGATGAATCACCTAATAGTATACGAACTGAGGTTGGGGAGCAGGAGTGGAAATTAAATCTAAAGTACTTAGGAACTTTAATCATTGTATACACTGTATACAATGCATAATACATTTAAACATTACTGTATACAATGTATATAACATGCAACACATTAAATCATTATTGGTTTAAGTAACTGGAGATTTCATTAATTTTGCTTTAAATTAGAAGCATTGCTATGTGACTGATTTGATTTGAACTGTCCATGAGATGCATTATCCAGAACCAAAAGACTGAATCCTAAACTATTTTCTTCAGGCACAGAACATTTCCCAGGAGCATCTCACTCCAGCCCAGGTAGAGTGCATTCACTGAATATAAATTTCACAATAGACTAGAAAAATAAAAATGAAATAATATAAAATGCAGGGAAACCTAATGTGACCCAAATCTTAACTACTTGAACTATCTGCTCTTTTTATTACTACCACTAGTGGCCCAGTGCACGAATTCGTGCACATTGCAAGGAAATTAATTAGAATATTTTAATATCACTATTCGCCCTTTCTCTATGATAAACGTGTCAACCAAATTCACGATCGACAATGACAAATCGAAACATGCATGCGATTGGCGCCAGCAAGAGCTTTATATGTACTGCGCATGTGCAAGTCAACTCAGCCTTTTATATATATAGAATAAACTTGCTTAATTAGACCTGCTTTCTGATTTAGCTAAACTTTTTCCAGACCAGTGAAGCAACCCAACTTCTCTTTCAGGCAATTGTCAGCAACACAGCAGTAAGTATCAACACAAAGATTATTATTGCAGATCACGCAGGGAGAACAAAGGGTAAAATATTTAACTGTTTGACTATATTCTGCACAATGAGAAAACCTGAAGTCATTTTTAAGGTCTACCATTTCTTACTTCTTTTCAGTTGGGTCAAGTTTCTAAGCTTTCTAAATCTCCACTAATGAAAATAAAATAGGTTTCCACCGTGTCTCCTATCTACCAACTAAAGGACTTCTGTGAGGATCAAATGAGATGAGGCATGGGAAAATGCTTCACAGACATTTGGTTACAGTGTAAAATGTTTCCACCTGGCTATAAAGCAAGTCCTGTTCCTGGGCTGAAGAAATTCCAAGTACACTAGTTGCTAGGGAGAGGAAGCCGGGCGTTGCTACGTGACATCATTACCCAGACGGACACTTAGCATATTAGCTTTTTATATACCGTATTTTCTGGCGTATAAGACGACTTTTTAACCCAGGAAAATCTCAAAAGTCAGGGGTCTTATACGCTGGAAAATATGGTATATGGGTTTTAAGCAATCTGATATACATTGTCAGAGATTTTTCTAACCTACCCTATTTTCCGGCGTATAAGACCCCCGACTTTTGAGAAGATTTTCCTGGGTTAAAAAGTCATCTTATACGCCGGAAAGTACGGTATATATAGACGAGTGGCCCGGTGCACGAAATTCATGCACGTTAAAAGAGGATTAATTAGAGGAAATAATTTAATATTGCTATTTGCCCTTTCTGTATAATAGAAGTGTCAGAGATGAAAGAAAATTAGTAAAATGTATATGAAAACCTTCCTCCTGTCAGAGTCTGGGGCGCACCACGGGACCCAGAGTCAAGTCCCCGCCCACCCACATGCACCTCAAAATCGCATGAGACCCAGACCTGGCCGGCCCCCCACATTGGGCTAGATCCAGACCCGGCCAGTCCCACCCTTGTCAAGCCCCGCTGGGCAGGGGGGGTAGCCTCAGGTCCCCTGGCCCAGGGCAGGGGGCATGCGTTGAGGTCCCCTGTCAAGCCCCACTGGGTGGGGGGCATGGCCTGAGGTCCCCCATCAAGCCTTGCCAGGCAGTTGGGGGGGGAGGGGCCCGCAGCCTCAGGTCCCCCGTCAAGCCCCACTGGGTGGGGGGACATGGCCTGAGGTCCCCTGTCAAGCCCAGCCAGGCAGGGGGGCGAGCCTTAGGTCCCCTGGCCCAGTGCTGGGGCAGGGGGGTGGTCTGAGTTCCCCCATAAAGCCCCGCTGGGCAGGGGGTGCAGTCTGAGGTCCCTTGGCCTGGTGCCGGGGTGGGGAGGGCGTGGCCTGAGGTCCCCTAACCAAGCACCAGGATGGGAAGTGCACCTTGAGGTCCCCCGTCATGCCACACCGGGCGGGGGGCATGGTCTCAGGTCCCCTGGCCTGGCGCTGGGGCGCGCAGCCTGAGGTCCCCCAGCCTGACACCAGGGTGGGGGGCATGGCCTGAGGTACCCTGTCAAGCCCCACAGGGGCGGGGGAGGGCATAGCCTCAGGTCCCTGATGATTGCTCGTTAAGGCTCCTATGGGAACTTGGCCTCAGCTGTGGGTGCAGCTATCTTTGTAACGGAGTGATGGTCAATTTGCATATTCCCTCTTTATTATATAGGATAACCAATGTTTAATTGAATTTCATGTTTAATTTACACTAGTGCAACTATGCAACAAAAAAACTGTCAATTGTCACATGAACATAAGACACTCTTAACTATACACACAAGTGAGCCATTAATATAGCTATGAGGATCCTTTAAGATGTGTTAATTCCCATTAAAATGTTTGCTTAGTACTTAATGTACTCAGTTGGTACTAAAATGTCTTACTATTACAGCAGTAGTCACCTAACTGATCTGGGTGTCCCCATTTGTCTTTTACAATCTACTAGAGGCCCGATGCACGAGCACGAAATTCATGCAAGAGTAGGCCTTCCTTCCCCAGGCTGCCAGCACTGGCTTCCCTCTGGCACCCAGGACCTGGGGTTCCCTTGAGCCACCAGCAGGCACCCAGGACCTGGGCTTCCCTCACAGCCTCTGCTTTGTCCAGAAGATTGTCAGTTCTAATTAGCATATTACACTTTTATTATTATAGATTCTTCTAAAACCTATAGTGGTTATTTAACTTTTGGATGACATGGGCACCCTGGAAAATTTAATAAAAGTTATAAACTCTCTTGAGAAAAATACATATATGCACATTCCTCCTAATTTCTTTCAAAGACCGTAGGTTAAGCTATGACTTCCCATCACCTACAAATCAAGTCCAAACTTCTTAGCCTTGCATTCAAAGTACTTCATAATGTAGTCATTGTTAATTTAGCTAATCTATCTCCTATCCTTTCCAAATACACATACCAATCTGGTCTGTCTCCTCACTATCCTACCATAGATATACCATCCTCTCTTTCTGGCTTGCCATAGCTCCCTCTTGTTGCTTTCTGAACAACTGCTTGCTTTCAACAAATCTTTCCTATAAACCTAAAATACCTCCCTTGCCATGAAGGGTTGCTCTCTGCCTATAATCAGATCATCTGATCCATTGTGAATTCTGAAACAGGTTACCTGTATCTCAAGGAGCTTTCCACTGGGCAGGGGGTGCAGTCTGAGGTCCCTTGGCCTGGTGCGGGGGGGGGGGGGGGGGGGGGGGGGCTACACTTCATCTTACAGGGTCTCAAAATAAAAAAAAACACCAAATATCAGGAAATATACGACATACAGTTTTGAACTATGTTTACATTTTTAAATAATATGTTCCAAATGTTTTCCTTAAACCCTCTTCATGTGAAGTGTATCAGTCACTGGACATTTACATGTATCTTTTCTCCTTTTCTAACCAATAAGATTCTTAAGGGCAGAGATGGTTAACTACTGTACCCTGTATCCCATACAGTCTCCAACGCAAACCAAGGGGACACTCAATGTAGAATAGTTCTTGAATATCTGGGCATCAGTGTTTTTCAGGCATTTCATACATTCCGTGTCCCCAATGATAAGACTTTTCAAAGATCATCTATTTTTTCCTACCAAAAGCCAAGTAATGTTCTACCTTTAGTGAATACTTTATCAAGTAAGAACTTACTAACTATCCAAAATAGTGGTTAAATTATTCTCATCCATCCAATATCTACTAATTGATATATGCCAACCCTGTTTAAAAAAACAAACCCTTCCATATAACAAGAATCCATTGACCATTAACACTACACAAAACAATGCAAGTATAAAAGCTTATCCTTGAGCACCACTGCAAACAAAGTTGAACTCCAGTTATAAAACAAACTCAGAAAATAGAAACAAACATCACAGATTATATATATGCACACTATAGGCGGCAGTAACACAGCATAAAAGTGTAAAAACTTTTTTTTAGAAACATGACATGAAAGTTTATGACCAACTGATTCATGCTACAACATGGTGAACCTTAAAATATTATGCTAAGTGAAATAAATCATTAACGGAAGACCAAATATTATATGATTCAATTTATATGAAATATCCAGAATAGGTAAATTCATAGAGACAGAAAGTAGATTAGTGGCTTCCAGGGCCTAAGGGGGGAAGAGGAAATGAGGAGTGACTGTTAATAGCTTTTTGGAGTGATAACAAAGTTCTGGAATTAAATACTGGTAATGGTTAAACAATTTTGTGAATATACTAAAAACTACACTTAAAAAGAGTGAATTTTACAGTATACAAATTATCTCAATTTTTAAAAGTTTATGACCATTTGGGCTATTGTAACTCAAAACTGTTTTTTTTTAAATAGGAATCTTATTTTGTAGTTTGTTTTCTCAAACTGATCTAAAGTAGCAGATATACTAGTAAACTGGTCCTCTACTAGGCCCCTTTAAAAATCAGAGCTTTAAATTTTTGTCAGTGAAAACTACCAACTTGCCAATATTTATCAATATATTTTTCATCAGAATACAGAATTCTGGCTTCCTAAAAAACAAATGGCCCAGAGCTGAGCAGCAACTAACACACTTGGTCCTATTTGCCACGATCTCCACCACTTCTTACTGTCTTTCAGATACTAAAGCCTCAAGTCAGTTGCCATTTAGTTTCCCAGTTGTATGTTATCCCTGATCTAAACAAAGACCACCTACCTTTCCTATTAGGGTATACTATGAATCACTACTGATAAAATGTAATCATGAAATTGGTCAAAAGGTACAAATTTCCAGCTATAAGATAAATAAGTTTGGGAGGTCTAATGTACAGCATAGTGACATGCTGTAGTATGTCATTCAGTATGTAATATTACATACTGTAATATATATTTAAATGTTATCTCCACACACAAAGAAACTTGTAATTGTGTGAGGGAACAGAGGTGTTAACTAGCCTTATTGTGTTAATCATTTCACAATATATACAAATATCAAATGATCATGTTGTACACCTTCAACTTACATGCCAATATCTCAATAAGGCTGGAAAATAAAATTGAAAAAATTTTATGCAAAGACAAAAATCTTGAAAGTGACACCTGTTAAATAAAACCCTATAAGTTTTACAAATTCATGCTATTTAAACACTTTGAGAAAAACATCTAGGGAAAAGTTTATGTTTCTACTACAAACAGAAAACAATTTCCATTTCATTTACAATTAAAAATTATTTTCACTTACTAACCGAAAATAGTACAGTTGCCGAAGCCGGTTTGGCTCAGTGGATAGAGCGTCAGCCTGCGGACTGAAGGGTCCCGGGTTCGATTCCGGTCAAGGGCATGTACCTTGGTTGCGGGCACATCCCCAGTCGGGGGTGTGCAGGAGGCAGCTGATCGATGTTTCTCTCTCATCGATGTTTCTGGATCTCTATCTCTCTCCCTTCCTCTCTGTAAAAACTCAATAAAATATATTAAAAAAAGAAAAAAAAAGAAAAAAGAAAATAGTACAGTAACTTCTTATCCCCATATTAGGTGTTGGCACAAAATGAGGGACACTGTTTTATTCAAATTATTGATTGGATATGAAAACAAACTGCTTTAATCTGATTTTATGTTTAAGCCATCTAGAAACCACCCCCATGCTTATGTGCACAAAGGAAAACAACTCCTACTAACTTATAGCTTCTGTGTATTAGACCATATTTGTAAAGCTAGAAGAAAACAAAACACAAGGTAAATATGGAAATAACATAGAAAAGCAGATTCTACTGCTTCCTATCTCAAGTATAATGAGGATCAAGCTAAATGCTGTGTCAAGTACTTTCCAGTTTTATTTCTGTGTACTTCTCCAGATCTCCTCTCCTCCAAAGAAAATAATTCATCTAGCTGAACTGCTATTCCTATAGATGGAAAATGTTAAAACAGTACTTGTATTCCAGTTTATTTTTACCATATATCTAAAGCTAATAAAATATCAACATATGAGTTCTGAAAGCTCTTCCCCTTAGACGAAAAACAAACTCACTTCTCAAAGTCTTTCAAAGGAGAGACCAGATGAGCCAATTACTTAATAATCAGAGGTAAACCTCAATGTTCGACCCCCTTTGAGCCATGCCACGTCATTAACTTGTCCAAGTATCCTCAAATTTACAGGTGACATTTCACACAGCACCACAACTGAGTATTAATAGGCACTATATAAAACTGGAGTAGCATCACAATTGCTTCATAATTGCAATTCCTAAATACACAAATGCAAAGGTACAACTGGATTTTATGTCTGCCTGAAAACACAATCCTGTTTTGGTTTCAACCTGATGGTGAATAAAATGGGATGCTCTCCTAAAAGTTCACCAAATTTCTAATGTAATGCAACGATCCAAACTTTTTCAAAAGTGTAAGACTAGAAACAAAACAAATTATTACCTCAACTATAAGTTATGGAAGCACAAAGTGCCATTACGATTGATAAAAATTAGTGGAGAACTTGATCTTGAGTTTCACACCATCAAGAGTATAAGGTGACTGAATTGTACATGAATTAGCAGACATTGGTTTATGCTTTAACTGTGGTTTATCTTTTATTCTTTAACAGTGCTGTCCCATAGGACTTTCTGATGATATAAATCAGAAATCCCTTATCTGTGCTGTCCAACACACAATCAATTGTCACATGTGGCTACTGAGTACTTGAAATGTGGCTAGAACTGAGGAACTCAATTTTTTTTTATTTTAATTAATTTAAATTTAAGTTGCCACATGTGGCTAGTGGCTATCATATTGGACACACGCGGTTGTATGATTTGAAATACAATGTATATAAACTTCACTAAACAGTTTTTCAAAGTACCATGTCCTGATGATGTTAAAGTAAAACCTTCCACATAAGTTCAGTCATCAGCCTAAGCATAAAATAAAATTTACTATGACTGCCTCCGTATAAAATAAGATTCACTATGAAATAAGAATTCACGATACTACTTAGATTCAGAATTTAAGGTACAATATTCACTAATAGACAATATTAAAAAAAACACACATCTAAAGTTTTCCCCATTGTTTTTACAACAAGGGTAAAAACTTTCGGAATAGTTTCCCAATGCATGCAAGTTCCTTTCCCTTCATATCTGTTCAATATCTTCTGTTCAGAAAAAACAAGTGGTAGAAATAAATGTTCAGCACTAACAAGTCTATTGCGACTCGTTCAATTTCACGTTAATTTATTTCTCTTTTCCTTAAAGGAGAGATGTTTGGAAACTGCCGCCAATGGCCTGAAAGCCTTGTTACCCATCTTGCCGTGTTTTCAGGTGTACAAATCGTTCTGATACAGTTACAGTTTCGTTGCTAGACACAAAGTATTTTTTCGGTTCAAGAGAGTCACTACTCTTTGCGGCACTTCAGACATTCTTGGACCAGCTCTCCCCAAATCAAGAAAAGTAACCAAGATGGTGCACAAAATGTCAAAAGAGAAGCCTGGGAACTTGCACACTGAATAAGCAAAATCAACCGCCTTTGACCCGGAGAGAGTGAGCCCCCCGAACTATCGGGCCAGGCGAACGTGCGGGCAAGGTCGTGACCCGAGGTCACGGCCGCCAGCACCGCTCCTGCCCGGCGGCGGGAAGCCACCTGTTAGGCCCGAGCCTCACCTGGCAGGAAGGCGCACACCCGGCAGCGCGCAGGACGCTGACGCCCAGGCGGCGAGCGCGGGACCCGCCCCTCTGGCGGCGGCGGCGGCGGCGGCGAGCCCCCCAGCGGCACGTGGGCTTCCCCCGGCCCGGGCTTCGCTGACAGGAGGGTCGCCCGCGGCCCCCGGCCCAGCCGCCAATCGCCCGTCGCCGGGGCGGCACCCAGCCTCCCTCGCAGCCACCCCGCCGAGAGGGCGCCCGGGCGGCCCGCACCGCTGGCCCGCCCGCCCCCTCTTCCTTCCTCCCTCCCCGGTCGGGCGCGATCCCGCCCCGCCGCCCCTCACCTACCTGGTCACGGAGTTTCAGGAACGCCATGGCGGTCGCCGCCGCCGCCCCAGTAGCCTCGGCCGCTGCCCGGGGCCGGCGGGTCGGCGGCCGGCTGCAGCTCCGGGGTCCGCGGGAGGGGGCGGCACCGCCTCCCGAGCCGCCTGCCGCCGCTACCGAGAGGTGAGGATCCCGGCCGGTCCCGCCTCCTCCTCGGAGGACTCCCCGCCCTCTTCCTGCCTTTCTTTCTCTTTCCCTGAGCTGCCCGCACACGCAGCCGCCGCCGCAGCCGCCACCTCCTCACGCCCCCTTCCCGAAATACCCTGGCAGCCCCCGCGCCGCGCCGTTCCAGCCCGCGGCAGCGGCGGCATCCAAACTCCACTCCACAATATTACCACCACCGCCCGCCGCGATTGGCGGCCGCGCGGGGGAGAGGCCAGAGTAAGCCGAGCGCCCATTGGCCACGCCGCCGCGCTCGCTGGGGGCCACCCCCGCCTCCCGGAGAGGGAGGGGGCGGGGAGGAGGAAACTGCGAGGAGTGGGCGCGGAGCACGGGCGCGCGCGGGGCGGGGAGGGGGCGGGAGCCGAGTCGGAGGAGGGGCGACCAGGTGCTCCTTGGCGCGCGCCCTGAGCGCGGGGGGCGGAGCCCGAGGTTGGAGGTGGGGGGTTACCAAAGGTGCTCGATAACCCCCGCTTGCACGTGGAGGTAGAGTGCAGACGCTCCCCGAAAGCCGGGAAGGTCGAAGGTACGGGGTGAGAGGCCGGAAGGGGCGTGAGTGATGGGCACCTGGAGGCTGCCGCCTTCCTGGAAGCGTCTCTTAGGGGATTGGGGCAAACCGGACTCGCAAGTGGAGGGAGAGCGGGAATGCGCTCCGGGCTTGGAGAGGATGAAAGGGCCGAGGGAGTGGGGTGAGAGGTGGTCCCCGGGAGGCTGCTGCCCTCCCGGGGGCGGCGGGCAGGGCCAAAAGGAGCGGGGGAGGGGGAGCCTGAACTAGCCGGATCTTGCACGGCGTAGAAAGGAATGCCTTCACCGGCACACACTCCTCGAATTGGGGAGGTTGGAGGAGGTGCGCAAAGGTGAGAGGGGACGCCGGGCAGCCACCTTGGGGGAGGTGGTCGATGTTGGAACTCGGGCGGAAAGCAGCATCTTTGCAGCCAAACAGGTTGTAGACGCCCGAGCCTTTCTCCACCCGCCGTCCCAATCCGAAGCAAGGCTGTGGTTCTCTCCCAAGTCCCCCTGCCAGGATTGATTCTTTTTTTCTTTTCGCATCTGAAAGGTTTTGCCTCCCACTCGAGATAAATCAAAAGATGTGCTGGATTTCCAATAAATAGCACCTTTGGATGTACAAGTTGTTAACGAAAAAAACCATTGAAACCTGTAAAGAATTTTAGTGAGTTTATTTGAGCCAAACTGTCGACATATGCCGGGAAGCAGAACCTCAACGAATTGAGATTATGCTCCGAAGAATGGTGGGTTACATCTGTATTTAAGCATTGCCATCAAAGGAGGGACATAGGTGGGCTACATGAAATTCATTGGATAAAGTCAAATGGTGGGAAACCCCTGGGATTGGACAAAAAGTAAAATGATGGACACATACTTAGGTGGGTACAGGAACAATTAACAGGATAATGAAGGAATTTGAGGCATCTGTCCTGGCGCCTACCACATTTGGTTGTGCCCCAGGGGCTCCAGCAAAAGAAGGAAGTTACAAGTTACCCAGACATCTCACAGATATGTTATCTTAGAGGCAAAAAGGCAAATGGGCTCAGTAAAGAAGATCCAAGTTGATCTTTGTCAGGGAAGATAGCAGCCTAGGAATGACTGCCCACTATAACCTGTTTGTAGTTAAATATTTAATTTTCAAACCATCCTTTGTGGTTATTCCAGGTCTCTGAGTTTGCAAGACTGCCACGCAGGCCTCCCCTGAGCTTGTCAGGTTAGCATGTGGCTCCTTTCGTCCACACATTCCCCTTTTGGTCATAAATCAATCCAAAGGATGCATTGATGACCAACCTTTTGGTTGGATAATGGAATCCCACGTTGCTAGGAAGGCTCATTCCTAGGATGTCTCAGTGTCAGCATGTCTTGCTGAACAGGTGGACCACTGGGGATGGGGGCGAGACCATAACCTTAGATGGCATTTAAGGTCGAATTATATATTTTAAAAAAGGCAGGTAAATGGGAGGCAGTCAGATCCTATATGTCCTTGTTAAAAAGTATTCTGGATCATTTCTAATTTTGTGCCACCATGATCCGAGTCTTTTTGCTGTTTGTCTTACGTTTTGCTTTTCTGCATCTAATATAACATTTACATATTATGGACAAAAGTAACAATAGTAAACCAATAACAGTGATTAGGAACAGAAAATGTCTAATATTACACAAGGAAAAGTCTAAGGGGAACAAGCATCCCAGCCAACCGAAAAACCCTTTACATGTATTATCATAATTTTTTATTAAGCTAATTATATGTTTTCCTCCTTCATCCACCGTCATTTGTACCTTATGATATGTTTGGCCAAATGAATTAAGACTCTACTATTTCATTATCTAGAAGCTCTAATTTTCTTCTGGCCAATTAATTCCCATAAAAATGGCTTCATGGGGAGGAGTTCAATTTCCCAATACATTGGTTTTTCAGTATCAATATTATCACAGATTTTATGAACATCAGGCAAAGTCATTCTGACTATAATTTCAGTATTACACCATATTCTAGTATTATTTAATGTAAACTTGGTGTTATTACAGTAAAAATCACTTATTATAACAGAAGAGTTTTTTTTTAACCCTTCCCAGCAAAAACGCCCCTTTCCCATATACCATATGTTGTTATTCATGGGGGTAGATATAATAAGCCAGGACTGGGTGAATTCAGTATTCCATGTGGATTGAGGGCATAACCATTCACTTTTCCAATTTTCACAGACAGTGAGATGGGTTCACATTGTTTATTATTTTTAAATATGGCCCATCTACTTCCCATTGGAAGTATTCTAGTATTATTGAGGATGGTCCTTACACCAGCCAGTTGAACTACTGGGAATTTTAAGCTTAGGATTTAACTCGCACCTGGGCTTTTAAAAACACAATATTGTAGATCACATTTCCCATTTAAATTTTCCAAATGCCTGGGGAACCATATGAGTCCCATAAGTGTCTGGCCTGGGCTTCTGCAGCCATTATAGTTGGCCATTGTTTCATAGCCACTTCAGATTCCTTGCATTAGCATAAACAACAGGCCCAGTTGAATTAGGGCACAAGCACATTCCCATTGTTGGGTTTGGACATGAGTTTAGTTTGTCGAGCCTGTTCTATCCATTAAACTAAGGCTTTATTATCTTTCCATGCTGCTTTCCACTGTTTTTCCTTCTTCCAGAAACAGCATTCCCTCTATGTGACCTATTTGAGATAAAAATCTTTTTCTAATGAATGACATTCTTCATTAGCTACATACAACTTCAGCTTGTCCCGGATACCAAGGCCAGCCCCTACTGCTCCAAGTATTCCTCTTTTGCTTCTTTTAGGGAGACCAATGTTGTTGGATCCACCAGAAATGTTGTTGCCATTGGGTAGCTATGGCTTGGGAGCAGTTAGGGTATACTGAGTGGAGCCCAAAATGTTGAGTTTCCCATGCCATAGTTAAATGGGAAGGTGACCCCCAAATGAGCTAGAGTTTGAGTATTCCATAGGGCTTCCCACAAGCATCCAGGATGCAAGGATGGAGGGGTAGTTACAGACATATCTACCCACCAAGTAATGCCAATAATTTCTGAAATAGGGACCCATTGATTTCTTTCTTGCTTCACAGACATCCAGCCACAAGAACATGGCTGGTGAGTCTGAGGACAAGATATGCTATGACAGATAGCACAGGCTGTTGCAAGCCTTTGGCCATCATATCCAGGTGTTTTTCTTAGTTATTCATCACCCATCTCTATAGCCATACAATATTCATCCAGATTACATCCATATACAATTCTACCAGTGGAATTATCAGGGAGATATTCTTGGAGGTATTTGCCTAAGGTGGGTCCTTTATAATAGATAGAGCCAAAAAACAACAACAACAACAACCAAAGCTTATATTGATAGCAGAAGACCAATGTGTGGCTAACAAGGCATTAATTTCACTATCATACCTGATAACCAGAACATCATTGTGTAGTAGGTAGGAAAGGTTAGCAGGTATCTAAGTTAAATTTTTCATATCTAATAAAGAAAGAGGTCTGGGGAGGTAGACATTGTTTCCACTAGGGAACCATAAGGATAATAATAATATGAAAATCATTTTATGTACATTCAATCAGTATCAATCAGATGATATGAAACAAGCAATATCAGTTTGTGAGTATACAGGCCTTGTTGACGTCATCTTGGGATAGCTGTCTGCCTCCGTGGTCAGCGACTTCTAGTCCTTGAAAAGTCTGTGATCTCCGCTGCAGACGGAGATGGTGTCAGAGATGGGAGTAGATGTCTATTCACAGTCAGATGCCTTTTTTAAATGAGAAATGTGAATCCATGAGCTAACTCCTTTAAGCTTAGCTGCACATGGGTTAGTTAGTAATACCTGGTAAGGTCCCCTCCAATGAGGTTGGAGAGTTTTTTTATTTGGTGTCTTTTCGAAGACAGCAAATCTCCTGGTTGTAAGCCATGATCTTTGAACGCTTTGTCTCCCGGGAGCGCACTGTGAAATGAATCTGTTACCAATTTGTTAGTTCCTATAATGCAGAATGTCTGCTCTTTACTTTTCCCTATATTCAGGAAACAAGAGATTTAAGAGTCAACAATATTTTAAATAGAATCATAAGAATAATTATCTTCAATTCATTTAGTCCCATAGTTGTTTTTGTTTATTTATTCCTTGAAGTTCTATAAATCTTCATCCAGTTCAAAATATGACCTGCTTAGAAGCCTGCAAGTTAGAGTAAATCTGAGTCCTTTTCATGGATTTTTCTAGACATATATACCTACAAATGCATCAGAATAAAGCTGTCCACAAATGACAAAAATTTAAAAGTGGCATGGTTATAGATTTGATAAAAACTTTGCTTTTCTATAAAATATAACATTCCAAGACAACAACTTCTTGGTAAGTAATAATCCCTGTAAAATGACATAGAGAATAATATAAAATTTGTATACCTTTATATTCAATTATAATTTCAACATATAAAGAATAATATGTAAGAGTTTAAAATGAGGCACATGGCTTATTGCAAGCAGTGTATTGAGCATTGAAAATAATACATAAACTCCCAATATGTGAAACGCAAATACCCAGAGTATCACTGGCAGACGCCCCCACAGGGAATCATGACTCTTGGCTTGCCAGTGTCCCTGACTGGACACATGCTACCCTCCTAAAGTTTCCTGTTTGAATTTGGCTCTGAGAATCTCTGCAAGTTTCTTTCTGAAGCAGAGTGCCTTAACAAGGCACGTAACCTGTCCTTGCTCTTGATTGGAGCTCAGGCACACGGTCTTTCCCGATTGGCTAATTCAAAGGGAGGGGTTGGCCCTTGCTCTTTCAAGGGGAGCAGCAAGCCATGCGGCCAACATGGCGGCTGCCAAGTCACAGTCCAAAATGGAGGCTGTCTAAACTATTCTTTGACAGAGAAGATGATTTGTTTATTCTCACAACAAATAAGGAAAGAGCAAACCAAATCCCTAAAAGATAGACTGTCACAATTATATTTCAGACAAACAGACAGAAATCTCACTAGCTGTTTCTGGAGGCTGAACCCTGAGAGGGAGAGCAAGAAGAGCCCCCAAGATTAATAAGAATTCTTGGCAGCTGCTGGGACGTTCTTGCAATCTCTCTCACGCTTTCAACCACACAACACACAACTAGGCTTCCCCAAAGCGGGAGTTGCCTCTTCTTTCAACAAATTAAACAACAACAAAGAGACACAAAAACATCAACACTCTTATACAGGCGCGCAGAAAACACACTAAGAATTTACACCAGAGAATGTCTAGCATTAAAATTACCAAAGCAGTGTCTTTTGTCCCCGGTTCGGGAACTGCCTCTCTCTAGAATTTCAGTACATTCCCAAAGGACTATTCAAAAATGGCTGTAGACATTTGTTAACTTCAAAATAGTTCTGAAACAGTCTCTGAAAATCTTTTTTATTAATTTCCATCTTATTGGAAGAAAATTTTTTCTTAGAAGCTTCTAGTTTCCAAATCAAGATACGCTTCCCATATACTCATTCACTTTAATTTCAGAGCCGGCATTTTTTTTTCTGCATGCAAAATATTAACATAGGTACCCCAAACAAACTGCATTTTTTTTTTCTTTCTTTTTTCTGGCCATTCCTCAGTTAATATTTTCTAGTTAAATTTTCTCATTTCTGTTAAGTACTTGCAAGTAAAGGCTTCTTATCAGGAGTGTTAAATGAGGGCTGGGGTCTTGGGAGCTTCTAGCCTTGGAGGCACAATTTCCCATGTTAAATTTTTTTATTTTTGGATATCTGTAGTCTGAGCAAACTTTAGATATGTTATGTAGTAGGTCAAATGTGGCCTCAGTTTCTCTCCCGGCTGTCTAAAACCACAAAAAGTTTTGGGGCCCGGGCAGACCAAACCTTATGGTGGCCCCCTAGAAAAGCCATTAGCAGTTGTGTCGGAACTTCCAGATGGGGCTCCTGCATTTCTGACACTTCCACAAAATTCTTAGTCATCTAAGAACACCTCAGAATCGGACTATTCTTTAAAAATAAAGAAAATGTTGCCCCTTTATCTTCGGAGCTGAATGAGTTCAGCTCATTTATACGGCGAAAGTTACTTTTGCTCAGACTCTCAGCAATTCCAATTGAAAAGCCAAAATCAAAACCAGCCACCCATTTTTTTTTTCTCCAGTCCCGCCTTAGCCTGGGTTCTGCCAACCCTTAACCTGGGGTTCTGTCAACCCTGGTTCCACCTCGAGGATTTTAAAACAGCTCAAATAAAGTCAGACCCTCTACCAAAGCGAGGGAAGGTCCTGGATCCAAGAGACGACTCACCCACGTTCACCCAATGGGCGGAGAACCGGTGGGCTCAAGGGGCCCTTTGCTGGATCCTAGCTCCAAGTCCATGTCCAAGGGATGATCCCGGGTGAGTCTTCTTTGGAATCCTGCCACGACTACGCCAAGTAATGTTAACGAAAAAAACCATTGAAACCTGTAAAGAATTTTAGTGAGTTTATTTGAGCCAAACTGTCGACATATGCCGGGAAGCAGAACCTCAACGAATTGAGATTATGCTCCGAAGAATGGTGGGTTACATCTGTATTTAAGCATTGCCATCAAAGGAGGGACATAGGTGGGCTACATGAAATTCATTGGATAAAGTCAAATGGTGGGAAACCCCTGGGATTGGACAAAAAGTAAAATGATGGACACATACTTAGGTGGGTACAGGAACAATTAACAGGATAATGAAGGAATTTGAGGCATCTGTCCTGGCGCCTACCACATTTGGTTGTGCCCCAGGGGCTCCAGCAAAAGAAGGAAGTTACAAGTTACCCAGACATCTCACAGATATGTTATCTTAGAGGCAAAAAGGCAAATGGGCTCAGTAAAGAAGATCCAAGTTGATCTTTGTCAGGGAAGATAGCAGCCTAGGAATGACTGCCCACTATAACCTGTTTGTAGTTAAATATTTAATTTTCAAACCATCCTTTGTGGTTATTCCAGGTCTCTGAGTTTGCAAGACTGCCACGCAGGCCTCCCCTGAGCTTGTCAGGTTAGCATGTGGCTCCTTTCGTCCACAAAGTGGAATGACTCCCTCACCCTGCTACACACACAAACACACACACACACACACACCCCACGCCACCCCACAGCTCTGCAACGGCTTTTCTTCGGCAGCCGCACACTGTTACCATTCCAGGCTTGTGTGGGAGAAGACTGTTGTGCGCCTGTGTCTGTCCGCCTGGGCAGCTCCAGCCCCTGGTTAATAAAAAAGGTACAGATGGTGAAGACACAAATGTGTGACGTCAGGCTCGGTTTTTAAAAGTCCCTTGTTCCCTACATCAATTGTGTCTCTTGGGACAGACTATTCAGAGGATCGATTTGAGTCTAATGGCAGTCATGAGAACGAGGGACCCATGCCAGGACTCAGTATATTGCAATGCTGTACTTATAACAAAAAGTGTATCTTTTAACACATAAAAAATGAAAATGTCAGAGTGCAAAGTGATTCTATAGAAACAATTTATCTAAAATTACATTCCTCATCATAAATTGTGTGTTCTACTTAAAATGGAGGGATTCTCATAACTGGGAGGTAACAATCAGGATGAAGTTAAAAAAGAAGTAATACTATCAACAATAAAAAATATATTTAGAAATATATAAATAAATAAATATAATTGGAAAAGTGAAAGGATTCTTATAAATTTGTTTTTGAAATTATTTGTCTATGAATAACTCATTTCATTTGGAATTTGCTTTGATTCCCCCCCTCCCCCAAAGTCTGTGCATAATTGGGAATTCTTGAGAAGTGAGGAAATCAAGTCTACAGATTATTTTGAAATGAGTGAAATGCTGTATGAATGCTAAAGTTAACAACTTATGAAGTTGGAATATTACCTTTGTATGCATTTAAATAAAAAGTTATTCTTTAAAAAAAGTCAAAATGTTCTCGCATCACATTATTTTGAGTAGATCTCTCTCTTCATCAATTGCAGCAGATAAAAAAGGTATGTATACTAATTGTTACTCAGCCTCTACTTATCAGTTCACTGAGAGTAAGAGTTAATGTTCTGAAAGCATTTGAGATCTCCAAAACAAAGGTGTTATGATAATATTACTAGAGGACTTTGTGATTGTAAGTTACCTTTGTGAAAATTTCCCATGTGCTATAACCAATAGAGTTCTCTTAGTCAAAGAGTGTAAGAATATACCTATTTCATACATGAGCCTGTTAAGCACTGTGGATGTCTGGGCAAGAATTAATACATTCCTCTCTCCCGGGTCCCACCCCCAATTATCTCTCCTCTAGGTTAAAAGTTCTAGAATTTTGAAGCACAACAGGAACTTGATTAGGAACATGGCGAAGATTAACTTTTGGGAAAACACAAGTGCATTTGAGAGTATGAATTTAAATTGTGGAGTATGCATTTTACTAGGTTTTATGATTGAGCTAGTGAAACTTTTTAGAGATCTTCTGAAATTTTCTAATGAACAATAATTATTGAAAATGATTTAGTCTGGCCGGCATGGCTCAGTGGTTGAGTGTCAACCAGGAGGTCAAGGTTCGATTCGAGGTCAGGGCACATGCCTGGATTGCTGGCTCCATCCCCGGTGTGGGGCGTGCAGGAGGCAACCAGTCAATGATTCTTATCATTGACGTTTCTGTCTCTCTCTACCTCTCTGAAATCAATAAAAGTATATTTTTAAAAAATTACTTCTAATGCATCATCTCTGACAACCTTGCCAATTGTATTCTCTGAGCTCTCCTGATTGAGGATGCCTAATACCTAGCCAGGTTCTCACCCTTCAACACTCTGAACACCATTTGCATCATAAATTCACCATTTATAGAAACTAAGCTTAACGTTACCTAGACTACTCATCTCACCAAATCAAATAAGATAATACTATGAAAGGTTGTGGGAACTCTGCAGGACCATTCAAATTTAGTATTGCAACAACTACATTTCCATAGCTGGAGAAAGGTTAATAACCATTCTGAAATAAAGGAATAAGAAATCTACATTGCCCTAACTGGTTTGGCTCAGTGGATAGAGCGTCGGCCTGTGGAATGAAAGGTCCCAGGTTCGATTCAGGTCAAGGACATGTACCTTGGTTGCGGGCACATCCCCAGTGGGAGGTGTGCAGGAGGCAGCTGATCGATGTTTCTCTCTCATCGATGTTTCTAACTCTCTATCCCTCTCCCTTCCTCTCTGTAAAAAATCAATAAAATTTATAAAAATAAAAAAAAGAAATCAATTAAGCAATAATATTAAATAAGATTCATCTTCAAATTCTGATATTTTAAAATATTAAAAGGTATTTCTGCTTATTATAAACTATTCAAATGTTAAAGGAATCTATAGTATTGAAAAGTCCCACATGCCGATACCGGTTTGGCTCAGTGGATAGAGCGTCGGCCTGTGGACTCAAGGGTCCCAGGTTCGATTCCAGTCAAGGGCATGTACCTTGGTTGCGGGCACATCCCCAGTAGGGGGTGTGCAAGAGGCAGCTAATCGATGTTTCTCTCTCATCGATGTTTCTAACTCTCTATCCCTCTCTCTTCCTCTCTGTAAAAAATCAATAAAATATATTTAAAAAAAAAGAAAAGTCCCACATCATCAAAGCTAATGAGGCCAGGCACTTGAATGGTGTTAATAATCTCTCTCCCACCCTTATTTTTCCTCCCCACTTTTCTAAATGTCACTTTCTTTCTCCCATAGTACAAGCCAGCAGTTCTACTTATGTTTTAGTACTCACTCTGCAGTCATAAAGGAAACTTCAAATTTTAAAAGTCTCAGTTGGACTAGGCTCATGTGTCCATGCCTCAGCCAATAACAACAACCAAGGAATTGATAACTTCCATTCAGAATTAATGTCTAAAATGGTGGGAGGAAAGATGTCATATAGGTGACCACCAGGGAAATTTCTGTGAGCTAGGGCACCACTTCAAATGTTATTTACTGTGCTACTGTGTTGTGTACTTTTCAGCACCTTATATGCTTTAACTCTTAAGTTTTTCAATAATCTCAAGAAGTTCTTTGTGTTGGGAAACTCTGGCTCGAAGAAGTTGTGTGCCTGTAGTTACCCAACTAAGCAATGGCAGGGTCTGGATGCATGAGGGCCGTTAAAGCCAGAAGAGTAGCGTAGGTGGTAAGAAATAGACAACTATTGATGACTTTTGAGTGAAATAATCCCTACATTATAAAAATTACTTATATGAAGAGCCTGAAATACATGGAAATGCATATACTATACTGCCAAAGCAGCAAAGATAAGTTCGGAAACCTAGAGGATAGGATTAGAAGACCTGATATACATCTAAAAGAGTTTCTGGAGGAGAGAAAATAGAGTATGAAGCAAAAACAAGATCCATAGAGATGATGTGTGAGAATTTTTCAGACTTGGAAAAGAACGTGAGTTATCAAAGGAAGATGCTAAGGCTCAAACAGAATAAATTGTTTTAATTGAAACCTGTACATCGTAGTGACATTACAAAATACCAAACACAATAAGAAAAATTTAAGTTACTACTGAGAAAAGTAAATTACCCTAAAAGACATGACAGTCATCCTGTCAGCAGATTTATCAGCAACAATAGGTTACAGAAGACAATGGAAAACATATCCAAAGTATTAATAGTCCATAACTGAGAAACTAAAATTCTATACCTAACTAAACCATCTTTTAAGAGAAAGAACAAAATAAACATATTTACAAACTTTAGAACTTACAGATGCTTAGTAAAAGAAATACTAAAGAACATACTCCAAAAAGAAAAAAAAGCTGAACCCTAAAGGAATAAGTGAGATTGGAGAAGGATAAGTAAATAATACGTAAGTAAATATCTTGGTTAATATAAGTCAGTAGTATTTTTTAAAATATATTTTTATTGATTTCAGAGAGGAAAAGGAGAAGAAGGGAAAGATAGAAACATCAATGATAAGAGAGAATTATTGATCAGCTGCCTCATGTACACCCTCCACTGAGGATTGAGCCTGCAAACTGGGCATGTGCCCTGATCATGAATTAAAACACTTACCCCCTGGTTCATAGGTTGATACTCAACCACTGAGCCATGCCGGCCAGGCAAATCACTAGTATTTTTTAACGTGCCAGTATTCTGGAATTTTAAAACCAAGTGAAATTAAAATATTAGCCACTAAAAATACAGTAGATGATGACAGAAAGGAGTTCTGAGTTAGTGAATAGACTCCTTTTATTAAGTGAGATATTCCTTAACTTTAGATTTTGACAGGTTATTTTATTGGTTAAGGTTTGTTGTTGCAAAGAACAGAATTGAAGCAAGAATTTCTTAAATTGATATTCAACAACTCCCAGAGTTATTGGGAGAGTTGGAAAAAACCCAGCTTGGGTTGAGCTTCTACAAACAAGTGCCCTAAGCCATGCAACAGAACATAAACTGCTGCTGCTCCCATCAAGCATCAAATGCCGGGAGCTCAACTTTTCTTCATCTACTCCTATTGTCAACATCAATTCCAATTCTGTCAGAAACTTGACCGTGCAATCACTGCCACCTCCACAAACTGGATCTACCTGCACCAGGAAAA
The DNA here is from genome assembly GCF_951640355.1 of Cnephaeus nilssonii. Taxonomy (NCBI): domain Eukaryota; kingdom Metazoa; phylum Chordata; class Mammalia; order Chiroptera; family Vespertilionidae; genus Cnephaeus; species Cnephaeus nilssonii. The sequence goes on along the minus strand of NC_137088.1, from coordinate 24,250,996 downwards.
TGGAAGCTGACTGCATAGTTTGTATCCTCACATTTCCACAGTGCTTCTTAATTAGCAGAGCCTATGTCATAGGCCTGCATCCCAGCTGCAACAGAGGCAGGAAATTAGAGTTCTGAATTCAATTTTATACTGGGGAGGTGGAATCTGTAACCAGGGAATTATCCCAACTTTAGACGGCTCTTTAAAAGATTACTACATTAAAAAGATGAAGAAAAAAAAAAGGATGAAATATTACCATTTGTGACGACGTGGATGGATCTTGAGAGTATTATGTTAAGTGAAATAAGTCAGACAGAAAAGGACCAAAAACTTTGGATTTTACTCATGTGGAATATAAAACAAAAAATAACATGAACAAAAAAAAAACAAACTCATAGATACAGACAACAGAATGGTAGTTACCAGAAGGGGTGGGGAGAGGGTCAAATATATGGTAAGGGAAAGAAACCAGACTTCGGGTGGTGAGCATGAAATAGAGTACATAGATGTCAAATTATAACATGCACCTGGAAATTATATAATGTTATTAACCAATATCACCCAATAAATTTAATAATTTAAAAAAGATCTTGAGTATGACAGAGTTCATTACTGATATCCATGTTAAACTCTGCAGTTATAAATACATATAAAAGAATGGAGGAAGGGCTAAATGAGAGAAATAGAGTGTGTAGCTTCCACAACTACGGCGGGTGGGGGGGAGGAGAGTGAAAACTTAGTTACTGGATCAGCAGGCAATAAAGAAGAAATAAAAAAGCAAATTAAAAGTAGGATAAATAGGAAACTCAAATACAATTATAGGAAGAAGTCCAAGCATATTATTTATTACTAGTGGCCCAGTGCATGGATTCATGCACATTGAAAGGAAATTAATTAGAAGGTAGCCAGAGGGGCGGGACTGGGAGAGAGGGCAGGACACTCCCTAGAGCCAACCTCATGTGGTCCCTCCCAGGCCTGCTGCACCTAGGGCAGCACCGCTGCTGGAAGGACGTTTGTGGTCATCGCAGTTCAGCAGTAAGGGCCAACAGTGCCCCAGCAACAACATAACCCATGGCTGAAGGTGGAATTGCACGGACCCACGAGAAATTGGACTCCCTCCTCTCTGGGTTCGTCACCTGAGAATTGCCACTGCCAAGTCACCACAGCTTGGCAGCTCCTGCATTGAGCATCTGCCCCCTGGTGGTCAGTGCCCATCATCCTACTCGACAGGTAGTCTGCCAGTCGCTTACCCTTTTATATATATAGATTATTTTAAATCCTTACCCAAGGATATGTTTTCATTGATTTTTAGAGAAAGAGAAAAGGAGAGAGAGAGAAAAAAAAAACCCAAAACATCGATTAGCCACCTCTCATTCACACCCAACCAGGGATCAAACCTGCAACTTAGGTATGTGCCCTGACCAGGAATCAAATCCACAACCTTTTTTTTGGTGAAGGGGATGATGCTCCAACCAACCAAGCCACCTGGCCAGGACCAAACATATTATTAATCACAATAAGTACAATAGTTTAGGCTTGTCCATTAACAACAACAACAACAACACAGCCTGGCCCATGTGGCTCATTGGTTGAGCATCAACCCATGAACCAGGAGGTCAAGGTTTCATTCCCAGTCAAGGCACATGCCCAGATTATGGGCTCAATCACTAGTAGGAGGCATGCAGGAGTCAACTGATCAGTGATTCTCATCATTGATATTTCTATCTCTCCCTCTCCCTTCCTCTCTCTTAAAAAAGAGTAAAACCCTGTGTGTTTAAAAAAAAAAAAAAAACTATCACTGTACATTTACAAATGAAAATAAGAGTATTAAATATTGTAGCGAAAATTTTTATGCAACAGTTGTAATTTTCCCCATTGACTATTAAGATTGCTTTGCACAGTTTTAATTTGCATGGTCATGTTTCTGCTCCTGCACTACCATGCAAAGTAAGGACTTCCTATGTATCTGTAGAACAAGAAGAAATTCAAAATGATAAATTGTACTAATGCTTTGGCAATGTAAGAGTATTTAAAATATAATCGGAGTTTGAAAAAAGATAAGAGGTGCAATAATATTGTAGACACATCTGCCAATGCAAAACAGTAACTCACATAGCTATTTCAAAGGTGTGTGGTACATTTGAGACAGATTATCTGGGTACTCATTTGCCCGGAGGGCAGAGTGTAAAAAGGAAAGAATGGAGAATAGGTGTGAATCACTATCCTATATAATAAAGAGGTAATATGCAAATTAACCCTCACACCCTCACAAGATGGCTGCCTATGACCAGGCTGGCAGGGGGGTTAGTGAGAGATGACTAAACGACTGAACAAGCAGGCTGCATGGGGTGACCGGGCTGGCAGCGGGGGGGCAATTGGGAGTGACCAGGCCAGCAGGGGAGGCAGTTGGGGGTGAGCAGGCCAGTGTGGGGGGGCAGTTAGGGGCAACCAGGCTGGCACACAGAGGCAGTGAGTGGTGATCAGGCCAGCAGGGGCAGTGGGGGGCAGTTAGGGGCCACCAGGCAGGCAGGCAGGTGAGCAATTAGGAGCCAGTGGTCCAGGATTGTGAGAGGGATGTCCGACTGCCAGTTCAGGGATCGGGCCTGAACTGGCAGTCGGACATCCCCTGAGGGGTCCTGGATTGGAGAGGGTGCAGGCTGGGCTGAGAGGACCCCTCTGTGCATGAATTTCATGCACCGGGCCTCTAGTACTAGTATAATGCCTCATCCTCAGAAACCATGTCAGCCAACGTCAAACTATCCTAATGTTTGCTGTTTGCTTCTTTAAGTAATGAGCCTGCACCAATTATAAGGCCATTGGCTGCAAGTACCTCAGGCCTCCAGCTTTTTTTTTGCTGGGCATTTCTCTTGGCTTTGCCTTCTACTTGCGTATGGGCTCTATTTTAGGCTGGCAGCAAATCGTGACAGCTGTACCACGCATCACATCCAAATGCCACGTCGTCCAGAGGCAGATAGGGTCTGTCTCTCCCAGAGTCTCCTTCTCAGGAGTAAGGAGAAGCCCTCTAGCCTATTGGCCAGAACTGGGCCATGTGCTACTGTATCAGTCAGGGTCTAGGATGGAAAACTAATGCCACTCTATACACATTTGGTATAAAGAACTGAACACAGAATTGGGGGCATACACGCCTTCTGGGAGAGTCAAGGAAGTTAAAAAACTCTACCCCTAGCCCTAGCTGGTTTGGCTCAGTGGATAGAGCATCGGCCAGCGGACTGAAGGGTCCTGGGTTCGATTCCAGTCAAGGGCACATAGCTGGGCTATGGGTTAATCCCCAGTAGGGGGCGTGCAGGAGGCATCCAATCAATGATTCTCTCTCATCATTGATGTTTCTATCTCTCTCCCTCTCATTTCCTCTCTAAAATCAATTTTAAAAAATTAAAAAAAAACACTCTACCCTTGAAGATCAGAGGAGTTGACACTCAAAGAGCTTAGCCTGAAATACCTAAGTGTGTAATTCCTCAAGTTTGTGCCAGAAAGCTTCTAGGAATCTCTCAACTGCTCACCTATACAGCTACCACCATCTCTAGAGGAAATAACACCAGCCTCTTTGCAAATTTTGCCCTCTTGTGAGCAATAATCTGGAACAGGACAGAGACAGCGACTCTAGGAAGCATAGTCCTACACTTGGAAGGAAACGGTGGTGGTACCATGGTGGCAGCAGGCCTTCCAGCACACCTACTCTGAAACCAGCCCCCCTCAAAGGGGACCAGGCCACTGGGCTTGGCTTAGGTCACTTAGGAGTTCCCTTTCATGCTGGAGGGCAGGGGAAAGTCACTCAACTGTGTCACCTGGAGGAGGATTGAAACTCAACCCCACCCCCCAAATCAGTGCTTCACTAAATGAGGAAAAAGCTGTTCGGACAACCATCAGTGCCTGCTACATGCTGTATCACACCATAATCAGAATTTCTTTGCAAATAAACACATTTGTTACCAAATTAGCTAGCTATATATTGTAAAGGAATATGTTACATGACATTCACCTTGCATACCTGTGATTACCCACAAGGTACAATCTCCTGCAAGCAATTCAAATGCCAGGCTAAATTGTAAAATTACAGTCAGCCCATTAGTAATTTATAGTGTTACGGCATTCAGTAAAAAGTTAAAGCTCCTTTTAGAAAATTCCTCCATTAGCTCTTCTCCTCCCAGTAACCAGCCAGATTTATTCGTCTGCTGCTTCTTTATATGCCTCACCAGCACACCAAGCACATCCTAGATTTAATGCACTTATTTGCAGGGCTCAAATGTACAAGGTTGCTACATACACCCCCCCTTCCTGCTGCTCATCTTCCTGATCTCCATTCAGCAGTTGTTTTACATCCCAGTTAATGCCACTCCAATTTCCTTAGGGACTGTGGGACCAGTTTGCCCCCTGGGAGAAGGAAAGCTGATGGCTGCCAACCCATTTGAGGGCCAGAGGAAAGAAAGAATACAAGTGTTAAGGATGCTATTTTCTGATTCTCTCACTAGGGCTGTTTACAGTAAATCCTTTGTTATAAGAAAGCCCTGAAAACAAGCCTTATTTGGGGGTATCAGGAAAGTTATGTACGTGCAGGTGCCAGGGAGTGGCATCTGTTCTAGAAGGGCCCTACAGCTCTGCGATTCCTCCTACAAGCCTCCTTGAATATGCAGGCTGCATATGTATTTATAACTCTGCAGTTAAAATGTGAATTTTATTAGCAGAGATAACTGTCTTAATTCCAGCAACTGCATTATGTAGAGCAACCAGAGACTATAGGCACCGGGATTACCTATATTCCATCAAATCTTGTGCAAATGGAGGGGGATTATGAGTCACTAACTGGGCATAGAGAAGGATGGAGGAAGGGCTAGAATTGACTATCTTTGTGGGGGACTCTGGAGGTCCAGAGACATGTCCAAATGCTTCTTCCAGGGAGTGACTATGACCTTGAGCTTAGCGACCTCACCATGCATTTTTGCATCCACCCATCCTGGTGGCAGCCCCTCAGTAAATGTTTGTTGAGTGAATGAGTGAATGAAATGTTGACCCTGGAATGTGCAATGGCTCCTGAATTGTTCTGTGTGTGTGCACATCTCCCCTTCCTATTCAAACATTTATTCTAAATCAGCGGAGCCACAGCTGTACAATTAAAGAGTCCCACTCACAATCTCTGTGAGCCAACTGAGGCTCTGAGCCCACGGTTCTCAGCCTTGACTGCACATTAGAATCACCTTGGGGGCGGGGGGGGGGGGGGGGGGAAGGGGTGGTTGTTTGAAAATCCCAGCACCCAGGCCTGACCTCAGACAATTACAACCAGAATCTCTGGGGCTGAGGCCTAGGCAGTGGATCTCCCAGGTCCAGAACCAAGCTAGCGTGGAGACTGCTCTGGCTCAGGAGTGAGGAGACCTAGATGATATTCCTCAGTACAGAAAAGCTCCAGGGCCACTTTCATCAAGGTCCAAAGTGCAGGCAGAAAAGAAGAAATTCTGATGGGACTCAGGAATGGGTTTTTGTACTCACCTGGAATTTGAGGAGGGGAGGGTGTGTCGCATGTCTAGGGAATACATAACACTTCCAACAATAAAACGATGCCACCCTGTGAATTGAGAGGGGAAGCTACTGAATATCCCGTCCTGCCCTGGTTAGTGACCCCTCTCCAGCCTTCAGCCCCGCCCTACCCCGCACACTATGCCTGCAGCCCAGCAGCCTCAGTGCAGGGACCCAAGTTCTCTCTGGGGACTTCATACTGTTGCTGGGACAGGTAGGTTTCTGTTCGGGTTGTAGACATCTCGGGGTGGGGGTGGCTGAGCTCGCACTGGGGACGGGGGAGCTATGACTCAGGGGAAATTCTAAGTTGCTACAAGCTTCAGCAAGCCTGCGTCGGTGGGAGGTGAGAAGGGCAAACAGAGGGCTGAAAACCATGCCAGGAACCTGCCTAGCGGATCATCAAAACTTGGTTATAAATAACCAGCGGACCCAGGAACGCGTTAGCGAAGCTGTCTTCTAAAACAGCGTATAGGCAAAACGAGTGCTCCCCGCGAGGAAACCCCCAAACTGCTCCAGAAGGCCAAATAAAACTACAGAACACCTGTCTGCTGGCGGTGCCTTTCCATAAACAGCTTTTCAAGCAAACCAAAAGCTACCTTCACAGACACCAAAAGAACCCAACATTTTAAAAATATATTTTATTGATTTTTTAATTTTTTTTTTTTTACAGAGAGGAAGGGAGAAGGATAGTTAGAAACATCGATCAGCTGCCTCCTGCACACCCCCTACTGGGGATGTGCCCGCAACCAAGGTACATGCCCTTGACTGGAATTGAACCGGGGACCCTTTAGTCCGCAGGCCGGCGCTCTATCCACTGAGCCAAACCGGTTAGGGCAAGAACCCAACATTTTAATTGTGTAAGGGAAATATTTCTAAAATGGGTTCTATTCCTCCCAGGGGTGGTGAATAGAGTGCATAGTCATTTATTGGTTGTTTTTTATGGTGGTCCAGGAAGCAGAACTCAGATTTGCTTCCGAACCACCCTTCTCACACACCGCCCGTGGGGCTCCAGGGGTGGTGCAGGACACCTCGGCGGCAGCCACCAGAGTGCCTGTTTCCCCTGGCTCCAGGCCCTGGCTCTAACGCGTGGGCTCCGTGACAACTATTCCCCTTGCTTTGGGGGCCTTTCTGGCTCCCATGCACTTAGGTATATTTTGAATAGGTACACGTACTGCAAATCTGGTCTGTGTGTAAGTGAAGAGTACCGAAATGAATTTATTATTATTTCTTTTAATACTTTAAAATTCACTTTTTTTTTTCTTTCATATCCTCAAAAGACTCATAAAACTTCCTATCCCATGACCCGAGAATACTCTACAGAGGCACAGCTTGGGGGAAATAACCTAAAATAAGCCGTATCTAGTTTCTGTCTTATTTCTCAAAATGTTTTGTGCACAATCCAATTATGCCTCGGTGCCCTAGACTTTGCAATATTGACATACCCGGAGTGACACAATTAAAGTAAAATAAACTATCATAACTTTAATTCTGCAGTCAGCGTAGAAGAGGCTTGCATCGTTATTGACCTTTAAGGAAAAAACTGGATCGTGGGAAATTCTGTACAAAACCTTTGCACCTGACTCAGCTGTGAAACTCTCCCAGACCTGAAGGTTTAGAATTGTGGGTGAAATTAAGCCACTGATGGATCAAGTCCCTGCACTTGGTTCATTGCTGAGCTAGGGAAGAGGGGTGGGATGCTCTCAGAAGCTACCACATTAAGACATGACAAGAAGAGAGGCAGCAGCCGAGTCACTCCCAGCTGTAGAGACGTAAGAATGGGGAAGACAGCCCTGGAAGCTTCACTAGGCCCGGCTCTGAGGACCTCATTATTATAACCCGGAAAGACAAATGAGGTTCACAATTGCAACTTTGTGTTACTACGAAAAGTCTACAGTATGGCCACATGGCTTTTCTTTTTTTCCAAGGTGGGGGAAGGTGCACTACATTTCAGAAAACTTTACATCCAAGAACAGCTAGGTTTGAACATTTGAAATGGCAAATTGGAACTAATCTGGGAAAATCACTTATGCAGATTCCTCAATTCCTATTAATAGGATAGGAAAATTGAAAAAGAGGAGACCACGCTTTTTAGTTCTACTTGTATTATCAACTAGTTATGTCTGGGAGCTCCATGTCCTCATCTTTAAAATGTGAAAGCCTAGAGTAAAGGTCCGATAGGGTGGCCACTTGCTATGTACAGGTATTTAAGTTTAAATAGGTCAAAAATACATAAGATGAAAAGTTCAGTCCCTCAGACACATTTCAGGTGCCCAATAGCTGACATGTGGCTATTGTAATGGAGAGTGCAGATTTAGAACATTTCTATAATCACCACACGTTCTGCACGGGTCTAGATCCGAAGGAGAAAATGTTTCATCTCCTATGCCACTGCCTACTGATTGGTAATAGCAATGGACAACATCTCTGGGTTGTCTGATCAGGCTGTGAGCCCTCCCTTCCTCCCTGCGACTGCTCCCCATGCCACAGGTGTGGGCACTAGGTAGCTCTTTCAAATGCTGTCACTTCTTTTCTGGTTGTGACTGATTTGGCCAAGAGTGGTCACCTGACCCAAGCACAGTGACTCAGCGTCTCTCCCTCAGAAATGTGATGCTGAGATTCAGATCCAGTCTCTCTAGGAGACTGTCCCAGAATAAGACATGAGTGCTATGAATGGCCATCTGACCTCAAGCAGTTTGGAGACAGAGAAAACCCGACTGCAGGGAGAAAAAGGGACACAAGCAAGCAGAAACATGCAAAGATAAGGGTCACAGTCCTGACGACGTTCTGGTTCCTGGTGCCTGAGGCCTCCCTGCATTATTGTGCTTGACTTTTTGGGGACACTCTGTATGTTTGTATGAAATTCCTTATTTACTCAAGGTGGTTCCAGTTGGTTCCTGTGACTTGTAACTGAAGAGTCCTGTCTAAATCAGTCGTAGTTTCCTAGCATTGAAAAGAACTCTGAAGCTCTCTTCAGACTCAGCAGAAGAACACAGTGATCGATTGACGATGTTGGCCAGGGGCGCAGCTGGAGGAGTTGAGGCATCTGTGCTAAATACTTGCCATCCTTGATTGGTCACTTTCTGAAATGATGTTCAGTTCTCAAATTCCTTTTGTTTCTCTGGGGAATTCTTAGTGTTTTTTGTTTTGTTTTTCTGACAATGCTGGGCGAATAACATGTTATTGTTCCATTTCCTAATGTTTACTATTAACTGTTTCCACCAGTGAAATAAAGTATAATATAATGACACTTTAAGATCTTAGAAAGGTAATAAATTGGAGCTATTAAGTATCAAAGTCTCCAAATTTTACATAAAATGTGAGCTCTAAATCTAAACGCGCTTTCAGCAAAATGCAATTTTTAGTAATGCCAGCCAAATTCCCTAAAGCTGGTATTCTACAGGTTTAAAAAAATATCACAAAGCTGAAAAAAAAAAAAGCTAAATGATGTCAAATTTATGAAGGCAAAGTGCAATTAATCAAAAAGCATTTCTTAACCTAAAGAAAGGTAACCAAATTTGCTTGTTTAATAATTATGTTATGTTTGACCCATGAGCTTTAGCCTTTTCCCAGATGACAGTTATGATCAAATATATGAAAACTGAGGGAGGGAATTAACTGAAAAAGGTTATCAGTGTGGGACCAGAGGCAATAGCTGTAAGAATGCAGAGATAGGGCAAGGCTACATAACAAGCTGGGGAGAGCCTAAGATTGAACCAATGGTCCAGAGACAGGTAAGACTGTCTTGTCAAAATGCACACAAATATGACAGGCCAGAAAGTAAGGCAGAAGTTCAAAATCAGTCAGAGTAAGTACAGGACAGATCTTGCTTGCTTTAGGATAGGTTGGTATAAATGAAAGAATTAAAAATGAAGCAATCCTTTCTCTTACACCTCAAGGCTTTTTCCTCTTTTACTGTTAGGCCTGTTATTACATTCCAGAGGCCGGTGCATGAAATTCATGCACAGGGGAGGGGGGTCCCTCAGCCCGGCCTGCACCCTCTCACAGTCTGGGACCCTTTGGGGGATGTCTGCCTGCAATCCTAAGCTGGCAGTCAGACATCCCTCTCGCAGTCCAGGGCTCTCACAGTCCGGGACCCTTCGCTCCTTAACACCCGCCTGCAGTGGCAGAGGCGGGAGAGGCTCCCACTTGCCAGCTGTGAGCCCAGCTTCTGGCTGAGCAGCGCTCCCGCTGTGGGAGTGCACTGACCACCAGGGGGCAGCTCCTGCGTTGACCATCTGCCCCCTGGTGGTCAGTGTGCATCATAGTGACCGGTCGTTCTGCTGTTTGGTCAATTTGCATATTAAGGTTTTATTATATAGGATTTTCCCTCCATAACCACTGTGGTGGACAGACCTTAGTTTGGCCCCATTTTTATGGCCTGCATAATCTCTTCTCTCTGAGTGTGGGTGGGACTTGTTCCTGATAGAATATGGCTATCACATAAGGGAAATGGGCTATCCCTTCCATGATTATGTTATTATGTACATACGTAGCTGTCTTGCTGGCATGCAAGGCATATGCAGAAGACATTACTGCCTTGAAGTAATAAGCTGCCATGTCAGGAGAGGGCCGATGGAGGGGGCCACTTGGCATGGAACTTTGGGCAGCCTGTATTGGCTGCTAGAGCAACCCCTGCTGAAAGCCAGTAAGAAAACAGGCTCCCAGTTCTACAACTGCAAGGAGATTAATTCTGTCAACAACCTGAAGGAGCTTAGAAACAGATCTTTCCCCAGTCAAGCCTCTGATGAGACCACAGCCTCAACCAACACCCGGATCACAGCCTTGTGAGGCTCTGAACAGAGGGCAGAGCTATCGTGACTGGACTTTTGATCTACAGAAACTGTGAGATAAAAAGGTGTGTTGTTTTAATGTACAGCACAAGGAATATAGTCAATGATATCAATAATAACTTTGTGTGATGGCAGATGGTTACTAGACACATCATGGTGATCAAATCATAAGGCATATAAATGTAGAATCACTGTGTTGTACATCTGAAATTACTGGGGGTTTCTTTTTTTTTAGTTAAAAAAATTTATTGATTGATTTTAGAGAGAGAGGAAGGGAGAGAGAGAAACATCAATTTATTGTTCCACTTATTTATGCATTCATTGATTGATTCTTGTATGTGCCCTGTCCTGACCAGGGGTCAAACACAAAACCTTGGTGTATCAGCACAATGCTCTAACCAACTGAGCTACTTGGCCAGGGTGAGGCATGGGGATTTCTTAAGAGAACATATGGGCAACTGAGACATTTCAATATCTTTGGGGCTTAGTTATTGATTCTTATTATATATGAAATTATTGCATTCTTATTACATATATAACTTTTCATTTTCTAGTAGTCATATCTTAAAAGAAGAAACAGATCAAACTGATTTTAACATTTTATGTAACAAAATAAAAATATTTCAACATGTAACCAATATTTAAAATATGAATGATATCTTTTACATCATTTTAAATACTATATCTTAAAATACAGTGTATGGCCCTAACCAGTTTGGCTCAGTGGATAGAGCGTTGGCCTGTGGACTGAGGGGTCCCGGGTTCGATTCCGGTCAGGGGCGTGTGCCTTGGTTGCGGGCACATCCCCAGTGGGGGGTGTGCAGGAGGTGGCTGATCAATGTTTCTCTTTCATCGATGTTTCTGGCTCTCTGTCCCTCTCCCTTCCTCTCTGCGAAAAATAAATAAAATATATTTTAAAAAATACAGTGTATGTTTTTTATACATATAACACATCACAATTTGGACGCTAACTTTTCATTGACCTGTATGTAGATTTCATAATATTTACAACTAGTGGCCTGGTGCACGAAATTTGTGCACAGAGGGGACATGTCCCTCAGCCTGGTCTACACCCTCTCCATCTGGGACCCCTCAGTGGATTTCCGACTGCCGGTTTAGGCCCGATCCCATAGGGCCTAAACCAGCAGTCAGACATCCCTCTCACAATCGGGGACCACTGGCTCCTAACCTCTCACCTGCCTGCCTTATTGCCCCCTAACTGCTCCCTTGCCGGCCTGATTGACACCTAACTGCTCCTCTGCTGGCCTGATTGCCCTCAACTACCATTCCCTGCTGGCCTGATCACCCCCAAGGCTTTTATTAGTATAGATGTGCTGTTCAGTTTTTCAGTTGCACTAGCTGAGCATATTTCAGGTGCTCAGCAGCCACCTGTGGCTAGTGACTACCATTTCAGTGGTGCAGCTGCAGAGCCTCATCCCTCTTCCATTGGCATAGCTCTGGGGTCTCTGTGGGGTGATGGGAGCAGGGCAGATACCCCAGTGTAAATCATGTTGAGCTGGTGTTGAGATGATGTTTGGTGAGCCCTTGGGATCCTGAACACAGGAACCTTGTCCTGCTACTTCTTCACTAAATCCCAAGAGCACTGTCTTAGGTTAGGTTCCCTGGATGGAGAACCTGAGACAGTGTTTCAGGTGCATACAATTTATTGAGGGATGCCCTGGAAACAAGACAGTAAGGGAGTGAGGGAAGTAGGGTAGGCCAGAGAATGAGTGGAGCAGGGATGCAAGCTCGGGTAAATTCTAGCCTTGGTCCGATCCATGGGGACTCTGGACTATACGTTGCACTACAGAGTCGTCCACCTTAAGGCAAAGGGACTGGGCTTTAGTGCACCTGTATTCATCAGTCATTGTCTTCTCCGGGTGAGAGTGGGAGTGACATATTCCCCTAGGTGGGAGCTTTCAGCCAGAGCACTTGCAGCAGCTGGTAGATGAGTGTACTGACTAGTGAAGGAGACCTGGACCGTGACCTAAGTATAGAAGACCAGGCCAGGACCAGAATACTTTATTATCTTCTGGCAGTTTGGCCTTAAGCCTCAGTGAGGAATCAGAGAGAGCGGGCTGGACTGTGCAGGGTCTCAAGGGCTCCCTTGCATAGAGGCTTAAGGTCTAGAATACTAACAGGTCAGGCATTTTCCTTGGTCTTTTCTTCTTGGCTGACATTAAATCTCAGCCTCTGCGTCACACATTTTGGGGAGCAAAGAAAAGTAAGAAAAAGGAAAAGCAGAGGAGATATAAACCCTAATACTGTGGCTCAGTATGACACAAATCCTTGTTCTTCATTCATTGCCCCAGGGAATATTTAGCTGAGTGCCTGCACTGGGCCACCAAGGTACGATGTGAGGTTGTGAAGGCAAATTCCAAGAGCAGTTCCAAGGCCGTTTGGAGCAATGGCAGCATGACTAAAATAATTGCTGCTGTAGGGTTTTCGGTGTCCACAAGAACGGACCGGCCAAGAGAGGTGTGGCTTGGGGACAGTCTAGGTCAGCAGGGAGTGCTGAGAAGTATAGCAATAGGCCCCAGCCAGCCTGCCAGGGACTCCAAGGAGAGCGCCGAGGTCAGTCTGGGGCACCAGCCAAAGGGCAGGGTCTGAGTAAGCAAGTTAAGGTCAGCCTTCAGAAGCCCAGGCCAGGGAGAAGGGCTCAGGCAGGTGGAGACTGGGCACAGCAGCCTGGCATTGCCAGGTGCCAGGTGAAGAAAGATGATAGCATATTTAGCACCTCGTACTTGCCAGGCACTTTGAATGCATTTAATTCTCACAATAACCTTGCAAGATAAATATGATGTTCAGAAAGATTAAGCAGTGCTTCTCAAACTTGAATGAGCATACGAACTACCTGGGATCGTGTTAAAATGCAGATTCTGATTCAGCAGGTCTGAGTGGGGCCCAAGACTGTACATTTCTAACAGGTGCCAGGTGATGCTTTATATCTCATTATGGATATTGGTGCAAAGGCTTGCAGAAACACTTCTTAGGGACCCTGATATTTTTTTAAATTATGGTAATAGTAATTGTGATAACGCTGGTTTTCAGGATTTTGCGTTGGTCCAGTGTGAAGCTGAGTGTGAACCATGCCTGGCTGATTGAGGACAAGAGGTTACAGACAGAGAGAGGCAGTGGTGAGCCACATGCTAAACATGGTGCCTGAAGAGTCTGTGAGATGCACACCTTTGGGCATCTGAATGTCAAAGGAAACTCTAAGCTTGTGAGTGACCCCTCTGTCATTGTCAGAACAGACTATGGAGCCAGGTTGCTTGGATTCAAATCTAGACACCACCCCTCACTGGCTGGGCAAGTTATTCCATTTCTCTGATCCTCATTTTTCTCATCTTCAAAATGGGTATGATCATAGTACCTACCCGATAGGATTGTTGTGAGGATTAATTGAGCTAATTCACAAAGTGGATTTTAGAACCCTATATACAATAATAACTATATTAAAACAAAATTTAAAACCCTGCAGGGTCAGTGTCCAACCAAAGGAAGATTTTTGCCAAAAATGTGTAAAAGTAGAAGGTTGAGGGGAAGTTTATCTATCTACAAGGTATTTTTGCATTTTAGTCTCACCAAGAATCAAACTCATGTGGTGAAACTTGGTATCATTAAATCGGTGAGTATTTAATGACAACCTGCTCTAGCTCTTCTAGGGAGACTCTCTCATGATTTAATGCCCCACCCAATTCCCATTTGTAGATTTTCCAAAAGAGAAATCAATTCACTTGGTGTTTGACTAAATATTTGAGATGCATTTAGAAGCCAGTTTAAGAAGATTTTCTAAAATCTTATTTTCTCGACTGGCAAAATTAGGAAACAATATTCCCGCATGACAACATTTTTCTGAAGAAGAAACATAAAGTGTCTGGCACATGGTGCTCATTAAATATTAGTTCTCATTATTATGTTTATGATTTTACCTTTGAAAAATTTGACAGGATTATACAAGAAAATATATTCTCTCTCTCTCTTTTTACTGCTTTGAGGAATTAGATTCCACTTTTGAATAATTAGACTATAAGCTTGTTAATAAATATGAGATTTACTTATATAAATCAGTATTATAGATGGAGGTATATAGTACTACTATGAAATCATCTTATAAAAAATATTAAACTTTAATCAAGTTTCTAGATCTAACTACCAAGATACAGAAGACACAGGGGACATAAAAACATGTTAAATGACACCATGAAGATACAAGCAATAAAATCCAGAATGTAGGTGTTATGGACTGAATTGTGTCCCCCGCCACGCTCCACCCACTTCATATATCGAACCCCCCCCCCACCCCCCGCCCAGTGTAAGTGAATGAGAAGGAGGGATGCTCTGGAACCCCCAAGGGACTTGCACAGGGGAGCCATAGGTGATTATGGTTAGCTAACACATATGTTTCCATTTTTCAGAATGGAGTATTGCATCTGAGAAGATCTGAAGTAGCTGGGGCAGCAAACCGAGTTCTAAAGGCTACTTGGGCAAAATAAAAGGGAGAACTGAGGACACTGACCAGGAAAGGCTTCTAAAGGGACCGAAGCCATCCAATGGGGAATTTGAGACGTTTTTGCTTTGTGGTGTGTGAAATCTCCCTTCCCTCCAACAAGATCTTCAGTAAATGGTTTCTTCTATGAATGCCTATGGATCTGTTTTGAGGGACCCACTGAGTGCTGAGTTAGGGGGTTCATAGTGAGAACATATTGCCCAAGGGAGCCTGTCCACACTAAGAAAACTAAACAACAAAAGAACAACTAAGCAAATGAATGAATGAATGGATCCTGGAACTTCTGTGACCCCACACTAGCTAATTGTAATCCCTGGCAATGCCTGGAATCACTTCAATCAACCCTCTAGCTAAATTCTGGAACTGGTGAACTGGCCTGCTCCATTTCCTTTTACATTCTATCTAAACTTTCCTTCTGCTTTCTTTTCTTTCACATTGTGGTGATTGAAGAGATTCCTATAGCATGAAGTCTCTGTTCATTTGTCCCTTAATTTACTGATGTGATTTGAATGCGGTTTTAGGTATAGTGCTCTGTGCAATGGAAAATTCTCAGAAAAGGTGGAATTCATAGCCAGCAAGAGTACTAAGACTGGACTATTCTGTGAAGCAGGAAAAAGCAGAAGAGGCAAGAGTAAAATGTTCAAAGATGAGGTCTCAGTGGGGACAGTGGAGGGTAGAAGGGAAAGAAAAACTTAATTTAATGGTGGCATGTAAGCCAACCCTCAAATTAAGGCTGACGTTTGGACATGAAGAGATAAGGATTTAGGGGATAGAGATTGGGTGAGGAGGTAATTCCTGAGCTTCCCACTCTGCCCTCCAGATCCCTGTGGATCGTTCCTCATGCTTTCCTGGCTCAGAAGGAAGCTGCACTGACATGTTAAAAAGAAACTGGCCTCGGGCTTTTCCACCACCCCTCAGAAATCCACAGTTCCTTTTCCACCGTGACCTTCTGGGAACAGCTCTCCATTCTGCTCACCAAATCAGAGAAGGAAAGAATTAGTGTTGAGCCTTGGCCTGTGTCTCAGTGGTTAGAGCACCGGGCCATGCACCGAAGGGTCTCAGGTTCGAGTCCTGGTCAAGGGCACATACCTGGGTTGCCTGTTCAGTCCTTAGCCCCTGGTCCTGGCGCATGTGGGAGGCAGCCAATTGATGTGTATCTCTCACAACAATGTTTTTCCCTCTCTGTTCCTCCCCGACCCTTCCACTCTCTCTAAAAAGCAAAGGAAAAATATTCTCGGGTGAGGATTAACACACACACACACACACACACACACACACACACACACACAATAAAATTATGAAGGAAAAGGAAGAAAAGGAGGGAGGGAGGGCGGGGAAAGGAAAGGAAAGAAAACACCATAAAGGTATTACCAGTGGCCAGAAAAAATAAACCAGTAGTGTCAAGTTGTTATCTTTCCGGAAAAAAACCCAGAAACTTTGCCTGTAAAAAAAATATATTCGCTGAGGTCAAAAGCAGACTTTTTATAGAATAGGAAAAGAGCACATGAATTGTGGTTTTCTGTGAAACTGCCACTACTTTTAGACAAAACCACCTGCTGATCTTCCTTGTCAATTTCCATTGCCATACCTGGTAATTCCCAGGAGCTACCAATTAATTCCTTCTGAAGTGTAAGATCCTACAAAATTCATTATTTTCTTTTTTTTAAATATATTTTATTGATTTTTTACAGAGAGGAAGGGAGAGGGATAGAGAGTTAGAAACATTGATGAGAGAGAAACATTGATCAGCTGCCTCCTGCACACTCACTACTGGGTATGTGCCCTCAACCAAGGTACATGCCCTTGCCCGGAACGGAACCTGGGACCCGAGTCCGCAGGCCGATGCTCTATCCACTGAGCCAAATTGGTTAGGGCAAAAAATTCATTATTTGCTTGATCACTGATGATGTTCCAGGACTTATGGAACAGGCAGAATTGTTGGGATCTTCCGTCCAGTGTATGCTTGTACCTGGTAGATAAGAACAACAAGGAAGAATTGCATATGTTCATACAGAATCAATCCCTACTATGGTCCTCACTATGTGCTCAGTAGTATGTTGGTTTTGCACAAAATATAGTTATGGTTTTATTTCTATCCTCAAGAAAACCAGGATCTAGTAGGATGGTGTGGTGGATATACACAAAATGAATGACTTAGCCCTTAAATTAGGGCTTTTGAGCTTACAAAGTGTTTTCATAGATAACGTTTCATTTGATCCTTTTATAAGAGTCACTAGAGGCTCAGTGCATGAAATTCGTGCACTGGTAGGGTCCCTAGCTGCTGTTGGCTGCTGGCCAGACTCCTTCCCACGGCCACCTGCCAGTGCCGGGCCTCCCTCCCTTCCCCCGGCCAGCTCGCCCCCTGGTCGAATTCCCGGGAGAACTCTGGTTGAGGGAACAATTTGCATACTATGCTTTTATTATATAGGATTGTGAAAACAACACATAGTGGCTGTAGCAAAGTAAATTCCAACCTTGGAGCTATATAAAAAGATTGGACCATAAAGGTACATTTAAATGTTTTACAATAAAACGTTAAATGCATTATTTTTTATGATTTCCTAATTTTTTCAATGAACTTTTTTAAAAAAAAATACTTTAAAAAAATATTCTACGTACATACTACATTTCTCAATTTTGTTACATGAGCGGGCTTGTACTGAATGACATCTACATGGAGCCTAAATAAAGAAGAGTTAAGAAGAGTCATGAAGAATGAAAAGTTGATGGTGGCCTTGATGGTTGTCCATTAGAGAGAGGAGCAGACTCAGATAACTGCCTTTTCAAGCTCTCTTTGAATGGAAGTTATGGCTGGTTGAGCTCATCATAGATTGAGGTCATTGGCCATTGAGATTGTTCAACATTCCTCTTGTGACTTCCTCTTCACCAAGACATCCTCTATCTACAATCCAGCCATTCACGTGCATTTTCTCCTAGAAAAGAATGTGCTGATAAGGGAGTCCAGATTCCTGAAGTTGTTAACATTTTTTTTAATCTTCTCTATCAACCTTCTCTATCCCTTCTACCTCCCTCTGCCAAAAGATAAAACAAAAACTAAATAAAAATTAAATGAATTACTGATCATTTGAATAAAATCAGTTAGTGAAAACCCAAACCAAATAAAAATCTGATTGGTAAACCAAGACACCAAAGATATCTTCCTAAAGCCTGAGGAAAATATTCTGCCATGACACTGATTCTTTATGGCCAGGTGTACCCTGTACTGTATGATAGGAGCATGAGGTAGTGATAATCTGGTGAAATGCAATTATCCGGAGAGACACCTTGGAATCAGGATCTTAAAGAGCTGTTGTTTTTTAACCTTAAGTGTAAATGATTTTGTTTAGAATAATCCAGAATGCCTGGCTACATAGTCTGGAATTCATCTAGCCATCCACCCACCCATCCATCCTTTATGTCTTCCAGGATTTATTGAGTTCTTTCTTTAAAAAAATTTTTTTTATCTTTATTGTTGAAAGTATTACAGATTTGTTGATGATAGCTAGTCTGACAGGTGTGAGGTTGAGTTCTTTATGTTAGGGCTAAGAAGGTGCTAGAGATTATGAGGAGGTAGAGCTAATCACTCTGCAGGATGATGGTGTGTGGTTGGAGGCAGGTCTTGAGCAGAGTTGGGGGCACAAAGTCACAAGTGGTTTTCTTTGCCAGCCTGTGAGGTCAAGAGGGCTTCAGTACAGATGAAATGACTCTGTCTTGATGTGTCTTGAAGGACAGAAGGAAAGCTCTCAGTCATGTGGTCTTTAAACTTTCTTTTCTTTGCTGTGAACTTCTTAAAGAAAACTATAAAAGCTATGTACAGCTCATAATCTTTATGTTTGCATCTAAAAATTTTTCATCAGCCCTAGTTGGTTTGGCTCAGTGGATAGAGCATCAGCCTGTGGACTGAATGGTCCCAGGTTCAATTCCAGTCAAGGGCACATGCCTGGGTTGTGGGCTCGGTCCCCACAGGGGATGTGCAGGAGGCAGCTGATCAATGATTCTCTCTCATCATTGATGTTTCTATCTCTCTCCTCCTTCTCCCCTCCTCTCTGAAATCAATAAAAATGTATTAAAAAATAATTTTTTTTCATCATGCCCAGCAAGCATGGCTCACTAGTTGAGCATTGACCTATGAACCAGGAGGTCACGGTTGGATTCCTGGTCAGGGCATATGCCTGGGTTGCGGGCTCAATCCCCAGTATGGGATGTGCAGAAGGCAGCCGATAAATGATTCTGTCTCATCATTGATGTTTCTATCTCTTTCTCTCCCTCTCCCTTCCTCTCTGAAATCAAAATAAAAATTTTTCATCATAAGTTTCAATATTTGTAAGGAATGCAATTCCCTGTTTATTATGAATACTGATATTTTATTTTACTATTTTATTTTTGTAATCCTCACCCAAGGATATTTTTCCATTGATTTTTAGAGAGAGTGGAAGAGAGAGGGAAAGACAGAGAGAAACATCAATGTTAGAGAAACACACCAATTGGTTGCCTCAGGCCAGGGAGGAGCCTGCAATCCCAGTATGTGTCCTTGACCTGAATCAAACCCAGGGCCCTTGGCTCTATCCACTGAACCAAACCAGCTAAGGCATAAATACTGATATTTTAAAACAGGCCTTATATATAATTTAAAAAATGTTCCAAATGGAATCTATATATTATAGTAATTTGATATATAATCATATATTAAAAATGTATAAGAACAAACGCTACTTAAAATACTAACATTTAAAACAAGACTTTTATATAATTTAAAAAAATGCTTCCAATGGAATCTATATACTGGAGGGGAGAAGAATAGGTCATCCCAAAATGTATCACTCTGGCATGTGGATAATTTTGAGCTGAAGACATTCAAGGCCCAAAAGATTTAGGAAGAGCATTACACCTTCCCCTTAACTGCCTGAAAGAGTTTAGATAAAGGGTTTGGTTCAAAAAGGGAATTATCACCAGCATTAACTACCAATATTATTAGCTAAGTAAGGTAAGCTGCGGGGAACTGGGCAGGACCTGTTCAAATTCTTCTCTGTGTCCCATTTTCTTTGAATGGCATGGCAAACATTTGTTTACCAAGCATTTGCTCTTCCCATCTTCCTTTAAACCCCCCCCCCCCCCCCCAAAATATACATACATTATATATATTTGATTTCAGAGAGGAGGGAGAGGGAGAGAGAGAGAGAGAAACACCAACAATGAGAGAGAATCATTGACCGGCTGCCTCCTGAATGCCTCACACTGGGGATTGAGCCCACAACCCAGGCATATGCCCTGACGGGGAATCTAACCATGACTGGTTCATAGGTCAACCTCTGAGCCAAGTCAGCCTGGCTAGAACAAGCTTTTCTTAATTGTTGCATCATTCTTTCTTCTCTATTTATGTTTCCATCCCTTTACCTAATAGAACTTTATCTGTATGAAACATACTGTATCATATTTTTCTATAACAAAAAATGTATATAAACTCAGAGTCCAAAAGTCATTAAGTGTTAAAACATTTCTTTGTTGTTGTTAATCCTCACCTGAGGATATTTTTTTCTTTGATTTTTTGAGAGAGAGTGGAAGAGAGAAAGGAAGGGGGAGAGGGAGCGAGAATGAGAGGGAGTGTGAGAGTGAGAAATATCGGATGTGAGAGAGACGCATAGATTGGTTGCCTCCTGTCACGCCTTGAATGGGCTGGGAATCAAACCTACAACCCAGGTATGTGCCCTTGACCGGGAATCAAACCTGAGATCCTCCAATGCTTGGGCACTCTAATGACTGAGCAACACCGGCCAAAGCAAGTGTTAAAACATTTCTTAATACGATAATTATTGGTATAGAATTAATGAAAATAACATAAACATATGTTTTGGGAATTATTATTATTAAACAAAATTTTTGTTGCAAGTGGAACTCTTCATGTGATGGATAGATTGTTTTCTTTTGTTTGCTCTACTTTTTTATTTATTTATGTTTTTATTATTATTTTTAAAAAAATATCTTTATTGATTTCAGAGAGAAAGGGAGAGATAGAAACATCAATGATGAGAGAGAATCACTAATTGGCTGCCTCCTGCATGCCTCCTACTGGGGATCAAGCCCACAACCTGGGCATGTACCCTTGACTGGAATCAACCCCAGGACCCTTCAGTCAACAGGCTGACACTCTATCCACCTAGCGGCCAAACCAGCTAGGGCTGTTTGCTCTACTTTTTAGAAACACTAAAAAATAACATATTCACATTGACTATTACTTATTGCTAAATAAGTAATGTCAATAGAATCAATAAATGAGTATTGATTTATTAAATAAGCACCAACACCCTATGTTTTATTTTTTTATAGATGTAAATGCTGATAATTTTTTTTCATATTTAAGCAGTGGTATTGGGAGTTCTATTATAGAAATGTCATTTAATTCTTTGAGTTATTTTAAAATTTTTCTCAACATTATTTTTAAATAACTGTCAGTGCATAATTCACATCTCCAACTTTGTTGAGAGCAGTGAATCAATACCATTTGACTTGTGAAAATATTTGTAACCAGTTATTAGAGTTACTTTCTCAACAATAACACCAGTATTTTGAATTGTTGCTTTGCTGGAGAGCTTGGAGGTTTTGCACCCTGAGGCAGGGCCCCATTGAAAGTTGTGAAATGCAAAGAGGGAGGAGAGCCTTTGTTCAGAAAAGTGGGAAGAAGTCCATTGTAAAAGGGGAATTTACAACTTTGACCTCCCTCTTTCTTAGGTAGATTTTAGAAAAGAGTAAAAATGAGCTTTGAGCCGTCTGGAAATTAACTCCCTTTAGACCATTCAAGACTCTACAATGGAAAGTCCTCCTGACTCTTGCTACTTGGACTGTGGTCTGAGGACCAGCAACATTGGCATTACCTGGGAGCTTGTTAGAAGTGCGGAATCTCAGGTCCACTCCAGACCTACTGGATCAGGACCTGCATTTAACAGAATCTCAAGGTGAGTCATAAACACATGAAAATTTGAGAAGCACTGGACTAGACCACTGCCACTCCCCTCTCCCCCAAACGTTGGCTCTGGGGCGGGTTCCTTCCCGGTGTAGGAAATCATGCTTCTGGCTTCAGTTCTCCAAGAAGTCACCTGCTTCATTTTCCAGCACCATAGGAGACTGGGCTTGGCTTTCTGACTCTGCAAATAATTTGAAGACTGCTTACACGAAGCTGGATGGTCCTTAAGGGACCCTTGGTAAGTGCTAGCTGATAGCTCTCACTTCCTTCTCACTAATAGTCAGATTTGGGTAAGAGACCTGTTTTCCTATCTGACTGTCACTGCTGCCCATGAATTACTGGATGTTAAGACTGGCAAGACCCACCTGTGTCAAGGAGAGGTTTCCTCCTATCATCCCTGGGAACTTTGGAACCTTGTCATTAAGAGAGCTACAAATAGAACAGGTTTTTTGTTTTGTTTTTGTTTTTAAGGAAAATGAAAGCCTATTCAAATAAAGGGTCAAAAGCGACTGGCTGTAGCAAGAAGAAAATGGCTGTAATTGTTTTTGAAATGTTTTTGCCGTTCCCTGCAAAACGCTGTGTTGACAGTTGTGCCATCCAAGCTTGGCCTAGCCCTCTGCCCGTGTCTTGGCACTGTGTTCACTTTTCATGTGTGTGGGATTCCAGATCTTTAAACAAGGGGGCCTGGCGCCAGCGCCTCCCTCTTGGGTGCAAACACCCAAGTGTCAGTGGTGTTTGGAAGCAGCCAAGCAGTCCGTGGGAGTGTTTCCTTGACATCAATCTGCAGCAGGAAAGTATCTGGTATGCGACAGAGCAAGGGCGGCTTAAGGTTCAAACCCTGCTCTATCACTCGTTAGCTGGGCAATGCAGACAAGTTACCTAAACTCTCTGAACTTCTGTGTCTCTATCTGTAAAATGTCCATCAACTCATTTGGCTATAGGAGAATAAAATGAGACTTAGTGTTACAGGAACTTCAATATTAGGGTTTTTGTTTGTTTGTTTGAATCTGTCTGCTTGCTTGCACTGGCCCAAAGAAATGCACGAGCAGAAGTGTGCAGTATATAGAGAAAAATTGCTTAATATTGAATTGGTCAATCCAGATGCAGAAAAATAATGCTAAAAACTTGACTTCCTGCCTGGCCAGCGTGGCTCAGCGGTTGAGCGTCGAACTATGAACGAGGAGGTCACAGTTTGATTCCAGTCAGGGCACATGCCCAGGTTGCGGGCTCGATCCCCAGTGGAGGGTGTGCACAAGGCAGCCAATAGATGATTCCCTCTTATCATTGATGTTTCTATCTTTCTCTCCTTCTCCTTTCCTCTCTGAAATCAATAAAAATATATATATTTTAAAAAACACACCTTGACTCCTTGATGGTGTGTAGGTTACAAGTTATATAGGGCAAAATTACATGACACCATGGGCTAGGGGTGGTTCTGGGTTGTGCTGGGAGCTGATTGGTCAGAAGTGAGGCAAGGGTAATAAGTCATTTCTTTATGTCTTGAGGACAGTTCTAAGGTGTGCTCCAGCATTTCTCTGTCTGGTGTCAGGGAACAGTACCCAGGGGGTTGTTTCACCTTAAGGGTCAGCAGCTGAAGCATAACTTAGGTGAGATGTTATCTTTCCTGCCTGCAGTCCGGACCTTGTGACCACCAGTCAGGTCCCAGCCACTGTCTTCTGCTGCCTCAGGGGTAGCTGATTATCTGGGGGAAAGGCTAGATCTCTGAGGTGTATGGAGAGAGTGAGATATGATTTCTAGAGCTAGGATATAAAACTAAACTTAATCAAAGCCATAAGGACCCTCAGTTTCATTAGTACATCAGTGGGTAAATGAAACCCCCCCCCCAAAAAAAAAAAAAAAACGCTCTGAAAGTTATTGTCCTCCTTCCAAAAACAAATAGACAGGGCTTATTTTTGTTTTAGTTTTTTTTTTTAATTATCTTTATTATTGAAAATATTACAGATGCTCCCCTTTTTTCCCCATTGATCCCCTCCACCCCATTACCCCTCACCCCCCAGTCCAGGTCCTCACCACACTATTGTCTGTGTCTATGGGTTATACATATATCATTGCTTCATGAAATTACCAGATATTAGGCTGAGGCAAGTTCTTAAAAATCATCTCATTTTCTCTTGAAGAAACTGGAGGGAAAAATTATCTGCACCAATGAGCCAAGTTTCAGATTTCACAATAGCACCTATGTGCTAATGATAATTTAGACAGTGGCTAAGAAGGGACATATTTCTCTCCAGATGATTGGCCACAGATCAGTGCCACAGGTTATGAGAACTAAGTCAGAACATGAATGGATTAGAAGAGAGACAATAAAATAGAGCAGAAGGGGGAAGACACTGAGAGTCCTCAAATGAACTTCATTTGCTGCTGTGAGCAGCATTTTGAATAGTGAAATAATGTACTAATATCAGGGGTTCCCTAATCAGCAGCATTAGTATCCCCTGGGAAATTGTTAGAAATGCAAATTCTTTGCCCTCAGCCCAGACCTCCTAAATCAGAAACCCTGGGAGTGGGGCCAGTAATCAGCGTTGAGCAAACCTTACATGGGATTCAGATGCACAGAAGAGGTAGGGAGTTACTGATTCACGTTATAACCGCTTACAACCACCTTTTCCAATGCAAAGTAAAATGTCTCAGCATTTTAAATTCCTCACCTCCTGGACATCTACTGGGAAAATTCCCAGATGCCATTGTCTGCTGATTCTGGCAGAGATACGCTTGAGCACAGTCACCAGAGACACCTTCCTCCTGGGCCTTGGGTGGGATTTGTTTAATCATAAAGCAGTAACAAGAAGAATGATTTTGAAAGTTAAGCAGGTGACTCTGATCTCACTTCTGTTCTCTGGAAATATCCTTCCTCTGGAGTTATGACAGATTTATAACTTTATTACAAATTATACATATCACTAGGTTTTCGTTTCCACACCTTAGCAATTCCATCTCTAGATGCAGATACAGTGAAGCCCTGTATCGTCTGGAACGTGACAACATCTTGATGCTGTGATGTCCCACAGGCAGAGACTCTGGGCCCTTCTGAGGGGCCGTCATCACTCAGTCCTACCTTGTACTTATTCTGAATTTTCTGTTTCATGGTTAAAAGCCAAGGGAAAAACCAGAAGTTTAAATAAAGCCTGTACTACATACATTCTGCCTCAAATTCATCTTCTCTTATCATTGGCTGTTATGTGTCTGTCTCAGGCCCCCAGATTGGGTAAGTGTCATCAGTTTAACTCCCCGTCTACAAGGTGGGCATGGATGGGAATAGATGCTCATGAATATGACTGAAACGGAAGCCCAGCAAGGCTGAGACTTGCTGAAGGCTGTGAAGCTTTTCTGAGGGTCCGTGGCAACTCTCTATTGCTTCCTTTACGGCACTCTCTCTGTTTATTGTGTGGGTGTTTATTACTTCCGTTATTTCCACGTGGTATTCTCCAGAGACTTTGTAAATGATTGACTGTGTTCATCCCCAAAAACTCTGCCGAGACCGGGCTTTGTAGAGATAGTGGAAGACGGGAGACTCGGAGCTAAAAGCTTCCTAATGAGGACAACTCGAGCGTGTTATTTTCAACATTCAACTCCCAAGTCTGAATAATTCATGGCGAAAAAAAATCTGTTCAACTAGAAATGACTGGGCTATTTTAATGAAAGTACAGATTTGGAATGTGTGAGAGCTGGAGAGTACATGAGGGAACTGAAGGCAGGGAGAGAAAGTGACCAGCCCGGCAAACAATGAATTAGTGAACTCAGGTCTCCCCTGGCCAGCATCCTCATTGTCCAGGGATTCATTGTAGGTGCTGCCATCACACGGTGACTGGTGGTTAGTCCAAAATCAGAACTCAGACCTCCAGACGAACATGGCCAGCTCTTTCCACTGAGCTACACAGCCTGCTATAAGACACCAGGCGGGGAGGTGTGTGTGTGGGGGTGTCAGGCCCAAGGTCCTTCTCTCTTGCATTGCTGGGCCACAGAACACACAGGGAGATCGTATTTCCCTTTCCATCTTCAATCTAGCCCTGCTGGTATCAACTGGCTGCACATTAAACCCCCCCTGGGGAGCTTTCAAAAAATCTGGATGCCCAGAACCCACCCCAGGCCCATGAACTCAGTTTCTAGGGGTGAGGCCCAGCACTCTGTGTTTTTAATGTTTAAAAATTTTCATTGATTGATTTTAGAGAGGGAGAGAGAGAGAGAAAGAGAGAGACAGAGAAAGAGAGAGAGATTTATTTGTTGTTTCTTGTATGTGCCCTGACTGGGTGTGTCAGGACGACGCTCTAACCAACTGAGCTACCCGGCCAGCAGCCCTCTGTCTTTTTAAAGCTTCCTAGGTGATTTCAACCACTTCCAAGTTTGAGAAACATCCAGTCTAGCCCTTCTCCCTCTTGTTCTATTCTCTTGAAGTCCAGAATCCTTCTCTTAATCCTCTGGTTTTCTTTTTGCTAATGCTCAGGTTTTAACACTATGTTCACACAGTTTACATTGTAGGTGCTGCCATTCTAAGCCATTTAAGTTATTAGCAAAAACTTAGCCTCATCTACTTGTCTCTCTCTCTCTCTCTCTCTCTCTCTCTCTCTCTCTCTCTCTCTCTGTCAGCTGGCTGTGCCTCTGTGTGCCTCCTCCTGGCCTACACAAGGTCACCCCCACAGGGCCTCGCTCTCCAGGAGGGGTCCTATTCTGAGCCCTTCTCTGCACCTTCTCTCAGAGCTTCCCTCCTCGGGAATGTGAGCGCTGTGAGGCTGGACCAGAGGAACTGGGAGCCCAGGCTGGACAGGGAAGCGGAGGGGGACTGCTCCTGTGATGATTGGTCCCAGAGGGAATAATTCTTGCAGCAGCTCTTCTTTTCCTCTTGCTGGCTGAGTGTGTGGGTGTGCAGCAGGCATTTGCTAGGGAACATTGGCAAAAAATAAAACTTTTCAAGCTTCAGTTCTGTAGACAGATTGAGAGGCCTCCCAACAGTTCAGAATTGCCGAATCTGGCTCCATCCACCCACTTACCCCCCAGGAAGTGGTAGGTTGGGTTCGATGTGTTTTGATTTGTTAACAGTGGCCTAGCTTATGGGGGTTTAAATCATCAGAATGATACATGAAGATACACCAGTCAACAGACAGTTATTGAACACTCACTGCATGCAGTACACTGTGCCAGGCACGAAAAAAAACCAAGTGGGAGGTTACCTCTGCTACAGGTACTTTATGGTCAATGGAGGGGAAGGAAGAGAGGGTTGTTGGGGCAGTAGTCAGTTTGAAATTCAAGAAGAGCAGAAGGCTGAGAGCCAGTTCCTGACTAGGCAGGGATAAAAAGAAAATAAAAAGAGCCATAAAAGGGGGATGGTGGAAGTGGCAAGATGACGACTATGTGTTCAACTTCCTAGGATTTAAAGTCCTGTAACTATTTGCCTCTCCCATGCTCACCAACAATATTGCAGCCTCCATATTGCTTTAATCTTGCCATTTTGACCCCCAAGACATTCAGACCTTTCAGAGCGCTTAGCAAACACTATCCCAAGAAAGCTACAGCTTCTTTCTCAATCTGCTTCTATCTCTCTCTGCCTGTGTGTCTTTTTGT
Organism: Cnephaeus nilssonii; assembly: GCF_951640355.1. Classification (NCBI taxonomy): domain Eukaryota; kingdom Metazoa; phylum Chordata; class Mammalia; order Chiroptera; family Vespertilionidae; genus Cnephaeus; species Cnephaeus nilssonii. Next base: position 24,223,653 of record NC_137088.1, on the reverse strand, counting down.
CATTTCCTGACTCCCACACTTTATCTCTTCTGCTCTCTCTTAGATACATGGCTTTTTTTTTTTTCAAGGATAAGTGAAGAAATGAATCCAAGCTCTCAGCCTTTTATCAAAGTAATAATGAATATTACTGATAGAAATAATCAACACAAAATAAGATTAACACCAGCTAAAACTACATACAGGTTTGGCTCAGTGGATAGAGCGTCGGCCTGCGGACTGAGGAGTCCCAGGTTCGATTCCAGTCAAGGGCATGTAATTGGTTGCAGACACATTCCCAGTGCGGGGTGTGCAGGAGGCAGCTGATCAATGTTTCTCTCTCATCAATGTTTCTAACTCTCTCTCCCTTCCTCTCTGTAAAAAAAATCAATAAAATATATTTAAAAAAATTGAGAGTAGGGGATAGATGAAACACAACTGGCTAAGAATTGGCAATTATCTGAGCTGAGTAACAGGCACATGAAAGTTCATTATACTACTTTCTTCTACTGTAGAATATGTTTGTAAATATCCAGGTAATTTGTAAAAAATTAACATGAACAATTGCACAGGTGATTTTTATGCACATCCAAGAAGATTATAAACTGAGAAAGGGTTTCTCATAAACTGTGTTCTAATCTGGGCTGCGTTCTATTCCATGGCCTGGAATACATGTGTTACTAACATATATTTATAAATACAATTTTAATTAAATATTAGAAGGCAGTAGGGCAAGAAATCAAAATGCCAACTGCAGGCAGTGGAACTGTGTGCAAGGGACAAGCAGACAGGGAAGATGGAATTGGCATTTATTGAGTGCCCAGTGCATACTAGGTGCTTTGTCGCATTATCTTTGGATGTTCACACAGGTCTATGAAGTAGACTTAAAATTTTTTAATTTTTTAATAAAAGTTTTAATGTGAAGAAACTAAGGCCCAGAGAAGATGAATGAATTCCCAACATCACACTAGGATGTAAGCTGGGATTTGAATCTCATCTGTCTGCGTCCAAAGCTTGCATTCTTTTCCCTACCTATTACCTCCCACCTAGATCTTACCAAATGCCAGATCATAAAGCACAGAGGAAGTCTGAGGAGGATGAGGTCATTGAGAGATGGGTTTATAAAGACTAACAAAGAACTTGGATTGGAGGTAGGTCCTGGAGGTGGAGTAAAGGACATGAAAGCATCCCAGGTGTGGGGAGGATGGCAGGATGCAGAAACTTGGTAACAGATAGAGATTGAGGTGAGAATGAGAGCGGTCATGGACTCTTGGGAAGATGTTGTGAGGGCAGGATTGGGTCATGGGCAGTGGAATTGAAGAGAAGGTGTCCCAAGACTTGGACCTAGACAAAATTGATAAAGATAACAGACTTCATACCTAGGTGGGAGAAGCCAGGAGGAAGGAGGAAAAGGATGAATTCAGTTTGATCATTTAGAATTGGAGAAGGCAGTGAGACATCCTAGTGGAGAAGCCCAGATGGCAGTTGGGTTGACAGAATTTTAGATTTGAAAAATCATCTGGTCTACCCCTTTATTCAAGAGCTATGAATCCAGGAAGTAACCAGTGAGTGCCCTGGGAACACAAAGAATATTTACACTGTGGTGCAAAATGTAGTCATTTATTCTTTGCGTGCCTACTTTGCTCCAGGTGTTGGGGCGTCACCAGTCCTGGAAGTAGGTAAATTGCTTGGATTATTATAAAGGTCTTTTAATTGGATTTCCTGCTTCCACCCTGGCATCTCCTCCATTTTACCTCAGACAGTAGCCATTAGAGTTGTTATGTTACATGATATAGTCTATGTAAGTGGACTAAAGGTAAAAGGAACCCCCTAGATTGTGCTGTGAAATGCGCACCTGTGTGGCTATATGTCAGGTCACATCACTCTTCTCAAAAACCTCTAGGAGCTCTTCTCTCTGTGTCCTGAACATGTGAGTCATGCTCTCTAGCCTAAGAATCTTTGCACCTGCACTTCCCTCTACCTAAAAAGCTCTTCAGCCAAATAGCCTCCACATTTCCCTCAAGGATTTACTCAAATGTCACCATTTCAATGAGGCCTTCCTTGACCACCTACCTGTTTTAAGTTGCAATTATCTTTATCTTCCCCTGCTACATTCCCAATCCTATGCCCTGCTCTTTGTTTGTTTGTTGTTTTTTTTTTGGCCTTATTAATTTGTTTCTTTTCCACACAGTATTTATTATAATTATTTTTAAATATTTATTTTAATTTTTAACATTGTCTGTCTACCTTCATTGGAATCGAAGCTAGACAAGGGCCAGGGCTTTTTGTTCCATTTGTTCATTGCTCTAACCACAAGAATTAAGAACAGTGCCTGGCACATAGAAGGTGCTCAATAAATGAATGAATTCATTGTTTCATGAATGAATTAGAGCAAAACATGGTAACTGACAGAATAAACACATGGACAAAGTGCAGAGGAATAAAACAGGGATGGCAATTCAATCTACCTGAGAGTGTCAGGGCAAGTTTTACAGAAGAGGTGACATTGAAAGAGAAGTACATGGGTCAAGGCAGTTGTAGTAGGCTGAATAATGGCCCCCAAAGTTATCTAGGTTCTACTCTTTTGGAGCTTGTGACTGTTACTTTATATGACAAAAGAGACTTACAGATGTGATTAAGTATCTTGAGATGGGGAGATTATCCTTTATTATCCCAGTGGATCCTAAATGCAATCACAGTAGCCTTGTAAGAGGGTGATAAAGGTAGATTTGGCAGCACCATAAGTCAAGGGGACAATAAGGCAAGTTGCTTTGCTGCTGGCTTTGAAGATGAAGGAAGGAACCACAAACTAAAGAATGCAAAGAATGCAGCTCTAGAGGTTGCAAAAGACAAGGAAACAAATTATCCCTCCATATCCCCCAAGATTTATGAGGGAGCATGGTCCTGCTGACACCTTGATTTGGCTTAGTGAAATTGATGTTGGACTTTTGACCTCTATGACTATAAGAGAGTAAATGTGTGTTGTTTTAAGCCACCAAGTTGTGGTAATTTCTAAGGACATCCTATTAAGAGGGAATAGTATGTGCAAATCAGGGAAGTGGCAGCACATTCAAGAATCCCCTGAGAAGTTTAATGTACCCAGATTAGAAAATAGAAAATGGAGAAAGATGGGGTTGGAGAGATAGCAGGGGCTAGACTGTGAAGGGCTTTCAGGTCATGCAAAGGAGGTGAGTGGTATTCTGTGGGTAGGAGAGTGCAGTGAATGCTGTTGTGCTGCCGAGATCCCCCCTTTCAGTACTGAAGAGCTTCTTCTCTTGGCTTCAGGGGTGCTGTTGGCAAATGGCCTTTCCTCTCAGCCCTCTTCCACTCTCTTTTCTGAAGATAGATTCCTTGCCCAAGCTCATTCCAGCTTCTTGGGCAGCCTTCAACCAATGGCTGGTCTACATAGGAGTATAATGACTCTGTCAATCTCACTCTAATTCATGTGAACTCTGAAGGGCCATTCCAGCTTCAGAACTCCCCCTTGATTAGCTGAAGCCTTGCTGCAATGACTTCTCCATGTGTCCCATCCTGCCTCCTTCCCTCCCTTCCACAAGGGTTAATTTCAAGAGCCCTCCCTTATAAACATTGGATATGCTAGTCTCTGTTTCATTTTGCTTCCCTGGGAACTCGACCTGCCAGTGTGAGCTAAGAGGTCTTTAAACAGGTGAATGAAAAGTAAGATTGACTTGGGTGGTGGTGATGATGATCACTCAGATCAGTGTTAGGATGGGCTAGGTTGGGGAGAGATTGGAGGAGGGAACAGTTAGGAAACTGGGTTGAAATTCCAGGTGAGAGGTAATAAAATCCTGGACAAGGGTAGAGGCAAAAGGAACTCTATGTGTGGTCATCAGCTTTTCCATAACAGCCTCATGGACTCTCAAGGACATTATTTTTCAGAGAAGCCCAGTCCACTGCATGGAATGAAAAGAAGTCCTTCCTCAGGATGTCCCATTTTGCCCCTCATTCTAATCTGGTTTTGTAGAACATGTCTGCTTTCTCTGTTTCCCTGGTAAAGAATCAGCTTTGAGGGAGCAATAGATTTGATCAACCATTCTTCTCAGAACAAGAGGCCTACTGTATTGGAAAGCTGATACTCGGAAGTGTTCTTTTAGTTTCTCCTTGAATACCTTCAACATTAGGGAGCTCATTATTTTATCACAAGGCGATGTTTTCTCACGGGTAGGCCTGAAACTGCCCATAGCTTTTACTAGGTTCTAGCTCTGAGACATGATCAGTAGCATGGAGCTCAATGGTAGAGGCCCTGGTTTTGGAGTCAAACAGAACTGGGTTCAGATCCAATGTCTGCTCCTTATAGTGAACTTGGCATATTTATCTCAGCTAGTTTGCTCAACTGTAAAATGGGGATAACACCATAAGCTACCTTATGAGGTTGTTGTTAAAAAATATGTTTAGAGCATAATACCTGGCACATGGTAAATGATTAATAAATGGTAGGTAATATTGTGGATGTTAGATGTCAAAAAAAACCTTACATTACGATATATGCTGTTTTCATAGGAGAGAGAAAAGAAGTGTGTGTGTGTGTGTGTGTGTGTGTGTGTGTGTGTGTGTGTGTGTCTCCTCATTGAGTTATGAGCAGATATGCACCTGGACTTTTTGAATTAAATGTATGTTAAGCACAGATCTGGTGTGTGGACTCTCATTCAGGACATGTGAGGGTTATAATCAAGGTGTCTCCCAGGGCTTATTTCTGCCTACTTAGAAAGAGAAAGAATATGCTTTCCATTTGCTAAACAGCAGGCCTGCATAATAAGAAGGGATTGATTTTCTCAGCATTCCATTAACTCTGGGTCTTTAAAGAGAGCATAATGCACTCCAGTGGGGAGATAAATTGCGTCATCTGGGAGCTGGAAAGGGACGTGGAGAGGAATCAGGCTGGAATCATAGATTTCAAAGGGAATAATCCTACTCTTCTCCACATTTAGTATATACTTTTTAAAAGAATTCTTTAAAGTCTGGCAGCTGATTCCCACATTTTTTATTCAAATATATGTTTTATAACCAGCTTTGCCACTGACCCAGTTAAATAATAATGAATGATTGTCATAATTCTAAACATTTTCTTTCAGAAGAACCCAGCAGAAGTGGCTGCAGGGTGGTGGAAGGGGAGGTCATCAGCGATGTTGAAGCCATTTGATGCACAAGCTGTCTGCACAACATCAAACCGCTGGTGGGAGAGAGGAAAAAATTCAGTTAACACACTGTTTGTTTTGTCCGCTGGCATCCACCTGGGATCCACACACGTGGAAGATAGAAAATAAGAGAAGAAAATGCTGCTTTCGAGAGAATTCAGTGATGATTTTCCCCCTTGAAGAAAGGTTGCTTACAGGAGGTTTTGGTGGAAAATATAGTATAACCTGTGGTGAGATGGTGAATGTTTAACAACAGACTGGGGTGGGGGTTGGTGGAGAGGAGTCCTGATTTGCAGAAAATTGCTTGTTCCGGTGGTGTAAATACTTTCATCATCGTCTATTTCAAGCTACCAACATGACATCGCTGAATGTGATATTGGAAAGGGCTGTGTCGTAGCACACCATTTTATAGTGTTCCTACTGTCCAGATATAATAGATGTAATGAAATTCAAGAGCATAGATAATATAGTAAAATAATTGGGAAATGGATAATTTTTAGTATTATTACTGTTTTTTAAATATATTTATTTAGATGTAAGTTTATATAATTTCGTGTTTTAATTATGGCCGTGTTTGACAACCAGCTCTCAGAATTCCTGAAAATGTGGCCATTAATTCATGTGAGTCAATACAGGTAGTTAGTTCCAGCCCACGCCAGACCCTTGTGGCACTTGAAGACAAAAGAACACATTTTCCTTGGGTATTGGGGATGGGAGACATTTAAACTTCTCTCAGGTTCAGCCCTCATCCCTTACCACTTACTCACTTATCTTTTGTTTATTCAATAAACATTGATTGAGCATATGTTGGGCACTAGAAATACTGAAATGACCTCTAGATAGACAAGGGAGCTGAGTATAGAGGATTGTATTAAGATATGCGACAGAGATAGAAATGGGCAAGGTGACAGGGAGGAAGGAAGAGTGGCCTCCCGGACCAGGGACCGGGGGGGGGGGGGGGGGGGGCCTACTGGCCACTCAGTCACTGGCTGCTTCACTAGAGGTTTGACCTCCAGGTCTTCTTGACCCAGTAGATCTTTCCCCTTATTGATAAGCTCTCTTCCCTCAGCTCCCAGGACACAGCTCTCTCTGGGTTTTCCTCTTACATTGTTAGTTGCTCCTTTTCAGTCTCCTTTGCTGGTCTCTCCTTTCCTCCATGACCTCCAAAAGTTATAGTATCCCAGATTCTAGCCCTTGGACCCCTTCTTTTTCCTCTCTCCCTCATCCAGTGGTGATGTACCCAGTGTCACGTCTGTAGATCATCCACTTCCAGCTCTGACCCCTCCTCTGAACTCCAGACTCATCTATTCAATTGTCCACTTGAAAACCATACTGGATGGATAATTGTAATCTCACACTTAGCATGCTGAACCCTTGACCTTCTGTTCTCTAAAATCTGATCCTCTTCCATCTTCCCCATCCCAGGACATGACAACTCTATCCTTTTAGTTGTTCAGAGGCTCAAACCCTATAAGGTACTCTTGATTCTTCCCTTTCTCTAACACTCCAAATCCACTCCATTGGTAAAGACTGTGGGCTTTATCTCAAAACATCCAAAATGCAACCTCATTTTACCACTCCACCACCTTCACTATGGAGCCAGCCATTACCACCCCTCAGCTGGATATTGCAATAGCTTCCTAATACATCTCCCTGCTTCCACTCTTGTCCACCCCCCACACCCCATCCCCATCACATATGTAGTCGGTTCTCAACATAATAGCCAGAGTGATCCTGTTGAAAAAAAAAAAAAGGTAATTTCAGAGGATTGTTGTGAATATTACCTACAGTGCCTGGCATATGGCAAACATTCAATTTTTATTAACTATCATTGTTGCATTTAAATTTACAGGTTATTTATCATACTATGAGATACCATGATTTCTAATATCAGATTTTGTTGGTTCTCCAAGACAAATAGCTTGTGCTGAAAACAGGGAATCCATGATTGTGTAGGCAGCTGAGCAGGTCTTAAGTTTCAGAGCAGAGATGCTGGGCTACAATACAAACAATGCCTCAGAGAGCTATTTTAATAACCGAGACTAATTTAGTTGTTTTATTTAGAGAATGAAAACCTTCCAACTTAACAAAATGAAAAAGCAAGTCTCCCTGTGTTTTTTTTTCTTTTACTTAGCAAACATTTATTCAATATCTGTGCCCATCCCTGTGTTCACTTTTTAAAAATTGAGGTATAATTTATTTACAGTGAAATTCTCCATTTTTAGCATACTAGAGGCCTGGTGCATGAAAATTCATGCACTGGAAGGGGGGGTCCCTCAGCCCAGCCTTCCCCCTCTCACAGTCTGGGAGCCCTCAGTGGCGGGAGGCGACCCGGTGATCAGGGGAAGGCAACACCCCATCACACCTCTGCTGCTGCCACTGCTGGCAGTGCAAGCCTCGGCCGGCCCTGGTTACCTGAGCCTCGGGCGGCCCTGGGCGGCTGGGCAGCAGCCATTCGAGGCTTGCCTGTGCCTCGGGCTGGCCCTGGGCAGCTGGGCAGCTGACATCTGAGGCTTGCCTGCTCCTCGGGCCAGCCCTGAAGGGCTGGGGGGCTTAGGGGACTGGGGGCTCCAGAGGCAGGCTCACTGAGCGGCTGGGCCCACCTGGGCGCCACCATCTTGTGGCTGTGGGCACCACCATCTTTGAGGGTGGGGCAGTCAATTAGCATATTCCCTCTTTATTAGACAGGATAGTTCTGAGTTTTGACAAATGTATACAATTAGATAAGTACCACCACAACTTGACTGATAGAGTTTACATCTCTCTTGAGTAAAATAGGGATTTCTGGGTATACCTGTGTTATTGAAAAGCCTATATTGTAGAATATTTTTAAATACATGCATAACTTGCTCAGCTGGCATGACTCAGTGGTTGAGCATCGACCTATGAACCAGGAGGTCATGGTTTGATTCCCGGTCAGGGCACATGCTTACACTATGGGCTCTATCCCCAGTGTGCGGCATGCAGGAGGCAGCTGACAATGATTCTCTCTCATCAATGATGTTTCTATCTCTCTCTCTCTCCCTCCCTCTCTGAAATCAATAAAAATATATTAAAAATAAACAAATAAATGCAGTTAATGGACATGAAGGCATATTTTGCTATTTTCTTTACCTCAGTGTCTGGCTGGATGTGAGGAGTGAGGATAGTGTTCCACTGCCCATCTCTAGAAATTTGCCTTTGTAAAGGGAAAACTTGACACACTGAAGCAACTTGTAAGGTGGCACATTTTGGTTATGCTGGGATACTTAAGTGGCTAAATTAACTCAAGGCTAAAACTAAGGCTTATTAATAACTCAGAATTTTATGTTAAGACTAGAAGCCCGGTGCACGAAATTCGTGCACGGCGGGGGGTTGTCCCTCAGCCCAGCCTGTACCCTCTCCAATCTGGGACTCCTAGAGGGATGTCCGACTGCCCGTTTAGGCCCGATCCTGGTGGGATCGGGCCTAAACGGGCAGTCGGACATCCCTCTCACAATCCAGGACTGCTGGCTCCCAACTGCTTGCCTGCCTGCCTTCCTGATTGCCCCTAACCGCTTCTGCCTGCCAGCCTGATCACCCCATAACCACTCCGCTGCCAGCCTGGTTGATGCTTAACTGCTCCCCTGCCAGCCTGTTTGCCCCCAACTTCCCTCCTATGCCAGCCTGGTCACCCCTAACTGCCCTCTCCTGCAGGGTTGATCACCTCCAACTGCCCTCCCTTGCAAGCCTGGTCCCTCTCAACTGCCCTCCCTGGCAGGCTGGGTGCCTCCCAACTGCCCTCTCCTGCTGGCCATCTTGTGGTGGCCATCTTGTGTCCACATGGGGGCAGGATCTTTGGCCACATGGGGGCAGCTATATTGTGTGTTGCAGTGATGACCAATCTGTATATTACTCTTTTATTAGATAGGATAGAGGCCTGGTGCACAGGTGGGGGCCAGCTGGTTTGCCCTGAAGGGTGTCCCGGATCAGGGTGGGGTTCCCTTGGGGCGTGGAGCGGCCTGAGCGAGGGGCCTGTGGTGGTTTACAGGCCGGCCACGCCCCCTGGCAACCCAAGAGGAGGCCCTGGTATCTGGAAATTATTTTCCTTCTACAATTGAAACTTTGTAGCCTGGAGCGGAGCCAAGCCTGCTGCTCCCTCCGGGGCGGCAGCCATCTCTGTAGCAGTTAATTCACCTTCTACAATTGAAACTTTGTAGCCTTAAGTGGGTGAGCCCGGCCAGGGTGTGCGGAAAGCTTTGCTTCCCCTGTTGCTGCTGGCAACCCTAGCCTGCTCTCTCAAGCTCCATTCTGCCCCCATTTGTTTGAATTTGTTTACCTTCTATAATTGAAACTTTGTAGCTTGAGTGGAGGCTTAGGCCTGCAACGGCTATGGAAAGCTTGGCTTGCTCTGTTACCTGGGAAACCTTGCTCACTGTGGCTGTAGCCATCTTGGATTAGGGTTAATTTGCATACTCGCCCTGATTGGCTGGTGGGCGTGGCTTGGCTGGTGGGCGTGGCTTATGTAGCGGAGTGATGGTTAATTTGCATATTACCATTTTATTAGAGAGGATTATTCATTTGTAGGTATTTTTTTTCCATACAAAAAAGTGTGAACAAATGTAAAGAGATTTATTTAGCACCAAATCCTGTGATTTATGTGTTGGGGCAAAGTGGTAACATGCCCCAATTCTCACCCTTGATGTGCAGTTGTGAACCAAGTGTTTGGGCCAGAGAGGGACAATGTCTACTCCTGTTATTGTCTCCTTGTGGCCATTAGACACAACCTTGAGTGGTCTTAAGCCAGTTGTGGACTACAGATCCTTGAGGAGGGGTAAAGTTATTCAGGGGTAAGAAGTCCCTGAATCCCTTTCAACTCCCAAAGCTTTGTCTGTAGAATAAAGAATGATTATTTTTCAAATCTATCCAGGCATTGTTGTTATGAACCAAACACAATTTTATTTCAAAGCCTTACTGAACCCATAGTGTCGTCGGGTCATCAGAGCCTCTCTATGGTTGCAACAGCTGTCCTCGGGCCAAGAGCAACCAGCTGAGGGGTCTCATACACGGGCTGAAAACCAGGCCCAACTTCTTTCCATGAGCCATTTGTCCCATTCTGGGGTTGAGCCAACCCCGCGAAGAAGTGGCACCATTTTCTAACTGAGCCATCTAGAAAGCCCTCTTTTACATCAATGTCATAAAGACACATAAGTACCAATGGGGGCTCTGTGGGCATTATATCTGTTCTCCATCAACATATATTAGCAAGCAACTACCAGAGTAGTACAGGTGTCCAAGGGTTTTGACATCAGAAAAACTGGTCTTTATGTAAAAAAGGGTTAGAAAACCCTTGGGTGAGATCCTCACTCTGTCTGGATCAGCATTTCCAATTTTTGTCTGAGTTTTGTATTTGTGTGTGTGTATGATGGGTAGTGCTGTATGTATGGCAGGGGTCCTCAAACTTTTTAAACAGGGGGCCAGTTCACTGTCCCTCAGACCGTTGGAGGGCTGGACTATAGTTTAAAAAAAAACTATGAACAAATTTCTATGCACACTGCACATATCTTATTTTGAAGTAAAAAAACAAAACGGCAAAAACACCCGCATGTGGCCCGCGGGCCGTAGTTTGAGGACGCCTGATGTGTGTGTGTGTGTGTGTGTGTGTGTGTGTGTGTGTGTGGTGTATGCCTATGTATCTGTGTGTGTATATGAAGTTGCAAAGCTCACCCCCTAATAGAGACCAGATTAACAGGACTTGACCAGTCTCCATTCTTCCCCAGATCTGGTGAAGATTCTACTAACACACGGTTGTCACAGACCCACCCATACTCTACCAGTTAACTTCTGCTGCACAAGATACCCCAAAACTCATGTTAAAACAATAAACATTTGTTACATCTTATGAATTCTGTGGGTCAGCTGGACCCGCTCAGGTGGGGCTGGATGGTCTATAAATGGCCTCATTTACAAGTGTGGTAGTTGACTCCATGTCAGTGGGGGGAAATGGGGAAAACTTGGCCATGTATCATCACCCAGCAGGCTAGCTTGGCCTTACTCACTTAGTGTTGGCTGCTGGATTCCCAAGAGTAGCAAGAGAGTAAGCCCTGGTGCACAGCAGTTTGACAGCCGCTGCTTGCATCATGTTTGCTAAAGTCCCATTGGCCAAGCAAGTAATAAGTCCAGCACAAAGGGCATGGATAGAAATTGTGGTCATGGTTACAAATTACCATACTCACTGATTTTAAAGACATTAAGGGAATAAAATCATACTTACAGTTTCCATTAGAGAAAAATATTGTTTCCTACTTTGCCTAATATTGTGGCTAGGTAATTAAAAAACTTTTTAGTAGCTACATTAAGAAAAATAAAAAGAATCATAAAATTAATTTTCATAACTTATTCTACTTAATGCAATATAGCCAAAGGCTTTATTTCTCTTTCTACTATACTACATTGGCTGCATTGACAGGCATGCCTTTTTTCTTTTTTAAACATATTTTACTGATTTTTACAGAGAGGAAAGGAGAGGGAGAGAGAGTTAGAAACATCGATGAGAAAGAAACATCGATCAGCTGCCTCCTGCACACCCCCTACTGGGGATGTGCCCGCAACCAAGGTACATGCCCTTGACTGGAATTGAACCTGGGACCCTTCAGTCCACAGGCCGACGCTCTATCCACTGAGCCAAACCGGTTAGGGCCAGGCATGCCTTTTTGAGGGGTGGGGAAGCTTTGAGAGGTGGACTATTTCCCTTTTCCTTAGTCCACTGAGTCTAAGTCTATCTTTGACTTTCACGGCCTTCCACTATGTAGCCTTTACTCTACTCATTCATTCCCACTGTTTCCCTTTCATGGCAGTCTCCCTCCCCATCCTGCACACTTACCATGTTACCCTGGGAGTTGGGGGACCTATTTCATTCTTGCACTACCTATATTGTGGGTCTTAGTTCATCAGTTTTTTGATATGTGTGTGCTCTTCTTTCTTCCTTGGTGTCGCTGTATCTCCAGGAAGGTTGTGAGGTTCTCAGGAGCTTGAGCTATGTCAGTGAATTTTCTCTCTCTTCCCCACAGCATTTCTTGGTAGTGGGAGTTCAATAAGTTGGTGACCCATCCGAGCTGACATCAGAGGAAGGATCAGGGCTGCTCAGAAAAAGGATCTAATGTCCCCAGGAACATTGGATGATGGCCTCAAAGGCACCCTCTTCCTCTGAAAGGGAGGAGAGATAGCCTGCTGACCATGTGACTATGCTACAGGCACAGGGCTGCCTGGTACATCAAAGGCTCTCAATGGATGTTTTGTTGGAAGAATGGATCAACTATACTTCTCAGCTAATTTGAGTCCAAGCAAGGAGGGATTGACAGACTGCCCACCACACCCACAAAACTGATAAACGTAGTATTTTGAAAGCATTAAGTAAATTGTAAGTGTAACCATGGTGGCAGAATAAAAATGGATATTAATGGTTGACAGTCAAAAACTGCTCAGACTCTGATCTTTTCCAACATTATATCCACTTTTCTATCTAAAAAGAGTATATTTTCCAAGTTATTATGCTCCTCTGGTTAAAAAAAAAATCCTTTTCAACATCTTACCTACTTTTCTGTTTGAAGAAAGTATATTTTTCAGTTTCTTTTGTTTTGCTCTGATGAAACACAAGAGCAGTTTGGGTTCTTTGTGTTGTTTTCTTCCATGTAATTAAGCTGATTAGTATCCCATATGGAGTGGAAACAATTGGTTTCACGTATGCTGGTGTACAGTTACCCACAGAGCTGCAATTGTTTACATCTTTCTCATTTCCTCGTGGAAATTTTTAGACTTTATTAGACAAAGATCTGGCAGACTTGAATTCTGTGAGCATTACAGCCTTTGGTTATCAGACCTGGCCGTATCCTGTTGAGTGGTCTCTGGGATAAGATAGATATTCTATGATTTTGTACAGAATGAATTTTAAAGATGCCTACCTAGCATCTATTCCCTCCTGCCCATTTCTGGCAGCATCCTGGTGTTTGCTCAGGTATACCTCCACCCCCATGCAGGCATGAGATTTAGGGAGGCTGATTCTGCCTCTAGTTGCAATGTGGGCTTGTCTGGTCTATGAATAATCTTGCCCCTTTGCCACGGAGATTAGTTTAGGAATCCACACCTTAGATATTACTGTGTGGCATTTTTTATGCCAAGGGGATTGGTTCAGAAGTGGGCATGTGACCGAATTCTGGCCAATGAGATGAGATGGAAAGTCTGGTAGAAATGGAAAATTTCTGGTTAAAAGAGTTCCTGCTTTTGAGAGTGTTAGTGGAGGCCCGGCCAGTGTGGCTCAGTGAACCTGGAGATCATGGTTCGATTCCCAGTCAGGGCACATGCCCAGATTGAGGGCTCAATCCCCGGTAGGGGACGTGGAGGAGGCAGCCTATCTATGATTCTCCCTCATCATTGATGTTTCTATCTTTCTCTCCCTCCCCCTTCCTCTCTGAAATCAATTAAAATATAGATTAAAAAAAAAAAAAGAGTGGACATTGTTCTGGCCAGACTACAAGACCAGGAAATACTCCGTCACCATGCTGCCAGCTGAGTATTTTGCCAACCCACAAAAGGAGGGAGGAAGCAACTCACAAAGAGGCAGACCTGGAGGCTGATGGAACTGCACCTGACAGCTACCCACATATGGACTTTTTCGGTTACATGAACCAATAAATCTCCTTTAGGGATTGAGTCAGTTGAAATGGAATTTTCTGTTACTTACAGCCAAAAGTGCCACTACTGATAGAGACAATTTTACCAACGGAATGTGAATAAAAAAAAAATGAGAACTCAGTCTTATGAAAGAAACATAAATGTGTGCATACATATAGGAAATAAAATATAGAGCAGGCCTGGATATAGAATAGACCTTCCTCTTTTATCTTTCAAATGAATAAACAAATTCAGAGAGTTTTGATAAAGCTTCTAAGCAGCAAAGCCAGGATTCCTGGTGGGCTTATAAACCCTAGATAGTAACAAAAACTGTACTTTGACAATTTCCTTCAGAGAAGCCATATGGGCAACTTGGTACCAGACCCACCTTCACCTAATTTCAACAGCAAAGCCCAAGGCCTCCTACTCTTTTGCTATAGTTTTGGGTTTTTTTTTTTTTAATGTATTTTATTGATTTGTTACAGAGAGGAAGGGGGAGGGATAGAGAGTTAGAAACATCGATGAGAGAGAAACATTGATCAGCTGCCTCCTGCACACCTCCTACTGGGGATGTGCCCGCAACCAAAGTACATGCCCTTGACCGGAATTGAACCTGGGACCTTTTAGTCCTCAGGCTGACACTCTATCCACTGAGCCAAACCAGTTAGGGCTTTTGCTATAGTTTTTGTAAAATATTTGAACATAAAATATTTCTATGTGCCTTCTGGTTTTCTACTCCAGGCTCTGCCATTTTTTAAAGTGGTTTAGTATTTCTTTATGAGAAAATGGTTAAAAAGTTGTCTCCCACTTACCTAGACATAAGCATGCTGATACAAACAGTATAGTCAAATTCTGTCTGAACATTAGTCACTGTCCCCACACAATTTGTCAAGATATTTTCCTAAATACAGAGAGTTCTCCTGCCAAGAATTCTGGTGGCAGGTAATAAAACTGCAATTTCCTGGCTACCAATGAATGAATGAATGGTCTCTTCACTGGATTGATGACATCAGATTGCATAGATTCACTGGTACTCTTTAAAGAATCTATTGCAGTCCTGTTAGAGAGTGTTATTAGCTTTATCGTTTAAAAGGGCTCTGAACTCTCTGAAGTTTACAATCAGAATAAATGTTTAAAAAACTTTCTTCAATATTCAACAATGGGCATTACATCATCATTTTACCATGCAGGTATTATTGTGGCACATTGCAAAGCATTGGTAACATGGCCACAGCAGAGTTACACTTGTCTAATCATTTAACCCTAAAGTGTCTTTTTAAAAATTGACTCATAATTCCACCAGCATGTAAGATTTCAGAGGAGAAAACATTCATTGTAGCCTAGGACAGTGGTCGGTAAACTGCGGCTCACAAGCCACATGCGGCTCTTTGGCCCCTTGAGTTTTTAGCAAAGGCCAGCTTAGGAGTACCCTAATTAAGTTAATAACAATGTACCTACCTATATAGTTTAAGTTTAAAAAATTTGGCTCTCAAAAGAAATTTCAATCATTGTACTGTTGATATTTGGCTCTGTTGACTAATGAGTTTGCCGACCACTGGCCTAGGATATTTAAGAAGAGTTCAACAGTGAGACAAGAGTTGACCAGGTAGGATTCAGACAGGAGAGGAAAAGCAGAAAGGTATCCTTATGTGGGGGAATGGTGTGGACCTGTGTGGCAATGGGAATACATAAAGCATATTTTAGGGAACAATGAATTGCCCAGTTTGGCTGGAGCAGAGAAAAATTGGGAATCCTTTTCAAAAGGTAAAGTTACAGAAAATTTAAAAACCCAAACCAAGAAGTTTGGAGGCAAGGGAGAGATGAGGATGGCAGGCTTTAAGAAGAGACTGAATCTGGTTGCAGCATGAATGACCCTGGAGTGTGGAGCCCATTTCAGATGAAATGAAGTGGTCCACGAGCAACTGGACCAACATGACTGAAGGAGTGGCAAGAAGAGGGAAAATGATGAGCCAGAGTTGGAGACGTCTGGAAGTCCAAGAATTGACTGCTCTTGGGGACCAATTGAATAAGGAAATCCAGACAGAGAGGCCATCAAAATAATTCTGAGGTTCACAGCCTCTATGATGGGTGAATGAAAGTACCACTAGAAAAGTCAGGAGCCAGTATTGGGAGATAACAAAAGGCATTTGTTCCCTGCCGGACTGAGTTTGAGGTGACAGGACAATGAAGCAGTGCTGCTCAACAGGAAACTGGGAAGGTGCAATTCGAGGTGAAAGCAGTCAGGATTGAAAATAAGGATCTGGGAGCTGCTGCCTCCTTAACAACTATTCAAACCTGTGTTTGGCTGGCAACTGCCCAAATGAAGAAGATAAATCATGCCTGGTCTAAGTCAAAATATGGTATTCGTTTCCCTTTGATTGGTCAAGAGGTGAGCATGTGATCGGTCCTGGCTCCTGAGACTCAGGGGCTTCTGGGAAAGATTTTTTTCCTGCTAAAAGAGAAGTCCCGTTGTGCCTCCATCTCCTTCCTTCCTGCTTGTGACCCTGTCAGGAGAGACTGGGAGTAGCTTAGCCACCTTGAGAGATGCGGCTGACACACTGAAGGTGACAAAGCAGAAAGGTGGTGAGAACCTTGGGTCCCTGGTGCCTCTCTTAAGCTGCTGACCAAAGTCTGGAATTGCCTACCTCCAGACTTCTTGGTTCCCAGAAGTTTATTAAATGTCTTTGTAATTTAAGTTACTATTAGTTGCTATTTTATTATTTTCACCTGAAGGTATCTTAATTGATATAGATGTAATTATTAATGCCTGTGAGAATGGATGTGACCTGAGAGGGAGGAAGTAAGAAAAAGGCACAGCCTGGAGAGATATCCATATTTAGGAGATGAAAGCTTTACCCTAATTAAACTTTAAGGATTTTAATTAGAAAGCTACATAGAAAACTTGTTTCAATCCTGAACTTGTTTTAACACACACACACACACACACACACACACACACACACACACACACACACCCTACGCCTCCCTCCTCAAACTACATTTTCCAGAGAGCATATGTTTCAAACAAAAGGTCAAAAGGGAGATCGGTTTCAGTTGGGAGCTACAGGAAGGTGATTATTCCTCTAATGTGATTTGCTTCCTGTTGCTAAAACGGAGTCCCTTCAAATGAGATTGTTTGCTAAGTGAGGCGTCTCCATCCTTGTTCTCCCTTGGATAGATCAAAGAGCTGGAGGAATCATTCTGAGGTCCCTCACTGTGATGGATGAGGAGCTCTATTTAGTCCCTGTGGCCAGTGGCCTGCCACCAGAGAGGCCACAGGCTGCAGCAAGGAGCTGACTCAGGGTAGGGAGAAAGTGGCCTGGATCTCTGACAGAGGTAAGCAGTGTCCGATTCCGCCTGGGGAGGGGGGGAGGGAAGAGGGAGAGGTCATGGCAAAGAAAGCCATATCTATTCCACTGGGCAATTAATGCCATTATTTTTCTTGAAAAAGCATTTTCTCTTAAGCCATTGAGGGCGATTTAGCCCACATCGTGACAGAAAGTACTAATGACTGCTAATGGATACATTCTTTTAATAAATGAAGAGGCACAAGAAAATTGCCCGATATTAAACAGAGTCCCACGTGTCTTATCTGAGTCTATAATGGCCCTATCAAGTGACCTAAGTGAGAGAAATATGACTCTTTAGGGGTTAAAGGAGTCTATTTTTTCCTTAGTGCAATATAAATTCACTGATGGGAAGAACAGTAATTCATTGGTCTATCCTAGGAAATGTTTAAAAGGGGGTGTGTGGGGGGGAAGATATCTCAAGTTAAATGATGCATTTCCTATTGGTAGCAAAGAAAAGATGAGATAGAGCCTCTGTGCACTGTGGATTTATGTAAACAGTCTCCAACCTGAAAATAGAGCTTAAAGTTCTGTTGGGTCTCTGACTCTTGGAATTTTCAGCCAAGAAGTCAAAGAGCCTGTGTAATTTGTTGTGAGTGTTATTCATTTTTTTCAGTATCTTCCAGGGTATTTTTTGTTTGTTGGTTTGGTGGTTTTAAATTCCATTATTGGAAATGTTCCTCAAGATTCAAGTAATTGCTAGTACTTTAGTCTTGGAGGCAATGCTAAAAATTTATAATGAATTCTAACAGATTAGTAAGAAAAAGAAATCTAAAAGAAAAACAGACAAAAGATATGAACCAGAAACTCAAAGAAGAAGAAATGGCCAATCATCATATAAAAAAAATGAATGATCTATATTGTCGTCTACTTCAACTTGCTGTTTTTGATCCAACACAATGCCTCTAAGCTTTATTCATCCATGGCATTGTGTGTAGCAACATTCATTTTTCATTGCTGTGATAATGTTTCATTGGGTATTTCACAATTTCATTCTCCCTACAACACATGTAGCATGCCACCTATATTTATAAAGCTCAAAAATGTAAATAGAATGTGAAAATAAATACCTAAGAGAATAAATATATACATACCTAATAGAACTATTTTAAAAAGCAAAGTAATGATAGAAACGTTCAATATACTATTTCTTTGGGAGAGGGAGAGATTGACATTGGGGATGTGGGTTGGGAGAATGTATCAGTTATCTATTACTGCATAACACACCACCCCAAAACTTAGTGGCTTAAAACAAAACCTAATTATTGCTCATGGTTCTTGGTCAAGACTTCAGGCAAGGATCATCGGGGCTGACTTGTCTCTGCTCCCCATAGAACCCTCTGGCCCACGCATGTGGCTGTATTCAAGCTGGGCTAAACTGGAGAGTCAAGATGTCCTCATCTTCAAGGCTGGACGCCTCAAACCTTTTCTACATGCTCCTCTCTGTGTGGTATCTCACCCTCCAGGTCCTCCTTTTCCAAGTAGCCTTTTCTTCCAGCAGGGTAGCCTAGAGTTCTTTACAAGGAAAAAGCACCCACATATTACTTGTGTAATTAAAATGTGAAGACAATGAGAATATATGACCTAATGAAGGAGTGCTCTGTGGTCAAATACTCTTTGGAAATGCATATGGCATCCCCTCTTAGAGATTCACAATGCAAAAAAATAAGCTTGCTAAAGGCTATGAGAGGTCCTGCAAGTTGCAAGAAAGAAAGACTTGCTTTTGGTGAAAGGAGCTGGTGAGAAAAGGCAGAGGGGCTCCATCTTCTCTTTCCTGGGGGATCTATAATGAGAGGGCTGGGTTAGGGAAAGCCAGAAGGCTTGGGCTGCCTTATGAAACCCTGAGCTCTGCTATTTCTACCCCCCACCAACGTCACACTGCACCTGCAGGCAGCTCTTTCTGACTGCCAAAGCCTCTCGCACACAAATAAGGCCTGTAGGTGGTAGCCTTGATGTCAGAGCATCAACAGGGCCCTTCCTGGTTTGGTCACTTATGTCTCTGCCCTTCCCCACCGCTCTGCCATGACCTGGTCTTGAATGAGCTCACCTTCCTGATTCCTGTCTTTTGTTTGCTTTAACCTTTCTGACCCGCTTTGATCCATTATCGTGACCTATTTGTACTTGTTGACCTTGAGTTTGTCCCTGATGCCTGGTGACCATAAGCAACTTGGAGTTCCTTTTCTCTCTTTCATTCCTTTTATTTAATTTGAAAGTGAATCCATGCAGTTTTAACAATACCCCAACATGAAAGCTTCCCTTGTCTATTCCGATTCCGGCGTCCACTGTCAATAGTCGTTTCCTTCCAGATGATTTCCTATGTTTATATACACACACACTGGTGTGCATATTTGAACAAAATGGGTATGAATACGGGGTGGGGCAAAAGAAGGTTTACAGTTGTTCGTATGGAAAACAATACAATAATTAATAAATAATACAAGAATAAACTCTGTGCTCGAAACTGTAAACCTACTTTTGCCCCACCCTGTATATGGATACAGTCCTGTAATCTCGCCTCCCATTTAATAGGATGTCGTCGACCTGTTTCTAAGTGGGTACCGATAGGCTGATGTAGCTCTTTAATAACTTCAGGACTCCACAGTGTGAAAGTTCCGTTATTTATTCAGCTGTTTCCCCCTTGATCAACATTTATGTGGCTCCTTATTTTCTGTCAGCTCCTGCCGGGCCGGCCTTGCTGGAGGGCATGCTCTTCCCCAAAGCAGCCCAAAGCCCCTGACTGAGGGGGGTGGGTGTTAAGTGCCCGCCCTTTGGCTTTAATGCAGGACACTTCGGTGGGCAATACTCTAGACCTGGCTGAGGTGCTGCTCAGTCTGCACCCCAGGGCAGCTTCTTCCTGCTTCTCCTTTCTCTTTCCCGGGGTTGACCCCTAATAGACATCTTGCACCCCAAACTGTAATTAAGTGTGTGCTTCTGGAGAACCCAACCTGTGACCCCTGTATCAGGCATGGCACAATCAGGGGCCAGAAATCACACCAGTTTGTTTTTGTAACAGAGAGGATTTAATAGAAATAATTGATAATTAAGTAACTGAAAAGGCAAACTAGAACTCTTAAGGCATCATGGAGGTAGCAGATACAGGGAGCAGCGGCTGCTTCTAGGGCGGTGTGTGTGTGTGTGTGTGTGTGTGTGTGTGTGTGGGCACTAATGAAAAAGGGAGATTGAAATGATAAAACTTAGAAACTCAATGGAGGGTTCTGGAGCCTGGGATCCAACCCTCTGAGGAGTGTGTGCTACGGCGGCTGCTGCTGGTGTCTCTAAGGGGTCCCCTGAGGCTGCTCTACAAGTGTTGAAGAAACTGCAAACTGCCTCCTCCAGCCTTGCAGTCTCCCTCTAGCGCCCCCTATTGGCGGAGTCTGGCCGGGAACCTCTGAAAAAGCCGGAATTCCATTTGGGGTGTCCCTGCCCCAGAGACACTAAGCTGAGTACAGAAGCGTAGGTTTGGAGTTAAGAGACAAGCGCTTTGACTAACTGGCAAACCTTCCCGAAGAACACATAATCGAGGAGTCTGAGAAAGAAATGGCCTGTGACCTGGCCAGCACAGGCTGACTCAGGAACAAGCCAAAGGGAGCAGAAGCAAGACAATTCCGCAGGCCTCGCTGGTGACTGGATCTTCAGTTTGCAAACAGGAATCACACCAGGATTTCAAGAATGTTCTGTGATGGGCAGGAGCATTGCTAGAGCTACTAAGAACCTGGAAATACTGATGCAGTAAACACAAGTTCCCATGCCTTCCCACCCAGCCCCCACCCACCACACACATTGTAGCCTCCTGCTCTGCTGCCCTGTCTGTATTGTAGAATACAATGGCTACTTTCAAACACCTCCCTCAGTGACATACCACAGAAGTCCGGTCCTGAGTAAGTGTGGATTCCTTATCTATTGTTGCATAGCAAATCACCCCAACATTTAGCAGCATAAGTCAACCAACATTTATTATTAGTAAATTAATAGTAATGGTAATAATTTGTTATCTCGCAGTGTCCGGGGGTCAGTTCACCTTTGACTCAGGGCTTTCCACAAGGCTGCAGTACAGTGTCCAGGGCTGCCTGCATCTCAAGGCCCAACTGGGGAGGATCCTTTTCCAAGCTCACTTGTGGGGCTGTTGGCAAGTCTCAGGTGCTCGATGGCTGTTGGCCGGAGGCCTCCCTAGTTCCCTGCCATGTGGGCCTCCTCAGAGGGCAACTCACAACATGGCAGCTTGCTTGTCTGAGAGCAAACAAGCAAGACAGCAAGAAATGGCAACAAGTGCAGAAGTCACAGGCATTTGGAACCTAATCTTGGAAGTGACATCCCATCACGTTTATTGCATTCTATTTGTTAGAATACAAATAGAATTGCTAGGTCCAGTGTCCACCAGAGGGGAGGAGATTACACAAAGGCACGAATACCGGGACGTGGGGGGGGGGGGGGGGGGAGACGGTCATCGGAGCCGTTGTAGAGACATTTCTCAGCATACTCAGGACTAAATTGTTGCACTAAATTTTTAGGAGTAGCAGATATCTATTCTGCATGAGTAACACACTGTAACACACTATGAAGGCTCAATTTTTGTCTCCTGTTCTAATCAAATTACCCTTTATAACAAAGTTAATTTAAGGCATATATAATGATACATATAAGTATTATGGCACCATATGGTAATTAGGCATCTGTGGTAGAAGGCTCCCCTAAATGACTGTAATTAGTATTTCTTCTGCATAGCCAACCCCATTTAACTTTTCTTATTTGTTTAGGCCGCCAATATCTATCATCAGCCTCCATGTTGATAGTTTTACCCTGATACCACCTACCACTTAATTACTACCCCACATACCAGCACTGACACTCACATAAACTAAATAACAAAGATCCTAGATATTACCATGCCATAGTTGGGTGCTTTGTCTCTGCCTCCTCCTTTTTTTTTTAATTTAAATTTTATTCTTCAATTACAGTTAAGTCAACATTATTTTGTATTAGTTTCAGGTATACAGCATAGTGGTTAGACAACCATTTACTTTACAAAGTGTTCCCCTGATATTTCCAGTACCCACATGGCACCGTACATAATTATTACAATATTATTGACTATATTCCCTATGTTGTACTTTAGATCCCCGTGACTATTTTGTAACTGCCAATTTGTACTTCTTTTTTTAAAAAAAATATATTTTTATTGATTTCAAAGAGGAAGGGAGAGGGAGAGAGATAGAAACATCAATGATGAGAGAGGATCATTAATTGGCTGCCTTCTGCACGCCCCACACTGGGGATCAAGCCCGCAACCCAGGCATGTGCCCTTGACCGGGAATCGAACCTGGGACCTTCCAGTCCACAGGCCAATGCTCTATCCACTGAGTCAAGCCAGCTAGGGCCAATGTGTACTTCTTAATTCCCTTCACCTTTTTTACCCAGCCCCCTCTTCTGCCTTCTTCTTCCCAGTGTTTTCCATTTCTCCCTGCTCCCCAAACAAAAACTCCTGAGCAGGAGCAGACTCAGGTAGCAACACTGGGATCCAGAGTCTGTGAACTGAATTTCTCCAGGGAGGCGCTGAGATTGCAGGTGGCCTGGTGAGACTAGCTCAAACTCCCCAGCACTGCAGAATGGTCCACTTGCATTATTAAAGCAGGTTGCCCCGATATCCCACCCCCCCTCCCCATCAGTTGCATATGGCTTGGGGTACTATTAGCAGGGAATAAAGTCTTTAAACTTTTAACAACCACAGAAAAGTAAACACCCAAACTGAAGCAAGAGAACATATTGGTGTTGAATGAGCTTCAGTGATTTGGGACCTGTTGTCCGGATCCTTTCTTGAATTGGAGAATGAGAAAGGAGGGCCAGAGAGGAGAAATGAGGAAGGCAAATACCAGGGGCAGGAGTGAGGTGGGACAGGTGGAGAAACCCAAGAGCTAGAGACCTATAAAGTAGGCTTGTCAGATAAAACAGAGGACATTCCAGTTAAATTAGAATTCCAGATAAACTATGGAAAACCTGTTAGTGTAAGTATATCCCATGTATACTTAAGTATGTGGGACATACTTACACTACAAATCATTTGTTTTTTAATTTACAATTCAAATTTAACTGAGAGCCCTGTATTTTTTATTTGCTAAATCTGGCAACCCTGCTCTCAGATCAATCTGTCACACTTCCCTTTTGTCCCAGAACTTGTCATCATGTTTGAGGGTCGCATTGCTGGGGGGCCAAAAGGGCTTCGGATCCTTTCTGGTGGCCGTGATCCTGGCATTAATACTGCCCTCTCCTGCTGTTCTTAGCCTCCTGCCTCCAGGGCCCCAGGGCCCACAGCCGCTGTGCTACCAGCCTCAGGCAGCTGCAGGGAGATGACCCATTCATCTGGGGTCTCCCTGCTCCTCCCCACAATGTGCTCAATAGCACTTGGCCCCCACCTGGCCTTCTGGACTGCTGTGCCTCCAAGTCTGTAAGCACCCACGATGTGTGTGTAAATCCAGCGTGACAGACAGATTGTAAGACAGAAAGGGACTCACGGTATGGGTTTAAATATGGGCAAAACATTTTTTTTTTTTTTTTTTTTTTTGCTGAGCAGTTCATGTTGAAAGGGATTTAGTTTGCCCCTTGGTGAGCAGTCAGGGAGGGTAGCTGGAAATCCACCATGAAGGGCTTCTTCAAAAATTGCTCTTTCAGATTTTACAGTATCATGAATCTTATTTTAGCGGCCACTATTTTTTATTTTTATTTTTTATTAATGAAGCTGATGAAACCACAGAAGTATTCACTTTTTCATGTGAAAGGGGTAAACAAAAGTTGGGCCTTCAGGGTTTCTAAATAGGTTCCATGAAATGCTAGACTCTTCCTCTAATTTGCTCGCTACCCTTCTATCTAATTGCAGTATGCTGCCTGCTGTGGGGAGCAAGCTATTCTTGTTGCTTGTTGTCCAAACAATGGAAATTTCCTGCATTCTTTGCTGCAGTTTTTCAAAGTTAATGGACATATGCTGACTTTTTAAATGCTAGCTATTACTAGGGGCAAAAAGAAGTACAAGCAAAAAATGCTTACCTTCTAACTCGCCCATGAGGCAAACGTTTCTTCCTAAAGAAATGAAGAATGATGACAAAAGTGCCCACGTTGCTCTTCGTAAATCATGTTGCCGGTTCTCACACAGCAGGTGACTAGGTCCCAGGTGGGATGCTAATACAGGGAGCACAGAAGGAACAAGAAAGGATCTAACAGTCAGAACTGGGGTCCAGTGTTATACCTATGAGTTTAGCCTGCTGCTCCCAAGCTAACCCCATCCTCCACCTCTTCTTTCTCCTTCTCTGCTCCAGCAACCTGACCTGTTCATTGTTCTCTGAATTTCCAAGTTGCTTTCCCCCTCTGGGTCCACACCTTTGCCATCTCTTTGCCCAGCCATCCCCATTCCATTTCCCTATCTATTAACATTCAACATGGGAAATGCCTCCTCCAGGCAGCCCCCTCCCCCACCCTTGACCTGTCCAGGTTATGTTAGGTGCCCTTCCAATGTGTGAATCACAATATACAATATTTGTTGGTTTGGGTCTCAGTCTTTTCACAAGTGTCTAAACACCCCGAGGCAGAGGCCTGAGGTAGGTAGGAGCTCAGTGGATGGCTGGGTGGACAATGACTTTGAAATACTGGAGTTCTATCATATTGGCTGGAGTTCCTTAAGTGGATCATAGCTGCCTGAAGGTGGCAACAGTCGTAATGTGAGCCTGTGCCCCATGCCCATTAGATATGACACACTCACCCAGGTTAAGAAATACCTCCACCCATTGTTCCTGGCTGGAACCCTCCACCTTCTCTGAGGATCCCAGTGTTTTTCATGAGGAACAGACGATATAACTGGATGTTAGTATATACGTATCCTTTTTTTTTTAAGTGCCAATTATCAAGTGTGATTTTTTTTTATGGGGAAGAGAAATAAAATCACCAGCTAAGTTGCACATAATAAAACAATATATACATTTTTGGTGGTGAAAAGGTGAGGTGCAAACTTTATATCATTATTCATTCAAGTTTTCTGAGCACCTATTACATGTCACACACTGTTTTAGGGGCTCCAGACATAGCAGTGAACAGAATAAACTCCCTCCTGAAGTTTACCTTCTATGGCAAGAGAGAGATAAGAAACAAACCAATAAATATATAAGAAAATATCTGAGAATAGTAAGTGCTACTCAAGAGAATGAAATCAGAGAGATGTACTAGAGCAACTGGGTGACAGGGAAGGCTTTTGCAAGGAGGGTATGTCAAGCTAACACCTACTGACATAAACATCGGAATAAAGAGCAACTTCAAGAGGAAATCATGCAAAGGGCTCCCGAGGCAGGAACCAATGTGGTCTCTGTATTGTATTTGTGTGTTTACCTGTTTATCTCCTCCAATGAGTTGTGATTTCCATGACAAGAGGGGCCATATCTATTTTATTTAGCAACCCATGCCTAGTGCTTAGCACAGCACCTGGCTGGCACATAGTACATGTTCAATATACACTGAGTGGCCTGATTATTATGAACTCTGAACGCATAATAATCTGGCCACTCAGTATATATATTTATATTTTGGCCCAGAGCATGAATTCATGCATGGGTGGGGTCCAGCCAGCCTGGCCAGGGGGAGGGGACATGGGTGGTTGGCTGGCCTGCTGGTCGAACTCCTGGTCGAGGGGACAATTTGCATATTAGCCTTTTATTATATAGGATATACACTGAGTGGCCAGATTATTATGATCTCTGAACGCATAATAATCTGGCCACTCAGTGTATATGATTGAACAATGAGTGAACCACTGCCCATTGTTCTTTTTGCCTAAGGTGAGGGCAGTTCCTGCAGTTGTGGGCTATAGGGCCCCAGTTGGGGAGAATGGGGTAAACTGGTTTCCTTGTAGGGTTTGGCAGCAAGCGAGGGCCGAGGCACCTGGGGACTGGATGCATGAGCATCACACCTCAGCCACTGTTTTCAAGGCTTCATGTTCGGGCTGCTTAATTTCTGTGCTTGGCTGGATCCACTCTTATCACTCAGCTGCACAATAATTTCTGGGCAAAAGGAAGCTTCTAATTAAGAGTTCAAATCCCCCAGCAGCCATATGCCAAGCCACATATGTGGAAAAATCCCCAGATGCTGTCTTTGGTGTAAGAATGCTAGCAGCTAACTGGCATGACGCTCTGGGCCAGCCAGGCCTTTAACCCAAACAAAACAACAACCACCACAACAGCTACAGAATCCTGCTGAAGCTGTTGGTTCTAGGGACTGGGATTATTCAAGATTCCATCTCCCACCAGTTACATTACATCCTTTGTTGTTGTTGTTGTTGTTGTTGTTGTTGTTAGAACCTGGGATATTTAAGGTCTTTGAAGACTCTAGGCCAATTTCACTCTATATGAAGTCACTTAAATTCTACCTAATCCTACATTAAGTCTAATGCATTTTGCTCTTGCTCTAAAACTTTTGAAAGGGTTTTGTTTTGGTTAGCTAAAGCTGTGTAACAAATGATCTAAAAATTTAGGGCCTAAAACAATAATGCATTATCTTTCATGGGGTATTTCTTCTGCTCCAAGTGGGGCTAACTGGGACAGTGAGTGACTGCAGTTATCTGAAAGCTTGACCAGGAGCACAGCTGTGGTTGATATGTCTGGAGTACATGGGGTCATATGGAGCTTAATTGGAAGTTCAGATGGGGCTGTCAGCTGGGGACCTTGGTTCTTCTCCGAGTGGGCCTCTGCATGTGGCTACTTGGACTGCCTCATAGCGTAGTGGCTGAGTTCCAAGAAGGACTGTTCCAAGAATAAGCATTCCAAGAGGGAAGAAACAGAAGCTGCCAGATCGATTAAAGTCTAGTCTTAGAATTGGCATAACATTGCTATCTCTATATTTTATTAGTCAAAGCAAAGCAGTGACAGGCCCGGCCCACAGTTAATGTGGGCGGCATTACACAAGGGCATATATACGGGGTCATCAAAATGACAGTCTGCTACAAGTTTCAAAATAACTGTTATTTTGCTACCTCAATAAAATTGAACATAGAAATACCATATGATCCAGCAAGTCCACTTCTGAGTATATAACCAAAAGAAATGAGAGCAAGGGCTTGAGTGGATATTTGTAAATCCACATGTATTGAATGAGTGTAAATTCCGCAGCATTATTCACAACAGCCAAAAGGAGAATCAACCCAGGTGTGCATCGATGGATGAACAGATGAACAAGATGTTGTACCTACATACAACGGAATGTTATTCAGCCCGAATAAAAAGTGAAGTTCTGATACATGCTATAACATGAATGAACCTTGAAGACATTATGCTAAGTGAAATAAGCCAGTTTCAAAAGGACAAATATTGCATGATTCCACTTACATGAGGTACTTAGGGTAGTCAAATTCAAAGGGACAGAGAGTAGAATAGTGCTTATCAGAGGCTGGGGAGAGGAGGGCATGGAGAGGTATTGTGTAATGGGTATGAAGTTTCAATTTGGGAAGATGAAAAGGCTCTGGATGATGGTTGCACAACAATATAAATGTATTTAATGCCACTGAACTGTACACTTGAAAATGGTTAAAATGGTAAATTTTGTTATGTGTATTTTACCACAATAAAAGCTACTATTTGAGTTGTTGTTTTTTAATATATATTTCTTTATTGATTTCAGAGAGGAAGGGAGAAGGAGAGAGAGACAGAAACATCAATGATGAGAGAGAATCATTGCTTGGCTGCCTCCTGCACGCCTCCTACTGGGGATCGAGCCCGCAATCCAGGCATGTGCCCTTGGCCAGAATCGAACCTGGGACCCTTCAGTCCGCAGGCCAACGTTCTATCCACTGAGCCAAGCCAGCTAGGGCTTGAGTTTTATAAATATAAAATATTTATATTATATTTTTGTATCTATTATATTTGTGACTATCTAAGAGTTGAGTTGAGCTGTAGTTAACTATTTCTTTGCTATTCAAAATGTGACCCATGGGTTAGAAGTCTGGGCATCACCTGGGAGCTTGTTAGAAATGTAGAATCTTGGGCCCCGCCCCAGCTCTACAGAATCAGAATTCGTAGCCACACAATATCCCCAGATGCTTCGTATGTTCATTAGTGTTTGAGAAACACTGAATTACTTGACATATGCCATGTTTTATGGACACTAATGAAATATTTATTCATTTTGATTATACTATAATTTTGTTTCGCGTTTAGGAGTCCTTACACGTTTCTTTAAGCCCTCGATTTCCCCCCATAGGATTTTGAGACACTCGCAGGCCCTAGACACCATGCCTAGAGTGTCTAAGGGATGAACTTGGTAAATTTTGCATGTGGTCACTTCCCCTTCGGCTCCAATCCATGACTTTCTCCTCCATACCTCCCATTCTTCAGATCATTGACCTGTTTTCTTTTTTTAAATATATTTTTATTGACTCAGAGAGGAAGGGAGAGGGAGAGAGAGATAGAAACATCAATGATGAGAATCATTGATTGGCTGCCTCCTGCACGCCCCCCACTGGGGACAGAGCCCGCAACCAGGCATATGCCCTTGACGGGAATCGAACCCGGGACCCTTCAGTCCGCGGGCTGATGCTTTATCCACTGAGCCAAACCAGCTAGGGCCATTGACCTGGTTTTTATATGAGCTTTCCCCTGAGACACGGCTAGGATGACTCCCAGACTTCCTATGGGACCCTAGTCTTCAAAGCAGCCCAGGTGTCTAGGGTACCATATCCCGGGGCAGGGGGGGGGGGGGGGGGGGGGGGGAGGGGAGGAGGTTCGGATGGCCAGGGAGGCAAAATCAACCTTGTCTACTCCAATTACTATATGATGACCAGGGCAACCTTAAACCTTAAACTTTCCCATAGAAGAAGATAACCTTAATTTAGCTCCATTTTTTCTCTATTTACTGACATACAATACACATGCAAAAAAAGTATACATACAAGTTTATAACTCAATACATTTTCACTAAACACATTTTTTGCCAGTTTTTAGAAATGTTTTTATTGATTTTTAAAAAATATATATATTTTATTGATTTTTTACAGAGAGGAAGAGAGAGGATAGAGAGTTAGAAACATCGATGAGAGAGAAACATCGATCAGCTGCCTCCTGCACACCCCCCACTGGGGATGTGCCCGCAACCAAGGTACATGCCCTTGATTGGAATCGAACCTGGGACCCTTGAGTCCGAAGGCCAACGCTCTATCCACTGAGCCAAACCGGTTTCGGCTTTTTATTGATTTTTAGAGAGAAAGGAAGGGAGAAGGAGAGAGAGAGAAATATCGATGTGAGAATGCAACATCAATGGGCTGCCTCCTGCATGCCCCCTACCAGGGATCGAGCCTACAACTCAGGCATGTCCCCTGACCTGGAATCAATCTGGCAACCTTTCAGTACATGGGACGATGCCCAGCCAACTGAGCCACACCTGCCTGAGTTAAACATACTCTTATAACCAACCCACAGATCAAGGACCAGAACATGACCAGCATCCAGGAAATCCTTCTAGTCACTACTGTGCCCTCTCCCCCAAAGTTAACCACTATTTGGACGAATTTCATAGATTAGTGTTCACTGATATTTGTTTTGATATAAATAGAATGTTACTCTACATCCTCTTTTGTGTCTAGTTTCCTTCGCTCAACTTTACATGAGATTCATCCACACTATTGTGTGTAACGGCAGTTTGTTTTCACATAGTGTTCCATTGTATGAATTTGCCACAATTTTTAAAAGTCTTTGTATCGTTGATGGCCACTTGGGCAGTTTCCAGCTTGGGGCTATTATGATAGTGTAGGTAGGCATATCTTAGTATATTGTGGGAAAAACATATACCATGTTTCTGTGGGAATCACCTGGGAGTGGAATTGTTGGGTCACAGGGTATGTCTAGAAGTTTTCCTAACTGTTAGCCCTATTCTTGATCTAAAAAAATGGAATTTCCTGCCCCCATCCTGTCCCTCAGAGTTGCAACAAATCTCAAACATGACATTATTTCTCAAATGCAAGATTTACATATTTCTACCAAAACATTGGTGCTAACATTTCAAAATAAATAAACGCATCCATGAAGTCCTCAGCAGAGTGAAAAAGCAAAGAATCCAGATGACAGCTATAATGCCCAGAGGCTCAGACGGTTTTCCTTTGTTGCCCAGAGGGCTGGGAGCCTCTTGCAAAAGCTGCTGCCAATCAGGCTTGCAGATCTGTGCAGGGCTAATTAACAGCACTTGGGCTAGCAAGGGGGCGGGCGCCTGCAGGGTGATGCCAATGGGGCCATCCCAGGGCTTAGGACAATTAATAAACACAAAGAGCATGCAAAGCATCTGATTTAAAGAAAAAGAAATCAAAACAAAACAAAAAAATATTTTCATAATTCGAATGCCAGCATGCTTGTGCCTGCCTGGCTTCGGGGCAGGGGCCAGCATCAATCTCCTGCCACGGATAAAAACCACACAGTGCCCCATGGGTCCTGCAACCACCCTCCCAGGCACGCACAGTGGAAGGGCTTCCTTTGTCCTGCAGGAGCTGAGGGAGTGTGTCAATTCCATTTCCAGGGGTGTCCTGGCCCCAGCACGACACTCCCTTATTATTCTCACGGAGCATGGAAAAGCAGATTGGGGTAATCCAGGCTGGTGCAGGAGTGGGTGGGGTGGGGTTGTATGAGGGAGCCTTTATCCCCGTTAAGTACACACCGCTAATAATCCACAAGGTATGCAAATCAGGCCCCAATTATTAGCACTTATTAACATCTCCTGGAGCTGTGCAAGGAGAAGCTGTGGATATATATATATATATATATATATATATATATATATATTTTTTTTTTTTTCCCCAGAGAGGAAAGCCACCCTGTGCACCTCTTTGCAAAAGCTTGTCTGATCAGGCGAAAACCCTGGGCTTGCCGGGAAGGAAGAATGAGGCTGAGACAGAAAGGCTGCTGTGGTGCCCTCAGGTCATCTGGGAGAGTGTCTGCACAGCTCAGGCTTGTGAGTGATTTGATGTGAGATGGAGGAATCAGTCAGGAGCACGTCTCCCTGCCTCCCCTTCCCTGGGGCACTGCCTGGCCCAGGCCCTAATGAGTTCTGAAAGTACAACCACGGGTCCTACCGCCAGCCTCTGAGAAGAGACCTGGACAACTGAAGAGCCCACCCCCCCCCCCCCAAAAAAAAAAAAAACTGTCAGAAAGGGGCTAGGCTCGGGGGAGGGGAGCAAAAGAAAAGGAACTATTATTACTTCCAAGGACTGTGGAAAGCTGTTGGCTCTAATAGTTTTGCACACTCTAGAGCAGGGGTCTTAATCTTACCCGACCCATGTGTGTAGCCTTTTGACAATCTAGTGAAGCCGCTGGACCCCTTTGCAGAAAAACATTCTAAATGCATAAACTATAACATAGTATTATATTAAGTACAACTATCAAAATATTTAAATAGAATACATGAAATATCAAGATGCAGTAGCGGAACCTGTGTGTCTCAGCTGGACTCTTGCTGACTTCACTGTGTCACGCTGACATTACCTGCCAGAGGCGACAGGTATTCTGAGCAAATGCCTAGATGAAGTGCCCTCAGCAGGGTTGATGAGCAGAGAGTGATGAACTTGACC
This sequence comes from Cnephaeus nilssonii, assembly GCF_951640355.1. NCBI lineage: Eukaryota > Metazoa > Chordata > Mammalia > Chiroptera > Vespertilionidae > Cnephaeus > Cnephaeus nilssonii. The sequence continues at coordinate 24,191,974 of NC_137088.1, read as the reverse complement.
TGGCCGTGGGCACTGCAGGGATTAAAGAAAGGATCCCAAACACAAGTCCAGAAGTTGTGAGTAGATAGTGTCCCTGGATGCTGGATGCCAGCAACAATAAAGATGGCTACCTACCTATAATTAGCCCTCTTAATCACCAAGCTCTAAATTTGCCTTCAGAGAGTAAGAGGCTGTCACCATGGACTTACTGGTACTTGCTTTTTGGTACCAGATTTAATGATCCTAATCCCATACGGAGGTCCCTGGACCATTCAGATGATGAATTTTCCTTTATGGCAGCAATGCTCCTGTTCATGAGAGATGCCAGCTTTTATTTTAATTCGGTCGCTCCTGGGATATTGATCCCCATATCATTTGCTGTTCAAACTCGACTTTAGCTTCTTCAATGACATGGTTTACCGACCTGTAGGAATGCTGGTTCGGACAAGGATAAAAATCTACAGAAGTGTCTCTACCATGTCCTTCCTTGTGCCTCGGTCAAATTCCAACGGAACACTGTAGGCTTCCTTTGAAACTAGAGGCGGGCTGTGTGCCAGTCCACACTGCAGTCCAGCGTGTCAGGAGATGAATGCTACCCTTTCCCTGGCGTGGCTCTCAGCGAGGACTGATGGGATTTGATGGGTGTAAGTACTCTGGCTCCCCCACCTTCCATGGGATAACTCTGAGGCCTGTGTTCTAGGTGTTTCCCGGATTCCTCCCTAGGATTAACTTCCAGTTGCCCATGGTGGTTGCCTGCCTACTCACACGCCCTAGACTGGAGATTCCCCTTCTCTGTTACACTTTCCCCTGATTTCCTCCACGCGGGCTCCTCCATCAGGTGAGGAAGGTCAATGTTATCAGTTGACTCAAAAAAAAGAAAGAAAAGCCCTGGCCACCCTGGGAAGTGCACAGGGAAGAGCTCTGCTATTTCCAAGTTTCATCGACGATGGGGAGCGGGCTCCAGGCCAGGGAGCTGCCCCCGAGAGAGCCTGCCGGAGGGAGAAGTGTCAGAGGGCTGATGAGCAGCCAGCCGTAAACAATAACATGAATTATTTATTCTCGCTGACTTTGCACTCACACTCATCATTGAACTGAGTCCTCCCAACGACTCTCTGAAGTAGCTGTTATCATCTCCATTTTTTCTAAATGAGGGAATGAACATTCAGAGAGGTTTTAAATAGGTTGCCCAAGCTCACGGAGCAAGTAAGTGGCATGGTCCAAATTCAAACCAAGTCTGTTTAATTTCCAAGCCTTAATTGTTATACTGTACTTCTTCCTGGCTCATGGGCTGAGTTCATCTGCTTCGTGGAAACCATGTGGCGTAGTTCTTAGAAAATGGGAAGGGCATATCCAGACAGTGGAAGGATATATTTTAAAAAATATATCTATTTTTTAAAATTTATTTCAGAAAGGAAGGGAGAGGGAGGGAGAGATAGACACACCAATGATGAAAGAGAATCATTGATCAGAAAATCATTGACTGCCTCCTGCATACCCCACACTGAGGATCCAGCGGGCAATCTGGGCATGTGCCCTGACTGGGAATTGAACCATGACTTCCTGGTTCATAGGTCGATGCTGAACCACTGGGCCACACCAGCCAGGCAGTAGGACATACAAATAGATGTCTAGCGTGGCTGGTCCTCTCTGTCATCTCTTGTGGCCCTTGAGAAAGAAGATCAAGCGACCTCCCTAAAGATCATCCAGGCAAGTGGGAGTTGGTTACTAGCTTGGCCATTGCTCCCCTGAGCTTTCGGACATGCCTTTGTCTGAGCTCCGTTTCTCTTCACCTGTCCAGCCTGTGGGCAAAGGAAGGCTTGTGCGGGTTCCAAGTGCCAGCTGTCACATTGTACAAAGCCCTTAGGAGCATCCCTTTGGAACACTGACTTCTGAACACAGAGATCAGCAAATGGTCCTTTGCCCATCCTGAGAGCAAGCCGACTGGTGCTCGGTGGAGGCATCTTGAAGGAGCTTTTAAAGCACCAGCTCCCAGAGATGTGAGGTATAGTTTAGAAGCTGCTGTCAGGGAACGTAAGGGTTTTGCCATTTCGATAGCAGCAGCTTCCTCTCCGTGGGTTTTGTCACATGAATTTCAGAAGGATGAAGCGTCTTTCCTGATTGACACTTGAGAAGCGTTCTCTGTGGCACGGTCACAAATATTCCCAGGTCTTGCTGGGCAGAAAGATGCCGGAGCCACCGGAGACAGTCTCTCCAGGCCTCCGACACAGTGTGTGAGGTCAGGCAGGGGTGAGCGCCCTTGTCGGGACACAAAGCCCAGGCATTAGCTGCTCTGTGGGGAGGCCCATCACGCTCAGCCTGCTCCGGAGGAAGACTGACACATGTGGGTCATTCCTGGGAGCCTTTTCTCCTTCACACAGCAAAGCAGGGCTGACACTTCCGGAAGAAAAGGGCACTGGGAGCACTCAGACAAAGGAGAGCAAACACTGGCGAAGCTTCTGGAACGCCCTTTCTTCATGGACTCAAGCCAATCTTTATTTCACCCACCTTAGCTAATCCACTTCTATGTTTTGTTCCTTAACAAAGGAAAGTTAATGGCCATGTATTGAATTCCTACTGTGTGCTAGGACCAGTAGTGTGTCGAAGATGGCTTGGGCAGGTTTATGAGAGCCAATTGTTCAATTTCCAGGAATTGTGTTAAACATAGCCATTATTAAAAATTGAATTAAATGAATTTATACATAAATACATTAAAAGCAAGGAAAATAAATTCTCAACACTCATCACTTTCTACATATGTTATTATGCATTTTACTCTTTCTGTTACTTAATGCTCTGAAGGGTATTTGTATCTATTGTATTAGGTTGTTGGAAATACTGTGTGATAGCTTGTCACTACTGTGCATCTATTTGTCACATTGATGACTTGAATTTGGCTGTGGTGGGAGTATTCACACCACAGAAATCAGCAAATGCTACAAATTAGGGCTCGATTTGTTGTTTTCTTGATTGTCTATACTTAAGAAAATAATGGAGAATGTTAGTAACAAATTAAACTTTAAAAATGTGTTATGTCTCTAAGTGTTATAGTATGAATAGCACCAAGACTTAAGAAATAGTCTTCCAGTATTTGAAACTATTATCCAATTCAGCGAAAAAGTTGCTCATGCCATCGGGCAATGAGTAAAGTTGTATCATGCATTATTATCTCACTTTTATCTTACTCATGAATGTAAACAAAAACATCAACCAACCAACATATCCATGTCAACTGCAATAATAGGTTGGCTATAGATATAATAGTTGAACAAAAATCATTAAAAGCATTTTATGAGAATTAATGGACTAAATGGAATTTGCAACAGTGAGTACAGTTTACTATATTATTTGTAAATTGTGTGCTTATGCATCCTTTCTATTAGTAAATTTTATAATACATTTATATATACATATATTTATTTTGGAAAGCCAGTTGTATTATCTATTATATTCTCTGCTATAAATATACTTCCCTCTTTATCTCACCTCCAAAACCCAGGGCAGAGGCTAATATAGCTCTTCTTTGGGGTCCTTTGTCGCAGCCCTTGTTCACAGTGCATTAGGGTTCTGTGCAGTTTCCTCTACCTTCTAGAACAAATATGGTTGAAGGGCAGCAACCCTGAATTATTCAGCTCTGAATCTCTAGAGCTGAGCTCAGTGCTTGGTACAGAAAAAGTGTCAGTTGATATAAACAGCAAGAGTCTTGGGGGCTGAGGTAAGGAGAAAGAGAAAAAGGAGGTCACAGGTATAGAAAAGGGACAGTAAGGAATACTATAGACCACCTTTTTCTTAAAGTTCCTAAAGGTCCATATAAACTGCAGCCAACTTTGATTGGCCAAACCACAACTAAGAAGAACCCTTGAAGAAGTGGATTTGTTTTGGGATGATCATGTGTTTAGAGCAGTGGTCGGCAAACTCATTAGTCAACAGAGCCAAATATCAACAGTACAACAATTGAAATTTCTTTTGAGAGCCAAATTTTTTAAACTTAAACTTCTTCTAACGCCACCTCTTCAAAATAGACTCGCCCAGGCCATGGTATTTTGTGGAAGCGCCACACTCAAGGGGCCAAAGAGCTGCATGTGGCTCGCGAGCCGCAGTTTGCCGACCACTGGTTTAGAGGCATGAGATGAGTCACAAGGGAACCAGCTCACTCTAGGTATTTGACGCACTTCCTTGAATGTGGCCGGCACTGGGCTTTCCATGAATCATATGTGAAGGGAGTGACAATAGAACATCAAAAGCCCAGCAGGACTTGCTCTCCTCCCAGCCCACAGGACCTGCTGCATATCTGGCTGCAAGTTCCTCCCCCTACCTTTTTGGAAGGGACCTGGGTGCCAGCACTCTTAATTGAGAGTTATTTTAAGTCTTGAAAACCCAGCCATTATTGACTGGTTGGCTGAGTTTCCTGTTCCGAGTGCACAAGCACTCAGTTCCCCAAAATACACATCTAGACAGGATCAGATTTCCGCGGGCCAGCCAGCCACTCCTCTAAGGTGAACAGTTGCCTACAAACAAGGAAGGGAACAGTCTCCCGTCCTCCCTCACTATCTCCATCACGTTGTCCTAACTCCCAGGGAAGGTTGGCGGGGACCTGTCCAGCCTCCAGACATAGTCCAGTGCAGAGTAGGTATGTCAAGGAGAACAAGAACATTCACCTACATTCATTCTAGTTTTTCGCCCAGGTCTTATTTGCCATTTACTCAACAGTTTCACAACAGGCAAATGAAATAGTCAGGGCATGGATTCTCATCTCTTCCCTGGATTGTTTTCCTTGCTGCCTACAAGTCTATTCTCAATTTAGAGGCCAGAGGAGAGGGGTCCTGGTAAAAGACACATCAGAATATGTCATTCTTTTGCTCAGAATGCTCCAACGGTTTCCACTTCAATCAGAGGTAAAGCCAGACCTTATACTGGCTAAAGGTTCTACATGATCAACACCTATCCCCCCAACTCCTATGTATCTGATTTCCCACTAGTCTCTCCTTCCTTCACTCCTCAGCAGTCACAATAATTTTGTTGCTCTTCCAACTCACCAGGCATACTCCCACTTCAGGACCTTTGCTCTCATGGTTCCCTCTACCTTCAAATATCCACATGGCCCACTCCCTCTCCTCCTTCAAGTCTTTGTGTGAAGGTCACTTCTTCAATGACGTCTACCTAAATGGGTATGATACTAATTAGCATGGCAAAGTGCCCTCTCCTCTTATAATACTGTTCCTTCTCACCATGTTCTGTTTTTCCAGTAGAATTTATCACCTTCTGTCATAACACGTAATTGACATATTTGTTGTTTATTGTCTGTCTCTCCAACTGAATGTAAGATCCAAGAGAACAGGAATTTTGTCTTTTTTGTCTACTTTGTACATCAATGTATGTCAAATATCTAGAACAGTGTTTGGCACATGGTAGGAGCCCAACAAATATTGCCGAATGAATGACTCTTCATTTTAGTAAATATGAGAAATCTAAGATCTACTCAAAGTCACAAACATTACTGAGGCAACTGGGAGTAGAAATCAGTTTCTCCCATGCCAGAGCCCACATCCACCATCAAATCCTGGATTTTCTTTCATCGAGCACTGGATTCAGTGGCAAAGTTCCAGGGAATTCTCTAAAGAGCTGAGTGGGTGCCCTTGGGGTGTGCTGCATTTACTTGTCCATCAAAGTCATGTAAAAATTCTAAAATATGGTTTTTCAGCTGTTCATTTTCTTAGAAATTTTCTTTCATTTGGATGATTTTATATACTTTCAGAATAAGCCTCAAGCAAGGAGTTTTTGTTATTGGTGGTGGAGGTGGAGAGAGGGAGGTGCTGTTGAGGAGGAGGGATATAGAAACATTAGCTTAATCATGCGAACTGCTCTAATAATAAAGCCAGTGTCTCCTTTATGACAGAGATCCCTGGGAAACCAAATAGACAGCTACTTTCCTTTAAAGAGACAGACTTACTGAGTCATGGTCTCTGAATTCCCTCCATTTCTTCTCACTCAGACTGCTGATGATTTCATTTCTAATCTAACTAAAGGGGTTTATGAGTCACCATAGAGATTAGAATTTCCAGAAAGTCCTCTGTCACTAAACACTGGCGTCACCTGTTGTAGTTATCCATCACTGCATAATAAATTATTCCAAAACGTGGTTAAAACAGCAACCATTTAATTTGCTGATAATTCTGTAGGTCAGGAATTCAGGCAAGGTTCAGCGGGGTGGTCTCTCTGCTCCAGGTGATGCCAACTGGGATTATTTATTTGGCTGCGTCCAGCTGGTGACTGGGCTCAGCTCTCCGTTCGGCTTCCTGTACACCTCTAGTGCCTTGGTGCTCTTCCAAATGCTTTTCTCCAAGGACTTGGGTCCTTCACAGAACGGTGATCTTAAGGTTTGGCCTTGGAAGTTGCACAGTAGTGGCATCTTGACCATATTCTGTTGGTCAAAACAGGACACAGAGCCTGCCTAGTTTCAAGGGGAGGGCATGCTATCTCCCATTGGGAGGAGTGGCAAAGAATTTGTGACTTCATTCATCTGTCACATAAATACAGACAGCCAGCCTCCACCTCCAGCTGTGCTGTATATCCCTTCTCTTCTTAACGAAAGAACTTTGAGCATAGGAGTACCTTAATTGTTTATGCATCTCCATTGTTCATGAATGCTCCCACCTCAAGCATTCACTTAAGGAATTTCTCTGCCTCCAACTCTGTCCTGGAATAGGCACTACTTCTGCTTGGAACTAGTCTGACTTGCCAAAGCTTCTCCCCAAATCCAAGATTCCTCATCATCATGAACCCCACTGTGCCTGAGGTCCCTGGGAGTCCTGGGCCTTACCTCACCCAGTCCTGGCAGCTCTCCTGAGGTCTGTCTGACTTTGGAGCATTCAGTCTTGAACCCTCTAATACAGGTCCCTGCACCCCTTGCCCTGGTAAACTTTCCTGCTAGCTCTCTCAGCTGCCATCTGAGACCCACTGGGTCTTCTCTTTGTCAAGGCCAGCCCCACCACCATTTCTACTCCATGGTGGTCACACCATGTTGACATTAACCCTTGAGAGTTTCCTTCTTCCTAGGGCTCCAGGGGAGACCTTCAAACCTAGGTCCCTCTTTCTCGCTTCCAGGATTTCAACATTAAGAGAGGGCAGGACCAGAGCCCCCATTCAGAAACACTTACCTGTATCTAAATTTCTTACTTTCTCTGCAATCCTCCTTCCTATCATAAGTACTTAATCCCTTTTAGTATAGAAAAATGATTATGTATCACTTCTGTGTCTTCTCAAGTCTAGGGTTCATAGTACAAATCTTTATAGTTAGCTAGTCCTACAAAATTGGCTTTTGATATTTAAACCCTAGTTTCTGGAATTCTGAACAAACTAACTCCCCCCCCCCCCTTCCTTTCTTCCTTCTGCTCTTTTTTTGTCTTCCTCCTTCTCCTTCTTATAAAATCTCAACAAAGCCTGGCTCTTGCAATAAAAAACATGTTCTCTGCTGGGAGTTAAAATTTCCAGTTGGCAAATCAGTTGAGTTACTTGAATCAGGTTGTATCAAAATATTTTCTCAGCCGAAACCAGTTTGGCTCAGTGGATAGAGCATCGGCCTGCGGACTGAAGGGTCCCAGGTTCGATTCCGGTCAAGGGCATGTACATTGGTTGCGGGCACATCCCTGGTAGGGGGTGTGCAGGAGGCAGCTGGTCGATGTTTCTCTCTCATCGATGTTTCTAGCTCTCTATCCCTCTCCCTTCCTCTCTGTAAAAAATCAATAAAATATATTTAAAAAATATTTTCTCAGCTACACATATATGTCATACTTTGTTCTCTGCAGAGAATTTATCCTCTGTTTTAAGTCTATGGGACATTAGGTAAGAATGGTCAGCTATTAGGCCTCAAGAAAAATTTTTATACATTCCAAGGAGGAAACCATGCAAGCCACAATCTTTTTAAAATTTATTTTTATTTATTTATTTGAAGTGGGTTTTTTTAAATTGAGTTTTAGAGGGAGAGGAAGGGAGAGGGATAGAGAGAAACATCGATGAGAGAGAAACATCATCGATCGGTTGCCTCCTGCACACCCCCACACTGGGGATTGAGCCACAAACCCAGCATGTGCCCTGACCAGGAATCAAACCATGACCTCTTGGTTCATAGGTCTACACTCAACAACTGAACCACACTGCCTGGGCATAAGTCACAATCTTAAACCACAATGCAAAGAAACTAAACATTACTGCCAAAACTTAAAAAAGAAAAAAACACACACTACACTCCTATATAACTTTTGGATAAAAGAGAAATCAAACTGCAATTACAGATTATGTAGAAAACAACAACAAGAATATTACATAAGTGAGAAGGCCAATGTTGTGCACATAGAAGCTTTGAAAACTTTTGTAATTAAATAAGAAAAAAGGATATAAATATACTGTTCAACTAAAAGTTAAAAAGAAAACAAAGAAAATATGATGAAGACAAGTAGGAAGAAGGGATTAATAAAGATTAGAACATATTAGTGGGTTAGAAAAGAGAAAGTTAGTAAGTTTACTAAGAAACCAGAGATATTTCTTTAAAACACAAGGGAAGAGAGAAACCTTTTGCAAAGCTAATGAAGAAAAAAGAGGGGAAAAAAATATTAAGCCAGGAAAGGAATATTGTATAACCATAGATAAAGAAGAGGTTTACAGGTTTTATTTTGTAGATTATTATGTTGAATTCTATGCTCAAAGTTGTAAAATCTGGGTAAAATAAATGATTTTTAAATAAAACATAAATGATCAAAATTTATTGAGGGTGAAGAAAATATAAATATACCCATGACCACAGAAGAAATGTTAAAACTTGTCAAAGCACTCCCAAAATGTACCTGGATTTTACAAGCTAATTCGATTAGAACTTCATGGAGCACATAATTGCCATGTGGTTTTTGACTATTTCAGAGCATAGAAAAAGATGGAGCATATTTCACTTAATGTTACTATACAAACATAATTTTGATATGAAAAACTGTAGGAGAAATCTACAACAAACTAGGTATTAATATAGTCCTAAGAATGTGGAAAAAAAACACCTAACAAATCAAATTCAGTATTACATCAAAAGAATAATGTAACACGGGTGAAGTTTTTTTTAAGAATGCAGGCAGAGTTCAATAATAAAAAAATTTCAGACATTGTTTGGGTGTGTGTGATAAACTGATACAGCTTTATGGAAGGGTAACTTGGTAGTATCAATTAAATTTACAAAGGCATCTATCTGTAACTTAGCAATAGCCTTTATAGTTAGTTATCTGTATTCTAAATAAATATTCTCATATAAGCACGAGAATGTTTATTGTAGTGGGATTTTGTTGTTGTTAATTAAAAAAGAGAGAGAGAGAAAACCTAAATATTCATCAGTTAGGGAATGACTAAATCACAGTATTATTTCTGTACTATAGAATGTGAGGCAGCTATTAATAAAGAATGTTACTCTATATGTTTAGAAACAGAAAAATTTTTTACACATTAAATAAACAAAACAAACTTTTAGGCTAAAATAAAAAAACAACAACTTTTAGGCTAAATTATCCTATTAGTACTAAAAATAAAACTACATATTTCTGCATCTACTACTATATATGTAAATTAATATATAGATGATTTTTCTATAGTAGATAACTCAAGAGATGAAAATACGGTCAATGGTGAGAGTAATAGGGGCCAAAGGAATGGAACTATTTTCTTTTCTGTATAGTTCTGTGTTGTTTAACATTTTTACAATGAAGATATGATTGAATATTAGTTAAATAACTAAAAATAATAAAAAATATTTTATAATAATCACATTAGTAATCAAAACAGAAAAGCTACATTCTACTTATTTCTTTTCTTTTCTTTTTTATTTCTTTTTTAACATTTTATTGTTGAAAATATTACATATATCTCCTCTTTGACTCCCTCTCGGCCCCCACCCCCCAGACCTTCACCACCCTATTGCCTGTGTCCATGGGTTACACATCCTATATAATAAAAGCCTAATATGCAAATTGACCAAATGGTGGAACAACCGGTCAGTGGGGGGCGGGGCCGGAAAGTGGGCAGTGTCAGGCCAGCCAAGGTGGGTACCAGTGGGCAGAGGGAGGGGACTGCAATCAGGGGGTGGCGACGACTGGAGGCGATGGAGGGGTGATGGGGGGTGGGGCAGGCAGAGCCGGCTGCTCGCCAGCTGGAGCCATCCCCCGATCAGCCTGCCGGTTGCCTCCTGCAGAGGGAGGCCAGACTGCGGCTTAGTCCCTCTTCCTGCAGGGAGCGGGCCTAAGCTGTCAGTCGGACATCCCCCAAGGGCTCCTGGACTGCAAGAGGGTGCAGGCTGGGCTGAGGGGACCACCCTCCCCTCCCCGAGTGCATGAATTTTCATGCACCAGGCCTCTAGTATATGCATACAAGTTCTTTGGTTGATCTCTGCCCACCCACCCCGGTCTTCCCTCTGAGATTAGACAGTCTGTTCCATGCTTCTATGTCTCTGGATCTATTTTGTTTGTCAGTTTATTTTGCTCATTCGATTCCACATAGCAAGTCCCTCTTTAAAGGGGACCTGAGAACAGTAGAGTTACTAGAACCAAGTGGCAGAGGCTTCCTGATGGAGGCTGAAACCACATGGGGCCTGAACAGGGAAGTTAGAGCAGGAGGAGATCTACTTATTTCTTTTAAAAATAACTTAGTAAATGACAAGGAGAAGAAAACTTTTAAACAAATAGGATCAAGAACATCTTTCTTAAGCTAATGGTCATCATCATACTTAATAGTGAAGGTTAAAGCATTACTTAGCAAAGTCAAGAATAAGACTTGGAAGGCCAATAACATAAGTATTTAACATTTTCAAAATTTTAACAAATTTAATAGGAAAAATTAAAAACCCTGTCATTTTAGTTAAAAAAAACAAAAACCAAGAAAAAACAAAAACAAAAAATCCCCCACACAGAGAGAAAAAAGAATGTCAATGTTGTTAAGAAGGAATATAAAAGTATTTCTATTTATAGGTGTGATAATCCATGTGGCAAGTCCAAGAAACTCAAGAATGAAAAATAATTTGCATATGCCAAGTGCTTCCTGCTTGCAAGGCCCTCTGCTGAGTGCTTTATGTACATGATCCTATTTGATTCTCCAAAGAACCCTCTGAGGCACATTTGTTATTGCATCTATCTTACAGAGGAGTCAATGCAGTTCTAGAAAAGTTCAGTAGGTGGTCAGCAGTGAGTGATGGAGCCAGGATTCCAACCTGCAACATGTGATTCTGGAACCTGCTTGAGATTTTGCTCGTTGATTCTGGAGCCCTACTACATACTGTTTAAAAGCCGAAGATATTTTTCAATTAGAACGCTGCTTATCTAGCTACACTAATAAAAGGGCAGTATGCTAATTAGGGCGGATGTCTTCCAGACGACCCCGGACGTCCTTCCTGACAGAGCCCAGGTCCCGGGAGAAGAGGCCAAGCCGCCCTGGGGGTCCTGGGACGAAGAAGCCGCTCTGCCGACCAGCCTCTGCTATGGACCTGTTCCGGGACCTGCCGGAGCCCTAGCCGGTAAGTGAGGGGCCGCCCTGCCTGCGAGGAGAAGGGGGCAGGCGGGCCGTCTGGTGGCGGCCTGGAGGCCGCGGAGCCTGAGGTGGTCGGTGGGAGGAGAGGGCGGGCAATCGCACTTACCTCGGCCTGGCCCCAGCCTGTGCACTGCAGCCCCGGAGCCCCGGAGAGCTCAGGAGAACCACGCCATGTTCGCTATGTGTAAGGAAAGGGCTCTACTGGAGGCGCGGGCCGCACCCGTGGCTGTTATGTGCGGCCCCCACGCGGGCAGCCCAGCTTGGGCTGCTCAGCGTCAGCCTGGCGCACAGCCCCTCCGCCTTCGCACGTGGCGCGGCTCCGGGGCCGCTAGCCCGCAGCCCTCCGCCTGGGTCTGAATCGCTTTTCCCTTGAGCAACGTTTTTCCGCGCGTGCGTGTACAAGTCCAGGGTTTTGTTTTGGTTGGTTTGTACCCCAGAGCTTGAAGGAATCGCCAGAGTTATCTTTCGTGTTTTTGAATCATTCCCTGTGCTTCTCTGATTTTTCGGTTAATGGTAGTTTCCCGGGTCCCGGGAAGTCTCCCTCTCCCCAGAGTTAGGAGCACCAGCCCAGGTCCACCCAGACCATGGAGGGTGAGTTCCTGCAGGCTGGGGTTTGAGCCCCATGCATTAGCCGTATGAGACCAGTGCCTTTGTTATTGCTGTGTGTCAGGGTTTTAATTGGACAAAGGTCCGAGGCGCCAGCTTAGCAAAATCTTGCAGGAGGAGAATTCTGTCTGGGTTTCCCCAAATTCCCTTGTAAGCTCCCACTCACCCCTTGTAAAGGCACAGAACAAGTGAGGCCCCTTATATAAAAATCAGAGGTCTCCAGCAACGGTGGGCCTCTCTCATCACGGTCATTTGGACTGGATGGCATTTGAGTATTTATCTAGGCACCATGACAGAGAAACACAAGCTCAAGACATGATCTCTGCCCTTAAGTAATTCACAATCTTATTAGAGCAAGTGGATGATAAAAGCGCCGTAATGACATCAGAATGTAAGGCAACAATACAGAGAGGAACAGAGGCAAATGCTAGGGTGATTTTCCAACAATTAGTACAAAGAGTATGTGCTATGAGTTAAATTTAAAAAAAAATGTGTGGAAGTAGCTGCTTCATGAGTATGGCATCCCTTCCTATTTTAAAGGAAGCTGAGTTCCATGTGAACTGTGTACTATGCTATGATATCTGAGGCACAGGACAAGGGAGGCCCTAAGTGTACTATGCTTTGATATTTGAGTCATTCTTTATTGTTCAATGTAATTTATTTCTGTACGTCTCAGTTTTGTAATAGTTAAAATACTAGAATAATACATCTTGCTATAAAATATTACTAGAAGATCAAATGATCAGGTGACATTTTATGTTATTTTCTATAAATGAACACAATCTCTGGTATGCTGAAGTGATAGGTATTATAGAAATATTCAGATAGGGAGGCCTACAGGCTTGATTACAAGTGAGGTTTACTATCACAACCCAAATTTATTGCTTAAAAAAAAAGGAGGGAGCCACTAGAAACTAAACCAAATATAAGCCCTTGAAGGGCAAATGTAAATTGGATAACCTTCGCTATTACAAGAGCAACAAGAAAGAATTCAGAGGCAAGAATGAGAAGCAGATTGCATCCACTCTAACTTGCTGCTAAAGAAAAAGAATGGTATATTATGAAAATACTTAATATAGATTGTAAAGAGATTTGTTCAAAGAAGATTTCCTAGAGCAGGTGGTATTTCAGTTAATTTTTTAAAATGTGAAGAGGTTAGCTAGATAAGAAAAAGGTGTAGGGGTCCCGGATTGGAGAGGGTGCAGGCTGGGATAAGGGACTCCTCCCCACCCCCTCCCCGCATGAATTTTGTGCACCGGGCCTCTAGTGTAATCTATAATCTATAATAATCTATAATAATAAAAGCATAATATGCTAATTAGACCAGACATCCTTCCTTCCCAACAAAGCCACAGTGGGAAGGGGCGGGGCCAAGGCCCTTGCATGAATTTTGTGAATTGGGCCTCTAGTAAATACATAAAAAGCAGTGGCTTTTATATATAATATCAGTGGTTTTTATATGTAATATCAATAACCAATTTGGAAATATCAGGGAAAAAATTCATTCTATTAACCATGGCAGCCAGAATAATGTAGTACCAGTAGCACACTTAAAAAGGACCAGCAGGAGGAAAACTCCTAACTTTGTTTATTGACAAAGAGAAGACTTGAATAAGTGGAGAGACAAGCTCATTTATAGAAGTCAATATTGAGAAGATTCTGATTAGTCCCAAACCAATCTATAAATAAAATGTAAATTCCAAACAGATTACTAATATTTTTGTCAGAACTTGATTAAGTTTTTTTTCCTAAAAAATATTTAATTTCAGCCCTGGCTGGGTGGCTCATTTGGTTGGTTGGAGCCTTGTTCCATACCAAAAGGTTGCAGGTTGGATTCCAAGTCAGGGCACATACCTAGGTTTTGGGTTGATCCCTAGTCAGGGTGTGTACAGGAGGCAACCAATGTTTCTTTCTCTTTCTCCTCCATTCCTCTCTCTTTAAAATCAATAAAAATATATCCTCAGGTGAGGATAAAAAATTAATGTTTTTGTGGCAAAATACTTAAAAGAGATATCAAACATAACCATGGAATAAAATTTTCTTTTATAAGTAGATAATGTTCTAAATCTTCTGACCTTTTCATTGCAAAAAATAAATAAAGTTGTTTTTGGAGGCAAAATTATGTTATAACAAAGTGTGAGAGAATAATAGCTTTTTAAAATAAACTCATGCTTTGGAGAGAATGGGTTTATACTGAAAATGGATAGTGGAAATTTCTCTGAAGTTATGTGATTTTGATGCTAAAATGTAAATGGGCCACATATAAAAACTCACATATATGCTTACTTTAAAAACTTGGAAACAGGATATTCTAACCTTATACACAACTCTTTAAATAAACTAACTTGTTAACAGTGTGAAAAGGTAAAGCCTTCCAACCATTTTTGCAAGAATAACCAATTGACTTCATGGACAAATGGAAACTGTTGAATTTCAACAAATACCTTTGCATAATTGTTGCAAATGAATATCTCTACTTATTAGAGATAGTCCATAAAGCACTTCTTCTGTTTGAAATACACATATGCATATTGCTGAAGCTCATTTTTTCAGTTATTTCAAGAGCAAGTACTGGAATAATTTGAATTTAGAACTAGATCTTCCAATGGCTATATTACAAAGTGGTAAACCAAGATGGTCCAAGAAATCTACCTTATTTACCTTTGCTGAAACACATTCTTTTTTAGTGAAAGTAAAATACACTGTATCCTAATAATTATAATGAAATATTTTTAAATGGTAATTTATTTGATATTTATATTTCCCCTTTAAAATTCCAGCAGCATCAGTGTCACCTGGGAGCTTGTTAGACATGCAGACTCTTAGGTCCCGCCCCTTATCCCACCTCATTGCTTTGAGTTAAATGGAGGAATCACCTGCATCCGTGAGTTTTTTTTTTTTTTTTAATTGATTTTTTTACAGAGAAGGAGGGGGATAGAGAGTTAGAAACATCGATGAGAGAGAAACATCGATCAGCTGCCTCCTGCACACTCCCTACTGGGTATGTGCCCGCAGCCAAGGTACATGCCCCCGACCGGAATCTAACCCGGGACCCCTCAGTCCACAGGCCAACACTCTATCCACTGAGCCAAACCAGCCAGGGCTGTATCCATGAGTTTTGACATAAGTAGGAGAAGGAGACGACAAAGCTACTTTGGTCTTTAGGTAGGCAGGTGGGTGCCGGGTTTCTAGTGGTATGTTTCAGTATGTTTTCAGATTGGAGATTTTGGAGACTAGAATAATTCTTGACATTTTGAAGTAGTTTAGATTAAAACAGACTTTCTGAAAGTAGATGGAGCCCCTACTTGGTGTAAATCCTAACTCCACTTTTATAAAAGCACCAAATCGTAAACATATAGTAATACAAGCTAATATAACATGAACTACAGGGGTGGGCAAAAGTAGGTTTACAGTGGCAAGAATGTTAAACCTTATACTATTATGTATTAATTATTGTGTTATTTGTATTACAACTGTAAGCCTACTTTTGCCCATCCCCTAGGTGCCAGGCATTGTGCTAAATTTTCCTCTTGAATTCATTTAATCCTCCCCACAGCCCTACAAGATGTGTCTGCTATTATCTTCAGTTTACAGATGAGGATGCTGAGGCACAGAGAGATTATTTGCTTAAGGTCACATTGCTAATAAGTAGCAAAGCCAAGACCTAGTCAGTCTGGCTCCAGACCCCATGCTCTTAATCTGTTCAGTACTCTGCTTGGGTATGAAATGTATGAATGAACAAATACTCATATGTTGGGGATGCATACTCAAATATTTTTATTGATGGCAAACATGACCCAAAAAATTTAGAGACCACAACCCTAGAGCATATAAGCTTAAATGCTGTTGTGACATAAAATGCTTTTCATAATCTGGCCTTCACCAATCTCTCTGACCCACCTCTGGCTCTCCTCCATTGCAACCTGTGCTCGGAATCCCGCCAGCTTGAACTAGGTCCTGGCAGCTCCTTGGATTTCTAATGCCTCCTATTCCCATTTGGCCTTTGGAACTCAGTTCAGGTGCTGCCTTCCTTTTCCTAATTACCTACCCTTTCCCCCACAAGGTCAGCCCAGGTATCCTTTGCACCTGCCCAACATTTTCTGCAAACTTCTCCATGACACTATTTGGTAATCATGTATTCACTTGTTTGTCTACCACCTATGAGGGCAGTGCTCTATCTTGTTTATGTTTGGATGCCCAGCTCCTAGTGCAGACCCAGTCACGTGGTAGGTGCTGTTCCCCTGAATGAATGATTGATGAAAAGAGAAAGCAACTACTGCCCTAGGAGTTGCTCTATGACCTGTTATTTGCGTAACGGCCACCAGAGGGGGGCAGACGAACAGGGTCCAGTGAACAGCACCCATCTAAAAGATCTCAGGCTGAGAAATTAAAGAATTATTCCTGGGCTGAAAGGGAAGTTCAGTGGTCACACAGGCTATTCCTCTGTTTTGACATGAATTAACAAACCCTTCCAGGTAAGCACAGTGATAAATATATGTACTATATTTTAATATTTGGAACCTACACAGTGTTTAAATAAATAAAAACTTGGCTTCTGGTTCCAGCTCTAAGATTTATTTAGCATTTTACATCTCAGATAAGGCCCTTGGATTCTGGGGCCTTAGTTGCTGAATCTGACAAATGTTCTGAGGTCCACAGGTAATAATGCACACAGACACCCTAAAACTGACAAGGCAACATATGAAGTGTAATTAGAATCAAGGGACTAAGTAAACATAAATCCAACCAGCGTTGTTCAAAATTAGTTTTTGAAATGTGGTTGAAAGCCAAGGTATCTTTCTGGGTCAATCAGCATGGACTTCACTAGAGAGCATCGGTGTGTCAAGAGTTCAAGCTATGGATTGTTTAAACCATCTCATTCACTTGGCTCACACTTGACCATCTCAGCCATATTGCCAAGGGCCAGCTAGTCCATCTGCATCTAGCATCCTCTATACCTGGATAATTCACAGACCTCTCCACACATTGCTCATTCTTATAAATTTCTTTTTTTATTTATTGCAAGGATGCTGTTGCTATAAATAAAACACAAATTCACATAAAAACTTTCCTGAGTTTCTAGTCACATTCATCATAATGTAGTTTTTTAAAATATTTTTTAAAATCCTCACGTGAGAATTTTTTTTTATTGATTTTGAGAGAGAGAGAGTGAGACAGAGAGAAACATCAATCGGTTGCCTCCCGTTAGTGCCCTGACCACGGATTGAACCTGAAACCTAGGTATGTGAACTGACCTGGAATCAAACCTGCAACCTTTTGATGTATAGGACAATGCTCCAACCAACTGAGCCACCTGGCCAGGGCATCATCATCATAATATAGTTTTTAAAATCAACAAATATTAAAAAACACACTTTATGTGCATACGGGCTTAGCAAGCCAACTCACAAGGAGCAAAACAAAAGTTAACCCACAAGCATTTAATAACATGGGCAACTTGGCTGCTGTTCCTATCAATGAGGGATGCACAGGCTGAGCTTGGATTTGGTTGGTAGATGTAACTACCTTCTTTCAGTGGGTCTCTCAGATTACAAATGTCTCTCAAAGTAAGTGCATCTCTGTGTTTGTGGGTAATTTAAGGAGTTTAAAAGGGGAAATTAAAAACGGGCAATAGTTTTGTCTTAAATTTTATCTTTGGAACCTAACTCAACATGAAAATTGTGGAGGTCTGTGAAATTTTTGGACAAAATAGGAAGCCTCTGTGGAAACGACTGATCTAGCCTTGAAAATCCTGAGGACTCTCCCACCAACCCCCAAGTGGCTCCCCAGACACTGGGGTAGAAGCCAGGCCTTTACCAGGCCAATGCTCTTTCCATCCACAACTGTGTCGGTATTGAAAGATGAGACAGAGGGCCGAAAACCAGGACTACAGGCTTTATTAGAGGAGAAGGACCCCTGCCGGGCTGCCTCACAAGGGGAGAGAGCACACGTGCAGAGGTGAACACGCCTTTTGAGGGGAGGAATGGGAAGGAATGGGGCTTAGGGTACTCGGCACGCGCTGATAGGTGGTTTCATATAAGGCACATAATTAGGCACTTAGGTACTTAGGAATCAGGGGCTTAGGGTATTTGGCAGGTGCTGATTGGTGGTTCAATGTACAGTCCATATAAGGTACCTGGTTAGGTGCTCAGGAATGTCCAGGCCGCCGGTGCAGTTTATGTCATACTCCGTCCATCAGTTGGGGGAAGGGAGGATCTATCAGGTATCACTTACATGCTGAAGGACATCCTGCACCCAGGCCTTGGGGAGTCCGCCAGCTCTTAAACTGTGCACATATCCCGAATCCTCTCCCAATACAGGCAGGCCTCGCCCTCAGAAATCTTCAGGTCCCTGCCGTCCTGTGTGGATATTATCACATAGAGTTGGGTGGCATGGCAACACTTCTGTTTATCACCTCCTTTTTTTTCTTGTGTGACCCTTATTGGCATTAGGATACAAGCTGGAAGAGATTCTCAAAACCATTTTTAGCCTCCATCTGGGCAACCAGAGGCATGTGGGAGAAATCTCAGAGGCCAAGCTGCCTTCCGAAGGCCTTCAGGAACGCATTTCCTTTCCTCCCTTCCTTCCTCAGAAATGTTAACACCAGATGCATCCTGTGTCCCCAAGCTACCTCACCCTCTGACCCAGCTTTTGAGCTTCCTTTTCCTCTTAGGGGAGGCCATGCTTCCGTGGCACTTCAGGCCTCTATTCCTTGAAGGCCCGAGGACACTCTTGGTGGTGGGGAGGGGGGGTTAGGCCTTTGACTTGGAGCGCAGGTGCTGGGAGAGCAGTCGGCTGGGCAAACAGGCAGGCCTGTGTGGGCGCGGGGTCTGGTCGCCCACTCACCCACTCACCCTCGAAACCAATCTTGGCTCATGAATGAAGAGACCTCTTCCATGAGGGGTAAATTCAACCCTGAGCTTCTAGAACAACAGATTTTCTAAGCCCCAGTGGAGGCTGTGGGAATTAGGGTTATCGGGCTGCAAAGGCTTACTGGCCATCCTGAAGGCCCGAGGAAGAGTCTGTGAAAGTTGGTGGGTGGTTCCTCGGGCTCCCGTGGCTGGGTGGCCTGAGCTTCTGCAGGCAGCATTTAGTTAGATCCCCAGGAGAGCTCGCCAACATTGAGAGCTCAGAGGCACCAGGACAGGCTGTGAAGGAAGACAGTGGAGTCTACTTTGGAGGTCTCTAAAAATAGGATGACTTCTCTTTACTCTGGAATGGTCTGGAATGACTGTTTATAAAAGAAAACAAACCGAAAATATGACAACTACAAAGCTCTTTATTTATACCAACGCTTGATTTTAAGCTGTTTTAGATTTGTTACAAATCCCCACATTCTTCGATTGCCTGCATAATATTAAACACATATTGAAAACGCTTTGCAACAGGCCCGGATACTGGAGCTCGGATCCGAAGGAAGGAAATTAATATCTGGCAGGGAATCCCCGACTGATAACTTTGTAAGGAAAAGTATGTCCACCACAAAAATGGAGGTGCAAGACCCACCTCTGAGAGCCTTCCCAATAAGTAACCTCCTGTCTCCACTAATTGTATAAGGGAGCTTGTGAGGTTGGCACCCTTAGCTACCCTTCCCAGGGACCACTGATTCTGACCCTTTACCATTCAGATCTAAGCACTTCAAAGTCAGCTGTCCACATAGTCACTTCTGGCTGGCTTTCCCCTTCTTTCTGCAGAAGATCATCACAATTATATTTCCCAGGCCCCATGTTCTTATGCAATGTCACCTTGCCATTTCTCCATCAAGAGGTAGACACTATTTCCCCCCCTCAAATCTGGGCTAGCTGTGTGACTGGCTTTAATCAATAGAACAGCAGAAGCACTGTAAGTAAGAGAACAGCAGCTTCCATCTTCATCTACTGGAACATCCCTTCTTGGAACGCAGCTGCCATACTCTGAGGAAGCCCAATGAGCCATATAAAAGGTCCAAGGAGTGGGGGTTGGAGGACTGAGGTCTCCAGCCAGCAGCCCTGGCTGAGCGCCTCATTGACAGCTGGTACCAATGGCCAGTCATGCAAGTGAAGCCACTGAGGACCTTTCAAGCATCCCAATACCCCACCGAGTAAAACATGGGAACTCCTGATCAATTCACAGAATTGTGACAAATAACAAACTGTTTTGTTCTAAGTCCCTAAGTTTTACGATGGTTTTGTGCAGTAATAGTTAACCAAAGCAGCTCCTAAATTTCCATAGCATCCAGATCCCCAGTATAAGGGAGTTGTGAAGGGACAGCAAATAGCTCATACCCCATTGTGTTACACTGGCCTTGTAGCGCTTCAGAATCAGATACAGGGAGCCAGGCTCCAGAAAATGGAAAGCAAAAAAGTAAAATTGTTCTTTTTACTTGACAATTGCTTCTCTTTGGAGAATCATGAGAAGAAAACTTCTTTATATTCTAGGGACACGCAGCCCAGGACAATCTTGCTTGGCACCCTGGTGGTGGCAATTCAGGGAGAGACTGCAGGGACAGCCAGGAAGGGAGGAAAACAGCAGGAAAGGAGTAAGTGTGATGGGGAATTCAGAGTCCAACATTTTTTATCTGAGGGTTCAGAATTTGATACTGTCATTTTCTATAGAATCAGGGAATTCACTAATGGATATTATTTCATTATTTTGATGCTAATTCTTCAGATGATGAGATGAGAAACTTCTAGTTCTTTTCCCCTTTCTCTTCCATTTTCTGCTTCTCTTTCCTTTTCTCATGCTATTCCTTTTTTTTTTTTTTTAAAGAGAAGGACAAAGATGTTCAAGTCATCATTGAGCTCCAGCCTGAAATTTGAATATTTGGTCTTTACCCAAAGTCAATATTTTGTGAGAAGTTTGAACTAAGTCATTCATGAACTCTTGGGTTTCAAACATGATAAATTCCCATAGTTTTCCATTAAAAAAAAGTCTGAAACCTATGTGCTGAAAAGCTATCAAACATTGTAGGCTAGGCCGTAAAATTCAAATTTGGCAAGATGAAATGATCACCAAAGAAGGAAATTTAAGTGCAAATAAAGTAGGCAGAGCTTGTAATGTGTTGAGGGCACATAGATCCGAGCTTGTGCAGGTCATCAGAGGGTGAAATCCTGTGTCACCACTGACCTGTCACTGGGTAGGGTCCCCTAGAAGGGGCTGCTTATCTCTTGCCTGATAATTGCAACAGGTTTTATAACTGGTCACTCTAATTATGTCTGTATCTTTTAAAATCATAATCTGATCAGGTCATTTTCTTGTTAAAATTTTGGTGACTTCCCATTGCCCTCAGGATAAATCAACACTTCTCAAGGCACTTCCTTCTCTAGCCACAGCTCTGGCCACACCCAAACTCAGAACCTCCTCTCCAGTCATGCCGACCTCCTCGATGTTCCAAGAACATTCATTGCTCTCCAGCAGGAGTCCTTGCACATACCGTTCTTTCTGCTGGAGCCGCACCCTACCCCCAACCCTTATTTGCCATTGAGAATCAGCTCAGGTCCAGCCGGTGTGGCTCAATGGTTGAGCGTTGATCCAGGAACCAAGAGGTTACAGGTTGATTCCTGGTCAGGGCACATGTTTGGGTTGTGGGCTTGGTCCCCATTAGGGGGCATGCAGGAGGCAGCTGATTGATGATGTTTCTCTCTCATCCATGTTTCTATCTCTCTATCCCTCTCCCTTCCTCTCCCTCTAAAAACCAATAAAAACATTTAGAAAAGAAAGAATCAGCTCAGATGTCACCTCTTCCAGGAAGAAGGAAGGGTACCTCCTTTGGATTCCCATAGCATTTGGGAATTTGTCGTGCGGTGTAATAATCTTAATTTACGTGTATATATCCCCCTCTAAACTGTGAGTTCCTAAGGTCAGTTACCATGTTGTATTTGACTTTTTAATTCCTAAAACTTACATAGTGCCTGACTGATAATAGATGCAGGATAAGTTATTGTGAATAAAAACTCAACAAACAGCCCTCAACCCCATCTACATTTTTGTATGATGGAAAGGAGCCAGAGAAATAAAGGGTAGCAGGACTTTGAGAGTGAGGTCCTATAGAGTCCAGACTCCAAGAGAATTTTATGTTCATGTCATAATTTTGTCCAGAATTAATCCTTCCCTATAAAATAACTCCCCCATCCACAGCAATGCATCATGGCAGTGTTCTTGTTTTCAGAAGCGTTGCCACAACAGACTCTGTGCTACAGAGGTTTGGAATTTACTCATTTAATTAACAAAGATAGTTTGAATTCCAAATGTGCCAGGCCTTGTGCATCTTTAAACATGAAGACAACATGTTTCCTCGGGGAGTTTGTATTCTGGTGGATAATTGGTAATAAGATTTGGTTTTGATTTGATCCTATTGTTGTTGTTAAGACTTCTGCAAAAAACAAACAAACACACACACACACACACACACACACACACACACACAAAACATCTTTTGGGGTAGGGCTGCCCCCATTACAGGGAACTCAGCTGACCATGTTAATTCTGCTCCAAGAAATGTTTTTAATTTTTCCCAGAAGAAAAAAAAAGGCATAAAGCTCACCCAAGAGAGTAAATGTGATGACACTCCTGCCACGGGAACATAACATTTTTTAAACAAATAAATAAGAAGATACAGGAGGCAGACACCTAGAAGCATGGACATTGAAGCTGCATGCTTCTGACATACCTGAGACACAAGGATGGAGCAGACTTTTCTCCCTAGAGGCACAGTCTGTCCCTGAAATCCTTGAGAATCATGGTCCAAATTCTATATGTGTGTGTGTATAAAATGGCCTTGGATGAAATGTTTAAAAAGGAAATGGAAGAATGGGCCCTCTGTCTTCTAAGTCAGGGTTTCAAGTTCACCTAATCATGTTTGAGAGGAATGGAAGCAAACTATGTAGATGACATCAATCAGTGGACCTATGTCTGTGGATCATAGAAATTTAGGATGGTTATCTTGGGGCCCAACTTGACCTAAAGGCATTGGAAGGAGAGCAGAGAAACATGCCTAAAATTCTCTCCTTGAACGATGTCCACTGTGTCAACTGTCCACATTTGAAATATGTACTCGCTTCTGCTTTTCTTTTGAAAGTTCAGCTTCTGAGATCTAATAATGTGCTGTGCTCAGCATGGCCAGGGTGAACCTGAGGGGCGGTGGTGAAGGATTAAAGAAGACAGACAAGAGAATAAAGCTGGTGCTAGGTGGGACCCTGCTCTCGGATGGAGAGACAGTGCCACAGCCTGCAAGCCAAGTCTTTATTTTATAGCCAGATTCCACAAGGCAAAGTAAAGGCATGGTCAAGATGTTTACAATGTTCTCTCAGGTTTCGAATCTACTCAATTACATGCACCTGAACTCTATCAGGCTTTGTTTTGGCAGCACTTGCTGCACCGCCCACAGCCTACCTCACTTAGCCACCTGGGACCACAGGTTCGAACCATAAGGTCAAGCTTACAACTACTATAGCCTTTGACTATAAATGTGGGACTTGCATGTGGCTTTGCCACAAGAGGACCGTGCCCTCTCATTAGTCCAAGGCTTGAACCTGTCCAAATGCTGTAGCTGTTCTCCACATAATAACGTTGTTAAATATTATGAGTTATTGGCTCCAATTCTTTCCTCTCCCTCTGTCTACACCCTCTGCCATCTATATTTGCCATGCTTATTTGTACTTCCCTGACCTTGACTTGTGCTTTGGCCAATGGAATGTGTGCAGAAATGATGGTATGACAGATTTGAGCCTAGGTCTTAGGGGCAGTGCCTGATTCTGCTTGTCTCTCTTTCACCTCTTGCATTACCGTGAGAAAGCTTGCTCTGGGTAGTTGCTGCCTCTTAGCGACAATGAATACAGATGGAGAATACAGGAGCCCCAAATCAATGAGGAACCAGGCCCAATTGGACTTTCAGCTTGAAGCAGAGTCACCTTGCTGATACCAGCCTAGACCAGTAGACACAACTTTTCTGTAACTTGCCCAAGGTCACTCAGCTAGTGCCCAGTGCAGATGGAATTCCACCTTGCTCTAAATTCTGTGCTTTTTGTCTCCTCCTAATAAGACCTTGAGAAATAAACCTAGTTAGTACTCTGCTGAGTTCTTCCCAAGCAAGAGTTTTACCCTGGAATGAAGAGAAGATGAGAAAATGCACAGGTTTCTTTTTCAGATGGGTTGCAGGAAAGAGGAGAACTACAATCGTACCAGAATAATGCACTCATAAGAATATTCAGTCAGAGCCCCTCAAGTCTCACAGAAAGAGGGACAAGGATATTACCAACAGAAAAGTAAAGGGAGAGAAAAAAGAGAGGGGAAAAAAAAGTAAAGGAAAACAGGAGTTAGGATTAAAGAATGATAGGCCATAAAAAAATAAGGATGAATGAAAGATTACCCAGCATATTGCTATTGTGCTAGGATTTGCCTGTTGGTTCTTCTTCATGCCTCAGTTTCCTCATCTGTGAAATAGGGATAATGAAAACAATTACTTCATAGGATTGTTGAGAAGATTAAATGAGTGAATATGTGTGTGTGTGTGTGTAAAGTGCTTAGAAGAGTGTCTGGCACATAGTAAGGAGTATATACATGTTAGACATATTAGCTTAGTGCTGCCTACATAATTAAGCACTGTACTTAACATCTGCCTGGCATTTCTGACTTTACCACTGTGATGATTTTGTGTTGTGTTAACTTAGCTACCAGAACTACATTCCCCACAATTCCTTTGCCTATAAGGTCTGGGATTTGCAAGGGATTTGGAGGCAGAAGTGAAGCAGCAGCTCTCACGCTCTGAAGGTCAGCATAGGACACAGGGTGTGTTGCAGCTCATCACTGCTCTGCGGGGCCACCTGTTGGTATGGGGCAGCAGCTGGGCTTGTGTCTCCTCCACTCCCTCTGGACCTCCTCCTGCGGTTTCTCTAAGTCCTGGCCAGGTGTGTGTGCAGTTCCACGAGGAAGGGTCTCAGGTTCCGTGTGGTTGAAGTTTAGATAGTGGGAGACGGACAGTTGGTCCTCATGGATTTCAGTTTGTTCTAATGGATTACTGTTTGTAGGTTATAGTTATCCTTGTTCTTGCCTTCCCCCAACTGATGTCCGGTTTGCCTTCCAAACTGCCAGGCCTGCTAACCTACAGTGACTTCAGGATTGACCGCCACCAACAGACTTCTTCCCCAGCTCCCACCATTACTCAAGGTCTCGTCCCTATAACAAGTCTGTGTTTCTCTGTTACTCATCATGGTTCTGTGTCCCTGATTAAACCTTGACTGGTATTCAAGGTTATCATTATCCCTCCATTAACTTATGAGTTGAGAGATAAGACATTGACATCATTGAAAACTCATGGTTCTTTAAAAAAAAAAAATATTTACCACAATTCTAAGTATTTTGGCTCTCAACACTCCCTACCTCCCTTCCACCCTCCCTTCCTTGCCCCCCTCCAGCATTCACCCACCACTCCCCAGAACTTTCCTGTAGGAGGGTTTTGAGCAATAGTGAGTGAGTACTGGCTGCTGAAATCCTCATAGAAAAAATATTCAGCTCCTGGCTTCAGAGCACCGATGGGTGGAGTTAACCACAGATTTGTTATCAAAGCAGTGGAATTTTTCTAAAAATAAGAGAATAAGAAATAATTTTATTCACCTCAATATTGCTATTTGCACAATTTCCCAGAACGAGTTGTACAGAGTAATACAAATGCTATGAAGATAGGTCCAAATGAAACACAGAATTCATAATAAGAGGATGTTGTTACTTTGGAAAAAAGGCAACCCAGCATGCTTTGGGATTGCATTGCAGCAATGAAAACAAGCTCAATATTGGTGTCAGATAAACAATTGTAGTCACAGCCCTGGAAGTTTAGGAAGTGACTCATCTTGAGGAATGGGCACTGAGTGCAGGCAGCCTTTCAGTGGTTGACACAAACATTCTTCTTACCCTGTGACTTTGCCAGGGGAGGTGCTGTTGCAGCCATGTGACAGGCTTCTCTGCTTTCACCACACGTGCCATTCACCTCTTCTGCCCCCTGATGCCTTGTGATCTCTGCCTTAACCTTTCACTGCCCCTAGGAGAGGCCATTTTCTAAAATCAACGAATTTCCTGGTAGGAGAGAAAATACTTTAGGAAGCCGCTCCTTGCAAGAAAGTCCCATTGGTCTGAGATGAATCGGCAGAGTCCAGGGACCAACAAAGAAGAGAGGAGGGGCCAGTCCCAAACCCGGTCAACCGGTGCAAGAAAAAGGGGCTGAAAGGGAGTTCAGAGACTCTGCCTGGAGGCAGACACAAGGCCAAAGTCAGTGGGGGAGGCTTGCAAACAGGACGTGATGGCTGGGGACGGCCACAGCAAGGCCAGGGATGGAGGCCTGGAGGAGCGTTCAGGCAGGAGACGGGGAGGCCTTTGATTCTGAAGCTCGGGCTGGAGCTGGGGCAGGTCAGAGGGAGCATCATCAGTAGGGCTCTGCTGATGCCCTGTTGTCCTTTTTTCCTTCATCTAAGTGTGTTTCATGGCCGTGGCCATAGAAGAGTGACCACTCAGCCTGGAGCAATGTCATCCTTTTGCCCCAGGAAACATGAACAACAACGTTCACAGAGGCATTATCCATAACTGCTCCCAACCTAGAACTAACGAAACTACCTCAACTATAGAATGGATTAAAAAAAAAATGGTGCTATATTTATAAGCAAATTGTGGCTAACCTATGCAGTGGAATACTGCATTAGTTTCCTGGGGCTTCCATAGCAAATTACCACAAACAGATTGGCTTCAAATCACAGAAATCTCTTCTCTCACAATTCAGGAGGCCAGGAGACCAAAAGCAAGATGACAGCAGAGTTGGGGCCTTCTGGAGGCTCTAAGTGAAAATTGGTTCTATGTCTCTCCCACGGCTTCTGGTGGTTCTTTCAGCCTTTGGCATTCCTTGGCTCGTAGCCGCATCACTCCAATCTCTGCCTCTGTCTTCACATGGTGTTCTCTTCTCTGTGTCTTTTTATGGCTTTTTAAAAAGGACACTAGTCACTGGATTTAGAGTCCAACCTACTCCAGTATAACCTCATCATAAATGATTACATCTGCAAAGACCCTATTTCTAAAATGGGCTACATTCTGAGGATCTGGGTGGACATGAAGTTTTGGGTTGAATTTTTTCCTATTCAACCTAAAATACTGAACAACAATGAAAATGAGTGAACTATATAGATACATGCAACAATATGGATGTCTCACCTCTGTTCTTCCTCTTCAAGAGACCATGGACAGATTACTCCAGTTTTCTGGGCCCTGGTTTTCTCAGCTACAAAATGGATATAATAAGAGAATCTTCTTTATAGGGTTGATGAGAAGATAAAACAGGATGATGTGTGTGAATTACATGGCTTAGTGCCTGAAATCCAGGGAGTCATGGTACCTGGTAGCTATTAGCCTGTATAGTAGCCCTTTAACAACATTAACTTATGCAAACATCAGAAAAACCCATTTTACAGATGAGAAAACTGCATCTCAGAGGGGCCATTTGCTCATCCAACCAGTGGGAGGTAGCAGAGAATGATGGGAAGTAATATGATCAAAGTGGTTTTTTAGAAAGATTCTTCTGGCAGCTATGGGACAGATGAGAAGGAAGATAGAAAGAGTTCAGGTGAGGAGACCTCAATCAAGGGGACTCAAAACAGGGCCAGGGCATGCACGTGTCATGAGGCAGGGTCACACTGGTCTCACTCACTACTGTGGTCAAATCTCATTGAATGTTTGCTGAATGAATGTGTGACTGACTGGTGTCTGAGAGGGACCTTATGAATATAAATTGGGGAGGCCAAGGGTTAGGAGGAGCCAGTGGTGACTCTGAGGCTTTCAGATCAGTCTGCCTTGGGGTGAGGGTGGGGTTGGGAGGAACAATTAAAGAGGAGAGGCAGATTTGGGTAAGGTGGGGTTGGATATGAGACGTTAGTGCTACATTGTGTGGAGAGTTTGACTCGGGCTTGTGGCCAGGCCTGGACTCACCAGGGAGAACTTGAATTCAGGTCCTCAGCTTCATAGCCCAGGATGGGTCCCACTTCACTCTCTTTCACTGGGATCTTTATTGATAGGGAGTGGGGTGACTTTGCAATACAGAGTCAACCTTCTTTGGGCCTTATTTCTATCTGGCCCTGCACTGCTCACAAATGGGCCATTGCAGGTTCTTGGTCAGCAATGCCTCTGGTTAAGGACATCTTGAGGACTGTCTTTATGAATAGGTCATCTCAATGGCAGAACTCCAAGTGCCTCAGAGCCTCCCATCCCACCATAAGTAATTATATCCTTTTGACCAAGTATTCCTTTTCTTATGGTCTTTAAAAATGTAAATGCCCCAACCTCATAAACAGCTTGATTCTCCAACACTGTAATAGGACTGACATCTTAGTGTTTCCCTCTTTGACAGGAGAGTGGGATACAGGAAGATATTGGGCATCTGGGCAGGAAAGGGTGGTAAGAGTGAAAGGGACTAAAAATTGTGTTCAAGAAGGACAGGTATATATGGCAGAGAAAATAAGTTTCTTTTTAATTAAAAAAAATTTTTTTTCAATGACAGTGACATTCAATATTATATTAGTTTCCAGTATATAGCATACTGCTTAAACATTTATATAATGTATGAAGTGGTCCCCCGGTAAGTCCAGTACCCACCTGGCACCATACATACTTATTACAATATTATTTACTATATTCCCTATGCTGTACTTTACATCCCAGTGATAGTTGAATATCCTGAAAATTTTCTTCCTCCTCAAGCATCTTCCCTCACTTCTCACATGTTTATGTAAGCGGAGGAAAAGGCCCTAAGTACCAAACATAGGGAGGCCCTTTTCCAACAGTGACTCATGCAAACATCAGCACAACCCATGTTATAGATGAGAAACTGCATCTCAGAAGGGCCATTTGCTCATCCAACCAGTGGGAGGTGAAGCATTCAGCTGAGGTGAGTTCAAAGCCTGCTCCCTCCTGTTCAGCTGGGTGACCTTGAAGGTGTTACTCAACCTCCTCCTGCTGGGGTTTCCTCCCCATCCTCTTAGTATCCGAGTGAAGAGGCACATGAAAAGGCAAACGTTAGCTGTGGTCTCAAACATGGTAGGCAGCCTGTAGGCTCCTGTGGGTTCAAAGACAACAGGGTTACACAGATGAGCTCACACTGGCATTCCAAGTCTGACAGGTTGTGACTTCTTGGGGGCCTATCTCTGAGTCAATATGCACAAAGGTTTTTGTTCTTTGGCTGAAGGAGGAAGAGGGATGAGTTGTTTTATGAAGGGGTTGGGAGAGGGGTTTAGAAAAGGACTAGAGAGAGGCTGGGGTGCTATCTGTCCCCCCCCCCCCCCGCCCCAGCCATGAGTTGTAGAGCCTGGAGAGGAACCAGTCCCATAGCTCCACATACCCACAGAGGGGAAAATGCACAGGGTGGGAGCATCTCCCTCTCCCCCCTCTTCCTTCTGCTGGCCCAGCAGCCTCAAAGCAGCAGGAACAGTGTCCAGAGCCAAGATGCTCACATCCAGATGACGCGCTGACCCTCCCAACCCCAAGTCCCACCCTGGTGTGAAAGAAAAGGCCAGTTGGCACAATCAATAGCTTAGCTATTCAGCGACAAAACAACCATCCCATTGATCAAAGAGGCTACTTTTCTGCCAAACAGTGGGACTAGTTCAAGTCACATTCTAGTCAATCCTGACTCGATTCTGGGCCAAGCAGGTCAAGCTTGAGTCTCCTCTCCTTGTTTACGTTGCTCTATCCATGAGGAGGGGATCCATTTCATACCTGAGTGCCCATGTCTGGTCAGGACATCATTCTAGGCCTATCGAAGGAATCTATTTTACAGATCATCCATCATGGCTGGAAGAAAACAGATGAGCCCCAGAATAAAAATTGAGGTCTAGCCCCCGATGGAGGCTTTGGGGCAGAAGACCAGAGCTCACGTGGTTGGCTGGCCACCTGTGGCAGTCTTTGCGTTTCCTAGGCATGTCACTTCCACTCAGATGTCCAGAAAGTACTAAAGCACTCCTTCAGGACTTCGTTCCAACATGGGAAGCTGCCTTCATGTGGACTTGGGTCCCGCTTTGGGGGTGGGTACTGACACTCCTCGTGATGAAATGGTCCCTTGCTTCTTTGCCTGGAGACAACTGTGCCCATCCCTGGCAGGGTGCAGTTTTCCAGCCTCCTTGGTGTGAAATTCTGGGGTTTGTTTTGTGTCACTTTGGATCTTGGTGAAACAACATTCAAAGGGAGGATTAATGGAAATACTCTGCTTTCAACTGCCCGGAAAATATTTTCCCCCTTTCAACAGGAAAACAAAGAGGGGTGTCAGCTGAGTGGTCTGGAGAGAAGTTGTTAGTGTTCCCTGGGTTAGAGCAGGCCCATGCTCTGCCCTTTTTACTGGGCCCCTCTTCTGGGCAGGACTTTTATTTTTTTTTCTCCAAGGGTATCTCATTTGAGAACAAACAATAGATCAAGTCTGTCTGCAGACCCATGAGGGAACAGGGAGGCAAGGATATTTTTCCATTGATTTTTAGAGAGAGTGGGAGAGAGAGGGAAAGACAGAGAGAAATATCAATGTGAGAGAAACACATCGATTGGTTGCCTCCTGCATGCACCCCTACCAGGCCCCATGCATCCGAGGTACACGTCCTTGATCGAAGTCGAACCCGAGCCTCTTCGGTCTGCAAGCTGACACTCTATCCACTGAGCCAAACCAGCTAGGGCAACAGGGAGGGCTTACGAGCCAGGATAATGCAACTACTCAGCTGCATGACCTCACACATGATAGCTAACCTTTCTGAACTTATACAAAAGGTAAGAGTAGTCCCTTCACTTTGGCATTTTTTTTTAAAGATTAAGTTAAATGTAGTTGTGATGCCCCTGGCACAGGGCCATGTTTATTAACTGTCTGTTTGGTTTATTTATTTATTTATTCATTCATTTATTTAAAATATACTTTTATTGATTTCAGAGAGGAAGGGAGGGAGAGAGACAGAAATATCAACGATGAGAGAGAATTGTCAATCGGCTGCCTCCTGCACACCCACTACTGGGGATCGAGCCCACAACCCCTGCTTGTGCCCTTGACCAGAATTGAACCCTGGACCCTTCAGTCTGCAGGCCAACGCTCTATCCACCGAGCCAAACAAGCTAGGGCAATGTTTGGTTTATTTTAAATATTTTAATGCAGGAGTGTTATGCCTCGGGGAGGGGCAGGGATCCAGTGTATGGTCATTTTGCTTGGCTGGGCTTTTGTCTGGGAGCTGATCCACAACATTCATTTGATTCTCAAAAAGGGTTCATGACCCAAAAAATGTTTAAGAACCACTGTAGTTGAATTTGATTTTGACCCATAGTTATAAACCACTGAGCTAAGAATATATTAAGTGTCCACATGTTCCTGGAATCTGCCGGGGGCTATCCAAGCAAAGGGAACAGGAGGAATCTTTGCCTTTTAGAATTTCGCAATTTAAATATGGGCAAACTTGTAAGTGGATGCACTGACAGAATTATGCCATCTGACAGATGATGTGATGGCTGACTTAGGTGCAGATGTGGATAAATACCAGAAAAACGTGGGGGAGGGAGTGCAGAAAAACTTGTTAAATATTTACCAGCTGCTTAAAAGCAATAGCTATTCACTTTCTAATTCTACTTCAACTGTTCTTCTAAGGGTATATCTAACAGCCAACCATCAGTGGGCACTTACTATGTGCCAGCTGGTGGGTGTTTATTTTAAATGCTTGATTCCGTTTAATGGTGTGGATGCAAGAATTATCTCTATTTTATGTACGAGGAAACTGTGATTCAGAGACGTTAGATAACTTGCCCAAGGTTACACAGCTAGTGAGTGGCAATTCTCATTACGAGTTTTCCTGGGACTAATCCTTGCAAATGTCCTCATTCCATTGGCATCTTTTCCAACCCAGGGCAGTGAGTGCTTCGGTTAGAATGCTTTGGGCTAAAAGTCACAGGAATCCTCTGCTTGAGCTGTATCTTAATCAACGAGGGACTTCATTTTATCCTATAACAAAGACCCCAGAGGTTTGGCAGGCTCCAGGCTGGCCCTTTTTCTCTGTAATTCTTTTGATTCTGCCACCTGCTGTGCTGGCATGAACCACAGAGGTGAGTGAGATGCCTGAGAAAGTTTTGTTTGTTGGACACAGACTTAGCAATGTCCAGAGGAAGAGCTGGGGGTTGTCTCTTCTTGGTCTCTTTTTGAGGAGCGAAGAGATATTTCTCAGAAGGCCCAGGAAAATGCTCCCCCCCCCCCCCCGCCCCGCCCCATGTCTCATTGGCCAGGACATGAACACATGCCTGTTCCTAAAACAGTAACTCCCTCGGGATGGCCATGATGGGGTTACTGACCACCTGGAGGTAGAATGGATGTTGGGGCATCAACTCTATAAAGTAGGGTCTTTGAAACAAGAAATTAGGGGACCAGGCTAACTCCTTGGCCTTTTCTGAATTTTGCCTTAATTTTTCATTTGTATAACAGATATAGCATTTACCTTATAGCCAGTCCTAAGGATTGAATGAGATGGTATTTGTTGCCTCAGGGAAACTGGATAGTTTGGGAGGACAGTTAAATATTTTTTAAAAATTTGAATCTTCAACAGACAGGTAACAAACTTGAAATTAGCTGAGCTGATTCATTTTGAAGGAGGCAGACTGAAAAGATCATCCCTGAGACGCCCCATGGCCGCCGTGCGTCCTGTCCTCTCTTGGTCCTGAGGGCTTTCCTAGTGTCCTTTTGCTTTAGGTTGGAGTCTTAGAACGAGTCTAGAGTGGGGTTCTTGGCACAGAAATTATTGATGCTCTTAGAAGAATCTACCAGGAAGAGAAGGAAGCAGGCTAGGGCAGGGGAAAGAGCTAAAATGTCATCTCAGCTGGAGTCTAGCCTCAGCCTGGTGGCTGTGGGTGTGAACTGCCCTCCAGAGCAAGTCCAGCCTTGAGGCAAGATGGTTGGCCCATTATGACCCCCATATCAATCAGTCATTGGCTACAGGTTGCTGGGAGGTGATGGGGTTCCGCCCCTCCCCCTCTCCCCCCCCCCCCCCCCCCCCCACATACTCAGGAGGCTCCTGTTGGCACAGGGCAATTTTCTGGAGAAGGGACAGCTATGCATTGCTTGTAACCAACATTCACTTGACTGGTAGATGGGTGTGCCAAAGATAACAAGGACCTGAACAGAACACCAACAGCACCTATTAAAATTCCCAATATCTTCCTATTCTATTTTAATTAGCCAGAGTTAGTTTCTGTTGCTTGTAATCAACATGCCCTAAGGCATTCTGTAAAGGGCTTGGTAGCTATTACTGTACTACTACTACTATTGTTGTTGTTATTAGCCACTGTTCCCAAATCAACTGAGAAGATACATGGGCTTCTAATGAGTAAGTACATCATCTAGTTCACAAACATGTTATTTGCAATTCCCCAAGGTTTCCTAACCAGATATCGCGTTTCCCCCTCTCTGTGTAAGTATGCCCTTCTCTTTCATTCAAAAATACCCTACAGGGGGAGACACGTGAAGGTCCAGGAGTTCGTGTGGAGTTCATCTCGGCGCGCAGGTGGCCCCGCTGGGATGGATTCCTCTTTGAGTTCCTCCTCTGCGGGTTTGGGCTCGGTGGACCCGCAGCTGCAGCATTTCATGGAGGCAGAGTCTCAGAAGCAGCGCTTCCAGCACCTGGTGCACCAGATGACGGAACTTTGTTGGGAGAAGTGCATGAACAAGCCTGGGCCAAAGTTGGACAGTCGGGCTGAGGCCTGTTTTGTGAACTGTGTTGAGCGCTTCATTGACACAAGCCAATTCATCTTGAATCGACTGGAACAGAAATCCAAGTCAGTCTTCTCAGAAAGCCTTTCTGACTGATTTCAGCATTACCTTTTAGGAAAAGGAAGGTAATTCCCACCCATGGCATTCTTGGAGCATCTGGTCATCTGAGAATGAACAAAGATCAATATTTTTGTGTTTGGGGCTTGGGGGTCATATGTGTATTTGGTTGTGTGTTTTTTTATGTTAATCTTGGTGAAAACAATTGACACATAAATGGAAAACTTTCCTAGATACATATTACTGTAGATGGGAATATGTTTTTCTGAACGTCCCATTAACTGCTTCCTATAATTTGGACAGTGGAACTGCTTCTTGTAATTTGATAGTGGGACCACCTGGGTAAAATCTGTCATTTCTGTGGATTCATTTCAGATGCCTAGGGACACTGATACACATCCTGGTGTCTCTGAGCAAGAGTGGCAATGGGGGAAGACTTATTTGGTACTTAACTAGTGTTTTGACCATCAGTGCTGGGGAAAAAAAATCTATGGAATAGTCACACAATACAGTTCAGCTTTCTAAATTATCTCCCTTCCTTATACTGTGATTTACTTAAGTACCTATATAAAGTATGGTCTCGAGGTAGTACAGGCAACCTGAGTATCTAGAGGCCTTTAGTTATAAAGGAATCTAGCCAGTCCATAATTCTCGTTACTAACGTGACGAATTACCCTGTATATCAGGGTCAAAGAAATTCAAAGATGGGCCTAAATAAGTTGTAAAGATTTAGGCCTGTCAAAAACTAACAATAGTTTCAGGTAGAGGTGCATGCCTAATGTTAATCAATCAGTATAGATTCCATTTACTGCATTATTTTGATCATTGAAATAAAAATTTCAAGATAAAAAAAAAATACCCTGCAGGCTCCCTGCTAAGCAAACTTGAAGATGCACAGTTGAATTACTGTGACTCAGCTTTTAATGAAAGACTAGAAAAGGAAATGTGAACATAAATATACATATTTGAGATATACGTATCTCAAAAGATTGCAGCACATGCATGACCTAAGTGGGGTACTGTACCTGCAGAGGTTCAGCGCACTTCTAGTCGGGGCTCAGTGAAGGCACCAGACAGTGACTACATGGTATTGTACCTTAACAAATGGATGGAGCTTAGATATCCAGAGAAGGGTCATTCATGGTGAAGAGAACACCATGAGCAAAGACATCGAGGCATGGAATTTTATGAGTGTGTTTGGGGAACATCAAGTAGCTTGGCTTGGCGAGTAGCTCTCTGAATACAGATGTGGCTCTCCTGAATGTGAGAGGCCCCTGCTCATCCATTGCTGAGAGATACCCATATCCATTGCTGAGAGATACCCATATCCACTTGCCATGATAGAGGACAAGAAAAGTTCTGTGCAAAAGCCAGGCAGACAAAGACACAGGAATGTAAGATCTTGGGACAGTGGGAGGGTGGAAGGTCTTTTCTGAGGAGATAATGAATTTGGCCTGTGATGCAAGGGGAAAATCAGGGGTGGCTTTGAACAGGAGATGAAATCCACAGCAAAGCTGAGAGCTGAGGAAGGAGCTGGTTTGTGAGACTAACCAGTACAACCTGCTGTCCTGATAAACTCTCCCCTGGGCATCTGTGGGAGAGCATACCCCCAGCCCTTGAGGTCTAGCAGAAGAGTGTAGCTACAAAACCAAATTTTCATCCATTAAGCTAATGAGAACTCTGTGGTACTGAGGCCCATGAGAACTCTGTGGTACTGAGGCCCATGAGAACTCTGTGGTACTGAGGCCCATTAGAACAGTTTTTCTCATCTAATACAGCCAGCTAGCTTGGCTTTACCTCTGAGTCCAAGGGTGTGTCCCACAGGCTTTGCCTGCAAACTATACCATCTGAGAGAACACGGGCAAACTACTTAGCATCTGAATCTCAGTTCTCACTTAATAACAGGATTTACTACATAGAATTTGTGAAGATGAGTTAATACATAGAAGGTGCTTAGCACAGCACACATTGATGTATTTATGTATCAATTCCAAATTCAAGTGAGGCAGCTATGAGCCAGATTGTCACGAGCAGGCAGTCAGAAGGATAAGGCACACGTCCCAGGAATGGGGCGTCCTGACAGCCAGCACCAGAGGCCAGCTTACCACCTGGCCCTGGAGAGCCGAGGTCCCTCCCCCATCAGAGGCATTTTAGCCACACCACGGACCTCACACAGAAACTCCCATCCTGAATCCAGAAAGGGGATTCATATGCACACAAGGAAGGAAAAAGCATTAGTGTCTGTCCTTTCTCAGCACCATCACATCCAGAGCAGCTGCTCCTCTTCAACCATGTGAGGACGTGGAGTAGCTTTCCTGAAAGACTTTCTTGCAGAGAGAAATCTCTTTTTAGAGGAGAGGCGATGAAATAATAGATGTGGAAGCATCTGAAGTGGAAAGGCCTTGGGTATTCAAGGACCCAGGTTGCCAGACGATGTCCTTAAGGCTGCGGGGACCAGCAGAGAGGAGGCGAAGGTGTTGTCACAGGAGGTTTGTCTGTTTGTGCAGCTACAGAGAGGCCCACACTGACATCACTAGTGAAAGGCAAGAGGAAGCAAGAAGGGGGTGCCCATCATGCTGCTAAGATGAGCGTAATATTGACTGCGGTTGACAAAACTGCTTGCAGCCACGGAGCCTGGAATCATATGCATGCACAAGCCTCGCTTTCCTGGGGGCTGGGCACTGAGCTATTTTGTATGGTCTAGTCTTCTCCTGAGATATTTTCCCACTTTTGAGCTGATATATTCCTTGCCAGAGCCCTCCAGGTAATGGGGCATAAGGCACCTTCTAAATAAAAGGCATCTTTGCTCTCTGCACATCTGCACTCTCTGGGATTAAAGGGAATTGGTATTGAAATCCTGCATCTCTCTTGTCTGGTCCCAGTCCATCTTCTCAAAGGAGATTCATGTAACTATGGAGGCCATACCTCCATATGCAAAGCCCTGCTTTGTGCCATTTGTCCTCGTATAACTATTAACAGTGTCCCCTCCCCTTTTCACTCTCACAAGTGTCCTAGTTTGGCCCATAAATTACACGGTCACCTGTCAGTTTAATTTCCCTCAGAAGCACACAAGGAGACAAGGGTTCATGTACTATGTAGTTTATTTGGGAACTGCTAGGAGAGTAGAGAAGTAAGCCAAGAAAAGGAACTCAGCTTCATTAGTGTACTGTTAAACCAGCTACCACAATGGGCAGCGAGAGCTTAATCTAGGTGGGGTCGGGTAGGGTGGGGGCGGGGAGAGGAACTCAGAAGTGGTGCAAAATACTTGCTTTAGAATTACCCCACCTCAGGGACACAGCAAGAGAGCTGGGGAATTCATACACCAACTCATAAATCAAAGGACTGCTCCCGGGGCTATTAATTTCCTGCTACTTCTGGCTTGCCTCATGGGCAGAGTGGCCTTCTGTGGTTCTGGGGGAGAAAACCCACGGGAGCAGGGGGAATCCCACAGAAACAGAGATGCGGATTCCACACTGAAAAGCCAGCAGGAGTCCATTGGAAAGTTCAAGGCACATGAGTGGCCACCAATAGCATACATCACCTTACCTGGAACTTCTATCGTTTGGCTGGCATTCTGCCACATCCAAGTTCATTCACCAAGGACTTCCTGCTCCTCAAATTCAATTCCATAGACTTTCTCATTAACCTTTTTACTGGCTTCTTTGTTTCTCTTCATTACTGCTCAACCTCTCCCTCTTTATTTATTATTATTTTTAGTATTTTTATTGATTTCAGAGAGGAAGGGAGAGGGAGAGAGAGAGAGAGAGAAACATCAATGATGAGAGAGAATCATTGATTGGCTGCCTCCTGCATGCCCCTCACTGGGGATTGAGCTCGAAACCTAGGCATGTGCCCTTGACCAGAATCAAACCCGGGACCCTTCAGTCCACAGGCCCATGCTCTATCCACTGAGCCAAACTAGTTAGGGCTCAACCTCCCCCTCTTTAATCAACTTGCTTACCTGGCTTTTGTGACCCTGAGTTCTTAATGCTCTTATTGTCCAAGACTCTTTTTGCTTCTTTCCTTTGAGAATTTTCTACATCCATGACTTCAACTGTTATCTCCATGTAGATG
Organism: Cnephaeus nilssonii; assembly: GCF_951640355.1. NCBI lineage: Eukaryota > Metazoa > Chordata > Mammalia > Chiroptera > Vespertilionidae > Cnephaeus > Cnephaeus nilssonii. The sequence goes on along the minus strand of NC_137088.1, from coordinate 24,153,993 downwards.
GCTCCCAAATTCATAATATTCTCTTTAATTCATGAACTGAATCATCCATAGAAAACTCTTTCTCATTGGCTCTTTTTGACTCTGAGTGTAGTGGTTTTTTTTTCACTGCAGTTGCATCAGCCACAATTCCTCTCTGGAGATCCACTTCCACATCCTGGCTGCCTGCTCACTGTCTCCATGGATATGTCCTGCGGCAGTTTCAAATTCATCGTGCTCAGAGTTGGTATCCCACTCTTCTTTTATGCTGATCCTCAGCTCTAGACACACTGGTTTCTGCACTGTCCCCATGGAAGTCTTGTGCCTTCCCACTTCCCATGTGGGCTCATTTAGTAGCTTCTGCCTAAGAGAGGGCAGCCCCCCACTCCCCTCCACCTATTCCCATAGCCAAGACCATGATTGCAAGTGACATGAGCCCCACTTGACCATCTCTGGGAAAAGGAGAAAATGATGGACACAATGTAACAATAACCTGCAGGACAGACAGGGTTCTGTGGAGCTTCGGGGACTACTGAGCCATGGTCCCAATGCCATCAGTACTCTTACCCCATCTCTAATCTCAGCTGCCTTTCTTAGTCCAATCTCTTCCATCTAACAGGACCCATGACCACCAGCTCCTCCTCACATCTCATACAAGCAGAACTGTTTTCTTCTCAGTTCCAGTTTGTTTAAAAGGATTCTAATAGACTAGAATTGGGTCCTATACCCATTCCAATGGGCAAAATACAGGATGCTATCATTGACAGCCTCATCTAGAATCAAACTCAAATGATTGGACTAGGAAAAGGAATAATTCCCCAAAGAAAGAGGGGTATGTTTCCAGAAGAACAAGGGAGAGGTGCTGAGCAGATAAGACAGTTTTAATTACAGAATTTTACCCCTTTCTGAAGTCCCAATTCACCCATCCAATCTTTTCTGGTATTCTAGCCACATGTACTCTTTCCCTCTTCTGAACAGTCACCACACTTCTTGGACATGCTGCTGATTTGTCATTTTGCTCCAACCTGTCTTACCCTGTCTCTTCTGTTATTAAGAGAAATTCTTACTTTAACATTTGATTTATTTTTAAACGTTCACCTATTCCAGTGGTTCGCAAACTCATTAGTCAACAGAGCCAAATATCAACAGTACAAAGATTGAAATTTCTTTTGAGAGCCAAATTTTTTAAACTTAAACTTCTTCTAACGCCACTTCTTCAAAATAGACTCACTCAGGCCATGATATTTTGTGGAAACGCCACACTCAAGGGGCCAAAGAGCCGCATGTGGCTCGCGAGCCGCAGTTTGCCGACCACGGACTTATTCAGATTATTTTCTCCCTAGCTGAGCTATTGTTGAATTGTAAGACTATTATCTTAGTTTACTTTTCATTCCATAAGACGCCCAAGCATGGGACTGTATACCCAGACGAGGCTCAAAAATGATTTGTTTGATTTGGTGCCTACTGGGCTATCATCCATGTTGTACACAAATCAACCTGGGAGGTCTGGTGGAGAAAAAGTCCTGTGCTGAGAGTCAGGGGACCTGGCTTCTGATTCTTGCATCAGCCATGAGATGTTGGCCAAATTGCAACTCTCTTTATTTTATGGGTTTTCCGTCTGTGAAATGATGACAGAAAAATATGCCCTAACTCTTAGAATTGTTGTGAGAACACACTGGGAGCAATAAAAAAAGAAAAGTGTCCTATAGATGCAAGTTATGGTTGTTCACATTGATATTCATAGATAAAATTAGATGTTACTGATAAGTATTCTTTTCAGGTACAGTTCTTTTTTTAAAAATTTTGTTCAGCTTATGTACATTTATTTACTTTTATATATTTTTATTGATTTCAGAGAGGATGGGAGAGGGAGAGAGAAACATCAATGATGAGAGAGAATTATGGATCAACTGCCTCCTGCACACCCTATACTGGGGATTGAACCTGCAACCCAGGCATGTGCCCTTGTCCAGAATCGAACCTGGGACCGTTCAGTCCGCAGGCTGACGCTCTATCCATTGAGCCAAACCAGCTAGGGCTCAGGTACAATTCTTGCTCCAAGTTTGCATCTACACAGTTATTTTCTCTCCGAGATTTTTCTACCTCATCTGCTAGAAACATGAACCAGTGATTAAGCCAACCATTTAATTAACTTGTACGAACTTTGTGAACTTCAAAGAAAATCTAATAGTAAACTTCGGCTTCCAAAGTTTTCTAATGGGAAAACTCATTTCTTTGGTCCCTTTTGGCATAAAAATTCCAAACTGTCAAATGACAACTACTTCTAGGTGGGTTTTCTGTTTGCTTGCTTGTTTGTTTGTTTCTTGTTTTTGGTACTTTTGAAAAGTGTTTATCCTACCTAATATAATGGTAATATGTAAATTACCATCACTCCGCTACGCCCACGATTGGGCCAGCGGGAGGAGCAGGGGGCAGGACTCGGGGTGGCCGGGGTAGCTGATTGGGCCAGCGGGACGCTGAGCTCACGTCGCCAGCGGCGGCGCGAGCTCAGCGTCTGCGCCATGGCTGTTCTGTGGAACAGAAGGGGCCTCTGGGGCAGTGAGCTCATGTCCCGCCGTGGACCATCAAAAGCGGGGGAGCTGGGTGCCTGTCTGCTCGGGCACCAGGCCTTTCAGAACCCTCCGCTGAGCCGGAGGCTTCCGAAAGGCCTGGTGCACCAGCAGACAGGCACCCAGCTCCCCCGCGATCGAAAGCGAAAGCGTGTAGGGGACCCTACACGTGCATGATTCAATCATGCACTGGGCCTCTAGTATAACTATATTTGGTAATGAAGTATTGACATAATGCTCTCTTTTAAAAAATATTGACCATTTCTTTTTTCTGTTGCTAAAGAGTCCAGATTCTAATTCTTTTCTCTCTTTTTTTAAAAAAATTCCTTGTTGTTTAAAATATTACATATGTCTCCTTTTTCCCCCATTGACCTCTCCCCGGCTACCCCCAAACCCTCATGCCCTCACCCCCCTAGTGTCTGTGTCCATTGGTTATGCTTATATGCATGCATGCAAGTCCTTTCGTTGATCTCTTACACACACACACCCATTCCATGCCTTCCCTCTGAAGTTTGACAGTCTATTCGATGCTTCTCTATCTCTGAATAATTCTTTTCTCTTAATCAAGTTATAGATAATTAATTCAAATTTACTCACTGCTTGGTATGTACCCTACACAGTGTAAGGCACTGTGGGTCAATAGGGCCTGGTCCTTGCCTTCAAGGAACATTAGTCAAATGGAGAAGACAGATGGTAAACAACTCTTTATAATTATCTACAATTATGTATCTCATGATTCTCTAGGACAGTGAGAATCATGAGATACATAAGAGTGGGCTAGCTACAGTAACAAACAGCCCCAATTTTCACTATCTTAACCTAGTAAAAGTTTATTTCTCACTCACATAAAGTCCAACCTGCATGTTCCTAGCTAAATGACTCTCTTCCAAGCGATGACACAGGGATCTAGATTTACTCTATCCTATGAAGTCATCATCTTAAATTTGTGGCCTCAAGGTCACCATACAAGGGGGATGAGTATGTGGCCAAGGAACACTGGAGACTTAGCCACTTCAGCCTGGTAGTGACACATATGACCTCTGCTCACATTCCGTTGGCCCACCTAGTCATGTGGTCCAACAGATCCTAGGCAGCTGCTTCCCAGTCATAATTGTACTATGCAAGAGGAATACATATCTTTGGTGGACAACTAGCTTCTCTGCCACAGCTAGGTACTATATTTACAAGGAACCAAATTGAGGAGTGAAGGAACTTACCCAGGGTCACATTGTCAGTATGTAGAGAAACCAGATTTGAATCCAGGTTTATTCAATCTCTTGCATTATGCTACACGAACTTTCTTGTCATGACTGTGTGACAGGCTCCAGGCCATGGTTGGGTTCTTTGCACATAGTCTGCCCATTAAACCCATTTTTGTTGGTTTGGGCCAGTCTGGAAAGCTGGTCTTTCTGCTGCCCCACTTTCTGGCCTGATTTCCCTGATGGCCCTTGGCTGTCACTGGAGGCCTTGCTAGTCTGCCAAAACTCTCTCCTTCCCCACATGCATTCATGGCACCGGGTAAAGTTTCCATCTTTGTGACACAGAAAATAAATAAGATTAGAGCTTTCACAACTGCTATTTGAAGAGGATAGCAGCCAATTTGCACATATAACTTCAGGCATCTTGGTTATAATACAGTTGCATTATTTTACAGTTCTATTTCCCACAGGCTAGTAGATGGTTAGTGTTAAAGAACAGACAGGGCTCTAGGAGTTTGGATATAGGAGACCACTTTGGGTTTGAGTAGAAGAATCAATTCATTTTGTGAGTATGAACATGGACAGCAGGTTTCAATCACAAGCAACAGGACAAATGTATATAACAAACTGTCTACCTTTGAGGTTTAGAGGGACCAAAGCAGAGAGCTGTGCTCACATTCACTCTGTCTGATGCAGATGTATTTAAGAGCTGCCTGCTTCATCCATAAAACCCTGATTACACTGAGGTCCAGTTACCATGGCTGTATAACAAATTATCCCCAAACTCAGAAGCTTAAATAACCATTTATTACACTCACAGATTCATGGGCCAGGAATTCGAACAGGGCACAGCAGGGATGACTTATATTTGTTTCACAGTTTCTGGGGCCTCAGTTAGAAGACTCAGTGACTGAGGGTTAGGATCATCTAACGCTTGTTCACTCATATGTCTGGTGGTTGATAATGGCTATCGCCTGGGGGTTTCAGTTCCTCTTCACATGGGTCTCTCCATATAGTCTCTCTATGTAGGTGAGTTTGGGCTTCCTCCCAGCACAGTGGCTGGGTTCCTAGAGGTGAGGTTGGGGTGCATCTTGAGAGACAGAGAGCTAAGCAAAATCTGTGTTGTTATATTTCAAGTCCTTGGAAGTCATGTAGCATTGCTTCTCTACCGTATTTTATTCACAGAGGCAGTCACAAGTCCTTCCAAGTTCAAGGTGGTGGTTGGGGGCTAGATGGGTAGTGGCAAGGTTCTGGAAGAATGAATGGGACTGGAAATATTGCTGTGATCGTTTTGGAAAAGCTAAGCTGCCATATCTTGCTTTTATTCTGGTCCTTAAATCTCACTTAATATTAGTTATCATATATTTGATGCCCATGTGCCAGGTACCTTACATCCATTAAGTCTAATTTTGAGCCCAACTCTGCAAAGCAAATCATGTTGCTTTTACTGACTAGGAAACTGAGGCCTAGAGAACTTAACACAGAGCTAGCTAATGGTGCATTTGAGTTGCAAGGCCAAGCCTGGCCGACTCCAGATCCCATACTCTTTCCCACAGTTCCTATATGATTCCCAGCAGGGGTGACTCATTTCTTTAATGAAAGGAAAGGTTGGCAGGGGAAGGTTTGAGTGGTGGAGACGAGGTAAAGGGAAGTTCAGATACTTGGATTAATGGTAATTTCCATGAAGGTGTTTGTTCTAATAATTTCCACCTTCCAGAATCCACACATCCTCACAGCCCATCAAATCAAGCTGATGTAATTTAACCCTCCCTCGTTTCCAAACAGCTGCAACACATTTATTTTGGCTCTCCAGAATGTATAAAATATTATGCAAAGACCAGAAGATGGTATGATGTTGATGGGCAATGAAACCCACTCTCCTTCAGGTGGACTGGGGAGAAACCCTGGCAAGACTTTCCTGGGGTGATTGAAGAGTTTATCTTCCAAACCAAGATTTTTTGAGAGTGAAGAGGGGCGGGATGTACTAGAAATGTTCTATATCTTCATCTGGAAAATAGTTGCATTATTTCTCTTGTGCTTATTTGAATTTTTACATATGCACACTATTGTAAAATGTTCTAAGATATAGAACATTTTACAATAGTGTGCATATGTAAAAATTCATTGTGCTGTACTCTCAAGGTGTACTGATGTAAGTTATACCTCAACCACAATATCAGTATGGCTGCAAAATTTTGATAATCATGCCAGAATCACAGGCATAAATGAGTTCTGTCTTGGGCCAATTAGGACATATGGTCTTTGTAGCCATTACCCATTCCCAAGCCAGACTCACCAGACTGGACAAGCTGGTGTTTGAGCTCAGAATTGATTGACTTTCAAAGTCAAGATCCCGTCAAGTTGCATGTGTGGATCCTCTTTCATGATAAATGCACGTTCTCATACAACTTACACTCACACGCACTCACATTAGTACACACAACTTACATTCACACACAATTTACACACACACTCATATTTACACTCAACTTACACTCACACATTCACACTCATAGAACTCACACACACTCAGATCCACACACCCAACTTACATCCATGCACTCACATTCACACTCAGGCAACTTCTATGTGTACACACTTATGCTCGCACACATACAAGTGTGCACACACACATTCACATTACATAAACCACACTATTATACAAATGCACCACACAACTACATTTTTGCTCACACACACTCGTATATTCACATCCACACTTTCACTTACATTTACACTCCCATGACTTACACTTACATACACATTTACACCCCCACACACACATTGAGATACTCACACACACATACATACACACGCTTGATCTCAGTTCTCTGAAGAGAACTTAGCTGGAATTAGAATGGGAACATTAGAAGTCATTTCCTTTAGTTTCACTGCGTGGGCTCTTCAGGGATCTTATTGCTGCATTATTTCTCTTGTGCTTATTTGTGTTTTTCTTCAAAAGATCCTCAGGGCTTTTGGTTGCAAAATAAAAATTTTGAAATTGTGGCACACATATGCATATTGCACATAAAATTGCAGGAACACAACAGAGATTCTTGCCAAGGCTGATAATATTAAAAAACAAACAAAATAAACTGATAATCAGTCCAAAACTGCAATGTTCATAATTCGACTCTCTTTCCGTGTATAGATAGACTTCTTATGTTTTAAACAGGGTCTCTGAAGTGGTGGTTTTGATATTAGGAGCTGAGTATTTCATAAACTTTACAAGCTTTGGCCTAACACGTTTAGATGTAGGCAGTTGGAGGCCTTGGGGTTACAGGTCTATATGGGACCTTTGTTGTCACTAATTGTGCTCACAGTGGCAGCTGCCCTGGTGGTGTTTTGAATTAAATTCAGGGTTCCAGGTTGAGTTCTTGGGTCCCAACTGAGCTGGGCAGTGTGTGGGCCCTCGGGAGTTTGCATAGAAGTGGACAGGAAAGAGTTAAATAACAAAACATAAAAATAAAATCCTCAGACAGCTATAGCTGGGGGGCTGGGAGGAGGGGCGGCTGTCAGTGCATCAACTCAACTTCTGCCAGAGTTGATGATGACTCAGGAGAGGCCTTTGCAGGCTGTTTACCAGTATATCTCTTGCCACCCAATAAACAGGGAAGGCTTCAAAATCTCCTTATACTCCTGTGAGGCAGACAGAGACTACCCTTGGCAGAGAGGCAGACTGCCGAGCAGCTCTGGCAGCCCAAGGCCATCCCCAGTAAACCAAGGAGCAGGCATTTCCCAGCCCACGTGGGAAAGGAGGGCCAACTCGCTTAATGATCCAATAGTAAAGGTGGAATTAAAGCTACGAGTACAACTCATAAAGCTCTATATCTTTAGGTCAGAACCATAAGCAACTGATGTTGGAGAGAGTGGCAATCCTGTGTGATCTCAGTGAGAAAGCCAAATATACAGGGGACTTTTATTCCAGAAAATGCCCTTCCTGGATCCTAAAAACTGGAGATGTGGATGTCACCCAAAGGGGGATCTGTGAGGATTATAGAACCAGCTGGTGAAAGAAGAACAAAGATTTTACCAGGACACAAACATCCTTGCCCACGGTCTAAAGGGGAGTCCTTTGCTTCTCACTTAGTAGAGGTTGGAAATCACATGGTATAGAAATTGCTTCTGATTTGCATTTTTCTGTCCCTGATTCTTTCTATCTCTCTCTCTTTTTTTTTTTTTTTTTTTGCTAATCCTCACCCAAGGATATTTTTTCCATTGATTTTTAGAAAGAATGGAAGGGAGGGAGGGAGGAGTTGTGGGGGCGGGGGGAGAGAAAGAGAGACATTGGTTGCCTTCTGCTCGTACCCCAACAGGGACCAACCTGAAACCAGGTATGTGCCCTTGACCAGGAATCAATGCTCTAACCACTGACCAGGGCATGTCGCTCTTTTTATTATTTGAGATAGGATTAACATGTCTCCTTAGGCCCTTAAAAGAAAGCCCTTGGGCCTCTTCCATTTACCAGAAATATTAAAAAGCCAAGACTTCATGTCTAACCACCTGCAAGGCGGCTCGCCCTCACTGGGGCCATTTGCCTACTGGATTATCTCATCCTACCATTGCCTTTGGTGACAGACTGTCCCAAGAGGGTGGAGTTGGAACTGTTTTTGGAGTCTGTTTGCCTAATGAGCTGGTTGGCTTAAGACTGATGGACCCAGCTGTTCCTTAAGAAGGAACAACACTCCATTTTCTTGGTCAGTAGGGCTCCCCAAGCCTTAAAGGGTCTGAGCTCCCAAAGGCCAGTTGTTGTTTTTCTCCCACACACATAATCTGCTCATTAGCAGGGTGTAAATAGATCCTAAGACCCAGGGTCTCAAAAGGACAAAACTACCATTTTCCTTCCTCTCTCCACTTTTAGGGTGAGAGTCAGTCTATAGCTCTCCGTCTCTGTCTCTGTCTCTCTCTTTCTCTCTCCTTTATTTTAGGGTTTTGGGACAATGGGCTTAGGCCAAGATCCCCTTTTTCAAACTTAAAGATCTGAATTTTATGAAATGGTGATGATGATGGTGATGAACTGGGTAATGGAAGTGGTGATGGTGGGGGTGGTGATGGTTAGTGGTGTGGTAGTGCTGGCGGTGGTTATGATGGCTGGGTTAGGATGTAGTATCTTGGTGGTAGTGGTGGTAGGCTGTGTGATGGAAGTGAAGGTGGTGATGGCGGTAGAGGCAGAGGTGGTGGGGTGGTGGTAGAAAAGGGAGTATTGGTGGTGGTGATGACTGGCGCTGATGTTGGCCATGATTGTTGGTGGTGAGATACAATCAGTTCTTGTTCTCCCAGGGGACCCACTGGGATTCTTGTATAAATGGTGCAAATCTTCCTTAGACCTTTGCATGCCACAAAAGCAGCGATTTCCCTAGTCAAATGAAAGGTGTTTTCCCCAGGGCAGGGGCATCCCTGGAGTGCATCCTCATAGCAAGGAGTGGCCCTGAAGACTTGCCCAACTGTAATTTGACAGCTTCTTTTACTGAAGAAGAGGGGGAAACATCCCAGGTGGGCCACTCCACTACCCAGTTTTAGTTAACCACAATTTTTAGTTAACTCAATTTTTAGTTACTGCATTACATTATATATAGTTTCCATTCCATCTTATGGGTTCAGACATCCCTCGTGAGACCTGTACATGGCCTAATAAAGTCCCTAGTAAGTGAACCTCTTAAGACATTAAAGATAGGAGGTCTGAGCAGGATGGACCTAATGGACAATTAGGCAGTAAGGAGTTTGGTGCCCTGAGTAGCAAGCAGTTTCCTCCCCCAACCTCCCTCCACACCCCCAGACTGAACCTGTATGCAGGCCACCTTTCCTGAATCTTTGGCTGTAACTCCCATTCACCATACGAGGCACTTCACATAAATATCGCAGTGGGATTCTTAACAGTAATGGTGTAAGGAAGGCAGTATTATCCTCATTGTAAAGACGAGGACACTGTGGCTCAGAGAGGAGCAGTAACATGTCTGAGATCACACAGCTAAGAAGTGGGCAAGGCACCTCACGTGCTACTATGCCTCAGTCATTGCTGCAGTTCAGTCCATCACAGAATGAAACACTCAACAAGGATGTTTGCAACCCAGCCAGGGTGCTTGGAGCAGTAATGGATATTTTTTCTTCCCCAAAGCCCAGCATACCAGCTGGGGCCCCTTGTAAAAGACAGAATGACAAGGAGCACCATTATTACTATGAGTTTTCAATGTCTAGTTAAAGTCAACATTGAATTTCTGACAAGAAAAAGAAAAAAAAAAAAGAGATACTTCTGTAACTGGAAATCAAGTCATTTAGGAATTGCTCCCAATGAAAAGCTAATCCTTTTGATCAGGAGGGACCCTTCAGAATAATAATAAAAAGGAAAGGCTATTTGGAAGGAGTCTATGTTTTTCTATTAATTCCTATTTTAAAACAAATATTTAAAGAGCTTTCTATTTGGAACATGTTTGGCTCAAAGCACTTCCTTTCAGAACAAAGACACAGGTCTTCCTCGGGGAGCTGAGGAAAAGAGACATCTGCCAAGACCCATGGTCTGCAACAAGGTCACCTTGAAGCAAAGGCTGATGGGTAGGGTGAGACAGACAATGGGTCAGTTTTAGAAAGCTGGGAAACTTGGGGGTGTTTTTCCCACGCCTATCTCAGCAGCCATTTGAGTTTGGGTCATACTCCAAGAGAGGGAACAAGGAAGGCCATAGCACCTTTGGGGTAAAACCAAATATTAGACAGCTCAACCCCAAGGGAAACCTGAAGAGTTGCCAAGTCCAAGACCCACATCACGCACAACCATTCCTGAAAATAGTACAGAAATGACATTAAGAAACCCTGATCACAAAGATATAAACCCCTTAAGGGCGTAGACCCCAAGTGCCTGAGAAACATGCGCTTTGCCAAGAAGCACAACAAGAAGGGCTTGAAGATGCAAGCCAACAACGCCAAGGCCATGAGCACACGTGATGAGGCCATTAAGGCCCTTGTAAAGCCCAAGGAGGTCAAGCCCAGCATCCCAAAGTGTGGCAGCCACAGACTCAGTCCACTTGCCTACATCGCTCACCAAAGCTAGGGAAATGTGCTAGTGCCTGCATCACCTAGGATCTCGGGCTCTGCTGGTCAAAGCCCAAGGCCAAGGCTTAAACCAAGCCCCAGCTTTGGCTGCAGCTCCAGCTCAGGCTCAGGCTCAGGCTTAGGCTCAGGTTCAGGCTCCCTAAAGTGCCCCAGCCCCCACGAAAGCTCCACACTAGAGGTCTCTGTCTGCCAATGTGAGGATGGAAGGACTGGTATGACCCCTGGGCTGCTGTCTCCATGGAGCTGGTGTCCTGTACTATTTGTAATAATAAACCTGAGGCAGGATCTGTTTTTTAAAAAAGTGGTGTGGGCCTGGGAGGAGCCTGAAGGTCCTCAAGGGCAGAGAGGGGTGGGGCTGTTTCTTTAGTAACCACTCTGTTGTAGCAACATGCAGAATAGTCTCCAGGCCTTTCATTTTCCCTAAAGAGCTTTGGTAAGCCTTGCCCACTGTGCCAGTAGAAAGCTGCACTAATGACTTGTTTTACCAAAGATTTCACAGCATGGCCCCCTTGGGCTGGGAAGGAAAGGGCCAGTTTGACCTGACTTGATGATAGATACCAGGAGCACCAGGATGAAGGTACCTACAAATAAGGGAGAGGAAGGGATGGAGTACATTTCACCAAAAGGGGGAAGACTTGTATCCTTAGGTCATTTTACTATCGCCTTTTCTTTTTTTATTTTATGTTTTAAAATATATTTTTATTGATTTTGGAGAGGAAGGGAGAGGAGAGAGGAAGGAGGAGGAGGAGGAGGAAGTGGAGCGGGAGGAGGAGGGAGAGGGGGGAGAGAGAGAGAGAGAGAGAGAGAGAGAGAAACATCAGTGATGAGAGAGAATCATTGATTGGCTGCCTCCTGCACACCCCACACTGGGGATTGAGCCTGCAACCCAGGCATGTGGACTGACTGGGAATCAAACTGTGACCTCCTGGTTCATAGGTCAACACTCAACCACTGAGTTGGCTGGGCTCACTTTTTCATATTTTACTACATTCAGAAAAGCACTCAACTCTGTTGAATCTCCACCCATACATTAGCTTTGGAATTATTCTTTCATTTATTTATTCAACAATTTTTGATGAAGTACTTCCTATGTGCTGGGAAATTGCTAGATGCTAGGGATACTATTATCATAAAATGAAACATTTATTGGGTACATAATTATCTCCATTCTACAGATAGGGAAACTAAGAAACAGAGAGATATTTACAGTAGTGAATGTGGTATATCTATTCCCTGCCGCTGAGGAGCTTATATTATAGTAGGGGAGATGGACATCCAGCAAATGATTACATAATTATTTAATGATAATTGTAATGGGTGTAGAAGACACAGAAGTTTGTCCTCATCTGGGGAAAACCTATGAAAAGAGACCAGAGAATGTCTTGGAAGAACACAGAGACATCACCAGGACTGGCAGCAGGCAGGAGAGGCCCTGAGGCCTTGACATTTAAGGGCACACTCACAGGTGCCCTCGGTGCCTCTCTTGCTCCCTAGTCCTGGCCTTGCCAAGAGAGGTGCAGTGAGATCATGGAGGTTCTTCTAGGACAGTGGTCAGCAAACTCATTAGTCAACAGAGCCGCAGTTTGCTGACCACTGTTCTAGGAGATACTTGGGTGTAATCATATGCCTTTGGGGTTGTCTTCAGAGTTAGAGAGAAGGAATAAGTGCAGTGGTGACAACCTTGAGAAGGCAAGAGGGAAATGTTGGCTCTAGTTGGGAGTAGAGGTACTTCATCTACTTCAGTGGGAGGGAAAGCAAGGGTTTGGCAACATACGGGTAAATTGGGAGAATTGGTGGTAGGGAGATGGTAGAGTTTCTGATTGCTCCTATTTTCTCAGTAAAATATCAGACCAGATATTCATCTGGGAATGAAGCAAGAGGAGGGCTGTGGCAGTTTGAGGACATACTAGCAAAAGAAAGTCCCTGATGGTTGTATTCAAGAGTGGTGGAGCATACCTTGGGAGTGTGGTGGGCTGTCTAGGTAAGGCCCACTAAGTCTTGTGGTTTTCAGGAATTTAGTGTGAGACCTTTTGGCAAAGTTGTGCATTTTGCACCATCAGGAATCTGCTATTTAGGTAAAGGCATGGAATAGGTGGATGAGTGGATTTTACCTGAGTTGGGGTTTAATCAGGTGATCACATGGGAGGGGAGAGGGGAAAGGAAGCGGGGGAGGTTGCCAGACTGTGACTCTAATGATGGATTACAGAATGTAATTTGGGGAAAGAGGAAGGTAGTAACTTGAGAGGTTTACTGGATAAGGAAATAGTGGCTTCTGGACTGAAAATCTCTATGCAGAAGCAGGAGTGGTGGCTTAGAATGGCATGTCTGTGAATAGGTAAATGACCAGGAAGGTTTCTGAGGTGGTACTTTTATTGGTGGTGACAAGGTCAGGAGAATGACTCTGGGAGAGAGTAGCATTGAGGGAAAATATAAATGGAGGTGAAGAAGTCAAAGAGTAGCGATGCCAAGAGTAGGATGAGTAATCTGTATACGTGTTGAAAATGCCCAGAAGGGTTACACTATTGTACTCCTCTCTGTTTTCTCTTTCCTGTAGACACTCAAAGAGCTAGTGATAGAAGTCCACTAGAAAGTCTCCAGGGTAGAGAGAAAGATAGGGAGCCAGGTGCTAGAAACTTCCATGATTAAGAGGAATTGTTAGATGATAAATCAGAGGAGGGTTGAGTTTGGAAGCATGGACGTCAAAGGAGCTGGGGTTTTTGAAGGTAGAAGATAAAAATTGGCTTGGAAGTGGTGATGGGAAGCAAGGAGGATAATTGTGAAAGAACAAAACAGCCTTCACTTGGTGGGGCTGAAGGAGAGGTGGTGTCTTCAGGGCAGACCCAGGTTCCAGAGTTAGGGCAAGAAGTTAAAGGGAAGGCTCAGGGAAGATGGCAAGGCTCTACAAGCTTTTGGTGATGGCAGAAGGTGAACTCCAAGGAGCCCAGTGGAAGGGTGGCATAGAAGATTAGGATGGGCCAGTGCATGCCCAGAGCAGACTAGAGAAGAATGGTAAATCTCTGCAGTTACAGGGCAAGGTCTGAGGTCTTCAGCTCATTGTCTTCCTACTTCTTCACTCTTAATAATGATAAAGCCAAGTACAATTAGTTCTTTAAAGAAAGTAACCAAACCTTGTACCTAGGAAAAACTCCATAAAAGGGTGTTGGATGAATCAATGAATTTTACATAAGCTGTTTACACAAATGCCATTACCTGATGGAAATTCTTATTTGTTGCTAGGAAGCATGTAGACAACAGGCTGGATCTGAGCTGAATGCTCAATGGACCCCATAAGATATTCATTTTCCAGAACATTCTAAGAAGGGGTTAATTGTTGATTGCTGGAAAAAACACACACAACTTAAACCAGCTGAAACAGCTAAGTCATAAAATCAAGTGGCTGTTTTTGCCAACTGTGTCCTGACCACCACCCTTCAGATGAACTTGTAGGCAATTCGTTTGGAATTCTCCATAATTCTTGGGGGTGGATGTGGCATGTCAGTGCCTTGTCACAGCGTGTCCATCACTAAGGGCACATCTCCAGATGCTCTGGCTGTCCATTTGGCTCCCCAAGACAGTTCAACTCTTTAGCTTTACAGACCTTGCCATGGGCCTTTCTGAAAACTGATCCATCTTGAATAAAGGCATGTCTTGCTGTGGGTTGGAAGTAATTTCTATTAAAAGCTGTCCGGTGGGGGAAACCCTATGAGTCCTCCCATTTTTAAAAAAGGCATCTTTTAATTGTGCCCTCATAATCAGGGCACATTCAGGGCTTTCCACTTTTCTTGCTTATCTTTGTTTCATTTTAGCCATAGGGAGCAGCACACCACCACATCTGCATTCTGGCCAGAGGGAGTGAGAAGGGGAGAAGAGGAACTGGGAAGGCTAGGCAGATGGCCCCAGACAACTGGGGTGGGGTCAGGAGGAGCTGGAAGGGAGACCAAGATCTAAGGCTGAAGCCCATCAACTTTGGGGAGGAAGCCCAGAGGTGGCTGAGTGGCTCTTTGATTCCGAGGACTCACACCAAGCCTGGGCAGTGGGCAGCAAGACTCTGCCGGAGCTCACCTGGAGACAGGTGGGAAGCTGTGACATCCCGGTCCTTCCGGTTGGGTGACTCCACAGGGGTGAGCCTTGGCCCTACTTCCCATGGCTGAGTGGGGCTGGGGAAAGGTAGAGGCTGAGAAATCTAGAGGGTTAAAATAACCATCTCACTTCTCTAGGAGTGCATGGCACTGTTGTTTGGCAAAAATAGGCAAGATTTGGAAGCAGCCCAAGTTCCCATCAGTGGGTAAAAAAACTGGGGTACATTTACACAATGGATTACTACTCAGCCATAAAAAGGAAGGAAATCTTACCTTTTTGACAGCATGGATGGACCTGGAGACTATTATGCTAAGTGAAACAAGCCAATCAGAGAAAGACAAGTGCCATATGATTTCACTTATATGAGAAGTCTAATGAACAAAATAGAAACAGACTCATAGATATGACAGACTGACAGCTGTCAGAAGGGAGGGGGGTTGGAGGGCTGAGTGAAAAAGAAAGGATTAAGCAAAACAACAACAACAACAACACCTCATAGACATAGATAACCGTGTTGTGATTAACAGACAGAAGGGGATGGGGGAGGCAGAAGAGAGTATAGGGTAGAGGAGGGATAAATGGTGATGGAAGGAGACTTGACTTGGGGTGGTGAACACGCGGTACAATAACAAATGATGTGCTATTATAAAATTGTACATCTGATACCTATATAATTTCACTATCCAATGTTACCCCAATAAATTCAATAAAAAATATGGAAGAACATGTACCATGAGGGATGTTGCAGCTGTTTTTGAAAGATATAATCTGCCACAGTTCACCCTCTGCTCAGAGGGGGAGGTAATTCCTTCATATTAATGTTATGGGTATTGGAAAAATCCTTTGAGTGGGTCAGAGATCAGGCTTGGTTTACCGAGAACCTTGGAAACGTGAATGACTTTCTGACATTTTACTGCATCAAAGAGGCATCACAAACCCAGCTGAAAGCTTTAAGCTAATGAAACCCTTCTCCCTTTTCATTTCCCACTCTTCCTATCACCACGGCAGCACATATCCTAGGCCCGTGGTCGGCAAACTCATTAGTCAACAGAGCCAAATATCAACAGGACCACGATTGAAATTTCTTTTGAGAGCCAAATTTTTTAAACTTAAACTTCTTCTAACGCCACTTCTTCAACATAGACTCGCCCAGGCCGTGGTATTTTGTGGAAGAGCCATACTCAAGGGGCCAAAGAGCCGCATGTGGCTCGCGAGCCGCAGTTTGCCGACCACGGTCCTAGGCCATTATCAGGGGAGACAGAAGGAGCCTATGCTACCATTGTTCCCAGTTTGGTGATCTTGGTCTTGGGGGCCCCCAGGAATCTGCTCTCCTCTGTGGCGCTCCTGGAATCCTATGGCCTTCACCTGCCAGCCAACAGCCCTGGATCTGGAATTTGCTCAACATCTTGCCACCAACAGGATTGCTTGGGTCCCCGGTGAGTGCAGAATCAGGTCAGAAAGGTAAAGGTGAAACATTCAAAAGCTGAAAAGCGAGGGCAGGCTCCACTAGCTTGTCAAGGAATGTCAGGTACTAGCCGCTGGTCATTTTGTCTAACCTTGAGGTGAAAGAGGACAGAGAGCGGCCAACCCAGGAGGCTCTGGGACTCGGCGCCTCGCCCCCAGTGGGTTGCTATAGCTCCCTGAGGAACACCCAGTGCCCCCTCTTGGGGCCCCCTTACACAGTCATCTCCCAGAGCCGAAGCTCAGCTCTGATCCATTGCCTCAGTGAAACCAAGAAAGAAAATTCCCTAGTCTGCCTTCCCTCCGTCTGTCTCCAATGCTGCTTTAATCCCATTTTCTGTATTTCCCACCGTTCCTCTCGAGTTTATCCAGCACAGGCACAGGCACACACATTCACTCTTTTCACACATCTCATACCCAGAACGACGGGAAGCAGAGGCCTCAAGACTGCAGCTAAACTCGTGTTAACAGGCAGGAACTGGTGATTTTCTAAAGTCCCAATGTCGAGATTATTTTACTGCGAAGCACAGACCGCCGTCTGTTATGAGTAGCCGGATTGGAGGCTTCCTGTTGGCCATGTCCTGATTCCTGACCCCTGCTGACCACGGGCCCACACTTGGGTGATGGGTGTGGGAGGCGTCCTGAAAAACTCTGGTCTTGCTATGTTTTGAGATGGGCCACAAGGGAAGGAACATCGGAGCCTCATCTCCCTCCGAACTGGGAGTTCGTCTGCTTTCCTGGGATTTGTCTGAGTCCTTTCCCCTCCTGCAGGAGTTTCTGTGACAAAATGATTTCCTTATTTGTCTAAATACCTTTTTCTTCTACATCTGATTATAGTGGAACTTAAATGCAGAGTGGAAAAGATGGTACAGTTTCTTCCCACGGAAGCCTGTGTGTGATGAGTCCGGGAAGAATGAAGATGAAGTTTAGCTTTCCTTTCGTGTGGGCTCCTGGCACAGGGTTTTATAGGTCCTGGGATCTGGATCTTGAACTCAACTCTCCAGCAAGCCAGACACCTAGGGAATATGCCTCTCATAGTAACCACCGCACCCCGCCCTCTCTCCCGGGCCTCATTTCCCCCTCAGTGGATTTCACCCACAGATGGCAAAGACTTATTGAAACATTTTGGCTCAGGCCTCTCAAGCAGGCCCTGATGTGGGGCTGGCAGAGAAAGCAGCCTCATCTGGGAGCTGGATGGATGGACCTGGCACAGTGTGGGAGGAGGTCAGAACGGTGACTCCCCCGCTCTGCTCCAGCCCTCCCTCCCTGGATGCTGGGCCAGGCGCAGCGGGTGGCCCACATCAGAGCGGGGGCGGGGGGAGCCAACGTGTTTAATTAACTGAGGGATCACTGGCACTAACTAATCCCAGCGACTCTGCCATGTTGGCAGAGGAAGGTCCCAAAGGCTCCCTGTTGTGCCAGACACGAACCCTTTCCTTGCTGTATTAGTCAGAGAAACAAAACCAATGAGAGTGTATCTGTCTGTCTCTCTATTTTTTACCTCCCCATTTCTCTGTCTCGATAAAATCAATAAAATATGCTAGGTAGGCAGAAATTTGACAACCGTGTAGCGGCATATAAAGCGCCTGACATGGTGCTAAATGAAAAAGTCAGAGCCTGAAATGATACACAGCACACTGGCCTTCTGTGGGTTCCTGAACATACCAAGCTTGTCCCTGCCTTCAAGCCTTGCACTTGCTCTTCCTCTGCTCTCCCCCCCAGCCACCCTCCCCCAAATCTTCGCCTAGATGCACCTTTTCATCATTCAAGTTTGAGCTTAAATGTGATGTTCCTCCTACCACCCCGCCACAGAAGCTCACTCCCACCTAGCCACTCTTTCTCTTATCACACTGCTTCATTTTTATTCACGGCTCTTACCACTATCTGAAATTATCTGGTAAAATGTATCTGTTTGTTTGTTCACCAACCTCCCCCCCAACTCCCACCCTAGAATGTGAACTCTATGAGAGAAGGGACTTTATCTGTTTATGACATATTCTTAGTACATAGAGTGGTTCATGATCCAGACTAAGTGCTCAATAAACATTTGCTGAGTAAGTGGATCAAGTTCTCACTCTGCCATGACATTAAGTGGACTTTCCAGAGCACCCAGGCTCTGGGCCTCTTGGTCTCTTCTAGACAGCACACAGAGATCTGGAGGCATGTGGTCCACATGGAGGCAGAATGATGCTACTGAAACCCAATTTCATTTCTAAGCAAACACAGTCTTTGAGTCTTAGTCATTGTGGTTGGAGGCAAGTGAAGTCATCTATTCCATCCAAGAGAAAGGTCAGAGGGTAAATAGTCATACAGCATTCATAAAGAACAGGTATCAGAAGTTGAGTTTCCAGAGTTATGGCTTTACAATGATTTTTTTTTTTTTTCTGTATTGAATGAGGTTGGATAAATCCGTGCCTGACTAGAGAAGATGCTACTTTTGTTGTCTAGGTTCGAATCAGATTTGGGCAGCTGAGTTTTCTGGAGAAGGTTAGGGCTCGGTGCCAAGGGTCTGATATCTCTTCGGCTATTAGTGCCTCATTGCTCAGTCACCTCTGCTTCCTGGGCTGGATGTCTGTCCCCTTGAAGTTTTGTGGGAGAAATTGAACTCTGAGTTAGTTTTTATTTTCTCATGAAACCCTTCAAGGAACTGAGCTGAGTGAGGGGGAGGATAAATCACCAAACTTCTGAAGTGCAACATTAACCACAGCCCAAATAGTCTGGGCTGACTATGAGACATCTCAGATTGTGAGTCCTAAGTCTACTGATGATCTGGCCACCAGCATCCCCATCTCACATCCCAGGCAGGCAGATGAGAGATGAAGCTTCCTCTCTATAGAGGCAGAGGACTTGGTGGGCAAATTGAGACAACAATGTCTGCAAATTTGACCCTACCTCTGTTTTGGAGTTACTTGTCAGATGAGAAAGTCACTAGTGATTTAAACTTTCAGGGCAACCTCTCCTCAAAGAACTCAAGTCTCTTAGTAGAATTAGATAAATATTGAGGTTTGATCTCGATGGAACACTGGAGATAGACAATTTGAAGGTTACTTAATTTTCTGCAGAGAACAGACCCACCTACTTTTGGAGATGGGCCAGGTTTGAGGGAAGGGAAAGGAGTTTGGGGCCTCAACACTCTGTCATCGTGGAGGCTACCTTCCACTAGAGGAGGCTTGGGAATCAGTGATTGATCCCCCAGGCTGAACAAACCCATTCAAGATAGCTCAGGTTAAAAAAAAATAAAAATTTAAATAAGGATAAAGTTTGTCATCCTCTAAGGAAGGCTACTAACAGGGGACATTCATCTCTCTGTTTCTATACTTATTAAAACAATTTTACATTAAATTTTTATGTGCTTAAAACTTTTAATTAAAGTTTTTATCACCAGAAAAATGTACATTCTTAAGTGTATAACTTGATGACTTTTTACAAACTAAACCCACTTATGTAACCAGCAGCAGATCAAAAAACAGAATTATTGCCAGCATCTCAGAAGCCCCACCCACCCCCTTTTCCACTCACTATCCCACAAGACTAACGTGTATCCTGACCTCTAACATCTAGATTAATTAAGGGCAGCCATTAAGTAGATGGTGAATGGTCAAAGTCATCTCATCCTACTCTTGCTGCTATTCATTGTGCTCACTATTAATTATATATTTACTATTAGACTTCCATCTGATGAAAAGCAATATAACTCAACTGGAATCTTACTCACTGCTCATGTTCTGCTGAATTCACAAATCTGTCTCCCTCTACTACTAATAATAATGGTTAAGACTTCCATAGTTTTACAACGTAAGTGTTGTTCTGGTTACTTACATAAGTTGACTCATTTAATATTCACAACAGCCTGATGTAATATTTTTATTTTCCCCACTTTATAGCCATGAACTTCAAATGTACCTTTATTGTTTCTGCCAACCACACTATATTTTCTAGCCCATTTACTTTTCTACATACTTCACATCCTTTACTTTCTCCTCCAATTTCCAATTCCACCCCCCTCTTCTTCACCTTAGCTGATGACTTTTCCCCAACTTGACACAGAGAAGAGTTTCTATGAACTCTCACCACTACATCTAATTACCCACCTGCCATCACCTGCCATCACACCCAATAATATAAATAGGTTATCTGTGTTCCTCTATAAAGAAATATCTCTGTTTGTATAAGAATTCCTAATCATTTTCCTCTGCTGAAGGCCTTCACCCCAACCATTGGTCTCTTCTCCTCTATATCATTAAATTTTCACTATCTATGGATCAGTCCCATTCATACAAATATTCTCCCCTTTACAATTTTTTTCTTTTAATTATATTTGCTTCTCTTTGCATCAGAATTTGATAGAGTTTCTAAAATCATAGTATTTAATTCCTCTCTATCCATTCTCTCTTAAAACACTCCAACCAGGATTTTGCCCCAACCACTAAACTAAACCTGTGCTCATCAAAGATAACAAACACCACCAAGTTGCTAAATTCAGTACTTGATTCTCAGTCCTCTTTCTTGACCCATCAGCAGCATTTGGTGCAGTTGAAAATTCCCTCCTCCTCCTCAGTACCCTTCCTATAGTTGGATTCCACCACTGCGCTCTTCTGATTTTCTTTCCATCCCTCTATTTGCTCTTTTTCATGTTCCTTTGCTCCTTCAAAACTCAAGTTTCTTTCTAACATTTAACATTGGAGTGCCTTAGGGATCCATCTTTGATCCTTTCCTCTATCTACAGTCACTCTGTTGGTGATCTCTTTGAGTCTCATGGCTTTAAAAACCACCTAGATGCCAGTGATATATACCCAGTTATATACCCAGACCAGATCTCTCTCCCAAACTCCAGAGACATAAACACACATGCCTTCTCAACATCTACACTTGGATGTCTAATAGGTATCTTACACTTAACATGTATGAACTTGACTTTCTGAGGTGATGGCAGTAATACATGGCCACAGTTGTGACTATGCGGAGAGCTAGTGTGGTGACAATGCTGCCAATACATTGAGAATGGCAGAGTACAAGATAAGAGGCAGTGATCTTGAAGACATCGTTGGACCATCCTAGTAACTGACCTGTGGCTGTTCTGATTCTGGACTTCTTGTTGTATGAGATCATAAAGTATTTTTGAGTTGGGTTTTCTGTTACCTATGGTCAAATCAGCCTCCAAATTAATGACATAGCCCAAACTGGGGGCAATTTAATAGAGATCTCTCTTTTTTTTCCCTTCTTATTGTCTTCCTTCATCTGTTCCCCAACAAGAGACTAGACATAACAAATTATCTGTAGGAGGCAACCTGAGATTCCCTAGGGATACTTTTTTCTTGTTGAGAGAAGAAACCCTCTCCTTTATTTCCTTCACTAACAAAATGTTGCCAGTTAATGTGTTGAGTTCATGTCAAGGGTTTGGCTAGTGTATTAGGTGTGTAATGAGGCTGGCATAATCCTGGAGTGGGAGCTTCACGTATGATGAATGAGTATTTATTCTAAACTCAATTCCCAGGAGATGTAAGTAGAAGACATTGGGCATCTGTGCCTTGGACAATGCTTCCAGACCAGCCCACTCACCCTTGTTGGCCATATTCTCCAGACTCCCCCATGTGGTAAATGACTAGACATGAGAGTCACCACAAAGCTATGCTGGTCAGGAGTATAACCCCTCTCTCAAAGATCCCAGGTTTTCTGCTGGGAATTGGAAAATTACAGTGATGGGATTCCTTTTTTTCCCTGACCTGGCCAACTTCTCCATCCACTACAGAACCCACAACTTGGTATTTCCCCAGGATTTTCTCCCTAGGAGTTTCTACCTACAAATTTAACTCATAAATGTTCTCTGTAGGATTATCAACGAGTCCCCCAAAAAATAGGGTTTGAAGAAAGTATGTAAAGATGCAATAAGTTGCCTCCAAAATTTGGAGACAAAGTCATGAAAAGACAAGACTCTCAGACAAGAACTAGTACAAATTAATATAAGTGAAGGAAAGTGGCCTTTTCAGAAAACTTCAGAAGGATATAGCTTTGCAGAGTTGAATAGACTTGAAGAGTTGGAAGGAACAAAGTATGTGAAAGTGCCTGAGTAGTATCTGGCACATCACAAGTTCTCAACAAATGCTAGCATTTTCCCTGTCTCTTCTAGTCCAAAATGAATCTGAGGTGTAAATCTCTGCTGGAATCCACTTACAGTGAACATAAATATATTTCTCTGCAGTTTCCTCTTATTACCACATACCGATTCCTGGAGACTTTACAGAATAAACCTTATTTCTTTTGATCATGACATACTTTAAAACATTTGAAGGCAGCCATTTTGTTTTCCAAACAGTCTCTTTAATACAAAATTGCCTAAGATCTTCAACCATTCTGCTCATGACCTGCTTTTGAGGCCTTCATCACTCTGTTCACTCCCTCTGAGTGTGTACTTGTGTTTGTCCCTGTCCCTCCTGAGAGATGATCATGGATTGGACACTATACTGTGGAGGAGTGTTGAACAACATAGGACTATCACATTTTCTTATTGTTATTGATGCAAGTTGGCATAAAATTTGTTTCACTTTCTAGAGTGTTTTCAGAAACTATGTCACTATGATAACTCATAGTATCTTGCTATTCATGTCAGTCTTCATAGATTTTTAAACCATTTTTTCCAATCTATAAGTGGACATTTCTAATTGCTCACCAAAAAGCTGGTTTCCTCTTCTTCCCTGGTAGTTGAATACATGGCTAGAGAGTACATTCCCCAGCCTCTTTTGCAGATGTGGTCATCTGATTATATTCTTGCCAGTTGAATGTAAGTGAAAATGAGGCACTCAATTTCCAAGTTTTGGCCTTTACATATTGCCTATGTGCTTCTCCATGCATTTTTTTTTCTCCCCAAAGCTGGAACCTGAATAAGCCTGTGATGAGGCTCCAAGAACGCAGATGAGGACCATACCTTAGGGCTTGGTGGATCCATCAGATGAAGGAGGACCTGAATGATCAGTGGAGGAGAGAATTAGCCAACCAGGACCTTTAACATTGAGCTTTGTATAAGTCAGCTATTGGCATAATAATGTCACATAGCAAACAACCTCAAAATGTCAGTCTTACAATAAAAGTATTTATTCTTATGACCATGGTTCTGCTGATCCACTGTGATTTGGCTGATCTAGGCTGGGTGCCACTCCAGGCTCTACTCCACATGTCTCTTATCCACATTGGACCAGTGGCTACTGAGGGCATAGTCTCCTCTGGCAGATGATTGGAGTAAAAGAGAATGAGCAGAGACATGTGATATCTATGATGAATACTTTATAGTAATTTATTTTATTTTCTGCAGCCTCTAGTACTTCATTCCTTGCCACTGCTCCTTACAAATTCTCAACTATGGTCTAGCAGTCTCATCTTTCTCAGGAGTTTGGGACACATTTTAGAGAATATAACTCATTTTAGAGCATGCAGGAGATCTATAATTTCTTCACCAATTTAGATCTTAACCTTCAGAATCTTAACTTCAAAGTTACAGGAGAGAATCTGATTGGGCTAACTCTGTGAATGGCATGATTTTTCCTAGGTCAGGTGTCCACTCTGGTCTAATCATCTTTGGCCAAGGAGACAGGTTCTTGGGGGGAAAATGACAGCCTAAGCTTATTTATTTGGCAGGGTCTGTGAAGGAGAGGCAATTTCAAAGAAAAGAACAGGGCTAGATGTGTCCCTAATCGCACTGAATTTTTGGAACTGCTAAGTCATAGGCAAGGTATTGTGCCATCCATTCTTACATAAGCACTGACAACTTGGGAGACTCAGCCTGCGCTGATCTCTTGGGGGGGAGATTGTTACATTGGTGGCCTCCAGTGAACCACACCTCCTAGTGTTTACACCCTTGTAAACTCCCCTCCCACACTGGCTCTGGCCTTGACTGTGGGACTTGTTTTGGCCATTGAGACATTAGCCAAGTGATGACAAAACAGGTTTGATAAAGGAATTCGCACTGGGGCTTGTCCTTTTGAAATGCTCTTTCTTGGAAGCAACCGCTTGGGCTAAACTACTGAATGGCGAGAGGTCTTGGAGAATTAGAGGTTATCTTAGATGTCCCAGAACCAGACAAGTTCCCAGCTGAATACAGCCCATGAATGGCCTCAGCTATAGCATGTGAAACAGAAGAACCACTCAACTAATACCAGTCATTCCTCAGAATCATAATAAATATTAAATTGCTGTTGTGTTAAGTGACTGTTTTGGGGTGATTATAAGGCTGCAAAAGATAACTAAAACATGTCCCTTCTCTAAAATTTCCTTGGCTACAAAACCAACCTGGAAATACAGGCATCTAGCCCAGGACCCTTCGAGAAAATTTTCTGGCACTGGGAATGTAGCCAAAGGGCCATGGAAATGAAATCTGAAGACATCTTTGTTCTCTCCTGTTCTCCTGAAAAGTAAGAATATTTACCCACAAAAATCCTGAAAAGAAAAGGAAATCCTTAAGCCATGAGGAATAAGATGTTCCACTAACTAGTTAGATAAGACCAGGGCTCTCACACAGTGCTCCACACTCCTCTCTTAAATGTCTTATTTCCTTCTCAATAAACACCTTAACTTTAAGGCAAGGCCATGGAGTTTTTTTTGTCTTTTGAAGACACCAAGAAAGAAAGCTCTCTTCTAATGCTTCCTGTTCTTTTGCCCAATCTCCTGTGACACGGACTAATGTGTGATGGGTTGTATGTTCTTAAAGACTGAGGACAAAATTTTCCTGGTTAATGCCAGAGAAAGATACCCAGAAAGGTAAAAACCACCATCTTCTGAGATCATTAAAAAAAGTACTGGGACCCTGGCCAGTATGGCTCTGTGGATAGAGTGTTAGCCTGTGGACTGAAGGGTCCTGGGTTCGATTCTGGTCAAGGGCACATACCTCAGTTGCAGGCTCAATCCCCAGAGGGTCTGCAGGAGGCAACCAATCAATGTGCCTCTCTCACCTCCATGTTTCTCTCTCTCTGTCTCTCCCTCTCCCTGCCATTCTCTCTAAAAATCAATGGAAAAATGTCCTTGAGTGAGGATTACCAATGAAACAAAAAGTACTGGGTATGATATCTCAGGAGTATTCTTGGTTTGTCCCTGTCTCAAAGCATGTGACTTCCTTGTATCCCCAATTGATTCCATGACACTAATTCATGATATATGGTTCCAAATATTGTTAAATGCACCAAGACATTTATATTCCAAAGCACCAAAACCAGCATCGACCATCTCTTCTCTTTGAACACATGTAACTGAGCGAGCTCTGAACTTTGTCCAGAAGCAAGTTTTCATTCATTCATTTAACAAATGTTTTATTGTGTGTCTCCCCTGTCTGGATATCCAGCAGGAGTCAATACAGTGGCCTTGTGGATACCTTGTTTGAGGCGAGGCATCAGTATGCATTCTCCCCTTTGCAAGAGCAAACCAAGCAACTTTTTTTTTTTTTTTGAGAATGGAAGATTACTTCTTTCTTTAGTTTGATGAGGCTTCTCTCCTCCCCCAACCAAGGCTGATGATTCAAGGCAGGCCAATTAATGTTCTCACTCTGGATTTTAAATCAAAGCAGATTAATAAAGAGACTAAAAACAAGTTGGCATTTGGGGATTACACACCCCAATCAGGCTGTGTTTACCAGAACATTTCCTGCCCTTTTAGCTTTCTACTGTTTAGAGTTGCCTTGTTCCTGCTTGTTTCTAAGCCCTGTTCTCGCCTGCCTATTAACTCCAGTTGTCCTTCCCACAAACTTCCTTTTTCTTAAGATTAACCAGACCAATTTCTGTTGCTTTCACCCAAAACACCCTAAATGTATAAGAAATGAATGAGACAGACCTAATCTCAGCTTTCAGAACCTATCAATTTAGTCAGGAAGAGCACACTACACACACAATAAAATATGCATTACAAATAGTTGTGAAAAAAAATAAACAGGGTGCTATGACAGAGAATAATGGGATGATCTAATTAAGATTATGGGGCCACTAACTGAGCAGGCATAGAGAGAGGAGGAGTGTAGAGAAAGAGCCTTTCTGGCAGAGGACAGAGAACACAGGCCCTGTGTAGGGAGATGGTTGCATTCCAGGAAGGGATGGGTGCTGGTGTCTTTGGGAGGAGTAGTGTGAGCTGAGGCTGGAGAGAAGGGCGTGGGCCCGGTGGGTCCGGTCATGCACCGTCTGGTAGATTATAGAGAGAACTTAAATTTGATTTCAAGACAGTAGAAAAAAACGATTGAAACATTTTAAGTCTGTGAGTAACATGATCTAATTAGATTTTAAAACAATTTCTCTGGCTGCTGTATAAAGAGTTGGCTCAGAGGGCAAGAGATGGGGAATTATCGGGTGTTCTGGAAGGTGCTGTCAGGCTAGATGGCAACAAAAAAGATTCAGAGAAGCAAAACCCTATTAGGATTAATAGGTACTATTTATATGCAGAACTTCTTGCTCCTGATTGCGACTGCCTGTGGGCACAGAGGGAGCCCTGCTTTTACCTCCGTCCCCTGCAGTATCTAAATAGTTTGTGCTTCTATGAAATTTCACAATTTACAACGTGCTTGCAGGTCCAAATCTCACTCAATCCTTGAAGTGACCCTCAGAGGTTGTTGAAAAGAAAGTAACCGAGGCCTGGAGGGAGAGGTTAAGTGACAGAGGCACCCGGTTGGTAACAACCAAACCAGGGCTCGGATCCTATTTCTTCCCATCACAGCTTGCTGCCCCGAGCTCAGCGTTTAACATATAAATTGTAGACTCCCCAGAAATATTTGCAGATCTGAAAATGAACTGAGACCTTCCATGTTTTCATGGCCATGTTTTGTCCACCTGAACCTGCGTTTTGTTAAAATGGTCTTAGAACTTCATTTGCGTCCATCAGCATCACTCGCCCCATGGCTTCTATAGCTGATGAAGTCATACATTCCTGTCACCTTTTACCTCTTTCTGCCTGGGTTTCCTTCAACATTCTTTGAATCGTTTCCGTCATCTTTCCCTGGAATGACTATTTCTCTTTGCCTGGATTAGTGTTTGGACAGGCAGCATCAGAATCACTTGGCAACTGGTTAGAAATGTAAATTCTGACCCCAGATCTATTGAATGAGAAATCATGGGGGTGGCCCAGGCACCTGTGCTTCAGTAGGCCTGCCAGGTGATTTTGATGCATGCCAAAGTTTGAGAAACACCAGCCCAAATCTTTCTAGGAATAGGCCCTGAAGCTGCAGACAGCTGAGCTTAGTGAAGGATGTGTTTTCTATAAACCTCACTCAGGGGCTGAAGTCACTGATGGAGCTTGCCCACGCTCTGGGCCCACATGCCTGAAAGGTGGCTCCAAGCTGAAGAGCCTAATGAAGCTCTAAGGTGTCTTTGTGGGACCATTCTCTGCTGATTTTGAATCCATTGCTTCTGTGGACTACACCGGATCTTCAAGGAGGAGGCCTGGAAGAGGGTACAGAAGGGAAGCTGTTCACTCCTTTTCCCCTTTGTCCTTTGCCTCCTCTGTCCACCTATCATTTACTGAACACCTGCAATGTGCCTGGGACTGTGACAGGCTCAAAGAATACAGATTAGAGTCTTCTTGGAGACAGGGATCTCCAAGGTAGACAATTGATTGCAGGTAACACGGAGAAGTAGCCTGGCAGAGGTGTGTATTAGTCAGCTAGGGCTGCTGTAACAAAATACCACAGATTGGATGGTCTAAACAACAGAAATTTATTTTCTCACAGTTCTGTGGTTACAGGCTCATGGTGAGCATGTGAAATGTTTTCTGCCATTAGCCACATGGGAACTTTATTTTCCTTTACTTCATTGTTTCCCTGAGTGAATGCCAAGTCATAGTGACTGAGGACTAGGAGCCCACCTCAATACACTGGGCACGAGTCTGGGTTTTAGCTGTCTCTGCTCATTATGGGTTCTCATTATGGTTCAGGGAGCCTGGGGATGAATATCCACAGTCCCCACAGCGCCTTGTTGGTCTGAAAAGCCAAGGGGATCTTGGCCCAGGCTCCTGACTTCCAGTTGGATTTGGATCTAACTGATCAGTCTAATATGCTACATAACAAACTACCCCAATGAGGATCACCAGGAGAAGGTGGAAGTGTGTGGTTGGGGGGCAGCGGGGAGGTCATGGTGGATTCTTCTAGTTCTCCTCATGCAGAGTCTCTGTGGGCTGACTGTCCCTCAACAAGTCACAGCTCCTGTCAGGAAGCCCATGTCAGGAAGCCTTTTCTTCCTCTGAATTCTAATATGTCCACAGGTACCAGTCTTTCTCCTGGCACGTTCAGGTCTATATACCCAAGAGGAAAGGATTTCTAAGTACCTGAGAGAATCAATCTAATTAGTAGCAAATGTCTGTTACACACACTCCCTGGCCATCCAGTGTAAAGTAGGCCCTTGTTATACTCTCCAGGCACTTCCTGCATTTGCCATTACATGTTTGTTTATGAGTTTGCTTGTATAATACCTAATTCCACGATTAGACTACAAGCTCCAGGAGAGAAGATACTAAACCTGCTTTGTTCACCACGCTGCACCTAGCATAGCACCTGGCACATGGTAGGGTCTACAGAACATGATTGAATGGAAGAAATATCCTTGCTGAAAAGGTCATCCAGTCAACACAGAACTAGGTCATCCAGTCAACACAGGAAACTCCTTCTCTCCTTTGGCAGCACATGCTGTCTCTGGTTATAAAATTCTTCCTATGTTGATCTGACTCCTGTGTCTTCTACCGCACTTAGAAAACTAGTCTAAAAAAAGAAAGAAAACTAGTCTAATCTGTTTTTTCCATGGCAACCCTTCATATACTTCAAGATACCTATCTTCTCAGGTCTGCAACATCTTTTTTTTTTTTTTAATAAGCACATCCTGAAGCAAAGAACCAAGAGAGTTCTCTTCTACCCCCAAAACTTGCATCCCTTCTGTCATCAAGGTAGCCAAATGGAAGGGAAGCAGGGGGTTCAACTTCTTTGTGTGCAAGTGTCTTTCACTGAGACAATAATAACACTTTGCATCCTTCACCTTCATTTGGACCGGTGATGGTAGACCAGTTCTCACTTGATTTTTTTCCAGAGCATTCATGTTTTAGCATTGTTTTCCCAACTGTTATGAACAAATTCATTGTTGCTCAAAAAAGTTGATAATGAGAATGGGTTTTTGGAAGTGTCTCTGAATAAAAAGTATTTTCCTTAATTAGAGGTTTATGACAGCTAAGGTGATAATAGTGATCCCACTTCAGCAAGATGTTGATTCTCTCTTCATGGGTGATGCATTAGTCAGCAAGCATTATAATATGCTGCATAACAAACTGGTTTTAATGCCTGTGAGTTGACTAAGGTAGCTTCAAACTGAGGATCAAGTTCACATTTACCCTTCATGTCTCATTCTGGAACTGAGATGACTGAGATGAAGGGACAGTGGTGACCTGGGGCATTATCTCTCATGGTAGATGGCAGAATCTTCCAGAGGAACAGGCAGAAACATGATGCCTTTTAAGGCATAGACTTGGAATGAGTAAATTTTATTTCTACTCACATTTCATTGGCAAATAGCAAGTCACATGGCCAAGCTCAACTTCAATGTGCTCACATCTCTGTGCTTCCTGTATGGTGTTCTCTACTTTCCCACGAACCCTCATCTATATGGAAAGTTCCAACTCAGGTTGTAAAATTTCCCTCCCCTGGAAGCCATCCCTGATCACCCCAACAAAGGCAGACTCCTTCTCCTGAACTGAGGATGATCAAGCTAATGAATCATGGTTCCACCTCGCCCAATGCTCTGAGATGGGGAAGACAGCTCCTTTCCTACTCCCTTTCTGATTCTTCCTCTGTCCTCTTCTCCTGATTATCCCTGAACTCAGTTTCACACAGGACAACAATTTACCCAGCCCCGCATTTGCTTTAGAGACTCCCTGACCCAACATTCTGCTTATGAATAAGACCTGGCAAAGAGCAGGTCTATATTTCTGATAGACCTGCTCTTTGCCAGGAGGGGAAAGTGATGATCAATTCTTCTGATGGCTGTTTCCAATCCCCAGTTGTCACATTACCTCCTTGGTTCTTGTCCTCCCACACGCTGAAGCTATTTCCACTGCAGCACTGAACTAGTTAGAATCCTTTACAATCCACACCCCATTGCCCAGGCTTGTAAAACGCTTTATGAGCAAATATATTGCCTTCTCCTTGGTGCCCAGGGCGTGGAAGTGGGGTTGCAGTACACATGGCCTGAATGAGAGCAACTCCTGGGCCTGTTTCAGAGAAAAAACAAGCCACCTGATTCTTTTATCTGACCCTGGAGATGTCAACAGCGTCATCCTCAATGCTGCCTCCTTCATGTAACCTGGTACCATGTTTGCAGGGACCAGGTAAGGCACAGAAGAAGCTCCCAGCTGCTCTAGAGTAGTGCGGCTCCAACTTTAATGTGCATCGGGGAATTTTGTTAAAATGCAAATTCTGGCTTCAAGGTCTGGGGTGGGGTCTGAGATTTCACATTTCTCATAAGGTCCTGGGTGATATTGATGCTACTGGTCCGGGGACTACATCTGAGCAGGGAGGGGCTAGATTAGTGGTGTTCCCAATGCTAGCTGCATCTTATAATCATATGGTGGAACTTTAAAAAGTGCCAATACCTGCTGCCGATGGTGGGATGGCCTGACCTCAGGTCAGGCGTTCTCTGAGTTTGGTACCTAAACTGGCAGTATCGGCATCTCCTGGAAGTTTGTGAGAAATGCAAATAAAATGCTCAGGCCTCACCCCAGACCAAACACCACAGGGTTGGTTGGGCCCAGCAGCCCTTCACACTCACGTTTGAGAACTACTGCAGTTTTTGCCTCCTGATGCGATGTGATGTGATGGGAGGTACAGAACATTGTGCAAAGTCACTTATGTGAGATTCTTGCCAGAATCTAATTTGAACTGAATCTAATCAGGAGGAAACAGTGATTTTTCTTAGGTTTGGTAACGCGATGTGGTCATGTAGGAAAATGCCCTTTTTCTTAAGGAGGCATACTAAAATACTCAGGGGTGAAATGTCTGCAGATGACTTTTGATTGGTTTGGCTAAAGGGAAGTGTGTGTGTGTGAAATAGAAATGGAGTGGCTATGGCAAGATGTTAATAGATGGTAAATTGTGATAGGAGGTTAAAGAAGTCCCATGTACTCTTATTTAAAATTTTCTGTATTTTTGGAATTAAAAATAAATAAATGCAGAAGTATTAATGAGGTTGGGCCACTGCTCTAGTGTCTTATGAGTTCATTAGTTTGGGGTGAAGAAAGATGAATATATTGTAAGATCTCCCCCTGGTGATTTCAATGTGCAGCCACTACTGAGAACCTACATTCTAGGGAAGCCTTTTTAAAACTATGGTCATAAAAGAACCCTCTGGGCTGCTGGCTCAAAATGCACATCCGGAGCCTCATTTATGCATAGGAATGGGATCTCTGGGCCACAGCCTCAGGCAAGCACCATGGAGGATTCTGATGCTAATATTTGAGAATCATTATTTGAAGCCCTTTTGTCAGAGCGTTAGGTTACCAATTCAGATTGCTACAGGACCCAGGAGGTAAAATGAACAAGTAAAGCAGGCTGGGTGTAAGGCAGTAGGGAGCGGTGGAGACTAAAGCAAATGAGAGAATATATGCTCAGTTTAAAGCTCCAGCTTCCAGCTGACTGTGATAAGAATGTGTTGTTCGTGTTGCCTTCTGTTGCCAAATCCTTCTCTCTTTTTTTTTGAAGAGACACCAAGAAATCTAAAATTTTCAGTCTTCAAATTTTAAAATGTTGATGACTTACTAAAAAAAAAAATCAAATACTATGTAAATTAAACAAAACATATCTGGGGTAGTGTTCAGCCTACTGACCACTCATTCGAAACCTCTGGGATGAACTCAGCTAAATGACCAGGATACCATGAAGGCCATGGTTCAAGGGTTCTACAGCTCAGCAGCCCAGAACCCACTGGTGCTCTAGAATGTTTTTCTTAGATGGCATCGCCTCTCACTCACTGGAGCCATGACAGAGCAGCTGGAAAGTGGCTAGCTGAGCCTGGGTTGGGAGAGCAGGAGAACTTGTGTGGACAGTGCTGTCATTCCAAAGGGTTTCCCCCTACTTCTTGGCATTTTCTGTGGCTCCCAACTCAGCAACCATGCCACCTTCTCATAGACCCTGGGGTATGAGACTCTGGTCCCAGCAACTCCACTACCCTGCTATGTGAGCTTGGGAGGTCAAAGAGGAAAGGGACCTTGGGTGGAGTCTAATCCTGTATTTTATGATCTATTCCAACCCATGACCTCTTTCTGATAGACATAAGCATCTCACAGACTAAGAGTGTTTGATATCATCCCTACCCTCTACTTGGAGAAATCTTTTGTCCAGCTTTTCTTTCTGTAATTTATATTGTGAGAACAATAGGTATTTTTTTATGTTATAAATAAAAATTATATAACAACAGTATATTATTGACCTTTCTTTTTCCAAAACACACACATGCCACACCAAAGAATGTGAGATACTGCTTCCACCCATTCATTGAGAATAAATGACCCAATTAATTCTTCCTCATTAATGCTTGAGCTTTAAATGTGAAGGCATAATATGGAGAGTGGAGGGAATTGGTGGGGGGTATAGATAAAACAAGATTAGCCTTGAGTTGATAATTGTTGAAACTGGGCAATTGGTGCATGGAGATTCTTTAAATGTTCTCTCCACTTTTGTATGTTTTGAAATTTTCCATAATAAAAGGGTTAAAATGAAGATAACATTACATACCGGTGGGTTACCATTTCCAAACCTAGAAGCACTTTGAACAGCTGCTTCTTCGTGTTTGCAGCCATATCTGACCTTGGGTCCAATACTGAGTCTCCCCTCCCTGACTCTACCCATTTTTTGCTAAACCAGAATCTCACACCGCGCCCCCTGAGGACAGATGAGGAATTGCAGCGGCCCAAATCCCAGATTGGAGGGAAGCCCCCTGACTCTGGGTTCTTTCACTCACCCTCTTGCCAGCAGCAGATGGAGCGGGTCCTGGCCTCTGAAAGTCCTTTCTAACCCTTAGTATAAAAGATTAACACTCTGTCCCTGAAATGATAGGGTTTTCATTTGGTCAGTGTTGCCATTCAGGCTCTTGCTTTCCTGATGACTCTGTGCCGATCAATGTGAGCGTGAGTTTCTGGTTCCTGAGTAGATGGTAACTGACTCACATTACCCCTCCAGGTTGAAATAACTAACTCACCTGTCTTCTGAGTGGTGGACAAAAGGCTCCTGCAACACTGGCTGCTTCAAAGGATGGGCAGTGTAGCCAACCCCGCCCCCCCCCCCAAAAAAAAAAATAAATGCCTGTGCTAACTAAAGAATCTTGGGGGAGGGCAAAGGGAGGAAAAGTGGGGTACATCTGTAATACTGTCAACAATAAATAAATAAATAATAAGTCTTGGGGATGTAATGTACAGCATAGGGAATAGAGTCAATAACATCATAATAGCTATGTATGCTAACAGATGGTTACTCAACTTATTGTAGTGGTCCCTTTGGAAGATATATAATGTTGAATCACTATGCTGTACACCTGAAACTTCAGTAATATTTAATACTGAAGAAAAAAGATTTAAGAAGAAAAAAAAAAAGAATCTGTGGGACTTCCCCTACAGAGGGGAAGAGACAGGGCAGAACATAACTAATCCCATCTGTGACAAAATGGCTTCCAACTAATTAAACATAGAAAAACCTCTTTTAGAGAAGATAATCCTATTGGATCAACTTGCAAGATTTTTCCAGCCAGCTTCTGCCTCTTGGAGCTTCAATTAAAAGCTGTTTAGCAGATGGCAATTTCTGAGTCACAAAGTTAGACTCTCTGGCAAGCATGTGTGCTTTCGGTATCCCAGGTGATCCTGGCCACATATGGCCCAGGAAGAGGTGTGAGGGCTCTTTCTTGGCACACAGAAGAGACCTCCACTCCCACCTTAACAGATGACAGGCATTTCAACATAACCATCAAGAGGGATGAGCAGAGAGACTTTCCAGATAATGCAGGGCCTCTGGAAGTCAGAACATATCAGAGCTAGAAGAGAGCTTGAACATTATCTAGTGCAGCCTTTTTCTTTTTTTTTTTTTTACAGAATGGGAAAACAAGCTCAGAGAGGTTATGCAATCTGTCTAAAGTCACCCAGCAAGGGAGAAGCAGAGCCAGGGTCAGTCTCATTTTCATTTACTATAGAGACAATTTCTCTGTTTACTTTGGGGCCCTAATTCATTGCCGGATACTTTCCTTATACTCATGGAGCTCCTAAAAAATATTTCACCACTGATCTAACAAATTGGTCAGGAGAGGGGCTTGAAGGGACTTTATCCACCTCCTGCTTCATCGCAGGACAAAACCAGGACCCTCTGAAGTGGAACTTCGTTGCTCTTCTCTTCAAAGCTTCCTACTAATGTTGAAGTCACAGCTTCCCTTGGGTGCTGTCAAAAAGACACAAAGCCAGATACTACTTAAAGGTAGTAAGAGAGATTTTATTCAGTACTACTGCAGTAGGGGAGAGCCCTCAGCTGAACTGCACTGACTCAAAAGGCAGGAGGCTGTTTAAAGGCTGGGTGTGCTAAAGAAAAACTTCTGAAAGACTTTGGAGTGAGGCGGGGGCATTGCTGTGACTAGGCCACCTGTGTTTGAGGTCAGGCTCCTACCCGCCCACAGATACTGGGAGTCAGAGCCCTTCCTTCCTTGAGGATTGCATTTCAAAGTGATGGCTTCCAGGCCTTTGAAAAACATTCCTGGCTTGTACAAGATATATAATAAAAGGACAAATAAAAGATTTACAATTTCAGCCAGGTCAGTGTGGCTCAGTGGTTGCGCATTGGCCTATGAACCAGGAGGTCATGGTTCCATTCCTGGTCAGGGCACCTGCCCAGCTTGCAGGCTTGATCCCCCAGTAGGGGGCTTGCAGGAGGCAGCTGATGCATGTTTCTCTCTCATTGATGTTTTTATCTCTCTCTCTCTCTCTCTCTCTCTCTCTCTCTCTCTCTCTCTCTCTCAAAATCAATTTTAAAAAGATTTACAATTTCAAGGTGGCTTTTTTGTTTTGTTTGTTTTTTAATAAATTCTAAGAAAATGGAGATCAGGAGCCTATTATTCAGGTTTTGAAACAAACAGTAAATTCTTTTGGCTGTATTGAGCTTTGTCAGGCAAGTACTTAAGGGAACTGAGGCCATCATTTTAAAGATGTGCCCTTGAGCTGTTAGAAGCTATGCTTATGTTGTCCAAGTCTCTTAATGTGGAGGGTGGGAAAAATCATTTGTACTAAGACTCAGAGGCCAAGGTTGAGGCCTCGTTGAGAGGAGGGCTCAGTTTGGTCATAGACAGAGCTTTTGTCAGTCCTGATGAAGTTCATTCAGATATTTCCCCAGATTTCTCACGATAGTTTAAACCTATTCTTCCTTTTCTTTACTGTGGCTGGAAGTTAGTCCATGTTCTACTTGGAATGGCTCTTCATATATTTATAATCAATCTTTCCTAAACTGGATATTTAAGTTGTTTGAAGGAAGGTCCTGTGTGCTTTAAAAAATAATATTCCATTATACCTTATCAGTAACTAACTTAATAATCATTCATTGCCGAGGCCGGTTTTGCTCAGTGGATAGAGCGTCGACCTGCGGACTCAAGGGTCCCAGGTTCGATTCTGGTTGAGGGCATGTGCCTTGGTTACGGGCACGTCCCCAGTGGGGGGTGTGCAGGAGGCAGCTAATGGGTGTTTCTCTCTCATCGATGTTTCTGGCTCTCTATCCCTCTCTCTTCCTCTCTGTAAAAAATCAATAAAATATATTTAAATAATAATAATAATAATCATTCATTGACCCACATTCCAGACTACATTCCATTTTCAATGGTGCTAGCCAACATTCTGGGGCCCATATCCTATTTCTATAAACCTCATTGTGATTTTTTTTCTCAACCCCCTTTCAACATGGAAGGCCAAAATAATATTTGTCTATTTACCTATGTAGATTTGACCAGCATATTCTCTTTCAAAAGGTCCCCAAGAATTCAATTCATCAAACTGTTATTGAGTATGAGCTATAAGCCAGACCAAGTGTCCTAGGAGCTAGGCGGGGGAGGAGGGGAGGGAAGAGATTAATAGGTCAGGGTTTCTGCTCTCAAGTAGTCTAATGGGGAGACTGACAAGTAAGTCCATGAGTCCAATACTTAGTGAGAAGCTTAGTGACAGAGGTGTGTGCATGAAAAGAGGATCCTTAATTCAGTTTGTGTGGGAAATAGTCAGGGAAAGTCTCCAGAAGAGACAACATTGCTTGGGTTGGGTTCCCCTAAAACAGAGCCCAAAGAGGGGAAGTCTTAGACAAGTGATTTATTGAGGGAAATCAGAAGAAACCTGTTAAGAAATGAGGGAAGCATAGAGCAGGGTGAGCAGCGAGGCAAAGATGTGGTTTCAGCTAAAGCCAATCTTAGTCTGATTCCAAGGGACTATCTAGAGGGAGTGTGAACTGCACCAGGGTTGTCCCTGTTTGAGTCAAGGAGGACCACTTTTGCACTCCTTATCAGTCAGTCATTGGCTACAGGCTGCTCCCCAGATGGAGGGTGCCTAACCTCTTACATACTTCTGTAATCTTCCTCGCCCAGAACTGGAAGTATGTAACCAGCTAACAGGGATCTAGCGAGAGCCCTACCAGCCTCTAGTACAATAGGAGATATATAGGAGGGAGGATGAATTCCTTCACATCCATACAGTTCTGTGAAGAGGCATTTGATTTGTTCACCTGCAGTCAAACACCCGAGAAGCCCAACTATGATCATTCATTACTCTGCAATTGTTTACCCAGATTGTCAGTCTCGCTGGAGGCCGTCGTTAGCTGGCCCTGGCCCTGATTCCATCTTCTTCTAGCCAAGCTGGGTGCCCAGGAGCTCAAGTTCCCCATGGAATTTGAAATTTGATAAATGGGTGTTTTGTTCTGTTTTTCTCCTTTCTTAAGAAGTTATTCCTTTTGAAAATATGGGCGCTGTGGTAGCTTTTTTCTCCCTTCTGGGACCTTAGTCTCACATGTTCACATGTTCTCAAAAATAATAGCTAAGTGTTTTGCAATAACACTTGTCAACGCCTTATCTCACACTGCTGGTTTGCATGCACCCATTTTCAAACAACTTTTCCTCTATGGAGTTTAATTTGACACACACCTCTCCACATACCAGAGATAATAGTTATTTTGGTATGAGATATAGTTAAATTATTTACAAAGGCATTAATGAAGCTCATGAACCAAGAATCTACTCTGAACCTAGCTCTTAAAGGTGACAAAAGATTATAAAAGGCCCTTGCTGGGATCGTGTGTGTTAGTGTGCACCCAAATATGATTGGATAGTTGATAAATGCAAAATTGCAAAATAGCATCCAAGCTCCACAGATGTCTTGCTTAAGAAACATATCCTTCCTCACTTTTCTAATAACCAAAAAAAATTTTTTGTATCCTCAGGAACTGTTCTGATTTTCATTTTCACTTTGATGGCATTTTCACGAATTTTTCAGGCTGTATATTCATTCATTCAGTCAGTCAGTCAGTCATTCATTCTATGCATATATTTCAGTATGCTTGTTGTAAAACAGCCACAGTCAGGTGCTGGAAATACAATGATAGACAAGGTACTCAGGGTCCTAGATCTCATGAATTTTACAATTTAGGAAGAGAAACAAACATTCAGCAAATCATTTAAAATTGTTTATATAACCACAATTGGAACTATTTTAAGAAATAAAAATACAGTGGTGTTCCTATTATCTATTGCTACATAACAAACCACCCCAAACCGTTGTCTTAAAACAATGACAATAGACTGCAAATATTGATGAGCACTCACTCCTACGCTGTTGTCATCAGCTCTGGACTCATTTGAAGGAAAACTCACCTGTCTGGCAGTTAACGATGGCTGTCTGCTGGGCCCTCATCTGGAGCTAACAGATTGAACACATACACCTGGCTTGGGCTTCCCTACATGTGGCCTGGGCTTCCCTACAGTATGGTGGCTGGGTTCCCAGGGTGTGTGCTCTGAGAGAGAGTGGGGTAGAACCATATCATCAAAGCAATCACGGAGTCCAGCACAATTTCAAAGGGAGGGGATATAGACCACACTTCTCGATAAGGAAATGACAAGGTTTTGAAACAACATATAGAATCAGAACTATGGCTGTGGTGATTTTTGGAAAATGCAATCTCCTACAAGTGGCTATGAGTGAGCTAAGACCATATTAGAAGGGGTTTAAACTAAGATGTGGGGGATGGGGAAGGAAAGATGGAGCAAAGAACATTCTAGACAATGGGTCCTGGCTCAGAAGGAGCCTGGCTATAGGGAGAACTGAAAGGAGGCCAGAGCATCTTGCAGGACAATGAGCGAAGCCAAAACAACAACAACAAAAAAACACAAAAAACAAAAACCTCACAATGACATAAAAGTCCTCCGTAGGGGCCTTAAAGTACTTAACCTATACTTAGTGTCTGGGTTTTCTGTTGAGGCATAACAAACCATCTCAAACTCATTGACATAAAAGAGCAACATCATTTCTCATTATTTTCTCTCATGGTTCTGAGGGTGGCCTGGGCTCAGCTGGGACGCTTGCTAGGGGTCTCCCCTGTGGCTGGAGTCAGATGACAGCTGGGGCTGGAGGCATCTGAAGCCTCCATCACTCATGTGTTCAGTGCCTGGACTTGGGGCCAGCACAGCTTGGGCTCCTCACGCATCTCTTGCTCTCTCACTCTTGCTCTCTGGTCTCTCCACGTGGCCCCTCCAGTGGAGCAGCTCTTAGGTACCCAGACTTTACAGGGTGGCTGGTGGTCCCCAGAGCAGGTCTCCCAAGACAAACCAGGATAAGTTGCATGGACTTTTCTGTGCAGAGTCTGTGCTGTCACACACTGTCCATTAGGCAGTCACAAGAAGACACCCGTTTTTCAAGGGGAAAGGACACGAACTTCTTGGTGGCAAAGAATCTTGTTTTAAAGGTGCTTTAAAATAGACATGTTTGTTTATTTTTTAAAATATATTTTTATTGATTTCAGAGAGGAAGGGAGAGGGAGAGAGAGAGAAACATCAATGCTGAAAAAGAATCATTGACTGGTAGTTGCCTCCAGCATGCTACCTACTGGAGATCTAGCCTAAAACCCAGGCATGTGCCCTGATCAGAAATTGAACCATGACCTCCTGGCTCATTGGTTGATGCTCAACCACTGAGCCATGCTGGCCGGGATAAAACAGACATGTTTTTAAACCACCACACCTAGAGTGACCATGTAACTCACTGTCCAAAGCAAGACACTTTCGAGAGTGAAGACATACGGTTGCCTCTATTACAAGGTTCACCAAGCGCTCTTAAAATCCCTTTGCCTTTCTGACATTCATTGTGTCATTTAAAAACATACTCTTTATTCATCAAAAGTTTGTGTTTTAAACTTTATTTTCTATTTCTTGATAATTTCTTACTTGTAGATCGCATATATTGTCTTGAGGTTGCTTTTTCATGAAGAATCTAGACCTTGATAGTTACAAACCTTGTCCCATAATACTTTTCATACAAACTGGGACAGCTCCTGGCATTGTGGCCGTAAGTGCATAGGATACCTTCCCTCTCAGATGAGAGAAACCCACGCGATGGAAGAATTTGCTTCAAGAAATGCTTTTTTAAAAACCTCACTTTTTGGCTAAGTGGTACAAAAACACAACGATGACTCATCAGTTGAAATCAAATCCTTCATCCCCAAAAAAAGTGTTTTTATAAGAAGTGGGTGTTTTTCTCTTTTCCCAAAGGCAGACTGCATAATATTTGCTGCTTGTCTTTTCTGAGTAATAAATTCCATCTCAGTGGAAAGTGACAGTTTCAGACTTGAGTCAATAACATTTTATTTTCAGACCCGTGCCTGATACCCCCTTATTTGCCTCCTACCCTAAAGAGAGTTCACCCATGGACCATTCCACATGGACACAGTCCCCCTTTTCCTCCTTTCCTTTCTGCCAGCTATTAATCTGCTTTTCTGAAGCCCCTGGGGCAGCGTGAATGCCTAGGGAGAGCATTTGGAAACAGGTGTAAATAAGCTTGGCAAGTCTATTATCCTTCAAGGGTCCCACCACAGTCCATCTCTCTCCTAAGAGTCTATTCAGGAGCCTTCATTCCTTCCACAGAGCTCCACCAGAAAACATTGTCTTTCCTAAGATTCTACAACTCTGAGTCACTACTGAGAAAAAAGCAATGTGATTCATCCCCGATCCGTGAAAGCAAACATCCCATTCTGCTCCATTTGTCTTCTTGGAAGCTTCCACAAATATCTCCTTGCTGAAAAACAAAAATGCAAAACTTGTATCCACTTGGGTTCCAGACTGAAATACACAGGAAACGTGGATGAGTCCTGGGGTGCCCTGAGATTCCTAAATTAAGAGGGTATTTAAGAGGAGACAGCAGAGAGTTACGATGAGAAGAACTAAGGGAAAAGAGCTGAAAATTCCACTATGGTGGGAACAGCAGCTCCAGGTCACTGCTCAGAATACAGATGGGACTGAACTTAGGGTGATTAATCATCCCAGTATGGCCAGGACTGAAGGGGGTCCCTGAGAGTGGTCTTTTCAATCTAGGAAGTCCCAGGAATACCAGATGAGTTCATAATCCTAACTGGAGATCTCTTTCTTTTTTCAAAAATATTTTTTAATCATTTCAGAGAGGAAGGGAGAGGGAGAGAGGTAGAAACATTAATGATGAGAGAGAATCATTGATTGGCTGTCTCCTGCACGCCCCCTACTGGGGACCCAGCCTACAACCCAGGCATGTGCCCTGACTGGGAATTGAACCTGTGACCTCCTGGTTCATAGGTCAATGCTCAACCATTTGAGCCACACCGGCTGACTGGTGTTCTCTTTCTTAATCAGACAATGCCTCCACTGCTCTCCTGCAAAAAGCCAGGTTCTACTCTGGAACAGGGGAAAGAGGCAAAGCTGATCCCAGGCCAGGGCCTGGAGGGGAAAAAGCAGAGCCAGAGGGACAGCTAGGTTGGGGGGTACCACGGGATGTTTGGGATAAGGATGTGGTGGAGGTGAAGGTGAACAGTACTGTTCAGAGAGTGGAGGCTGATCTCCACTCCTTGAGGAAGGGATCACTTAACTTTGTCAAATAAACAGGTTCCACCTGAGCTTGTAAGGTCCCTCCCAGGCAGCCTTCCACTGAGAGTCCTTGGGAGGTGAGTGGTCTGCGCCTCAAGCCAAATCTCACAGTTCCACTCCTGCTCCTCTCACAGGCTCTGGGCCCTCCCTCTCCGCCCATCCCCGGAGGTGGGGCATTCATGATCCAAGTTTCCTTTTTGGTCCTCCCTGTACCCCACGGTACTTCAAACCAAGAGGACAATCTCCCTGTACTGCCCGCACGTGAAAGAAGTGGAGGGGGAGGTCAGTGTTACCATGGAGTCTCCTCTACAGGTCGCTTCTTTCTTCAAGAAAAAAAAAAATGTCCAGCCTTAACTGGTTTGGCTCAGTGGATAGAGCGTCAGCCTGTGGACTGAAAGGTCCCAGGTTCGATTCCGGTCAAGGGCATGTACCTTGGTTGCGGGCACAGCCCTAGTAGGGGGTGTGCAGGAGGCAGCTGATCAATGTTTCTCTCTCATCGATGTTTCTAACTCTCTATCCCTCTTGTTTCCTCTCTGTAAAAAATCAATAAAATATATATATATATATATATATATATATATATATATATATATATATTTTTTTTTTTTTTTTTTTTTTTTTTTAAAAATGTCCAAAGTCAGATGCCAGGGTGATATCCAGCATCTAGAAGGGTTCAGAAATCTGGAGAAAGTGCTGTGGCATAAATTAATAAAGAGACTAGAAATATAATATAAATTTGTAATCTATGGGGGAGCCAGAGGAGGGCTTAGCTTCAGTAACCAAGTTCTCTGAATCTCCAGACCCCTTGCTCTTTATTAACACAAATTGCCCTAAAGCAAAGTAGATATACTTATCAAAGGTAAGGTTTAGTATACAGTAGGCATTGTTAGTTTTGGGGGAACTATTCAGGTGTTTGGCCAGCAGGAGGCAATAACATGTAGATTAAAATGCCCTCAGCTGTCTGGCAACAGGCAATAGTATATGCAAATCTTTAGGTGTGGGGAAATGCCCTTAGCCATTCCAGCAGCAGGTAATATGTATTCAGCCCTGCTGAATCCCTAAGTT
This sequence comes from Cnephaeus nilssonii, assembly GCF_951640355.1. Taxonomy (NCBI): domain Eukaryota; kingdom Metazoa; phylum Chordata; class Mammalia; order Chiroptera; family Vespertilionidae; genus Cnephaeus; species Cnephaeus nilssonii. The sequence continues at coordinate 24,111,507 of NC_137088.1, read as the reverse complement.
CCATGAACCTTTTGATGAAACTTCTTGCATTTATGACATGCTGGAATTAGCTTCCGGCAGTCAGAAGTAAAGCAAAAAGATGCACGACCTTTATTGTCAAGCCCGCCCCAGGGTCATTTAACTTTCTAGTAGCATATAACTTTTACTTATTCTTGACTCAATGTTTTACATCTCTCTAAGCTTAGCTATTAATTTGTTGAAAACCATTAAGCTACACATGGTTGTTGTCCAACAGGGAAGCAAAGAATTTTTTTCCTGTGGAGGTAAAAATGAGCTCTGTTTGATAGAGAAGATAACACTAAGGGTTATAGCCTTACTGCCTTGAAGAAAAATAACCAGTTTTGTATCTAATTTAGCAATCTGACTCCACATTTTTTCTTCTAACTTTTTATACACCAGTTTCTTTTATACACCTGATTATCTCATTAATTAATCAAAATAAAACTTTGACATGTACTCATTATGGATTTGTATGAAAAATATGCTTTTGAATATTTGAAAAATTATACTTGGGGCAGTTCCCCCCATTGCATCTCCATTTTTAGTTCCCGTTGGACCCACAGAAATGCAGTTCTAAGTCACAAGTCCTCTTCATCCCTCTACTCTCAAACACTGATGACACCCCGGGCTTCCCACAGGGCTGTGCTACGTGCCATCTCTTGGTAAAAATTATTTTAAAAGAAATTACTCAATTGCAGAGTTACAGGTAATAGCAAAATCTGGACACTACACTGTCCAGCAATAGAAAATTATGGTACATCCACATTAAATATTATGCAGCTATTACATGTAACCATTGTCAAGACTATTACAGCAACATGAAAAATACTCAAGCGAACATGTGAAAAAGTATGTAACTGGAAAGTAAGATGATTAGGAAGCTTTCTTGTTTATTTCCCCCCAAAATTTTATTTAATATGGGTTTTGTCCTTTCAATTAAAAAATGTAAAAAAGGAAGTTTAAAAACTAAGCAAGCAGAACATTAACATTATGTGATATTATTGGTATTATGTGGATATATGGTGTCCCAAATAATTGTATATACACATTTTAACAGCTGATAACTCACTTAAATTTGAAAATGAACTGTATGTCAATAAATATTGACTTTACAATCTTTCAAAGTGTGTATACATTTTTTTGGACACCCTGTACTTAACCAACAACATGGTCATAAAACTAAGAGTAGGATATTTCATTGAATAACTCTCCTGAAATCCCCCCAAATTTACCCATTCTTTCAGCCTTTCACCTCCAAATGCTTAGGATCTCTAAGGTCACTTTCAACTTTGTCATGCTATATGACCAGGGCAAGGAAAGGCAAAACCTGAGACATTCGATGGAGCTTGGTAGAGTAGGACTTGGGGAGGTGAGTTTCCAAAGGTTTAAGAGGACACTTAAGACCTCACCTCTCAGACTCACCAACAGCTCTGCCCGCAGACTCCTGGCAGGCTCCCAGGTCCCCTTGGGGTGGGGGTGGGGGTTGCTGTCAAGTTTCAGCCACCCATCCCTGCCCTATGGTACTGTCCCTGGTGCCAAAAACTCTACCCTACTCACCCACATACACCCTTGAACTAGAGAAGCTGCATATGCACCCTTTAGGTCTGAAGCTAGGACCCAGGACTCAGATCCCTTTGCTCATACTGTGTGTTTTTTTAAAATATATTTTTATTGATTTCAGAGAGGAAGGGAGAGGGAGAGAGATTGAAGCATCAATGATGAGAGAGTATCATTGATTGGTTGCCTCCTGCACACCACCTACGGGGGGTGCATGTTCCCTGACCAGGAATCGAACCCTGACCTCCTGGTCCATAGATCAATGCTCAACCACTGAGCCATGCCGGCTGGACTTTGCTCATGATGTTTTGCCACCACCTGGAGCATCCACACCGGGCCACAGAGAGCCCTTCCTGACCATGGACGTGGCGCCTAGCTGTCCTTCTGAGGACAGGCCTTTCCCTCCCCGCCCTCTTGGAGGAAACCACAAAAACAAGGCAGGAGCCAGCTTTGTTCCAAGGGCAGTGTTGTCAGCCGGCTCCCATTTCATGAAGCTCTTCGACCCGGAACCCAGGCAGTAAAACAGACCCAAGGACCTGCCAGCTCTGACCTCACTTGTAGCTCTTTTTGGTTCTCTGGCAGCTGATGTTTTCAAGCTGCCTCATCTTCTTAAGTGCCTGTGCTTACAAACAGACTTTATTGACGTTCCTCCAAAAGCTCCCTCCTTCTGAGTCCCTGACTCCGTCTCCATTCAGTGAGTCAGAATCATATTTTGTGTGGGATGTTGGTGCATTCTTAGCTGTTTGTCAAGCACAGGCTCCAGGCGTAAGCTCCTGATGGGCAGGACCATATTTTACATTTCTTTATAGCCCAGCAGGTAACAGAATGCCCTACACAGAATAAGTATCCCTTGGCAAACTGGAAACAACCCAAATGTTCAACAGGAGAACAGATGAAGAAATTATGGTTGATTTGTATAAAGGAATACTACTCGGCAATAAAAAGGAATGGACCCTGGCACATGCAACAACGTGGATGAATCTCAAAAACGTTACACTGAGCAAAAGAAGCCAGACACAAAAGACCGTATACTGTATGATTCCAGTCACATGACATTCTAGAACCAAGAATGGTAATCTATGTGATAGATGATGTCCCTTCAAAATTCCTATGTTGGAGACCTAATCCCCAGTATGGCTGTATTTGGAGATGGAACCTCTAAAAAAGGAATTAAGGTTAAATGAGCACATAAGGAGGGGCTCTGATCCTATAAGATAGTGTCCTTAAGAGAAAAGACATCATCAGAGGGCTGCGCTCTCTCTCTCTTTCTCTCTCTCTCTCTCTCTCTCTCTCACACACACACACACACACACACACACACACACACACACACACGTCATAAGAACACAGTGAGAAGGCAGCCATCTACGAACCAGAAAGAGGCCTCTCATCAGGAACTGAATTGGCTAGAACTTTGATCTTGGACTTCTAATGTCCAGAACCAGAAGAAAATAAACTTCAGTTGTTTGGCCCACCTAGTGTATGGTATTTCATTATGGCAGCCCAAGCTAAAACAAGCTCAGAACAGTGGATACCTCTGGGGAAGGTGGCATCGACTGGAAAAAGACACGGGGAACTTTCTAGGGTGAAGGAAATGTTCAACACCTCGATAGAGCGGTGGTCACATGAATATTGGTGTATATGTAAAAATGTATTGAGCTGATGCTGAAGATGCATTTAATTAGATGTAAATTATAAGCCAATAAAGACGAAATGAATGAATAACACAAGTGGAGAAAACGTCTGTTAGTAAGAATGTCTGTTCACTGACTCACACCCTCCATCTGATCCGCTGTGGACAGATTCTTGCACTCACCACAGGTATAGCAAAGAGAGGGGGAAAGGAACCCGGGTCCCTAGGTCTCAGGGAGCCTTTTCCAGCTCCAAAAGCAATATCTGGAAGTCCTCAAGTCACAGCCACGGAGCCAAATTGTTTCAAATGCTAACAGCTCATTAAGAGACTTTTTGACACTTGGAAAGACACATTACCTCCTTCCTGCTTCCACTGAGGCAGCTGTGCCTGGCTCCTCCGAGAACCAGCCAGCCCACAGAACCCCTCAGCTGCTGACAGGGTACGCACCAGGAAAAGCAAAGGGGAAATGAGAAAGCCGGTGCAGAAAGTCTGGACGAGATATTAAACTGTGCAGTTCTGGCCTTCAGGACTCCCTCTACTCAAGCAAAGGAAGCTGAAAGACTACTGACGCCCACATTTCAGCAGTTGGCTTTTCTGTAGTGCACAGTAATGGAGTTGTTAGCACCTTGGGAACAAATGAGAAGTTCTCCCCCAGGTGGTGCCCACCCCTTTCTTTCCAGGACTTTGGCAATGCCAACGAGGTGCAGTCAGATGCCACCACAGAAGTGTTGTATACTGGGAGCAAAATCTGTGTGCTCCCTGCCAGGGAGAAGTGAGTCATTTCCTTTGGTGATGCCAGGCTCTTTGCATTAAAAATTAAAGTTGTTTTCATAAAATCACCGACATTCTAGAAAATGTAAATATGTAGCATGTGTGCCAATGTCTTCCCTTCTGTGTCCTTAGCAGACATTGCTAATTGATCCCAGCACTCTTAATCATTGAGCCCAGTTCCAGAATCAGCAATGGGCTGGAGATGGCTGCTATTAGCTCATGAGAGCCAATTGTTAAATTTCAGGAGTCTTGCTAACTGGGTCTTAAACATACTCATTATTAATATTAATTATATAAATGTATACCTGAAGGAATTATATTAAAAGAAAAGGTAATAAATACACACAATTCATCACTTACCAATTATTTTACTACACTTTGCTATTATTTATGTACCTGAGGATATTTACATATATGGAATATACCTATGGTCGGCAAACTGCGGCTCACGAGCCACATGCGGTTCTTTGGCCCCTTGAGTGTGGCTCTTCCACAAAATACCACGGCCTGGGCGAGTCTATTTGAAGAAGTGGCGTTAGAAGAAGTTTAAGTTTAAAAAATTTGGCTCTCAAAAGAAATTTCAATCGTTGTACTGTTGATATTTGGCTCTATTGACTAATGAGTTTGCTAAGATTGGGCTGTTGATCACTTCATCTCTTCCTACCCACTTGGCTTTCACACTGCAAACGTTCACAGATGAGCTGTTTCCAATGCCTTCCCATCTCAAATGGCAGGTAAAAGTGGAAGAGCCCAGGATCAGTCAAGCTGCCAAGAAGTCATGAGCTGTAGGCCTATGACCCACTGTGTGGGTGTTCAAGATTATAGTAACGTGTGCCGAGCCCGCACAGCATGGGTGAACCTGCTAGGGGGCGGTGAAGGATTTAGAAAAGACAGACAAGAGAATAAAGCTGGGCGCCAGGTGGCATGCTGCCCTCTCTGATGGAGAGACAGTGCCACAGCCTGCAAGTCAAGTCTTTATAGCCATACTCCACAAGGCAAAGTAAGGGCGTGGTTACAACCTTCTTGCAGGTTTTGAATCTACTCAATTACAGGCACCTGATCAAGCTTTGTTTACTTGCTGCACCTCCTGCAGCCCATATCACTCAGCCACGTGGGGCTACAGGTTCCAACCATAAGGTCAAGCTTACAACTATAGCCTTTGGCTATAATTGTGCTGGGACTTGCACGTGGCTTTGGGGAGGATCGTGACCTCTCATTAGTCCCAGGCTTGAACGGTCCAAAAGCTGTAGCCGCTCTCCACAGTAACGCTGCCTGGAGTTTATTTCACACATCTACCCTGCTATCTCCGGCTCTGATCCAGCCTGTAGAAGGGAGGCAGAAGCTTTTAAAAATGATAAACAATGAGGTCAGAGCCCAGAACATCCCATCCCGCCTGGATCCAGCCAAGAAAACATAGTCTTAGTGGCTGCAGAAGCCGTATGGGTTCCTGTGAGTCAAGGAATCATGGCTGGATAGGCCAGGCTAGGACTCACAGATTGGGAGATCCACTTAAGAGTAATGGCTTAGAACTGAGGAATCTCAGCAATGGTCCCGGATTGTCATCTATCCTAGGTTCTAATTTCTAGCACTTAATACAGTGCCTGGCACATAGTAAATGGTCAATAACCTCCTTCCCTATTAGGCTTTAAATTTCAGCACCTAATGCAGTGCCTAGCACATAAATTCCAGAACCCAATACAGGTAGTCAATAAATGTCGGTTGAATAACTGCATTTATAAACAAATAACAGGATGGACAGTACATGGACAAAAGGAAAAAAGGAAGGGAGGAAGAAGAGATGGATGAATATTATTAAATCTTTGCTTAAAACTAACAAGTCAAAAACTGGACTCAATTCCCCACAAGAAAGTCCCTTCAGCCGTAGAACCCTCACTCTAATTGTTATAAAGTTCACCCCCTGATTGAGCCAAATCTGTCATGTTGTAACTTGCCCTTGGCAGTTCTAGCTCTCTCCTCTATGTCTTCAAGTATCCACTGGTGGACTTGGAACGTATATTCCGTGGATAAGGGGAGGACTATATTATATATCTCCTAGTGATTCTGCTTCTCTAGTTGACCCCTGACCCGTGAATGATTTAGGTACTCTGCCATCCCTGGGAGCACAGCCCTTGGCCTCTCTCCCACCCTCTGCGTTGCAGAAAATGCCAGATGGTAGCCAATTCTCTAGGCTCCATTTCCACACATACTGCCACTCGACTTGCAAGCTCCTTCTGACAGTCTGTGTTGTGTGCAGGTGGAAGGCTGGGCAGGCAGCCATGTTCTCAGCTATGGAGTGGGCTGATGGGCTGTGCAGACGAACAGATATCAGACAAACAGCTCAGTAGGGTTGGCTATTTTCTCATGAGAGGAAAAGTGCCAAAACAGTGACAATAAATCACTGGAGAACGTCACCAGCCACGGTGATTAGTGGTCTTTGTCCACCTAATAAATCTCAAGGCAGGAGAGTAAAGGGCACTCACTAGACGGACACAGAGGTGTCTCACCATGTGGATGTCAGGACAGACTTCTAGGCAACGTTTGGCTCCCCCAGAATGCCTTAGAGGACACATAGGATAAAGATACATTTTCTCTGGGCTCATACCGAGCAGGTGGGGTTTTGCATGCTTTCTATCAGAGAGGTTGCAAATTGGCAGCCGTGGGCTGAAGTTGGCCTCCTAGCATGTTTTGTTTGGCCTTAACAGTTTTTTTAAAAAAATTTTTGAATTTATTGCCAACTTTCACAAATTGGGGATTTCACATTTAAAAAAATCCCTGAATTTCCCATCTTTCTTTTCTTTTTAAACACTTTTAAGGGTTTTATTTTTTAAAAAAATATATATTTTTATTGATTTTTTACAGAGAGGAAGGGAGAGGTATAGAGTTAGGAACATGGATCAGCTGCCTCCTGCACACCCCCTACTGGGGATGTGCCCGCAACCAAGGTACATGCCCTTAACCAGAATTGAACCTGGGACCGTTCAGTCCACAGGCCGACGCTCTATCCACTGAGCCAAACCAGTTAGGGCTCCCATCTTTCTTGAAAAATCAGATTTGGAAAGTACAGACCTATTCTCCTGCATGGCAAAAGCTGGCCGTAGCTGAGTAGCAGCTGGTCTTGTTAGATAGGGAAGGAAACCCTGCAGCTCAGGCAGCCCCACCCAGCCTGCTGCTCTTGCTTATGTCACCTGCCTGGCTTCTGGAGGCATCCCTGGTCGTCCCAGCTGTAGCAGATGCTATATACTTTCCCACTGTAGTAGAAAACCAGGCTGGACTTCAATAGCCAGTGTCTATACCTCTTTGCCTGAAGACTTGCTTTGGCAGCCAGACCCTCTGCTTCTCAGCTAGCCATGAGTGCCCCTTCAACTGATGGGAATTGGTGCATAAATATTCCAGCTGTCCTGCCCCCCTCGGTTGGGGTCACTCTGAGGCATACGCTATATCCTGATCCCAGAGGTCCCCAGTGATAACAAGCTCTAGTTGCCCACAGTGGAAGGTGACATGGCCTTTAAAGGCTGCCTTGCCCTCCCTATCTCTTCCCCTTTCCTCTTTTTTTCCACCACCTAAGTTATTTGTACAGTTTATTGTACAAAAACAATTCTATACAATTGGTGTGAACACTGAATTGGGGAATACTGAACCATTGTTCCCAGGGGAAATAGGAGGTTAGGTTCCTGTCTTCTGGTCACAACATTTCATCAGCCAATCAATACATAACCTTGTTTTATGTGTTTATGCTCAAAGACACCTTATTTAATATGTATTGTCGATTCATTAACATCCAACTCACAGCTAACAGCACTATGAGTCATGCCTGAATGAAGCTCATCTAACACATGTGCAGTTGGTCCTTGAACAATGTGGGGATGGGGTGCCCTCCACCTGCCCAGTGGAAAATTCTTGGCCCTCCTCATACTCGGATTCCCAATTGCAGGTATAAAATACAGTTGGCCTTTGAACAACATGAGTTTGAACTGAGCAGGTCCACTTACATGTTAAGTACAGGTTATTATTATTTAAATCCACACATAAGTGGACCCACGTGGTTCAAACCTGTGCTGTTCAAGGTCAACCGTATTTTCTCCATAAGGCACATCACAGACTTCTTGCTCTTGGGAACACTAGACAGCACTTCAGCAATGCACTTGATGGCCATTTTAAACAGTAAAATTACCAACACAAAGCACAAAAATGCAAGAAGCGTGCACTAAATAGGAGGCGAAAAGGACCTTTTGTTTACAACGTAAGAACTTAACAAGGAAGCAGAGTGTTGCCTTGTTGGACCTCAGCTGGGAATGTGCACATCTGGTAACTCAAACTCTTTGTCACTCTGTGCCTGTCCAAAAGTTACTGTGAAAGTGACACAAATATTGATTTTGAGTAACAAATAAATTGTAGCAAGTAGGCAAATTCACAAATACAGAATTCAGGAGGATCAACGATATCCCAGAATCTGCTTCTAGGGAACCCCAAATGAAGAAAACATTATAGAAGTGCTTTCCTTCTCAAGTAATTGAGCAACAACTAAAAACCCAAGAAGAAATATAAAACAGTGGTTTTCAGGAATTGGCCATCAGGTAGCATGGGATAGCGATCCCCAGGACAGGGGAAACTAACAAGGTGAGTCCTCTGATTTCCCTAGTGCAGTGGTCGGCAAACTCATTAGTCAACAGAGCCAAATATCAACAGTACAACGATTGAAATTTCTTTTGAGAGCCAAATTTTTTTAACTTAAACTTCTTCTAATGCCACTTCTTTAAAATAGACTCACCCAGGCTGTGGTATTTTGTGGAAGAGCCACACTCAAAGGGCCAAAGAGCCGCATGTGGCTCGTGAGCTGCAGTTTGCCGACCACGGCCCTAATGCATGGCCTAGAGATGTTCCCAGGCTGCAGTACAGGAAGGAGAAACGCAGGTGGAGTGTGGGGTAGCCCTGAGTTGAGGAGACAGAGCTGGGAGACTTGGGCGTCCACGTGGTTGGAATTTGCAAGGCAGAGTACTGGAGAGCTGAGACCTGTGCGTAGAGAGAGCTCCAGAGATTTGCAAGGATCTCTCCTAGCCTTCATATGAGTTCTGATCAGAGCATGCATGTAAGTAAACAGCCCAAGGCCAGGGAAATAACTACCTAAAGGAGCGAAGGGAAGAATCAGAGTTCACACAGGGATAGGAATAGTGTTCCACCAGCCAGAGTAGAAAACCTCATGGGAAATCAGGCAGAGTCCTCAGGAAGTTCTTACCTTAGTAGGAGGGAAAAATTGGCCCTCAACTAAAAACCACTCAAAAGATCAAGCTGCCCTACCCGGTTTTGCTCAGTGGATAGATAATGGGCCTGTGGACTGAAGGGTCCAGGGTTCAATTCTGGTCAAGGGCACATACCTCTGTTGCAGACTCCTAGCCCGGGTTGGTGTGCATGAGGGAGGCAACCAGTCAATGTGTCTCTCCCAAATCAATGTTTCTCTCTCTCTGTCCCCCTCTCCCTTCCACTCTCTCTAAATATCAATGGAAAAATAGCCTCAGGTGAAGATTGAAAAAATAACAAAAATATAAATAAAGCTGTGTCCAAGTAAGTGAATTATCTTCCAGGAAAAAAGCTAAACAATATTTATAGAAATACAAAAATATCCAATACCCAACAAGAGAAAATTCACATTTGGCACCAAATTAAAAATTAGGAGGCTTGCAAAGAAACAGTAAAAAGTGACCCATAATGAGGAAAAAATTAATAGAAACAGATCAAGAAATGACACTGATGATAGTATTAGCAGACAAGGACATTGAAACCATTGTTATAACTACAATCCTTATGCTTGAGAAAGCAGGGGAAAGATTGAACATTTTAAGCAGAGTCATGGGAGATAGAAAAAAGACCCAAAGAGAATTTCCAGGATAAAATTAGAGTGTATGAGATGAAAAATGCATGGAATGGAAAGAATAGCAGATTAGATACTACAGAAGAAGAGATTTGTTAACTTGAAGACATAGCAACAGAAACTGGGAATAGAAAATGGAATTCAGAGAGGAAAAGAGTAAGCTACTAGTAAGTGAGAGGCTTTATTAGAGTGTGGCTTCTAGTTGCAGGTCCTTTGGGCCTGCCCCTGGAACTTGACTGGTATATGGGACCACCTGGGAATTTCCTTTCCTTTAGGGCAGCTTTAAACTGCCATCCCATGATTATGTGCTGGGTGGAGTTCTTTTAGGGTTGATGCAAACTCTAGAGTCTCAGAATACACACAGATCTCGCTTGATTTGAATCAGAAGAGCCACCCACTTGTCCCTGTGTTCATTTGACAGATATTGAATGCCTAGAGTATGTCAGGCACAGGTCCAGTCTCTGGGGAAACAGCAGTAAGCAGATGGAAGCCCTTCCCTTGTAGAGCTTACCTTTTATGGGGATTAGATGGGAACCAACAATAAATAACTGAGTATCTTACTTCTCAAGTGTTGAGAAGGGCCATGAAGATTCTCAAAGAAAGCAGGAGAGGAGGACAGAGAAAGCCACACGTAGATGGAGGAGCTTTGATATGAAAAGGTGGTTAAGAGAGGCATCACTGAGTAGTGACATTCTAGTAAACAGGAAAGTGAAGAAATAAGCCATATGGTTGGGTTTCTGGGGAAAGAGCGATCAGGTAGAAGGTTGGCCAGGTACAGGCCCTGGTGAGCGTGAGGGCAGTGCTGCTGGAGAGGGTGGAGAGGGCCCTCTGTCTCATGGTGGAGACTGCGTACCCTCAGTTCTCTGAAAGCCTCCTGGAATGGAAACTCTCTGCCCCATCATCCTCATTAACCTAAAAACGTCCCAGAGCCCTAGCTGGTTTGGCTCAGTGGATAGAGCATCGGCCTGCAGACTGAAAGGTCCTGGGTTTGATTCTGGTCAAGGGCACATGCCCAGGTTGAGGGCTCGATCCCCAGTAGGGGGCATGCAGGAGGCAGCTGTTCAATGATTCTCTCTCATCATTGATGTTTCTATCTCTCTCACTCTCCCTTCCTCTCTGAAATAAATAAAATAAAATAAAATAAAAATATTATATATATATATATATATATATATATATATATATATATATATATATCCCAGAAATTCTAAACTACATCTCCCAGGGTGCCCACCCCCAGAACCTGGAAATCACACCATCCTACCCCCAAATACACCGTGAGGTGGGACTTGGAAAAAATGGGCCAATCCAGCAGTTCCCAAATGCTGGATATACAGGGCACTGTTCGGATATACACTGAGTGGCCAGATTATTATGATCTCTGAACGCATAATAATCTGGCCACGCAGTGTGTATATGTGTGTGTGTGTGTGTGTGTGTATACATATATATATGTATGTATGTGTGTGTGTGTGTGTGTGTATATATATATATATATATATATATATATATATATATTAGAGGCCCATTGCATGAATTCGTGCATGGGTGGGGTCTGGCCAGCCTGGCCAGGGGGAGGGGACATGGGCGGTTGGCCAGCCTGCCTGCTGATCGAACTCCTGGTCGAGGGGACAATTTGCATATTAGCCTCTTATTATATAGGATATACACTGAATGGCCAGATTACTATGTATTCAGAGATCATAATAATCTGGCCACTCAGTGTAGGAGAACAACCACACATAACCCACTATGTCACCTCTAGCTTTCTAAATGGCTTCAGGGAAAACACACACACACACACACACACACACACACACACACACACAAACACACACATTAGAAGAAGTAACTGAGTCAAAAGAAAAAACATTTTTTCTCATGACCTGTTTAAGCTCACATTCTAAGATCAAAATCAAAACAGAAACAATGAGCAATTCGCTTCAGGAATTCCCCAATGGAGTTTTCCTGTTCAGTTCCTGGCTACAGGACAGCCTTGGGCTTCACAGCCATTGGAGAAACCCACCTCACCCTGATGGTTAGTCCCCCTTAATCAACCCGCTCCAGTCAGAATTTGAATTCCGAGCATGCTGGATTCCCTCTCCTCTCTACATCACTCCCTCTCTGATGTGGGGGCTCATGGCTTCAAACATCTCCCATGTGCTGCTGGTGTCCGACTCTGTCTGAAGGCCTGACCTCTCCCCTGACCTCCAGCCACCATCTATCCTGCTACCTACCCTTCATCTCCCCTTGGCTGTCTAAAAGACGTCCCCAAATTCACACGTCCCAAACTGAGCCCCTGCTGTTCACTTCCTAACTACTCCTGGCCTCTCCATCTCAGCTGATGGCAACTCTATTCCTCCAACTACTCGGACCAAAAACGTGGAGTCATCCTTGATTCTTACCTTTCTCACACGCTGGATATCAATTCATCAGCCAACCCTGCTTGTTCTAACTTAAAGTATGGCCCGAAGCTGACCACGTCTCATCACCTGCACTGATGCCTCTTTGGTCCACGCCCTTATCATGCTCGCTGCAAAATGCCTTAGTTGGTCCCCCAGTTCTGCCCTTTGCCCCCCTACCGTCTAATCCCAACACGGCGGCCAGAGCGATCCAGTTAAAATCCAAGTGGACTGTGTCTGTCCTCTGCTCACAATCCTCCAAGGGCTCCTATCTCCCTCAGAGGTAAAGCCGAGATCCCTACAATGATCCCACCCCTAACCTCGTACCTCTCTTATCCCCCTCATTCCATTCCCATCACGTCCACCTTGCCCACTCTGTTCCAGCCACACTGGCTCTCTGCAGGCCAGGCACACTGTCACCCCAGTACCTTCACATGCGTTATTCTCTCGGCCCAAATGCTCATCCCCAGGTAGCTGCCTAGCCCTCCTCCTTACCCAAATGCTAACTCTTCTGTGAAACCCTCCTTGTCATTTAATGTCAAATTCCAACCCCTGGCCCATGATTCCTAAGCCCTTTCCCTACTATATATATATTTTTTTTCCTTAGCGCTTATCACCATTTAACCCACTGTAGATTTTAATGAATTATCTATCAGTCTCTCCCACTAGAATGTAAGCTCCACAAGGCACACATTTTAGTCTGTTCTGTTCATTGCTGTACTCCCAGTCCCCAGAATAGTATGGGCACATTAATATTTGTTGGTTGAATGAAGTTTTACAAACGAAGGAGCATGCCACTCTGCTTCCAGTAGCACTCCCCCTCAGTGGCCAGCACATAATAGGCATTCAGATGCTCTTGTGGGCAAGGGAGCATCCTCTCCCCCCGCTTTCCTCGTTTTCAGAAAGGAGGAGTCTGGGAAGGGAGGAAGAGTCCGGTCTGGCTTCACAGATCACCTGTGGGAGGCTGAGGGTGCAAATAGTCAGCTAGCTCTTTGCATGTACAGCCTTTCGGAAATCAGGAGGGAAGACTCTTTCCTGCCCCTGTGGGTGGGGCAAGGAGTCTTCCCAGGAACAAGATTCAAATCCGAGCCCCTGGCATGTTTCTGTTTGGGTCTGGTCCTAGCAGTGACGACTTGAATTTTCCTCTGGAGCTGTGTTCCATGGGATGTGCAGAGCCTGGGAACAGTGAGGGCATTAGGACCAGGAGCGAGGCGCACGCCTGGCTCGGGCTGTGTCTGGCAGAGGGCTCTCTGCTGGCTGGCTGCACGCAGAGCTATGTGTGAAAGGAAATCAGGCACTGCCTGCCGGCTTCTCATCTGTTGATCTGACCTGACTTGAAGCATCCAGCACGACGGCTGTCAGCACTGCTGGACTGAGGACCCACCAGCTCCCCCAGACATCGCATAGCAACCTGACCACTCGTGCAAGAGGGGAAACCAAACACATGGGATTAGACACCTGAGCAGAATGGAATCATTGCTTTTTCCCAAGGAGAAAAAGGGGGTCAAAGGGGCCAAACAATTGAAGTCCCCGTGAATGGGCTTTTTGAAGGCAATTAAAGAAATCCACGCAGAGAGGACCTGGGGTGGGCCTTGGGTCCTGTGGCTTTCAGACTGTAAGTGGGAGCTGGCCTTACACACGCTGTTGGTAAATGGCAGACGGCATCAAAGGAGCAGGTGAAGTGATTGTCCGAAAACTTCCAGGTGGAACCAGGAACCCAGTGCTGCTGCAAGCTCCACGGATCCTGGAGCAGGAGGAGACAGCAAACTTGAACATGACCTGTTGCATCTGGCAAGTTCCAGCAACATGCTCCTAAGGAAGCGATGCAGGCACGGACCATGCAGACTGCAGTTCCTGCTGCTCTTCCTGATGCTGGGAGGCGTGCTGCTGATGGTGGCTGTGCTGCCCCCGCCCCCGCAGGCCCTGCACCAGGCCGACACAGCCCAGGCCGCCCAGCACAGCCCTGAAGCTGGGTACCGCCTGGACTTTGGGGAGTCCCAGGAATGGGTGCTGGAGTCCGAGGATGAGGACCAAGAGTACGGGCCCTTGGAGGGCCTGCCGCCCTTGATCTCGCTGCGGGAGGATCAGCTCCTCGTGGCCGTGGCCTCACCCAGGGTCCGAAGGAACCAGAGCCAGGGCAGGAGAGGGGGCAGCTACCGGTTCATCAAGCAGCCGAGCAGGAGGCTGGACCAGGAGGCCACAGAGCAGGACTGGGGGGCGGAGGAGGAGGACGAGGAGGCATCTGAAGAAGATGAGGGGACCAAGCTCAGCCTGGAGGAGACGCTCAGCGCCCGCATCCCCCTGCAGAGGGCGCTGCCCGAGGTACGGCATCCGCTGTAAGTAAGGCCCCTGCTTCCCCTTTCCCAGGTGCCGGGGTGCTATCAGCAAAAGCGGGGTGCACTCTGCCTCACTGTCCCTAGGGCAGCGCCTCTCCAGGTGTGGCCGCTGGACCAGCAGCGGCAGCATCACCGGGAACCTGTTTAGAAAAGCAGTCTCAGACCCCGCCCAGACCCCCTGAGTCAGAAACCCTGGGTGGGGTGCCAGGATCTTATCTAACCAGCCCTCCAGGTGAGAACCACCTTCCTGGAGAGCAGCTCTTACTTGTCCCTTCTCTTCCCCGCCCTGGGTTCTAGTCCTTCTGTCTCAGGATTAGCAGGTCAAGCAGCTTGATCTATAGAACGCAGAGGGGACCCAGGGCAGAGGTTCTCCAGGGCACCTTCCAGTTCTAACACTGTGACTCCTGTCCGTTTTGATATTATGATTGTTGTCAGTGTTCGATTTTATTTTGGGTCAAAACAGCAATTGCAGCTAACACATGGGTGGGTCTTGCCACGTGCCTGGCTTTAATCTAAGAACTTTTCACATATTAACTTACAAGGCCCTTAAACTCTGTTGGATGGGTGCTAGTATTACCATCATCCCTACTTTATAGGTAGGAAAATAAGGCACAGAGAGGCCAAGTGACTTCCCCATAGTCACACAGCCAGCGGGTGTCAAAGCAAGCCAGTCTGCCTGAACCGCCACTCTATGCCGCCCTCCTTGGTCCACTAGACTAAAGGGACGATTCCAGTGCCCAGGAGCACTGACGCCATCTGACCTGGCAGGGGGACCCCACCCTAGGAGCAGGCTGCGAAGTGAGATGACATGCAGGCTGTGCCCAGCGAGATGATGGGCTCATCCTGTACATGCCTGCCTTCCTCCCTCACTTCCCACCACCACCAGGCTGGCTGCAGAGAGGGGAGCAATGCAGCTGGTTAGTGTGGGTGATCTAGGTCCCTATAAGCCACAGCTCTTCCCAGAGCCCAGAGAGTTTCCTGGGAAGCAAGCCCCCCCTCCACCCCGCCTGGTGAGAGGATCCACATAGAGCAGCTGTTGGGAGCAGGACCACGAACTCCTCGGATCCCTCATGGGGTCCTCCCTGCCTGGCTACTCGGCCACTCACTCTCAGGGTTGTGCAAATGCAAGACAGCACATGGGAGTGACGCCTCCTTACCCTGTGTGCCTGGGGGCCTCACTCACCTCCCCCTTGTCCCAACCCTGCTGTTCTGACTTCAGGTCTTGGCTTTAAAAGCTCTTTTCAGGAAACTCCCAGGCCCAGCCAGGCCCAGCCCCTTGCAGTTTTGTGCTCTCTGGAGTGTTAACTCATCATACTCATGACATCTGAAGCTGAGTGGGCATTGATGGGTTGGTTGTTCAGTGCCTGCTTCCCCTGCCAGGCAGTGAGCCCACGGTCCCAGCACACAGTAAAGAAATGATTGCTGAGTGAGTGAATATAGTTTTAAAATTCTGTTCATACATTTTTTACTGGCCTAGAGCAAGAATGAGTATCTTCATTTTGTCAAAAAGAAATATTGCCCCAAACAAAAGGTCTCTGGTTACCAAAGGGGTGTGTGTATGTGTGTGTATGTGAGACTATGTGTGTTGCATTGTGCAAATGTGCTGTGCACATGCATATCTGTGAGTGCATTGTGTGTGTGTCTGTGCATGTGTTGTGTGTGCTTTGTGTATGTGTGCATGTGTTGCGTGTGTATTATGTTGTGTGTATATTGAATGGGTTGTGTGTAGTACATGTGTGATGCCTGTATGTGTTGTGATGTGCACAGGTATGAGTTGTGCCATATGTTATCACGTGAGTATGTGTTATGGATGTGTTAGTGTTCATATGTGCACATGCATATCTGTGAGTGCATTATGTGTGTGCCTGTGCATGTGTTGTGTGTGCTTTGTGTATGTGTGCATGTGTTGTGTGTGTATTATGGTGTGTGTATATTGAATGGGTTGTACATAGCACAATATGTGATGCCTGTATGTGTTGTGATGTGCACAGGTATGAGTTGTGCCATATGTTATCACGTGAGTATGTGTTATGGATGTGTTAGTGTTCATATGTGTTGCAATATGCACAATACATCATGTATCGTGTGTTGTGCATGTATTGTGCCATGCACATGTGCCAAGCATACATGTGCATGTGTGTTTTGAAATGCAAGGTTTGTTTTGCATGTTTTTGTGGTATGTGTGTACATGTGTATTATGTTGTGAGCCTGTAGCAAGCATATGATGTGCTTGTGTGTGTATTGTACAAGTGTGTGCATTGCATCTGCTGCATGTGTGTGTTACAAATGTACTGTGTGAGTGGTATATGTGTACACGTGCAAATGTGCTGTGTGTATTATGCATGTGATGTGAAGTACACAGATGTGTTGTGTGTATGGTGCAAGTGTGGGCAAATTTATTGCGTGTGTATGTGTATAAAAGTGCTGCATGTGTCATGCTGGTGGTAGGAAGTGTGTGGGTGTGTGCTGTGCATGTGTGTGGTACAGCATGGGTACATTTTGTGTTGTGTGTGATGTGTACATATGTATGTGTGCATGTGTGTGCACCACTTTAGTAGTTGCTTCTTCAAGTCAGGGTAACCAGTTCTTCTCAGTGTGCCTGGGACTTTCCTGATTTTAGCATTGAAAGCCCATACAGGTCCCAGGCAAACCCGGACAGTTGGTCGCCTCACCCCCAGCTTTCCAGGGTTCTCTTAGGATCGCGCCCCCTCTCCCGCAACCAGCTCTCTCTGGAGGTGTGAGACGCCCTCTGCTGGCTGCAGCTGGTCCATGTAGCCTAATCTACCCAAGCCTTGGCTACACTTCAGGCACTGGAGCCTCCCCTTCCCAGCAGCCCTCTAGAATACATAAGGGATTCTCTGTAAAGTGAGACAATAACACCCCCTCACCTCCCCCGCCACACACACACACCCTCCCTCCAGGGTGACAGGACTCCCCTCCTTCCACCTCCTTAAATGTTCCAAATAGACCCATGAAAGAACAGACGTATATTAAGCACCTACTACCTGCAGGCCCTGCACTGCTGCTTCCTCTCCAGAACCAGAACACTGGACACCCCGCAGCTCTGCCCCTGCTGTAGTGAGCCACGCACCTCCATCCACCCCAGAGCTTCCTGCAAGCCCATCCTGACTCCTAACCCAGACCAGCCCCGCTGGCCCCAGTTCCTGCACCACGACCCCCAAACAGGCCCTGGCCTTTGCTCTTTTCACCCGTCCAGGCCACAGCCTTTTCTAAGTACCTGTAGGGTCACTGCTGGAGGTCAGTGGAAAGGGGGCACAAGGAGAGTCGCCAATAATGCAGGAACAACACAGAAAAAATCAGTGTAAAAGGTCAAAGGCAGCCTCTGGAAGGAGAGGTAAAACCATAGTGAACATGTATTGGACACATACTATGTGCTGGGGATTCTACCCAATGGTGTTCATTTGTTTAATGTTCATGACAAGCGTATAAGGTAGGTAATATCATCTGTTTTATGGGTGAGAAATCTGAGGCACAGAAAGGTGGCGGGACTGGGGCCAGGTTATGTGACCAGGTGTGTCTGGCACCAAAGTCATGTTCTTCATCTCCATGTTGGGCAAGTCACATGGGCCGGAAGCACCTCAAGTTTTTCCATCTATAAAATGGGGAGCACTCACACTGACGGGTCCCACAGGGAGACACGGCAGAGTATGCTTATCACCGAGGAGTGGGGGGCCACTGGGCGTTTCTTTACAGGGCACAACGAAACACAGTGGAATGGTTGTGCCGTGGGGAGGAGAGGGTCCTGGGGGCAGGGCAGGCATGACTATGTAGGTGAAATAAAAAGAAGGGCCCAGGATGGAGCAGGCTGAGGACTAAGGTGGACTCCGCCCTTCAATGCTGCTGCCAAAGGTGGGGCGGGAAGAAAAAGTCTTGCCCATCAGCCTCCTGGTGTTGACAGTTCTCAACACTCTTCCAGGCTTAGCTCTCCTTTGATCGTCCTGGCATCCAGCGCAGGACAATGGATGTCCTGGATCAAGGAGGGTCCCTATGGAGAAAGTGCTTTGTGGTCTCTCCTCCGGGCAGTGGCTCTCACACTGGAGCTGCATCAGAACACCTAGAGGCGTGGCTGAAATAGATTCCTGGCCAGCGCACGCCCACCACCCCCTCCCGCCCCATCCCCACTACAGTTTCCGACTCAGTAGATCTAGGGTGGAGTCTAGGAATTTGACTTCTGTGAGTTCCTGGTGAGGCTGCTGCTGCTGACCCAGGACACTCTTGATGCTGAACAGGTTGGATAAGAGACGTGCTTCTTCTCAAACTGTGCCGTGCATGCAAATCACTCGGGCATCTCGTTCGGGGACAGGGTCTAATTTGTCAGGCCAGGGGTGTGACTTAAGGTGCTACATTTCTATCTGGCTCCCAGTTGGTACCAGCACTGCTGGTGCACAGACCATACTTTTGATTAGCAAGGGGCTACATCACCAGTTCCCGAAACTACGTGCGTGTTAGATTCCCACGGGTTGCTTGCTTAAAACGTAGGTTTTCAGACCTGGCCACTACAGACTCTGCATAGTTCCGAGTTGGAGCCCAGAGATCTGAATTTTTAGAAGCAATGCAAGACAGTTTGGGGAACCACTGGTGTAGGAAGTGAGTGAAAGTGAGTGGAGAGGTAGTCGAGTTCTGGAAAGTTCCATGGAGGAATTCGTGCTGGGATTGGAAAGTAGAGAGGAAGATAGTCGCCCTCTTTACCGGGGGTTTTGTACTTGAACATAAATGTCAGCTCAGCTATAGCTGGCTGTGTGCTACCTGCTTCCATCAACTCGGAACTTGTGTTTATGGTTGGGCCCATATTACCCTGGTTTATATACAATTATGACTAAATCAAAGTCACATGGAACAGTGGGCCTGGGGTTGAATCCTGGCATCACCTCTTACTGTGTGACTTTGTATAATCACTCAACCTCTCTGAGCCTCAACTGTAAAAGGGCGGTAACACTCTTGCATGAGGTTATAGCTCAAATCAGACAAAATGTTGATGAGTCTTCACCCAGGATTCAAGTCCAAACAGAAGTTGCCCTTATCGTATTCTTGGGCATAGGACCCAGGAGTGGGCTGGAAAGACCGAGAAAGGTTGGAGCAGGCAGCTGTGGACTTCACATCATTGTCCTTTCTCTGACTAAACAGTTACGTTCTGCCCCTGGGGGCTGCTAAATAATCACAAACTCGGGGGGCACACTGGAATTATCTGGAACGTCGTAGAAACTGCTTACATATATCCAGGGGGCCCGGATCAGAGCAAGGCCAAGGATGGCCAGAGGCCCTCCAGAAGGGGACTGTGAGACTTCAGAGGAGGGGACTTCATGCCCCTTACATGACTTGTCTCCACTGTGGGGAGCGCCAGGCTGGCCGCATCAGCTTCAACTGCAGGCTCCAGCCCTTGCCACACTTCTCTCTCATCCATAAGCTCCTTTGTCCATCCCTCTAGGGCAGGGGTAGGAATGCCAGGCCCGTGGGCCGTATAGGCTCATGAAATCATTTGGTTTTAGGGGTGAGTTAATTAAATGTTTGACCAAATACCAGGCTAATTTTTAAGTTGATAATTTTGTACGGCCTGAGAATGTTGTCATCCATCTCCAGTGGCCCTTGGCAGAAAAAGAAATCCCTACCTTTGCTCCAAGGGATCATCTCCAGGCTGTGGCCCAGCCCTTCTCCCCCAGGCCTGGCTCGGAAGTTGGTGTTCCCAAGATGAGCCACATCAACTACAGCCAAGATGGGCCGAACGTTTCCGCAGAATGTAGGAAATTGGCCGTAAGGTATTACTCTCCTGTTGGTATCTGCAACCAGCCTATATACTCCCTGAGAGCAAGAACGGTGTCTTCTTTCATTCACCGAACAAATATTTATTTAGCAGTTATTAAAGGTGAGAGGGTGAGCAAGACCCAGCCCAACCCCAAGGAGCTTGGGGAACACGGGGGGATATAGACAAGCAGCCAGGCCATTACATGGTGGGCTCAGAACTGAGATACGGAAGTCCCCTGAGTGAGGCGCTCTGTTGATCTGGTAGGAGCTGGAGGTCAGTAACCCCAAAATAGCTTTAGAAAACCTGGCAATGGGAAGGCGGGGGGTGGGGAGGGGGGGGGCGGCGAGGAGGGAGGCGGTGTTTGTGCCACAGCCAGGCCATCTGGTACAACGCTGTGACTCACTCTCTTCCAATCACCATCCAAAGGCATTTTCTGAGCTCACAGGAGACCCTGGAGCCGCGTGAAGAGAGGGCAAGCATCTGTGCGTAAACACAGCCCGTGATCTGGGAGAGTGAGGATACAAAGCTAACATTTCCGGAGCCGCTCTCTTGGGCCAGGATGATCCCCTTTAATCCGGCAGCACCCCGGGCTGCACAAGGGTATGTATCGGCATCCTTGTGCTGGCTAATTAGGGGGTGTAAACAGCAGAGCCAGGATTCAAAGCCAGGCTGATTCCATTCCAAAGCCCTAGATCTTTCCTCTCCCCTGCTGCCACTCAGAAGATGGACAAGTGAGGTCAGTCTGGGCCTTTGGACACGTGGGTGTGTGTGTACAAACTGAGATAGTAGAATATGCACCAGCTATCTGGTTGAAGGACAAAGAAAGTAGCTAGCCCCATTGTTTAACAATGAAAGTACATATTTCTCCATGGCTCCTCTCCATGGTCACATGTGCGCACTGCCTCATTGATTCCCTCCGCAGAGCTGCAGCCCAGGTAGAGCAGGGGGGACCGTGCACCCCCGCCTGGCAGAGAGAACCTGAGGCCTGGAGACCTGCCCAAAGCCCCCGGTATGGACCACTTCCCTGTTGCTGTCTTGTTTGTTTTATTTTGTTTTGGTTTTAAATGTATTTTTATTTATTTCAGAGAGGAAGGGAGAGGGAGAGAGAGATAGAAACATCAATGATGAGAGAGGATCATTGATCAGCTGCCTCATGCATGCTCCCTACTGGGGATCGAGCCTGCAACCCAGGTGTGTGCTCTGACAGGGAATTGAATTGTGACCTCCTGGTTCATAGGTCAATGCTTAACCACTGAGCGACACCGGCCAGGCACATCTTGTTTGTTTACCCACCTTATTCCTTCAAAGGATTTGAAGATACATCATAAAATAGAAAACTGCTATCAATATAATGTTTAGTCAAATAAGGGGAAATATACTTTAGAATATAGTACCTTTCCTTCCATTCTTGGGACATGACACGCCCACACCCCTTCCCACCTCCAGGTCTTAGCAGAGGCTATGACATCTGCCAGGAACACTGTTCCCCACCCTCATGCCCTCTCTCCATTGTTTCCTACCCACCCCAGTCCTCAGCTTTCCTATCAGGCCCCACTCCCTGAGTGTCTCAGTTGGTGAATAATTACTTGGTTGTCTGTTTAATGGGATATGAACGCCATGACATCAGAGACTACCTCAGTTTGGCCTCCCCCAAAGCAGAGCCTGAGACAAGCATTTGCAGTACAGGTGATGCCAGGGAGCAGTGGGAGGGGACCCGGAGCATAAAGCAGCCAACGAGAGGCATGTTTCCAGGGCAGTTACTTCTGTGAGCAGCTAGAGCACAGCCCCGTGGGAGAGTCCAGGAGACAGTGTATTGCTCGGCCCCCACCCTTGAGGTCAAGGTTGCTGGATATTAATACACCTACTCTTTTTCAGTCACTGGCTGTGGGGAGGGTGGGAGGTTAATTCTCTCCTGCAGGTGATTGGGGAGAGCGCCTCCAGCAGTGGGATGGGAGAAAGCCCTCGGGCGATCGGAAGCCAGCCTGTCCTGCACTGTAACAATATGGCCCTAGGGGTTATGGGCAGGGTTCCCAACACAGAGGAGCTGGGCCCCACAATCTGGACCTTTTCTTATTGTTTCCCCAGTGTCTCCCAAACATTATACACTCACTTCAGCTAAACAGTGGGTGGGTGCTGGCCATCACAGGCGTTACCCTCCTGAGGGAATTCATTCTGCATTTTAACAAGACAAAATGGAAGCCTCCAAAGCCACCTAAGTGAGCAAGCAGATGGGAGGCCTTTGCTACCTGGAACCTCCTGGGTCACTGAGAGCATCTCACTGCCAGGCCTGTGTTCTAAGGAATTGGGTCCAGCAGGGGGTCCGTCTGAGCTCCAGTCATTGCCATGGCTTTCTCTGCCCGTGACCTTGAGTGAGGACAGTACCACCATGCTCCAACTCCACAGGACACCAGCACATGGTGTTCTAGAAGCATGGCACCCATTGGGCTTGGGCAATGCAACAGCCCCAATGATGGGGAGGAGGCTTAGATGGGACAGCATATGGGAAAATTCTACAAATTTTTTCCCAAGAACATCTGGCCAATCCTCTACTGCAAGAAGCCAGCCAGCACAGGGCACACACCTAGTCACAGTAACTGTTTCCATTTGTGGACAACGCACACAGCACATCTCTTTGCTTATATTACCTTTACATAGCTTCTAAAAGAACTCGACTTGTTATCCTCATTTTGTAGATGAAGAAATTGAGGCCTGGAGAGGTATCCAGGCACATACGAGGCTTGCAGGAAATAATAATAATAATAACTAGCACGTATTGAACTCTTACTCTGAACAAGGCACTGGGCTAAGTACTTTATATCTGTTAACTCACTCCATCCTTCCAACAACCCTGTTTCACAACTGAGAAAACTGAGGTTAAGTAAATGCATGCTTACAAAGGACGTACCAGAATCAAGAGGACTGTGAAAAATAAACATGGATTGCTATAGATGCATGTGGCTCTGTGGACCTGGAAACCATTGAAAGGAAGGGTGGCTATCGGAGAGCTTATGTCACTTGTCCAAGTCCGTTAAGGACAGACTCGAAATTCAAGCGTAACGCCAAGGCTGGATCTCTAGCCACTTGACACACAGCCACTTCCTAAGGTGCTCTAAGCTGACACAGTTTCTGAGCAAGGTGGATGGAGTTGAGCAAGGTGGATGGAGTTGAGCAAGGTGGATGGAGTTGAGCAAGGTGGATGGAGTTGAGCAAGGTGGATGGAGTTGAACAAGGTGGATGGAATTGAACAAGGTGGATGGAGCTGCAGCTTGGTTGCTTGTGCCTCGCCGGCACAGCCAAGGGTGAACCTGAGTGGGGGCGGCTGAAAGGCTTAGAAAAGACAGACAAGAGAATGAAAGCTGGGTCTCGGTGGGATGCTGCTTCCTCATGGAGACATAGCGCCGTGCCCCACAAGCCGTGTCTATATTTTATAGCCTCATTCCACAAGGCAAAGTAAGGGCGTGGTCAAGATGTTTACAACATTCTCGTGGGTTTCAATCCTACTCAACTACATGCACCTGAACTCTATCAAGCCCACATCACTCAGGCACGTGGGGCCACGTGTTCGGACCATAGGTTCAAGCTTACCACTACAGCTGTTGGCTATAATTGTGCTGGGAGGGCTCTGCCCTCCAAGCTGGGACTTGCATGTGGCCAGGAAAGGACTATGCCCTCTCATCAGTCCAAGGCTAGGACCTGTCCAAACACTGTAGCCGCGCCCCACAGTTGCTCTCAGGGTAACCCCTGCCACACCCTCCTCCCCTCTGGGCTACTACCTGGCACAGAGAGGGCTCACCCCATTTGCCCACCCTCACAAGGCCCAGTTACTCACAGGCCGTCAAAGCCCATCCCTGGGAAGATGACCATGGACCCCAGGAGCCCATGCACATACTGTGTCTGGGGGCTGCACAGCCTGTCCGATCCACAGCCCACCTCCTCCAGGTCATTCATTCTACCCACCAGAAACAATCAACCCCGGCCTCCTGTGAGAAGCATCTGATGGGCCTGAGACACAAGGCCTTGTCGGTGTCTATAGGATTTAGCACTGTACTCCAGAGCCACGCGGAGGTGCTGGGCCTCCTCGCGAACCCCAGGATTCACCCAGAGCCCACGCTTATCTCCCCTGAAACGCCAGATTATGCCTGTGATTATTCAGCTCTCACCACCTGGCAGTTTTGCAGTTGCCCGAAGAGATGCCCCAGAGCCGTCTGTGTGGTCCTGAAGGCTGTGCGCTTCCCCACGGAGCAGACGCAAGTCCTCTCTGGGCTGAGGCAGGACACCCACCTCCACAGCCCAGGGAGGCATCTTCGTCAGCTTTGTGTTGACTTTCAAAACCCCAGGGGGCCTTTCCAAATCCTTAGCAACCTATTAAGTTTATCCCAGTCGCACTCCTTGCCCATTTATCTGTTGGCCATCCTCTCTCCCTGTGAAGAGAGAGCACAGCTCTTTCTACCCATAAAAACATAGAAAATTCTGGAGCCAGACAGCTGGAGAGAAAGGGAGTCTTATGAAACTCTCTTTAAAAGTCCTCTTTCTCTGGTTTTCTCTCTTCCCTTCCTCCCGCCTATCCCAAGAGCGTCCCAAAGAGTAAGAACAGAATTACAAGGCTGGAATAGCCTTAGTGATCCATCTTACAGCAACGGCACCTCTTCCAGCAACAGGGGCAAATACCCACCCAGCGTTTACCTGCCAGCAACTGCTCAGGCCACTTTGCCGTCACAGCAGCCCAGCAAAGTGGGTGCTGCTATTATCACCCTGAGGAAACCAAGGCACCAAGGAGCAAAGTGCCTGCCCAAGGCCACTTACACAGCGAGGAAGTGACGAGTTCCAGCATCCATGCCCTGAGTCATCAGGCTAGACGGCCTCTCTGCAGACACCATTCCCTGAGGTCAGAGAGAGGAAGTCGGTTGCCCCGGGACACTGGCTATTTAGCGGAGCAGGAGGCTCTCTATTCTGACTTTGAGGAATGTGCGAGGAGTGTGGTCTTAAAGCGTGAGGGTTTCAGTAAGAATCTCTTTGGTTGATGGAGTCCCCAGGATGCGCCAGGCACTGTGCTAAGCACTTCCTTACAAAAGCTTTGATGTGAGTGCTGTTAACACACTTCCTAAATAGTTCAGGAGGCTTCTTATGCTATACTGTAGAGTGGTTGTTTGACAGTCTTATCGATGCTTCCCTGTCTCGGGGTCTGTTTTTGTTCATCAGTTTATGTTGTTCATTATTTCCCCTGGATGAGTGAGATCATGTGATACAAGAAATACACTTATAAGAACCGAAAATGAGACAAGCAACAGTGGTTATGCTGGGAGGCAAAGGGTTTTAAGGGTGGAGATTTTAGGGGAGGTCCCCGGGAAAGATCTCAATAGACTATTCAGCAATTTTCCAGGTGTATCCTTTCAGAGTTGTGGTCTCCACCGATTGATTGGCCAGCACTAGGGCAGGGGTCATTATTCAATGCAGCTGATCCTGAAGTCAGCCATGGCTGGTTTTGTTGCTTATCTGGGCCTGGAACTGAAAGACAACTGAGGCCTAGATGTTATCTCTAGGGAGGAAAAGTCACCCTGGGGGCGAGGTCCACCCTACAATTGATTGTCTGTTGCTAGGCACCTGGGACTTTCCATCCTGGTGACCTTCTGTTCCTGGCCCATTGTCCTTGCTCTGCTCAAGTCTGTCTAACTGCCTACGACAATTCATTCCCATTTTTACAGATCAGGACAGTCATCTGCTGAGAATGGTGGCAACAGCTCTCCACTCTTCTGAGAAAGGCATGGATTAAACACTGGCAAGGAGCTTTTGGGCTCCGAGGACTGGGAGGCTGGGAGGTGGTACACAGCACTGCTGTGGGGGTGAACTGGGCTCTCTTTGTGTGGGAGTTTTAAGAAAACTCAGGGAGAGCTGTAGAGCTGGGAGGCGAAGCATGTGGTTGGAGCAGCCACAGCCAGGGCCTGGGAAGTGAGTTCGAGGCTGTTGGACACTTTCTATGGCCTTTCTTCCCATGGCCCCCGCTTGTCGTCCCTGCAGGTGTCTGCAGCAGCACCCTGAGGACGGCCTGCCCACGGCCAGCGTCATCCTCTGTTTCCACGACGAGGCCTGGTCCACCCTCCTGAGAACGGTGCACAGCATCCTGGACACGGCGCCCAGGGCCTTCCTGAAGGAGGTCATCCTCGTGGACGACCTTAGCCAGCAAGGTGGCTGTGGGCTTCCTCCAGGCTCCACCCGGCGGGAGGGAATCCTGGGGGGGGGTTCCATGCAAACACGGGGGCCTGGAACCTGTTCAGGAAAAGTTCCCGGAAGCGGACCTCCAGATGAGAATTCAGGTGCAGGTAATTCATGATGGCAGAGCCCCCAGGGCCACCAGTACGGAAGTGGGGGAACAGGATAGAAACGGTGAAGAAGATGAGCAAAGTGAGAGTCTCGGGAGGGTCGCTCCAGCCTGGGCCCCTGGGATCTCTCCCCCGAGCCCCGACCTCCTCAGAGTCCCATCAGCTTCTGCCCAAGACACTCAGGAACCACAAGGGGTGGCCACTTGGTGGGTGTTCCCTGCCTCCTAGACACAGGGCCAGCCAAGCACTTGACATGCACTAGGCATTCAATCTTCCCACTCGCTTCCCAGGTGAGGAAACTGGGGTCCAGAGAAGAGAACTGACCGGAGCTGAGTTATGCCAAGTGCAGCGGAGTCAGGCCCAGAGCCCAACCTGCTTGAATGTTTCCACTGACAGGAAACTCACTAGGGGGGACCAGCCACGGCATGGCTGAGTGCCTAAAGGAAGATGGAGAGAGAGGAGCCCCCTGCCTGACTTCCAGGGCACTGGTTCTCATCGAATGTGCAGCAGGATCGCTTGGCAAGCTTGTTAAAACTGACTTCCGGGCCCGCCCCAGAGTTCCTGGGCCTGGTATTGGGCTCAATACTGTGTAGTTCTAACAAGCTCCCAGGTGATGCCGATACTGCTGGTCTCTGGACCATACTTTGAGAGCACCACTGCTCTGGTCTTTGGCTGGGGCCTGAGGAGTATATTTCTGGCTCAGCTGAGTGGCCGACAGGCCCTTCCTGGCCTTGTGGGGAGATCAGACTGCTCCAGGGGAAGCCAAGCCCTTCCTTGTGAGGTCTGCAAAGCACTTTCTAAGGGGAATGACAGAGGACAGGACGGAGAGGCCAGGTGCCTCTGTTAGTTCTTCTGAAGTTCCTCAGGTTGGGAATGCAGCCAGTCTGGCCAGGGCAGGGAGTCAGACTAGCCGGAGGCCTCAGGAGTGCCCGGGGTTACTGAATCACGTCAGCTGCATAGCAGGCAGATGAATGAGCAGGCCCTGGGCTAAGCTGGGTTGGCTGGTGAAGGTGCCCAGAGTCTCCAAACCCTCAGCTGGGGCCGAGTTCTCTCAGAGACACCTGTGGACACCTGTGGTCCCTCCCCCATCAGCTGATGAACTGGGGAGACTTTTCTTCTCCTTTCGTGTGTAGAGGCAAAGGAGCTGGGCCATGGGGTTGTGAGCTACCTCCATTGTCCTCAGCTCCTTCTGCTTTCCATCTCCACACGTGGAGCGTGGCTTTTGGCCTCATAATCACAATGAGGCTGCTCTACCTCTGGGCATCACATCCATATTTTGGGCAGGAAAAGAGTGAAAAGGCAGAGACCAGCTAAGTTTAGAAAAATTTAGTAAAACAATAGTTTTTCCAGAATCCTCTTATTTAGTATATTTTTACCAGAATTGGATCAAAAGGCTACTTACTAAGAAGTCTTGATAGGTAAGTGCTTCTAGCTGCTCTGAGCAAGTTTCTGTTAATAAAGTGGAGGCGAGAATGAATGTTGGGGAAAAGGACGAGTATTGCTCAGTACAGGGGCATCACCGTGGGGCTGGTTCTCAGATGTCCATGTTCAGAAATTTTAACAATTTCATTAATAGAGACCCTTCTCTAGGGAATGAACTTGGAGCTAACAAACTTACCCAAAAATGAATTACAAAGGAATAAATCAGCACATTTACCACTGAGAAATGCACCAGTCAAGTGGTGAAATGCTGCACTGACCACTGCCCTGTCGGTTCCAGGACAGCTCAAGACCGCACTCAGCGAGTATGTGGCCAGGCTGGAGCGGGTGAGGCTGCTCAGGAGCAGCAAGAGGCTGGGTGCCATCGGGGCCCGGATGCTGGGCGCCACCAGGGCCACTGGGGACGTGCTGGTCTTCATGGACTCCCACTGCGAGTGCCACCCGGGCTGGCTGGAGCCCCTCCTCAGCAGAATAGCTGGTGACAGGTAATCACCCACTGGGGTTTGGGGAGCCAGAGGTGGGAGGGGGGAGAAATGGTCTAGAGCAAGCATGTCAAACTCAAAGGCTAACACAGGCCAAGTAAACAAGGTTTAAGTTTATGTGGGCCGCAAAAAAACCCAAAAGCTTCAATTTTCATAGGAACATAGGTTTATTTCGATAGAGACATGCTGAATACAAAGGGCTGAAATAAATGAGTAATAGTTAACATAGTAAAATAATAGAACATTTTATAAAAATTAATAATTTTTCTTGAACAATAACTTATCAAACACTGAATAACTGCACAAATTAATAAGCGTAATGCAAATAAACCTATTTTTCTTGTTCTCCGAAAGTGAAATATTTCCTGTTGTGCACACCAAACAAGTCAGTCCAAGACTAATGACGTGGCAATTGGCTGCTAAAATTATTGCTGCTAGTATTAGTGGAGAGAAATGGTGCGCCTGCGCGTAAAGCGTGTAAGGGAAATGAATTCAACACGATTGTAGTAATCAGTCATTAGCAAACGTTGTAGTTCATTATTAATAACTAGAGGCCCAATGCATGAAATTCGTGCAAGGGGCTCAGTCCTTGCAGCCCCAGCTTCATCCAGAAGGTTATCCAGTCTAATTAGCATATTACGCTTTTATTATTATAGACTAGAGGCCTGGTGCACAAAAATTTGTGCACTTGGGGGGAGTCCCTCAGCCCAGCTTGCATCCTCTCACAGTCCAGGACCCCTCGGGGGATGTCCACCTGCCAACTTAGGCCCGCTCCCCAGGGGATTGGGCCTAAGCCGTCAGTCGGACATCCTTAGTGCTGCTGAGGAGGCAGGAGAGGCTCCCGCCACCACTGCTGCGATCGCAGCCATCAGCCCGGCTTGTTGGTGACCAGAGCTCTCCCTGGGGGAGCCCACTGACCACCAGGGGGCAGCTCCTGCTTTGAGTGTCTGCCCCCTGGTGGTCAGTGTGTGTCATAGCGACCGGTAGTTCCTGGTCATTCAGCGTTAGGGTCCATTTGCATATTACCCTTTTATCATGTAGGATTATGTATAACAGGATATTGTAAAAATTAAGTTACGAAATTTTTATTAGAATGTTTTTTTGTATACTGTTATATTGGCTGAGCCGCAAAAATATTCCTTGTGGGCCGCATGTGGCCCACAGGCTGCGAGTTTGACATGTTTGGTCTACAGCCTCAGCCACAGCCACTCACAGACCATCTATCCATCATTGAAAAATATGACCATTAGAGAGCAGCATATTCCTTAGGTTTTTTTTTGTTTTGTTTTGTTTTTAATATGTTTGAGGCTTTTAAGAAGCACAGGGAAGCAGAGTTGTATCTACCTTGTTTGATAGACACAGAAACTGAGGCCTGGAGAACAGTTTCTATTAAGTTGCAAACACCCCTGGGAAGGGTCACAGCACACCAGGGTTATCAGTACCTTTGATGAAAAGTCAACTTCCTAATCACAACTGTAACATAACCTGGGAAAGAGTCTCTACACTTTTCTAGGTCACTCTCCCCTGAAACCAAAGCATTAGATGCGGTGATTGCTAAAGCTCCATTGAGAACTAGCATTCTTTGGTTTTCTGGTTTCTAGAAAGGGGTCTTTACTTTTCTAACTAAGGCCAGCCCTTGGAATATGACGTTGGAGAGGGCTGCATTACACACCCCTTAGCCTAACATTTAACATTTTCCTTTGACCACTTCTCTGTTCTCTTTCCCCGTCTTGCGGTCATTCTCTCCCTGCTTGCTTGATCCACTCAAAACAGTTCCTCAACATGTCTTGTCAACCATTTGCCTCACTCTGAATGTCCCACTCAGGAAACCAACACCTGGTGGTGACTAGCTCATCTTGGACCACCTCAGGCATGCCTCGGGCTCATGGAGACCTGTCACACAGTAGGAGCTCAATAAATGGTTGGTTTTTTTTTTATGATGTGCAGCCAGACAGGGCTGATGCCAGAACCAAGCCCAGGACTCTTATTCTTGCACTCTTCTTCCCACGATAAGTGTTGACTGTCTCATTTGAAGTTAGAGATGACCACACGTATGAAAATTAAAATGTCTGGGCAAAGAGGTGTTAGCATTTCACCAGATGGAGAAGGTTTCAAGCAACATGAAGTAAATAGTTAATAGTCCAGATTCCTTTTTAATAAAGAATAATCAGAGCTCGAATGAAATCAAGAAGGATCAATTGTGCCCAGTTCTGTGACACAGATTACTGCCCTCTCCTGGCTGACATAAGAACAGGAGACATGTATAAATTTGGCACTAGGACTAGGACAAGTCAGCACACAGCCCTACGGGGCCATCATCTTGGATTCTGTTCTCAAAATCACAATGACTGTGTATCATCAGGGTGGAACCTAACGTTGATCCTGCCCATCCCCCATCTAAGTCCTGTCTTGGTATCACAGATGGATAGCTCTCAGAGGGGACTTTAAAATCATCTGGTCCTATCTCATAATTTCACTATTGAAAGTACCGAGTTCAGCCCTAGCCAGTTTGGCTCAGTGGATGGAGCGTTGGCCTTTGGACTTAAGGTCCCTGGTTCAATTCCGGTCAAGGGCACATGCCTGGGTTGCAACTCGATCCCCAGTAGGGGGCATGCAGGAGGCAGCCGATCAATAATTCTCTCTCATCATTGATGTTTCTATCTCTCTCTCCCTCTACCTTCCTCTCTGAAATAAATAAAAATATATTTAAAAAAAAAGAAGAAGAAAGTACTGAGTTCAGGGAGGGCAAATGAGTCATAGAGAATAGACACTTGACAGCCGGGCTGATCCCTCTGCTCCTTTATTTGGACATTTAGGAAGTCAGTAATTAATATCATTAAGCCTTATGTATGACCCTAATGGACTCTTCAGATGCCTCAGGCAGATATTGTTGGCTCCATTTCACAGGGCAATGGGAGTTCAGGGAGGCGAGCAGGTGTGTGAGGGCATGCACACACTCTGGAGCTGTGAGACACACTCCGGGTCTACTGCTCTTTTTATTGTATACGAATTTTTAAAAAAGGATTGGAGAAGTGGATCGGGGAGAAACATTTAGTCATGCCCACCCCTGGTTGTGAGACATGCATTAAAACAGTGATTAAAACCAGTCCCTCGTGATGTCTGCTTCTCACATCGGCACCGTTTTCACAGATCTGGAGATTTCTCACCCTAGGCTCAGGGAAAAGAACTTGGCAATACCCCGGTTTCCTCAGCTATAAATAAAATGGGGCTTCCTGAGAAGGCTTCCATAGTTAAGAGGTGGTGAGTCCATAAAATTCTAATTTCCAGGCTCTTCCTCTCCTCTCTCTCTCTTCCCCACCCCCATGTGCATCTGGTTCTTGACCCATCCTGGCTTCGCTCCCTGCTCATGTCCAGTCTTCTGTGATCTGACACCTTTGGGTCGCCCCACCCCTCATTCGCTGCTTCCTGTGCACTCGGTCTTGTCTGGCCCCAGCGTTAGGCTTGCAGGCCCTCACAGGTGAGATTTGAAAGAAAAGCCGCCCAACGGGGTCTGAGTTCTCATCTCTTTCTACTGCACACAGTGATGCCCTGTGTGCTGTGGCCTGGGAGAGCGTCCCCTTTCAGGGTCTGCTTTACTCCCCCAGTGGCCTTGCCAGGCATTTCCTCACCTCCTGTCAAGCAAAGCAACATGGTAGAAGCCATCAGGCACAGCTCCGAATAGCTGCTGCTCTTTGAGAGAGCAAAGGGCCCAGCTGCCTCTGAGGCTCAAGGCAAGAGGTGTCTGTCACCCGGCGAGGACCTGTTGCCCCAAAAGCAAGGAGAGGTCTTTAGGAGCTTTCATTAACAAGGTGGGGCGGGAATGGTGAGCAAACAGTGTAATAAGCCGCAAATCAACTATTTCAAAGTCATTGCTCTCTCAAAGCCCTGGCCAGAGAATTCAGGGCCTGGCTACTAGCCCTGGTTCCCCTGCCCACAGAACAGGCTGAGAGCCGTATGGCAATGTGGTATGAACTGGTAAAAGGAGTCCCTTCCTCATGACCCTTTATTCCCATCCCTCCAAAAATGTGTCATAATATACTCCTTTTGCTAGAACAAGACACTTTAAGGCTAGCTGCCAGAAAATTCAGAAATAAACATGCAAACCCACAGTGCCTGTGGTATTTGAGGCGTTCTTTAGGCGTGGGCCTGCACAACCTTCATAACTGCACCCAGCCCCAGACCTTTGCTTCTCTAGGAGCAAGGCTTTTAAGGCAGTCTTAGGACGTGGTGCTTGGGAGCTGGCTTCTACATAAAGTAACAAGGATGAAAACCTAGAGTAGCTGTCATTCTAGCTGCCAACTGCTTTGTGCTGACTGCCCTCTGGTACCCACGCCAAGGAATGAGAGTCAGGGCTTGAGAACAATGAAGATTTCCAAGGAGGAAGAGGCACTCCCTAGCCAAGTGCTGAAAGGCAACACCATCTTAGGGGTGATCCTGGCTCAAGAGTCTGTCCACGCTGTTTCCCACGTGAAGATTGGGCTGGTCCCCTATCTTAGAGACACCCAATCCTAAGGTCACTGAGTATTCAGCCGGGGCTCAACCTATTCAGTAGGGAGAAGCAACCTGGTGCAGGGAATAGACCACCTCCCTCCTCTCTGCCCTTTGAGGGGTTAACTGACAGAAGGCAGCCTGAAAAATCCCAGGTGAGTGTGTGTGAGTGTGTGTATGAGTGCATAAGTGTGGTGAGTGCATGAGTGTGAGTGTATGCTGAGGAGCAGGAGGGGGTCCAAGATGCCTCCTAGCCCAGCAGAAGAGCAGCCTTCTGTGGGTCTTATGCTCCAAGCCCTATGTTACTCCACCCCCCCCCCCGACCCCCACCCCCACCCCCCGCCAGCATGACAGAGTCCTGGGGGCTGGCACCAGTCCTGGGATCTCACCTGAGCCGCAAGAGCTCTGTGAAGAGAGAATTCAAAGCCTCTGCTTCTCAGTATGAGAAGCTTTTGACAAACACCAAAAATGTGAGTGAACTTCCCAAATGACTTTACATACCGTAGGCTTGGAAGAACATCAAGGCACAGGAAAAATGAAAAGGGATGAAATAATAAGGCTGGTTGCTAAGGTTGGTTGCAGTTAGCTCTTGAATATCTGGATGGTAGTTCATTAGTTGACCTGATAAGGACTGTTGGTGTCCCTCACCTCCATTCATATGTTGAAAACTGAACCCGAACACTGGGGCCCAGGGAAAACCAAGTGCACAGGGGGCTGTGAATGAGGGGTGGGGTGACCCAAGCACGGTCAGATCACAGAAGACAGGACATGGAGAGGAAGCCAGGCCGGGATCAGTATTTCAATGAACCAGCCCTGGCTGACAGCTCAGCTGCCTCTGTTTGTCTTGAAATTCAAACAGTTGACCTCCTGGAGCTTACAAAGGCTTAAGAGAGGACCCACCTTGTACCTTTCTGAGAGTTAAAACTCAATTTGCAAATGAGAGAATGATGGAGTAAGCAGACACTTCTAGCTTCTTCCAAGTCAAACAGGGTGACTTTGCTATTTTGCTTTAAATGAATTCCAAGAACACCAGACACATTTGCAGGTATGAAATCCAAAGCTAAATATAAGACTGTTTGGGTTTTTGTTTTTTTCCCCAATCACCCT
Source organism: Cnephaeus nilssonii (assembly GCF_951640355.1). Taxonomy (NCBI): domain Eukaryota; kingdom Metazoa; phylum Chordata; class Mammalia; order Chiroptera; family Vespertilionidae; genus Cnephaeus; species Cnephaeus nilssonii. Next base: position 24,077,347 of record NC_137088.1, on the reverse strand, counting down.
TTCTGAGTCACTAGACTGCCGTTACTCCCCAATTCAGCCCTGGTTAAGCAGCCGCTGTGATCCATGGGAATAAAAACCAAAACAGAAAACGTTTTTCACTTCCTTCCCTGACATTTTATTCTTCATCTCTATCCAAAATGTACTCAAAGAGGCTCACAATTAATCACTATGTGTCTGGTTAAAAATAGAAGGAAAGGAGATTTAAAAGGGAAAGCTAGCATTGGGAATCGGGAGTAATGCAGTTAGTAGTAGTGAGCTTTACATATGACTCCAAGCTTCCAGCAACACAGAGCAAAAACAGACATCTGCTGAATTTTGGAGTTCTCATTTTCTGATAAAAAGTAACATACACTTTGTCATCTCAGAGGTCTGGGATGAATTGATTTTGTGGCTGCTCAAGGGCAATTTCCTTTCTTGTCCCGTTATGATTACTAAGATGGCACAGATTTGATGGGATTCTTCAGAAATCAGCCACACGGTTCCCTGGCTCTTGATTCTGAAATTCCACAAAATGCTCTGCCAATGGCCAGATCCATCCATCTGCTCAGTTCTTCCCCAGTAAGTGGAGACTGGAGAGCTGGGGCTGGGGGCCCTGCTTTCATCCTTGATCTTGCTTCACAGTTTTCTTAGGTCAGTGCATTGTGCCCTGGAGTAGTGGAGACCAAGCGGGATGAAGTTCCCCTCACCTTCCAGAGGGAACAATGTGCAAAGGGCAGGAAAAGCATATCGAGATCCTTGCTCTAAATAGAAATCCCAGACTCCTCACGACATCAGTCACTGAGGCCACAGATTAAAGCAGATAATTGAATCTCAGGACCACCCTGGCCCTCTCCGTAGCACTAGGGCTTATGCCAGCCCTGGCTGTCTCCGAAATGGAAAGGACAGAGATGGAAATTGATGGGAGTGTAAACCGCGTGGCTGCCATCTCTCCTTCTAGGATCCTTACTTTCCTTAGAGGGACACCTGCCAGCTACGCCTGAGTTGAGGCCTGACCCATCCCATGGCATAGATTTTAGAAGATTTTAGAAGTTGAAAGAAGCCAGAAAAAAAAAAAAGTGATCTTGGTTAGGATAGCAGCTCCTGTATCATCCTGGTACAGCTGAATGATCATCTGTTTTTTTTAACAGGTGAAGTTCGTGACTTGTACCAATTTCCCACATCACCTTCTCTGAGGTTACATCCAGGCTGTGCAAAAAAAAAAAAAAAAAAAAAATCGGGGGGCGGGGATGGTAAAATACAGTCACCAACAGCATCAGTACATGAACAAATAAATCTAAACTTAGGACCTAGAGCAGAGGCCCATAGACCCTCCGAATTTGTGTGCAATATCTTGTAGATGTGCACTTGATTATTTTTCTGAGGAAGGGTTCATAGTTTCCCCCTAATTCTTAGAGATCAAAGACCACCTAAAAGTCAAGAGTCGTAGTCCTGGAGCACTATAGCTGAGAAAACCTCTGCGGGAAGCAGTTCAACCTCTCATTTCACAAATGAGGAAACTGAGACCCAGAGAAGCTCAACAGCTCTCCCAAGGCCACACAGCTCATTAGCTCATTAGTGGCGAGCTGAGTCAAGGACCCCGTTTTCCTGATTCTCCGTGCTGTCCACAGAGGTTTTTAAAGAAAGAAAGGGGCAGACGTGCTCTTTAATGAAATGGGCCCCCAATTTTCTGTGGAAAAACATGTTTTCTAGAACACTGCTAACCAGTAGCATGAGTCACATAGAATTTAAACGTTTCTAGGAGTCATATTACAAAATTTAAAAATCATGAAATTCATTTTAACGTATTTCAATAAATCCAAAATATCCAAAACATTATCATTTCAATATAAAAATTACTGAGATTTTAAACTTACTTTTCATGTGAAGTTTTCTAAGTCCAATGTGTACTTTACACTGATGCCACATCTCGATTCCATATTTTAGGTGCCCAATAGCCACATGTGGCTGGTGGCTGCCATGTTGGGCAGTGCGTGTATAGATGCTATTTCTATCCCCCTACAAGTGAATGGTTTGCCTTTCATATTTGATTCTACATTTCTTTCCAGGAGCCGGGTGGTGTCTCCAGTCCTAGATGTGATTGACTGGAAGACTTTCCAGTATTACCCCTCCAAGGACCTGCAGCGAGGTGTGCTGGACTGGAAGCTGGATTTCCACTGGGAGCCTTTGTCGGACAGTGAAAGGAAGGCCCGCCTGTCCCCCATCAGCCCCATCAGGTGAGGCCCCATCACGGAGCCTACTTCTCCTTTGCTTCCTCAGGAGGGACTTGACAGCCAGACTGTCTGAGAACGAATCCAGGATCCACCAGTTTCTCAGCAAATTGCTTAATTTGTGCCTCAGTTTCCTCATTAGTAAACTGGGGATAAAAGACTGACTGAGCAAGTTCAAGATAAAAGTAAGCTACCTATCCTCATCTTCCCAGAGGGAACCTGCATCAATAATCCATCAGTGATAAAAAAAAAAAAAAGAAAAAGAAAAAAATAATAATCCATCAGTGATGATTATAAACCTTATAGGGTTGTTGTTAAGATTGAATGAGTTAATATACTTCTTAATCCTTTCACCTTGAAAAAGAAAATAAAAAGTGCATATAAAAAAGATTAAATGATTTAATATATAAAAAGCATTCAGAGAGTGCCAGGCACTCAGCTGTGTCATTATTGTCATGTTGATGGAGTCAGCGAAGCTCTTCCGGACACCTCCAATAAATCCCAGTGTGAGACCGTGGCAGAGCCTCAGCTGGGATCTTAACCCAGCTCTGCCTCACCAGGTAACACTGGGATTTCCCTGGCTTCAGGTCCTTTCTCAGTAAAAAAGAAGAATTCAGACAGGTGAATGCTAAGAAGCCATAAGTATCAAAATATATCTAATTTTATGGGTTGCTTCTCAAGTATTTGGTTCTTGGACAGCCAAGTAGATGTTCTAGAGATCTTCTGGTACATAACAAATCTAACCCAAACTGAGTTCTGTAAAACAGCCATTTTATTAAGCTCTTGGACTCTGTGCGTCATGAATTCTGAAAGGGAGCATCAGGGTCGGTTGTCTCTGCTCCAGGGTCTGGGGCCTCAGCAGGACCATACCTCACTAGACTAGACTGGCTGGAAATGACTCAACAGGGGGGGCTGGAGTCCCCTGAAGGCTGTTCACCTGTCTGAAGGTTGATGCTGGCCATCAGCGGGCACTTCAGGGGGGAACTTCTTCACCATTTTCTCCATGAGCTCATTGCACTGGGTTCTGAGAGCAAGTCTCCTGAGGGAGCCAGGTGAAGCAAGCTGTATCTTCCTATCCACCTTTTTTTAGAAAAATATATTTTATTGATTTTTTACTGAGAGGAAGGGAGAGGGACATAGAGCTAGAAACATCGATGAGAGAGAAACATCGATCAGCTGCCTCTTGCACACCCCCCACTGAGGATGTGCCCGCAACCAAGGTATATGCCCTTGACTGGAATCGAACCTGGGACCCTTCAGTCCACAGGCCGATGCTCTATCCACTGAGCCAAACCGGTTAGGGCCCTATCCACCTTTTAACAAAAGAATTCATTGAGCTGAAATTCACATAGCATAAAATTAATGTTTCAAGAGTGAACAATTCAGTAGCATTTAGTGCATTCACAATATTGTGCAACCACCACCTCTTTCTGTCTCCCTAGAGTTGATTTGAGCTCCAGGCTTCTGTGGGGTCAGCACTGGTCGGGAGGGAGTGCCCCATCTCGGCTCAAGCTGTCCTGCATGGGTGTTCATCACAATGCACCTTCCCTGGTCATGGCCTCTGGGGTGGGGTTGGCATGCCTGGCCCCCTGCAGCCTGTACCCTCCATGCAGTGTCTGCCAAAATCCATCATCCCCTCCTGGCCACCATGCCACAGCCCGTGCTTTCAGGGAGCTGCACCCACCACTGCCTGGTGCCCCAGGCTGCTGCTTGGACCCTGTCTCCTGGGGCAGAGGGTGGTGAGGGGTATCTGGGCTCCCAGGGCAGCCACGTGGAAAGCAGGCAAGGTGCCCTTCTCTCTCAGATCCCCAAACAACAAGCGCTGGGCCCTCCTCCTCCAGGAATTAACCCTGATCTTACAAATAGTAAGCGGTACAGTTGGAAACTGTATCAAGTAATACACAATCCTGGTTTTCAGTATTCTGGTATAACTTAGTATTTTTAATAACCTAAGTTTTGTTAATGTAATGCTATTTTCTTGGTTATTAAAAAAATCTGAACGTTGAGTCATTTATATCTTGAGACATATCCAGAGTTTAGCTGCATTAATATTTGTCCCATTAAAACAAATTGTTCCCGAATGAAGGGACACACTTTATTCAAAAGCCTCTGGCTACACCTTTTCCTGTTTAAACTTTTCTGAGAGATTTTATTGTTCTCTTAATTCCCTTACTCTGGGCTTCTAATTTCCTGTGTTTAAGCTAGTATTGAAACATTCAACACATTGAAATGTCATGTGTATTTCCCCTAGGGTGGGCGGGACCTCTCTACTTCCGCAGTCCCTGGTGGATTTATCTTAGAATTGGGGTGCATGGTCATGGGTCAAGAAGCAAACAGAATGGGTGAGGGCAGGGGCGAGGGGAGAAAGGGGAGGGAGGACAGAGCTGGCCATTGCCCTTTGTCCAGGCCTCGCACTACCTGCCTTAGGGCATATTATTTTAACCAGGGCCTTCTTCCCAGAGGTCTCAACAGAGGGCCTCAAGCCAGATGGTAGAGGATCCTCAGGTGAGGCCCTATAGGAGCAGTACCTGAGGATGGGTATAAAAGGCCCAGGCAGTCCTAACCGGTTTGGCTCAGTGGATAGAGCATCGGCCTGCGGACTGAAAGGTCCCAGGTTCAATTCCGGTCAAGGGCATGTACCTTGGTTGCATATCCAAGAGACATATCCAGAGTTTAGCTGCATTAATATTTGTCCCATTAAAACAAATTGTTCCTGAATGAAGGGACACACTTATTCAAAAGCCTCTGGCTACACCTTTTCCTGTTTAAACTTTTCTGAGAGATTTTATTGTTCTACTGGCACATCCCCAGTAGGAGGTGTGCAGGAGGCAGCTGATCGATGTTTCTCTCTAACTCTCTATCCCTCTCCCTTCCTCTCTGTAAAAAATCAATAAAATATATTTAAAAAAAAAAAAAAAAGGCCCAGGCAACCACAGCCACAGGTCTTTCTTCATAAAATCCTGGGATTTCTGACATGGTTGCTTTGCTCCAGTCCTGCCATTAAAAGCATGAACTCCCGCAGCCCCTGGAGCCCAGCAAGCCTCCCTGATGTGGTCTGTTCCTGTCTTCTCTCTCCAGGAGCCCTGTGGTGCCCGGCGGGGTCGTGGCCATGGACAGACATTACTTCCAAAACACTGGAGCGTATGACCCTCTCATGTCACTGCGGGGTGGTGAAAACCTCGAACTGTCTCTCAAGGTATGCCCTGCTCTGAGTGGTCACAGGTTGGAGGCAGCCAATAGAAATGCCACTGATTGGGGATGAGGCTGAAGAGAAATTATAGTCAAATGTGGTGCATCAAGCCTCCCGTGTCTTCCCCTTCCCCATCTCTCATGCCCTACCTTGATTTTGCCCCCAACCTCTCCCATGAACTTGACCATCAAACCTGCCCACCGGATATAGGGCATATTATCAGTCATCTACACCTGAGTGCAGACGTCCCCCTACATTGTCTGTTCACAGCACCCTTAGCATCTCCGTGATTTTCACAGCACCCACAGACCAAAGCAAATCCCAGGCATTCTGTAAATTGAGTAGTTTGGTCCAAACAACTTAGTATCTGTTCTAACAACTTAATACCCCCTGGACACTGCACACTTCCCTAACCGTGGCATCAGACTGGACCCCACCACCCTCATTCCCTGTTCCAAGTGGATGTTAGCACGATATTTGTTTTTCATCAAAGCAACTTCTGAAAACCCAATCCACTAAAGATACACTCCATCAAAAGTACAGCGATAGAATATTGGAACCATGAATTACCTCGAGCTTGTAGTTTGTGGGACATCCAACAGATGTCACGATGTTTATCTCAAACATTTAAACTATATCAAGGGGCCCTTTGAGTTTGCTGAGGCATCCTGGGGTACCTGGGCACACAGTCTGGGAACCCCGGCCTCGGTGTGTTTCAGTTCATATGCTGCCTCTGCTAGGAATGTTTTCATTTTCACCTTTATCCCCAAGTGTGCAATGCAGGCTTCCTGTCAAATGAATTCTAGGCATTTGGGAGTAGATGTGAGAGTCAGCAGAGGGGCGGGGAGGGGGAACGTCCTGAATTAGGAGAGACTGTTTAAGGAAAGCTTGCTTTGATCTCCACACAATAGTTTCCCTTGCCTTTGCAGCAGGAGACTTCATGAGCCACTAGGGACCCCCTGTTCCCTGAGGAAGCAGCCTTTGGAGAATAGGGTGCTGCCCTAGCAGGTTTGGCTCAATGGATAGAGCGTGGGGGACTAAAGGGTCCTGGGTTCAATTCCAGTCAAGAGCATATGCCCAGGTTGCAGGCTCCATCCCTGCTGGGGGGCATGCAGAAGGCAGCTGATCAATGATTCTCTCATCATTGATGTTTCTATCTCTCTCTCTTTCTGAAGTCAATAAAAAAAATATATCTACTAGTATATATATAAAAGGCTGAGTGACTGTCCAACCACCAGACCATCCAACCGGCTGGAACCTATGATGTGCACTGACCACCAGGGGGCAGATGCTCAACACAAAAGCTGCCGAGCTGCTGTGACTTGGCAGCAGCGGTTCTTGGATGACACAACCCAGAACCAGAGAGGAGGGAGCCCAATTCCTTGGGGAATCTGCAATTCCACCTTTGCAGTGGGTTATGTTGTTGCTGGGGTACTGTCACCCAAAATCTGGTTTACTTCCAAGCTATGGTGACTTGGCAGCGGCGGTTCTCGGGTTAATTAACTTCCTTTCAATGTGCATGAATCTGTGCACTGGGCCACTAGTATATATGTAAAACAAGAGAGAATAGAGTGCTAACCCATGAATGCTAAGTCTATGTGTGTTTCAAGGGAAAGCATTCAAGTAGTTGCATGGGTGTGGCACCCTCACCCCACCAGTTCCATCCCAGGACAACTATGCCCATTCTTTCTATTTTGTCACTTCCCTGCCTGGGACTCCACCTGGAAACTCTGCTGCACCCTGCCGACTATACTGACCTTTGCCATCTTGTGCCCATGATTTCCTATGCATGTTGCTGGCCCCTAGCGGGCCCCTTATGCCCCACGTTCTTGGAGTGGAGTGCAGAGGTGTGTCTTTTGTCCTTTCGTGGCAGGCCTGGCTTTGCGGTGGCTCGGTTGAAATCCTTCCCTGCTCTCGGGTGGGGCACCTCTACCAGAATCAGGAGGCCAACTCCCCACCTGACCAGGAGGCCACCCTGCTGAACAAGGTTCGCATTGCTGAGACCTGGCTGGGCTCATTCAAAGAAACCTTCTACAGGCACAACCCAGAGGCCTTCTCCCTGAGCAAGGTAAGGAGAGCCAGGCAGGGGCTTCTGTGCCTACTACAGGGCCACCTGGAGGCCGGGCCAGGGAGTGTCTCTTCCTCCTGTCTAGAGGGAAAATAGAAGCTTCTGGCTTGTGCTTCCCCCGAGTTGTCCCTCTCAAACGGCTCTTCTACCGGGGGGGGGGGGGGGGGGGGGGGGGGGGCGGGCGGGGGGCTGTCCTCTGTCCTTCTCAGCATTTCCTTGGGGCTTTACCATTGGTCCTGGCCTGGAACCCCCTGGTGTCTGTGGGATGACATCTATGGGATGTGATTCTTCTATGGGATGGGCCCAGAGGAGAAGTTGGGCATGGAGTAAGGGATGGAACAGTTCTCAGAGAGCCTTTTCATGCTGGGCGAAGTGCTCAAGGCTGTAAAAATAGACACAAAAGATCCAAAACAACCACAGGAAAAAAAATTTAAACATTGAATTAAAGTCCACAAACATTCTCTCTTCAACTGGTCAAATGTTACTCAGCTTAATTCTTATGGAGTGGCACAAATGCTATTTCATGTGGGACAGGGGTTCATATTAATGTTTCCTGTGCTGGGAATGGGGGCTCCAAAGGTAAGATTTTTCAGGACCCATAAAGGTCCTGTAACAGCTCCCCCAAGTCCCTCATCAGCCCACACTGCTGAGAGTGGTACATTCTCTGATCAATGTTCATTTGATGACTTTCATAAGAAGAATGGCACCTCCTACTGGTAAGTTAGAAGAACTTTTTTCTGACATTAAAAAAAAATTAATTTCTATTAATTCATCTTCTAGAAGTGTCCTATTGCTTACTTTGATATCAAGGTTTCAATAATATCCCTGCCTCCCTGAAGGTGTTTGATAGCATGCGTTTACTTTAAATCTAAATAGCTAAAAATTAATTTCGCTCTAATGATTTCTATCCTTCCATCCCCTTTCCTGCCTCCCCCACAAAACCCTCCCTTGAATTTTGAGGTACCGAAATCCCACGCACCCAAAGACAAGGCCAGGGTTTCAGTGCTGAAGGAGTTGACATTCTCTTGTTTTCTCCTCTGTAAGACATGGTGCACAGGAGAAAGTTTTCTGTCAGCAGGCATCCATATTTGAGGCTGGGTAGATTTGCCAGTATGTTTCACCACCAAGAAAGATGAAGGCGATGGAACTCTTATGAAGGAATGTGTTTACTTTACTAGCAAAGTCCAGCCCTGGAGAAGAACTGGGGAGGATTCAAATGGACACTAAGAATGCCAAGAAACTATCAAAAAACCTACAGTAATTCCTGAGAGAAAAAAGCGACACTTCTCTTTGGTTTAATGGTGGCTAAATATGCTGAATAAACAAGAAATTCCTGACTTAGAGAAGTTGTTCTCAAAGTGGATAAATGGTGGAATGCAGATTAAATGCCCTGACCTACTGAATCATAGGCAGTGGGGCAGGGCCCAGGAATGTGCATTTTAAACAAGTTCCTTGGGCATTTCTGAACCAGGTGCTCAGGGGTCACACTTTGAGAGGCATATAGAGAGCATTTCTGTATGGCAGACTCAGATCCCACTCTCCCCAACATTTATATCGGAGGACTAAGAGAGGGAAAGAGTAAAAGCAAACCAAACTCCCTTCACATAGCCAATTAGATCAGAGTCTAATTTCCAGGCTAGAGGCCATCAAGTTAGAACTCTGACATAGACTTCCTATTTCAGCTCCCTCTCTTTTCTTCTCCTCACCCCAAGAAATAATTCTCTCTTTCTCTTTTTGTTTGTTTTTGGTCTTTCGAATCTCTCCTTAGCACTTCTTCTTCCCTAAAAATATCCAGGATTTAGTACTAAAATTCTGGGTAGCATTCTTTGTATCTTATCAATATAGCCCAAAACACTTATTTATACTAAAATCTTAAGGACTTACCTTGATATTCATCCTAGAAGAAATGTATTGTAAAGGAGAATATCAAAAAAGGAAGATAGTGTAGCCCAAATAAATGATTTGTTAATGGAGGAAATTGGGCATCTAGAGAGGAAGAAAGATAAATTCCCTTAGTCCCCACCCTCACTTCATGAATTCCAGCTTAGTTCACCTCAGTCACCTTTGGGTCAGGCTCTGCCTCCATGAGGCCCATCATGATGCTGTTCCACACCAACCTAAGGCTCAAAGCCTCCTCATATTTTGCCAGCTGCCTAAGAAAAGTCATCAAGCATGGATCTCGTTGTCTTTGTAGATTGTGAGGGCTTGTGGGAAGGGAGTGACATCACCTACCACGTTGCTGGTTCCACAGATGTCTCTAAGGAAGATCCACCCTACTCTATCCTGTCCAAACCCTCTTCTCCCAACACATGACCCTCTCCCCTGTCTGCAGCCCCGGAGAACTGTGATCTTGGTCTTCTCATTCTGTCCCAATCCTTCAGCTTCAGCCACATCTATCCCTCCTCCACCATGTAAGTTCCGATGTACAACAAGCTTTCTCCATCTCACTGCCGTGTGTTTCTCCTCCCCCCAGGCTGACAAGCCAGACTGCACAGAACGCCTGCAGCTGCAAAGGAGACTAGGTTGTCGAACGTTCCACTGGTTTCTGGCCAACGTCTACCCTGAGCTGTACCCATCTGAGCGCAGGCCCAGGTTCTCTGGAAAGGCAAGGCGTGACCCAGGGAAGATGAGGAGGAAAAGGGGTGGGGGGTGGTGGGATGCTTCCCAAGACAGGAAGTAGATGTTCCGATGGTCTTCCATGACCCTGGCCAACCAACCCAAGCTCGGCGGGGCCTCAGAGGCTCCCATGCCTGCCCTGAGGGAGGTGACTGGATTGCCCCATATCCCATCCCAGAGCCCCTCACCAGGACAGGTGCCACCTGCCTCCTTCAGGCGGCCTGTCCCTTAGGATCAGTGCCTTCAGCCTGTGGCCTGAACATGGCACCTTGAGCTACACTCCAGAGAGTGAAGGAGAGGAACGGCATCTGACTGAGGGTGTCTTGCATGGAGGGCAGGATTCACTTCTGTATGGATGTTCACTTTCAGCTCCACAACACCGGGCTTGGCTTCTGTGCAGACTGCCAGGCAGAAGGGGACCTCCTGGGCTGTGCCATGCTGCTGGCTCCTTGCAGTGACAGCCGGCAGCAACAGGTGGGTGGCCAGAGTTCTCAGGGTATTGATCAGGGAAGACCTATACAAGTGGTCTTTCCCAGGCGCCCCTCACTTCTCTTTGGGGCATCTCCTTTCAGTGGTCTATATCCCTTGATGGCTCACAGTCCCCCACTGTGATGACCCAGCCCAGCCCTGCCCACCCCACCCCCAGCTGCAAGCACAGACATGGACCATCATCAGAGAATGCGAGAATCTGAGCTCAAGGGAAATGGAGAGGCTGTTGAACCAATGCTTTTATCTGACAGATGAGGAAACTGAGGCTCAGACGGTGGCCATCCAGGGTTCAGGCAGGTAAAGAAATGAGTACCTTGAGCTGGGTAGAGGCTGTTGTGACGAGGAGCACATGGCCATAGGAAAGGACAGCTGCACCTGCTCCACCTCAATTAAAGGTTCTGTTTTGTCTGAAACTGGGTCCAGTATTATTAGGTCATCCAACATTTTCAAAGACACTTGAAATCCAGAATTTATGAAAAAGCTTTCTATTAAAATTAAAAACTATAATCAGAGGTCAAAGAAAAGCTATACACAGGCAAATTTCCACCAGGGCACAATGAGATCATTAGCCAACTAGAACCTGAAGTGGGGAAAGTGGGTCACCCGAGTGGGGCAGTAGGCTCAGCAGCAGTGACAAGTGTTGCAGTGGGGCCTCAGACCCGTGACTCATGACTCATAGTCTTAGGTCTCAAGTTCTCTGATGGTGAATCCTGCCCAGAGGAGATGTGCTGTGTCTTCCTGGTATTTCATGGGGATCTGTGGGAGCTGATATGTTTAGGGCACCACAGGAGCCTGGTGTGTGTGTGTGTGTGTGTGTGTGTGTGTGTGTGTGTGTGTGTGTGTGTGTAGGGGAGGGAGGGCTGGATTTGGAGCAGACAGGCCTCATGGCCTCCGGTGACCAGCTGCTCCACTTGCCAGAGGAGGACTTACTCACAGAACAGACGGAGTCATTGGCTTGCAGAACATTGGCCTCATTCAGAACATTTCCCATGCTCGGAGCAATTTGGTTTGTGAAATTCCTGCCACAGGGAGGAGGCTTGCACAGTGAGAAGGAAGCAGAAAGTACAAACGCCCCTGGGGAGAGGAGGGAGGCAGCACATCAGCTCTTCTGGGGTGCCAGGGCTGGCAGGAGCCTCTCCCTGGAATAGAGGCTGGATGACGTGTGTGGGGAGGGACAAGGGACAGCATTGAAGACCAACTCCATAGATTTCCCCGAGGCCCCACCCTGCGGTGTGGCTGGAGTCCTCAGTACCCAAGAGGAGTAGGGCTGCCCTGAGACAACAAAAGGTTATGGCCCAACAGACATCCAAAGAGAAATGCTGAGCATGACTGGCAGGCATGCTACCCAGAGGGAGAGGCCCGGCCTTGAACTAGGGGTGTTGCTCATGGGTATATATAACCCATCACAGGTCAGGCTTTTTGAAATCCACACTGAGGAATCCAGGTGGCACCTGGTTAAAATCCATGCCCTGGAAGGATGGGTCAGGCTAGTGACTTGTCTACTCCCTGGTTGTGGTTCTTAACCTTTTTAGGTTACATCTTGTGGTTGCCTTACAGGAGGCAGGATCAACCTCTAACCCAAAGATTGGTTCAGATAATGAGACTGATGACTCCACACACCTCCCTCCCCAATATCTGAAGATTGCCCCTAGGCCTCAGCTCGATTGTGAGCTCTGCTTCCCGCATCTCCAGCTTTGGAGAACACCTCCTGCTAGCTCCGTGGTCGGCAAACTGCGGCTCGCGAGCCACATGCGGCTCTTTGGCCCCTTGAGTGTGGCTCTTCCACAAAATACCACAGCCTGGGCGAGTCTATTTTGAAGAAGTGGCGTTAGAAGAAGTTTAAGTTTAGAAAATTTGGCTCTCAAAAGAAATTTCAATCGTAGTACTGTTGATATTTGGCTCTGTGGACTAAAGAGTTTGTCGACCACTGTGCTAGCTGTGCTAACACCTGTTCCCTCTCTCCCAGCACCTGGAGCACACCGGCAGGAAGCAGATCCACTTTGGAAGCCCACAGCACCTGTGCTTCGATGTCAGGCGAGAGCAGGTGATTCTTCAGAACTGCACCGCGGAAGGCCCTGCCATCCACCAGCAGCACTGGGACTTCCAGGAGGTGAGTAATCCATTCGGAAAGAGCTTGGCGGTGCCGGTGGTCAGCATTATGTCCCAAGCTCTTCCAAGGGGTCAAGTATTACCATTCAGACCGGTGCCTCCATTGCTTACTTAAATTAAATGCTTGGCACGAAGGCCTCAGGGAGGTAAAGCCAACTTTGCAGAAATATTGGGCCATCAGAATCTTGAAATGTACTAATTGGCCATGTTTCTGTATAGCTCTAACCTCGTTGTGGCAGAGAGTGGAGAGAGCCCCTTTCTGAAGTTTATTAGCTCAGATCACAAGTAGGACCACGGAGTGCATGATAGCAGCAGTCAACCACCTTGTCAGGGGGCTTTTAGAATGGAAAGGCTCTCCCCTCCTCCACCGCCAACATACACATCGATATAGGTATCACTTCCTTCCTTTTTCAAATTCCACTGTGGACACTTCATCATTGTGTTAAGACTTTGATTAAAGAGGAGTTCTAGATCCTTTTCAGAAGTTATGCTTCAAAAAAAAAAAAAAAGGAAATAAATAAAATGTAAGTACTGAGGGAGAGTGCATGGGTCCCCCTTACAGAATTAGGATAGGAAGGTGACAGTATCAACATGAAGTATTCATACACAGCTTTTTCTCCACCTCAAATCCTTTTTGGAGCACGTTAGGGTATAAATATATAAACATGGAAATAAATACACACATCCTCTTTATTTCCTTCAACTTCTTGGGAATAAGCAGAACTCTGTGCATCAGTATTCTTAAAGAAGAAAATCATATGTTGGAAACTTAGGCTGAACACACAATAAGCTGTTGAGAATGAACCTTGAAAATATTATGCAAAGTAAAAGAAGCCAGTCACTAAAGGCCACATATTATGTGATTGCATATCCAGAATAGGCAAATCCATAAACACAGAAAGCATATTAGTGATTTCTAGTGGCTGGAAGGAAGGAGGAATTGGAAAAGAATGCTAATGAATAGCAGTTTTCTTTTCACAGTGAAATGAAAATGCTCTGGAATTAGGTAGTGGTGATGGTTGCATATACTCTGTGAATTTACTAAGAATCACCAAGTTGTATACTTTAAAAGAATTAATATTATGGTATGTGAATTTTATCTCAAAAATACCTAAATAATAAATAAATGAATAAATGGACATTATTAGCATTGCTGGTTAAGGATGCTTACGTTTTCATAAAGACATTGATTTTTTTTCTTGTAAAGGGCATAGCTAGATTCAGTATTAAATTTGGTAGATTTGAGATAGTCTTTCAAATATGGCTGACTTAGGCCTTCAGTATATCCTTAAAGCTTTACTCTCTATTGCAACCTGGTGGCAGCAGTACTAAATTGCAGGATTAATAAAAGGACAGAGATTAAATTAAATAATTTTGAAAGCAGAAACTTACAAGTAACGGATAACAATGAATGTCACCAATACAACATAAAGACTGAACATAATTTTTACACTGAGCATTCCACTAACCAGAATGCTCTAAGATATGGTATATTTACCCAACCATAGTAAAGATAACTGAATTAAAGGCCCCAAGGCTCTGAATAATATCTACATTTCAGAACTACGTGAATTGCACTACATTTTCACCAAAATACTATAGTTCCTCACCAGGCCAGTTTGCATTACCTCTAATATTCTCTTAATTAGAGGCCCAATGCGCGAAATTTGTGCAAGAGTGGGCCTTCCTTCCCCCGGCTGCCAGCACTGGCTTCCCTCTGGCACCCGGGACCCTTCCCTCGCAGCCCCGGCTTCCTCCGGAAGGTCATCCGGATGGAAGTCTGGTCTAATTAGCATATTACACTTTTATTATTATAGATGATTAGTACAAATCTTAGAAATTTCCTTCTTTGCTGACTGACTGAGGGGGACTGACTGGTTCTTCTTTTTTCCCCTTCTCACTTTTCAGAATGGAATGATTGTTCACATTCTTTCTGGGAAATGCATGGAAGCTGTGGTGCAGGAAAACAATAAAGATTTGTACTTGCGTCAGTGTGATGGAAAAGCCAGCCAGCTGTGGCGATTTGACAATGTCAGTGCTGTGGATGAACGATGAATGCCAGTGTCTGAAGGAAAAGAGATTGGTCCTCACAGTTCAGTGACAAGAGAGCTAAGAAAGCATGTATATCCCATGAAGCACATCCTCTGTGTTTGTACTCCTTGTGAGAGCAAAGAAGAAGGCTCCATGAATGAGTATAGAAAGTCTTTCCCTTCTCGCATCTATGCCATTAACTGCTGGCTATTTTCAAAAAAGAAAATATATATATTGTCTTCATAACTGGTAGATGATCATTACATACTACAGAAGATTCTTCGTTTTCTTGATTGGGCATGTAATAATTGCTTTTATCTCTGACTAAGAAGAGAGGCCTGGACATTCTCTGCTAGCACTTCCAGGATGCATAAATCCAATTGACCAATTTATTTCAAATGGCCTTACCTTGGATTGTCTGTGTAACCAACTATGGAAATTAAAGTGTAAAGAGAGCATATGGCCTGGCATACAAAAAACTCTGGATTAAGCCTATTAGGACAAATTTCATGTTCCCTGGTTGAGCCCTAGCTCAGAATAAGGAAGGGAAGCTACTGAGAGAAGAGCACGATTGGAGAGAAGATGGAAGAGAGCTTTGGACCAACTCTCCAGCTCAGCCTCGCAGCTGAAAAGCAGCAAACGTGGGATAGGACGTTTTCATGTTAATGAGAATTTTCTCAGAACTTTCTACCTCCATTCACCCTGCCCTAGCCCTTTTCTAATTTGGTTAACCACAACCAGATTCTCATGCAATATACTTCTCTTTAGTCATTAGTCTTTAGAAGGGTTAGCTCAGACTGAGGATTCCCATGAACAAAAGTGCATACACTTGAGAAACTCTCCCGATGCTCTGTTACAGGGTTTGTATTGACTGGATCAGAAATAGCAACCTTTGCAAAGAGGCAAACCTCTCTGAGGGGAAATACCGGTGTCTGAGCTAAAATTCTTATGAGAGGAACTAGAGTTGGGTGTTAATGTTTAGGGGCGGGGAGGGGAGGGTGATAGGCCCATTTCTGGGCCTGTAGGAACTGTCTGGAACCCCTAAGCGTGCCCACAAGTTGAACATTGACAACTGTGGGAGGAACACACCTCCACTAGAGCAGAGCCATTGGCTCTCCTTGCTGTGACCCGGCCTAGTGTGACCATATGTGTTGATGAGTGGGGTTGGTTCTGCTATTCAGGAGTCACCATTCATGCCCATTTCTCCTCCAGATAGAGTTCCCTCTTCACATGCTCAGCTTAGAAACCTCCCCTCAAAGATGCTGGTCTCCTTTGGGCTGTTTCAGAATGCAGTGTGTTTCAAATAAGGAAAACGAGATAGGAAGTGAGGGTTTCTAAACAATGCCTATCATAATTATGTATTCCTTCTCCTACTTAAGTCCATGATTCACTCACTGCGTTTCTCCTTCCTCAGAAGACACTTTAGACCTGTGCTAGTAGCTACTAGCCACCTGTGGCTATCTATATGTAAATACATTAAAATGAAAAAAAAAAATGTCAACTCAGCTCTTCAGTTGTACTGGTCACATTCCAAGTGCTCAATAGTCACATGTGGCTAGGGGCAACTGTATTAGAGAGCACAGATTATAGAACATTTTATCATCGCAAACAGTTCTATTGGATAGCACTGATCTACATAAGTCCATCCTCCCATTAAGAGAAGAAATTCCAGCCATTGTCTTCTTCTTTCAGGCTTGTCTATATTTAAAACAAATTCCTCTAATATTTTGAGGTGGAGACCAAGCTAATAAAGGGTATTATTAGCTTGTAAAGGGTATTAATGATTGAAAAATAAAAATTAAACAAGACCTTTATTTTTTTAAAGGAACTTTATTATTGGTATTGTGGGTATTTGAAGTTGCTGGAATGAATTAATATAATTAAATAAAAGGCTGAATTCAATTGAATAAGTTGTGTTTGACAGTAATTAACAGAAAGACCCAGATGGCTTATTGCTTAATTGGTTAAGCAAAGGAAGAATGTGGTGTTTCTTGCTTCCTTAACCATCCCCATGATTTATTACTTTATTATAGGAATGGCTGTCAACTTGGTCCCTGACTGGTACTTACAGACCCTTAATTTAAACAAAACAGATGCCTCCATTCAGTTCTAAAAGAAATTCAAGCTTTTCCCATAGTGTAACCGAGTGTTCAAATTCTCTTCTTTTATGGGCTCAGTTCTGATTTTGTCCACAATGATCAATTTAAAAGTAGAGAAACCTGGCAGTTAGAAGATTTGATTCCCCAGTTCGATCTTCATGTGTCCCCCTGAATTTTATGATTGAGGTGTGTTTTTTTTTTAAATTTCTTTATTGATTAAGGTGTCACTTATTTGTCCTCATCCCCCCATTCCCATCCCACACCCCTCCCCATGGATGCCCCAACCCCCTGTTGAACTTAACCATTGGTTAGGCTCATATGCATGCACACAAGACCTTTGGTTGATCTCTCCCCCCTCCTCCCACCCTCCCCTATCCTCCCTCTGAGGCCCGATAGTCCGATCGATGCCTCCTTGTTTCTGGTTCTGTTCTTGTTCATCAGTCTATGTTGTTCATCATTTCCCCTAGATGAGTGCCAATCAGGATAAATTCACTTAGGTAAGATGATATTTTAGAATTATACTGACTATGAACTAAAGCAGAGGTCAGTAAACATTTTCTATAAAGGACTACATAGTGAAATATTTTTGGCTTTGTGGCCTTACAGTTTCTGTCACAGAAAACTCAACTCTACCCTTATAAACACAAAGGCAGCCATGGACAATAATAAACAAATGAGCACAGAAGTGCTGCAATAAAACTTTATTTACAAAACCAGGTGGCTGGCCAGACTTGTCCCACAGCCATAGTTTGCTACTTCCTGGACCAGACTATCTGGCCCAACTGCAGAAAGAGATAAATATTACAGAATATTTAAAAACAAACAGAACAGTATTACCAAAGAAACTTTAAGCTTGAAAAAATAGAAAAATAGTATTTCTTTACTACAAATAACAAAACAAAGAAAAACAAAATAGGGAACCAATATATATAATAAATATAATATAATATATAGGGTGTCCCAAAAATGTATATAAACATTTTGAATAATTATAAAGACAGTGTTTATTAAAGTACATTTCATTTTCAAAATTGAACTATCAGCTGTTAAAGTGTGCATACATATTTTGGGCACACCCTGTATATAATATAATAATGTTCTCACTGTAAGCAAACGCTAATCCTCTTAAGAAAGAAATAGGAATAAACAAAAAATAAATCATTTAAAACATCAAAATATAAAATGTTGACACTGTAGCCCATAGCCTTTTTCTTTTGAAGACACAGAATCCACAGGCCTTCACTGTTAATAAAGGTTGAGCAGAAAAAGTTTTCTTAATGAGACCCCAGGCTGCAATAAGAACAACATGGAAGGGCGGGCTGCTAACTAGCAGAGTAACTCTCAGCATTTTAGCCAAGCCAATGGGGTTAAATTGCACTAAGAGGTGAAATTTGACATCCTAGTTTTTATGTTGTTGTGGTGAAGACACAGAGGCCAATACACACACTCTCTCCACACAATTCTTTTACAGTTGGGATATGCGGACTATCGGATATAGGCTCTTGTGTGGGGCAAGAGCAACAACTCCTGTGTATTTATATAAACTCTAATCCCTGGCTTTCAATTTAGCCAGATTCCAAAGTACACACAGTACGAGTCAAGCCAAGTTAGAGACTTCCAACGGCAGAGCTTGAGGCCAGGGCTGTACCAGGCCAGCAGGCCTCACTCTTGTGTGCCTAAGCCAACATGAGCCCATAAAACATGTTTGGAGGCCAAAGCGAGAGGTGCCTCCTGCCTGGTACAGTCTATCTTTGAGGCTGCCAGGCCAATCATGCCCTTCAAGTGTCAGTATTGGCATGTCTGAGGCTGGCTCCAGATAAAACGATAGCCGGAGGCACTTCCTCCTCCCACACTCAGCGACAGCGCCAAAGCTGTCCAACCCCATGTCCACTTTGCATCCTGTCACTCTACTCTCAACATTGCTGACCTCACTTGTCACTGTAGAGTGAGCCTTCGCCATCCACCAGGGACAAGCAGCTCCCTAGCTCTGAGTACCCAGGTGGAAGCCACAGTTGAGGCCTATCAATTTTTATTTTGAGAGATCTTATTTTCCCCCATGTTGGGCAGATGCTCAATAATGAGAAGCTCTTGCTCTTACTATTCACTGGGAATGTTATTTTCCTTTCCAGTCCACTCTTTGAGAATATCCTTGTACAAAGCTCTAGGTGGTGAGTTGGTTTGACTGGTAGTAGAGTCCCTGACAATGACATCCCCTCACAGATTGGTTTGGGCAACGGCCCTCCCAGTTGACCAGGCCTCCAGCACCCTCCTCCAGCCCACCTGCCACTTCCTTGCATAGCCTCCTTACCCAGCTGGCCCTAGCCTAACAGGTGTGATCCAGATAGAAACGTGACATATGTTGCCTTAACCCTTTGCACTCGCTTGCTTTTTTCATCAAGCTGCTACCGATGCTAACCATGTTGAGTCACACTCGACATCCGAGTGCAAAAGGTTAAGATGACCCTTGTCCTACATTGTATTCAATATGGCTTATGATGGAATTATATTCCAAACTAAGAAACAGGCTTTTTTTTTAAAAGCAAAGATTCATGACCCATACTTCCTTGTTTCCCCTTATCACCTACCACAGGGCTGGGTGCTTCATTCCATGGAGTCTATCATGAAGGAGAAAAAAACAGGAGTTGAGATACAGATGAATGACACTTCAAGAGCTAGTGAAAAATCAAGTTGAAAAAAACTTTGGACACTAATTGGGCAACAGACAATAAGACCGGTATGAACAAACATATGCACCCACCGACAGAAAGAAAAGTAATAACAAGCACAAGGGTTGAGCCCTTCACTCACATTATTTCTTCTTTTCTTCACAATAGGCCAATTAAGTGGGTACCAATATTATCCTTGTTGCATTATCCCATTCTATAGTTGAGGAAAGTGAAGCTTACCTACATAAAGCAATTTTCCCAAGGCCATACAATGAGAAAGTGATGTGACTGGGTCACAGACACAGGTCCATCTGGTTCCAAGGCCTTTACTTTTCATCTCCACATGTTATTGCCTCCTGGTGTTTGAGTGAAAGAAATAAAGTGAGACAGTGACCTTCCTAATAAGAATGAGTGAAAATAAGGGCCTCATTGTTTTAGGATCTGCCAATATTAGATGCATCAGTTCAGATGAGTTTAGGTGCAAGTAACAGAATAACCGACTCCCAGAGGCAGGGGAAACACTGATCTTTAGCTCTCTCACATGCCCTCTTCATATCTAGGTAGCTCCATATTTGGTGCAACAGCTCAGACATCATCCATAACCGGGCTCTTTGTAACCTTCCAGCCACCATCCCTGTAAGCTCTGATTCTGGTACCTATCTCTTCCTGGGTGCAAGATGGCCATCACAGCACCAAGCGTCACATCATTACCTCAGGATCCCAAATAGGAATGGAGGCAGCAGAAGGAAGCTCTGCTCAGACATCTCTGTCTTTATTGAAAAAGCATGCTTTGTTCCTTAAGCCTCCCCAGCAACTTCCCCTACTGTCTCATTGGCCAGAACTGTGTCACATGGTCATCTTTAGCAGAAAGGGAAGCTGGGAACGTGTCTAGAAAGATACCCTAGCAAATGGGGAGAAGGATGAACACAGGGGGTTCTGTGAGCCAGGAACATGGGAGGTTGACTGAGGTTGGCCAGTAAGCGTCTGTATACGGGGATGACTCCTCTCTCAGGCAAGACTGGGCCCTGCTGCTATTTTTAAAAAATATTATGAGATGACAATGGCAGGATCCTGAGACAGAGACCTATAAATTCCCATGCTAACAACTCCCAGATGTTATCCAATCAGCTCCCGCCCTCTGCTCAAAGGAGGAATCTTCAACTGCCCCAGAACCAGCTCCACTTACACAGGGAAGGTACAGAGTGCCTGCCATCTGGATCTCATCCACTACCACCAGCGTCGGTCAAACATTCTAAGAAGCAAAGGTGTTTTGACCTCTTTTTTTATGCACCTTCTGGGAAAAAATGTGACCCCAAAGTACCATCCAATAAAATTCTTTTTCCTTTATTTCCGTGAAAAAGCTAGTAAGTATGGTTTCTAAATTGAGAGGAGGGAACTTCCCATGGGATCTAGAATGATTTTTCTTCCTTTATTGCATGTCATATGGGAGTATCTGATAGAGGAAGTTGCTTGGGAATTTTGCTTAAAACAACAGTTGCAGCCTGTTAACCCCATCTGCTTCCCATAAGCGGGAGAACCATTGCATGACAGTGTCAAGGGGCCTCCGGATTTTCTCAAGGCTTTCCCATAGGGAAGATGCTTAAAACAAAATCCTCCAACCTCTTGGTTCTAATCCTCCCCCTCTTAGTCCTGTCAGTAACCACAGAAGGTGACAGAACCTGGCTGATACCCGGGAGAGCTGAGTTGGAAGAGTGACAAATTCCAAATTTCAAGCTGGACTTGAGGAGGCCTGCAAAGCACAAAGTCAAGTTCCTGAATGATATGCTTACTATTAGCAACCCAGATGATAATGCTCTTTCTAGAATGAATTCTAGACTCTGAGGGCCACTTTCCAAATTAATAAAAAAACAACAACACACCTATAAACATTTATTGAATATCTATGATATACCAAGGACATTTCTAGGTCCTTGTCCCAAGTGTTTTCTGAGCTCTTAGCTTGGATGACCTTGATGAGTCACCCATGAACCATAAAAATTGCAAAATATCATCTTCACAGCATTATGTCAGCACAGACTCAGACAGAGTTGGATATGTGCACTCCGGTTTCTGGGAAGGCAAAGATATTTCAAAAACAATTCCAGGAAAGCCAACGAATATGTCTTTTGATACATTTCCAAGTGGGACACAAAATAGGCCTAAATTTGTAAACAAAAATATTTTTATGAAATTGCTATGGGAACATGCCCAGCATTCAGTGACCCTTCAAATATGTATTTGTGAAACAATAACCCACCTATTTCCCGATAATTCCTAGCCTTGACTCCTCCCTTGAGCCTCAGGTTCATTCATTCAAGCACCTTCAATCTACAATCAGAGCCCAAGGGATCTGACTAGAGTGCTCCCCTTCCAGAATCCCTTCCACGCTCCCCATCACCTTCAGAATGATGCCCCGGCTCCCGGACACAGCCTGCCTACAAGGTCCGTCCTGGCCTGGCCTTCACCCTCTGGACTCACCTGCTTCCACTCATTGCACATCTCTAAATACCTAGTCCCTAACACAACACTCTTTTTATGGTCTCTGCTTTTGCCATGCTGTTCTTGCTGCCCAGAATGCCTTTCCTTCTTTCACTATCACACAGGACTTAGTTCATGTGTCATCTCTGCAGAGTCTTCCCCGAACGCCCAGGCTGGCCTAAGTGTCTCTCTTCTGGGGTCTGTGTATGTAGGTCTGCTGAGCATGGACCACTCTGGATTAAAACAATCACTCACGCGTCTCCTCCACCAGACTAAACAAATTCTACACATCTTTCCACCCAGAGTTCCTAGCACAGTATTGACACTTGTTAGACACATAAAACATGCTTCTTGAACTTTAACTAAAGTGATAACATTTTTTGGCCTGAAGTCAAGTAGAATGAAAGCAAGAAAAGTTACAGACTTTAAATTCAGACACATCACAGCTCTTATTTGAGGTCAAATTTAGGAGGACCTGGTCACTTTTCCGTCTTCCAGAGTTTTTAGACTAGGGAAGGAGAATTCTCAATAAGTTAAAAATCATTTTTTAAAAGAATGTACAAGTCTAGTTCATTGAGATCAAAAGAAACTTTTTTTTTGCAAAAGCAGAAGCATATATTTAAAAAATGATGCAACCATAGACCCAAATCGGGAAAGCCCAAGTGAGCTGCCTAGAAATGGACGCTGTACAATTCATTACATAAGGAGACTAAGGGGAAAACTTGCGCAGTTCCTGGAGCGAGAGCCATGGAAGCTAGCAGTGCAGAGGGCAGGGAGTAAGCCCCCACCTCCCACACAGAAGGCTCTGCATTCTACCCGGAGCCTGTGGGTTTCGAAGCAAACCAGGAGGTGGGGGCACGGTGAGGACATTGGTTAAAATCTGGGAGGAATGGATTCAATATGAGGTGTGTGGTCTTTCTACTGCAGCCGGAAGGAATCTAGTTCCCAAACTCAAAGACATTTTCATTTTGAGCTCCCAGTGGTAGGTGGCAATGCAGAGCTCCTTCCCTGCACTGGGTCTGAGCCTGGGGCTTGGACAGGGCCAGGGCATCAGGGGCTGCGTGGGCACCCTACTCAGGTGCCTACAGAACATGTTCCAGATCTGTTTGCCTGGGGAGCAGCAGGCTGGGGCACTTTCCCACCAGCTCTCCTCCCTCACTGGTTGAGGGTTACCCTTGGGGGCATTAACTCTCTCTAGCCCACCCTGCAGGCTGCATTTGCAAGAGTGACCTTGTCTGATGTTGGTGTTCTGTGAAATTGTGTGTTAAGTAGGGAGGGACTCAGCAGCCTAGGTGCAGGTGCCAAGCCTAATGGTGCCTTTTTCTTTCTCCGGCTTCCTATGATGCAGGCTCTGTGCCCTCATAAGAGTGACAGGTGCCCTCGTTAGCCCAGCTGCATAGCTCTAAGCAACATTCAACTCAGGAGTGCAAGGGGCAGAATAGGCACAGACCGATAGGGCTCTTCTGTCTCGCGGATGCTCCTTCTAAGAGTGTCTGGAGACATTTAAGTAGATTTTCTCTACCTCCTTAGTCACTCAGGTGAAGTCGCAATTCTCTTGGTTGGACCTTGGAGTGATGCCAGGAGCAAGGAAACTGACAGGGCTCCCCGATCCATTTCCTGTCATTTGTTTGAGGGTGACCGAGCATGGTGGTGGCAGCTCAGATAACCTTCCTTAAACCACACGGAGCTATCAGGGCGGAGAGTGACAGGCATTGCACATATTGCAGACCCTGCTGCTGGCTGCACCCGTCACAGGAAAGCTTTTCTTTCTTTTTTCTTTCTTTCTTTCTTCTTTTAAAATATATATATATATATATTGATTGATTTCAGAGGGAGGGAGAGGGAGAGAGAGAATCATTGCTTGGCTGCCTCCTGCACACCCCACACTGGGGATTGAGCCCGAAGCAGAGAGCGGAAATTGCCATTAAAGTTCTGTCAAAAAAGAGGTGGTTTGGGGGAATAATGGTGGGCTTTCAGAAGGGACAATAGGGTAAAATAATAATACTTTCTTTAAGGAGGAGGTGTCTACCTCCCACTTTCCTCTTCTGCGCACGTCCACTCTCCGGACATTCGTTTTAAGTAGGATGCCCCCTTGGGAAAGAGAACACAGAGGCCCCGAGAGGTTTTGGCAGCACATGCCCTTCTGCAAGCTGTCTTGCGCTGGGGCTGCCAACAGTCTGCCTAGTGGTGCTCTGGCTCCCCCTACAGGCCCGGCACTGTCAGTTCACAATCATTCTAGAGAGGGGCCCTTTCTCCTCCTCCGCCTCCCAGTCATCTCTGGGTTGCCCCTTCAGGCAGGCCAGGCAGGACAACTTCATCGGAGAACAGGAATAGTCATTTGCTGCTCAAAGTCACATCAGAAAGGAGCTGAGAGAGACCTTCAAAATGATTTCTTCAAACCCTCCTGCTTTACAGATGAGAGACCAAAGCCTGGAGAGTGACCAGTTCCATCCTTGGCCTCTTTGCCCAGGGCCCTGACCCACTGAGCCCACAGATGGTGCAGGAACACGTGTGCAAGGCACAAATCCCAGAGCCATCTGGCCGAGGTCAGGTGCTCCTTCTGCCTCGTTATGTCCACGTAGTAATTCCTTAAAATTAATGATGAATAAGGGGTATGTTTGGCAAAGAGAACAAAGTTGCCAGTCATTAAATTGCCAACACATACATTTGGGTCACTTACTTATTTTAAAAAATCCATTCTGTTGTTATAGATTCTCTGTAATATAATCCTATATTTTAAAATCCTCCCTTCCACAGGGATCAGGCCCAGCTTTCATAAACAAAATATTCTTGGACCATATTTGCTGATTGAATGACACTGCTTATCCATCTTTGGGGTGAGTAACTATTAATAATCTTTATAATTTTCCAAGCAGAAAGTCCTCCTTCATGTCTAACTTTCCTGGTCCTCCCCACAGCCGCCTCCAACACAGCATGGTGTAGAGAGTGCTGAGCCAAGCCAGATGGGCAAATCCCGAGTAGGCCACATTTTGCTGGGAACATATAAGCTATATTTGGCAGACTTGTTCAAATTCCAAAGTTCAAAGTTCCAGATATGGCCATGCAGACCACATCAGACTTGGAGTGAGAGCTGCTCACCTGATTGAAATAGTCTAGCTACAAACTGTTGGATACCATTGAAATGTATTAGAGAATTGCCGTAACAACACTCAAAATGAATCATCACAAAGTTCCAGCAACGTGGAAACAGATATGCAGTAAGGTGGGTAGTCAAAGTTCCTATGGGTATCACATCTCACTTTTAATGACACCGTGTGAGCATCTGGCCCCATTTCTCTCTATAATTAGAGCTAATAAATATCTTCAAGTGGGTATTTTTGACAGACTTTGGAAATATGAGCCTATTATTACTAGGATTGTGTGGTTCTGAATTTGAATATGAAAAACATAGCCGAAGCCTTCTTCATCTCAAAAAGCAAATGTAGCAAAAATTAATCCCATGGGGTTACTGTCTGATGCTTGGCCAGCAAGATGAGGGTGGCTGACTTGTTTTAATGTTTCAACTACTTCCATTTTTATCATTTGGGAAGGTTTTCTGTTATTCAAACACTGCCCCCCCACACGGACAAAAAAGGGATTTGGAATCACAAGTGTTAGGTTGAGATTCCAAGTCTGCCATTTAATGACTGGGGTGGTAAGGTTACTTTTCAGAAACATTCACCCTTTCCTCCCTCCACTTCCATGCACCCTTGACTTTGGGCCACATGACTTGTTTTGGCCAATGGAGCGATGACAGACATGATGCAAGCAAAGACTTGACATGTGCCATGTACAGTGGGAATTGGTTCTTGCATCTCTGTTCTGGCTAGTCCGCTGGTCTGAGGAAGAGGGAAGGATATGTGAGACCAGACCCAGGCCCAGACTGCAATTTGGAGCCACCCAGCCAAACCCACAGACACATAAGAGCATTTTTAAATAACTACTGTTTTAAATTTCTGGGTAGTTAGTAATGCAACACTACCTGGTGGACACATTGGCAGAGACTGGGTTTCAGTTAACCTGAGGATAAGAATATCAGCATTAGTGTGATCTAAATGATATCATGCTATTATCACTTTCCGTGTTTTAGAACAAATAGAGTGTCCCACCCTTGCTTTCGTGACAATTAAGCTAAGCTCGGACTACAGAAAATTTTCCAGAATCCCTTCCCCTGAGTGGTTCTGGGGTAGCTTTGACCACCAGAGAAATTTTGTGCGATTCAGAAGACAGAAGCAAAGCCGCAGATATTTCACGCTCTGAAGGTTGGAGCAGGGCACTAGAAACTGGGTGCTTAAGCACGTTGTGGTTGATCTGCTAGTTTGCCTTGTTCTGGGCCAAATACTTTATACAACTCCAAGGGGAGGGCACCATCTTCCCCTGGACGTCACACACATCAAGGAGGTGGTGAGAGAGAGATGTAGGTTCCAGTTTGTATTTTCTCTTGTTCACACACCGAGCTTTCTTTCCCAACTATCAGTTCGGCTGCCCTACAGCTACTTTAGGCTCAAGATCAGATGTAAGGATAACAGCCGTGCCTTAAGGCCACCACTGGCTCCCACAATGATGCAAAGTTTAATCCTTTAAAACAAATCCTTCATTGTCTATCACTTATGGTTCTTCTCTGGACTAGATTCTGACACATATGGCTGAGTCCATTGTTGTCTTAACCTTTACATTCAAGCAAGTTCTCCAGACCATAATCTTGAGGCATTTCTGATGGGCCAAGAAATATGTAAGATTAAATTATTGTTCATTGAGCCCTCATTATGTGCAAACATTCTTCTGTTTTAATTCTTTATCTCATTCAATCTCATTAAATGGCCCAATTCCCCATCCACGCTCGTTCACTCTTATCATCATTACCAATTAGTAGTTAAGAGATACCTGCTAGCTATAGTAATAGTTCAAGTTCTTCTACTGGGGATTGTAGACTTGGACCCAGTCCCCTTTGGGGTGACTCTAGGTGGCCTATGCTGCCCTCATGTAAAGAGTCTGAATCACAGAAGGTGGCCATGAAGGGTGTGTTTTCCCCCCTTTCCCACCCTCAACCTTGGCATTAATCTTTGTCCAAAGGTACACCCTTTGACCCTACCCAAGAACTCAGTTCCCCTCTAAGACTGAAGTCTGGCCCTAAATCTTTGCCTAGTGACTGGGTCCTGCTGCCATTGTCAGGTCTCAGATAGGCACTGCTTGTCCACCTCAGTCCCTAGTATTGACCCTCCTGGTCTGAAGCACTGCCACTTACTATACATTCACCCCTAATTGAGAGCCACTTCATATTGAACCTCTTGGTCCATTCAATGCCCTTCATTTGCCATCTAGGACCAACGTAGCTGCCTTCTTTGGCTACAGCCCAATGGGCCCACCTGTGCCTCTGCTCTCTGCACTGGCGGCCAGGCCAGTTTTCTAGCGTTTGTCCTTGCTCAGCAAACAGGTATTATAACAAGGTTTGCCAGGTTGTACACAGATAAAGTTTGCTGGGGCTTCTAACCAAAATCCTCAGGTGGGTTTGGAGGTTTTTCAATATCAGTAACTCTGGTAGTTTTGTGCTGCATCAACTTGGCTAAGCTGGAACAATGTTTCCCAGCATTCTCTTCCTACATGGTTCTGGGTTGTAGTTGGCTCAAAAAGAGAGATTTGTGCGAAGTTTGGAAGGCAGAAGGGAAGCAGCAGCTGGGACTCTGAAGATTGCTGAGGTTAGAGGTGGTAAGACAGCTGGTGCCGGTGGTTACCTAGTCCTCTTTCTTGCTGCAAGTCAGCTCTCCTTCCTGTCTGCCAGCCCTGCTGACCAACAGCAACCCCCGTTCATCGCGAAATGCTTGGCTGTGAGCTCAGAGGTAATAGCAACATAGAAGCAATGACCTCTCCAGACTTCTTCCTAGCCCTTCCCTGGCTTCCCCTCCAGCAGCTGGATGTGCCTAACTCAGCTTTCCCTGTCAGCTCAAACTTGTCCCCCAGCACCAGCGCTTGGGGAAGACTGCTTAGTGACTTTTCTTCCCTAAGTTTAGGGGCGACCAATTTTCTTTTGAAAAATGCTAACATGCACCCAGCTGGTGTGGCTCAGTGGTTGAGAGTCAACCCACAAACCAGAAGGTCACAGTTCAATTCCTGGTCGGGGCACAAGCCCGGGTTGTGGGCTTCATCCTGTGTGGGGTATGCCGGAGGCAGCCAATTAGTGATTCTCTTTCATCATTGCTGTATCTCTCGCTCTCTCCCTCTCCTTTCCTCTCTGAAATCAACAAAAATACCTTTTTAAAAAGAAAAAATGCTAACATGCTTTCCTAGAATTAGACCAATATTAATCCTGAATTCTACTAGGAATTGTGTGTTTTTTATTTCCCTGAGTTCTAGGGCTCTTCTGCTAGTCCGTAAAGAAAGGTGGAGATTCTGCTGCCTCCTTACTCCCCACCCCACATTGTATGCATTCTGTGAGCTGGGGATAGTATTTTTAACTCCGATTTCTTTTTCGTACGTCCTTTGTTTTAAACCCTTAACAAGGAAGAATTTGGAAAATGGTTTCCCAGTCCAAGACGCAATCATGAGCAATTTGTTTTATAGGAAGTAGGGAATGGCAGGCATCCTCAAATGGAGTTAAAGAAACCCTAATTACTCACACCTGCAGAAGCTGTCACTTTTGTAAGGTGTGTAATTAACAGCCAGCGTGTGTTGTTAAGAGTGTGATTGCCTGTTAAATAGGGGGCGTAGCCCAGAGGCTGCCCATATTGGAGCTCTCCCACTGTGTTCATTAGCCCAGTCCTCGGGTCACTTAAAGGCCGACTGCATGACTGAACACAAAGTGTGCCGCCAACTGAGCCCACACACTGTTTCCCATGCAAAGCAGGTGTCACCACTTTAAGAAAATGGAGTCTTTTTACTTTGTGATTATGAATTTTCTGCTTTTCTAGCCTAGTGGTTCTCAGCTTTGACTGCACATTAGAATCACCAGGGAGATTCTTTTAAAATCTTGAAGCCCACACAGCACCCAGGCCAATTAAATCAGACTCTCTCTGGGGTAGCAAGCGTTTTAAGCACCCCAGGTGATTTCAATGTGTTGCCAAGTTCGAAAACCAGTTCTAGACCAGTGGTTCTCAAACTACAGCTGCATCAGAATCATCTAGAGCAGCGGTTGCCAACCGATGGTCTGTGAGGTCCGAAAGGTTGGCGACCGCTGATCTAGAGGGCTTTTTAAGCCCACCCCAAGATACTCGGAAAAGTGTGGCGGCTGTTCAATACTTCACACTTCTCATACTTATTCTAAGAATGCTGTCAATGCTCAAAGCAATGTTGAGTTCCTTTTGAAATTATAATGATCTTTTTCTGCACATATGGCAGGTATTATGCTGTTTTTTTAGTCATTACCTCATTTAATTATTTTCACGAAGCTGTCATTCTCATCCTTCAGGTCTCAGAAAAAGCGCCAACCGGAGACACCTTCTGTCTACCCTTTACTAAGGCACCTGCCGCAGTGACCATCACATCACCTGGTTTGTTTCCTTCTGGGCCCTAACCAGTCTGTAACCTTACCTGGTATTTCCTCTCTTCTAGTTGCAGTAAACTCCATGATGACAGAAACCCGGCTTGTCTTCATCTCGTGCCTAGTAGACAACAGCACTCCGCAAACACTTGCTAAATGAATGAATCCACAGAACAACCCTAGGAAAGAGGGACCAATATGGTCTGTATTTCACAGACCAGAACATAGAAATACAAAAAGACTAAGTAACTTGTCAAAGATCACAGTGGAGAAAAAGATTCAAATGGACCAGGGCTAGGCTTTCAAACCATTTCAAGAATTGATCATCAGGCTTAAATAAGCTCCCCCCACCTCCCCAAATAATAAATTGAATTACTCACCTAAAAATGTCACCTTTGCCTTGATTAAAAACTATGTATATTTTTTTCAAGTAACAGTAAAATTCCAGAGCCCAAACCCATGTGGCCAGACTGTAGAAACAGTGGCAATTTCTTTCCTATTTAAAAACTCCACTGTTCATAGCAGAAACCTTCTTACAATGCCCCAAAGCAGGTTAAAAATTCCCACCTCATATAACATTACATCAAATACAAAATGCTGTTATTTAGTGGAAGAATACCCACATGAAAACAAATAGATTTGAATTATCTGACTTTATTGAGCATACCAATATAATTATTCTGGTAATAAATTAATATATACAGTTATAAAAATGTTGAGGGCTTTCTAAGAAAATGATTTTGAATGTGTAAAGGATATGCATAATCATTTACACAGCTGACTTTACAATTTTCAAACTCAAAAGTGTGGTAACATCAATTTACTGAAGAATGAAGCCTCTTTCTTATTATTCATGTTTTAGACAGTTTTGAGTTTATAAAGGTTTCAATGACCAATTTCAGCTCCTGCAAGTTACGAAGCCTGAAGTGACAGTTTAATACTCACCTGATTCAGTCTCCTCCTAAGTATGTAGATAAAGAATCCACTGGCCTTGCCAAAGATTACAAAGCTAGTAAGACAGAGGCTGAATTACAAATTTCTCAGAGGTGCTCCAGAAAGGTCTGCTGAATTAAATAAGGCACATATATCACACACAACTCTAGTCATGTCTGAAAGACCCTGGTTATACTCTCTGCTTTACAGAAATTTAAATTAAATCCTGATGTGTTCTATTATAGTTAACAAATTTAGTGACTCAGTTGCTTTGGAAACAAAATCATTCCCATGATTGCAGCTTATCACTGATCACTGATAGCCGTTTATGCTTTTCTCTAGAAAAGCTTGGACTCGGGCCACCTTCCCCCTGCTCTTCTGTGCTCATAGACCTGTATCAAGGGTCCCTGTTCTAGTTTGAAATTCATCATTAACCGAGGGAGCTAACATCATTGGTATCTACAAAGCCATAAACATTTGCATATGGGCAGTTTGTTTTTGTTT
Organism: Cnephaeus nilssonii; assembly: GCF_951640355.1. NCBI lineage: Eukaryota > Metazoa > Chordata > Mammalia > Chiroptera > Vespertilionidae > Cnephaeus > Cnephaeus nilssonii. The sequence goes on along the minus strand of NC_137088.1, from coordinate 24,046,483 downwards.
GCAGCTCATTTCTAATCAAGTCAGCACCTGCTCTGTTCATCGGAGCCATCACCGATTCCAAAGCAAGTGTGGATGACTTCTGGGGTGCCAGTGCCCCAAACAGCAATGAGATTTCTCATCACATCAAGAATATGCCACATAAAGCTTCATGTAATGTACCAAGTACTTCCGGCACACATTTCTGGTAATTTATTTTATGTCTCAGCTAATGGCTACACATGGCCATGCTGCTGGCTGGCAAAGAAAAAAAGCCACTCACTTGTTTTAAATACCAATGAGTGTGTGTAGCATGTTTATCACCCAGTAATACAATGTTTACATTCTGGCAGGAATTTTTCACTTTACTTGTAGGAGCCATTCCCCACACACTCTGCCAGACATAAGTGTTCGTGGTTTTTTTTTTTAACTTTATACACACAGCAAAATTGTGTATATAAAGAGAATTTTTGAATTTGCATGTAAGTGATTCTAATTTCTTGCCACTCTCAGCACTGCAGCGAAGGAAGACTGATAGCCTATCTTTGCATATTTCTCTTTCTCCAGGGCAACATTTCTCTGTAAGAGTGAATGTTTGGTTTGGTGACAACTTGTAAAGGCTTATTAGATGTGCTCTCAGGGGCATACTTATTGAGAATAGGCATCTCATTTTCAAGTTCTTCCTCAGAAAATATAAGATTTGTAAAAGCTTTACCTTTAGGAGTAGTGACTTGATTTTGCGGGAATGCTAAACGTTCTGCCGCCAGCCATGAAGACCTGACATTAACCCCTATCAAGAATGCACATGCATTAACCATGTCTATAAGCAACAAACAAACAAGAACCCAGATACAGAAATATTATTTTCTCTGCTATGGCGACAACATTCAAGCATTTAATTTACTGAGCTGCCTTGTTTTTCTCCCATCATCCTGTTGCCAATTTCACTTCCTGGGCTGTTTTCCTTTTTGTCTTATCCTGATTTTCAAGGAACATGCAGAATGTTGACAGGAAACTCCTTATCTTGACTATTTCACTTTTTGACTTTTCTTTCTCTCTAACTTTTAGCTCTGGAATAAACTGTGAGCTTATTATATTATCTCTAAAATACTGTGACTAGAACTCAGAGCACGAAGTACAATGGAAAAGACGTGCCTAACAAAACAAGAACGTTCTGTTAATGGCCAGACCCAGAAGACTGGCTTGGAGTGGGAACGTCAGAGCAGTACTGACAAGGCAACTCATTTTCTTGTTAGAATACCAAACCTGATGTCAATTTCAAAAAGGCCTAATTTTAATAATCTTAGTAACCAATTAAAAATAAAATCCTCTTTTAAATGAAGGAACCCAAATGACCTTGAGGTAGACGATGTTATCACATAATAAATTAGGTGTAAGATAAAAATAACAACACTGAGGGAATGAAAGCACTGACTGGAAATTATCTTCCTTTAAATTCATGTGGAAAATAAAGAACACTTTTTCCAATTCAAAGTTCTAAGCATGAAATCCAGGTATGTCATGTCATGGACTTGCTTATTTAATTGGAGATGAACTCAGAGCCGATGGAAAGAATCCACAACAGCAAACTACGAAGCGGTTGTCCCGAGGAAGCCAGGAACTGTGCCTTGATTTTCCAGCTTGGCTCATTCCTGAATGTCCAGGATTTGGATTCCGAAAGTCTTTGTTTAGCATTTAACTAATTCTTTGTTGGTGGAAGGGGCTGGGACTGTTTCTCCACACATAAACTGCTCCTAAGAATGAACAGAAAATTACCTTAACCACTGAGTGTGTCACAAATGCATCAATAGTAAACTTTCATCAGAATCAATCCAGCTCTGAGTTTTTCCATTGCTATATCACTTCATCCTTGTTCAAAGAGTCAATGTCAGCACCAGATTTATAAGCTTAAAAACAAATCCCTTTTTAGTCATGATTCATCCTACCTAATAAAAGAGTAATATGCTAATTGACCGTACCTTCGCTATGCCCACAGCCAATCAGGGCACTATGCAAATTAACCCAGCAAAGATGGCGGCCCCCACGCGCTGCCCCGCCCCTCATCATGCAAGTCCCGCCGTCTGTGCCTCCCGCTGCCCAATCTGCCGCTGCTGAGGGAGGACCGATTGAGGGGGGGCCGATTGGGCCGGCGGGAGGCGGGGGCCTCCCACCACTCCAATTGGAGGGTGGCCAGAGCCAAGGCCTGGGTCCCCGGTGCCAGAGGAAAACTGGTGCTGGCAGCCAGGTGAAGGAAGGTCTATTGCACGAATCTTCGTGCAACGGGCCTCTAGTATTTAATATAAAATACCTTATCTTATAAACAAACATGATTATCTTCACTACAGAGCACCCACCTCTCAAAAATCACATTTATAAAGACATTGCCACACCTTTTAAGTTTCTGTATTAATTACTACTTACAGTAAAAGTTCTCCACTTCAGTATTTGGCTATTCAAATGCCTGTCTTCTTCAAAATTATTATTTCTTCCAACTAAAAGGTTATATGCTGATAACTCTCAAATTTCTAGCACCAATTGATCACTCTTTGAACTCCATACTTACATATCCAATTGCCTTCTGGCCAGCTCTACTTGGATGAAAAACAGACCTCTCAAACACAGTATGTCCAACTCCTGCCCCTAAATCTGTTATGAAGGCCACAAATGTTGATACCATCCTTGACTCCTCTCATATCCTATATCCAGTCAGTAAGGAATCTGTCCTTGCCCTGGCCAGTGTGCTAAATGGTTAGAGCATCGGCCTGAGCACTGAAGGGTGGGGGTTCCCTTCCCGCTCCCAGGTTGGGGCGTGTGCAGGAGGCAACCAGTTGATGTGTCCCTATCACATTGATGTTTCTCTTTCTCTCTCTCCTCTTCCCAGCAACCATCCCCTCCTTTGATTAGTCTAACAGCCTCTTACCTGGTTTTCCTGTCTCTATCCTTGCTCCTATGTAGTCTACTCTGAACTTAGCAGCCGGAACCCCTCTTTTGCAACTTGAGTTGGTTCATGGCACTCTTTTGTTCTAAAATCCTCCATTGGTTCCCTATATCACTCACAGGAAAAGCCTAAGTCCTTCGAGTGGACCACAAACACCTCTGTGGTCGGCCCCACTCTAATTCATCCTGGACAATTCCCACCCTCATTTACTCTGCTCTGGTCACACTGGCCTCCTTGCTGTTCCTTGATAAAACCAAGCATGTTTCTGCCTTTGGGCTTCTACACTGAAAGTTCCCTTTGCCAACTGCTCTTACCCCTAATGTGTACAGAGCTCACTCCCTTACCTCGTTCAATCTCTGCTCAATAAGGCCTGCCACGATCTCATACCAGCACTCCTGATCTCACTTATCCTGTTCTCTTTTTGTTCCAGAACACATTTTAATACAAGAATAATCAGTAAACTTCTAATTATAGTCTAAATTATAGCCTGCTTTTCTCTTGAGGTGAAGTGCCTTGTTACCACCTTCCCTATAATCACGTTAGAGGTCATCCTTAAAAATGTCAAGCTGTCCCATGTCAATTATATCTTAAAAAGAAAAAAGAATGTTAAGCTTCTACTTAAGACTTTGTTCAAAGTACTGAACAAAAGTTGGGATGGGCAATAATAACATTTATTTAAGTTTCTATTTTCAATGTCCTTGGAGGAAAAACAACAGGACAACTAAAGACTAAAATGAAATTGTAAAACTGAAACTATGATTATATCTCAAACAATATAATGTAGAGTTTTATCTAAGCCAGGTAAGAAATACTATACAACTGTTCCCTTCAAAATAAATCTAGGTGCTCTGAACAATTTTAATTACTTATTGTTAAAAAAAAACACAACCCCATTGAAACCTGTAAATAATTTTTGTGAGTTTATCTGAGCCAAACTGTCGACATATGCTGGGAAGCAGAACCTCTATGAATTGAGATAATGCTCTGGAGAAGGGCAGGTTACATCTGTATACATTGCAATGTTACATCAGTATTTATACATTGCAATCAAAGAAAAGGTCGTAGGTGGGTTACTTGAAATCCGATGGTGATAGACTAGAGAGGCAGGAGAAAGCAAAGTGGGGAAACATCTGGGACTGGATAAAAAGTAAAATGATAGATACATACTTGGGTGGGTGAAGGAACAATTAACATGATAATGAAGGCATTTGTGGTATTTGTCCTGGCGCTCAGCACTTTAGGTTGTGCCCCAAGGGGTCCAGAAAAAGGGAAGTCACAAGTTACCCAGACATTTCAAAGGGTATGTTATTATAGATGCAAAAAGACAGATAGGCTCAGTTAAGGTCAAGGTTGACCTTGTCAGTGAAGATACTGGCCTAGGATTTAACTACCCACCATAACTGCTTTTAGTTAAAGTTTAATTTCAGACCATCCTTTGTGGTTACTTTAGGTCTCTGAGTTTGCAAGACTGCCATGCAGGCCTCCCCTGAGCTTGTCAGGTCAGCATGTGGCCCCTTTCATCCACATTATCAAATAAAGGAAGAATAAAGACTGTCAACTAAATTGCTTTTATAATTATTTCTTTTATTTAACTAATAATTTTCATTAGATAAAAGCAGTTTTCTTTACTGTCCTGTCAAAAGCTAAAAACAGCTAATTTGAGCTTAAGACTTTAATTTACGATACGGCTGTTTACTAATGCTTTTTAAAATTGGTTTTAAAAAACAGCATTTACCTAACACAGTTAGAAAACATTCTCCTGCACTTACATATTATAGACAGACTGCTCAAGGTTCTTGCACCACAACCCATCCCCCGCCCCCTTTTAAAATTGGACCCCTTACTTTGTCATAAATCACTTTTATAATGAGAGAGCAGCTAGGACACGTTGCCACATCTTCCCCGTTCTCCAAATCTTCCTACAACAAAATCAAAACACGGTAGGATCAGCATTGCCTTCCCTTTGCAAACTCCTCCTCCCAAACCCTCCCACCCCCAGGGGCAAGCTCCTTTGCGACTTGCCTCCCCCCCCCCAAAAAAGGTATGGAGGGTCAAAGAGGCCTTCCCAGAGAAATGCCAACCCCAATTTTCCCTGGAAGCGTCACCAGGGGAAATACTCCGGAAGGTTAGTTAAGGTTTAGTCGCCTCAGAATCTCTGGGAAGACAAAACGCGTCCCTTCCTCCAAAGAAGTATCCCAGGAAGGTGAACCCGAAGAAGGATGCTAAGTGGGGGGGAGGATGGCGAAAAGTCGGGTGCTCCCGCCATCCAGCCCCTCCCCTCCCCCACTAGGCCTGACTAAAGGCCAGAACGAAATGCCCACTGACAACTGAGACTATCGAATTTGGGGGGGATTCACCCACAGGATAAAAACAGCATGGATAACTGGAGCCGCGTGGGCTACGGGGCGGCGGAAGAATCACCGTAGAGCGACACGCGCCTGCTCTAGTGAGCGGCCGCGGGACCTGAGGTTACCTTCGTGATGCAAAAGTTATCGCCACAAGGGCAGGGGTAGAAATACGTCTCCAGGTCCTCGTCATATTGGAAGTCCTCGATTTCCACCTCGTCGTGAAACACCGCCATTGTCCTGGGGCCTGAGAGGGGCCCCCACCGGCCGAAACCGACCCGGGTCGGCCTAACTTCGAGGACGCCGACCCCAGCCGGGTGGAGCCACCACGCCCCGGCGCAGGAACGATCGCTTCCGGCGCCTAACAATGACGCAACTGCGGGCTTGGACGCCAACTGGGTGACCCGGTACTGGTCACCATGGAGACGGCTGAACTGCCCAAGGAGACGGTGGGAGAGCTTGCTTGCTGCTCAGAGGCGTCGAGTACCGCCCCGCCCATTGGACGGAAGTGACCAATAGAATGCGAGGATCCTCGCGCGCTGCTGCTACGTCACGTCGGGGACACCGGAAGCGTCCTGGCCCCGGCGGAGTTGGGCTCTTTGGAAGATAGGTACCGGCAGGGTCGGCGGCGCGGAGGCATCTTGCTGCCGGGTTGTGGTTGCCGGCCTCATGTCCCTGGACCTTAGGCCTTAACCCAGCCCCCGCTGAAGGCCGCAGCAGGCCGGGGTGGCACAGTCTGGGCCCTCGGCGCCGCTGGAGGAAGGACCGCAGCCTCGCTTGGTCTTTGGCGACGGGAGACGCTCCGCCTTCTCGATCTCTGTGCCTTCCCGGCGACCGGCGAAAGGCTCCCTTGGAATTTCGATTCGCCGGGTGACCTTGCGCTCTAGGTGACGCCTAGCTTGTAGTTCGTGGCTGCTCTTGGCTGTTCAGGTATAGCCCCGTCTCTTCGTCACCCCAGGTTATCGTCAAATGCCCGAAATTTGTGTTGCTGAAAGGACCAAGACCTGGGAGGCAGATGGCGTTCTAGTTCTATGCTTGCCAAGCATACGACATCATTTACTAAAATGATTTATAATAACAGTAATAACCTTTTATTACAGGGAGTTCGCTTTGTGCCCCGTATTGCGCTAAGTATAATGCTTCCACCAACCTGGGGAGGTTAGATGTTATTCCATATTATTAATCTTCATACTGGGATACAGAGAGTTGGGTATTTTGACCAAAGTCATACACTTAGGAAATGAAGCACCTATCTGTCCCCAAAGCCTGGGGACACATAACTTAATGTGAACCACAGTTTCTTCTTTGTCCAAGGAATGGATGGCATCAGCAGACAAGAGTTAATACTATCTGAGGCCTCTTTATATTTGAAGCGAAATGCAAACGAAAGGTGCTTTGCCTTGGAAACGATGCTAGTGCCTGTTTTGGTACACCTGATTTTATGGGGTAGTGTTTCATTGCTAGGTATTAAATCAAGTCTTGGTAGAGAAGGACTGCAGCGCTGTGAAAAAGGCGCTATGGAGAAGCTGATCTGGGTCCAGAATTCGACTGTTGTAGCACTGGGAACTGGATACTTACATTCTTTGAGCTTTATTTCTTCTTCTGACTAAAAAAGAGGGTTCGATTAGAGATGCTATACAAGATCCCCTTCAGATCTAACATTCTACTTCTGTGTAGGAATTACGAGTTTTACGTGGTTCAGCAATCACACGTCACATGTACCATACTTAATTTTCACATGATACCTATGTACACATCCCTTTGCATATTTATGTGTACACACTCACATGTTTCCATGAAGCTTCCAATTTTGTGCACACAAGTGAAGTTTCACCTGGGTTAGCTCTTTTAAGGCTTGAAAGTCTAAAGGCAGAGAAATCTTTAGGGAGAAAATCCAGAAGTTACCTTAAAGGAGTTGTAGTAGATTATTTCAAATGCCTCCCAAATAGTCCACTTTGGGTAACTGAAGATCTACCCAGAAGTTAGGAAACATCTTCAAACCTTTCATGGGTTAACTGAGATGGTTCTGCTCTGTCTGGGCAAAGGAGAAATTCCAGCCAAGCGCGTGGCCTAGGGCTGCTCCCTGTATCTCTGTAGACCAGATACTTCCCAGGTAGCCCCTTGGGGACAGGCGGCCAGGGAGAATCTCCAGTGTCTTATTCTGTCGTCTCAGTGGACATTTTGAGGTTGGGAACCATCCTTCGTTCTTCAGTGCTTCTGAGAATAAGCACCTGAAAATTAAAGATGAGCCATTTTTGAATGTACACAAATGGGTGCAGTCATACCTGTTTCATGGAAGTATAAATTAGTAGGCCTTTTAGAAAGCAATTTGTATCTATCAAACACAGTTATCTGGGGAATCTTCAGATCTGAGGCTAGTAGTCCTAAAAGTTAAGGGGTTTTGGGTAATTTAAAAAATAATAATTTCTCTAATTTTCCAACTTTTCTTCAAGTATGTATTACCTAAAATGAAAGAAGCAAAACTAATGAAATACTTAATAATAATTGGCACTATGTGCCAGGCACTGTACTAAATGGTTTACATGCATTATCCTATATAATAAAAGCCCAATATGCTAAGTGTCCGGTTGTCCGGTTGGCAGTTCAGTGAATCAAAGCGTAATATGCTAATGATACGCTAAGGTTGCTCAACCGCTTGCTATGACATGCACTGACCACTAGGGGGCAGACAGTAGACCTGTCAACCAGTCACTATGACATGCACTGACCACCAGGGGGGAGATGCTGCGACCAGTAGGTTAGCTTGCTGCTGTGCTGCTGGGGACTGGCCAATTGGGACTGAGCAAGACGGGCCGGACACGCCCTGGAGCCCTCTAAATGGTCCCTCCCCGGCTGGCCAACCTCCCGCGTCCCTCCCTGGCCCCGATCATGCACCGGTGGGGTCCCTCGGCCTGGCCTGCACCCTTTCACAATCCAGGACCCCTCGGGGGATGTCAGAGAGCCAGTTTCGGCCCAATTCTGCAGGCCAGGCCAAGGAACTCCACTGGTGCACGAATTTGTGCACTGGTTCTCTAGTGCTGTTATATAACAGTCCAATGAGGTATAGATATTAGTCCCATCTTCAACATTGGGAAACGAGGTATAAGGGCTAAGGAGACTTGCCTAACCAGGCAAAGCTGTAAGTGGCAGTGGCTATGGTGAGAACTCAGATCTGTCTGACCCAGAACCTAGGCTTTTCATAACTTCAGTGTCATCTGTGATATGATGGTGTTGAAGCAGAGCTAGATTAAACAAATGGCCCTGAAGCTCTTCAGACTGCTGAGATTTTCACTAGAGCAGTGCTGGTTCCTTGAGACCTAGATTTCAGGGTCTCCTTGGCCTTCCATACTGTTTTCATCCTGCTGTTTATTGGCCATACCCTTTGTCTAGCCAGAGGTGGTTCCCAGTTTTGAGTTCATAATGTGCTGTAGAAAATAAAACCTTAGCCAAACACGTGATGCAGTTTTTTTTTAAAAACCCCACAGCATTTTAAAATAAAAATTACAATGACTATTAAACTTTATTCTTAAAAGATAATGAAAACATTCTGTTATGAGACATTTTTGGACCCCGAAAGCATGACAAAAGCAGACTTACTAGTTGCTATAGGACCATTTATGGTTAAAATTTTTTTTAAGTTATAAAATGTTAACACTACTGATCTGGAAAATAGCAGTGATCAAAATTCTTAACATAAGATCAAACTTAGAAATAAGTCACAATTATGTAATAGAAACTGTATTTTATGAGTGCCTGTTGTATTATCAGGCTAAAGGGAATTATTTATTAGCAGTCTCAAACCACTACCTCGTGAGATTGTTTGGCAGGGAGGGGAGGGGGGTAATGAATTTGGCTTAGTTTTTTGTAATACTCTTGCTTGCCAGGTACTTCCTATAGAACTTTATTTCTCTTAGCAATCCAATGAAGTGGTGTTGGCATTCCCATTTAAAAATGGTAAGAGGCGACTGGCCCAAGATCAAAAAGCAGGAAGGAGTCAGATCTGAGCCCACTTCCATGGATTCCAAGTCAAGTACTCTTGAAATAACTTGTATGCCACTAGGTTCACTTACCAAATGCCAAATGCCAAGAACCCCTTTGCTTCTTCAGTGGCACCTAGGATTCTAAATCAACGGATACCATGATATTTCTATGAATTTACTTTATTTCAGTGCATTAATGATCTTTAAGGCGTTCTTGGCTTTTCTCTTTCTCTCACTGCTCTCTTACTTCATCCAAACTATCAACAAGTCTTAGGGCTTTAATTCTAAAATATATTCCATGTTTATCTACTTCTGTCATCTTTGTAACTTAATCCTAGAATAGAGCCTTCTAACTTGACTTCCTGCTTCAACTCTTGCCCCTCTATGATCAGTTCTTCACATAGCAGCCTGAGCAGTCCTTTAATGTAAATTTGATCATGTCCCTCTCCTGGTTTATTCAAACTACTCAGTTGCTTCCCATTGCCCTTAGAATAAAGTCCATACCCTTACTATAGCCTGATGTGATCTGGCACGTCTGTCTGCTTGACTTCATCTCACATCATGCTCACCTAGCTCACTGCTCCTCAGTCACGCTGGCTGTGGTTCCTTAACACACCGGTGTGACTGTGATTGGGCCTCTGCCCAGATGCTCTGCTCTTAACATCTGCTTGGCTGCCTCTTCCTCATCATTCAGGTTTCAGCTTATGTCTCTTGAGAGAGGCCTTTCGTGATATTCCCCCACCCACCCCACTACTCTTTTTTTTATTATTATTGGTTAGAGAGAGAGAAAACAACATTGATTTGTTGTTCCACTTAATGCATTCATTGGTTCACTTATTAATGCAATCTTGGTATATCGGGATGACAGTCTAACCTAGTAGTCGGCAAACTCATTAGTCAACAGAGCCAAATATCAACAGTACAATGATTGAAATTTCTTTTGAGAGCCGAAAACCGACTTCTGCGCATGGGCCACAAAGTTTCAATCACACTGTACGTGCGCGCCCGCACATGGTATTTTTGTGGAAGAGCCACACTCAAGGGGCCAAGAGCCACATGTGGCTCACGAGCCGCAGTTTGCCGACCACTGCTCTAACCAACTGAGGTACTCATTTCTTTTATCTTACTCATTGTAATCAGTAATTGTCTAATCAATTATCTGTTTACTATTATCTGTCCCACTGTAATAAAAGCTTCAAGATGGTGAGGACCTTGTGTTTGGTTCTTTATTGTGTTTCTATGGCCTAATGTAGTACCTGGCACCCCAGTAATTGTTTAATAAATTGAGTATACTTATTGAACAGAAACCAGTACAGGTCATTTTAAATCTTTAATTTGCAGCTTGCAGTAATTTTTTTATTGCTTATATGGATATGTTTTATTTAGCATTATGATAATTTTCTCTGTTTCAGTAATAGAGTTAATTATGATTTTTTGTGTGTATGAGGTAAGGCCTATGAGGATACAAACATTTATGGAATACTCTTGTTTGTATGATTTTAAAAGTTACTTAATCTATATTAATATTATATGGTTAATTAAATTGAATATATGAAACTATTGGACATAGTTCAAAAAATAGGTAGTTTTTTTTTTTAAAAAAATACCTTATTGCTTTGGAACTCCCTTTGAACACAATTTGATTAAAAAAAAATACCCGTATTTACCAGTAGGTGGCACTCTTGGTCATGGTTATTATTACAAAACAAGATTTTAGAATTTTAAAGAGAACAGCTTTTAAAAATTAACATGTCTTTGTTTTCCAGTTCATTTGAACAGCAGACCATTCAAACAGCATAATCACTAAAAGCTGTATCTTATGTGAGGACTATTTTAGCAATAATTGTCCTAAGCAGAACAATGTTTTCATATTAAAATATATAGCAATTAAATTTTATTAGGGAACTTGGCCTTAAATGACACTAACTGTATCATTCCAGCCATTGGTCTAGGGTTTCATAGGGTGGAATCAGAAAAGAGAAAAAAAACAATCAGAAAAAAAAAAAGAAAGATGAGAGAAGACTTGATGGAAAGGGGGAAATTGAGAGTAGTTTTACTGTGAGGCGATGCCTGCTGATTATAATGAACCTTTTTGTTTGCAGCTAGGAGATAGTAGTTCTTTTTAACAGTTCCCCAAAATATTGTTCTTATATGTTGTCTCTGTCATTGCAGGAGCTTTGTGAGGATTTCATTGTATGGAAACACTAGTCTGGGTTCCAACCAGTGTATATCCGAAGGTCTCAGTATAATACCAGGACCAAAATATTGCATATCCGTCAGCCGGCCAGCCATATACTTAATGACTCCTAAAAGTCTCATGGACTTCTGAAGTAAGTTTCTTTCTTTCAGTGATTAACACCATTTTTGGTTTAGCATATTTAAAGGAGAGAAACTACATTTAGTAGTTTTGCATGAGGTAAAGAGGCATTATACTTTTTTCATTTATGCAAGAGAAAAATAGCAAGTAGCATTATTTATCCACAGTGATGCTATGTCATACTATGGCAAGAAATAGGTCTTTTACCTTATCTAAAGATTAGTTATGAAGCAGTGGCTCTTATACGATTTGGTTATAACTGAATAAATTACATATGACTTACATCACCACCTGATTTATTTACTTTTGTCTATTTTTTGTCTCTACCTTTTAAAATATTAGCTCCCTAAGAAGGCCTTGGTTTTGTTAATGTCTGTATTCCCAGTACCTGCCACATAATGGGCTCTTAATAAGTATTTGTCAAATGAAGGGCTGAATTAGTGAGTATGGAGTAGGAACATAAGCACATCTAGTTTGAATATTTTTCTAACACTAAATGTATTACAGTTAGTTTATGTAGTGCCTTCCAGAGAGCTTAGAAAAAAAGAGTGTTCATATACATCTTTATTTTATTCTCAAGCTGACTATGATAGGCAATATAATGTGTTAAAAGTGGCCATCTTAGTCAAAGAAATATTTAAAAATTAGCCAAGGAAAGCAGAATACATAAAAAAAATACATCATCTGACTTCCAATCAGTGCTTTTCTTGATAGGCCAGTAGTTTTTAGACATGGAAATGTTGGGGATCTTTCTGGGTTTTTGTTTTTTTAAACTTTTTATTCAAATATAACTTACAAACAGAAAAGTACATAAATCCTAAAAGGACAGCTTGATTAAATTTTTTTATTAAGATAATTTTTTACAGTAGTTTTAGGTTCAAAGCAAAATTGGGGAGAAAGTACAGAGATTTCCCATATACTCCTTTCCCCTATGCAAGCATGGCCTTCCCCATTATCAACAATCCCCCATTATTAACATCTCCCGCTAGAGTGGTATTATATGGTAGTTCCAGTTGGTGAACCCGCATTGACACATCATTATCACTCAGAGTCCATTGTTTACATTATCGGTCACTCTTGGTGTTGTATGTTCTATGGATTTGGACAAATGTATAATCCTATCTAATAAAAGAGTAATGTGCAAATTGACTGTCACTCCAACACACAAGATGGCTGCCCCCATGTGGACACAAGATGGCCAGCAGGGGAGAGCAGTTGGGAGGGACCAGGCCTGCAAGGGAGGGCAGTTGGGGGCGATCAAGCCTGCAGGAGAGGGCAGTTAGGGGTGACCAGGCTGGCAGAGGAGGGAAGTTGGGGGCGACAAGGCCTGCAGGGACGGGCAGTTGGGGGGGACCCAGGCCTGCAGGGGAGAGCAGTTGGGGGGGGACCAGGCCTGCAGGGGAGGGCAGTTAGGCATCAATCAGGCTGTCAGGGGAGTGGTTAGGGGGTGATCAGGCTGGCAGGCAGAAGTGGTTAGGGGCAATCAGGAAGGCAGGCAGGCGAGTAGTTGGGAGCCAGCAGTCCTGGATTGTGAGAGGGATGTCCGACTGCCCGTTTAGGCCCGACCGGGCCTAAACGGGCAGTCGGACATCCCTTGAAGGGTCCCAGATTGAAGAGGGTGCAGGCTGGGCTGAGGGACACACACCCCCGTGCACGAATTTCGTGCACCGGGCTTCTAGTGATATATATTTATCATTATGGTATACAGAGTGTTTTTACTGCCCTAAAAGTCCTCTGTGATTTGATGGAATTTTTACAAAATGAGAACACCCATGCAATCATCATTCAGATTAAGAGATGACATTATCACTACTGCTTCCCCAAGGGTAACTGCTAACTTGATCTCTAGCTTCATGGATTAATTTTGTCTGTTTCTGTACTTTATCTTACTGGACCCACCGACTGTGTGCTCTTTTGAGTGGCTGCTTTCATTCTTTTCATTCACTTTGATGTTTGTAATATTCATCTGTTACTTCATGTAGTTGCAGTTTGTTTATTCTCTTTGTTGTGGACCTCAGTTTGTTTCTCCCTGCACTTTATCTAACAAGAACTATTAAAGGCTTAGTGGTGCTCTTTGGTTGGACTACAATTATCAAGCAGTTAGAAAATCTACTGCAGTTAGAAAATCTACTCCCCTGTAACAGTGTAAGATTAGTCATGTGAACTTGGTCAGAGATTTTGGAAACTAATAGGGAACATGAATATTTGGTGGCACCAATAATTGCATTTGTATTTATTGTGGAGATCAGGTGAATCAACTCTGAATAGTGGCAGAAATTTTGTCAGTGTGAACTAGGCCCTTAATTGCTTTGTCATTAGATGTAAACTCTTCCTCATTGGCCCCTAAAGTAGTTTGATATCTCCCCACTTTTTCTTACCATTTTTAATTCTCAGTGTTCTGTTTGCCCAGGAAGCACCATGGCCTGTGCTGCTGTCTTGGTTCCTGCGTTGTTGCGAGGCTCTGTTGGAGCCATCTGCTCCCAGGCTGCTTTGTCGAAATCGACACGCGGCGCTTTGCGCCACCTTACTCTAACCAGGTGAGTGATTGACCTTCATTGTCATTTGAGGTTGATTTCCAAAGAGACCTGACCTGTGATGGTCATGGGAGGCATATCAAACTCCTGAAGCCATAACATAACACGCTGCTTAAATGTACATGGCATCAGTAAATCGTTAAACTTTAGTTAGATGTACAGATTTTTATAGACCATTTTCTAGGACCCAGAATATTATATTTATTTTGTATAGTCATGATATTACAGGGAAACTAATTTAATTCTTATGAGGGTAATACTTACTAGTCCAATTTTACTCTCTGTTACAGCATAATGAAATCCAAAAGGAAAACTGATCACTTGGAGAGAACTGCAAATGCCCTTCGACAGGAGGTCTGTATCTTTGGGCTGTGGCAGGCTTTTCTAGGCAGGATGGTTTGCACACAGTTAAGACTGGCTTATGGAGAAGGTACTAGATGAGCTCTATCCCTTCGAAGGATAGTCAGGGAGAGTTGGTAATTTTTCTGTTTAGAACTTTCCTGAACAGGCCATGTGACAACTGATTTGAAAAAAGGACAGTGAAATACTCAAATTTTTCCCTTTAATCTTGGGATGAATAGATTAATTTTTTTTGATGAAGGAAGTATTCTAGCAGCAATTGAAGGAATTGTCCTCACAAGTATGATGCATAGGGTTATATTTTAGGGCTAGAACTTCTTTTAGAGCCCACATCTTATGAATAGCTTACCTTTCCTTTTTCTTTCTTATTTGTTTGACACCATGTCTCAAAGTCCTTGTTCTTATCCCTACTTTAGAACAACTTATTTCATCAAGGGAGAACACACTAACATCTGAGAAAGGAAGGTGGACGAGCTCTTATTACTTGGGCTGACCTTTCCCTACCATATTCAAACTAAAAGCTAACCCACCACCTGAAGGGGTCAAGGGCTGGGAAATAAGGATCCTCACCCTTTACCTCAGTGAGTAACCACATTTTCTTTTAAAAACTTAAATTGGATATTTGTTTTGCTTTTTGAGTGATTCTTTATTTGGATATATTTAGCTTAGTGTTCTAAGTTAAAAATATTTAATATAAGGAAGGATTTATACACTTTCATAAGCATGGTCAGAAATTGTATTGTTGCAGTAGTTGAAATTTTAGAAGACATAGTTGGGTGCTCTTCGATGTAATAGAATATTGTTTAGACCCCACTTTTCAAGCTGGTTCTCGTTTCAGAAAATTGCTTCGGGACTGAAAGCGGTATGCTTGTGAATTCAGCTTTAAGCCAATGTTTTTCTGAGAAGCCTGTGTAAAATTAGTTCAGCATAATAGATATGGACGTGTGGGAAAATACACTTTCCCACTGATGATAAGTCTGAAAATACCTTTTCTAGGTTTGTCCAACACAAAAAAAAATGCTGATTCTGTAAATGTGAGATTTGTTAGAATTTCTTTTTTAAAAAGCAAAACCTTGCCAGTTTTGAAGAAGAAAAAGTGGGTTAACAGTCTTGGGCTATACTTTTTCTGTTATATTTTGAGGCACGTAGAACTAGAGCAGAATCTGGCAGGTTTTCTGTAAAGGGTCAGATAGTCTTCAGCTTCATGGGCCAGTCTTAGTCCCAACTAGAAAACTCTGCCTCTACAGTGTGAAGACAGCCATAAACAACACATAACAAATCGGCGTGGCTTTATCAGAACACCGAGATACGGTCTGTGGGTCATAGTTTTCCAATCTCTGAATTAGGATAGCCGTTTCAGAATTTTACAGGACAAAATTATTGAGACTTTTGGTGAAGGGGTTATTTTGATCCAAGTTTACAAAGATTAATGTAAACTTTAATCCTGCAATTGAAAAGTTGAGAATTTTAATGCTGAAAAGTCAGAAAGTATAGGGCTAATTTCAAAACCTTGCTGGGAGAATTTTCGAATTGCAACTCTTCTCCTCCTATTTCTAATTTCCCCTTTCCCAAACAGAATGAGCGCTGGGAGCTGGGAGGAGCCTGGATAAAGCTAGATGTATAGCCTCAGCAGTATAAGGTCATCAGGGGCTCATCCCAGTCTGACCTTGGACTTGTTGAAATGTTGGGCCATTATAGAACTGGCCCGCCACATGGTCTCGTCTACCACTCTTGTCTTTAATTTGAATTGCAAGTATACTTCACAAAACTTCCCATATGCCACTTACTCTTCAGTTCAAGTCTGTGAGGGAGCTAAGGATAGGATGGCATCTGCATTTTACAGAAGAGGAGATAACGAATGGCTTCTCCTAGGGCCAGAGGGAAGCTTGCAGCACAAGCCAAAGGACCCTGCTGCTCCTCCTGGGTGAGTGAAGAATGGACCACTCGCCCACCCAGAAATGTCCTTTCCTTACTAGACATTGGGTTCCCTATAGAGAACTTACCGAATGAGCGTATTGTGATTTTGATGCTTCTTTCTTGAGGCTGTAAAGTAACCAGTCTGAGTCATGCTGATGCAGGAAACTGAGCTCTTGAATTGAATGGCATTTGACTGTGTTGAACTCACAATTTTTCCTCAAGGATCAAAGAATAAGCTGTCTGGGTAGCCTTCGAAATGCCAAAGAGATAAGTGTTGCCTGAACAATCCTTATTGCATTACAGTATTTCTACTGTAATGCAATAAGGATTGTTCAGGCAACACTAAGTTTTCACTGGAGGGGTCACTCTGTGCCTGGCTCTTCAGAGGGCTGGCCCACTGAGCAAGATGTACTCTGTTCATCAATTTGATGGGAGAGTTTGGTAATGAAAGAATATTGCCTATGCTACTGCTTCTTAACTATGCCCAGAACTTAACTTGTTCATGTCTAAATGTATGGTATTGGTGCATTGGTGCGTTTCAATAATTTAAGTGACCTAAGAGGCAAGATTCTTTCTCTCCCCCCCCGCCCCCCCCCCGCAATCCCCCACCAGGAGACCCAGTCAGATGAAGTTTTTATTTTAAATTCAGCAGACATGTGTCAAGTGCCTGCTGTCTGCCCAGCCCGGTTGTAGGTGCAGGGGACTCAGCAGTGCATGAGGCAGGTAAAGCCCCTGTTATATGTGGAGCTTCATTCTGGTGCAGATAAACTAGAGAATGTCAGGTGTCATATACATTGTTGTCGGAGTACTTACTCTTGAACCCTGCTCACCCTGCTCGCTGCACCAATTGTCAGAGTGAGTTTCTCCTTGATATCCTGTTTATGACGCCAGTTGTCAGGAGCACTTGCTCCTGAGTGCACGTCCTCATGAACCCTGCTCGCTGCGCCAGTTGTTGGGAGTACTTACTCCTTTATCTGGCCCAACTACGCTAACTGTTGGGTCCGAACCCCTCTGCCAGAGACTGGACCTTCATGGATGCTGGGTATTGGACAGAGAAGATAGGAGAAGTCATAGGCATATAAGAGAGTCTTTATTGCAGAGCAAGTAGCCATTGCTAACAAGGGGCCATCACATAAAGCAGTCCTTCAAAGTAACCTTACAGCGTAGCCCACAAAGCAGCCCTTGCTAATACAGTAGCAAACACAGGAGCCAGCTGGTCATGCACCGGCTGGTCAACAGCACATCTTTATACCAACTTGGACAAAAGAGGCTTCTTGCCAAATAGTGACATCAGTACTTGGGCTACAGAAAGGCACGCCTGTGCGTTGCGTACAGTATAATCGCTGTGTCCTTGCTTTTGCACCTGCATATGGCAAATTGGCCTTGAGCATCCGGCATACTCTGGACAGGGCCCCCACACTCAAATTAGCCTTGAACATCCAGCGTACTCTGTTCAGGGTTCCCACAACTATGAAGGAAGTGAACCAGGCTAATGATTGGAGTCAGGGTGCTATTTTAAATGGTACCATTTGAGCCGAGACTTGAATACTGAAAGAAGCCAGACAGGTGCACAGCATTACTAGCAGAAGGACTAGCAGGAGCCAGACTTTGAGGCAGGGACTCGGTTGGCCTGTTCAGAGGAAGGTAGGATGAGGGATAGGCTGGGCCCAGGTTGTATAAACAGCTGTGGGCTTGGATAAGGAGTTGGGATTTTGTTCTAAGAGTGAGGGATGGTTTTAAGCAGGAAAATGATAGGTGATTTACATTTTAATGGGTCACCTATTTGCTTGGTAGACACTGGGTTTTTGCTGTGCTTTGACACCAGGTTGGAGGCTACTGACAGAGTCCCAGGAGAGGTGATGGTGGCTTACAGTAGCTTGGTAGTGATGGGGACGGAGAGCAGGGGTGGATCTGGGACAGAGGCAAGGCTAATGGGATTCACAAATTGAGGTGAGGGTGCAGTTAGTGAGTGGAGAGGAAACCAGGCGATTTCTGGCTTTGGGATTTGAACTCTGGGTAGATGATGATGGTGCGGTGTATTTGCTGACATGGAGGAGAGCAAGTAAAGAGCTCAACTTTGGGATAATCTGGGGTGGGAAAATGGGAAGTGGATGGAGTTACAGATGAAACAAGATTAGCCATGAGTTTTTATCAATTCATACCATGTTGACTTTGGGACATGGGTTCATGAAAGTTCCTTACACTATTTTTACTAGTTTTGTATATATTTGAAATTTTGCATAATAATAAAAAGGAAGAAGCTTTGGGAGATAAAATCGTTCTGTGTTGGATGTGTTGTTTGAAATGGAAATTCAAATCAGCAGTTGGGTGGAAGAGTTTGGAGTTCACTGCTGGAAATAAAAAGGTTAAGCTGCATAGAGAGTAAGGGAAGAGGGCCCAGGCCTCAGCCCTGGGGTGTGCCAGCATTTAGAGGTCAAGCAGCAGCAGAAGGACCATGAGGGGAGAGGAGAAGGAGGGGCAAGAGGGAAGTCTGCAGGGTGTTGGTAAAGGCAGGAGAAGCGTGTTTCCAGGAGGCAGGGGCGCCTGTGCTGGATTCTGCGGAGCGGTCATCATTGGGTTTAGCGAAGTGGGGAGTGGGTGACCGGAATGACTGGCGTTAGTCCATTGCTGAGAGTGAAAGCCTGGCTGTCTTGCGTTGGAGAGAGAATGGGAGATGAGAAAGTGGAGCCAGAAACACTTTTACGTGAATGTGAGCAAAGAAATGGGGTGATAGCTGGAATAAGGGAGAGGCTTGTTTGTCTGTTGTATTTTGAGAAGCACCGAAGCACAGCGATCAAGTGCCTGGATTCCAGTACCTGCTTTGCCACTTACTAGCTGTGAGACCTCACGTTTTTTCATATGTAAAATGGGGATAGTACTAACCCTTGCTTTCTATAGTTTCTGTGACGGTTGAATGAATTAATGTGTGTAAAGTGCGTAGCACATGGTAAGCTCTGATTATAGGTGCTTGCTCCTAATATTATTACAGGTGGAAGATCTGAGTGCTTGCATGTGTTCTCATGCAAGGGGGAGAAAGGGGTGATGAATGAGAGAAGATACTTGCTCCACTGAAGGCTTGAGAAGGCAGAGAAATCAGCCCAGGTGGACAGGTTAGTGTTTGGTAGGAGCAAGGAGAATTCATTTGCCAGGATGTAGTATTGACAGGCATAAACCACTTGAGAAGTTGTGCAGTTGGCAGAATTTTGTGCTCTTTCCTTGTCAGTAAATCTCTTAAGTAAAACCAGTATCTTTTCATCAGGTTCCTACTCATCAGAGTGGTCTTCTGCCTCTGTTGACTGATCGCTCTGGGCTTTGGTGTCCTCATGTGTAAAATGACATAGTATTTTTTGATGATGAGTAAGTTTTTCTTCAACTCTGAAATTCTCTGTGCCCTCTTTCGTTTCAGGTCATCGCTAATCTTGGCTTTGTCTAAATTTTTAAGCCAATAAATGAATGGGAATGAACAGAGGAAGCCATTTAGGTTTCCCAAAGAAAGACCTATTTCCTGTACAGAGACTGTTGTAGCAGCAGTAACATCAAGATATCCTATATAAAACCAGCTTTTTAAAATCAGTATGATGGAATTTCCTTTTAGATGCTGACTTCGTCAAAGCCTTAAAAATGCGTGCTAGTAAAAGTTGGCAAATGCATTGTTATTTTATTGAACAGTAGAAGAGTCTAAATGTTATTTTATGGAAAACTTCATTTCCTGCCATGTGTTTTAACTTAGGGCATGGTTAGTTGAGGTTTCAGTTGCGAAATCTTTTGATCCGTTAAGTATGAGAACAAGTACAAATGTTAAAACATAAAGTTTCTCCATCATGTTTTACTTATTCAATCAAAGTAAAGGAAAAAATGGCACACAACAAGGGCCATGATTACAGATCTTAATCATGTGAGACTAGCTTCAGAATAAAATAAAGATGCGGCCTTCAAAAAGCTTTTGCTAATGTTTTTAATCCACTTTGCTAGAAATGTTTAGTGTACAGTATTTGTATTAACGAAATAAAACAGTATTAAAAATCATGAATTGTACAAGATATTGTGTGTGACCACTTCTAGCAGTTGTGCCAGATTGTGAGGACTAATGGCAACAGGTATATTAGTGTGTGAGTTACTACCAATAGGCATAATAACATTGTTGGTCATAGGGACTATCCAAATGAAAACAGGACTTTTTCAATAGAAATTTAGCTTCTTTCCCTTCTTCATTGAATTTTGTATTTGGACATTGGCAAATGATTGGTGATATCATTTCACATAGACAAGTATGTGATTGTGAAGCATGCTCACATGTTTCAGTTGAAATTCTGTGTTCCTCTTTCTCCTCCAGCCAGTGATTATGAATGTTAGCTTTTCTGGCACCAGGTGACCCTTTGGGATGTGCTTAAAGCTTACACATATCTAGCTCTGTTCATGAGTCTGACATATGCCAGTTAAGCTGTTATAAATGAAACTAGAGGCCCGGTGCACAAAATTCGTGCACGGGGGGGGGGGGGAGGTTGTCCCCTCAGCCCAGCCTGCAACCTCTCCAATCCAGGACCCCTTGGGGGGTGTCCGACTGCTGGTTTAGGCCTGATCCCTGATTTACATTTTAATGGGTCACCTATTTGCTTGGTAGATCCCGAGGATCAGGCCTAAACCGGCAGTTGGAAATCCCTCTCACAATCCTGGACCGCTGGCTCCTAATTGCTCACCTGCCTGCCTGTCTGTCTGGTTGCCCCTAATTGCCCTCCCCCCCCTGCCAGCCTGATCGCCCCTAACTGCCCCCCCACCCCCGCTGGCCTGGTCACCCCTTACTGCTCCCTTTGCTGGCCTGGTCGTCCCCAACTGCCCCCCTCTGCCGACCTGGTTGCCCCTAACTGCACCCCCATGCCGGCCTGGTCATCCCCAACTGCCCCCCCTGCTGGCCTTGTCACCCCCAACTGCCCCCCTTGCTGGCTTGGTTGCCCCACACAGCCTGCTGTTCAGTCGTTTGGTTGTCCCTCACTAATGCCCCTGCCGGCCTGGTTGCCCCATGAAGCCTGCTTGTTTAGTCGTTTGGTCGTCCCTCACTAACCCCCCCTGCCGGCCTGGTTGTAGGCAGCCATCTTGTGAGGGTGTGATGGTCAGTTTGCAAATTACCTCTTTATTATTAGGATAATCTAGCTCTTGGCTTTGTTTCTAAAGATTATCATATTGAAGGAAAATAATGAATGTTTACAAAATAAACATTTATTTTCTACAAACCTAAGAAAAATGAGAGTAATCTATATATATAAAAGGCTAATTTGCTAAATGTCTGACTGGTCACTATGATGCGCACTGACCACCAGGGGGCAGACGCTCAATGCTGGAGCTTCTGAGCTGCAGTGACTTGGCAGTGGCGGTTCTCGGGTGACACACCCCGAAACCAGAGAGGAGGGAGCCTGATTCCTCGCAGGGCTGAGCGATTCCACCTTTGGCCGTGGGTTATGCTGTTGCTGGATCACTGTTGGTCCCGAATCTGGTTTACTGCACACTTGCGTCTGCATTCCACACCCTGTACGACAGCAACTTTGCAGAGTGCCCTCTTGCACTCTGGGACCCCTTGGGGGATGTTGGAGAGCCAATTTTGGCCCAATCCCCACAGGCCAGGCCAAGGGACCCCACCTGTCGGAGGTACCCCACTCACTCCAAGGGACTGTGGGAGGTTGGCTCCAGGGCATGTCTGGCCCTTCTCGCCCAGTCCCGCCCTGCTGGCCACCTTCTAATTAATTTCCTTATGTACACAAATCTATGCACCGGGTCACTAGTAATGTAATAAGGGAGAACCCTCTGATGATTCTTATTACTTGTCTTTGTAGTAAAATATTTAAAATCAACTGTGTGGCAAACAGAAGATTCCTGTTCTATTGAGGAGACCTGCCTTCCCTGACTTCTATGGTTTTGAACATGAATCTAGATTTTCTGTAGTGTTTTCCCCCCACCTAACATTTTTTTTTTAAGCAACAAAAGGCTTCCAAACTTATAACTTTCATTCTAGAAGCCAATTTTAAGTGACTTTAAGTTAGATTTTCCATTTATTCTCCAAATATTTACTGAATCTTACTGTGTGTTAGGCCTGGGAAACTGGTATAGATGTAAATTCTACCCAGTATCTGATCTCAGAAGGCATGTGGTCTGTGTGAAAGACTTGTTCCTGAGTATTTATAATTACATCAATATGGGCTAAGTATAATAATAAAGGCAGATCATTTTATGGGTAGAGTTGAGAGGATGGAGGGAAGAGGAAGAGGTCTGGAAGGTGGGGTAAGAGGTTGATAGACAGGACTGAGAGCGTGTGCCACGTGCCGAATGACCTAGGCAGCATTGGGGAGGTAGACAAGTGTCAGGTGCCTTTGAGGACCAGCATGCTGTCCAGTTTGGCTGGTAAACCAGTAGCCCAGGGATCCAAGAGGAGCTTAAGCTGGTATGAGTTACAAAGGCCTTTAGCATTCTTTAATATTTGTAGTTGAGTGTTAGAGAGCCCTTGAAGGTTTTTGAGCTGGAAAGTAACTCAGTGAGGTCAGAACACTAGGAGTATTCATCTGTTTTGTAGTTACTTTCAATTTCTGGAATTTGTATGTCATGGACTTCTTGCAGGTTCAGAACAAACACAGGTTCATAGCTAACTTGGGTCTCACTTTGCGTAGGTCGTACTCACAGACCTACGCCAGGCGGGTGGCTTACAGGGCTCCATTCCCTGAGCAAGTCTCAAGGGGCCCAGCCCGGTGCATGGCACGTGCTAGACTCGCAACAAATAAACACTTGCTTATTAAGCAGTCCCTTCAAGAGATGATTTTTGTATGCAGAATAAAATTCAATTAGTATTTTTAAAATGTTTTTTATTGTTTATTTAGAGGGAGATGAAGGGAGAGGGATAGAGAGAAATATCAATGAGAGAGGAACATCATCGATTGCTGCCTCCTGCACACACTGCACCCTACTGGGGATCTAGCCCACCACCCGGGGCATGTGCCCTGACTGGGAATTGAACCAGCGACCTCTTAATTCCTGGGTCAATGCTCAATAGCTGAGGCACACTGGCAGGGCTCAATTAGTATTTTAACAAGTCTCTCAAAAAGAAGATAATTAAAATTTGTTCTGGTGGTAGGCAGCATTTTAAAGCCAAGCATGTTTTACCTTGTTTTGCAATTTTAAGAAACCACATCTTTGTAGATTTTGAAAAAACCCGAGTTACCAGAAAGCCACAGTTTGTTCCTCACATTGTGTACACACTAACCTTAGCCAGTTCATCTTTTGACTCAAGGTCGTGACAGCAGCTAAGGTGTGTGGAACAGCCAATGAGTCACCCTCCGTGAAGAGGCTCCGCCTGCTTGTTGCTGATCGAGACTTTTCCTTTAAAGCCGGCCAGTGGTGAGTGGCTTTTCTGTTTGTTTCTAGGGGTTGTGTGTGTTCAGGAAGATGCCACCAGAGAGAAGGGCTTGTTTTTCTTTCTGGAAAGGACGTCTATGCCCCGCTGTTTCTCCTGAGGGGTAGGAATCTAGACCACCTCCATTCAGGGTGAGCCCTCCTTAACACGGAGAACCAGGTTTCTTTCCTAGCCTCAGAGCTTGCCTCGGTTTTGAGCCCAGACCCTCTCAGTCATATATGAAAATTTCTGCCTTGAGTTTTTCTTAGTGAAACAAAGCAGCTAATTCTGGTCCACGAACCTGGCAACAGTGATAATTCTTTCTGTAAGATGGTTGCTAGTTAAATGCACTGAAGTAATCCAACCTTGAGTTATGTGTTGCCGGGGATTGATGTTTTCAAAAATTAGTGTTCCTTACGTCAAATTCAGAGGAAACAGCAGTCTGGAAAGAAGAATGACCGGTATGTCACAGAGCTGACCACCCTCTCAACCAAGTTCCTGCATCACTCTTATCTCGTCTGGGTTGAGTTTATTATCAGTGCTGAATTTATTATCAGGAGCCCCAGGCAGGCCTAGCACACACCACACTCATGGGCTCTGAGGACTAGTCAGTATGCTGACAGGGTAACAGCCCAGCTGTCCCGTCTCGTCCCACTCCCTGCGAATGGCCTCACGAGCTGCAACTCACGTTGAATTGTAAATAAAGCAACTTGTATTTCCTTAGGAAAGGTGTGTTTGGGTGTATGTTTCCTTTATTTAAATAAAGCATTCACTTCTAAATGAATTTCTGGCATGTCAGTGTGGTCGCATTTCTTAGGAGTCACTTGACTAATTTTGGCAGTCCATCTGGAAATGTGGTTTTGTTAGAAGGAGGATGTGTGATAATAGCAAGTGTGATAATAGCAAGAGTTAGCAGTCTTGTGTTAATAGTTTGCCTTTGAATTTAGAACTAGAAAACAAGATGCTGATTGCAATAATTTGCGTTTGTGAAGCAATTTACTGCAATCTTTGCACATGTTCAGTGATACATATTAAATGCATTTGGGCTGTTTTAGGGGGAGGTGGGCAACATTTTTACCCTTCAAAAGTAGTTTAGCAGTTATTACATTGGAAAATGGAAACTTTAATTGTAACGATTTGTCTTTCCACATTTCCCTTCTGGGGAAGTGTTTGTGTCCTGTGCACAGCATTGTCTCTGGGCCTTCAGCTCTGAATTGTGCCAAGACTGTCCCCAGTCCCCTGATTAGAAAAACCCCATGCGTTGGTTTATAACGCTGCTACCATGGTGTGCCTGCAAGTGTATTAGCACTTGCAAACTGTGGTTACCTGATGAGAAAATGTCATCATTCTCCAGTGATATATATAGAAATAGGTTCCATTGTGATCTCAAGATAAAATTATTGAGGGTTGGTGTTATATATCCCATATCAGTGAATGGATTTAGTCAGGTTACTGATGTTAGGACTGGTGTTAGTAACTGACTGATAGATTCTGGCTTCGGAGGGCAGGTATGGAGGTGGTCATCTCTGGCTGGTTAGCGATGACCCTTTCCTTGCCAAGTGTCACTCAGCACTCATTCCTGGCACCTGGATCCTCCTCTTTTGAAAATTGCTCCCTTAGCACTAGCAGATGGCATGGCTGTAGGGGCTGTGAGTCCCTTTGACTTCATGGAGACAGCATGGCCATTTGCTTAGGTTGGCGGTGTCCACTCCTTCAGTGCTGTCGCTGGGATGGCTTGTGCTCTAGGCTCTCTTAGAGCATCAGCTCGGTGGTAACCTCCATGGAGAACCTCCTTGTCCTTTGGAGAAGAGGGCAAGGTTAGGGAGAGAGCGGGTGTGGATGTGGCTGCCTTGCAGTTTGTGCAGTTAGGGTTTTCAGAGTGGAATGCTGTTTAGAGATAAAGGAGAGGGTTGCTGTTGGGCTTATCTTTGGGGTGGGAGATTTCTGAATTCCTGACCTCCTTGGATATCTATCAAACTGAGGGGCTCCCGTGCTCTGGAGCTTTGAGCACTGAGACACCTGTGCCATAGACCAAAGATTGGCCTCCAGGGCTCTTCCCATGCTGCACTGTGTTCTTACTGGGCCCTCAGAGGGGGCTGGTTCTAAGAAGTCAAGTAATCCAACCCAGAGAGAAAGGCCAAAAGAGGAAACTGCTGCAAAACCACTTTTCACATGAGCAGGGCTACACCTTTTGGATCCACCACTTAGCACCTAACCACTCCCCCAAACAGATTTTTAAAAAATAAAAGTGGCTTTATCAGCATTTTCCTGATTATAATCAGGATCTCATATGTTAGAGCTGAGAAGGAATCTATACTAAATACAGTGCTTTCAGACAGATCTCAGATGATGAGCATTTTCTCTCTCTGCCAAGCAGATTTTGTCATAGCTCATTTAATTGTATTTATTTGTTAACTTTCCTATCATTAGGGGTTTATTGAGGGCAGGAACCAAGACATCCTTGCATCTGGACATCCACTGTGAACCACACTGTGGTAAGCAGGTTCCGTCTGCAGTGTTTGCACAAGGAAGGGTGAGGGGCTCTGAGGACTGTTGCTGAGGACAGAGTAAAGCACTGTCACGTAGCCATGGTTTGCATGCTTGGTGTGTGCCAGGCACTGGGACTGCAGCTGGCCAGGACAGGGCTGCCTGGACAGTTGGATGTGGATATGTGTGGCTCGCTACAGAATCGGGCTCTTTCTCTCAGTTCTTCGTATATTCACGCATCTGGAGGTGTGGTATGTGGAGGCGCAGTAGGTACCTCATCTCAGCTCCAAGAGTGCTAATCGTGCAAAGGGATTACTGTGTGTAGGTGTTTAAGACACTTTCTTGGACAGATGTTTTATTAAATATGTATTGTGTGTATTTTCTTAAATCCATTCTGATGAGGTTTTTATGTCATTTGAATTCTTCTGTAGCACTTAACGGAGTCCTTTTTTCTAAAGGTGTCAATGTCATTCCAGAGTTTCTAGAGAAGAGGGATTTCCTGTCATTCACCTGAGAATGGTCTTTAGCAACATCCAGCAGCAGAGGGCGCTATAATTCAGGCGATGAAGCCGCAAAAGTAGATCATTGATGATTTATTTTTTTTAAAACATGGAAGCTGTGGAGATGCTATATACCTTCTCTGAGAAAGCATATAGCATCTGTGTTAATAAGTGTTAACTATAGTTTTTAAAAATTGCATCTTGCCTGAAATGAAAGGGAAATTAAGGTATTCAAGGGAAATGGTCAAATATAGGCAAAAGTAGGCTAGGGACCTTTTCTGGAGTACTTCCAGTCCAGAACTGGTTTTTAAAGACTATAAAAAATGACCGGATATTTAAGGTCATAGAGCAAAAGAGAACATCTTTTAAGGTCACAGATCAAATCAGTAGAGAACATTGTGTGCTTTTTGTGTAAGTCTACTGGTAGGAAAACAGCTGGGGAAAATGATTCTATTGCTCTGTGATGGCTGAGAAACATCAAGATTGGATGTTTACGCTTCTAGACATGCAGATGAGAATCTTTTGTGGACCCAGATTCCAATAAATTTTTCTTTTCTTGATATGTGACTAGGTTTGTTGCATTTCGTAGACCCCGCCCAAAAAGGGTTTCTGTGGCATAGAATTACTGAAGGCTCGAAACTTCCAGGAGTCAAAGCCTATAGGAGTGTGGTCAGAAGAAAAGAAAGAAACATGAGATTTCCACAGCTTAGAAGGCCACATCAACCTGTTTAGTTTGTCAAATACCAGTGAAAGAGTTTCCATTGCTTTATTTTTTTTTTCACCTTTAAAATTGTTTGAGATACACTTCACAAATCATAAAACTCACCCATTTTAAAGTATAAAATCTAGCCACTTAAAACGGTTTTCAGTATATTCACAGAATTGTAAAACCATTGGCACAATCAAATTTAGAACATTCTCATCATTCCAAAAAGAAGCCCTATGCCAGTTATCATTGACTCCCATCCTCCTTAGACAACTACTGTCTACATTGTGTATATATGGATTTGCCTATTCTGGATATTTCATATCAGTGGAATTATGCAATATGTGGTTTTTTTCTATGATTGGTTTCTTTCACTTACTATATAATTTCCAGTGTTCATCTATGTTGTAGCAGGTATCATTACTTCATTCCATTGTATGGTTATAACCTATTTTGTTTATATATTCATCAGTTGATGAACATTTAGATTTTCATTTTTAGGCTATTATCAACAATGCTACTATGAATATTCATGTGCATGTTTTGAGTGGACATATGTTTTCATTTCTCTTGAATATATACCTAGGAGTGGAATTGTTGGTATTATGGTAACTCAAACATTTTCAGGCATTGTCAAACTGTTTTCCAAAGTGGCTGTGCCATTTTGCAGTCCTACCAATTTCTCTAGATCAGTGATGGGCAACCTTTTGAGCTTGGTGTGTCAAACTTCGCCAAAAAACTGAGCATAACTTGGGTAGTGTGTCACTTTGAGGAAAAAACTAACTCCAAGACTCTAGTCGTAAATGTTTCATCCTCAGGAGCAGCAAATGTTTCATCCTTGGCATGCGGCTGCGTGTCATCAGAAATGGCTACGCGTGTCAGTGCTGACACGCGTGTCATAGGTTCGCCATCACTGCTCTAGATCCTCACTAATGTATAAGGCTTCCAATTTCCTAACACTTGCTCTTGTCTGTTTGATTAGCCATCCATCCCAGTGAGTGTGAAGAGATAGTTCATTGTAATTTTGATTTGCATTTCCCTAATAACTTAAAATGTTCATATGTTTATTAGTCATTTTATATATCTTCTTTGTAGAAATGTTCATACAAATCCTTTGCCCATTTTTTTTATTTGAGTTGTCTTTTTTTATTGAGTTATAAGAATTATTTACATATTCTGTATATAAATCCCTTATCAGATGTATGACTTAAAAATATTTTTTCCTATTCTGTCAGTTGTCTTTTAATTTTCTTGATGGGATCATTTATAGCACAATGTTTTTAATTTTGATGCGGTCTGGTTCCTCTTTTTATTTCTTTGACCTTTGTATTTTGGTATCTAGGTAACTGTTGTCATGAAGAGTTACTCCTGTGTCAGTCTTCTAAGAGTTTATAATTTTAACTCTTACATTTAAGTCTATGAGCCATTTTGAGTTAACTTTTGTATATGGTGTGAAGTAGGGATCAAACTTTGTTCTTTTTATATGTGGATATTCACTTGTCCCAGCACCATTTATTGAAAGGCTATTCTTTTGCCTTCGAATTGTGTTGGTACCCTTGTTGAAAATTAACTGACCATAAACTTAAGCATTTATTTCTGGACTCTCAGTCCTTTTTCATTGATCTATATGCCTGTTCTTATGCCAGTATTACAGTGTCTTCATTACTGTAGCTTTAATAGTAAGTTTTGATGATTCTGGGTTTCTTGAATTTCCATATTAATTTTATGGTCAACTTATCAATTTCTGCAAAGAAACCAGCTGGGTTTTGATAGGTAATGCATTGAATCTGGAGATCAGTTTGGGGAGTATTGCTATCTTAACATATAAAGTCTCAATCCATGAACATGAGATGTTTCTCCATTTATTTAGATCTTTGATTTTTTTTCAACAAGGTTTGGTGGTTTTCATTATACAAGTCTTGTGCTTCTTTTGTTAAATTTATTCCTAATTATTTATTCTTTTTTATTCTATTAGAAATATAATTATTTTTCTTAAATTCACATTTAGATTGTTCATTGCTGGTTTATAGAAATACAGTTGATTTTGTTATTGATCTTGTATCCTGCAACCTTATTTGACCTGTTACTTAGTTTTATTATCTTCATAGTAAATTCTTAGGAGTTTCTATATACAACATCATGTCATCTGCAACTTCTTTCTCTTTCTCTCCTGTCTGGATGCTTTTTATTTAATTTTCTTGTTTAATTGCCTTGGTTAGAACCTCTAGTACAATGTTAACTAGAAGTGATGGGAGCAGATACCCATGTCTTGTTTCCGTTCTTGGTGAGGTGGCGGGGGTGGGTGGGCAGACTTTCAGCCTTTCACCATTAAATATGGTGTTAGCTATGGATATTTTGTAGCTGCCTTTTATCAGGCTGAGTAAGTTCCCATTTATTCCTAGTTTGTTGAATATTTTTATTATCTTAAGGATGTTGAATTTTTTCAAATGCCTTTTCTGCATCTGTTGAGACTCCTTTATTAAGTGGTGTATTTCATTGGTTGATTTTCAGATGTAAACCAACCTTGTTTCCTGGAATTTTTGTGTCTGTATTCACAAGGAATATTGATCTATAGTTTCCTTCCATGTGATACTTTTCTCTGGTTTTGGTATCATGGTAATAGTAACATTGGCCTCATAGAATGAGTTGGGAAGTGGTCTTTTCTTATTTTTTGGAAGAGTTTGTGCAAGATTTGTATTAATTATTCTTTAAATTCCTGGTAGAATTCATGAGTGATACCACCAGAACCTATCCTTTTCTTTGTGGGAAGTTTTAAAATTAGTCATTCAATTCATTTGTTATGGGTCTGTTCAGATTTTCTGTTTATTTTTTTAGTCTAATTTGGTAGTTTTGTGTCTTTCTGGGAATGTGACTGTTTTATCTAAGTTATCTAATTTTAGGTTAAATAGTTGTTCATAGAATTCCTTTGTAATCTTTTGTTTTTGTAAGGTTGGCGGTGATGTCCCATCTTTCATTCTTGAATTTAGTAATTTTATGTTTTCTTGTTTCTTGTTTTTTTCTTAGTCTAGCTAAAAGTTTGTCAGTTTTGTTTACCTTGCTGCCCACTTTTTAAATTGCTTCAACAGTAATAACTTATTTCCTTTCCTTTTAGGATTGATTTCTTTATCCCAGGAGTCTCTGTGGTTGGTGGGTTCTCAATATGCTCCAGCCCCCGACTGCTAGAACAAGAGAGAGTAATAGAATTGGCAGTGAAATATACGAATCACCCTCCTGCTGTCTGGATTCACAATCAGGTGAGCAGATCTCTGTTTAAACCTGCAGATTAGGGCATCTCTGCCTCCCAGTTTGTGTTCAGCTCACTTAATCTAAAACCAGGTTTGTGTGAGGAGGGAACATGCTCACAAAGAGCTCCTTTGCATCCAGAATTCAGGCTCCAAAAGGCCAAGGAAGCAGAGTCTTTTTGGTGCATTAAAGATGACTCGACGATACTTTGGGATCTGGATATATCTTCTGAGACACCAAACAGTATTTAGTTGAATACTACCATAGGAGTAAAGCATTTTGCTTTAATTGTAAGGTTGTGAAAATTAGCTCTTTGTATGTCTTGTAAATATTAAATCTACACATCACATTATTTTGTCCTAATCATCCTAAATAAAGGGAATTACACTACCATTCTGTCATCATTTGGAGGGAACACGATCCCTGATCACATACTGCTCAGGCCCAGAGCTGAGCGCTGCTAAATCTGTGGGGTCAGTGCCTCTCCATGGCAGGCTCTAGAGGGCTCGTCACATGGTGTTCTGAGAGGGAATCCACGTTGGCTGCTAATAACTCGTGCTTCCTCACGGGACTCAAACACAGCCCTACATAAGCGGCATGTTCATTCCCTGCTAGAAGTCTGATAACAAGAAGGGGCTCAAGCAGGTCAGCAGGTCAGTTATTAGTCTTCTTAGATTTTGACCCTTGTGCTTTTTTTACTGCCATCACCTTCACTTCTCGAGTGTGCCTACTTTATTTACCAACAACCCATCCCATCCCAGGCATTCTCTTAATCCCCTTTACCAAAAAGGAATGTACCAGTACAAATATTGTATATATTTTTTAAATTTATATCAAAGGGCAAAGGAACTTGAATAAAACAGTTTTGAAAAAGATAACTAAAATGGGAGGAATCATATTACTCAAATTTAAGATTAAAATAAAGCTACAGTAATCAAAACAGTGTGCTATTGGTATAGGGATAGACAAACAGCTCAATGGAACAGAATAGAGTTCAGAAATAGACTGATATCCATATGGCCACTTAGTTTTTTTTTCATTGATTTTTATTTTTAGAGAGAGTGGAAGGGAGAGAGGGGAGAGAGAGAAAGAGAAACAGAAACATCGATGTAAAAGACACATCAATTGGTTGCCTTCCACACGTGC
The DNA here is from genome assembly GCF_951640355.1 of Cnephaeus nilssonii. Lineage (NCBI taxonomy): Eukaryota > Metazoa > Chordata > Mammalia > Chiroptera > Vespertilionidae > Cnephaeus > Cnephaeus nilssonii. The sequence goes on along the minus strand of NC_137088.1, from coordinate 24,014,662 downwards.
CCCCATCGGGACTGAGAATCAAACCTGCAACCCAGGTACATGCCCTTGATTGGAAATGAAACACACAATTGTTGGTGCACGGGCTGACACTCTAACCACTGAGCAATGTCAGCCAGGGCTGGCCACTTGATTTTTTAATTTAATTTAATTTTTATTTTTTTTATTGATTTCAGAGAGGAAGGGAGAGGGAGAGAGAGAAAGAAACATCAATGATGAGAAAGAATCATTGATTGGCTGCCTCCTGCACACCCCCTACTGGGGATCAAGCCCTCAACCCAGGCATGTGCCCTTGACTGGAATTGAACCTGGGACCTTTCAGTTCGCAGCCCCATGCTCTATCCACTGAGCCAAACCAGCTAGGGCTGGCCACTTGATTTTTGACAAAGGTGTTAAAGAAATTCAATGGAGAAAGGATAACCTTTTCAACAAATAGTGTTGGAACAATTGCCTATTCATACCCAAAAAAAGAACCTCTCATACTTTTTATTCAAGGTTAAATCAAAATAGGTTGTAGATCTAAGTATAAAACATGCAACTATATGTTTTAGAAGAAAATATAGGAAATATTCAGAATTTGAGGGTGGGCAAAGATTTCTTAGACATGACACCAAAAGCAAGATCCATAAAAGTTTGATAGATAGACGTAATCAAAATTTAAAACTTTTTAATGCAAAAGACACTATTTACAATTTTTTACAAATAAGCTGAAAACTAGGAGAAAGTGTTTGCAATTTAGATATCCAGCAAAGGACTTATATCCAAAATCTGTAAAGAATTCTCAAAAATCAGCCAAAACAACAAGCATAATTTCAAAATGGTCAAAGGATTGAAGAGACACTTTGTTTTAATAAAGGATATAAGGATGGCAAATAAGCAATGGAAAGATGTTTAACATCTCTAAACATTAATTATTAGGGAAATGCAGAGTAAAACCATAGTAGTGGGCTATCTCTTCAGATCTATTAGAATGACTCAAATGGAAAATATTGATAATGCCAAGTGCTGACAAGGTTGTGGAGCAACGGTAACTATTATATTGCTCACAGGAATGCAAAGTTCTACAGCCATTCTGGAAAGCATTTTGGCAGTTTTGTATGAAATTAAATACTCATTTAACCTAGGACCCAGCAATACCAATACTAGAACTATGAAGGCTCTGTTCATATAAAAGCCTGTACATGAATACTTATAGCAGTTCTGTTCACAATTGTCAACAACTAGAAACACCCCAAATGACCCACAGTAGGTGAGTGGATAAGCACACTGTGATGCTGTATTATTCAGCAGTAAAGGGAGAGGAACTGTTTATTGATGGCACACAACAACTTGGTCGAATCTCAGAGGTATTGTGGTGAGTGAAAGAAGCCAGTCTCAAAGGTTATGTACTGTATAATCCCATTTATGTCATGTTCTGGAAAACAAAAATACAACAACGGAAAACAGATCAGTAGTTGACAAGGGTGAGGGGTGGGGGAGGGGGTGAGCATAAAAGGATAGCACAAGGGAGTGTTTTGGGCTTGAGGGAGCTGTTTTAGATCTTGATTCTGGTGGTAGTTACACAGTTCTGTGTATGTATGAAAAGTCATAGAACTGTGCACCAAAAAAAATTCACTGTAAAATAATTTAAACAATAAAGGATTTTTAAATCTGTGGGGGCATAAAAGTAAGTAGCCTTCCTATGGTTTACATGTCCGTTTGTCTGTTCACAATAACCCCTAGCTGCTCGCCTTAGCATTTCCATTGTAAACGGATCCTGCCACATTTGTCCTCTGTCCTGAGTCCTCCCTTCGGTGTGACCTCAACTGCATCATTCCTTTATAGATTCTCTATCCATTACTATCTCCAGGCTACATCCTGAGTTTCTATAATATGCTGCAGGGGAGGGGGGGCGGGCAACAAGGTGTTCACGTACCCCGCACTCACTGTTAAAATGAGCCTAGCAATCCCGGCCCCTAGTGCCAGGAGCCCCTCCAGTTGTCAGCCTCCCACGTGACCTGACCTGGTGCTGGTCCATAACTCCCTGCTTGGTTTCATGCCTCATTGGCATTTCAATGAAGAAACTTATTCTTAGAGGCTATAGAAAATCTCCGAGTGGCATTGCTTGAATGCACATCCTAATTGTAGTGCTTGTTCCACTCTGCCCAGTGGGAGCTGCAAACGGCCTTTATGAAGTCAGATTTTTCTTGGAACCAGTCTCAGGTGCCTATATCCCTCCTGAGAATTTGTCTTATTAAGCTATTCAAGTGGACAATGGAGGCACGTGAGTGTCTGGGTGGCAGCAGGCTGCTCTGTTGGGACATGGAATAAAGGGCCATAAATGTCTTCCTTTATTTTATCTGCTTTGGCTCAAACTCCTGGCAGGGTAAAGGGTTCTAGACAGCTATTGTGTGTCTGCTCCCGGAGCTGTGGAAGAGTTGTTTGCTTCACAAGTAGAAAATCTATACCCAGATTAGATACATTGCTATGTAATTGAAGGTAATATCCTTTTACTCACTTCCAAATTGTGCTGTACAGACTGCGAGTCTTGTGCTCATGCTACCCTGGCAGTTTTTATTGATCAACAAAAGACAAAGATGGCTTTGATTCTTTCCAGATGCTAGCAAATTAGAAGATAGATCTCCTGAAGATTATTTTGTCATGAAAGAGACAAAGTCTTCTTGAGTATTATCTTTCCCTGGGGCACGGTTTCTTGGCAACTTTAGGGTTGAAAATACTGTGGTTTCTAAAAACAATAACCTGAAGGCTTTGTTTGTTGTCATTACTAAGCATGCTGGAGATGACCACTGGAGGAAATTATTTCTTAGTCTCTTTTACTCTTAGAGTCTTAGAGATAAAGAGATAAGTGTACAGGCAAACAAGAGGGGGAAGCACGGTGCAGAGAGATTAAGTTCATTGTCATTGTTAGGCAGACACTCTTGTACCATAAATTCTGTTTTCAAGACTGGAAAGGAAGGAGTATTTTAAAGCACTTTGGTAGCCAGTCTAGTGACTCTTACATTTTAGTTACTACTTACAGAATGCCCCCTTGCTGTTAATGCCTTTTGTCAAAAATGGAAACCACTTATCGTCCTCATGTAAAACTCTCCTACGTATTTAAAATAGTTCAAGTGTGTGTTTTTCCCCCTCAGAATTTCCATTCATTTAATACTTCTCTACCAAGGGACCTTCTTTGTGAAATTCAAATAATTTTTCATTTTTTTCTTAGTTATTTCTTTAACTTGTGGAGCCCCAAATTAAATTGATGTCAGAAAGGATTGCCTGTCATGCATGGTGCCAAGGTGTGAGTGCTCAAGGTTTGGTCTTCAGAAAGCATGTGGTACATTATTACTTCTGAGGAGGGAGTTCAGTTAGTTGATTTATGTCAGGAGCATGTAATGGAACACACCTATTCTCTCAATACAAATTTCTTAGTTTTAGGTTCTGTTTCTTAGTGACAGGAAAGAAGGAAGCTGGCACCCCCGGGCTTTTGCTCAGCCGCAGTGACCCCCAGCATCCTCTTCTGTGGAGCTTAATTCCAACAGGGAGTTCCCCCCAGTGTGTCATGTAATGCCCCCCACAGCCCTGAGGGTGAGCAGGCCCACTGCTGGGACCCATTTTCCAGATGTGGCCACAGAAGCTCAGAGAAGTAAAGGGACTGGCTGGATTGCATAGGGGCTGTGATTAAGTCTTCTGACTCCTAAGTTACTGCGTTTTCCTCTAAACTAGGTGTTCCCAACCCTGTCAGGTCCAATGGCCCCTTTCTAGAACTACCCTGAAATGAAATCCAAAGTTAATGTAATCAACATAATTTTTTTAACATACTTCTCCAAGTGTGATACGAAGGAGAAATAAAGGAAAGTGATTCATAACCAAAGACTCTGTATTTCAGTATGTAAATGCTTGGACATATTTAGAGCTAGGAGATAGAATGAAGTCGTCAGACAGCTATCCCTCAATGTAGAATCACATGAATACACTGTCTGCAAGTGCAGGTATGCAGGTTGTATGTTGACAGGACCACACACATGTTACCAACTGCGATGCAGTTTTCCAGAACAGTGAATGAACATGCTTAGTAACGTTCTGCACACAACAAAGTACAGTCTACATGGTGGTTAGATTCTCAAAAACTCAGACTATGTTAGATCCGTGCGAAAAATAAAAATCTTCTAGTTCATTTTGTAGAATGAGTTAGAGTCTAGTCTCAGGTCATTAGAGACCCGTTTTCACCTATGCTGTATGGCCCACGGGCCATTCGGAAGTCTGCTGGGCAGACCTGCGCATTGCAGGTAATGGTGTGCCACTAAACCGGTGCTCTGAGGAAGAAAGCGCTGATTTGTAGCCTTTGCTGATTTCTGTGCTGTAAACACTCCCCAGGGCTGATCTCACACTACCAGTAGGTACTCACTCACAGAATTCCTGCGCATTCTACCATCGGCTTAGGAGGTGCCAGCGCCAGAACACGCTAGCTGCACAGGACGTTAGCACCTCTTGCCCTGCCCTAAGTGCCAGTTGGGTTCTCCAAATCATTGTGACAATGGAGATGTCACTACAAGTCTCCAAAACACCCCCCTCAGAGCAGTCTCGCCTCTGGAGAACCAGGGCATTCAGCTCTGAGTCTGGTGTGACTTCATGGAGCAGTAGGTGCTTTATGTGGGGGTGTGTGGTACTCACTCTATGGTGTGAAGCCTCAGGCTTCCTGGTCTCACTGCTCCGGGGAGAAAGGAACAGTCTGAACAGTACTACAGTGGTGGCCACTGGCCTCAGTCTGTGGAGCAGGCCTGGCTGTGCCCTTCTGGCGACTAGAAGGAAGCCCCCAGTGCCCACACTTCTCAGCGCCAGTGAGTCCAGGGCAGTGACACTTGCCCATCTGGCCTCTCAGCTCCATGGCTTTGATCAGAACAGGAGTGCCACTCAGAAAAGGAAACTCATACTTCAGAGGTGTCCCCTGTGCCTCTTTTCACAACCCAGGCCCTCACCTACGTAGTTAACAAATGGCAGAGTTATTCAAGCGAGTCTCCTTTTTCAATAGTGGAGCAGCTGTGAGTATAGGTCCCAAAGGCAGAGGAGCAAATTGCCTATGTCATGGACAAGTGGAATCAATTCACAGGGCCCTGGGAAACTTGAGAGCAAGCTGTAAAAATAGTCCTCAATACTGACAGACACACGGAGGTAGACAGTTTCCTAAGGAAGAACATGAGGTTTTAGACCTGTGCTACTAAGGACTCAGGATCTTTCCTTTCCTGCCTAGTGCGCACTTGACTCTGAAGTGGCCGTGAGAGTGGGAGGAGAGTTCTTCTTTGACCCTCAGCCTGCGGACCCCTCTAGGAACCTCGTATTGATTGCCGGAGGAGTCGGAATTAACCCTCTGCTTTCCATCCTGCGGCACGCGGCCGATCTCCACAGAGAACGGGCAAACCGAGGAAGTGGATATGAGATGGGGACAATAAGACTCTTCTACAGCGCAAAAAACACCAGCGAACTGCTGTTTAAGGTAAGGGGGAATGTATGTTCCATAGCTTTCTGGGAGCAGCCCTGTCATGGTAATAATTGTCCACGGAACTTGCCTCTCTCAGTTCTGTTTTTTCTGCAGCAGTTCAAACAAAAGGCCTGACAAATTTATTTTTTAATCCTCACCCGAGGATATTTTTCCATTGATTTTTAGAGAGAGTGGAAGAGAGAGGGAAAGACAGAGAGAGATATCTATGTGAGAGAAACACATTGATTGGTTGCCTCCTGCACGAGTCCTAACTGAGGTACTTGCCCTTGACCGAAATCTAACCCGGGACCCTTCGGTCTGCAGGCCGACGCTCTATCCATTGAGACAAACTGGTTAGGTTGGTCTGACAAATCTTAATGTGATCTTCAAATGAGAATTGGCCAACACATCTTACCGGGACAATTACCACAGCTGGTGTTGAGGAGGCTCCCAGGGGCGTGATGGGATACGGGCAGGTCCGGTGGGCTTGCATTTGGAGGTGGGTGGACAGAAAAGCCGCCATGGACCTGCGACTGTAAAGAGTCAGGAGAAGCACAAGTGGGCTCCTGTGTTACAAGAGGAGGTGAGAAGTGTGTGCTTGGGACCCAGCTGGGTACATGAAACCCCCATCAGCTGCATCTGTGGAAACTAAGTACATTTGATGGAGAAGGCTTTCACCGGATTGCTTTGCAGCTGCAAGGATGAACAAAAGAACAGTAACAGTTAAAAAGACAGAACTGTGGTCAGTGAAACTGCTGCTTAATTGCCCAGGCTTGAGAAAAAGGAAAAGAATAAACTCCCGGAGAGTTTGTAATATGCTTGTTAGCATATTCAGATTTCAATTAAAGCCGAATAGCCTCAGTACTCTGAGAGCTCTGGCCTGCTCGGCTGCAAACAATATCTCCGTAAGTAGAGAGCAAGAGCACAGACGTGTGCTGAATGGGAGGCGAGGTTCGGCGTCAGTGGTTGTGCACATCTGTTTTGATTTTTTAAAATTGTAGTGTGACCAAATATGTTTGACATTCCAGAAAAATATCCTCGATTTAGTAAATGAATTTCCTGAGAAGATTGCATGCAGTTTGCATGTTACAAAGCAGACTACACCAATCAGTGCAGAACTCAAGCCATACATCACGGGTGAGTCCCCTAAAGATGTTTTGACTGTCTCCCCATAGTTATGTGGCGGACATGCCAGTTGGTTGAGTGTAGATGCTTTATTGTTTGGACTTGCTGGCTGGGAATGTCACTACCTGGGGAATAGAGAGGTGATTCATCATGGAAAAATAAGGAGAGATTAAGTTGGATTTATTTATTATATACTGTGTTCCTACGGCCCGTATTAAAAATTTATTCTCCACATTTTTTTAGGGGACCTTTGCATCATCACTGTAGCATGCATGCAAAGAATTTATATTCCAGCCTCGGCTGAACCGATGCCATTTGCCATTAATGGTAATTTAAATTACTTGTGGTTTCCCCTGCCTGGAAGGATTTTTCACAAAACAGTTTCTTTACTGCTAAAGGCACTTTTGAATCTCTCCCAAAGAGCAGTAAGTTCACTGCCCGTGTCTGAGAGCGCATTGCGATTGGCTTCCCACTTTACTTGCCGTAAGTTTAGGAAACCAGAGATGCACTTTGCTGGGGCCTGGCCCAGGTGCCAGCAGGAGCCATTGTGTGAATGACTCAAGACTGGACTCACTAAGCTCCAGTTACTGAAAATAAACACTGTTGCTGCGTTGTGGTTAGTCCTTCTCCTTTCAAAACAAACATGTCTGGCTTAATTTGGTGTTTATTCTGTTTCTTGGTAGAAGGAAGAATAACGGAGAAGGAGATAAGAGAGCACATTTCAAGAGAGACTTTGTTCTACATTTGTGGCCCACCTCCAATGACAGACTTTTTCTCCAAGCAACTAGAAAACAGCCATGTTCCCAAAGAACACATCTGCTTTGAGAAGTGGTGGTAGGGAGCAGGCAAAGGTAGAAAGGAGAGGGTTGTGGATTTACCCGGGACATGATTCGAGGCAAGATGAAGTTACCTCTACTCTGTCTTCTTTCCTTAAGGCTGTGGGCAGAGTGACCTGCCCACAGCCTTAAGGAAAGAAAAGAAAAGAAAAACCAGCTGATAAGACTTAAATGATCAACTTTTGGCAAAGACTTCATTGAACTATTTTTTACTGTATTGACTTTCTTTTATTAGTAACTGTTTGATTATCTCATGATGCACCTTGAATTGATTTTCTTTCCCCTCAGGGAAAAAGAAGACATATACTTATATTTAATCATAAGAAAATGAGGTTTTGTGTGTGAAATGCAGGCTATCTTTAAATTATTTGACAGCAGCCTATATATCTTATGTTCAATAAACTTATAATTTAAACACATTCTTAATACTGTTTCTCTGAAAATCTTTTAAACTCAATGTCTTAGGTGACCTTACCATGGCCTGCAGCCCTGCTTCCTCAGACCATCCAGGCGGGTTTGGAAACAGAATATTGTTAGGGAAACTGCTTTAAGGAATTGAATAGCCAGCAGATTTGTTTAATGCGAATGAATATACGAAGTCTGTATCCTGACTGATGGTTAGTTTCTTCTCAAATGAAACCCTTTCTGTGTTCAGGGTCCTGGCTGCCCGCCTTAGAGCTGCGTGTAGAGGCGGCTTCTTGCTGGGGACAAAGGCCTTGGGGACTGCTGTGTTCCGTGTGGAATCTGCCTTCATTGGCCGGGCTGGCTGGCTGTAGTCATGTGCTTAGGATTGATTAGGGGGTATAGAGCCGTTTCCAAATCCCGCTTCTCTGCCTTTTATTTCATCCCTTTGCCAGGGCCGTCTCTGGCAGCAGCAGCTCCTCAGCACATACTTGCTGAGTGACTGAAAGAAGCAACTCACATCTGACTTCTCACTAAGGCCAGGTGGGGAGGCAGTCCCAGGACGGGGAGAGGGAGAGGGAATGGTGCAGCCTCGTTCCAAGGCCGCCCTGGTGAAACTGCTAGAAAGCAGACGGTGGTTCTTATCCTTGTTTAGATTTTTTAAAATCCAGAAGAAATCCATGGGCCGGGGCCAGGCCACCCTTTCTGAGACAAGCAGTCTCGGGCGAAGGCTGCCTGCTGGGAGAGCGCTGAGGACACGGAGTCTGGGAAGGACAGCTCAGTGCAGGGAAACCCAGGAGCTGCAGCCGAGAGAGTCCGTGCCTGAGCTGATGGAAAGCAGGTGCCCTCTCATCTCTGGCTGTAGCCTCCCAGGGACCAAGGGCTGAAACAGCCGTGATTTACGGGCTGACTATGGCTGGCATCACCAGTCTAGCCTCCACTCTGTTTTGAATTTTGTCAAGTTTTAAGCAGAGATCATTTGTCAACTATTTCCTTTTTTCCCCCCCAATTACAGTTGACACTCAATATTATTTTATGTTAGTTTCAGGCATACAGCACAGTGGTGAGACATTTATATAATATACAAAGTAATCCCTCCAGGCAGTCTAGTACCCACCTGGCACCATGCATGGTTATTACAATATTATTGACAGTATTCCCTGTGCCGCACTTCCTAGCCCGTGACTCTTTTGTAACTGCCAATTTGCACTTCTTAATCCCCTCACCCTTTTTCCCCCAGCCCCGCTCCCATCTGGCAACCATCAGTTTGTTCTCTGTATTTACGAGTCTGTTTCTGTTTTGTTTGTTCATTTATTTTGTTTCTTAGATTCCACATATAAGTGCAACATATGGTATTTGTCTTTATCTGACTTATTTCATTTAGCATAATACCCTCTAGGTTCAATGCCAGATATGAATTCGGTGGGAGGAGAGGGGCCATTGACCGGACAGGAATATTAACATCCATCAAGGCAGAGATCGTCGGCATTTCAGAGATGAAGGGAATGTGAGAAGCTTGACCACTGTAAGGATTCCTGACTCGGCTAACCCCAAAGTGTCCAGGCCGAGGGCTGGGCTTTAGGGCTGAGGACCCGAGAGCACAGCAGCATAGCACAAGGAGATGCAGGGGCGTGGGAGCAGCAAGGGGCTCTTCTGCCCACTGGCAAGGGCATCTGGCAGGGAGGAGACGCGAGGTATGGAGGAAGTGGCTCCCCAGGCCCTTCTGTGTTGGGAGCGGAGGTGCAGGGCGAGCATCTTCGTGTAGCGTGGGAGGCGTGCCACCCACTGCCTCCGTCCACCCAACACCACAGCCTGTGCGCCTGCTGTTGTCACAGAGCGAGGGCCACCTGTCCTGGAGATCCCCGCTCTGCCCACCACCCTGCCAGTGACTCACCGTCACCATCTGTAAACCGCTGAGATGGGCCAGGTCGTGACCTTCGCACGGACGGCGGTTCCTTCCAGCTCTGTCATTTCTGGTGCTGAGAGCTGAACAGTATTTCTGGTCTGCTGGCCAAGAATGTCCTGTTGCCCTTGCCTACCAGGCCAGTCAAGATCTCTTTGGTACTCACACCGAGCTAACTCCAACGGGGCGTCCTGGAAATTACAGCGTGGTGCCTGGGAATGTAGACTGGAGAGAGCCCTCGAGCCAGACTGCCTGGGTTCAAATCTCAGCTATGCCACTGACTAGGGAGATGACCTTGAGCAAGTCACTTAACTGCATCAGCTGGATCCATCCAGTATAAAGTTCTCTACCAACCTTTCACCTAATTATTTTAGTAGCTGTTGATCATTGCCTATACCTACCGTTTCATTAAGGATTAATTGTCCATTTCTATCATTTTCTTGCATTTATTCCCCATGATTGTTCTATAAAGAACTTAGCCTCATTCACTTTGCCCTGAAATGAGTATGAACAGGAAAGACGAGATCAATGCTTGATTCTTTCTCTTTTTTAAGTCAATTAGCCTGCGATGAGTTGGTGCCCTAGCAACCTCCAAAGATAACTAGATTTTTTAAAGTATCATTATGGTATGAATTCATGGCTTTTTTGTTTTGTTTTCATCCCTTGCAGTCCATTTTTGATAATTCAACTTGTTTCAGGCTTCCTCTGCCGTGTTAGTGATCTACACTAAGTTGTGGGAGCTGATGGGGTTTGCGCCTCTTAGAGTTGCAAAAAGTGCTCTCATAAGCAGGAAGGGGGAAAAGAAGCTGCGTGTGGGTGAGGCAGCCACATGAAGGAAGTGTGTCAAGGAAGAATGACTGGTCAGCTGTGACGCGCTGTAGATGTGACAGGGAGATGAGTTCTGATGAGTTTGGTTTAGCAACTGGAAGGTCATTGGTGATCTTGACAAGATGGATGTCAAGAGTGAACACATTGGGGTGGGTTTAAGAAGGACTGGGAGGAAATAAATGGTAATGAGTGAATATAGGTTATACTTTCAAATAATTTTACTATGAAGGGGAGGAAAAAAATGGGATGGTAGGTAGAAAAAGAAGTGGTGTTAAGAGAACTTCATTTCTTTTATTCATTTTTAAAAATTTGTTTTGTTTTTAAAACTATTTTTGAAATAATTTTAGATTTATAGAAGACTTGCAAAGAGAGAACAGGGTTCCCACCCATATACCCTTCACCCAGCTTTCTTAAATGTCAACATCTTACGTAACCCTGGTATATTTATGAATACTAAGAAATGAACAGTACAGTTAAAATTGATGCAATACTATGAACTGAACCAGTTTTTTTTTGTTTTTGTTTTTGTTTTAAAGATGAGAGTGGTAATCAACTGATTGTATGAAAAACTGTGAAAGAGGCATTCAGTGAGACTCCAGTTGAGGAGGAGAGGACTTCGGCTGGAGGATGATAAACCTATGAATGGTCATCTATCGAGCATCTGCGATGCGCAGTCACTGTGGTAGAAATTGAAGGTAGGAAAGGATAAGACAAAGGTTATCTCGAGGAGCAAGTTAAATACTTTGGGGAACTATTTTTTCCTGAAGCTGCAAAGTGATAAAAGCTATCTTCTCCGAAGAAGTATATTGAATACTGAGAACATTTCAACACAATTGAAAGTAAAAAACTCTCTTGGGAAAATACGTAGTTTTGCAATGATCACTAGTTGAAAGGGAAGCTGAGGAAGATGGATGTCCGGGCGAGCCATTGAGGGCTGGCGTCCTACGAGCCGCAGGTGGGAGGGGCGGTGGGAAAGGCTGTTCTTATGCTCTGGAGACAGTGCTCGGGAGATTGTTATTATGGGATGCATAGCTGCAGGTGTGTATACATGTGTGTAAGTACACATATGTGTGTGCATGCAGTGATTGTCAAATGGTACCCAATGTCATGGGCCTCTGCCTGAGGTTTTTTTTTATTTATTTCTCTTTTTGAATGGAAAACAGCAATTTCCTTTATTCCTGGATATTGCAGATGATCATATGCTGATAACTTAACCCGAGAGCTGTTATTTCATTTTATTTTAAATGAAACTCAAAGGAGTATACTGTTCTCATCTTAGAGAAATAGTGAGATTATTACTCTTTCCTAATATGCGCATACTCAGCGAGCGTGGTGATGACATATAAAGATACCTCCTAACCCACCATCAAATCAAGGCATACATTTCAAAGCGGGTTGTGCTCAGGAACGCAGACTTTCCTAGTTGTGGAGAGACATCTTGATCAGTCTGTTCTGAATTATTATAAACCCTGCCGGTGCCCATGAGCCCAAGCTGGTCTCTTCCATCTCATCCCCAAGTCCCATATTGCTGCGCTTGAGCCCACCCAAATTTTGTCTGTCCCCTTGTTCTTTTTTAATGACCTGATAAATAGGATTGTAAAAAAATCAAATAATCTAAAAGCATGTACACTAAATGCTGAAGTCCTCCGTTCCCCCGCCCCACTCCCTCACCTAGGATGAACTTATGTATAAAGAGCTTGCTAGGTATCCTTTTACACCGGGGTGGGAATCGTCCGGCCCGTGGGCTGAATGAGGCCCGCGAAATCATTTGGTCTGGCCCTGCCAAGGCATTAGGGGCGAGTTGATTAAATGCTTGACTAAATATAACAGGCTAATTTTTAAGTTGATAATTTTGTATGGCCTGCGAATGATGTTATAAATATCCAAATGGCCCTTGGCAGAAAAAGGTTAGAACGTTTTACATTGTACTGATCTTGTACACATTGGACAGGTATGTGTGCCTGTGGGCTTTACTCTTTTAACTCTCCAAAGAATGTACCTTCATGTACTTAACCATATTTCTGTGATGGACATTTAGATTGTTCCTCGTTTGGGGATATTACAAACAGTATTGCAGCGAACACGCTTGTTCACATACTTTTTGTGTTGTATTCCCGTAGAGTTTCCAGAAGTGTCGTTTCTGGAAATTGACGAGTATTGCCGCATTACCCTATAAAATGCCTAATCAATATATATTCTAGTAGGATATGAAAGTACTCATTTCCCCACCTCTTGGCAACATTAGAGATTTAAGTCCTGAAACTGTTTTTTCCTAGTATGTTGGGTGAAAAGATGATTTAAAAAAAAAAATTAGTTTCCTGATTTCAACCTAGCATGTTTTTTCCTAAAGCGTTTTAGCCATTTCTCTTTCTTCTTTGGAGAATGGTGTTTGTGCATTTTTATGTCCACTTTGATGTCTGGCTGATTTGTAACTCTTTATAGAACAGAATGAATGCTAATCCTTTGTTATGCATATTGCGGATATTTTTTCCCATTCTGTTACTTGTCACTGAATTCTGTTTGTTCTAACTTATACTGGAGTTTAAATTTATACATAATCCATTATGCCAGTCTTTTCCCCTGGCTTTTATGGATATATTTTCTTTTGATATTTTTACAGGTCTTTTATCCATTGGGGATTTATTTTTGTGCTTTAATGGGGGATAGGGATCTGGCTTTTGCATATGGCTCTGCCATTGCCTGACACTATTTATCAAATATCCCACACTTTCCCCAATGATTTGAAATGCCTCCTTTATCACGTATTAAATTCTCACCTACGAGTGGATTTCCCCCCCCCCCCCCTACACTCTCTGCTCTGTCCCATAGGTCCCCTTATTTGTTGCAGTTCAGATATCACATTGTTTTAATTACTCTAGCTTTTCGGTATATTCTGTATCTCCCCCGGCCCCCACTACATACACACTGTTTTTCACCTCCAGATGATTTAAACACAAACAGATCTTATGCATAGTGATACAACTTCACTTTCACAGGGAAAGTTGGAAAGGAAAAGTGATAGGAAACAGTTACTCTGGGGTTACCTGCACTCATTGGTGATCTAGATTATTTTGGCTGGAGTACTGTTATCAACTGAACATTACAGCATTACTTGGCACTTGACAAGTACTGTGTTTTATCTCATTAAATGACTCCCCAACAATTATGTGAAGTAGGCAGGGTGGCTGCTGCTGTCCCATTTTACCAGCAAGGGAGATGAGACAGAGTAGATGGCTTGCCCAGGTTCACATGGCTGGGAGTGACAGAGCCAGGCCTCCCGGACCGGTCTCCTTCCTCTCCCCGGGGAGGACTTTCCTGCCCAAGACCCAGCCCTGGGCTTGTTCCCAAACCCTCCTCACCGCTGAAGAGGCGGGCTCACCTCTGCTGTTTTTTTCAGAGAGACTCAGTTAACCCAACACCCTATCGCCAGAGCATTTCCCGCTAGAAGATTTTAAAAATCCAATGAGGGCTCCCTGTTCTTAGAGGCTGCAGGAGCCTAGTGAGAAGAAACAATGAGACAGGATCTGTGTGGTGTGATGGAACGAGCATGGTGCTGGGGCTCCAGAGACCTAAGTCATCCCTATTCCACAACGTGCTTCCTGCACGACTCGGTCCGCCTCTCGCTCTAACCCAGTGGTTGGCACCTCTGTGCCCTCTCTGAGCCCCTGCACACCAACCTCTCCTTCAGCAACGGAGATCTTTTACAAAAATCTTACGTTATTTCCCTTTTTAAAACGAATCAATGGCCTCCCATTACTTTTATTAGCAGGACTGGCACCCTCACCATGGTCCCCAGGCCCTGCCGCATCTGGCCCAGGCTCCTCTCTGCTCCTCTCTGCTGTTTTACTCCTGCCCCGCCACACACTCTGCAAAGCTGCCTTGATGGACATCTTCCAGTTACTTGAACATGATAAGCTTTCTTCAGATCCTTCCCTTTTCAATTCTCCTTCTTGTCACCAACGCTTCACATAGCTCTTCCTGTGTACTCGCCATTCTTTCAGCACCTTGCATATACTAACCCATTTAATTCTCACAACTATTATCCCCATTTTACAGATGAGGCAACTGAGGCACAGAGGGAACAAGTCGCTTGCCCAAAGCCACCTGGTAAGGGGTGGAGCCTGGGTTCTAGCTAGGGAGGCTGGCTCTACGGTCTACGTGCCTGGCTGCAAGCACTCTGCCTCCCCGTGGACTGCTCACCTGTGCTCCTCTCTCCGGGCTCAGCCTCACCTGACTCCCTCCACAAAGCCTTCTGTGAGCAGGTTGCACCTTCCTGTTCTGTGCCCTCTCGCACCCTGCACTTCTCCATAGCTCTTACTACAGTACTAGGGGCCCTGTGCACGAATTCATGCACCTTGAGAGGAACTGTGGGCTGTGAGGCTGCAGTGGGCACAGGGGTGGGTCTCGTCCCCTCCTCCGCGCCCATGCACTGATGGCGCTGGTCCCACTCATACCTGCTGACGGCACGGAGCAACTGGGGCCAGTGCTAGCAGCGGGTGCAAAAGGTGGCTGCCAGCCTCGATCTCCCCTCAGGAGCAAGGGAAGGTGGAGAAGCCCTGAGAGGCTACTGGGGTCGGCGCGGGGCACTGGCAGTGGGTGCAAGCAGTCACGCCAGTGCCGGCAGCAGGTGCAAGTGCCGGGCAGGACCGCGGTGCGTGTGAGCAAAGAATTTTCAGTAACTACCAGAGGCTCGCCCCGATGACAGCAACCGGCACCCCTCCTTGGTCTGGTGTGCCCGCTCCACCATCCCACTGTGGCTGATGCCTGCCATGCTCCACGCTCTGCCGCCTGCTGCTGATGCCTGCCACATTCTGCACGCGACCCCTGGTGTTCAGTGCACATGGTTGTTTCGCCATTCAGTCTATTTGCATATTAGCCTTTTATTATATAGGACTAGAGGCCTGATGCACGAAATTCAGCGGTGGCACTGGCTTCGTCCAGAAGGTCGTACAGAAGGTCGTTCTGCTGTTTGGCCATCCGGTCTAATTAGCATGTTATGCTTTTACTAGAGGCCCAGCGCACGATTCAATCGTGCGGGTAGGGTCCCTAGGCCTAGCCTCCTGCGATCAGGGCCATCTTCTGCCTGTTCGCCAGTCCCCAGGCCCAATGCTGCCTCCGCCGCCGCCACTGAGCTGCCAGGCTGTTGGGATCACCAGCTCATCCCCAGCCGCTGCCGCTGCTGCTGGGGCTTGAGGCGCTGACGAAGGGGAGCACGGCAGGGGATCCGGGTGTGGACAACTGGCTCCCCGCCTCCGATGGCAGCGGAGCTGGGCAGGGGATCCGGGTGCGGACAACCGGCTCCCCGCCTCCGATGGCAGCGGAGCTGGGTGTCCAGGGTGTCCGAGGCAGCCCCCCTCAGCGGCCGCCAATCCAGCTGTTGAGAGGCGGGGGGGGGGGGGGGGGGCGCGGGAGTCCTGCGCCTCTCAATGGCCGGATATGCCACCCCGAGTCCCGCCCCCCAGCCTCCCACCGCCTAATCGTGGGCGTAGCGGAGTGATGGTTATTTGCATATTGCCTTTTTATTATGAAGGATTATTATAGATAATTGCTGGGGCCACCGCTCATTGTCATTTGTAAGGTCTAAAGGAGCCAGGGCTGGTCTGCCTCTTCATTGCTGTCTTCCCAGCACCCAGCACCCAGCACCGTGGTGTAGGCACTAAAAACTATGTATCCGCTGCCTCTTTCTGCCCTGTGAGGCCACAACGAGGAAATGGCCATCCATGAGATCAGGAGGCAGGTTCTCACCAGACGCCAAATCTGCCAGTGTCTTGATCTTGGACTTCCCAGCCCCCAGAATGTGAGACATAAACATTTGTTGTTTCAAAAAAACAACAAAAAACTATGTATCTATACAGTGAATGATGCAATCCCTCATGCCCACATCCACGCACAGGTTTCCCACGTGGCCTGGCCACCGCTGCCGGAGGGAAATGCCACCCCACCCCGCCCCGTCCTGCAGGGGCTGGGGGAGCAAGCACCTGCCGTGTTCAGTTAGCTTTCGGAGCCTGGCCACAGAGATGATCATTATCAACAGGAACCTGTGGTGAACATCGCTCTGCTTCCTTCTCTGGCGACAGCCATCTCAGAAACCTCAGCCAAAGGCTTGTCAGGTCTTGTACTTAGAGCTAAAGTTCACTTGCTTCCTTGTTCCAGACTCTGGGAGCCAGGTCCAGGAAGCCCGGGCTCTCCGGGAAGCGGCCTCGGTCGTTTGGCAGGTCACTGAGCGGGCCAGGGGCACACCCTGCGCTCATGCAGGCGGCTCCCAGCCCTTGTGGGAGGGAGGGCTGCTGGAAACAGGACCTGCGCAAACAAGCGGCGAGTCCGTGCTGAGCTGCCTCCGGCTGCCTGTCTGCACCCCAGGCCCCCTTTCCCGTCCCCCTCTCGCCAACCCTTCCAGGACTTCCTCTGTAGCCCCAGCTGCTGCTCTGGGCCTGCCCAGGCTGGGAGTCCTGTAGCACAGAGCCGGCTCTGCTGCCCCCGGCGGCCCCCCAGGGCCAGCACGCCCCGTGCTGGGCCTGAGCCCAACCGAAATGTGTTCCAAGACTGATGAATTTGGGGTCAACATATTCCTACTAATAAGCACTGTGACATCATCTGAGAGCTATTCTCGAAAGATGTTTTGTGGTTTAGGAAAGGCCATAATTAACATGTTTAGAGTCCTGATAAAATGTGCTTCATAAGAAATGAATTAGAATGCCTCTTAATGTTTTTGTTTTTCCTTTTTGAAGTTGGTCCCATTACGCATAATTCCAGGGAAGGGTGATCAATTTGGAGATTTAAAAAAAGCTCAGGCAAGGATTGTTACGTATAAACCACTAATAGATTTTATAAACATTACGATATGTCTATTAGTCAGGATGGGCTATGCTGTGCTTCAGTAAGAGATAAACCTCCAAGTCCCAGTGGCTTAGCACAAGCGAAGGTTTCCTTATCCCTCATGCCATGGTCCACCTTGAACTATGCCAAGGGCATTGGAGATGAAGAGAGGGCAGGGGTTGCATGGGGTATTTTTAAAGGCCAGGCTGACATCACACCTGCTCATGCCCCTCAGGCCACAAGCCAGTCACACGGCTCCAAACTGCAAGAGGGGCTGGGCAGGACAGGAACCCATGGGGATTGGGCGAGCACCGACCATCTCTGCCACATTTACTGGTATTACCTATGGGCACTGTGATGAACTGCTGCCTGCGAACCAAGCACCTTACCACACCTTACTATTCCTCACAAAAACCCGACAAGGTGGGCGTCATTAGTCCCATTTCCCACAGGAGGAGATGGATGCTTGCAGGTGTGGAGAAATGAACTTGAGGTTACATTTGTAGGTTGTGTGGTGAGGGTGCTAACCAGCTCTGCCTGATCCCAAAGCCTGGCTGGGCTTTTCTGCTGAATGAGCGCGGTATAGAATAGCCTTCCCGCTTCATTAAGACAGGTGCCCGAAGGCCGTCCCGTCCTCACTGCTTTGACCGTGTGGCTGTGTGCACTGGAGAGCAGTACAAAAGCATCTCTTTAAGCAGATTTAATATATATATATATATATATATATATATATATATATATATATATATATATATATTATTGATTTCAGAGAGGAAGGGAGAGGGAGAGAGAGATAGAAACATCAATAGTGAGAGAGAATCATTGACCGCCTGCCTCCTGCATGCCTGCTACTGGGGATCAAGCCCACAACCCAGGCATGTGCCCTTGACCGGAATTGAACCCGGGACCCTTCAGTCTGCAGACCAGTGACACTCCATCCACTGAGACAAACCAGCTAGGGCCAGGTAAGTTATTTTCCATTCCTTAAAAGGGCCTCCTTTTAGAAGCCCCGACTGGGAATGGAACTGTGACCTCCTGGTTCATAGGTCAAGGCTCAATCACTGAGGCCCACCGGCCGGGCCAGGGATTGCGTTTTTAAAGTCCCCCCAGTGATCCTAAGGTGCAACCAATTTGAGAACCGCCTGCAAGATCGATATTTCGCCAGATATAAGCAGGGGTGTGGAGAAGTGAAGGGGAAAAAACAAGATCTTCAGGAATGATTTGTTAGTTTGGCTCTAGGGCCCAACTTCCTGAGGAATTCAAATTTAATTTTTTTCCCCTCACGACACCTTCAGCCAACAAGAATGTCATTTAATTATTGAAAAATGTACCCAGCCCTGCGTGGCGCAAGGCTGTCCGCTGGGGGCACCAAGCCTGGGATCGTTCATGTGCTTTTCAAAGCCGTGAAAGATGAGTTGCTTTTGTCCCAGGCTGCTGCCAACTAGCATGTTTTTAAAAAGCGGTGAACCTCTAAGATATGGGTGAAGAGATAGTATTTTTATTAAATCAATATGCCATGTAGATATTCCTGAGTATAATTATGGAAAATGCCATTTTAAATCGTTCTCTTTGGACAGAGCCTTCAACCTTTCCAGGTGAGCGCTAGGGGTGGGGGTGGGGGCAGTCAGCGCCAACATCAAGAGGAAAATGACTACGATGTGGCTGTACAAGGGCCTTCAGTTCTTTATACAAATGTATCACAGGTGTGCTTTAATCTAGCAAACTTGCAAAGAGGGAAAAGACTTGCCTCATTAAATGATTTTCCTTAAAAGCTTGGGAACATGCTTTTTAGACAGAAACTGGTGTGGGGCTATTTGTTCTCCAGAGGCATTTCCTCCGTCACCCCGGGGCCACGGGGGGTGGCTCTGCCTGACTTACCTGGCGGCACCTGAATCCCACTGTCCGCGTTCTTTCTACAAAGGACCAGGAGGCACCGTGTGTCCAGCTGGCTCCTTCGTTTCCCGCGGGAGCGTCCTTTTCTCGAAGGTCATGGTGCTGCCGGGAGTTAGTCTCTTAGGAAACGTGTATGAGGGGTGTGGGGCTGAGTCCTTGGGACATCAGGCCAGGGCTTTCTCGTTGTGACACAGTTAATACTCAGTACGCACAGTGCTCTAACTCATAGATGGTTTATTGCTTTAAGTAACTAAACAAGAAAAGAGACAAGGCTGTTGTTTTGGTCAAGACACCAGCTGCATCTACGTAAAGCCTTAACGATACCTTCTGGACAATATAAACACGTGATAGCATACATGGGAAACAACTTGGCCAAGGACGCACGGATTAAAATAGCACACGACAAGGGCACCCAACCCGCCAGGCTGCCCTGAAACGACGGAAAGAACGCGAGTTCACACGATGTGCTGGATACAAAACCTTTAAAAAATTTTTGGCATGGACACTAACACAGGATACTTCCTTGGACATTCTGCGAAAGCAGGTGCACGAACAGCATTACCGTTTCACCTCCAGGTTACCAGTGTCTATGGGACGCTAGAGGAAAGCCAGGGGGCGGGGCACCTGCCCTCCCCCAAGGTCCTTTTCTTTGCCACAGCAGCAGGGTCCTGGGCTTTAGGTGAAGAGCAGCTGGCAGGGCCCCAGGGGGTGTTACAGCCGCCAGGGAGCTGCAGAGACCAGCCGAGGGTGGACACCGCCCCAACAGCCTGTGGGAGTGAACCCCACACAGCCCTGGTTTGTAGCTAGGGAGGCCCAGGGACTTGAACGAATGCTCCCTGAAGGCCCTGGGGGGGCGGACACAGGCACTGGTTGGTCCAGACCCTCCCACGGAGGAGCGTGGAGCCAGGGCTGGGCCTTCCGCCCTGAGGTTGAGGAGAAGTAACCTGACCTCTTGCGTTCTAACACGGGGGCATTATGACACATTTCCAATGGCTGTGCAGGAGCCAACAGTCAGGAAGCCAGCCCTGCAGGGCCTGGGCGAGCTCACAAGTGAGGACAAGCCAAGCCAAAGGGAGCACAGGGCGCCAGGGCCAAGCAGCCCGACCCGGCTGCCGGCAGTGCCTCGGGGTGGCCGACGGGTCTGGCTGCAGCGCCCACGGCTGGGACTCAGTAGTCTTCTGCTGTCTCTGCAGCCACGTCCTCAGGACCTCCCTCCCCGGCGTCCTCTCCAGGACCCGAGGGCCCCTCACAGCCCCCGGCCGAGGCCCCACAGTGGCCGGCAGGACCGTTCTGCACGGCCCCGCCCTCCACACAGAGCCGGCCATCGGGACACAGCGGCTCTCCGGTGACCTCCTGGACGGGGCCCTTCTCCTCCTCCGAGGCTCCGTCCTCCGGCTGCTGGCTCGGCACGCAGTTTCCCACGTCTCCGGCCTTGGGAAACGGGTCTTCCAGATTCCTGTCGTTTTCTTCGGCTCGTCGCTTGCCTCTGGCACTGAGTTTACCCTTGGATTTCCTCATCTGCCGGCTGTGCACGTCTTCTCGGGAGAGTCGCCACTGAAACTGAACACGGGAGAGGATGGAGGTAAGTAAACGCAGTCTCCGTGGACCCAGAGCCTCCCCTGGACGCGTCGGCATCCACGCCCACGTCACTCCTCCGCAGCAAGACACACAATTCCCCGCCTTCCTGGGGTGGGACCAACGTCAATCACAGCCCGGACACCTCACACCCACCACGAGAGCCTGCTCCATGCTGCCCACGGGGTGTACTTCAAAGGCCTGGGGAAGGAGATCCTGAAATCCTATCGTTTGAACCATAAGGATGAGGCAGGGACACAGGGCCCGCGCTTCCTAAGCGCCAGGGCTCTGAGCAGGCCGTGGGTTACCCAGCTCTGGGCCGCATTCTCTCACCTGAGCAAAGGCACAGCATGTGGGGCGCCGGCTCCCCTGCAGGACGGGCGGGCTTGCTGCCCCAGCTACGGGGGCTGCTGTCTGCTGACAGCACCCACCACCTCACTGAAGGTCACACTCCCTTCCTGGGGCCACCTACACCCAAGGTCTGGTCTGGGCGGGGTACAAGGGCCTATCCCTCCTTGCACAACTAGGGGAACTCTGAAAGGCCATCCCAGCTCCAGAGCTACCTGGAGGGTGGCCGCGGCCACTGCTGAGACAGCATCCCAGCTCAATTCCCGGCCCACTCCTGCGCCCTGTGCTCCCCACGGGTGTTCCTGAGGGCACTGCCCTCAAAAACGTCCACCATCCAGACCCTGCTTCCCATGGAGCCCGACCTGCAACCAAACATTTCCCCAAGGACCAGGGACGTCAACACAGACTCAGAGAAGACGCAGGTCGCGCAGTCAGTAACTGAGCTGTGCAAGGACCAGGCCTGTCCAAGCTGTGGAGCGAGACTGCAGGCGTGAAGCGTCCCAACTCCACCACTCCCTGGCCCAACTTCCCAGCCTCAGTGTCCTCATCTGTACAGTGGGGGCAGCAGCCAAAACCAAGGTTGGTTACTTGATTTTCTCGGAAAGCAAAGTCAGTTAGCTTTTCCTGTAGAAGTCAGATCATATTTTATACTGGCTTTGCGGGCCACATGGTCGCTGCCGAAACCATGAAGAAACCATTGAACTCTACCGTTGCTGCAGAAAAGCAATTACAGGTAACATGTAAACTGATGAGCGTGACTGTGCCCAACAATGCTTCATCTGCCAAAACAGGTGGTGGGCGGTGGTATGGCAGGCCCTGCCTTCCAGGGCATATGTGGTTCCAATGATGTGATAATCCAGGTCATGCATTTAGCACTGTGCCTCACATCATATACCAGATACACTTGCTGTTTCCATTACTGACACCAGATTTAAGCTCCAAGAGGTCAGGGAGGCTGTCTGTCCTATTTCCTCCTGCATCCCTGGGGCAGAGCACAGTGCCTGGCACCGAGTAGGCCCTCACCCTGTTTGTGGGATAAATGAATGGAAGGACGACAGAGCCCAGCCACGCCGGCTGCCCTGAGTTTCAAGTCCTGTAATTTTAGAGCCAAAACATAGCTTGGGGTTCAGTGAGGAGGGACCGGTCCACCTGCACCTTACTTCTGGCTGATCTCTAAGAAGAGAAATCAATTTAAGGAAGAAGCAGAGTGGGGAACACGCAAAGTCCCGCTGAGTCTGCTGATGACATGAACGGGCCCGGAGGCAGACAGTGTAGCAGCCTGTGCACGTGGAACTAATCTGGGCAAATGAGCTTGAGCAGACATGGAAACATCGAGGGGTGTTAAAAAAAAAACAACCTTGGAAGATTCAGAGAAATGGGTCCCCGTGTTTATCAATGGGGAATGTGTTCTGTGGGCGAACCACTCAGCAGAACTGCAGCCTTTTTCTTCTACTCCCCAAATATCAGGGGTTCCCCCAGTCTTCCTGAGCAAAAGCCCCTCTGACCTCTGTCCTCCTGGGGTGGTCAGTATCCCCCAGAATGCCTCCACCTCAGAGCTGGGGGGCAGTCCACTCTGGGTGGGGACCCACTGAGTCAGATGCCAGATGTGGTGCATCCTCGGGAAGATGCCAGCCCAGGGATCTTCTGGACGCGCCAGGCCCGGTGGTGACCGGCACAAAGAACGAGAGAGAAACCCCCGAGGAGAGAGAGAGGTAGATGTGGGTGAGACACAGGAGTCCCCGCTGCAGGGAGTGGTCTCACCGGGAAGAAGAGAATCATGGGACTTGGCCACCCTGCAGGTGCAGCTCCGTGACCCACATGCACACAGGGGTTCAGTTTAAGTTCCCATCATGGTCATTTCTTTCTACTTCAGTCACAGCACGCTGGTTTTGCCAAATACGGACTTAAATCTCAGACAGTCTGTGATTGCAAGGAGAACAAAGGGAGCCTTCGGTTCTGATGGCTTCTTGCTGGGCTGGAGAGGGGGGCCCAGGAATGCAATGGCACCATCAGTGGAAAGCGATTTCCTAGGGCATTAGCACATGCTAAATAACTGAGTGCCTTGCTAGGAAAAACCAAAACTGTGCTACGCAAATTTTTAAAAATCTGCCACCGTTGCAGAATTTTCAGTGGTAGAGATCTATTCCCCCAAAGAAAACATTTGCCTCAACACCCACAGGGTCCTGAGGTTGCACACGCCATGGGATCCTGGGATCAAACAGCTTTGGACAAGATTTCCCATCAAAGCAGAGAAAAGGAGCAAAGTGCATGTTGAGGTTAGGATTTAACATCTATCCTGTCCTCCTCCTCCCCACCCTCCCCCCAAATTCCCAAAGGCGTTCACCTCCCATGTTGGATGGGTTTTGCTCAGACACTCCTTTGTGCGGGTTCTCTCTCTCACACTGTAAGCTTCTTCCACCTAAGCCATGAGTTTCTGACAATGGAACCCCTTTGCAGGCGAAGTGGTGCCTCAGACCCCCATCCCAAGGGTGCCCACGTCAGCCTAGACCTGTGGTCGGCAAACTGTGGCTCACGAGCCACATGCGGCTCTTTGGCCCCTTGAGTGTGGCTCTTCCACAAAATACCACGGCCTGGGCGAGTCTATTTTGAAGAAGTGGCGTTAGAAGAAGTTGAAGTTTAAAAAATTTGGCTCTCAAAAGAAATTTCAATCGTTGTACTGTTGATATTTGGCTCTGTTGACTAATGAGTTTGCCGACCACTGACCTAGACTGAAGCAGGCGTCTCTGCTCTGTAACCACAAGTGCGGGGCGCCGACCCGGGGCCCCGGAGCCTCTGCTCTGCCTCCGATGCCAAGCCTCTGTGGCTCTCGGGCACAAGCACTCGCGGTTCATAATTGCTGCCTTGACCTACGCAGCCACTGCCACGGCTTCATAATGCCAGCCCAAATGGAAGAGCCTTGGATAAAAATCCATGTCCCCAAATAGAGCTTCTGCATTTTTGCAAGTTTTTTAAAAAACACCCGTGAAGCCTGCCGATATGCATTTCTCCGAGAGGCAGTCGGCTAGCAGGAACGTCGGAGGAAGCTTTCCTTTTGCTAAAAAAGTGGTGGAAGGCCCTAAATGTTAAAACATCACAGCAGCTGAGAGCCCGGTTCAAATCCCCGTCCTGGCACTTGTTGGCTTTCTGTCCTTGGGCAAGTTATCAATCTCTCCAAGTCTCACGTTCATCATCTCTGAAATAGTCGTCTCAGCCTCCAGGGCGGCAGTGCACACCCAGGGGCCGGGTCACACGAGTGGGTGTGCACAGCGCCCCCTGCAGTCGGATGTTCTACAACCGTGGGGCTGCCACCTTTGCCAGAGTCCACCCTTGACACTTACTGACTGACACAAACCCAGGGGCTGCTCTTGCTAAATAAGCAACAGAAGGTCTGTGTTCCTCTGTATGCCTGGCCACATCCAGATTCCAGAAGAAGACCACATTTTGCTGATCTCCTGACAGAAGACCACAGGAGGACACAGGCTGTGGGAAAGGCCTGTGGCAGGCACAGCAGCCACTTTCTCCCAGAACCTGTCCAGGAAAGAACAAACACATACCAAGGTGCCTACTATGTGTCTCAGACAGTGACAAAGTTTCCCATTTCCCTGGATCCCCAAAGCAATATTCTCAGTAGGCATTGTTAGAGTCAGTTTATAGATGAGCATGTAGAGGTTCAGAGAGGTTAAGTACCTCGCCTAAAGTCACACAGCTAGAAATAGCAGAGCTAGAATTCAAACACAGGTGCCTCTGGCTCCACACTACCCTTCCAGACTATTTAAAAATAAATAAATAAATAAATAAATAAATAAATGTGTGTGTGTGTGTGTGTGTGTGTGTGTGTGTGTATATATATATACACACACACATATATCCTACCTAATAATAGACAAATATGCAAATTGACCGTACCTTCGCTATGCCCGCGATTGGCCAGGAGGCGCGGGGGGGGGCGGGACTCGGGGTGGCTGGGGTGGCCGATTGGGCCGGCGGGACGCTGAGCTCACGTCACCAGCAGCGGCTCGAGCTCAGCATCTGCGCCATGGCTGTGCTGTGGCACAGAAGGGGCCTCTGGGGCAGCGAGCTCACGTCCCACCGTGGACCATCAAAAGCGGGGGAGCTGGGTGCCTGTCCGCTCAGGCACCAGGCCTTTCAGAAGCCTCCGCTGCACCGGAGGCTTCTGAAAGGCCTGGTGCACCAGCGGACAGGCACCCAGCTCCCCCGTGAGCGAAAGCGAAAGCGTGTAGGGGACCCTACACGTGCATGATTCAATCATGCACTGGGCCTCTAATATATATATATATATATATATATATATATATATATATATATATATATATATATATATTTATTTCAGAGAGAGGAAGGGAGAGGGAGAGAGATTGAAACATCAGTGATGAGAGAGAATAACCAATTAGCTGCCTCCTGCATGCCCCCAAACCCAGGCATGTGCTTTGACCGGGAATCGAACCGTGACCTCCTGATTCATGGGTCGAAGTTCAACCACTGAGCCATGCCGGGGGTGAAAGGCTTTAGGCTCTTGACCTAGAGAGAAGGGAGGAGGCAGCACCCCCTGGGATGGCTCAGCCCAACGCGTAAGTGCCTCAGCTTTCAGACTTCTCCATGTTCAGATGCATCTGCTAGACCAGGCACTTGATCATTAGGCCGGGTGGTCAGCTAATGGAAGTCTAGATTTATGGCCATTAAAGAGTCTTTGGTTCAGTTTATTAAAAACAAGTATCTACACTGAAGACTCCCTGACAGGCCCATTTTTAAAAAATCAATAATGATAAAATGTGGATGGAGGGCCACGGGTGAGGCTGGAAAGGGGCCTGAACTCTTCAATTAAGACACTGGCTCTCGGACTGGAGTGGGCATCACAACCGCTGGGGGCTCCTTCAACCAGATCACCCCCCCCCCCCCCCGTGACTTCGAGGGCCTGGCGCGGGGGCGGCGGGGGGGAGACTGCATTTCTCAGCTCCCGCTGAGGCTGATACTGCTGGTCCAGGGGCCACAATCTAAGAACCGCCAAGCAAAGA
Organism: Cnephaeus nilssonii; assembly: GCF_951640355.1. Classification (NCBI taxonomy): domain Eukaryota; kingdom Metazoa; phylum Chordata; class Mammalia; order Chiroptera; family Vespertilionidae; genus Cnephaeus; species Cnephaeus nilssonii. Next base: position 23,988,445 of record NC_137088.1, on the reverse strand, counting down.
AAGGCCCGTGGGCCGAGATCCGCTGTGGGAGAAACAGCTGGGAAATGAGGACAGTCCCAGGATCTCCTAACCCCAGCCATGCCATCCACGGACGGGCTCCCTCTGCCTCCCTCCCTCCCACCGTCACACCTGCTCCCCTCCCCACCCAGGCTTCTCCACCCCCTCGTTGTCTCTAACAAACAACAAAAATCGCTCCAGATGCCAAGGCTCAAAAAGATGCCATCTCAGAAAGCAAGAAGCGGAGAGGCAGGGATGTGCAGCCCCGGGGACCGCTTTCTGGGTGGAGGCTCGGGGGGGGGGGTGACACCCCCACTTAAAGGCCTGGAGGACCTTTCCATATCGTGAGTGGTACCAGGGAGTCGCCGAACTCCACGCACAGCCGCTAGCTGCCAGGCCGCGCCATGCCCATGCCAGTCTTCCCATGCAGGGTGTCTCCACGTGGGTGTGGCAGTGGGGCCTGAGCCAGGAAGGATTCCACCTAGCTGTCCATGTCAGACATAACCGGGGGCAGGGAACGATCCTCCACCTTACAGCAGCGTGTGTCCAGAGTTCCGTGTCAGGAGGGGCTGACGGATTTAAGTCACACGTTTTAAAGGCTGTCCGCGACCTGCCCCCACGTCAGGGAGGTGAGCGGGAAGGAAGATTATCCGGCATCGCGGAAACCACCTCTCACCTTCGAGGGAGTTCCATATCACACTCACACAGAGAGGTTTCTGTCAAATGCTGCAAAGCCTCGGTGAGGATTCTGCCCACTCTGCTGGTTAAAAGACGACTACATGTGCCTCGTCCCCGGTGTGCCCGTCTTGGGATTTCTCTTCTTAAGTTTCAATGCTGGACAGGACAGGCATGTCCCGGGCCCAGAATTTTGATTCCTCATTCACTGATTCAACAGATATTTGTTGAGCACCAACTAAAAGCCAGGCACTGGGCAGGCAACGGTCGGAAACACGGGTCTGTGCTCTCATGGACAGTCTCTCCCAGGAGAGGATAAACGAATGAGCACAAACAGTTAGAGGAGAACCCTGGAAGAGAGAACGGGGTTCTCCCCAGGGCACTGCACCGTCCTGAGAAAATACTGAGGAAGAGAGTGTCCTAGGCAGAGGGAGCAGCCGAAGCGAAGGCCCTGAGGCAGGAGAGGCACCGAGGAGCACAGGCCAACATCACCGGCAAGCAGGGCCTGGGGCTGATCACCCAGGGCCTCGTGGACCACATTCCAGATCTCCATCTTCACACAAAGAGCCGTCCTAAGCGGTGAGGTGACATGATTCAATTGGCTTTTTCTTTTAAAAAAATATTTTCATTGATTTCAGGGAGGCAGGGAGATGGGGAGAGAGATGGAAACACCAATGATGAGGGAGACTCAGTGATTGGCTGCCTCCTGCACATAGAGCCCGCAACCCGGGCATGTGCCCTGACCGGGAATTGAACCGCGATCTCCTAGTTCAGTGGTCGGCAAACTCATTAGTCAACAGAGCCAAATATCAACCGTACAACGATTGAAATTTCTTTTGAGAGCCAAATTTTTAAAACTTAAACTTCTTCTAACGCCACTTCTTCAAAATAGACTCGCCCAGGCCGTGGTATTTTGTGGAAGAGCCACACTCGAGGGGCCAAAGAGCCGCAGTTTGCCGACCACGGTCCTAGCTCATAGGTGGATGCTCAACCACTGAGCCACACTGGCTGGGCCAATTGGCTTTTTCAAAAGATCACTTTGTCTCTGAACAGAGAACATATGTGAAGGGAGACCTGTCATCAGGAGACTGGAGTAGCTGAAGCAAAGTGAGGGTGAAGAAAGGTGGAGGAATCCAGGGATTCTAGGACCTAAAATAGACATGTCTAAGGCTTCACTGCTAGGGGGAAGGGGATGGGGAAAGTCAAAGATGACCCCTAGGTGGGCGGGTGCCTCTGGGTAAGGGGACGTGGGCCAGGTGAGGAGGAGGGGCCAAGTCACGCGTTTGTCTGAGGTTCCTGAGCAGTGACAGGACAGGTGAGCTGGGCAGGAGAGAAGCAAGGGCTGCAATGCAGATACAAGGGTCACGGCAGAGGTGGCGAGAGATGATCTCCCTCTGGGGATGAAAGAGACTCCCTAAGGACGGGGAAGAGAGCTGGAGGAGCAATGGCTGGGTCTGAGCCCCAGTGGGAAGCCAGGAGAGGAGGGTGGGATGGAGCCAGGAGAGGAGGGTGGGATGGAGCCAGGAGAAGAGAGTGGGACGGAGCCCAGAGGAAAAGGAGCTTAAAGAGGCGAGGGCAGCCGACAGCGTCAGTGCTGCGGGAGCTCAGCACCGTGAGGACGAGATGGGGCTGCCCCCCAGTCACGGGAACCCACAGACCTGTGGGAGCGGGACGCCCCCCGAGTCAGCTGAGCAGCAGGTGACAGGGACGGGGAGACGGAGACAAGACGCCTGCTGTGAAGCCCCCTCTCTGGGACTCCGCGGGCCAGGCGCTCTCTCGAGGTCACACCGAGGACAAGAGCTAGGCACCAGCCCATCCCAACTTGGAATGAGTCCGGGATAACAAAGGGGAAAGCAGCCAACCCATATTCACGTAGTTGATTTGTAGGGAAGTTTCTACCGACCAGAAAGTGAGACTCCCATCCCATCTCTCTCACACCAGCTTTAACACTCCACCTCTGAAACTTCCCGCCCGCTCAGCTCCCCACTGGCTGCCCCTCTGAGATGCATGGGCTGCACCAAAGTCAAACCACGCGTCTTTGCTTTGGGAGTCAGCGCCTTTGCTTTGGGAGTCAGCGCCACAACCAGGAGAGCAGCCAGGACAAGGCAGCACCCCCTCCCACTCTTAAAGGCAGAGGCAGCGTCCTCTGGTGGTTGTTGAATGTCACTGTGAATGTGCACAGTTCGCCGGAGTCCATGGCTCAGCCACCGCTGACAGCAGTCCTGGCTGATCCACCTTCCCTCCAGCGGCTAGGGCTCCTGGCGGTGCACGGTGGGTTTGGCAGCTGCCTTCCGGTTCTCTGCTGCTGTCACCAGTCACATGTGCATCAGCGCCTGGAGGGAGAGCCCTCTGCCCTCCACCTCAACAGGCTTCAAGGCGCCATTTCCTTGGTGTTCGTCCCACAAACGGGTTCCCCCTGGATTTGCTGGCTGGTGAGGGGCTGCTCCAATCTGTCCACTTGCTTGGTGCTCCTGTCCGGGCTCCATGTCCAAAGAACACGAGGAAGCACGACTGCCAAGCGTGAGGCGCGAGCAGGCCCAGCAGGCCCTGCCTGGGAACGTGGCCTTGGCCATCGAAGGTGGAGCGGGCTGGCTCCAGGTGACACTGACTTGGGCTTTGGCAGGTTCCCTAGACCCGTGGTCGGCAAACTGCGGCTCGCGAGCCACGTGCGGCTCTTTGGCCCCTTGAGTGTGGCTCTTCTACAAAATACCACGGCCTGGGCCAGTCTATTTTGAAGAAGTGGCATTAGAAGAAGTTTAAGTTTAAAAAATTTGGCTCTCAAAAGATATTTCAATCGTTGTACGGTTGATACTTGGCTCTGTTGACTATTGAGTTTGCCGACCACTGGCCTAGACTCACCTGCCCCTTCCTGAGGACCTGGTGACACACCCACGGGAAAAGCACGGGGTATGAAGATTCAGAATCATCTGACCCAGGGGAGGACTTGGGATCGACCGCATCAAACACGGAAGATATTGTGAGAATGGCCAGTCTCTCAGCGCGACTGTGTTTCCCGGGCGGTTCACGTAATGACGAGGGAGGGGAAAAGGACCCTGGCGATCGCAGGGCAGCCTGACGGGAGGGCTCACGGCCACAGGCTAAGGCTGACCTCTGTCTGCACCAGCTGCTGCCACTCGGAGGCCTGCAGGGTGGGGCTGTCACAAAGGGGCTCTAGCAGGGTCTGTCTGCCAACATGGCCAAACTTCTGATGTCCCGAGGGCTCCCTGGGCAGGCCGGAGCTCAGCCAGCGTGCGAGGAGATGAAGATGCAGAGACACCCCCCGCCCTCCCACCCCCAGCATCTCGTCAGAACGCAGCTGACTGCATGCCCCTATTCGTGGCCCAGGGGGAATGCCTGGCACGCACGAGTGTCTGCAGGAGCCTCTCTCGGCCGCTCTTCTGGCCCAGCCAGCAGGAGGCTGGCAGACGAGGCCCTCCAGTGCCCTTGCCTGTCCCATTCTGGCAGCTTCAGGCCTGATGGGTTCGCCAAGGGGCGCAGGTGTCCTTGGGCTCGGGGCCATTGGAAGTTGCAGCAGGCTGCCCACCCAACCGCTGCAGGAAACCCCCTTGCGGATGATGCCCCGCTAGAGAAACCCGGGAAAGGCCACCACGGCCGCCACTCACCTTGGATTCCTTCTTCTTGAGTTTCTGAGGTAGACACGGTCTCTGAAGAAAGACAATCTGCTTGGTGGATACGTTCCCCTCCCTGTAACACACAGGAGCAGAGAATGAGTTAGGTTATACCTGGGGGAGCCCCAAACCTCGCAGACACGGCATCCCTGACTTCAAGGCTGACCACCCGCGGAAATGACAGTGAGGGGTCAGAACAAGAAGCTGCCGCTCTCCCACCCCAGGCCACCCGCCCTTGCTTCCGGGGTGGCCATCTCAGGCGCCCAACAAAAAGCTTTGCGGGCATCCCTGCAAAGTCAGCTTCACAGCGAGAAACGCCCTCCCCTGGATGTGAAAGAACAGCTGGCGTCGTGCCTAATGATGACAAAGTGGCTTCTCCAGTGCGTCTCAAAGGGGTGGCATGCCTCTTCCACATCTGTCTTTGGTAGTGAGGCCACCAGGGGCCGGGCTGGCCCAGGATGGGCAGGTGGATGAGGACCTGGGGGAAGACTCTGCCCATCGGCCGTCACAGGGACAGCGGGTGGAGGGCTGGCTGCGCACAGGTCCCGGCCCAGGCCCGATTCACCCTCCCGGAGGCAGGCCACGCCGCTCCTGCGGGCACACAACCAGGAAGGCGGCGGGCAAGGCGGGGAGTGGCTTTAACAAAGCCAGCGAGGGATGCCCAGGACTGCCGCTCCTTTTTATGGCCCAGTGCGTGCGTTTTTCCTCCAGGAAGGCAGGACCCCGGGAGTTGCCATTAAAGATGATAGAAATACTGTGAAGGGGATGGTTTTCTCCCCTGCCTCCACCCTTCCTATCACTTTCTTAAATCTATTATTTTGCAAATGTCCACTCTGCTGAAACACTGTGTCCCTACTTGGAGACTGAGGGTCAGGGAGAGACAACTCATATTTCCTGGTTTATTCCGGGGTTGGGCGGGGTGACCCACACATAATGTCTCATTTAGGCCTCCCCAGTGTTCCAAGGACTGGGGCTTTATAGACAGGAAATGAAAGCTCAGTAAGGAGCAGGCTCCAGAGCAGGCAGCCAAGACTTAAGCTCCGATCTGCCTGGTTCAATGCGGTCTCCCACTCCACTATAAGGGGTCATTTAAGGCACAGGGAAGTGGAGTGTTAGGGAGAACTATTTGGCAGGTGTGACTATCCGAGACAGACAGACAGACAGACAGAGACCTGTCTGACCCGTTGAGCTTAGTCCAGAACCAGCTGGGCCTTCACATTCAGACATGCTCCTGGTGACTCTTGGCCTCCGGCTTCTGGACCAGACTTCGTGGACTGGCACACAGACTCCAGGAAGCTACCTGGCTTGCCCCGGGGGGCAGACTCGGGACTTGGGTTCAAGTCTGCAAGCCACAAACCCAGGCAGGATCCTTTCTACTCCGCGGCATCGCCCTGTGCCCACAGGAGTCTCAGCTGAGCAGCAATACGGTGGCTTCCAGTGGCCAAGGGCCAGAGGTGGCTACAGACTGGCCCCTGCAGGTACACAGGCCGCCGCGTCCCAGTGTCAGGAGGGAGACACGTTGAGGGCCCAGACGAGCTTGCAGAGGGACGCAGGAAAGGCACTGATGGTCACCATCATTCGCCACCCTCGGTCTGAGCCCGGGGCTGCCACCCCCCCTAGATCACCAGCCTTGCCCCACGCTGTTCATCACCCTGGCGTGGTGGGTGTGCAGCAGGATCGGGGCAGGCAGAGCACTGAGGGCCACGGGCAGGAGCATCCCTATCGGTGGGCCAAGAGGTGAAGGAGAGGGGGCCCTTGATTCTTCAACTGAGGTTCTAGCCCCAGGTTCTGGGCCCCTTAGTGGTTGTGTGGCCTCAGGTACGTGGTTGAGCCTCTCTGAGCCTCAGTTTCCTCATCTGTAAAACGGGAATCAAATCTATGCTTAAGAGGATAGTTAGGAGGACTAGTGTAGACAGCAAACCCAGATGGCAAGGCTTTTAGCGCTGGGAGGACTCGGACAAGCCCATGGCTCAAGGGCTGGGGGGCAGAGCTGGGGGTGGACAAACCACCGTGAAGGTGAAATCGGAGGGAGTGCCACAAGCTAGGGCCCCGGCTCCAGGTCCTCGCGTGTTCTTCGTGGGGCTGCTGACCGGCACCATGACTGTCCTTCCCCCTCCATGGCCACACTGTCCTCGGCTGGAAAATGAGTTTTAAGTTTAAAAAAACCCACCTCGTAGGGTTTTTTGAGAACGAAAGACTTTACATACAAAATGCCTCTCTAGCCCGGCACAGGGCGCATAGTAGGTGCTGAGTTTCTTTGGCAACCGAGAGCCCTGAGTCTCCTCAGTCCAGCTGGCTCACCTCTGACGTGCTGGGCAGCAGTGCTTGACTGGCCAAGGCTCCCCAGGCAGGAAGAGGGGTGCCGTGAGAGCCCTGGGGCAGGTCGTTAGGAATCCAAAATCCTAGCTCTGCCACTTGCCAGCAGGAGAGCTCATGCGGCCACACCCGCCTCCCAGGTTACGTACACGAAGCGCTTGCTGGGCGCAGTGCCTAGCACAGAGTGAGCGAGCAGCAATAGCCATGACTCTTCTGTTACCTGTTAGTCTTGACGACGGGCGTTGGCAGCACACAGGTGAGCTGCCAGCCATAGGCAGCCAGCGAGTTCAGCAGGGGCACGTAGTCTGTCTGCACCTCGACGCCCTACGGGAGGAAGGCCACCGTGAGGGATGCTGCTGCCTCAGAAGAGGGGACTGTTCAGCCGCCAACTCCACAGAGCAGGAGGCGGCCCCGGCTCTGAGGATGCTTCGAGTTCACAGCCCAACTGCCAACGCGGGGCCTCTCCCGGCCTCATTTCAGTCCGCACGGTTGGCAAGGAATGAGCGCCAAAAGGATTCATCCATTAATTTTGTTTCATTCTCATTTCATGGAAGAAGCACAATCCCCTCGCCTCAAAGACGGATCCAGGGCATATGACAACACATGCTGATCCGGATGATTTCAGAGCGTGTCGTGGGGAGTGAAGTTACAGTGACAAATGATCAAGCCATTTGCTTCCAGACACACACACACACACACACACACACACACACACACACACACGCACACCTGTGCTATGCAGCCTGCCGTCAAGGGGTACATGAATGCTTGCCCGTGTTTTATCTCAAATCAGGATGGGGGGTTGGGAGACTTGCCCAACACTTGCCTTTGAATTTTTATTTGTACTTTATTTATTTATTTAAATATTTATTGATGTTTGTTTGTTTGTTTTTGCCTTTGAGTTTAAAAACTCAGTCCTGCTCCCACAGGGAGAGAACCCCAGTGTGAGGACTGCACGGGTCCCCGGCCTCAGGCCTCGTTTCTTATTCCGGCTCCTTGCTAACACTGAAGTGCAGTCCCACCCTGGCCTGTGTCTACACGGGCCTCCCGGTCTCTGCTAGGTTGGCTTCTGAGCATCTCTACATGTATCCAGATTCCTTTCAGCCGAGGCAGCCACGCGGATTCATTCTGCTAGTATTAGGAAGCCGTGGTGGGAGCAACGTGGATGGAGGCACCGTCCTGGGCTGGAGTTCACAGTCCAGCAGAGGCAACAGCACAGACACCCGAGAAACCAGAATACAAAGGGCCCGCTGGCAGGGCCGGGAGGCTTCGAAGGCCCGCAGAAGAGGAAGGACGGGGGCCGTGCTCAAGGCAGGCTTCCCGGGACTCAGGGCTGGGCCCAGGGCATCCAGGGGGGAGCTCCACACGGAAGACCATGCCTGGCTTAGATCCCCGAGGAGGGTGGGCTTAACTGAGGGCCATCCTGGCCAGGGGCTGTCCTGCTGGGGGTCTTTTTGGGAATAGAACCAGCTCGTCTGGCTGCCCTGGGCTGGAGGAGTGGAAGGCAGATGAGGGGACACCCAGCTCTGCCTCGTCAAATGGCTTTTAAAGCTCCTATCACGGAGCACCCGTCCCAGCGTGGCGACAGTCACCTGGTCAGCTGGCAATGAATTTATCAGTTTCTTCAACTGGATCCCATAAGTCCTGGCCTATGTCAGTGGTTCTCACTGTGCTCCCTGGGCCAGCAGCATCAGCAACGCCTGGGAGCTAACATACAGATCTTGTAACAGAGAAACCCACACCTGAACCCTCTATGATCATGTTACTCAATGTCACCCCAATCAATTAAAAAAAGAAAGAAAGGAAGAAAGAAATGCAGAGTCTTGGGACCCAACCCAGACCAACCAGACCAGACACTCTGGGCTGGGGCCCAGGGATGGGTGTTCAAGTCCTCCCCGGAGTTCTGAGGCAGCGTCGTTGGGGAAGCTCTGCCTACGTCACCCACTAGGTCTCTGCTGTGACAGTCTGCGGTGCTGAGGCCAGCATCGGCCAGCTGCCACTCACACCCTGCCTTCCCATCATTCTCCATGTGAGGAGAACGAGAAGCGGGATTTCTAAAGGAACAGCGCTGGTAAAAGGGAATGGAGGGGAGGAAGGAAGAAGGGCAGGGAGAAAAGAAGGGAGGAGAGGGGAAGGGGGAGGAGGAGGAGAAAAGGAAGTTAAAGGAGGGGGAGTAGGAAGGGAAGGAGAACTCGGTACAGGAGTAACCAATTTATTTACGGGTCAGGGGTAGAGGGGCCCTATTCTGGCCCTGTCCCTCAGGACAGAGATGGCAGCAAATGACACAGCACCCTCCCCCCCGCCTCCCCGCTTCTGCCTGACCCCCTGGACACAAAGGGACCTGCCTTCCAGACCAGCACTGGCCAACATCCCTCATGCTGGGCACCACCCTGAGAACCCCTGCCCCCCGCCCTGCACTCCGATGTAAAGAGAGTTCCAGCCACACTCGCGAGCTCTGGGAGGTTATGATTACTCAGGCCTATCAAGAATAACCTTCCCACTTTATCAGTCGCTGCGACAAACCCTCCACAATCAGACAGTAGCCATGGCAACCAGGACAAGCTTTGGCGCCTCACAAAGCCCTGCATGGCAGAATGGAGTCCTTTTATTGGTGATGTGCCCAGGCCGGGTTTTCTCCGCTGGCACTCAGGAGGGCAAGACAGTGGCCACCCTCTGCCGCCGCCTGACCTGCCTGCTCAGACAGGCCTCGCAGGGGCTGCTTGTGTTTTGCTCGGTTTTATTGCATTTTGTCACCACATTAAAGAGCAAGACCGCAGGATTTCTCCCAAACAGTTTCCCCCCCCTCCGGGTAGGGGATAGCAGCCAGAGAGGACAGAATCATAAAGACGCAAAGGAAATGGGAAAACACAACAAAACCCAAGGTGGCTGGTGAGAGCTGAGGGTTCAATCTCAAGTGTTAATATCTGGCTGTCACATGGTGGGCTGAAAAGCAAAATACACACGGCAGGGGGTGAGGTGTTACTCTCTGCCAGACTCTCCCACGCCTCCGAGCATCGGGGCTGGCCTGGATTAATTAACGTTCAGTGTGGTTTGCCACAGCATCTATCAAAGCTGGCTTGCATAGTATCAACACCGTGAGACGGCGTTTCTAAAATAGGACACGAGCCCCAGGCAGTCCGTGGAAGGCGCTCCCGAGTCCATTAGCAGAGGAGATGATAGGAAACCTGTGTGGAGGGAAGGGTCTCTTTGATCTGCCTTTCTGCGACGCTCCAGCGAGGACACAAATGCACAGACAACACCCCAAAGCCAGCCCGTACATGGAATGAAAAGGCGCTGCTTTCCGGGAGTAGGAGCAACAATTTTAATTAACTCTCCACTCTCCTGTATGGATGTGCGATCTCTCATCACACCTAGAGAGTTAAAAAAAAAAAAAAAAAAAAAAAAAGGACCCTGATCCGTGGAAAAAAGGACTTAATTTGTATTTATGGCTCTTTTTTCCTTTGTTCCCTATAATTTCTCTGGCGTTTTGCAAATCAACGAAAAGAAACAGGCATCCAATGACAGCCTCCCCTTACCCTCCCAAACCTGATGGCAACGGAGTGCAGTTTATGAAGAAATGCATTTGTCTTTTGATTAGTTTTTGAAGCTCCTCCATGCAGACAAGTAACGAGGAGGGAACACATGGGTCCAGTGAGAAAGTTTGTATCCTGAATGTCAGTGGCTCTTCCCTTTTCTCCCATTTATGGGAGCAATCTGGGAGAAAAGCAGCTTAAAAGACTCTGCTCCTTTTATGAGGCTGTAAATGAAGAGAGGAATTCAGTTTCCCATATCTGAACAGTGTGTGGGACCTGCTCTGGGCTGGTCTTTTACCCAAGATGGGGACTCTCTGCCTCTGTGCCGACCGCCACGGGTGGGGGCCCCTGGTTTTTACCGTGGGCACCTTTAGGAAGGGCCCTGAAAAAACACGCATGGGCCTTCTGTACATTTCTACCCAGACACTAATGCCCAACACTGCATTTGCACGATAATTTCTTTACCTATCGATGCCCTACCCTGGAAAATAAAGGCTTATCGCTCCCATACACACTTCTTACTTCCTTTTTCTTAGTGCCACAAAATGGTTATATGTACTTTTAATGAACCAAAAGTAGGTATTTAGGTTATTACGACTTTGCAAATATTGCTGAATTTGAGCTGGTTAAGTAATGCACTGTGACCATACCTTCCTTTTTAGATAATCTTTTCTTTTTCCTAGAGTTAATCATGACCTCAGTGTTTGTTTGTTTGTTTGTTTCATCTGCTTGGTTGTACAGCAACTGATCTCTAATTTATTCCACGTGCTCCAACACCTCTATTTTATGCCCATCCACAACTCCCGCGTGCCTAAATATATTAGTTCCATTCCCCCCCGCTGGAGGCATCATTTCTGGAGCTCTCTGCAGCCCTGCTCCAACCTGGTCTGGATGCTTTCCACGCCTGCGTTCTCCCTCAGCTGGTGTTTTTCTTTCTTGGCTTCCTCCTCATTTTGCTGGAGCACATCCTGTAGTAGCTCTCTGGGAATAATGCCCTGGAAGTCATGTGAGTCCCTGCACTCCTATAAAGGTCTTTGTCTTCACCCTTCATTAACAGTTTGGGTATAGAAGTCTGGGATGAAATCCTTATTTCCACTAAAATTTTTCAAGTATTGTTCCACTGGCTTCTAGATTTGCACAATTGCTCTGGTGATATCTGTTTTGATGACTAATACTTTGAGTGTGACCTGTTGTGTTGCTTTTAGGATGTTTTCCCCCATGAAGTTCCAGGATGTCACAATGTGCCTGGGTGTGGGTGTGTTTTACTCACAGGGCTATACACTTGATGGCTTTGCAATCTGAGGATTCTCGTCCTTTGGTTCTGAAATGTGTTCTTTCCCCACCCCCTCCCGCCCCCTTTGATAATTTTTCTTTCATTTTCTGTTTTCTTTCTTTCTGGACTTCCTATTACTCAAAATGTAGGATTGATATTTTCATTTTATTACTCCTGTATTTTCTTACTCTGTCTTTTTGATTTTACCTCCTGGAAGGTTTCCTTCATTTTACAGCCTTTTTATTATGTTTTTAAATTCCCTGCTGCCCAAAAAGACACAAAAGCTCTTTCTTGGCTTTTGACTTTGTTTTTATTTTATGTTATTTTTATCTTTATAGTATCTTGTTCTTGTTTCATGGCTGCATCTATTTTCTCTCTACACATCTTTTTAAAGTGGTTTCTACTGATCCCTGCATTATCTCGATAGTCACCAGGTCGCATGAGGCAGAGATGGGGGCCAGGGATCTTACCACCCTCCCTATGTAAGGACTTACACCAAGGCCCCGTTTTTGGCTCAGCAGTTCACTCCCCACCATCTCATGCTGATTTATGCTGTGAAGACCAGAGCTTTTCCCAGGTTCTGCAAGAGAGAGCGGCTCCCTTCCACATCCAGCTTGCAACTTTCTTCCCTCTTTGCTAAACCAATTAGCATTCTCCCACACACTTTCCATCTTCTAAAAACGCATTGAAATTTCTCATCTGCTACTTTTTCTTCTTTTGATCTTTTCATTCATGTGGGCATCTAATCTATCTATCTATCTATCTATCTATCTATCTATCTATCTATCATCTATCTGACTACAGTCAATTTTCATTATTCATGGGAGCTATGTTCTATAATGTAGCCACAAACACTGAATTAATGAATACTGAACCATTGCTCCTAGGGGAAATACAGGGTTAGGTTCCTGCGAGCCTCTGACCACATCTTCATCCCCGGATCAATACAGAAGCTTGTTTTGTGTGTATTTATGTTTAAAGGCACCTCGTTTAATGTACTTGGTTGCTTCATTAACGTCGAACGCATGGCCAACAAGCACCGTAACTCGTGGCTGAACAAGCTTATCTAACACACATATTTGTCCTGTAAGGCACATACCTAGGAATGCGCAACAGAAGTCAGGAGGCGTTGGCCAACACAGGGTAGATGAGAACTCGAGGAGGCATGAGGTGGCGGAGGACTGGACCTCCTGGGACGGAATGAGCAGGAACTGAATAAAAAACACTGACCGAACAGGGGGAAGTCAGTTCTTGAGCAGCCCACGGTGACAAACAGGGTTAAGAAGACCCACACCATCAGATGTCCCGAGAGGGCAGGTCACAGGAGGCCTGGAAACCCCCTCTGGGGTGGACAGTGAGGTCTCGGGAGGCCAGAGCCAGGACACTGCCGAGTGAAGTGGCAGATGGCAAGAGGTGAGCAGTGGCTGGAAGAGACCAGGCAGGGTGTGTAGACAGGGTCTCAGGGAATCTGGGGTTTGTCCTGACTGTGCCCAGGCTCAGCTGCGACCCTGGCCTCATACGGGGATGGGGATGCTAACAGCCATGCCCTCAGGTGGTGGAAACAGAGATATGAAGGCGGTGGGAGGAGAGGGCCACGCTGGAGAGAGGAACACGTCACGTCTATTTATCAAAGGGAAGTGGAGGCTGTGACACGGGGGCTGTGACACGGGGGCTGTGACATGGGGGCAGGCTTGCAGAAAACTCAGCGGGTCCTTCAGGACCCTAAAAGGCAGGACAGTCCTCGGTGCCACTCTTCATTGACGACTCTCCACACTTAATCAACCTAGCTCTGTGCTGGGCGCCTGGGAAGCAAAGATGAGTGCGCCTCAGAGATCCCGGTCCAGGGGCTTGGGGAAAGGGTAAGCACACGGTCCCCCCACCAGAGGGGAGCCACTATGAGGTGTGGTGGAGGGAAAGAGAGAGGAAGGGACGCCTGCCCTCCCTTCTCTCCGGGGAAAGGGCAAACCCCTCTGAGGCTGCCCCTGCGAGGCTGCAGCAGCCCTGCCTCTCCAGCCCCCCCCCCTCCACCCCCAGGACCACAGCTCTGCCAGCCCCAGGGAGGGGCAAGGACCCTGGGCGGCTGGAGAAGCCGTTGGCTTCTTTGTTTTACACACAATGCCCAGAAAAACATTTTGCTGATGTAATTAGGCCAACATAATAGAGTCTAGGGAAGCAGTCGTGGGTCTCATTTTAGACAACTTTGGCTTTCATAATGTTCAAAGAGAATACATTAAAAAAAAAAAAAAGCTTTGTTCTCAGATGTGGAAAAGGGGGCAGATGAAAACGCGTGCAGGGATCTTCACCCACCCCTGCGGTTAACGCACAGGTTAACGCACATTACCGCCCGATGTTCCCTACCAGGCCAGGAAGGCAACACACTCTGCAGCCCGTGGAGAGCCCAACGAAATAATAATAATAATGTTCTTATTTGAGACACACTGCCTGCGAAAATGGCCACAGGGGTTATCTCCCCGTATCCGGGCCTCGTCACCTCTAAAGAGGTAGAGTCCAGGCCGCTCTGTGACTTGCTCTGACAGAATATAATAGACGTGGCATCATGGGAGTTCTGAACCTAGGTCTCCGGGCACCTTGCAGCCTCTACTTGCTCATGGTATGAGAGGTCAAGCCCACTAGCCTGATGGATGGTGAGAGACACGTGGCCCCAACTAGCAGACATGAGAGATGCCACCGTGGACCAGGCAGCTGCCAGTCAGCTGTGACCGCAGAAGCCCAAGTGAGCCCAGCTGAGATGAATTACCTCCGTCAGACCAGCAGAATCACCCAGCTGACCCGTCACTAGCAACACTAAAGGTGATTTATTGTAAATACATTTTTTATTGATGTCAGAGAGAAAGGGAAAGGGAGAGAGATAGAAACATCAATGATGAGAGAGAATCACTGACCAGCTGCCTCCCGCACACCCCACACCTGGGATCGAGCGCACGACCTGGGCATGTGCCTGACCAGGAATTGAACTGTGACCTCCTGGTTCATAGGTTGACATTCAACCACTGAGCTACGCCGGTCAAGCACTAACGGTTATTTTAATTCACTAAGCTCTGAGGGTGCTTTATTCCACAGAAGAAACGAACTGACATGCGATTATTATTCTAGGAGGAGCCGAATGCCCAGGCAAATCCCTAGGAGGAAAAACGTAGTGAAAGTCACCTTGTCTGATTTCAGTGAAATAAAACGAAATCGCCACTACTGTGAATGGATTTCAGTGTTGCCGATTTTTTCTCCACACTCAGAGCTGGCACACTAGCCCTCATTTCCTCCAGGCCAGACACGCTGTGACCTTGCCTTACACCTGGAGCCCTCGAGTCTAATTTCCGATGACCTCCAGGGAGGCCCAGCCCTGCCGCCCGCACACCCTGGGAGGGACAGATCAAACCCCACGCTGGGGGAGAATATCTTAGCTCCGGACACTGCCCTGGCTTCTCCTAAGAGGCCACGCGTGCCAGGCTGGCAGGAAAAGCAGACCTGCACGTGCAAGATAACACTCTCCCGGGTTCCTGGAAAAGGGGGTGATCTGGTCCTGTATGTGCAGGGTCTCTGCAGTCACCTTCTCGACCTGTCTGCTGACACGTGCCTGCCTGGGCGAAGGACAACCACCAGAGAGGCGCTGGGGCTCAGGTTACGCTGGAGGTAACCAGGCAGCAAGTTTGGAAGTTCAGGGCGCGCCGGCTGGGGCCCACTCTGACCACTAGATGCGTCTGCGGTTCTGAGAGCAAACAGTGAAGCAGCTCAACGCTGCGGCGTCCGTGGGCTGCTCAGCAGGGGCCTCACACCGAGACAGCCAGGCTTCCACCCCCCGAGAAGCTGACATTTTACACACGCTGACTGCGTCCCGGTGAGCGTGTCCTCCCTGCAGACTTGGAAGCAGCTTTGTTTGAAAACAATTAAACACGAAACGTTCTCTCCATCCAGGGACCTGCCAAGTCCCTCCCACTTGCTTTTATGAGTGAGGAAATGAGACTTCCTGGGAGTAAATGGGATTTGCCACTTTATTACTTTTTCCGTAGATAATTGGTGGTGGATGAAGAAGCACATTTTTAACCTTTCTTTTCTGTTGCTCCCCTCCTCCCCCCGCAGCACCCCGCTTCCTTATCTACTACCTAGAAATGAGAGGATTTAAAAAGAGCATTCCCACCGTATGTAACTAAAAGGAATTGACTTTGGAGTAGGGGACTGGAAGTTTGTCAGCAAAAACTCTAGAACTTTGCCGAAACCGGTTTGGCTCAGTGGATAGAGCGTCGGCCTGCGGACTGAAGGGTCCCAGGTTCGATTCCGGTCAGGGGCATGTACCTTGGTTGCGGGCACATCCCCGGTGGGGGGTGTGCAGGAGGCAGCTGATCGATGTTTCTCTCTCATCGATGTTTCTAACTCTCTATCCCTCTCCCTTCCTCTCTGTAAAAAATCAATAAAATATATTAAAAAACAAACAAACAAACAAAAAACTCTAGAACTTAAAAACTACATCCAAGTTATTACCTTCATCGACAGTAGATGCCTGACACCTCACCAATAATCATAAAAACGCTAATCCAGAAGGTGGCTCTGAATAAAGGCTGGTTCAAAATCTTAACAGAGGAGACCATAGAAGCTAAAGGGTGATTCCATCGTCACCCTGCAAGCCAGCAACAGACAGAGCCCCTCAAAGCACTGTGTGCTGGGCTGGACCGGCCTTGGGCTCATTTGGAAAAGAGAGTGGGGAAGAATTGTGACCCTGGGGGATGCTCCACACAACAGATTTTTCTCTCCCTGACTTTCTCCGCCTGGTAAATTCAAGGTGCCACAGTCCCGCGTTGGCATGCGGACAATATTGTCTCCAGTCAATATTCTCCTCGTTGTGACCCAATTGTCAGCATCCGTTGCTATGGTTACCATGATTCTAGCTCGACCTTCTCTCCTCCTGCACCCCTCTCCCTCAAGCCAAATTATGTTGCGCTAATCCCATAGCATGTCCTCTGAGGACCCTGCTCCTGCTAAGCCTACTTCTCAAAGGGCTTCTGGGCGCTGGAAACTGCCACCAGGAATATATAACCTTCCGGACATGTCAAGCCCCCGTGTGCAGTGCCCCCATCACCACGAGTCCTTCCATTCTCTCCGGCTCACTGATTCCCGACAGCAGCGATTTGTAACCAGTGATTTGTAGCTAATTACTAAAATTCAGCAGCACACCAAAAAATACCTTTTTTTTTGCCTGACCAAAAAATAGGTATATAGTAATTTTGATTCATTCACACCGGACAGCTATTGTCATGCTGGCTGTTGTCATTTTTTTTTTTTTTTGGACAATTTAAGGGAAAAGAAGTCAGCGCTCTTGACTAAAGAGTTTTTTCAGGTATTGCACGGCACACCAGTTGAAAATCGCTGTTCTACAGTCTAGGGATAAACCCACCAGAGCCTGTAACAGATGCACTCTGGGGTTTCCATCAGCATCTGGACTGTAACCCACCCCAAGATGAGCTGATGAAGAGAAAACCAAAGTCAAGAAAAGCAAAATGGTCTCAGAGAGACGGGCCAGCTCTATTTGGGGTCCTCTAGAAAATTCCCCTCTGCTCCTGCCCCATCGCTTCCTCCTATCAATCCCTACTTGGGACTGATTTGTGCACCTATTTATCGCTCTCTCCTTCACTGGAATGCAATCTCCACAAAGGCCAGGAGTCAATCTTGTTGCCAATGAATCCCCAGCTTCCAGGGAAGTGTCTGACATAAAACATAAAAAGAGTGCTCAATAGTTGTCTAGTGAATGAATGAATGCACCTGTTCTTGCAGATTTGGGTTAGGTTCCACCACCACTGTCTTATAGCCTCAAAGTCTCATTAAAAATTGCTGTAAAGCACATCCAACGTTGATGAAACCTAAGTTTACCATAGACATGTGAGTTAATCTGCCAGGATAATATGATTCCATTCTTGGAGGCATTCTGTATGTGGAAGTTGAAAACATATTCATGTGTGAAAGTTAAACACACAGAGACATACCCTGGCCATCAACGACGAAGGCTGTTTTTACGTTTTAGTGAAGATTACCCGGCACATCTTTAAACTGACCATAACCAAATCCATCCACTCCCTGCATCGGTGCTTCTACAGTGTGTTGCAGATCGTCCCATAGAAAGCTAGTGTCTATTTCTCCACCTCTTGAATCTGAACTTGATTTTGTGACTTTCTTTGGTCAATGGGCTATTAACAAATATGATGCAAACCGAGGCATGAAATAAGCTAGCACATTGGGGCTCTTAGGAACCCTGCGACCGCCGCCCCGTGAAGAAGCCCGGCCGGCCTACTGCCAGCTAAGATATGCAAGGCCCTGTTGTCCCAGCCAACAGCCAGCCATGTGAGTGAAGTCACCCTTGACAAGGTTTCTTTCCCCCTTTTAAAAAAAAGTAGTGGGATGCTTTCCACAAACATCAACTGTAATCTAGTTTAGAAATCCACCATGTAAAAACAGATTAAAAAACAGCAGCTCTTGTTGACACTGGCGTGCATGGGTTGTTCAGAATCTTCCCCGTTCTCCACTCTCAAACATGGCCTGATCCTCTTCTCCCCAGGCCCAGCTAGAATGTTTTTGTGGAGCCCACGAGAATCCTTGTTCTTCAGATCCTGATGGCCACCCAGTGTACTCCATGTCCTCCTGGCTTTAGGCCTCCCACAGGTCCACCACCTTCTAGACCTTTGCACAAGCCACTGAAGAAGATGTGAAGCAGGACAAGGCACAGGATGGCATCATAGGGACCATAAACAAAGACCTCCCTCCAATCAAAGCATGTCCTTGCTGAGAATAGCTCCTCAACCATGCATAGGCACATTCCTTTAGTTTTACTAAAATTCTTGGCCAAGTGAATTTAAAAATGAACGAGTTCCAAGGAATGACAATGAATGATCACTATAAGGACACCTGCCAACCCTATATGCTCACTGACTTAATATACTAAGTTCTTCTTGGAGAACCATTTGTCTTGTCCTCATCTGTGGCTCCAAGACTGTCTATGCATTTAAAAGTTCTTATAGGGGCCACATGGAAAGCATGAGAAGAAATGCAGGCAGTTCCTAGGAACAAAGACCAGCCCTTGGCTAGCAGGCAGCAAGGAAACAAAGACTTCAGTCCTACAACCATAAGGAACTGAATTTGGCCAACAACCTGAATGAACTTGGGAGTAGATTCTTCCCTCAGAACATTTAATAAGGAACGCAGCCTTGTCAACACTGGTTCAGCCTTGTGAGACTCTAAGTAGATTACACAGTTGAGCCCACCTGGACCTCTGACCTATAGAAACTGTAAGATAATAAATTTGTGTGCATGTGTTTAAAGCTCTTATAGAGTCACCTCCCACTGTTCTAATCTCAAGCACATTGGGAAAACCCAAAGATTAAGCCCTTCTTATCACATTGAAGATTGTCCCCTTCTTGTCATTCTGTGACATGCATTGTAGGTTTTTAAAGCATACCGTTTTTTTTAAAAAAAATGCATTTGTCATAAGAGTCTGAAAATGTCAGTTTCTTTCACCCTCCTGTCCTCTGCAACAAAGCTCTAAATTTACCATGCCCCATGGTCTTCACCAGAACACACACCTGCCTCTCCCCTCTCATGAGTTTTAAAAGGTTCCTGGTGATTTAGAGCCTTTCGCCACCCCTCAGGAAGCTTGACGATGAAGAGAAATTATTTATGGGTGTGGAAAGGCCAAGGGGGTGAGCATTCATTTTTAATGATTGCACTCCTTCCCTCCAGTTAAAAGAATCAATCCTTCCTGCCCGAATTTCCTCCATTCATCATGTTCTCACAGTGGCTGACACACAGTAGGAACTCAATATTTATTTGTGGAATAATTTTTTTTAAAAGGCCCAGCTCACTTGTATAACTACATTTTGTACAGGAAGTGAAATATGGTTGTCTGAATATTGAGTGTATGGAAGAAAAAAGATAGAGGTTAAAAGTCAAATCCTTCCTTTTGTCATCCCACTCTCCGAGCTGTCACCAAGTTAAAGAGATATTGTTTAAAATACTTCTGGGAGCATCCCCTGCTTTCCTCGTCCCACTCAGTGGCAAACACTCTTGGCTGCCAAAGCCACCAGCCGCTTGGCAGCCCAGGCCCCCCTTCCCACCTCTCACCCTCTCCAGCCCCAGTGGACTGAGATCCTGCACAGCGACATGGATCTGGGACCCGGTCCTGGCCAATGGGACTCAAGGAAAACTCTGCTTGGAAGTTTTGGTAAATGCTTTACTTGCTAATGAAAGAAGGGTACACGGCAGCTGTCATCATGTTTGCATGAGACTCTTGCAGGCACCCTGGGCCTAGGATCATGGGGAAAGACCTGGCAGACAAGCTGAGGACCAGAATGCAGGAAGGTGACAGCACCCGGGCCCCTGATGATGTCCTTAAGCTGTTGGAAAAGCTGACTCCCCCTTCTTCCAGGGAGATGAGATGAAAAATGCTTACTGTTTAAGCCACTTCTAGTTGGCTAGTCTGCTATGGACAGTGGAAAGCATCCTAACCAATACCCATGATGACCACACCCATTCTCTCACCGTGGGACCTCTCTCCCAGGCTTTTTACTGCTTTCCCCCATTCCACTCCATCTCTCCAAACACACATCATCCCTTCACTCTAGAATAAAGGTAGGAGGCATCTAAGGAAATCAGTGAGTCTTAGGGACTGAGGAGTGTGGATTTACAAGGACAGAAGGAAGGTACCTGGCCCTCCAGGGATGCTGACATAAGTGAAGTAAACCCCCAAAAGGAGGAAGAAGGTCAAGCCTAGAATGAGTTTAGGTGTATGCGACTACACATACACACACCCCTTTTAAAATTATGTTCAAAGCAAGAATTTTACAAAAAAGAATATACTGAAGACAACAGAGAGTGGAATTATTCGATTCCTATTTTACTTTCTTTTCTACAGAGGAAAATAAGTACACAAGTGGACCCATGCAGTTCACACCCGTGCTGTTCAAGGGTCCAGTGTATTTTTGATCCACGGCTGGGAACCGCGTATGCGGAGGGCCAACTTAAAAGTTCTATCAGAGTTCCAACTGTGTGGATGGTTGGTGCCCCTAACCCCTGCACTGTTCAAGGGTCACTATATATCTAAAGCGCAAGAAAGGAAAAGTATGGTGAGACAAAACTAGTTATTTTTTTTAAAATTAATTGTTAATCACCTAAGTAAAATGACCATTTCTCTATATAAAAATAAAAATAATTCAGATAAAGCTACCTCCCACCCTTCCATACCAAGTCACACATAACCACTGTTAGTTATCAGGTCAATGGATGCCCTTCCAGGCCTTTTTCCTGCATTTACATATATCCACAGAAAATACGTCATATAGTTTTTGTGAAGTCCCCCCCGCCACGCCCCATTAATAGCATCATCTGTTTATATCTGTATTCATCAGGGTTCTCCCAAGAAACAGAACCAATAAGATGGACAGAGATAGAGATATAGATACATATATACCTATACGCCTATACATATGATGTCTGACTTAACAAGTGGGTACCATAGTCTAGCCAGATTCACACATAAAATTAACCATCACAGTATCATTATGCAACTTGTTTTCTCACTTAACATTTTTGGAGTTCCTTCGTCAGAATATACAGAATGGCTGCATCCCTAATAAGAATGTAGCACCCTTTGTGTAACCATTCCCCTACTGATGGATATGTGGACGATTTCCTTTCTTTCTATTACTAATAACACTGAAATGATGTCCTGGTATATGCCTTCTTGTGAACAAAGAGTGTTTCTCTAGAAGAGATGGACATGAGGTGTGGACATGAGGAGTCATGGGGAGGATGAGCATTTACAATTTTTAACAGAGGTTGGCCACCTGCTCTCCAAAGCAAGCCTCCAGTTTTACATTCATCCAACCTAAACGCACGGCGTTTAAAAGAAAAGGTGCCCGGCCTTACCGTTCAGCACATTTGTGTGTCACGATCTAAGCTGGGGAGGGACACAAGGAATTGATCGAAGTGAAAGCGCTGGGAGAGCTGATAGAAGGATCTAAGGATGCCCTGACAGCTGGTGGCCCTCACCTGCGCCGTGCTTTGCTCTGGGCTGGTAAAGGAGTGGAGTTCCATCCCGGGAGGGGCTGGGTCTTCAGCCCTGGTCCCTTCACAGCAGTGATCACTCATGGGCATGATCTCTATCGCAGGAAGAAGGCAGAGGACTGCTGTCTTGGGCACTAAAGGCTCTGATCTCAGTACCAAAATAATTATCTTGGAGAAACTGTGGCAACGAAAAAAATACCAGATGGTTTAACAAGAACAAATACTGGCTCCCTTGTCAGAGCAGGTGGTGGTGAATTCTAGATACCATAGAGATGGAAGTTACTCCCTGGCAGATCCAAGCGTCGATTGTTAAAGAGATGGTTGGAAGCCCTTGGAAAGAAAAGATGGCTTCCCAGCCGCCTGCAGGTGTTCGTGAAGAATCAGTAAGATCTAATGTGTTGCTGGAAAAGGTGATGGGACAGGTGGGGTGGAGGCATGCTCCAGAGTGAGCTTCAATGACTGAAGTGCACCTTATCAAGCCTCTGATGTGTCCTTGAGGGATGAAAGGGTGACAGGTGAGATGGAACAGTAGGGCCATTTGTAACCTCTGCAGAGAGGTTTGGGTAGCATTAGGGACTGGGGGAAAGATTCCCACAGCATGCCGAAGGATCGTGTCCTCCATCTAGTCTGTTTGAAACTGGATAGGACAGGCACCACCTTAGACATAAAACCTTCAGAGAAGCCAAAGCTGGGATAATCCCTCCAAATGTGTGATGTCTATAATCATAATAAAAATGTCCCAACATGCTATAAAAATGGACAGAAGCTATTGGATGAGGTGAGTTGGGAGTCTATTCAACAACAGATGGAACATACAGGTAGAGGATGGACAGAGCTGCCTACATAGCACCTCACGTAACGAAATCTGTAGTGAATGCTCCAAAGCCAATTCCATCTCCAGCTGCACCCGCAAAGCCCATGCCCAGCTTTAGGGGGACCGAGTCCTCGCAGGGAGCAGGCTGCTCTCTAGGATGCGGGCACTCCTCTGATCTCAGCAACCGAGCACATCTCGGAGAGTCTGATGTGCTCTCAGATCCATTTAGGTCAGGAAGATCCATTATGATAATTATGTGTCTTAATTTAAGTTATTTACACTAATAGTAAGTGCAGAAGAAGTTGTTTCTAGGAAAATTAAGTAGAATGTGTTGAAGAGACATGACAAAGGACACATGCTTAAAAATGAGAACCGTGGCTGAATGAGATGTAGGGGGAGAGGGAAAATGGAAGAGACTGGGGGAAAAAAATTCATGACAATAGAAGGATTCTGCAGCCAGATCCCTTTCCTGACACTGGATTTTGGTGACAGTGCACTTTGGGGGTGGTTTAGACAAGGAAGAGGAAGCGGAATTCCCATCAGCAGACCCCAGACTCAAAAAGAATGGCAACTGGATGTGTATTTACATATTTTACATTAAGAGAAACTATGTAAGATATTAATAAAATTTTCTTTGGCTCTTTTTAAAATTAATTGACTCTTCCATTAATCCACCGCCTCCATACCAATCGCATCTGCTAAAAGCTAAAAGTGCTTTAGTTGCTGTCTGATGCTCTGTTCTGGAAGCACTTCTTTTGAAAAAACATCCTCACCCGAGGATATTTTCCCATTCATTTTTAGAGAGAAGTGGAAGGGAGAGGGAGAGGGAGAGGGAGGAAGGGAGGGAGGGAGGGAGGGAGGGAGAGAGGGAGAAAGAGAGAGAGAGAGAGAGGGAGAGAGAGAGAGAGAGAGAGAGAGAGAGAGAGAGAGAGAGAGAGAGAGAGAGAGACATCGATGTGACAGAGACACATCGATTGCCTTCCACAGACTGGGGCCAGAGCCTGCAACCTAGATGCGTGCTGTTGAACAGAAATGAACCCATGACCCTTTAGTCCAAGGGCCAATGTTCCAATCACTGAGCCAAAAGGGCTAGGGCTGGAAGCACATTTTATAAGCAGCACTGAGGAACTCCAGGGAATGGAGATGAAGAAGGCTGTATAGCTCAAAGGACCCGATGGTATCCACAAACTCTCTGGGGGCTCAGCCAAAGGATGTGCTCCCTCAGAGAGAAGAGGGTCCCTGTCTCTGTCTCTCAGAATCTTGCTCTTTGCTTATTCATCCAGGCAGTATTCACTTTCCTTGCAAAGAATTACCTTTCTGCTCACACTCTAGGTTGTAAAATCAAAGAATGTAAACAAAATGCCCATTACCAAGGCCCTCTGGATGGACTTTTATCCTATCCACAACTGCCTTTGATTTTGGCCAGAGTTTTCCAACTGAGAAAAGACACAGTTATTTGCATTTGACTCCACACTTTCCCTAGCCCAACCTCGACTGTGCTTTTAGAACAAGATCAAGGCAATAGGGAGAGGATCTTTCTACTTGATGATACCAGGTGACCAATAAAAAAAAAAGTGGTGCTTACTATACGTTCACAACCTTCTAATGTAGTATTTATTTTAATTCTCATCAACTTTGAGATGTTGTTGCCAGTGTCCTCATGTACACAACTGAAAAAATGGAATAACAAAGAGGGGGTGGTTTACTTCTCATACATGTAGTTACGCAGCTGGGAGACAGCCAGGATGTGTGCAGGCCAGACTCTACAATCTACGTTCTCTTTCCAACATTTAGCACCGTTTGCGGGGCTGTGAAGAGTGAGGTAGGTTTTCTTGTGAAAGTGTGTGTGTGTGTGTGTGTGTGTGTGTGTGTGTGTGTGTGTGTACACAGAGGGAAGCCAGGAAGAGGTGGCTGAACTGAATGCACACAGAGCTTAGAATAGTAATAGTCACAGGAAAGGGTCAAGCCAATGCCAACCAGGAGAAAAGAGAGAAAGCTGGTCAGACATGCTTTGTGCTCACAGCTGAAGGGTTCACAGGGTGGCCTGGGAGGACAGCGGTTGCCCAGAAAAGCAGGGTGAACCACAAGCTAAGAGGAACCTGCCCAGGGCTTGAACAGAAAAGACCTTCCCCACAGGCCAAAGGGGTGGGGAAGAGGGGAAGTAGCTGGGTCTGGAGGGTGGCAGGCCAGGGAGCTAGACCAACCCCACACACCTGGAGGGCATGCAGAGGAGGGGCCCCTGTCTGTGGTCAGAGCCTCGTCAGAGAGTTGAGCTGTGGGGATGTGCTGGCCACACGGCTGTGTACACGTGGTTCCTCTAAGGCTGGATTCTCAAAGTGGGCTGAATAGAAAACTCGGGGTTGGGGGGGGGGGAGCCTGGGTATCTATCTGTGTTTTAAAAAGCTCTCCAGGTGATTCTGGTACAAGCTCAATTTTGAGAACATTGGTCTACTCTTGGGCTGAACCAAAAAGCCTGCAACCCAATGCAGGAAGTTATTGCTGGGTGACTTGGAGAACAAAGCTGAACATCCCCAGGCCAAGAAGCTCAGAGTAAAGGGAGAAAAGTAGATGAATAGAGATGAGTAATAACAGGAGCCCAACAGCTTTATGTGTAGAGCATTATGGGAACACAGAGGAAGTGTCTTTAACCCCGAAGGAGTCCGAAAGGCTTCCTGGTGGAGGTGACCTCTGAGCTGATTCCTGAAGACTGCCTACGCTAGCCGCAAAGAAGAAGAGAAACCAACAGGGGTATAGTCTGCCCCAAAGAGATCTACTCTCCTCTTCCCCTTGAGAGGCTGATGCTGCTAAAAGGGACAGCTGTCTCCTTCCACCGTGGGCAACTTCGGGGTGCTCCACAGACACCGGAGGGAAGAGCAAGTCTGGAGACTTGAGCAGGGAAAACGGATGAGCAACATCAAAGCCATCAATCCACTGGTCATGAAATTCAGAAAATCTGTTCCTGCCCAGCTGGATGCCAGCCACACCTGTACCTTACCGTTTGAAATGTGATAAAATAAAGGCCCACCCAGTGGTAAACAATTACAACGGGCTCCCCAGGGAGGAAAAGAAGACCCTAATTTCTAGCATTGGCCAATTTCCATGGTGGAAGACTTCCATCGTGGCCAATTTCAAGCTACCAACCTGACTGAGTTTTTGTCACTGAATATGGAGTCGGGAAAACACAGAAATGGTTTTGTAAGCCAATGCTCACCACTGGGCTTATCACAGGTCTTTAAAAATCCTGGTTCATTTCCAAAGAGTCTTAGGGGAAAAGCCAAAGCATTCCTGGAATGAGTGACTGTGTGTGTGTGTGTGTGTGTGTGTGTGTGTGTGTGTGTGTGTTGGCGGGGGTGGGGACAGGGGACAATCACAAGACCCAAAACTAATACCACGAAATAGATTAATGCACAAACATGTAAGAGGTCAAGAGGAAAAAGTTCAAACATCTGAGAAAGAAATAAAATTGACAAATCTAATGAAAACCAATCTGCAATTCCAAGAAAAGTTTCTGAATAAATGTTAATCTTTTCTGATCTAAACTTCTTAACCCATCAGTTTGACCTCTTCAAATTAAAAAGACAAATGTCCTTATTTATATCTCCCTCCCACAAACATTTTATGCAGTATGCATTCATTGCAGTTACCCATCAAGGACACAGATAGTTTCAAAGGTTAAAGAAGATAAATCATTGGGGAACTCTTTCCATCGCTTTCACCATAGACACCTGGGGAGTGTCGCACCCCTACTGTCTTTTAAACACTGGTTCTTAAAGCTGACTGTGCATCAGAACCTTTCCCAGGCCACCCCTCCTGTCCCCCCGGGAACGACTGTGAAAACACAGATCCCTGGGACCCAACCCCAGAGTTTCTGACCCAGCAAGTCCAAGTGGGGCCCAAGAATGTGCATTTGTAATGACTTCCGGGTGGTGCTGATGCTGCTGGTCCTGGGGCCACCCTTTGAGAACCACTTTCTTAGATGGTTTTAGATCACTGCTATCAAGTCATCTTTCTTTTTTAAAAAATATATTTACATTGACTTCAGAGAGGAAGGGAGAGGGAGAGAAGCATCAATGATGAGAAAGAATCATTGACTGGCTACCTCCTGCACGCCCCACAGGGAATCGAGCCCTCAACTCAGGCATGTGCCCTGACCGGGGAATCCAACGGTGACCTCCTGATTCATAGGTCGACACTCAACCACTGAGACACACCGGCTGGCTCAAGTCATTTTTCTTGAGGAAACCACAATGCCCTCCCTTCACAGCCATGTTTATGGGCAGACAACAAGAGATCGGACACCCATCCCCATGGCCTGCCGATCGCTTCTGCACATGTATCTGGTTTGGGTGCAGGCATGCATGGCCTGCTGTTAAAACCAAGTGTTCAGAGCGAACTGAGTGTTGAAACTGTTTTAATGGGGTCAAGAGCCTCAACGGCTACCCCTGTTATTTCATATTTTACCACCATCTGGAGCCTTCCTCTACCACGTGTGGTGGGCTGGTGAACTGCACTGCCCCATCTTGTGGTGGAGGAAGGCTAAGGTCCCGAGAGGGGACATGACCTGCCCTGGCCGGACTGTGCATTTTAAACTGGGCCTCGCTTCCTTTGCACCCCACTTTCAGTTTGGGGCCCACTGGGACCAAGGTCAGGCGGAAGCGACAGGGAGCTTCATCCCAAACCAGGTCATCATCTGATTCCTCACTTTCCTCACTACATGTGCTCTCAGGACTCCGTGCCCGACCCTCACAGGCCCTGGGTTTCTGGAATTCCTGTTTCTAATTAGTACAGTTTTTCTCGGTACTCTGTTGCTGCCGCACTTGCAAGCAGTTATTTCCTATCACTGCTCCCGACTTCACTGCTGCAGGCTTAAAGGTAACAGTGCCCTTGGGGTGCCCCACCCCAACACTCAAGTGAGGGAGTCACTTCCCAAGGACACCAGGGTGTGGAGAGCATGTGCCATCACCCCTCACAAAGACCTGCACCCACCTCTGTCTCAGGCACAGGGAGCAGGGTTTACAGGGGCCCCTCAGAGCGACACCATCTCTGTGTTCTCCCAGGGCCTGCTGAGGGCATCCAGGAGCCAGCCCTCTGTGTTCAAACAGCTTCTTCTCCTTATACATCCCATTTGCTGAGTGGACAAGAGCAGAGCCTAAAAAGTCCCTGCCTCCATAGGTGGAGAAGTGCCTCCAAAGATTAACCACAAAGTCTCAGAAACAAACCAGCTCTTCCCAAGTCCCAGAAAAGCGTGGCTCCAGGACGCCTCTGCCCACTGCAATGTGGTTGCCTAAGGGGTCAACATTTCCTAAAGACGTCCTTCAGCACTTGATGAGTTAGGTTACGACTGGGACCCAACCTCTGTGCCTCAGTTTCCTCATCTGCCAAACAGGAGCAATGATGGAACCTACCTGGTAAGCTTACTGTGAAGATTAAAGGAGCACCTGGGTGCCACCTTCCTCCCAGGATGCCTGGCAGATGGGGCGCCCACGAGGATGCTGCTTTTATCAGCACGGAGGCCACCAACTGCGTGTTTGCCTCATGTATGTCCCTTAAGAGTTTTCACTTACGTGCAAATCAATGAAAGAGGAGTCGTTTCCCACCGAAGGGTCCGAGACACGTAGTGTGCTTTTCCTACAGAAAGGGAACCACGGGGCCCATCCCCCAACGTGATAAAGGAGGAGCAGGAAAAGACAAAAAGGGGTCCTGGTAGGGTCCACCAGGCCAAACGGCCGTTCAGAGGAGAGCCACAGCTGAGCGGCAGCCACGGGCAGACCCAGCAAGCGAATAAAACCATCACCGTCCGAACAAAAGCAGTGCCCCTGCCAACCCCACACTTACTTCCAGGACCGTCCATTGTTCGACAACAATAGCATCATAGCCCGGCATGGTTTTGCTATCTTCTGTGGAAACAGCTTCAAAGATGAATACTCCATCTGTCAAGCTGTGTAAGGAATCTGTTGGAAAAAAAAGAAAAAAAGGGTGGTGGTGGTTCTGTAAAGCGTCTGTGGCAGAAGCCTTACAAGCAGCAAAGATTTTCACTGCATTCATTAATAATCCCAATCAGAACATCTTTTCAGCACGTTAATTAAAGGAGGCACACACCGCCATCGAGTCTAGCCCCATCAGAGTGAATGAGACTAATTTACCTCGCAGTTTTGAATAATATCCTTGATTTTATGAGCCCAAATTTCATTGTTAGCAATCACCATCTGATTTCACGCGTTTACCTTCCTTTCCACGCTCCAATGTCAGGATGCACTGGGGAGAACTTACTCAGGGCAAAACACAGCCATTTAGAGACAGTTTTTAGAAGAAACCTATATTTAGGTGAGGTACGTTTTTTTTGTTGTTTTTTTTTTAAAGCGGGGATAGATATGACACACCAGATCTGAGCTTGTCAGAGGCATGCTAGTTGTGCTGATTCTTGGAAGTTCCCAGGATGTGGGCTGCCGTACAACAAACAACTCTTTAGGCAGCTCTTGTCAACAGGCAGAATTTGGGGGAGGGCAGTTTTCCCAAATGATTTATCACTGAAAACATCCCCCTGGGCATTGCTTTAGTCCATGGGCCAAGTTCTGGGTTCTGTACAATTCAACAAATGTACGCTCCACAAATAGCATGATTCACGACTGTTTTGGGCAACGAGGGTATAAAGAAAATCACAGCGGGGTCCCTACCCCTGCAGAAGACAGTAAGGGAGGAGCTTTCTGCCTTTTTTTTTTTTTTTTTTGAATGGCTCCTAATGCCCTAGATTCATTGAGATCAGAGACTGTGGGAAAGAGGACTGGACATAGAAGCAGGTGGCTTGGGTCCATGCTTTATCAAGGTAAGTGATGTGATCCCTTTGAGGGACTTGGTCTCTCATCTGTGAAATGTGGTGGAGGACAGAGACTCCCTCCTGGTCCCTGGATTCTACTCTACAAACCACTGCTCAGTCAGACTGCTAATGGACTGACTTGTGGCCCCCACACCCCAGCCCAAATCCTATGTTGAAACTCTAACCTCCAAAGTGACTGTATTTGGAGATAGGGCCTTTAGGGAAATCATTGAGGTCAGAAGGGTGGGCCCTAATCTGTCAGGTCTGATGTCCTTATAAGAAGTGGGACACCAGACCCCTTCCCCGGTCCTTGCACAGAGGAAGGGCCACATGAGGACACAGAGAAGGAGTTAGCTGTCTACAGGCCAGGAAGAGAGGTCTCACCAGCAACAAAATTTGCCAGCACCTTGATCATGGGCTTCATTTCAAGTAAGATCCCCGGGGTTAATCAATACCAAGCTCCAGTTTTTGTTTGTTTCCTATCCTGAGAATCTGTTATCAAACAGCCTTAGCAAAACTTCTAAGCTCTCGTCTGCTCTGCTAAAAGGCTTCCCCCTAGGTTTGTCCAATGCCTTCCTAAGAGACATTTTGCAAAGGTGACCAGGGAAGAACAGAGCTGCTCTTCAGCTGAACTACAAGAATTTTGGGGTCCAGGACAAGCATGGACCATAGTCTAGCTCATCTAGAAAGTTGGGCCCAGCTGGAGCCCCAGCTGCTTGAGACCAGAAGATGCTCCATGATTCCTCTGGGAATTTATTCACACAGCACAAATCCCCTGGAGGCTTCTACAAAAATACTTCTATCCAATTTCCAAAATCTCTACCTACAGATGTCCTCAAAGGAAAACTGCCAAGCCCTACAAGGTGCCTACCATGTACTTTACATAGTCAAGTGCCCAACTTGGTCCAACTTGATCCAAACAGCGGGTGTTTAGCCTGCCAACGGCACTGTGCTGCCGAGTGGAGGTCCAGAGGGGGAAGATGATGCTGTAGCCAGTCCAGACTTCCTTTCCCACCCCTGTCTGGCTGCCCCTCCTCCCGATCGCAGGCCTGGGAGGAGGGCCGTGCGGTCAGCGGGGAGAGGTATGCAGGCCTGGGCTGGGAGGAGGGCCATGCGGTCAGTGGAGAGAGGTACAGCGGCACTTGGGGGCATGAAGTAGGAACAAGCCAGGCCCTTATCTCCCAGCCTCCTCATCCAGCCTCTGCCTTCCCACCTCTCAGCCCCGCTGCTCCGCTATCTCGAATTCAGAGTGCTGATTCACCTACTTAACTCCGAAGCAAGCTCAGAGTGGCTGTCACAATTTGGTCATCTGTAACAGCAAAAAAGTCAATGAACCACAGAGAGCAGACAGCCGGGCTTTTAAACAATCCCCCGTTTTGACGGCCGTGCCCACCCCCGTCTCCTCCTTGCCCCCTAGCTCAGCCTCCGCACTGGGTATAAATAGCTCTATCTTGGAGTGAAGGCTCCCGATGCAAAAGGTTAGCTCGCCCTCCATCTCTGGAAAACACTCCATTATCACTGCATTTTTTATAAAAGTAAAGCAGCTCCCCTACTGTGCACGGAGAGCTATGCGCCCCGGTCCTGTATAAATATTTGATGCTGGTCTTTTGGCAAAAGGCCACCTTAACACTCGAAGCTTATGATTTACAAGAAGGAAGTGGGGAAAGGAGATTTGCTCTATTATCCCAGGAGGTAAATTCTATGAGGCAGCGGCTCTTCCCCTGTAGCCTCTGACACATTAACACTCCGTCCAGCAAGCTAACCTGCAGGCTCACCCGAGGTGCTATTCTTCCCCAACATCTGGCAGGAAACGCACACACCATGACAAGTGGTCAATGTATGTGGTCTAGAAAAAAAATGTTATTGTGCTCCTTTTAAGCAGCTCAATTGGACTAAATTGTCCACACTGGGGCAGCTGGCAGGACAGATTTCCTTGGCTTTCTGAAAGCCCTTCTCCCCATCAGGCACTGCATGGTGCTCGTGGTACCACCTCGGTTCCAGGAATGGCACGCACCTGCTGCAGGACCGTAATTGCACATGTTGTCATACCGACCTCTAACCCCACTGCATGTAATTATGGATCAACCAGTCCCGGCTGATGGTGCTACGTTGCTTCCCAATCACACTGCAGCTGATCTGCTGACAAGAAAAAAGCCAGCCGGCTTGCTGCCTGTCCCTGTTTCTCCAGCCCTCGCTGCTGCTCTCGGCCTTCCTTCCTTCACTGAAGCAGCGAATAACCTAGGCTCCTCTTCAGTTACAGTAAGGGTTAGCCTGCAAGTCCAGCACCATTGAACTGACCAAGGAAGACATGCTCTGAGTCACTGCCTTTGCGTGTGAGGCACCTGGCCAGGCACAGTTCATGGCTTCGCCCTGAGCCAGTTACACGGGTTGATCACCTTATGATCTGCACAGTTTTCTATACATGTGCTCTCCTGCAATACAATGTCCACTTAAGGATGTGCTATGGTCCAAAAGAAAATGCACTTCATGCGATAAGTGAAACCTACATTATTAATTGGCTCCTTGAGAGAGAGAGAAGCCATGCCTGGAACCACCAGGCCAAACGTTCTTGGAGACAGCCGCGTTCCAAGGGAGTGGCTACTAGAAGCAGCTGGAACAACCTCACTCTCCCTCCCTTTCCATTCCCTCCACCCCTAGCTCTTTGATCCTCCCAAGATGAACAGGGCACATAGGACCTAGGGTTTGTCTGAGGGTTTGAAAGTATCCTATCTAATAAAGAGGGAATATACTAATTGACCATCACTCCATTACAAAGATGGCTGCACCCACAGCTGAGGCCAAGTTCCCATAAGGAGCCTTAACGAGCAATCGGCAGGGACCTGAAGCTACGCCCTCCCCCGCCCCTGTGGGACTTGACAGGGGACTTCAGGCTGTGCCCCCCACCCAGTGGGGTTTGAGGGGGGACCTCAAGGTGTGCTTCCTATCCTTGTGCTGGGCTAGGGGGCCTCAGGCTGCTCCCCCCATCCCAGCACCAGGCCGGGGGACTTTAGGCTGTGCCCCCCACCCGGCGAGGCTTGACAGGGGACCCCAGGCTGTGCCCCCCACCCTGCGGGGCTTGAGGGGGGGCCTCAAGGTACACGCCCAGTGCTGGGTTGGGGGAACTCAGGCTGCGCCCCTGCCCAGAGGGGCTTGACGGGGGACCTGAGGCAGTGCCCCCCTCGCTGGGCCAGGGGACCTGAGGCTGTGCCCCCCCCCGCCTGGCGGGGCTTGATGGGGGACCTCAGGCCATGCCCCCCACCCAGCAGGGCTTGACAGGGGATCTCAGGCCGTGTCCCCGACCTGGTGGGGCTTGATGGAGGACCTCAAGTCACGCCCTGGTCTGGGCTGGGGGACCTCAGGCCATGACCCTGTCCTGGCGCCGGGCCAGGGGACCTGGGGCTACGGCCCCTGCACAGCAGGGCTTGACAAGGGTGGGACTGGCCGGGTCTGGATCTAGCCCAATGGGGGGGGGGGGGGGCGGCCAGGTCTGGGTCTCACGTGATTTTGAGGTGAATGTGGGTGGGCGGGGACTTGACTCTGAGTTCCATGGTGTGCCCCAGACTCTGACAGGAGGAAGGTTTTCATATACATTTTACTAATTTTCTTTCATCTCTGACACTTCTATTATAGAGAAAGGGCAAATAGCAATATTAAATTATTTCCTCTAATTAATCCCCTTTTAATGTGCACGAATTTCGTGCACTGGGTCACTAGTGTCTGTATAAAATATATGTCTCTACATGTATTTAACTCGAAATATGTGCATGTCTTTTACATGTATACTTTGCAAATATAAAGTCATGTAGGTTATGCTAGGCGTCAAAAAAAGGTGGTATAAATACCAAAGGACACTTGGACTTAGAGGCCCCAGGAAGACAATCGTTTCCTGTCAGAAGTGCTTAATTTATCAAGATTTTGGGAGTGAATTCCACTTAATGGGAAAGAGAGGCTAGAGAAGGTAAGAGAGATAGGTAAGATGAATGTCCCCGGGAGGCACTGGCCGGACAAGCCCACAGAGCAGGACCCTGTGCAGGAGGAGAGGCCAGGTTTATGCCAAGCAGTCAGGGTCATGCGGAACGACTCTTCTAAGTAAGTGGAGGAGCAGTGAGGGCGTGGTCACCACGGGCAGGACATGTCGTTGGCCTGCATTCTGGTTTGGACAACTCACTGCCAAGGCCATGTCTGAGACCACGGAAGACATCTGAGTATGGGCTGGGGAAAGGCGATACTCCCAGAGGGGGAAGGAGTGTGGGGCCGGGAGAGGTGAGGGCAGGGTCAGGGTCATGGTCAGGGGTGGGGAGGGCCAGCACAGGTCAAGGGCAGGGCGAGGAGAGAAAAGTGAGGACAGAGTGAGATGGGGACAAGTGGAGGGCAAAGAGGGGACAAGGCAGGGTGAGGGTAGAATGACAGAAGTGCAGAGCAAGGACAGGGCTAGGGGGCACAGGGAGGGCCCGGGCAGGGCAAGCGGAGCTGGTGGTGGCAGCAGCAGCCTCAGTGGCCACAATGGCAGCAGGGATTCTGCTGGCCTGGACGCCCTGGGTGAGAAATCAGGTTCCTGGGTGGGTCTTCAGATGGTGGGCAGCCAGCTCCGCCTCACCCTGACCCGACTCCTAGTGCCTGCCGACTCCTCATCACAGCAAGCTCAGCAGAGGGTCTCCTCCCCGCCTCTTCCGCCCTCTAGAAGCGTCGATTCTGGCCTCTGTCCCACTGGCTGGAGTGTTTCTATGTGCCTGTCTGCTCTGCTGTCTGACCAGCCCTGGGATCCATCCACACTGCTGGCTGGCCACCCAGGTCTCGCTACTTCCCTGAGGGTGACCCTGGAGCTCCCCATCCTCCCCGAGGGCCACCTCTCTTCTCTCCTCCTCATGTCCCTTCCCCTGCCCACACCCTTCTTTCTCCCTGCCACCTCCTTGCCTGGGCAATGACCTAGTCGCTCTGTGCCTCTGTGTCCACAACTGTAATGCAGGGGTAACAACTGTGCCTCCTTCCCCGGGGAATCAATGAGTTGCTATGTTTGAACTGCTTAGAGTAGCAACAGCACACAGTACCAGCTAGGTACCGGCCGTTAGCATCATCACGCTTTGCTTTCACCTGGGCCTTAGCTTGCCAGGGTCTAAGGGCACAGCCTCCCCAGCCCAAGACACCTGATCATTCTGAGGACAGGAGCCCTGGACACCACGAACAGAAGCCCAAACCTGAGGACCAGGCGAGTCTTTCCATGTCCTGGGGAGCAGAGCCTCGAAAACAGAAGCTGGAATCTTAACTGCGTAATTCAGGCTGAAACATCGCCTTGTTTATGGGACAAAGTTCTCGTGAGTTCTCTGACTCTGTGGAAAATAATCTGGAGTACAAAGACGCATGCAGGAGTAAGACGGGTGCTTTTCCAGATGGCAAACAGCTTAAAGATGTGCTTCCAGCTCTATTTGTAAGGACACTAATTGCCTTCTTAGAAACAGGTTCCTTTTCTAATTATGAATACCTTGCCTTTTTTTTTTTCAATTCTGGGAAAAGAACATATGCATATTTCATTCTTGGCCAACGAAAACCTTGGGCTTTTCCAGAGCAGACACGCCCTAACCCACTGAGCATTATTCCCAAGTCACACTCTCCCTCCCGCCAGAAACACACAGGGTGGAATCGGGTTTGAATGTGGAGAGGGCTTAAATGAATTCTGTTCTGAGAAGTTTGCAGCCGTCCCCGCGACAGAGATGTGGCAGCGCGGGCGGAGCCCTCGCCGTGGGCAGCCCCGCCGTGGAGATGCCACGGGCTCGGTGCAGGCTCTCACAGCTGCGCTTGCCAGGGGGAATTTCACCTTGTGTCTTCAAGGCAGGAAGGCTGGACTGAATGCAGCTAAAGCCAACAGGGGGACAGAACAGCATTTCAAACACCCGAGTCAAATCGGAAGAAAAGTCTGTGTGGCTGGACTCCAGGTTGAAGAATGGGGTGAGGAGGAGGGGAGGAGACTCAGCCTCCACTGCCAAAGCCACAGTGGCTAGAGAGACAATGAATGGCACTGCGAGCTTTCAAGGTGACCTCTTGGGTCCAGCTTGCCCCTGACGTGTGCGGGCAGTAAGGCCAAAGAGAAAAACGTCTCTTTTGACTCCCCAGTGCTCCGAAGGGGGAGATTACCAGTGGCTGGCTGTGTAGCTGCCACCTTCGGTGCCTCCCTGCAGCTTTAAGATGTGAGCACAACTAACCATCAGTTCTTCCTAAGGAGAAACGCAAAACTATGTGCGGCCACAGGGAGCCTCCGGGAGCACCCAGAGGAGATAAAAAGAGCTGATGTGACCACAATCCAAGATGGGAGATGGGGTGTCCCTGCAGGAAGCAGGAAGTGAAGAGTTCCCCCCCAGTGCTGATGAATCAGGGCTGTGAACATTTTCCCCCAAGCCGATGCCACTGATGTTTTATGGTGCATCTCAGAACAGATGGTGACATTCTCTAGCTTCAGGGGACGTTGCAAGCACCATGGAAAGCCGCCTTGTATTCAGGGACGTTACCGACCTTGCTGCCAGAGAACCGAACGGACTCTTCCTTAGTTACATCCACGCAATGGATACTCTAGCACTGTACTGTCCAATACACTAGCCACTAGCCACATACAGTCCTTGAAATTTATTGGGTTTTTTTTGTTTTTTGTTTTTTTTTGGTAGAGAGAGAGGAAGAGAAAGGGCTAGAGAGATAGAAACATTGATGAGAGAGGAACATCATTCATCGCCCCCCACTGGGGATCAAGCCACAAACCGGGCATATGCCCTGATTGGGAACTGAACCCGCGACCTCTTGGTGCCTGGGTTAACCACACTGGCCGGACAGTCACTGAAATTTAAACGAATGAAAATGAAATTCTAAAATTCAATTCCTCAGCCCTCCCAGCCACATTTCAACTGGTCATTAGCCATGCGTGGCTACCATACTGGACAGCACAGAAATAGAAATAGAATATTCCCACCATGGCACGAAGTTCTACTGGGACAGCGCCGCTCGGGATGTGTTCATGATGAACCAGTCACCTTCCTTCTGTCATTCGCCCACCGCACAGGTGGCTGTGACCACTCTACCATCCGATGCCGGCTGCTGCTATGCTATCACATTAACTTAGCTATTGATATTTCTCTAGTAACAAGGGAGGGCGTCCAAAGTTGAGACCTGTCTGTGCTGTAGTGTTCTAAGGCTTTGGGTGACATGTAGAAGGTACATCCAGAATGAAGACTGATGTCTCTTCTGTGTGTGTTTGCTGACATGGCAACTAATGTAAAATCCAATTCCATTCCTGACTTTGGCAACTCTTAGAGAGAAAACGACTCAACAACCCAGATGCTGTGCTGTTGGTGCTCCGTCCCCCGCTCCACCCCCCGCCCCCCGCCCCCCCACACATACACGTTTTGCTGGGATTAACAAATTCGGTGCAACATTTCACTTACCTGGGAGTCCTGCTGACTGGCAGCCCTCAGGATCCACAGCGGTGGGCTTGTTGGCCCCACTCCCCAGTTGCCTCCCAGCTTGGATGCACCCTAGTGACTCAACTTGCCTTTGTGTTAACCCCAAAACCCTCCTAATTGCTTGACAAATTTCCCCAGGTTGGGCAGACTTGCTCTCTGCCTTCGAAAAGCTGATACCAGCAACATTGCCACCCCATGCAACAAGCCCCAGAGATAACCCATCATTGGGGAGGGAGTCCTGGGTGCCACGAGACCCGGGAACAGCGCGTGTCCCCACGGAGCTTGCAGGAATCAGGCTGTTCAGCGCACGTCTCTGCTGCTAATTCCGAGGTGCTGCTACTGCTACTCCAAACTGTAAGAGTGTCTACAAACAATTCACACTTTCGGAGAGGCATGATCCCAGGGGGCAATTAACAAAACCGGGGGAAAAAATCTTTTTCAAAGCCTTGAAAAGCAACACAGATGGAGACCACCGCCAGTGAAACAGAATCACGCCTCTGTCTCTGGCATTTCAGAAGAGACCTGGCTGACCCCTGGCAAGGTTGAGAGAGAGAGCATAGGTGGCGGGCTTTACGGAAAACGCCTCAAGGCGTGTTCATGGGAAATCAAATGCAGCACATTTATCAGCTGCGGAGTTCTCTGAGCGAAACAGGCTCTGAAGATGGGCTAACTACAGTGGTCGGCAAACTCATTAGTCAACAGAGCCAAATATCAACAGTACAACGATTGAAATTTCTTTTGAGAGCCAAATTTTTTAAACTTAAACTTCTTCTAATGCCACTTCTTCAAAACAGACTCGCCCAGGCCGTGGTATTTTGTGGAAGAGCCACACTCAAGGGGCCAAAGAGCCGCCTGTGGCTCGCGAGCCGCAGTTTGCCGACCACGGGGCTAAGCAGACAAGAACGAGAAGCAGAGTTCTCCAGGGCCACCCGAGGGCTGTGGGTTCCATACCATTGACCAGGCCAAGGTAGAAGATGGCAT
Organism: Cnephaeus nilssonii; assembly: GCF_951640355.1. Lineage (NCBI taxonomy): Eukaryota > Metazoa > Chordata > Mammalia > Chiroptera > Vespertilionidae > Cnephaeus > Cnephaeus nilssonii. The sequence continues at coordinate 23,950,912 of NC_137088.1, read as the reverse complement.
TCACCAGCACGCCTCCTTTCCGGAAGTGGTCGCTCATGTGCTCCAGCCAGTTGGCATCCAGACCGCTCACTGCCTGGCCGTTCGTGGAGACCCGGAGGGGAATGCTGACCGTATAGTATTGCCGGCACTCCTGATGGCTCTTCGGTTTGTTGAAAAGGGCGAAGATCTCCATTTCTGTGGGGATTTGTAAAGGGGGCGGGGAGATTGAGTTTAGACAGTGATCAGAGCTGCCTCATTGGGTCTAGTGGAATCTCTCAGGAGCCTGAGACATGACATCGGAGGTAAAATCTCGGCGAGGGAGCGCTGTTGCCAGACAATAAAACCCTGATTCCAAGCAGTGAGTTAGGAGTGCCCTGAAAGGGACATGGCCTCATGAACTTCAAGTGGAGACCTAAGTTTTGAATCGGGCATATAATGTTATCTGGAATTACTCATTTGTGCAGTTAGGTGTTTGAGAGAAGGACAGAGTAGAGAGTCGGAGAAACTCACACAAAGGTGTTTTGAAAGAAAAAGCAGACGTACTTGGGCGAGAGCTGGTCTGAAAAACACACACACAAAAAAAACAGTCATCAATGTACACAGGCACATAAAAGCAAAAATACTGCCGCAATTCCAGGAACCCTGTCCACCCCTCAACTCGCTATTTATAAACTGCAGTGGTGTTTCCTGGGGCTGAGCCCATAATACTTAATCAAGCACATCAAAAATACATCATTGATATGTAAAAATAAATACGTTCCCGTAAATGAGGGTTCCTGCCTGGAGTGGAAGGTCTGCTCAGCCAGGCAGGCAGACACTGGCAGCGGGATGGTGGTGGTGGTGGGGGGGGGGGCTAAACTTCCTGTTCCCTCCTTCCTAGCCCGGCTTTTCAAAAATCAATAGTCACCACCACGCGGCAGCTGACCCGCGCCTGCCGTACGTGCTGCAGGCCACGAGTGAGCAGTACTGGCCTCCGCAGCGAGTACCTGGAATTTCCATCTAAGTCCGAAGGTCTATTTTTGTGTTTCTCTTTTAGTCAGGCAATCAGGGTTCACACAGCTTAAAAAAAAAAAAAACCCGCTTCCATAGGCTACTCGGGCATATGCATTGGTTTCCAAAAATATCTGTTTCAGTAAGAAAATCCCTGCCCTTCTTTCAAAGAAATATTTTAAAGGCCATAAACATTAGCAAAAAAGACAAATGTCACCCTCACGCTCCCCGCAGGAGACACCTGGCCTACACCCACGCTCTGAGACGCTGTCGCTGACCTGTCCGTATTTCATAGTTTCTGCACTAGCCAAATAAACAGACTCACTTTCCTTTATTCGAATAAATGCATCGTAAAAGGAAACTCTGCTTCCAGATCATAAGGGAAACAACTACCACTTGCTATAAACAGGAGGGAACGATGAGGCACATTAACGCCAAATATGTCCATCCGTGTAGCATCTAAAATTATCTCACATAGGAATTGTATTTTGGACAAAGGAAGTCTTTTCGCAGCCCCATCTGAGCCAGCATCAGCAGAGATCTCTGGGGAGCAATGCTGGGCCGTGAGCCTTTGTCATCAGCAAGAGTTAAGCTCCACGGGTAAGGCGGGGGCGGCGGGGGGTGTGTGTCATTTCCTGGTATCCACTGGCTGGGACCAATTAGGAAAGGAAAGTGCCCATCTTCACAAGCGGCCACCTGGATTTCAAACAAGCACCTCTGGCCTCTTCACGGTCCGCACCCCAAATTACCTTTCTCAGCCTGCCCGCCTGACTCAGGGAGCTGTCCCAGCCAGTGACGGCTTTCACAGGAGAAAGTAGGTCTCGGTGTACAAAACTGGCCACCACTACACTATTTCGTGACCTTCAAACACACACACGAGGGATGGGGTCAAGCAAAGCAAGATTTGTCATGGAGGGGGCCCAAGCAATGCATTGGGGCCGGGGGAGGGACAGGATGTGAACGAGATAATCAGGCATTTCCCAGCCCTAGGTGCCAGGGGTTTAAGTAAAGAGCCAAAGCTACAAAGGCAAGAGGCTAAGCAATGCTCAAATGAGTCCTTAACTTCATCTGGATTTCTTCAGAAGCAGAGCCTGCTAAGCCTTTGGGTGCAATTGGTTATCTGGGAAGTGATCCCAGGAAACAGAGTGAGGGGGTAGGGGTGGGAAACAGGGGAAGAGATGAGGGCCAATGAAGGGTGCATTAACTCAAGGGTTATCATTCGGATCATACAGGTTCAGTTCCCCTCAGTTGCAGTACAGAACACACCAAGGGGCAAGCCAGCCGGGGCTGTTAGCCTCAGGGACTGAGGGCCACCCTTGAGGCATTCATCCTGGGCATGCTGCGCCTGGGCCCATCCAGATTCCTGGAATTTGAGGCCATTCTCAGGGACAACTGCAGGCAGAGGCTGAGAAAGCTGTCCCCAGGGGACTCCCAGGTGGGCCAGCGCAACAGCCGCGATAGCCTGCTATCGTCAAGCACGAATACATAAGAATTACAGAGAAATCCCAGCCTTTACATGGGAGGCGTGAGTGGGGAATTTGGAAGTGGCCAAAATCCAAAACTGTATGACAACACCCGATCACACAGGATCCCCCGCCCCCCACACATGGCAAGACAGAAACACAACTTTCCCCAATGCGAAACAGAACAGAAAAAGGGGAAGGCCAAAGTGAGAAGTGAGAGTGCGGGGTGGTGTGGAGGGAAGGTAGGGCCTATCACACATGGTGCAGTGGTAACAGGGCCCCCATCTTCCCATCTGGACCCTCCCCAGGGTGGAGGACCGAGGCCAGAGACAGAAATACATTTGTCAAGAAGGAAAGGAAATGCTGTTGGAATCAAGAGCCTCCAAAGCATTCGGAGAAATGAAATATTGGGAGAAACCTGATTTCAGATGCATAACCCTGTGGTAAACTCCGTCCCTCTGTCTCCTTGGCCACAATCCTCTCTCTCTACTCACGTGGAAACCAGCCAAGAGAAACTGTCCCTGAATGACGTCCTTTGATGTTTTAATATTCTGATTCTCCGAAACACATCCTCACATGAGCAGGCACCAGGGAGGCCAGAAAGAAGCCCCAAGTTTGTTTAAAGTTTCTCAGCTGCTCTGTGACTCACGCATGACCCCAGCTGGAAGACTTTTCCAGACATTGGACAGAAAGTCCCAGAGGAGGGAGGGGGGAAGGCATTGTTTCTGAGAATGTTCTGAGAATGGCTGGAGACCGGGCCTGGCAGAACACTGAAGAAGCATCAAGACTGTCTTATTGTGCCTGGCTGGCGTGGCTCAGTGGTTGAGCTTCGACTCTGGAACCAAGAAGTCACTGTTTTGATTCTCCGTCAGGGCACATGCCTGGGTTGTGGGGCTCAATCCCCACTAGGGGCATGCGGAAGGCAGCCGCTCGATGATATTCCTTTCTCATCTCATCCATGCTCCTATCTCTCTCTCTCTCTCTCTCTCTCTCTCTCTCTCTCTCTCTCTCTTCCCCTTCCTCAATAAAAATCAAAAAAAGACTGTGTTGTATTTCTATCTTGTTGTCTTTCTCTTTCCCCCTTGTGCCGTTCCGATCCTCTGTGACAAGGAGTGTCCCTGTAATATGACAGGTGATGCACAGGTGTCTGCTGATGGACCTAAGCCAGATAATGCAGGAATCCGGGGGAGGGAGAGGGGGTGTGGGCTCGCTGGGTGCTGCCTGTCTGATAGCAGCCCACTCTGGCCTTGCTGAGCCCCCGGGGAGCAGGGAGGAAGGAGGCAGATGCCCAGGTCTGAGGCCTGCAGCAGGCAGTGGGACCTTAGGTATGCGGTGGAAGTCTGCAGCCTGTCTGCAGGCAAGGCCCCAGAGAGGCGGTGACTTGCAGGCAGCAGCGGGGCTAGCTGGTGCTCCAGGAGTCCTCCAGGCTGGAGGGAAGAGAGAGCTCAGAGTCTGGCTTAAGGCACGGGGCTCCAAGGGCTAGACTGGGAGGAGGAGGAGGCTGGTGAGTTAGCTGGATGGGAAGAAACAAGTGGGAGCCAGACGTGGCCTGGTAGCTGGACTGAGTGGGGGGTAAGGTCTGCTGAGGTCACGGGCAGGGGGAGCTAAGCCGAAAGGTTTGCATTGGGAAGGCAGGGCTGTGGGCACCATGGTGGGAAGAGAGGGCAGGGGGCCTTGGGCCTGTCCAGATTCCTCAATTTGGGAAAAGGCTCGGGCGCTAACCACAGGCACCTCTGTTTGCGAGGGCAAAGTATGGGCACCACTGCATGCACAGCACGCCACGGGAACCCACTGGTAAGGATAACCCACTGCAGCCACACGCACACACACTGTATTGACAAGGCCTTTCGCCTTCACCATCTCATGTGACTCTCTCAGTCTCCATTGGTTCTGTGCCCAGAAACCTTAAGTGGATCCCCCAGAAATCACAAGCTGGTAAGTGGCAAAGCCAAGAGCCTTTCAAACCCCAAGCCTGGGCTGTTTCCCAAATCTAACAAGAGGCTAATGTCATCAGTGCACAGAAGGCGGGAGCCGAGGACGGCGGGTGGGAGCTCAATAGCTGTTTGCTAATGGGCTGAGTGAAAGGCCAGAAAGATGGTGGCAGGTGGCAGATGTGGGGTGGGGGGGAGGGGGCAGGACCACGGGGTAGAACTATCCTGGGGGCACAGGGAAGGGAGGGGCCACGTATCAGAAAAGCCAGACTCAGGAGAGTACCTCCTCTCTCTCCTCTCACAATGAGCTGCCCGCCAAGGAGGCCTGCGGACTACAATCCCCTCCGCCGAGCAGTGCCACGGAGACCCCCTGGCCCAGGTTTCTGCCTGGCACTGTGAGCACTGGAGTGGGCACAGGGTGAGAAGGGCAATGCTTTGAAGACACTGTATTATTTCAGTGACAGCGAGAACAGTTCCAATTTGCACGAACCTGTCCGGCCTCCTTGTTTCTGTGACCGAAGTGGCAGCAACAGAGATACTGAGGGAAGGACAAGGCAGGGACGCTGGAGGCCAGGAGAGAAGTGGCAGGTGGACATCGGCGACACCTTCCTAACCTCTCCCTGCACGGGCCTTCCCACCCAGCCTGCTTGTCACAAAGGAAGAACACAAGCTCCCTACGGACAGAGGTGCCTCACAGGGGGCCTGGCCCTGCTCTTCTGAGCAGAGCTGCCTGGGGCGGGGGAGTGTGAGAGGGAAAGGGGAAGCGTCCTGGGGCAGCCAGGCCTGGGGCGGTCCCTGCGCCAGCTCAGGTGATCGCTGCACAGCGAGGCCATCAAACCAACAGGAAATCCCCCCGGACCAGGAAATAAAAGTCAGTGAGCAGGAAGAACACCACATGATGGGCGGCCGAGGGGGCCGAGGGGGCACACGGCATAACCTCTGGACCAGAGCCGCCGTTCCCTGGAGCCTGTGGGGGTGAGGAGGGCGCAACCAGCTCTGTGTCTGAGGGAGAATTCGCCGGCAAGCCCTATCTGAGCAGCCCCGGCCTAGACTGGCTCCCCTAGGCCTCCTATAAAGGAAATAAATTAACTGAGGAGAAAGAGGGGGAAAGGAGGGAGACTCCCTCGGGTCTTCTTTTAATTGTCTTGCTGTGATTGCCTATTTAAGCCCACCTGGCAGGAGGAGGCGTAAAAACACTTCACCCTCCTTAGGGGGCCCTGAGAGGAAGGCAAACTGAAAGCTGAGCAAGCAGCCAAGAGGGGAAGCGTATGGGGCGCGTTTGGGGGTGGTGCCAGGAAAAGAGTTCCCAAGGCAAAGATTAGGGGAGAGGCTGCGGTGAGATGAGGGCCATGAATGACCAATGCGGGCAGAGGCCCTGGACGTCTGGCCTTCAAGCAGGCCGACGGCTGAAGCCAGGAGATAAAATTTAACTCTATGCGGGCATGGGAGGCGACTTTCCTCATCTGTGAAATGGGCACACTAACAGCGTCTTCTGTCATAAAGCTGTCATGAGGTGCCATCAAGAGGACACACAGGAAGAACCGAGACCACTTAGAGGGTCATCACCATTGTGACTGTGGTCTGTCCATCCACCACAAGGCCATGCACAGGCACTAGTAACCCCTGTGTGTTCATGCACTGCTGAAAAAACACACACAAAGACTCATTTATTCCACAAAGAGAGGAAAAGGATGACAGTGAGCTGTCTACATTTCAGGGACCTGTGGCCTCCTGAGCAGAGAGGTAAGAGCCAGCCTCATGTCTAGACAACAGACAGACAGGTGCCCACGTAGTGAGATGGGAGGAGGTGCTATAACACCTTACACAGCTAACATTCCCTTCCACTGTTTTGTTGACCACATCCAGACACACATGAACCCGTATTCCCCGGCAGGAACTAGTTTTCTAGTGTGGAGAATAGGGACCTGGGGAGATGACACACAGGCCAGGGCACGCTGGTGTTCAGGGGTCTCTGGGTGTTCTGTGACGGGGGAGTCTTCAGCTAAGGGAGGTGAACAGTCACAGGGCAGCAGGAGGCACCTGGGGAGAGGTGGATCCTGGGATAAACCGCCGCAGTGAACTCTCCCTGGGGTCAAACTCAGAAGGCAGGACGTCTGGAAAAAATCTTGGGGAAAGGTGGATTCTGGAACAGGAAATATCTGAAAACTCCTGAGGGGAACCTCAGTATGAACTGCCTCCTTTCTCAAAGCCAGGGTTCCATTCAGAGCAACCTGTACCCCAATACTAACAGCTCACACTTAGGAATCAAGCAGTGGCAAGTGTTTCAAATGTGCATGTCATTTAACCTTCCATCAACGAACTATTGTTCTATCCCTATTTTTCCAGGGTAAGACACAGAGGCATAGAAGGGTATGTTGGCCAAGACTGCCTAGCTAGAAGGTAGCGGTCTGGCATGGAAACAGACTCCAGGTTCCTAACCACGGTGCCACCTGCCTCTCCACAACTCCTGCCCCCCGCCCCCCACCCCCCGCAATCTGGATTGTAGAGAAGGGCTCCAAGGGGTTCGTCTTCCTTCTCAGCGCGCACACCCCCAGACCATCAGCAATGAGCGGATGGAGGTTTCTGGAATAAGACTTGGACATTCATTAGGAGGCATACACAGGGTCTCAATGTGCTCTCAGCTACTCTGGAGGGAGCAGAAGTCTACCTCGAACAGTGAAAAATCCCACGGACAAAGAGCTCTACTGCAGTACCTAACGGGGATCTGGGCCTCGAATAAACAGAAATCCTAATACATCCAAGAACTGAGGCAGCGCCAATCTCTCTCCCTCTAAATCAACTTGGCAAATAAGTCCCCAGAATGAACCATCCCACAGTGTTCTTTTCAGGAAGTACTGGCATAACAAAAAACCCCACACACACTTCACCTTCTTTTCTATTCTCAAAGCACGAACCACTCTTCATCATTTATTTAAGGCTAATTTCAAGAATTAGTAAATAAATAATAACATTAACCAGGGAGATAATCCAGAAAGGCGAAGGAGAAAGGCCTCCTAAGGCTTGGGGTCGCCTCCTGTCAGTCTTGTTACTGATTCACCTTCCAAAGACTGGAAGAGGCCGCCCAGCTCATATAAGTACCTGGCTCTCAGGAAATGGCTATATGCTAGGTTTCCTGGAGAAAGAAGAGGAAAGGGAATTGTGGGGAAACAAAGAGAAATATTACTGTCTATAAACTGAGGGCCCCAATAAATCTTGTGAGTCTATTAGGATATTACACAGGAAAGACCAAGTAAGAGAGGTGAATTGGGATGGTGGCTAGGCCTGCCTGGGCTCACATGCCGGACCTGCCAGTACCCAGCCTGGACAAAGATTGACTCTCTCAACCTCAGTTTACTCTGCTGTAAAACGGGCCATACTAGAGCTCACCCAAATCCTGGAGCTATCGGGAGCATTAAGAGATCGGTCCTATAAAATGTGTATTGGCACAGGGCCTGGTACACAGGAAGTAGTAAAACATGTCGGCTTCGACACTGTTGTGTTGTTATTTGAAATCCCCAACCCAAAGTGCATGCTCTAATGGCCGTTGTTATGTGATTAAGAGGATTCACATATCGGCCAAGTGTTCTCTGCCTGGTGCCGATCTGTCCACCCAACTCCCTGAAATCTGGCTGTTTCCAGCCTAGTGAGTTGAGTCACCAATTTCCCGCACACTGTGTCCTCAACTGGCTTTCCCGATTTCTTTCTTCAGGCAGATATTTAAAACAAGTGAGCCCCAAATGGAGCCTCTGCTTTGCATGGGTGCTGGCCCGTTAGCACTTCCTGTGTTACAGGGGGGTAACTCAAGGGCAGTGCAAAAGCACGTGGGTGAAATAACTCAAGTGTGAGAATCCACTTCAAACGTGCCCATTTTGGAGCAACTGCGAGTCCATTTGGTGTGGTTCTGCTCCCCCCGGAAGTCACAGCTTCAGTAAGTCCAGAGACCCAGATAAACACGTGATACACTTTCTCCTGTTTGATGGGTGGCGCTCTCTACATTCTCATTCCATTTCTTTTTCGTAAAATGCCATGGGGATTCCCGAGACGCTGTTAGCCTCTCTTCCCTCGGGCCAAGAGTCCCTGTGCCCACATACTTACTTCCCGAGGGTGGTTCCCCAGGCACTTCGGACAGGTCCCCATCCGGTCCATCCAGAGTCTTGGAAAAGTCTGCACCGTCCCCCTCTTCCAAAGGCAAGCTGGGCTGTTTGGCGGTGATGGGTGTCTCCCCTCCTGGGCCCTGGTTTGGCTCTGGGCTTCCATCCGCCCGTGCTGGAGCACCTGGGTTCTTGTCCCCACCCCCCGCCGGGGGGCTGCTGCCTGCTGAGTTCACAGGGCAGTGGTAGTGAGGGATGACACTCACGAATTTCAGGCCCCGACTGGCCGCCTCCTGGACCTGGGAGGCAAACAAAATGAAGAGAACCGCGTGAATGGAATGCTCTACCAATGGGATGCTCTACACAGGAAACATCCAAAACGCCTCAACATGAAACCTAGGGAGCTGGCGGAGGCACCGTGTCTAGGCAGTACATGCACCCCAGCCCTGGCCTGACTGGGGGCGGAGAGCATGGGCCTTGTTTTTTCTAACCACGGGAAAACACAGCATGGAGCTGCAAAGAGCTGGGATGACCTGCCTTTGAAACACTGTACTATTACTTTTATTTTTATTTTATTTTTCTAAGAGGCTAGGAAAGGGTCTAAAAGGATGAGCTGAAACAAAGAGAGTTTGAAAGAGGAAGTTCATTTGGTAAGAGTTTATTTTTTCACTTTTTTTTTTTTCTGATGAATCACCAACTTCCTGCCAAGCAGGCTACTGTATAATCCAGTATGCCTACATAAGTACATACTAACTACCTGATGACATTTTATGACCCAAAGAGCTTCCTCTTTTAAACAATTGTTTTGGCAGCGAAGGGCAGAGATGGGGAAAATCACCACTGTGGGAGAGCAGAATCCCACGTTCCCACAAGAGGGGACACCTGCTTGGGGGTGCTGCTGGTCCCCGGTGAAGCTGGAGGAGCCGGAGACCACGCCAGGCCCACAGGCGCTGCTCGGGCAGATGTATGATTCTGCAGGCCATGGTCCACACCATCCAGTCTAGGTAATGGGTAAGTTCCTTCTCACTTTCTGAGCCCACAAGTGGGGGCCTAATGGCCACATAGAGTATTGTGGCATTTTAACTCTCCCTAAAAAATTCTCCCAGACAATTGAACGTAGTAGTCATAAGTGAAAAACAAAGCAAACCATAAAAGTAATAGCCTAATAAAATCAAGCAAAAGCCAGCCAAAACTAGAAGATGAACTTTAGGGGATTTTCTGGGCAAGGATGCTCAAATAAATCAGGAGGTAGAGACCTCCAAATTGTGTTAAGTCTTAGTCACCAATCCCTAAGTAGATGACCTCAGAAAATCCTGAGACCTCTGCAGTGATCATCTCCATTTGAGAATTAGTAAGAAATATCAGCATGGAGTTACTCTTTTGGGGAGGAGCAAGCCTTGGCAGCCATCGTTGGATGAACCACCCTAACTTTAAGCAGAAGGTCATTTTAGTGCAATACCACACATTCTAGAAGACAATTTAGGGCAGATGCAAACATGCAGTCCAGTCTTTTCTATAAAGTCTAGCCTGTGCTGGACACAACAATAGCAATAGTAGTAATTACCACTTACTGTAGACCTACTATGTGTCAGGCACTGACTGCAATAGTCACTTTACATAAATTGTTTTGTTTGAAGGATGACTAGGAGTTCACTAAATGGGAGAAGGGCAATGTAGATAGAGAGAAGGAAGGATTACCATGGGCAAAGGCTTGGTGGTGTACAACATCCTGATGTATTCAAGAAACTTCTCAAAATATTTCTGGAACATGACACGAGAAGCCAGGAATGCCCCGAAATGAGGTTGAACTGGAAATCACAAGGGCCATATCATGGATGCCAATAAAGGCTCTCACGTCATCCTGCAGGCCAGAATATCCCCAACGTTCCCACTAAGGGAACTCCAAGAGCAGAGAACAGGGGAGGGTCTGAGAGCAAATCACAAGATTTCTTTGCTCATCTTCTATCTTAAACACTAACGAACATTCTGTATCCTGAACTATAGTTGTACACAGTATCAAAACTTTAAAAAACATCCCAACCCAAGCCTTCCAGGGAAGTTCATGTCCCAGGAATATGAACCATCTTTCTACATAAATCTTTTTTTTTCTCTCTCTACATAAATCTTTGTCTGCAGCACTATGTACTTTCTTTGGGTGGATTCCTGGAAGTGGAATGAATGGGTTAAGGCAAGCATGTCAAACTCAAAGCTAACACGGGCCAAGTAAACGAGGCATGCGACCTGTGGGCCGAAAGTTTGACATGCTTGGGTTAAGGGATTTTAACTTAACAAAGGCTTGACACAGGCTGCCCAACTGTTTACCAGAAAGGGTGAGGAGTCCTTCTTAACCAGGGAAACGGCATTTAGATTTTATAAAGACCACTGTTTGGCTAGACCCTGGGGGCCTTGACATTTCTGGTTTTCTACCTTACTCTAGCACAGGCACCTTCTGAAAGTCATTTGACTGTTTGTCAAACTGAGCCATGTTTGTTTCCCATTCACTCATTCACTCATTTGTTCATCCATAACTGTTACTGAGCAGGGCTCATGTGCACGATAATGGTGAGGATTAGGTCGTGTTTAGCAGGATTCATCCTCAGCCACCAGCTCTTACCACTCTACACTCCACTAGGTGACCTCCTGGGTTTAACCACTAGGCATATGTTAATGATTCCCAAATCTGAACTCCACAGCCCTAATTTTTCTCTGGGGTTCAGACAGACACGGCTGGTGATCACAGCTCACAGCGTCCACCCAAGACCTCAACTCTTCAAACTGGCATCTTCCTTAGCTCTTCCCTTTCTAAAATCCCATGTGTACACTCACCACATCCTGCCAGATTTATGCCCCCATGTTTCGGGACTACCTCCCCCATTCTCTTATATCTGAGATCACTTTATTTAGGTGCTCAACAGCTGGTGCTGGACACCACTGTTACTTCAAGCTACACCAGGTCTTCACGAGCACAGAGTCAAATCAGCATGGAAGATCAAATCATGAGTACCCATGTCACCTGGGTTATGAAATTCCCCACAAAATTTCCCTAACAACTGTGGCTTCTTAAAACAACTGTTAACACTGTACAACTTCTACTCAGAACTTTAACACGCATTATCCTAGGCCTCAAATAATACCTTACAGAAGAGGAAATTGGTCAACCATCACAGGGCTAATTCACAGGTAATGCTCAGGTACGACTCTGAATATCCTAAATCCATCCTGAAGCTCCTTCAACAAAACCACTCTTTCTATTTTATATAATCTAACCTGTGCCAAGATGCCCAGCTAGATACTATTTTAAACGGAAATAAAGCTCTTACCCACCTTCTTCTCATTTCTGCTGCATTTCATAAGCACCCCACCCACAAAACTTAAGGGAGTGATCATTGCTGGTGTAGGCACCAAATATTAAATAATACCACTTTTGATGGATCCAAGACTTCATTCAATTGCTCTATAATGAATAAGAACAAATTTGGTGGTAACTATATTTTCTAAACCTAAAATCAGAAATCTCATGATGTGGAAAACGATTTATTTTTTTTAAAAAATTATTTCTATACAAAGCCTCAATGCATTGTAAAAAATAATCACCTTTGGGTATGTATTTGAAGCATCATTTTCATTAAAAATAACAACAGACTATTTGGATAGTCCTGGAAAATCTAGAACATACTGTTTGCTACTTTACTTTCAAAATGAATACCATGTTACAAATAGTAAGTGTACTATATATACCAGTCTGGTACACTTACTTGTGTTTTAGAGTACATATATCAGTCAGGGTGAAACCAGTCAGGGAGAAATGAGAGACGGGGTGGGTTTAGTAAAAATGAAAGCTAATGTAACATAGAAAAAGAGAGCAGAAAAGGCTCCTGCTGACAGGTCAGTGGGAATTGGGAATACCCACAGGTCATATTAGATAGTGTAGGTCAAGGGTCAGAGATAGTGTAATACCATTTCGTCTGAATCCAATGAAGAAGGTGTCATGGTTAATTTCATGTGTCAACTTGGCTAAATTAGGGTGACTAATTGTTTGGTCAACACTAGTCAAGATGTTGCTGTGAAGGTATTTTTCAGCTGTGATTAACACCTACTCTCCAGTGACTTTAAGTAAAGCAGATCACTCGCCATAATGTGGGTGGGCCTCGCCCAATCAATTGAAGGCATGATGAGCAAAGACTGAGGTTCTCCAAAGAAGAAGGAATTTTGCATGTAGACAATAGCACAGAAAAGCTACCTGAGTCTTCAACCTTCAGAGTCAAGATGGCAACATCACTCTTACCTGAATCTCTAGCCTGCTAGATGGCCTTACAGATTTTGGACTTGCTAGCTGGCAATTCCTTAAAATACATCAATTTCAAACTCAATCTTTCTCTCGATAGATAGATGATAGGTAGGTAGGTAGATAGACAGATGCAGTCATCCTTCAACATCTGTGGGGAATTGATTTCAGGACCCTTGTGGATAATAAAATCCACGGATACTCAAGTCCCTTATATAAAGTGATATAACAATTGCATATAACCTATGCACAACCTCTCAGGTACTTTAAATCATCTCTAGGTTACTTATAATACATAACACAATGTAAGTGCTATGTAAATAGTTGTCATACTGTATTGTTTAGGAAATAATGATTCCAAAAAGTCTGCACATGTTCAGTACAGATGCAACCATCGTAGGCCCAAGTACACAGCACACATCAGCAGCAACGTAACATTTTCCCCCTGAATATTTTCCATCCGTAGTTGGTTGATCCTGCAGACGTGGAATCTGCAGCTATGGAAGGCCTATTGTAATCCTATTAGTTCTGTTTCTCTGGGGAACTCTGCCTACCCAGGAGGAGAGCAGGTAAAGGGAGTGCGATAGCCCAGGGCAGGCTGATGGAGGTCTCTAAATCTAACCCTGCTTTGGTGTGAAACGAAGAGAAGGCTATGAGCTTCCATAAGTCAGTGAGAGAGCATGTGCTCCAAACAGAAACAAGTCCACTAAGACTTAATCCGGTATCGACTCAAGGTCCCAGGGGATGAGGGTGGAGGTGTAACAAGAGAGCTGACAACTGTCACTGTTGCCCAGGTGAAGGAAATGTCCTCACCACCTTTTGAGGTGGGGGAAGTGAAATCTTTAATCGGTAGATTTCATATCTCCAAGGTGTAGCCCGTTCCTAACTTTGTGATACACTTAATGGAATCCCTATAACTAATGAGCTAATTAATGCTGGGAATCAGAAAGTTACCGACTTTTTACAACTACAGAGCGGTGCTGGCCTTCGTGGTAGTCATTAGCCAGGTGTGGCTGTTTGAATTCAAACAAAATTTAAAAATCAATTTCTCAGCCACGCTCGCGCCACATTTCAGGTGCTCAGTAGCTAGTAACTAGTGACACTACAGTACCGGACAGTACAGAAAGAGAACATTTAAGTCATCGCAGAAAGTTCTATTGGATAGTGTTGTTATAAAGCGTAATAAAACATAAAATACTGAGCAGTAGAGACAGTTTTCAACAATGATCTCAGAGACATAAAATATAAGGTAAAGACCAAGACTCACACACATCCCACGTATACCCGAGACCACTCTGACCCTCCCTCATAACTCTGGGGTCACCGTCTGGGACGGCTGACATTTAAAGGTGTTTGTGGATCCATGACATATACAAAGAGCCCACAAACAGAGGCATGTACTGTGTGTCAAGAGTAGGCACAAAAATGCTGTTCTGGGTTGCACAGTTACATGTGAGTCTTTGCGGTGAATATATTATCATATGCACACAACCCTTCCCATCTTTTATCACCTAAACTCTTGTACAGCTTTCTGAAAAAGGAAGGTTCAAAAATAACACCGGTTTTTAGCTCAAGACTGAAGCTGTCTTTAGTTCTGACGTGTTACCACTTAGCTTCAGGAACTGAAAGCTTTACCAAGCGCTGCTGGGTGTTTAGCTCCATCGTGGAGCCCCAAGGAAAGAACATGTGGACTACTTGGTGGTGTGGTTTTCTCTTTTAATGACTGACAGGTCATGGAGTGAGCCCTGGACAAGGAGTCTGAGACCTAAAGCTTTGGATCCAGCTCTGCCACTCACTAGCTATGTTGTTTAGTCAATGATTGACTTATGTAAGCCTCAGTTTCCTCATCTATAAAATGGGGATAACAACATCCATTAATTCATTCCATAACTATTTTCTCAATACCTACTCGGGGAAACTAATAGTGAGCCGAACAGGCACTATCCCTGCCCTCTTGGATTTTGTATGTGTTGGTCTCATTCAAGGGTGAGAAACTCTGAAGAGTTAATGCGGTACATTCTTCTCAAACTGTCCATGCTCAGTTTGAGGGACTGCTACTTGGCAGGGCTCGGGTTTTGGGGAAGAGCTATTTCTTTATGCTTCTCTGCTATTAGGGGTTATTTGGAGTTCAGGAAGCGCTGAAAGAATTGAGAAACCTGTAAACTCCCTTAAAAACAAGAGGAGGAGGAGGGGCCCATTGTTTTGGTGGGAGTAGAGAGTGAACCCATCCTTTGGTGGCTCTGTTCAAGGCAGGCATTTCTGACAAAAGAAGTCTTATTTGCCCTCATAATCCATGTTAATTGACTCAGTTCTTTCACTTAGATTGTGCCTATAATTTCACGATTCGGTAAAAATGGAGTGCATAGTAGTTAGAAATAAATAGGGCTGCCCAAAGATCTTTAACTGGCCCTTTGGGGCCCCCTGAAAACCAACCCCTGTGTCAACAGTCTAAATAAAAAACGCACACAAAGTGAACAAGGAAGGAAAGGTCTATCTGTGAAGAACAACCTAATGGTACCTGAAAGAGCACCCAACTGGCCAGCAGGGTAGGGCCGGAGCTGGACCTTAGGAAGACCTGGAACCAGCATCTCCAGCATGGTCAGAAAATTTCTCCAAGTTATGTCCTGCTATTTTTTTTATTTGTTAGCATCCTTCTTCTTACCTAAAAACAAGTTTCTCCAAGTGACAGAAAATGTGGCCATTGTCAACTTCTGAGTATTTTTGCTTATAGCTTAGCTACTGAAGATAGAATGTCCTATACTTCCTGATTACACACAGTAGAAAGATCCCAGGGGAGGCCTCTGATTGGTCCACCTCTGGGCCAATCAGTTCTGACCAAGGGCAGGTTGGCTCCCATGGAAACCATACAGATGCACTGTGGCAACAAAGCAGCTCTGAAGAAGAGGAATTTTAGGACAAAACAAATATTTAAAAATCTATCATGTAGATACATTATGTCATGCGAAGTAAAATCTGAAAATTTTTCAGTACTCACATGTACTCAAATGAAGACGAGAATACAAACCAAGTATTATATAAGGCAACTGATATTTAAGCCAAATAAAACCAAGCAAATAAATCCTTCCCATGTTTATATACAGGGGTAGGCAAAAGTAGGTTTACAGTTGTGAGTACATGAAACAGTTTATTCTTGTATTATGATTAATTATTGTATTGTTTTCCATATGAACACATGTAAACCTACATTTGCTCACCCCTATATTTTGGTCAAAGTGGTTCCTGCCTCAGTGCTTAGGTTATTTTGTCTGCAGAGACACAGCAGTCTGCTACTTCACACAGGGTTATCTTTGCATATCTCCAAATGGCAGGTCTGCTAAAAAAATTCCTGTCCCCCCAACATTACTGAAATGTAACTGAAGACAGTTTTTAAAGACTATTTCTGGAATCGATGCCCAACCCCCTGCCATTTCACTACACAGAGCAGTTTGCCACAACAGATATAAACCCAGACCAGGAGGGGCACGATGGGAAGAGTCAACACGCTGGAGCAGACGAGTGCCCCTCTGGGAGATTTTTCCCTGACCCTGCATATCCCTAATCTCTCTCACTAGAAGCCCATCAGGACAATTTAACATAAATGCGGTTGCCTGTGCTCAGATCAGGACCCTGGAGCAAAAGCAAAGACCTCTGCCCATTTTCGAGGTAGGAGCACTAAAGGGGGAAAATGTACAGGAGAATCTGCCATTGCCCACAAGCCTGCAAGAACCCCCAGCTCCCACTAGGGCCAGTGCACAACCACAAAGGAAATGGATAAATCAACTCTCAAAGCATCATGCTAGCAAAGCACTTAAAGAGACTTTCATCACAGTCTCGTGGGACAGTCACAGAATGTGCGCTGGACCTCCCGGTGTGTTGCTTTGTGGCTTCCTAGATCCCTGGTGAGTAAAATAACCTCGCCCACAGGTGAAGTCTCTGTATACAGAAACGGCATGACGGAAGGACTCCCATAAGGCTAGCAAAGGTGAAGCGGTAAGAAAGTGTCTTAAGTTAAGCAAAGAAGAGCAAATTTCAATGAGCCTGCACCAAAAACCCACCATCACAATAATTTACATTTACTGAGAGATCACCGTGTGCCAAACATTGTTTTAAGGGCTTTACATGGATTAACTCATTTAATCCTTATAATAACAACATAAGTAGGTACTCTGTTTTTTGTAATCCTCACATGAGGATATGTTTTATTAATTTTTAAAAAGAGAAGAAGGAAGGGAAGGAGGGAGCAAAAGAAGGAGAGGGAAGGAAGGAAGGAAGGAAGGAAGGAAGGAAGGAAGGAAGGAAGGAAGGAAGGAAGGAAGGAAGGAAGGAAGGAAGGAAAGGGGAGACAGAGAGAGATCATCAATGTGAGAAAGAAACATTGATTGGCTGCCTCCCATATGTATCCTGACTAGGGATTGAACCTACAACCTCTTTTGGTGCAGGGATGACTCTCCAGCTAACTGAGCCACCTGGCCAGGGCTAGGTATTCTTTTTATCCCTGTGTTACAGATTAGAAAACTGAGGCAGAGAGATTGCAAAGCTTGCCCAAGTCCATACAGCTAGCAGTAAATGGCAGCTAGGAGGCAAACCTAGCAGTCTGGGTCCAGCATTGTATTCACTGTACTCTATGCTGTTCTGTGAAATACTGGGCTAGATCTTGAAGACTGTTGAATCTTTGGAGCCTGGACTTTTTGTTCTGTAGGCAGTGAGATGCCACCATGGTTTCTGAGCAACAGTGAGGCCTATCCCAAGGGAAATTCATCTGTCTGCAGGATTTGGTCTGAATCGAGGTGAGAGACGGTGTTGGTAACAGAAGTGAACAGAGTAGAGGCAGAGAGAGTGGTTGGAGGCCTGGGGTCACTGCAGAGCTCGTGGGAGAGGTCAGAAAGTGCCTCCCTTGTCATGGGCAGGGAGGTGAGAGGTAGATGGAGACCAAAAGTAGAGACAGCAAGCAGTCTGTGGACTACAAGGCGATATGCCACAGGACTCTGGCGTGTTCAACGATGGGTAGGTAATCGATTGTCCAAACAAGGGCACTTTTGAAAGCAAAAGGTGAAACTGTTAATAATTGTGCTGTGAACACGGGCCTGAGCTAGAATTGTCCACGCGAACGGAGACATAGGGTCCCCCAGTTACACGTGACCAGCAGTGAAAGCTGCTTTACAAAGAATAAGCAGATGACTGTCCTTTCTCGTCCTTCCCTGTCCAGTATGTGATCTGCTCCTTCCATCGCTTTCCTGCTATCACATCCTGGGCTTTCTCTGCCTGGTCCCTCCCACAAGTGTCAAATCCATCCCATCCACTCAAGGTCTCCAGAAGGCTCCAGGTCTTCCATCCATGGACACTCTGCTGACCTCCCATCCACCCGAGGCAGCTACCTTGTCTTCCCCCTTGGGGTGTCCTACCCCATACCTCTTCACTCCTCTCCACCTTCACAGCCTTTGTTTTCTTCAACATATAATTTGGCTCCCATTCGGGGACCTTCGCGCTTGCAGCAACCTCTGTTTGGGATGCTGTTCCACCCAATGTCCCATGACTGGTTTCTCCTTGTTACCTGGGTCCCCTCTTCCCATGCATGTCCTTTTCTGAAATCCCAGTCTAAAAATGGTCACCTGGTCATGCTTCCGCATCTCTCTGTTTGATTTTCACCATACCACATATACCACTTTTTAAAAATAATAACTTACTGTCTGTCTTTCCCAGTTGGATGAGATCCCTGTGAGGCTAGGGGACATTGTCTGTTTCTTCCCTGCTATGTCCTCAGCATCTGAAACAGTTCCTGATACCTAGTAAGTACTCAATATATGTTTAAAAAGGAATGAGTGGGTAGGAGGTTAAATCTGCAGAATCTGAAGTTACTTCTAAGTAGAAACTTCTCCGAGTCTATTAACTCCAGCCATCTGGGGCCAGTAATGTTTTGCAAATACACCCATTTGAAGCTTTGAAAATCTGCACATCATTTGCTACTTGTATCATTTTTAACAGAGAAGAAAACAGGCCCAGAGAAATGAAGGGATTGCAGGTCCGGGGTACATCTCAAGAAAGCAACACTGTTAAAATAAAGTTAGTTGCAGCCCCTGGGTTTTCAGTCCATCTCATAACAAACCAGGTCAATCTTCCTCTCAGGAAAAAGGAAACCCGCAGCAACAAACTATTTGTTAATATCAGTCTGCCTTATTAAGGTAAAAATATTCATAACTGGGCCGTCTTTCATAAAGGTACTACTACCTCAGATAAGACAGTGCATTTCACCCCCCACCCCTCACCCCCCCCCCAAAGAAAAGATAAAGAAAAGTAAAGAAAGAAGGAAAAATAAAATCCAGCTAGAATCCAAAATCCTGGAGCTGCTAAGGTTGACAACCCCAATTTCACACTTTGATAATACCAGTGACCCTGGAATTACAAGCTTGGAGCAAAGAACCTCAAGGGTTTATGAAGACGCCTGGGGAATGTTCTGAAAAACCAGTCTTAAGAGTCTTCATGGAACTCAAATCTCAGCACCACAGCTAAACGACTGAGGAAAGAACGTAAGTTTGAAGAACTTTAACCAGGAACAGATGTTTCCCTTCACACCACACTGCTTTAACATCTAGTATTCGTGACTTCTTTTTTCCCACCATCCCCTGATTTACATAGGCTTCCAAAACAATAATGAAAGGCACTTTAACAAAATGTTGTGATGGTGCGGTTGGACCAGTGCTATCCAAGTTTTAACCTTGGTTAAAGAAAAAAAAGCAACAAACCTTTTTCTATTCCCACAACTCCAGACCAACAAAAATATAACACGGTCCTAATGGCATTTGAAACTCCCATGGTAAACAGAGCAGTTCAACTAAGTACTTGGGGATGGTTTTCATTACAATGTGCAAAGAAATGAATGTTTTATTGTTCTTTTGTAAATACCCTGGAGGACCCTGGGATGGTTTTTCTGGACGATGAAAATGATTTGAGCGAGTTTCAGATCTCATGAAGATATGTGATCTCTTTGAGTAACAAATAGGGCAGTTTTTTTGTTTTTTTTTTTTCTTTTTGGTGGTGGGGGTCTTTGCATTTACAACTGTTGAGAATTACAATCAAGGATCATTTTCAATGCCAGATAACCCTTATATTCAATACTCAGCTTATTTCCCATTTCTTGCCTTTGTTTTTATTTTTTACGTATTCCGTATCCATCCTGCATGTTTCAAAGTCCTCTCCTAGCACAATGAACTGTAAAGGAACGTAGCGTGTTCTGAATTCATGTTTGCGACAGACTGTATTTTTCAAAGATGGTCACAGCCATATATTTCACCCAGCATGGTCTGCTAGAACCTCGCCACCACGTCACCCAGAGGCGAAGTCTAGGTCCCTCTAGTTGAACCAGTATGGGCCTCCACCAATGAGAAAAGTCAAAAGGAAGCCATGTGACTTTTGAGGCCTGGTCATAAACATTCCATGAACTTCCTTGTTCTCTTGGGGTGCTTGCTCTTGGAACCCAGCCATCAGGTTTTGAGGGAGCCCAACCAGTCTGTGGAGAGGCCTTCAGGTGGCCCTGTTAGTGCACCTCCCCCCTACCCCCCCCCCCCCCCCCACTAACAAGCATCCCAGTTGATACCATGTGGAGTAGAGATCAGCCAAGTCTCTGCCAAGTCCTGCCCAACTTACAAATCTGTCAGCAAAATAAATGACTGTTGTTGTAAACCACTATGTTATGGGGTGGTTTGTTACAAAGCAATAGTGATCCTCTTAGAATACAGAAATCCTACTAATTCATACCGATGGGAAGATACCAGATTGCAGTGACTTCTTAAAGGAAAGCCCACAGCCCTTTCTTTATAAGGGATGCAGTTAGCAGTGCTCTCAAATATGCAGCAAGGTAAACAAGGGTAACACAAGTACTTCCAAGGAGTGGGCCCTTCGGGACATGCGTTAGTAGAGAATAAGAGCAATGTGTAATTAGCCTCTGGTTCGTGATGATGCATCCAGCAAGCAGGTACCCTGAGGTAAGCCCCGCCCCCACAACGTGCCCTACATTATTAATCGGCTAAGCAAACCTGGAGGCAAACATGGGCATAATTCTTGTTTGTGACAAGTTACAAACGTGTAGCACATGAATTAATGATGATGTTTTACTATTCAAGAGCGACACAGAATGATGCCCACATTCCCTGGCACCACTGGAATCAGAAAGAGTCACAGGGACCTCCCCCCCGCCCCCAGCCCCGCCCCAGTGCTTGAGGCTTACGAAAAAACCCATCTGTGTTATTCTTAAGGCACCATAAAGAGAATCTTCCATGGTCCTCTGGGAGTGTCTCAGAAGTTAGCAACTGCATCTCTCATTCAAAATGGGAAGTCACTGAAATGAAGCTTCTATACCAACTGAATAATGAAGAGTTCCATGGAGAACTAACTTTATTTCTAGCAGGAACAGATTTACACATGTTTTTGAAAAGTTTTCCCACCTTTTCAGTATTATTCTTCTACTCCCTGTACCCTCCATATCCCAACTTTTTTATCTCTGAAGGAGCCTTTTCAATAAAAGTTTCTTGGGCCCTGGCCATTGTGGCTAAGTGGTTGGAGTATTGGCCCACACACTGAAGGGTCTTGGGTTCAATTCCAGGTCAAGGGCACATACCTGGGTTGCAGGTTCAATTCCAGGCCTGGGTCAGGGTGCATGAAGGAGGCAAGTAATCGACGTCTCTCACTCACATGGATGTTTTTTTTCCCCTCTCTCTCTGCCTCTTCTTCCCCCTCCATTCAATGGAGGGAAAAAATCCTCCAGTAAGGTTTAAGAATAAATAAATAAAAGCTTCTTGGAATGCCTTCTGCTCAATAACACCCTATCACCCCACCAATAACATCCCTACTTAAAGAAAATGTGTTATATGTAGAAAATGAAATATTATTCAACTATTAAAAAGAAGGGAAGTCTGCCATTTGCAACAATGGACCTGGAGGCATTATGCTGAGTGAAATAAGTCAAACAGAGAAAGACAAATACTGTATGATATAACTTCTATGTGGAACCTGAAAAAGTCAAACTCACAAAAGGAGAGAATAGGATGGTGGTTACCAGGGGCTGGTACAAACTTGCAGTTATTAGAAGAATATGTTCTGGGGGATGTAATGTACACCATGGTGACTATAGTTAACATTACTGTATGTATTATATAATTGAAATTTGCTAATTAAGAGAGTACATAATATTCTCACGCCCCACAGAAAATGGTAACTATGGATATGTTAACTATGTAGTGATCATTTATCTATATAGGTTTATCATATCATCATGTTGTACATGATATTGTACATAATAAACTTACATAATATTGTCAATTATATTTCAATAAATCTGAAAAAAAAATCCCTACTCCCTCACCCATATAACATCCCTACCATCCCCACCAATAATATCCCTAACACAGCAACCAGTAATGTCCTACTATCCATCCTCCCCAGATACCTTTCAATCCAAGGCCTGCTGCTATGGGGCTAACAGAATGAAGATAGATTGGGAAGTAATTAGTTATATGGGAAACTTTGGTTAAATCTATTTTCTCTTATTGCTTAGGCTAGATTTAGAATAATCAGCTATTGGAACACTTGGGCCATTTGTCCAAACACATATCTTGGATTACTTGTATAGATTTCAGCACCACCCACATAATGGTAATCTATCTTATTTTTCAGTATTTTAAACACTTAAGAAGTCAGAAGTGATCCAACAAATTAATCATTTAAGTTTAGATTTTCCTCACAATAGATTTTTTCCATTGAAGTGTCAGAAGGCCAACAGTTACTTTTAACCCTAAGGGGGAAAAAGCTTGTAAAAAATAAAAGCCCTTATCTTGAAGCCCAATTACAATTACTACTTAAGGGGAAAGACAAAAATGGTTGTCAATCAACAAACACTGATTGAACAAATACAGAGCACAGCGAATGCTAAGACGTGCCCAGAAAATTTCATGAAATGAAGGCATATGGCACTAACATTCTGCATGCCACAATCCTAAAATATGAATTAATAAAATAAGCCTCTGGAGAAATCATTGAAAAGCTGGGGTCAACCATAGAATCACAGGATATTGGAGATTATCAATGTGCACAAGCTTCATTTTACAGGGAAGAAAACCAACAATTCCAGAAGGCTGTGTGCGCCCTGCATAGCTGACTACCCACGTTATTAATTAAGTAGCAGTTTTCCTTTACTGGAATCAGGAGGAAATTCTGGAACTGGGCTTTTGAAAGTTCCAGAGTTCTCTTTGAGAAGGTAAGTCAGCTTCAGTAATTGGGTACTAAAGTCCTCTCCTTCCCCCAAGCCATCCTCAACACTGCTGACTGATCCTAATGGGGTCCAGCTCTGGGAGTGGGAATCCTCCCCACGGCAGAAAAGGGTTAAACGTTAGATGGGTTTATCTGGCTCTAAAACCCGCAGAAAAGAGTGCACATCATCTCAAGCAATAAAAGTGAAACCTTCCAGTTTGGGGAAGGGGGGGAGGCGGTGGGGGATATAGCAGGCAGCCTAACTGCCTGCCAGGATAAATTCCATTTCTCAGATGAGACACCCCACCCCAACACGCCGCCAGGTTAATCCAGATTCCCACGCTCATTATCTGTGCTGGATGCCAGACAGATTGGGCAGACAGGAGGTCTCACTGAGCAGGGATACTCAGCACCTCGCAACAACGCAGATGGGAAAGTTCAACCTGTGCTGTAAACCTGTCAGCTTCCACATGTGTCCACTGACAGTTCATAATTAGCACTCAGAACATGTTCTATCTCATAAAAAATACACACACACACACACACACACACACACACACGTACATACATACAAACTCTTTATGCACAAATGCCACTTTAGAAACTTTCCTGGTGATAACAGCAAATTGCATATTTGTAAATGTGTTTGCTGGGAAGTAGAAGGGGATGACATACAATCCTCACAAGTCACTTCCTCAACAAGTCTTAACCACCCCTGAACAATGAAAAAAGCTTCTGCAAGTTACAGGAAAAAGAAAAGGCAGGAGTGTCTGTCCACCTCGTCGTCATTGCATCAGCTCTGAAAGCATCTGTTCCCATACAATTGTGACATCTTTCGAGCCCTGGAAATTCATGGGCTGCCACCCTCTCATGCCACAAATATTCAGCATCTACTATATGACCTACACTCTTCTCTGCATGGAAAAAAAGAGACAGTAAATAACCCTATATAATAAAAGCCTAATATGTTAAGTGTCCGGTTTTCCATTCAACCAATCAAAGCTAATGATATGCTAAGGCCGCTCAACTGCTTGCTATGATGGGCACTGACCACCAGGAGGCAGATGCTCTGACTGGTAGGTTAGCTTGCTGCTGGGGTCTGGCCGATTGGGACTGAGGGAGATGGGCCGGACATGCCCTGGAGCCCTCCCACGGTCCCTCTCCAGCTGGCCAACCTCCCGCATCCCTCCCCAGCCCCAATCATGTACCGGTGGGGTCCCTCGGCCTGGCCTGCGCCCTCTCGCAATCTGGGCTGAGAGACAACCCCCCCCCCCACCAGTGCACGATTTTCATGCACTAGGACTCTAGTAAACATAATAATTAAGTAAAAATAATAAAGTATCTTAGGAAGTGACAAAAGCTACAGTTAAGGGAGAAATAGAGAAGAGTAAGGGAATTACTATGGTGGGGAGTGGCAGGAGATAAGGTGCTTTTAAAAAAAATGGGTGGGCAGGCGCTGGCCAGTCTGGCTCATGTGATTGGAGAATCATCCAGTACACCAAAAGGTTGCCGGTTCAATTTCCAGTCAGGGCTCACAGTGGGTTTGGGTTTGGTCCCCTGTTGGGGCACTTATGAGAGGCAACTGATCGATGTTTCTCTCTCTCTCTCTCCCCCTTCCTCTCTCTAAAATCAATAAACGTATCCTAGGGTAAGGATAAAATAATAACAATAATAAAATAAAAAATGGGTGGGCAGGGTGGGTGGATGTGCTGGAAGGTGAACCGGAACAAAGACTGGAAGGACGTGAAGGAGTTAGCCAAGCGGATATCTGGGGGAAGAAGATCCATAAAAGTTATCTCCCCTAAGAGTTAGACCATATTCAGCAACCACAGCGTGCTGACCTGATTCACAGTAAGCTGGAGGGGGAAATACACAATCCATAAGCAATCACACACCGCATCTCCTGGATATACCCTGTATATCTCCTGGGTTTTACCACCCAGATGTCAGTCCTTGGACAACAGGGATGACTTTATACATTTACAGACTTTTACAGAGGTCCTCACAATACAAGAACTCTCCCTTTGTAGTGAACAGCAAAATGCTTACTGGGAAGCCCTGGCTGGGCGGTTCAGTTGGTTGGAGCGTGTCCCATACACCACAAAGGTCGCTGGTTTGATTCCCGGTTAGGACACATACCTAGGAAGTCGTCTGGGATGCAGCCAATCACTCTCTCTCCCTCCCTCCCTCCCTCTCTAAAAATCAATAAAAACATATTATTGAGGGAAGTTTTAAAAAAATCCTTACTAGGGAAAATACGTTAACCAAGCTAGTTTGGGATGTTTCATCATCTGACGGACTTGATTTTTAAAAAGGAGAAAAAGACTTTTAACAAAAATTTAAAATAATTCCTATAGCATGAAAGAAAATTTTGGTTGCTGCAGTAAGCAACCTTCTCTTTTTAAAACTTATCTTTCAATTTCAGTTTACATTCAACATTACTTTGTATTAGTTTCAGGTGTACAGCATGGGTGTTAGGCAATCACATACTTTACAAAGTGTTCTCCCCAATATTTCCAGTGCTTCTCAAATTAAGATAGCTTTTTAAAAGAAATGCTGGAATTCTAGAGACAAATGAAAATAAACAAGCTACTGGGACACCAATGAATCTCAGACAGTGTTGAGCAAAGATGCCTTTTATTTTTTTATTTTTATTTTTTTTAATATATTTTATTGATTTTTACAGACAGAAAGGGAGAGGGATAGAAAGTTAGAAACATCGATCAGCTGCCTCCTGCACACCCCCTACTGGGGATGTGCCCGCAACCAAGGTACATGCCCTTGACTGGAATCGAACCTGGGACCCTTCCGTCCAAAGGCCGACGCTCTATCCACTGAGCCAAACCAGCTAGAGCAAAGATGCCTTTTATAAAAAATTCCACTTATATAAAGTTCAAAGCCACGTGAAGCTAACCTTTGACGTTAGAAGTTAGACAGAGGCTAACTTAGGGGCAGAGAGGGAAAGTGATGGTAGAGGCCACAGGGAAGGCTTTGAGCTGAGCTATTTCCCGCCCTGGGTGCTGGTTACCCAGGTGCGTTCATTTCGTGCGAACTCACTGAGCTGTACACTTACGATTCATGCCCTCTCTTGTTACTTATGTTACCTTCAATAAAATGAGATTTTTCCTTTTCTGAAGAACGGTGCAGCGAAAGTGCTTACAGTATGGTGATTTCACACCGGAGCTGGACAGCAACGGTCCTACTGCTCAATCAATGAGCATTTATGACTTAGGATAGAGTTTTTAGGGATAGCATCATTCATTCATTTTAAAAGCACTGAATTCCAAGCAAATTGGAGGAAAGTAACTATGATGAGCTGGAAACCTGTGCAACAGGCCCCCAAGAGTCACTCTGGTGGTGACAGAGACACTGAAGGCCAAGACGCGTGAGGAGTGTAGGAATGAAATCGTTTCAGGAAATGTAAACACGGGGAACAAAAGCACAGTTTCCAAGTGTGTGTGTGTGTGTGTGTGTGTGTGTGTGTGTGTGTGTTCCAGGTAATGTAAAAATACATGTACAACTAAATTAAAAATTACTATTTTAAACAGAAATTTAGTTATTTCAAATATATTCCTAAAAAGTTATATAGCCAAGTTTTGGCCCCCACCTCTCAGTTGGATCTCTTTGTGGGAAAAATTTGCTTTGAATATCCAATATTAGCTATATACTACTCCTTGTTTCTTGTGGCTGAGAAGACTCACAATCACAAATATTCTGTATCAACTTAGATAACATAAAAAAACCGAAAACTGTTTAAATAAACGAACCCTACAGAACTATGCTGCCCAAGACAGTAGCCTCTATCCCCATGTGGGTACCAAGCACTGAGAATGTGGATCGTGTGACTAAGGAGCTGAATTTTTTAAATTTTTATTATATTTTAATTAATTTAAAATCAATTTTAAATTTAAAAAATGGAAGCAGTATAACATATTTTTCTGTCAAATACAACTTTATTTTAGAGGATATGCCATTTGAACTATTGAGAAGTTAGCATCTGAATTAAGATGTGATACAAATGTAAATTATATACCAGATTTCAAAGATTTAGTTTATTAAAAAAATAATAAAACATCTCATTACATGTTGAAAAAGAAGTATTTTGGATATACTGGGTTCATTAAAATCCATTACTAAAATGAATTTCACTTCTGCTTTTACTCTTTAAACATGGCTACTAGAAATTTTAAAATTACATAGGTGGCTCAAATTATATTTCTAATGGACAGTGCTGTTAAGAAATAAAATGTCACTTCTGAACAGAGAATATAGGGGAGAGATAAAAGAATGAGAAATCAAGGCTGGAGAAAGCAATATGTTTGAGGATCTGATTAATAACTATGGCAGAAGTTGGGGGGGGAGGGGCGGCTAGTCCAAGAAGCCCGTCCTTTTAAGAGACCATGGTCAGCTAAGCTGGGACTGGCCCACACAGCAGAGCAAATGTTATCTGCGATTTTACAGCCGTCAACAAATCCAATGACCTCGTTTCTGCTGACTGTGTTAGAGGATTGCTATGTCTGTGATTAAAAAAGAAGAATGACAGAGGCACCGAGCACATGTCTTTCTGGGGTGACAAAGGAGAGGAGGGGGTTTTAAATTGCCCTGCTCCAAATCTCCCCTCCATGAGAGATTTGGGTGAGGATTAGAAAACACAGTTACACCATGTGTCTGGGTAGAAAGATTTGTTTTAATGGACCCAAGAAAATACAATAAAGTAATCGATTTATGTGCGCGTACGGCAATTCCGTCCGGTGGGAGATAGCCAGGATCAGGAACCCCTTCTGAAAAGAGAGGAGACTGGCTCTGGCCACACACCCATGACCCGTGATTGTTCATGGCTGGTAATTGGTCCGTGGGCTCCTCGTTGACTTGGTGCACTTTCCAAAGTCTGCTCCGTGATATAAATAGGTATTTGGGAGGAGGAGAAGCAAGGGGAAAGCTCTTAAATGACATCCATCGAGAAGCGCTGAGTTAAACAAAGTAAGCAGGTTTCTTACTGCAGACCTTTTCAGAGCCTTGATTCTTCTAAGGGGCACTGTGACCCCTCTCCCCAAGATGGCTTACCCAAACACACTGGACGGCAGGCCCCCTTTTTCCGAGGAGTCCTGCGGGGTGGGCACACACCAGGAGGCACTGGCTTCGAAGGGAGAAACTCTCGCTCTTCATCCCTTTGGATTTCAGCCTCAGCCAAAAAGGGACACGGCCGGCTGCCGTCAGCATGGCTCAGAGGCAACAGGAGCTGGAACCTGGTCGTTATCCCGGCCTGCCCATTGTCGGACTCCTTCTGGGGCCATTTCAATAACGGCGGGAGCAAGACACACCCCAGGTGCCCATGGCCACAGCTGTGTCCTGGGGAAGCAGACCTTTGTCCCTCACCTGCAGGAACTCCCAGGCAGGCCAACAGCCAACCCCACCACCTGGCCTCAGGCAAAGTTACATGAGCCTTGGCCTTCCCAAGGCGCCAATCGCCACCCAGGAGGTGGCAAGGTAGGCAGGTTTCTTACTGCAGACAAGAGAGTTACGCCAGGTCCCATTTCTCCCTAAAACAAAGCATTCGCGGGCACCGGCCCGCCACCTCCCTTGGTTTAATTTCTCTTTCCCTTCCAGTCTTTTGCCTGCTCTACCAGCATGCAGAGTCGTTTCTGATTTCTTATATTTGGGGCAATTTCTCCGCAGAGACCACACACACACACAAAAATGCAGGCCTGACCGCCACAAGCTGCCCACAGAGCCACCAACAGGCCTCTCTCTGTTCTGGGCACATCCAAATGCCATTTTTAGGAATCCCAAGTTCACTTTTTTTTTCCCCTTTCTGATTTCACTGCTAGTTCTTTCGTGATTATTATTTCATGTGATATGTGCTCTGAATGCTAGAAATGACATAAAATTGCGATGCTTTTACGCGGGCAAGTTCTCATCCCTAGTCAGATATTAAAATGTAGTCACTTAATAAAAAATTACACGAAAGAGGGAAATGAAGACAGTTCAAGCAAGCCCGTGGAGGAAAAAAAGCACATTTTAAATTTGAAAGTGAAACATAAAAAGAACAACTGAGAACCATCCTACGAATGACAAAGAACTACACACAGAGTTCTATGGGGTAAAGGGCAGTGGTTTTCAACCCAATGGTATTTTTGGGTCAGGTCTCACAAAATATGTATTTAGGAGGGGGAAGGCCACCAAAATAGCTCCCACAAAGGTCACCCGTGACCTCATGCTCATGGCCATGCCACCGACAGGGTTGACACCCCCGCCTCTGAGACACCTCCCTCACATTCACTGTTGTGAATGCTGGAGTCCCCCAGAGCTCAGTTCCAGACCCTTTTCCCGCTCACCCTCTCTCCCTTCCTCAGCACATCATCCATGACCACCGTGCCATGACCATTGGCCAGCGGTGTCTCTGCCCTACGCTCCTGGGCCACAGAAACAAGGGCTTGAGCCCTCCCCATCTCAGCAGACCCCCCCCCCCCCCCCGCTCCCCCTCAATTCATCAGCTGCACAAACCTGGTTCCCTCCCTCCCCACACGCCACTATCCAATCCACACACAACCCCGGTGATCTGCCTGCTCCAGTTCTTGTATCTCCCCATGTCCCCTCATCTCCACCACAATGCCACCACCCAAGCTTAACTGTCTACGAAGAGCTACTCCCAGTGTCCTAACTGAACCCACCCCGGCAAGGAGGAGACCATTCTCTAGCTTCTCCTCAAGGCTCTCCAATGGGTTTCCATGGAATTTAAGATGAGCACCCAAATCCTGAGCCTGGCCTGCTGGCTTCGCCCTGCGAGCCCCGGCGAGCTCTCCAGCCTCCTCGCACAGCACCCGATCCTCCGTCCTCTGTGGTCCAATCACAATGGCCCTCTTCCTGTTCCTCGAGGAAAACACGCTCCCTCCCAACCACGGCCTTTCTCCTCACCATTCCAGCCCCCACTCCCTCCGCTTTCCCAGTGCAAATACCACTTCTTTCGGGGCCACTGTCTGTTCCCGCTGCCGGGACCCCTCGCCCATGGTACTCCAGGGCGCTTACCTCCGGCATGTGACACCCGCTCTGTGTCTGTGTCCTCAGCTCGACTGTGAGCCTCACGTGACCAGGGACAGGACCTGTGCTGGTTCACTAAGGGGATCCATGAACATTACTGCCTAGGAGCCCTCAGAGATCTGTTCAAAGACACACTAATGACCGCCGGCCCCCTGATACTGGGTCTTGGATTCATGCAGGGAGAGAAAATGACCTACGAGAACTTGCCTCCTCTTGGGGGAGTGATCAAGTCAAGCATAGGACCACCTCCCCCGTCTCAGGCTCAGATTCACTTCAACTAATCTCCCTGGAAAGAACAGGATGGTCGCAGGCCAAAGAAAATAGTAGGAGGACAGAGGATCAAGAGAGGCGGGGGCAGGAGAGAAACTTTGTAAGAAAACAGAGGCCTCCAGACAGCAGCTCCCAGTTTTTCCTCCCAGTGTGAAGGTTTAAGCTGGTAAACATCCTCCGCCCTCCTCCCCCCGCCTCAGGGGAAAGGGCTGGCCCGTTCCATGTGCACAGCTGAGGCCAGTTCTGTGGGCTCACCCTCCCCGACCCCTGCCTCCACGTGTATCACCTCGGGCTTCCATTAACTGTCCCTTCTCTACTGGCACCTTTCAGCTTTTAAAGATGCTCAGATCTCCTCTTAAACCCCCCCCCCCACACACACACACAAAAAAACAACTCCCTTTTCCCTGTACTCTGTCTTAGCCACCATTCCCTCTCTCTCCTTCTAAATTTATTTACTTTCAAACCCATGGCAGGGGGCCCTCTGCCTGTT
This sequence comes from Cnephaeus nilssonii, assembly GCF_951640355.1. Lineage (NCBI taxonomy): Eukaryota > Metazoa > Chordata > Mammalia > Chiroptera > Vespertilionidae > Cnephaeus > Cnephaeus nilssonii. The sequence continues at coordinate 23,920,136 of NC_137088.1, read as the reverse complement.
CCACCCCATGCAAATCGCTCTTGCAAGACTTAGTGGCCAAACCGGTGGGCCACCTGCCCAGGGGGTTCCTGCTTTTATGCTGTTTTCTAGTCTCTTCCCTGAGGTTCTGTAACACTGATGCTCTCTCCTTTCTCCCTGCTTTGTAAAAGTTCTTTCTAGTTCTTCTCTGGATCCTCTCCAGGATCTCAGTGTTCTCCACTCTGCCCTCTGCAAGCATGAGAGAGTTTTCACATCCCCAGTTCATCCCGTCCCGTGGCTTTGGCAGGTCAACTAGTGGCCCCTCAACGTGGGGTCCTCGGCTCACTGCTGGTCAATACACGTTTTAGTCCTGGCCCAGGACAAGGCAGGGACAGAGCGTTCGAGTAAGCATTTAGGCCCTTAGCTACTCAACACTGCTGCCATGTTTTTATTGTATTTTCCAAAAATATCACTCCTTAGTGGGTTGGCAAACAAACAAAACCTGGTCCTTTACCACAGACGATTTGAGAAACACCGGTCTAGACCTCGCAGTTTTTATTTTTTCAGTAATTCTGTTTACATTGGAAACGCAAGAGACACTACAATAACAAAGTAAAAACACTACCAACTTCTCTAAAACAAAGGAAGCCAACTAGTCAACCCAACAACAACAGAAGATCTTGTCTGTATTTCTACCAGGTAACAACGGGCTGATGGCGAGCAGGGGCTGCCCCCTGGAGATGGGCACGTGCCACTTCCTCGCTGTCATCACCTGCCTGGTCCCCTGTGGGCCTCTGAGTCTGCCCCTCAGGCAACTACAGCTCCATTCCTAGCCCGTTCCTGAGCTCCAGCCCAACAACCACAACTGCCTCCTGAATGTTCCCTTGAGTGCTCCACTGTCCTGAGTCCCAACATGTCCCTCCCCCATCTCATTATTGCTCTGCCCCCAATGGCTCCTCACGCTGGGTTCCCCATCCTCCAAATGGCCCGCCTCACAGACCAGCCACCTAAGTGTCACCTTGGGCTTCTCTCTCCCCTTTCATGACACCGAGCATTTAAAAAATATACACATTTTTATTCGTTTCAGAGAGGAAGGGAGAGGAAGAGAGAGAGAGAAATATCAACGATGAGAATCACAGATTGTTTGCCTCCTGCATGCCCCACACTGGGGATTGAGCCTGCAACCGGGCATGTGCCCTGATCGGGAATCAAACCGTGACCTTCTGGTTCACTGGCTGATGTTCAACCACTGAGCCACGCTGGCTGAGCAACAGAGTCTTAATGATTCTTCCTCTGTTTCTCTTTAATTTGTTCATCCACAAATATTTATTAAGTTCTGGAGACACAACAGCAAACAGGATACCGCATCCCCCAGCAGTGCCTCATGTCTCACCCTCAGCCTCCTCTCTGCCCAGCCCCCAGTCACATCCTTCCACACAGAGGGCACACTCATTCTAGAACGACACACCATTTTGCCTCCTCCCACTCCACCAGAGTTGCCTTTTAAAACTGTCACGATTCTCTTGGGTTGGGGAGAAGAGGGAGGGTGCAGCGGGGAAAGGGAAGCCTTTTATACATAATTTTCCTTTCACTCTGAATTTGCACTAATTAAATTAGATTCTCTGCACTGCACTTGTAGAAATGAGGCCCTGAATACTCAACAATCAGCCAGAAATTAATGATGAGTCATTTATCTACCACAGGCAGTTTCATAATCCTAGGGGGTGGGGATCTTTTGTTTCATTAAAAGGAGCCAATGAGATTTTTTTTTAAATCGGTCAGGTTCCTTTCTTTAGAGGCCAAGGTATAAGCAACATCATTTGGTTCTCTGCAGGGTAATGCATCTAGTTTAAGCCACACACTGACCCTCTAGTTCTGGCCATACAGCGGGACCTTCACAGGACAAGGCACGGGGTCAGCCTTGCCTCTCCTCAATTGTCTTCATTCTAAAGGCTCCGTGGCCCAATGTGAGATAAAATAAACCTAGTTCCAGTAGATCATGGAGGTTAGTGCTAATCCCTCCATCAGAAAAGAGTGACTCTAAGGAGCTGAGGGCCTGAGGGCAAAGGCCTACTTGTCTGGCCTGGACAATGGCAGGGAGTGTGACCCTCTCCCATACCAGCTGTACAGGTTAATGTGGGTGTTTTTCAATAGATGGAGTTACACATATGTTGATATACATGCAATTCGATATGTATGCTATTTTGTTGCATTGACCGCAAGCTTCAAAACTTCTTATGTAAAATTTGCTGAAGATGTTAACATCATAGATACTTTTACGCTTAAAAATGTCGAATTTCGTGCCAGAAAAAGAGCATCTGCAGGAAGTTTTAATTCATTATTTTGAATAAAAGTGCTGCTGAAAGTTATCATATATTTTGGGAAGCTTATGGTGAACATCTCCATCTCAAGATACTTGTGAACGCTGGTTTAAAGGCTTTAAAAGTGAGGATTTCGATGTGAAAGACAAAAAAATGTCCAGGTCAACCGAAAAAGTTTGATGACCAATAATTACAAGCATTATTGGATGAAGATGCATGTCAAACTCAAAAACAACTTGCAGAAAGATTAAATGTTGCTCAGCAAACAATTTCTGATGGTTTACAAGCAATGGGAAAGATTTTAAAGGAAGGAAAATGGGTGCCACATCAACTGAACGAAAGACAAATGGAAAACCGAAAAGTCATCAGTAAAATGTTGCTTCAACGGCATGAAGGAAAGTCTTTTTTGCATCGAATTGTGACTGGCGATGAAAAGTGGATTTATTTTGAGAATCCCAAAGGCACAAAATCATGGGTTGATCCAGGTCAACCATCAACATTGACTGCAAGGCCAAATTGCTTTGGAAAGAAGACAATGCTCTGTGTTTGGTGATTGGAAGGTGTGGTATAGTATGAGCTTCTAAAACCAGATGAAACCATTAATACTGATCACTACCGACAACAAATAATCAATTTGAACCACACTTTGATTGTGAAACGACCAGAATGGGCCAGAAGACATGGCAAATTAATTTTGCTTCATGATGATGCACCATCACACACTTCAAAACCAGTTAAAGACACGTTAAAAGATCTTGCCTGGGAAGTATTAACCCACCCGCCTTATTCACCAGACCTTGCTCCTTCAGATTACCACTTGTTCCGATCCATGGCACACGCACTTTCTGAGCAGCACTTCAAAACAAATGAAGTGGAAAACTGGGTCTCTGAATGGTTTGCCTCAAAACAAGAAAAGTTCTATTGGGACGGTATCCACAAATTACCTGAAAGGTGGGGAAATGTGTAGCTAGCGATGGACATTACTTTGAGTAAAGCGCTTTTGATGTTTCTCTTGAAATTATCATGTTTTCCTTGATTACAAAATCCGCATTATTAACTGGTACACCTGGTAAGCTACAGGCCTAGAGCCCCAGCCTCCATTGGGGGAGGTGCGCCAAAACCTGTCCCCACGCACCAGATACGGCTGCACCCCTCTGTCGCCCCTGCCCAACCCTGCCCTCTGGCTGGGACAGCACCGCTCTCAGTCCGAGAGCTGCACAGAAGAGGTGGCATGGCCCAACGGTCACAAGTGTGGCCTCTGGGTCAGGCAGGCTGGGTTCAAATCCCAGTCATGCCTTTCCCAGGTGTAACTTCGGGTAAACTGCATAACTTCTCTGTGCCTCAGGTCTGTTCACCTGTAAAATGGGGACACGTCTTTGGAGCAGTGAGATGAGGGTTAACCTTTTGCACTCGGATGTCTGAGTGTGACTCGATACGGTTAGCATCGAGATTAAAATGACTCTTTGAATGTATCAATACTTTGAAATATAAAAAAAATCCAAATAAATAAGTTTGTATGAAAAGAAACTCCAGTTTTTTATTCTACTGCCGCCCTTTGTAAAATCTGGGGTATTTAAAAAATTAAATCCCGAGTAGAATAAAGGAATCAAGAAAAAAGCAAGCGAGTACAAAGGGTTAAGAGTATAGTATATGTAAAGCCCTTTAAGACAGGGTCTGTCTGGCACATAGGGGGAATGCCTCTGTGGTGTAAGATCCCATTTAAAATTCAAATAAACCTATACATACATAAATATGGGCCAGCAGCATATAATACAGCCAGAGAGACCAATCTTTTTTTTGGGGGGGGGGGGTGGATGGGGGTCCGGGGCAGGTTCTGTATTCCTGGAATTGAAGACTCTGGAGTCTAGGGCTCTAAGTCATTTCCTGCCTAGTTCACCTAAGCCGGCTTGAGTAGGACTCTTGTTTCATGTAATCGAAGGAACCCTGCCCAGCTTCCTCCTCCCTTTGTCATCTCCCACTCCAGCCACATAGGACCTGACTTTCTCAGCCTTGAACCTTTGGCTCATGCTCCTGTCCATACCAGGAACAGCACTGTCCACCTCACCCCTCCATCTTCACAAGGGTCTGTCCCTCCCTTTTCGGAGTCCTCATCCTGTAACACATCTCTATAAAACCTTTCCCTGGCTGCCCAGCCACAGAACCTTCCTGCTCCCTCCAAGCCCAGTTACTGCCTGCAGGTCCTCCCCCCTCCCCCGCCCCCCTTGGAAGGACCTGCCCAGGCTCCATCCCTCAGCTGTCTCAGCCCCTGGGGCAAAGCCCTCACCTCCTCTGAGCTGACCAGTGGATTCCACCTGTTTAAAAGGGAAATACCACTACCAGTGGAGCCTCCTGAATTACCGTGAAGCACAAACCAGAAAATGTGTGCAATGACTGAAAACTGTAAAGTGCTTTCCAAACATGTAAGCCCTTCCCCGAGATGCTCCGAAGAATGCAAAGTAACCTGAAGATGAACCGGTAGGCTCTTTCTTCCCTGCCACTCTGTCTCCTTCACAATCCCCTGGGAAAGTCCAAGGGGCCCCCAAACCCACCAGCCATGCAAGACAGGCTCCAGGAGTACCTGGCGGCTGAACCTCTGTCTCCAGGGAACAGAGACGGAACCTCGCTCCCACAGCCTCGCAAACTCTTCCTCCCTCGAGCATTCGGATGGAGGACTTGGAAAACAGTCTCTCCCAGTCTGCTCATAAATCTGAATTTCAAATGCTCTGTGGTCCATAATAAATAATTTACATAAGGGGCCGGTTGGATGGAGCACAGCAGGATACAAGAGGGAAAATCAGAATGCAGTAGCCCAGATTTAATTTGACTGGCCAAAGCGCGCAGAGAAACCCTCAGACCACACTGAAAGGAAATAGAGCATCTTTTTACATCTCCCTTCGCCCTCTGTGAGAAATCATGATGGGGAGGGGCTGTAAATTATGGCATCTTTAGCTCATTTTGCACGACACAGACACAAAACGACTTTATTTTTCCTAATTACGGAAAAGAATGAAATCGCCGGACCCTCCTCCTAACCACGTTCTCTACCCAAAGGTTCTAATTTAAAAACATTTGGTGGGAAAAACCATACGGGGGCATTGTCCTTAAGAAAAAAAGATTCGCATCACTTGGAGCTTAATTCTAATAGGCAGAGAGGAACAGAAGCTTCTCCTGCGTGATGGTACAATGACAAAATGAGTTAATTACCAACTCATCGCAAGACAGATGTACTTGTCATAGGAACAGGAGCCATTATTTCACACAAAATAATGACCCAGATAAAAAGTAATGACTGCAAGCTGTAGCCGCCAGGGACACAGCTTCATCTTGGCCTGAGTGAATGGCCATTAACAAGTGCCACCCCATATACATACACGGGGACCAAGCTTTTCATTACATGTGTATTTATTGAAAACACACAAATGGGTTTTAGTATTATTTCTTCCCAGGAAGCTCCCGTAGTCTCCTACCTGTGTGATGACAGAAAAATTTACACTTGTGTGAAATTCTGCCATCAGTTGGAACAGCTGTTGACCCCGCAGAGGGGCTTCAGTTCCCCTCTGTTCTCTGCACACACACACACACAGGTGGTGTTTTCTCCCGAAATCCTGTCCAACAACAGAAAAGAGGAGCCGAGGAAAGGGGGGGGGCAGTTCCATCCATTGGTCCCTCTTCTCCTGGTTGCCATGGCCACCGGCCTAGAAACTAAAGCCACAGCCAGCACTGACAGCCGGAAATGCCGGATACCTCCAGGTCCAGCCCTCGGTCACGGGAGTGCAGGGGTGAATGGTTTTCGCAGCCTCAGCACACCTGAGCTCTCCACGGCGGGAAACTGTACCTGCACCCTGCTGACCGTGACCAGGAACCACCTCTCTCTGGAGAGGAGCAGAGGCGAGAGCCTCCAGCACACACGACTGGAGATAAACCTGGGTAAGAAACCTCAGGGCTCCCCCAGTGTGCAAGGTGTCCAGTCTGTCTGGACCCAATGATTTTTATTGAAAAACCGGGTGCACGGCAGGTGAAAGGTGACGCCGTGGGCTGTAAAGTGTCCACTTTTTGGCCCTAGCCGGGCAGCTCAGTTGGTTAGAGCGTCGTTCTGACACGCCGAGGTTTCAGGTTCCATCTCCGGTCAAGAAGATACAGGCAACCAATGAATGCATCAACAAGTGGAACAACAAATGAATGTTTCTCTCTCTCTCTCTCTCAAATCAATAAAAAGTTTAAAGTGTATAATTTTTAAAATGCTGAAAACAAACAGAATGAATGAGCTAGTGTCAATGACTGATTTAACTAATTATGAAACAAACCATCAGATCCTGATGTACACACACACACACTCTCTCTCTCTCTCACAACACACACACACTCTCTCTCTCTCTCTCTCTCTCTCTCTCTCTCTCTCTCTCTCTCTCTCACACACACACACACACACACACACACACAACCAGTGTGTGTGGGGAAAAGAGTGGTGGGATAAGAGTAAACGTTTTAAATAAACACTGGCTTGTCCTTCAAACCATAACTCTGAGGTTATCTCCTCCTCTGCTGGATGGATGTTCATCTACACTTCCGACGCTATAGATACACAGCATCCGACTGCCGGCTAATCAGGCCACTGTCTCCTTAAGTCCTGAGATGGGTACATGCAACAGGTCAGCCACACAATGATCAGGTTTGCTTAAGACAAAAGCACTAAATCCCATGTTTTTAGAAGAGCATATATGACAGTGTGGCCAGAGCCTCATGCTTCCTTTTCCCCACTTATCCTCAAATATTCCACGCATCTGAGTCTTAATTACAAAACCAAGCCTAAAACTATTTCCCCCCCAGTACTCAGGTCATGGGGTAAATTCCGCCTCTCGGGTGTCCCTGCCCAAGTTTCTTAAAACATTTTACTTGAAACCATCCAGAGAAGATGGCCCTGTTTATACAGACAGCTACATGAGTTCCACAAACACTTGTGTTCTCAGGCAGATGTGTGGGTGAACACAAATGGCTTTCCCCCCATTTCTTAATAATCTGAATTTTACCAGAGTAAAATTACCGGAAATTTTGACCTGAGAGATCATCTGATTCCTAGTCTACAGTCTAAGCCCCTGCCATACGTGAGTGGTTATTCCTGGGGCCTTGTAAAGCCTGAACACTCAATAAAGGTTGAAGGCGGGGAGGCAGGAAGGGAACAACAGGAATCACTGGGTGTTTAAAGGGACAATCTAATTATTTCACTCCGCTGCAACATTCCTCTCAACAGCCTCCCACTGCTTTTACTGCCCAGTCCTGGCCCCTTCTCCCACCCCTGACACACATTCCCTTTCTTCCCCAAGGTCCTCTGATCTTTGGAAGCCCCTCGGCTCCCTCCTGCCTCAGGCTCTCACACTTGTTGCTTCCTCTGTTTGGAGGGCTCCCCAGGCTGCCCAGCCCCATCACCAGATAACCCCTCCTCATCCTTCTGTCACAGCTCGGGTACCTCCTGATGCCTCTATAGACCACACCATGTGGCTTGTTGTGAGAACAGCAGGGCAGGGGCCACACCTATTTGGGTCTCTGTATCCAAGCACCGAGGACTATTTCTAGCCCAAAGTTAGAAATGGCCAACACACAGTTATTGATGAATTCCCTAGTTGACTGATTGGATCTCACACAAATCATATCACCTCTACAGGGTGTGGAACTGTCAATTCTTGTGGAAGACTGGGGAATGGAGAACAAGGTAAGCATTAAGCAATGAACTGAGCCCCATTTGGGCAAGGGCATGCCTTCTGCAGTCAACGTCATCATATTAAAATCAAGTGGACCCTGCAATTAGGCGGCAAACCTCTCATGGCATGAAGAGGCATTCAAAACCAGACACATTTCTGGGCAGAGACAGAATCCCCGCAATTAGGTAACTTTCCCTGGTACGACTGCATGCCCGTGGCCACGGGACTCTGGCATGCTCCCCCTCCAGGAAGGGAAAGGGCTGGTGGCAATGAAGAACCACAGGACGAGGGGAATGTGGGATCTGGGAGGGTCCCATCACCTTGAGGATTTGAGGGGAGTCCTGGCAGTGGGGCCCCAGGCCTGTCAGCTGTTAACATCACTCCAGCCTTAAAAGACAGGGTCCCGGGTCCTGCCAGGCTGGGGGCAGGGGAGGAGCCGCATTGTTCCAGACCAGAGTCAACTTCAGCCTGAGCCCTGTGGGGAGGGGGCTGCACCCCTGTGGGGCTGCTCAAAGGCCCAGCCTTCGGAGTATGGCTGACCTGCCCCAAGCCAGCCCCTGCCTGTTCCTTCAGGGGAGAACCTGTTCAATGGCATTCTCAATGCAGGGCTCACCTTTTTAAAGAACTCTGGGATGATTTTTTGGTCTGTCAGGTGAATTAAGGAGGAACAGCAATCTAATTCCAAGACGTAGCCTTCATTGTGCAGATCAGATTTCTGAGATCTGAAGAGAGAGGGGAAAACAGATATGCAACGATTATAATTTTGCACAGTATTAAAAAAATGGAGGTGTTTAATAAAACTCAAAATTATTTTCTGAAAGCAAATGCCAAAAAGGCAGTGCTGAAAAATAATTTATGGTAAACAACTCAAACAATATAGAGAGATCTACATCATGCAAAAAAACCTCCCACACAAATCATCAAGTAAAAAGACATCCTTCTAGAATGATGGGGTTAGCACAATATGGCTTATACATTAAACACCACCACACACACACACACACACACACACACACACACACACTCCAGTAATGTATCTTTAATGCATTAGCTGTATCTCTAATTTTTTTTTTTTTACTTTTTCTGAAGAGAATACATTCACATATTCATCACTTACAAGACTTTAAATGGCTCAATCCCTACAGAAGACAATCTGGCAAAATCTATCAAAATTAAAGTTGCAGTAAGAAAAGACCGTAAGGCAACTAGAGCAGAAATTCTGGGAAAAGAGTGGAGGGCTGAGGTAAACACCTGCAGCCTTCGGGTCAGGGTCAGAGGCGCCCCTACCCCTGCCCCACACAGGTGGTGGGGCTGCCTCCCCCTTTCCCACCAGATGGACATGCACATGACACAATGCTATGCACATGCAGAACCAGAGGCAAGTGGTCACCGGGACACCCCGCCGCCGCAGCCATTGCTTTCAGGGCTTCTGTAGGACACTACCTTGGGTCTGAAGAGCTCCTGGAAGCCCCGTGGCTGCCAGAATTGAAGGTGATTCCTGCAACAGGAAGTGGGACTGTAGCTAAGGGACAGAACGTGCTCTTTCTTCCTGGGGAGCGGGACTTATAGACGAAGCCTGGGCTCTGTCCAGGACTCACACCACAGGCACAGCCACTCTCCGCCGGTGGAGGGGATGACAAGCCCCCTTACTAGGCGCTCCACCGAAGAGGGACCCACGCCAGCCCTGTGAGTGCAGGTGTAGCCAGAAAATTCTTTAAAAAGTGGGCACTGTCCCACCCAACTCCACCAAAATAGTTTCCGCATGAATATTTGCTATAATCATTTTTAAAATGAATTTCTAAGATTCTTGTATCTCAAACAAGCAATTTATGCTACTATTAACCATCTGGGCATGACTTACATGAAACTCAAAAGTGAAAATATTAAAGAGGATTTGGTTTCCCCCAGGTGTGCAACTGTGATTGGGTAAGCAAGCCTCAACAGCATATTTTGGCTTTATTTTTCCTTCTAACCTATCCTTTCACGAGTAGGGACTGAGGCACACACTTCTGAAATATAAAAGAATACACTGATTCCAAACTGCTCAACCGGGATGAACTAAACCAAAAGAATAAGCCAATTCTGCACCCCACCCTTCGTGCCTAAAAATTTCATCAGAGATTAGATTCATGTTCTCATCCGCCCGCTACTGTTTTATTCCCCTCCCCCCCTCCACAAACAAAAGACATATGAAGAAGAACTACGGGCAGAAGATTCCAGACTTTTGAAAGAGAAGACTTGGTCATGGCATACCGTCATGTTTTGTGTGGGTCTCAGACAACAAAGATAGGCGTGGGAGGAGGAGTGTTCACAGATGTGAAACCCCAGCTGCTCTGTCACATGGAGACTAATGCCAGACTGGATGAGGTTATTTATAAATACCCATTGAGATTCGAAATGATTAGGCTGAAAAATAGTAATCATCAAGTCAACACTGTATTTACTGGGTTAAACACCCATACAATGAATGGAGGCAAGAAGAGTCTGGCTCTGAGCAATTCACACCCGGATTCGTAAGAGATCACCTTTAGGGCAGGATCTAATGACTACCACCTTGGCTTCTGGAACAAGAGGTTCTATGCAAAGAAACACAGCTCTGGTTCATCCTGTCACGATAATTAACCCAGCTACTGAACTGAAAGAAGTATCAAAGATCAACAAAAATCAGCATTATTACAAATTTTCTAGGTGAAACGTGAAAAACCACATCTCGGTCCGTCGTCTCTTGGTAAAGCAAATCGAATGCATCTTGGAGGCAAAGATGAGCAACTAATAAGTCTCCTCTTGCCTTTAGGAATGACCTCCACAATGTGAAATGAAAGGATAGTAACACTGAAGAGTGAAGGGGAGAAGAGGGCCAAGACTCCCAAGTCCTCTGAGGACGGGTATTGGTTGCCCGAGCCTTCGAAGTCAGCACTCCGTGAGGGTGCTGGGCCAGAGCCGGTTGGGGGCACAGTCACACAGAAATCCTCCCCCTGCCACGGAGCCTATGAAAAACGGTATCAAATACACATGCCAAGGACTGCCTGTGGGGCTGCCAGAGGGAGTTTCCAGGCTCCTCAGCACTGGGAGTTGGTAGTATTGGTTACTGTGGTGAACATACCCTAAGGCAGTGGTCGGCAAACTCATTGGTCAACAGAGCCAAGTATCAACAGTACAGCGATTGAAATTTCTTTTGAGAGCCACATTTTTTAAACTTAAACTTCTTCTAACGCCACTTCTTCAAAATAGACTCGCCCAGGCCGTGGTATTTTGTGGAAGAGCCACACTCCAGGGGCCAAAGAGCCGCATGTGGCTCGCGAGCCGCCGTTTGCCGACCACGTCCCTAAGGTGACCCCCAAGTGATCTCCACCTCCTGGAGTTCAAGGCTTTGTATAATTCTTCCCATTAAGTGAGGGCAGGACCTGGGACTTGCTTCCAAACAGCAGAACACGGCAAAGGGGATGGGATGTCACGCCCATGGTTACGTTACGCTGTAAGACTGGAGCTAGAGACTCCCCTTGCTGGCTCTGAAGGAGTAAGCTGCCATGCTGTGAGAGGGTGTGTAGCGAGGACCTGTGGGCAGCACCTGGTCAACAGTCAGCGAGAAACAGGAATCTCAGTCCTACAACTGCAAGGAGATCAAGTCCACCAACAACCTGAGGGAGCTTGGAAACAGGTCTTTTCCTGGTCGAGCCTCTGATGAGACCACAGACCCAGCCAACACCCAGAATGCAGCCCGATGAGAACCCAGATAAACAACAGAAAGTGTGAGATAATAAATATGTATGTTGTTTTGAGCCACTAAGTTTGTGGTAATTTATTACGGAGCACAGAAAACTAACAACAGTTGCCGGGGAGGAAAATATTGCAGCTTTGGGCTCAGAACAGGCCTCCCACTGGTGGCCAGGTGTGTAGGCCCCGGACCACAAGATCCAGTCAGACACCTGAGAGCAGCCACTGGCCAGCCAGGAGTGTTCTGTGCCGCTGAGAGCAAGGACCACCCTGGCACAGAGAAGTGGATATCCCCCGGAATAAGGCAGCTCAAAGTGAGTTGATGGGAGTGTAGCAGAGGTGAGAAGTGGATTCTGGATATCTTTTCAAGGTAGAACCTTCAAGACTTCCTTATGGACAGGTTGTGGGGTGTGAAGGAAGAAAGCAGGTGAAGATGACTCTAAGGGTTTCTTCCTTGGCAACTGGGAGAATGGATGAAGTTGCCACCACTAAGATCGGGAAGGCTGTGGGTGGCACAGGCTTGGGGGAAGATCAAGAATTCCGTTTCAGATGTGCTGAATTTGACATATCAAGCAGACATCCAAGTAGATACGTCGGTAGACAGTTTAATACATAGTTGAGCCTGTACTTCAGGAGATGGGGCTAGAGATGTAAATTAAGGGTTATCAGCTTCCAGGTGATATTTAAAGCGTGAGACTAGATGAGATCTCAATTAATTTAAAGAGAGAGCACTTAGGGACGAGCTTTGGGACTCTGATGAGGTTGGGAACAAAAGAGGAGAAAGCAGCAAAGGAGACAGGAAGAGTATCTGGGGAGGATGGAAGGAAACCCAGAGACCGTACTATCCCGGAAGTCAAATCAAGAATGCATTTCAAGAAGGAGGCTATGAGCCACCCTGTCAACTGCTTCAATTAACAAATTTATAATCTTCTCTTTAATTTACTTATCTTTTAGAAATCCCAAGAAGGAAATTGGATTTAATGCACCCTATGGAAACAGGTATGAGGAAATCTGTTCACATTTAATGTATGATTAACCTGTTCAGCGGGCCAATGATCAAATTAATCTGTGGATCTGGTTCAGAATAGTCTGGCTCCTTGAAAAGAAGTCACCTTCATGCTGCTGGGTCATTTCTCAGGAACGGCTGGGGCTAACCTGAACTAAAAAGAGCGCTGACCATCCCACGTCTTAGGGCCCTCACAGGCATACAGCTTTGGAGAGTCGAGAAGGGTTTATGTCCAGCCATTCCAAAGGGATTTTCTGAAAGGAAGAGGGAATAAAAGGGTATTATTGAGCAGAGATGTGATGTCCGGAAAGCCAAGAATGGGTAGAATAAAATGAATTCAAACGCTTAGAGTGTAGCAACGTAGTGTTAACCAGGCACAGTGGCCCTGACTGCTTAAGACACGGGAGAAGCAGCGGAGACACCAGAGCCCATCACATTGAAAACAGCCATCCCAACATGACAATTACTGCAGGACAGTGTCCTGCCTTGCATCCAGGAACTGAAAGAGAATATTAATAGAAAAAAACTGATGAAATACAAATAAAACCCACAATTTAGTTAACAGTAATGTACCCATATCCATTTCTTAGTTTTGACAAATGTATCATGGCAATGTAAAATATTAATGATGGGGAAATGCAGTGAAGGGCATATGGAAATGCTCTATAATTTCTTTATAACTTTCCTGTTAAATCTAAAATTATCCCTAAATAGAGTTTATTTTGAAAAAAGAAGGGAAGCCATTGTACATTGTGGGGATTTGTGTGTTTGCTTTGATTCTGTAGTATTTCTTCTCTGAGTCAGTGTCTCTAGTCTTAAACTATATCTACACTCCCTGCCTGACTATAATTCTCCAATGAGACCCCTCAAATCACATGAGGTCAAGGACTGAAGTAACTTGGTCTGGGGGAGAAAAGAATAATCTCCTTTGATGTGCCCCAACGTTAGGCACTGGAACAATCCAACAAGCAAACTCTGGGCTCTACGAATCAAACAGGGTTTCCCACAGGACAGGCATTCTCAGGAGCCAACCTCGGGATCGTAGGGAGTTCTCACAAATTCTGACTTCAGTGGTACAAGGTACGTCTGAGGCAAAGAGGCTTTGGAAACTCCCCCGGGATTCTAATGTGCAGTCAAAGTGAAGAACTGTCTGTGGTTACGGCCACTGTCACCACCACTCTGATTTTCCTTGGCAGGTAACCAAAGAAGTCATGAAAAAGAGAAAACAGAAAGAATGACCTGTAGAGACCGGTATGCAGACATGAAGAAGACAAACCTCCATGAAAAAGGAGCAGAGATAAAGGAAATACAAGATACCTTTCTCTATCCATGTCTCTTTGGGTCAAAAAAAAAACTCAAAAATACTTCCCGCTTATTTTCACTTTTTTTGTGTGTGTGGTAAAATATACAAAACATTTACTGTCTTAACCATTTCGAAGTGTGCAATTCAGTGTCATTAGGTAGATTCACGTTGTTGTGCAAGCATCACCCCCTCTCCATTTCCAGAACATTTTCATCATCCCCAACAGTCCTCGTTTGTTTGACACCTTACAAATAGGACTTGGGCCAAACACTGAATGTGAGCAAGAAGGAAATTTAAACACATGCTTGTCAAACAAACACATGGAAGCAGATCCAGACACCGCGCATCTGTGCACACACCTTTCCTCAGGGCAGGGTAGGAGGGCAAATAGCCCGCGCGCTAACGTGCCTTAGAGGTCAACACACCTGGCCACAGAAGTCAGAGTCATTTAAGACCCTAGTAAAGACCGCCTCCTCTGTGCCACACTGACCTGATGACTCATCCACAAACACCCACTGTCATAGAAACTGTGTGCAGACTCAGCGCTGTGCCCCGAGATCCTCACGCATGACAACTCTCCCGTCTGCCAAGCCTTGTGTGGTCCCTCCCCAGGCAGCGGGTCAGAAGGTCAATGGAGGAAGGTGAACGTGAAGGTCCATAAACAATGAGTGAAAGGATTTTTTTTTATGAGAACACATGATCTAGACACTTTGTTCTCAATAAAAGATACAGAAATGGCCTTGGTGTGCATCAAGGAATATGCTCCCTCCTATTTCTCTTCCAGCACAGCCATGCCAGGCGCCCTGCCTCATTCCCGTGTCTGAGAGCAACGTGGCTGCAGACGCACTGGGCTCCACCGTAAGTCACGGTGCAGCAGTGACGCTCAAGGGCACGTGCCACGTCACTACGGTGTTGGAGGGACAGCCATCATAAACTGGGCAGTTTCTATCTCAGTCGTTACTAGGAATTCCAGAGCACGGTTGCCAAATCTTCTAATTTTTTTTTAAAAAATAAGTCATTAAACTGTGCTTTAATGTCAGCCACAACTATCACATTTTGGCTCCAAACCATGTTATGTAGGCCAAGATATCTGAGATTGAATTTGACCTCTGAGCCACCAGTCTCTGGCTTCTGGGTTACATGCACAGAGCTACAAATATGAGTCACAGGAGGCTGCATGTCAGGGAAGAGATAAGAAGGAACAGATTATCTATTTGTATCATAATAAGAATTACGAACCCTTAAACTCAACCCAGATATTTCATTCCTTGGAATGACTCAACAGGTTCTTCTCCCTGGTGCCCCCACGATCCAACCAGACCATGGCCAGTACATGTACACAGCCCCCTGTCTGCAGTCACAGTGGGTGGGTCACAACCACTTATTAAGGCGAGAACATGTCTGCAGGCAACGATTGTAATGCTATGAATGCTTTAATATTTAAAATTATCGCAGGCAAAAGGGTTAACCCTCAAATTATTCTGACGAAATGCCGAGCCGTAAGTTGAATACTCGTTTTGGTCTCGTGGCAGATCTGAGATCAGGCAACTAAAAAACAAGTGCCCGTGGAAAAATTATTGTAAACTATACTTTCAAATAATAAACGTGCGAATAAAAACTTCATAACACTACTTTTAAATAATAAACATGTAAGAGATCTCACTGCAGCTCATCAAGTCCTTAGATAGCTTCAAAGACCATGAGTTTAAACATCTTCTTTTTCCCAGGACACGAAGCGGAGTTTGAACTTGAGTTATGAAAAGAAAGGAGAGAGAATGTGCAGTTCATCAGTAAGACTACTTTTGTTTCATTTAGGAATAATCAGAAGAAAAAAAGGGTAACAAACACAAATTTAGATTACTAGGCACTTCTCCAACTAGAATAAAAATATTACTAAATTACAGAAACAAATTCTCTCTCTCTGGGAAACAGGAAGACATTTTAAGATAGTCCCCCAAGGCAACACCAGGCTCAAGTAGGATGATCAGAATGGCTTTCATTTTTTCTTAAGGAGTAAGATGGGGGGGGTGGGGACGGAAATTAGCCACAGATCTGAAAAAAGATTTGTCAATCAAAGAAAAGGAAGCCTTATTCTAGTTTCATTCGCTTATGTAAAACCAGTAACAATAAAAACATCTATTCATGTATTCATGTTTTCATCACTTTCTTGACCACTGACCATATATGCCGTACATAAGGCATTGCATTAGATTCTGCCCTTAAGAAACTTGTACTCTAAGGAAAGAGGAAGGCTACATAAACAAAAGTGCAAGGAGAGTTCAGTTATTTCCACTGTCAGGGATCAGACATTGTTTAAAAAAAACCAAGGAGCATATAAGCTGAGACTCTGAAGCTGGGTGGAATTAGTGATGGGACAATGGCTAAAAGGCACCAAGAACAGAAATTAGTAAGGATCTAGAGGTGGCGTGAGTTATTTGATGGAAAAAATAAGTAGGTCAGTTTGGAAAAACACACGTGAAGGGTTGTTTATTATAGTTCAGTAAACATCAGCCTAGTGACTGTATGGACGAATTTGCTGTTAGGATGAATCTGAGATTGAGGCTCTGCAGTATGTAGAGCAGAAAAGTAAGAAACAAGGTTGGAAAGAAAGGTTGTGCGGGTGTTGCTACAGGATGGGACTGCACTTCATTTTGAGGTCAAGGAAAGTCACAGATGGTCTGAAATAAAAAATACTAAATTACGGATTTTAGGAAGGTTAAAACAGCACTATGTATAATGTAGGAAGAGGGGAAGAATATTTTAGGAGAGCAGAAACGAGAGCTGAGCTAAGACTGTTGTAGAGAGAGTGGATGAATAAGAGAGATTTTAGGTATTTCTTGTCTCTGCAATTTGGTGGTGGCTGTGATGTGGAATAAACAGCTCCTCCGAAAGATGCTCTCAGAACAATGAGGAAAAGATTTCAGGTAATTTTTATGACCTCCTCTTTTCAAAATGAACCAAATCTACCAAAAAAAAAAAAAATGAGGCTGCTGGAGTCAAAAGTTACCCCTAATATTGAAGCTTAGGAAATGCATGAAGAAAATACAGCCGAGTAAACAAATCCTACTAAGTCTTTAAATAAGGCACCTAACTATAGAGTTCACCAGGGGAGTTCTAAAGTAGGGAGGAGAAGAATTAACCCATTGCCTTTTCTTCTAATTTTCCCTTCCTCATTCACCAACATACACTCACCACTTCTGTTGGTAAGGGTTTGGTATCACCGAGAACATTCTGGAATTGATGGGGGAAGGTGTGCAAATGATACCCGAACCAAACACTCTCTTGAGCACTGCCAAGGGGGTGCAAGTCACCATGGGCACCTAACTATCCAGTTCTGACTGCTATTTATTCTAGAGAAAATGTTGCCACATCCTGTCTCACAGGCCCCCTGGTAGGTAAAAGCATCAGTGACTAGCACAGCACAGTAAAGTTCACCATTAACCTTAAAAGGCAAGAGGAAAACAAACCAGCCTTACCCCACTGGTCCCCGTAGGATGTGCCTGTGAAAGAATTTCAACCCCCACCAACCTGAACTACAGAAAAGAGAACCACAAGGAATGAGATTTGGGGCAAACTCTTGCTCTCTCTGGAATCCTGTAAGGCTCCTCATTTACTCTGAAAGATACGGAAAGGACTAATATTTTAGTATTTGTGCATAAATAATACCTTATCCCAACCTAGCACTGAATAAAACCAGGGCTGCCGGATATTATTTGATTCATGAAAGTCAATAATCAGCAAACAAAATAACACACGAACGCTCTTCCTAAGACTCTCATGGGCCATGTCCAGGTTGAGTGACAGGAAGTCTCTTCTCTATCAATATTTAATGCACATGCATGCTCTAATTCAAGTTTGATTATCCTTTCCTCCTTTACTAGCTCTCCCTACCTACACCCTCTAGTTCAGTCCGATGATTTAAATGTTCTATATCTTCACTGCCCAATACTGTAGCCACCACCCACTTGTTACTACCGGGCACCTAAACTGTGGCTCAGTACAACTCAGGAACTGAATTTTTAATTTTGCTTAATTTTAATTAATTTACATTTAAATAGCTACCTGAGGCTAGCAGCTATATAACAGAAAAAACACAGCTGCACTCTGTTTTTAAACTTTAACATGAACACAGACATCACTTGGGATCTTGTGAAGATGAAGATGCGGATTTAGCAGGCCTGGGAACCTGCATTTCTCAGGGGCTCCCCGGTGATGCCTGCTGGTGCATGAACCCTACTTGGAGTTGCAAGACTCTACCTGTTTCAGGAAGCATCAGTGTGACACAGAAGCTTCATGGGTCAGTGGTCTCCAAATTCTTTGATCACACACCCTGTCAGTAAAAACTTCTGAATACTAACTGCTCTACCAACATTTTACATATGTTATAAAACAATACATGTAGAAGTTTGAAAAGATCAGAAACAGGTGAAATAAGCAATATTTAAAAAGTAAAATCACAATAAGTTCATATTATTAATAACTAGTATGTCAAGGCATAACATACACTTGAAATGACATCCACTGTTAACAATAGTGTAAGTAAATCCACATTTCAAAACGTCTTCTTGATGAGTTTAATTTCTTTGGCCATCTTGTGTCTGATATGAATAAGTAAGCATTGATTATTTTTTAAATCTCACTAACGAAGCTCTTATGAACAGCTGGAGATAGGTCAGTGGGTTATTTGAGTGTGTGTGTGTGTGTGTGTGTGTGTGTGTGAGAGAGAGAGAGAGAGAGAGAGAGAGAGAGAGAGAGAGAGAGAGAGAGAAGGAGGAGAAGGAGGATTTTACATTTATATTACTGATATTTTCTTCAATCTGCAATCACTTTACAGAAAAATTGTAAGCCATATGTATATTGCATGGGGGTTAATATAGTTAAAACTACAAAAAATAATCCACAAATACACTCCACTGAGTTCTGGATTGAAAGTATTCCTCTGAACCCAGCCTCCCCCAGGTCCCCTGCTGCTTCCTATACACAGGTAGCCTCTGATATCTGCAGCCAGCCAGGGGTACCGCCTTCACAACGAATGTTAAATATTAATAATGTATAATTTCTCTAGTTTTTCAATATACATAAATATATATAGAAACTTCAGTTCTCCTTCAACAAAGGTATGTCTTCCCCGCTTTGGTAACAACTGGTGTAGACAGTACATAGCATTTTCAGAATGATCACAACGCTCTGAAATAAAAATTTCCTTCTGACAATGAATTCTATACTCTTGAAAACACAAATATTGAATTTCTATGCTCTTAGAAATTCTTCTTAAATTAGTATGTAGGTATAATTATAATTTCAGTCGGGTTTACTGGGAACTGAGGAAAACCACTTTAGACTTTATATGGAAAAAATTAATGTGCAAAAGTAGCCAAATCCTAAAAAAGAAGAATAGTGCCCTACTGGATAATATACACTGCAGATCCATTGTAATCCAAATAGCATTATATTAGCACAAAAATCAATAAAAAAATCAAGGAAGACTCTGGAATAGATGAGGTGTATATATAGAAATCCAGCCTATAATAAAGGTGGCATTTCATCCAGTGGCAGTTAGGTTAATGTAATAAACGCTATTGGCAATGATAGTTATCTGGAAGAAAATACCTCATGTCCAAACTCTATCCCGTGGTTCTCAAGTGGGAGCAGTTTGCCTGTCAGGAGACAGCTGGTAATGTCTGGAGACATTTCTGATTGTCAAAATGCAGAGGCGGGGAGGAGGGATGTTTGCTAGGCATCTAGTGGGTGGAGGCCAGGATGCTGCTAAATGTCCTACAGCACACAGAGAGTCCCCCACACGAAGACCTATCCAGCCCAAAATGTCAGTAGCTAAAAATTATACATTGAGAAATCCTCCCCTAACTCTCACCCTAATGTATATCATGAAGCAATGAACAAGAACTCTCCCTAGCCACAGCAATAAATACATGGTAGCTATTTTGACTATTACCATAAATGATAAATCATATTAGGAAGTGCCTGCAAGCATATTAATGATTTTTTCAAGAAAAGTGTGCTTTTGTTCGGAGTAAGATCCAGGTGGCTCCACCGAGTTTAGGGGATTTAAACTATAGAAGTTTGAGGATGAAAATTTCAACAAGCCAGGTAGGTTATAAACCTCCCTAGAGCAGGGACTGTGCTCATCTCGTCGTCTCTAACAAAGGCTATGGCCTTAGAACATACAAGACAAAGACACCTGGTAAATACGTTTTGATTTCGTTTTTAGGGCACAGGGAAAAGGATGCACTAATGACCTTCGAACTAGCATTTGCCTAGGACCGTTTTAGTGCAGAAACTGACAAGACCCAGCCAGCCTGTTGAATGGAGCCATCTGGGGAAACCCCCAAATACTTTGCAGTGGCAGCCCTATGTCCTGAAACCAAACGGGGAATAACCAGGCCTGTGGTCCCATAGGCTGCCATGGGGACTGGAGATGCCGCAAAGCCCACTGGATTCTGGGAATTCTCTGAGAACACTCAATAAGCTCCAGGCTCCTGAGCCTCAAAGATGGAACTTAAGCCCATAACCACTCACACCCCAGACTTCAGCACTGAGAAGTCATTAACAACTTCTTCAACCTAGTTTTCCTAGGATATAAAATGGGGATGTGGGGATAAGGAAAGATAATGGTACCTTTCAGCTACAAAACAGAGTAAGTCTAACCCTCTGCTGATCGCACAATAATGTTTTCAACAAATACTAACAACCAAAACAACCATCACGAGGGCATAGTGAGAATACATTGTAACCCTTAACACATAAGGAAGGAAACGCAAGTGCTCTCAGACCCTCAGAAAGCAGGTGTTGTATGCATACGAGTTACTCTTTTGGTTTTTAAAGTCTTTGTAGCCATTTTAAGTTCGTGTGGATGAACAGGAAGCAAATGAAATGAGGTACTCCCCTAAATCATATTTATAGCAATCACCTCTTTGTAACATGGTTCTATCTTTCAACCATCTAAAAATTATAGAAAACAGCTAGATAGATGATAGAGATAATCATTATATCAAAATCTCAAGACACTGAAACCACTCATAATGTACTGAGATGGGTCCAAAGTTATTTCTCACCTGCTGCTGCACCCATAGCTGGAAATGTAAAATTCAATTAGAACTAGTCTTTTCTAGGACCCATCCCCTGGTGAAACCCATTACATCTTTCTCAGCTTGAAAAACCACACATAACCTAAGTTGTCTCTGATTGACAAAGAAGAGAAAAAACAAAAAAAAGAGTTTGCCAGGAATACTTCAAGTAAGACAATCTAGGTTCCTAAATTGAATATGGGATAGCCATGTAAATACAAAAGTCTAAGACTTTAGTAAAATTATTTACAACTACATTACCTACACTGCGTGCATATGGACCTCAAAACAGTAAGTGCCCCTATGGTCCACCTGCAATGCCACAGAAATCAATCTTCCTAGAGAGTCCAATTTTATTTCAAGATCGTGTGTATGTGTGGAAGCAGGGAGCTTTTATTTATTTTACTTTAAAACAAATACAGGCATTTCATTGTATTGTAGTGTTTGCGTAAGTTTTAAGATCAATAGGAAATTTCAAAGAAACTTTGTGCTTGTGTTTCTGTGTTTTGGGTCCCTGTTCACTGCTCTCTGCCATTCCAAATTACTTCTGGGGAAAGACCTGAAATCACTAGTTTGCGAATTCTCTGAGGAAACAAAATCTATACTAATAAAAGGGTAATATGCTAATTAGACAGGGTTGACTGGACATCTTCTGGTCGCCCGGTCCTCCTTCTGGATAAAGCCATGGTGGCGGGGGCCGAGGCAGAGGAGGTTAGGGGCGATCAGGCCAGCAGGGGAGCAGTTAGGGGTGATCAGGCCAGCAGGGGAGGGCAGTTAGGGGTGATCAGGCTGGCAGGCAGAGGTGGCTAGGGGTGATCAGGCAGGCAGGCAGAGGGGTTATGGGCCATCAGACAGGCATGCAGAGGCAGCTAGGGGCGATCAGGCAGGCAGAGGGGTTAGGGGTGATCAGGCAGGCAGGCAGAGTGGTTAGGGGCAATCAGGCAGGCAGAGTGGTTAGGGGTGATCAGTCAGGCAGGCAGGTGAGCAGTTAGAAGCTAGCAGTCCCAGATTGCGAGAGCGATGTCCGACCAGCAGTTAGACATCCCCTGAGGGCTCCCAGATTGGAGAGGGTGCAGGCCGGGCTGAGGGAACGCCCCCCCCCCCCCCGCCATGCACGAATTTTGTGCACTGGGCCTCTAGTAAGTAAATAAATAATCAAACATGGGAAGAGACACAGACGATCAAGGACAGGTTGGGGTGGGGGAAGAATGAGCTTTCAGGCAAACAATACACCTCTCTCTCTCTCTCTCTCTCTCTTGCCACTGGGATAAAGGTGGATGTGCCTTGGAGAGAGAAAAAGAATAGCTAGGCAAGCCATTTAGGGGTGTGGATTGGAAAAAACCCCACTCTCTTTCCCCAAGAGAATGTGGCTTTACGCTGGCATATTTGATCGGAAAGTGCAAACACAATAATTAACAGTGAATCCTGAAGCTTCAACACAACAGAAAAGGGTGTCACTCCACATGAGATGGGAAAATAGGGGGAATGCATTCAGGTAGTCCAGTGACGCTGGACAGCTCTGCGGGGGGCAGGATGGCTGTCCAGAGAGCTAATCAAGTTCTCCAAACACCTCGGGAAGCCTGAGAAAACTGATGGAAGGATGATACCACACCGGCAAGGAGGGGCAGCCGCCAGCCAAGAGTGGGGTACCGGAGTCCAAAATGACGATCTCCGGGCTAAACAAAACCTTCGCATTCCCTGCTCTGATTTAAGAAAAGAACTTTGAATCCACCTTCCTCGATTTCTGCTCCCCGGGAACACACCAGCTGCTGCGTTTTCTCCACCACAGTAACACATGTCAATCACTGCCAAGCCCAGCGTCACTTTTCCTCCCCATGTGTGATTCCGACAACCAGCACGCTCCAGGGCTGAACCCCAGCCTGGCGTATGAGCATTTTCTAGGGCACACCCCGGTAGGCGCTACCACCCCCTGCGTATTTCGTTTAATTATGAAACCTCTTTCTAGATGCCCTAGAATTCTCCCAAGAGTCGGGGTAATTGGTAGAAATTAGCCACAAGGCCACTTAAAGAGGACACTCGCGACGATAATTTTTATGAGAATTTTCATTTTAGTTCCAATATAATTTTGTACTTTCCCAGTGTTGCCCTTTTCAAATGCCAAAGAAAATGTTCGTGTTATCATATGGGCTATCACATAGGCGATGTAATGCATTTGTACTCCACTTAAGGTCCTAAGATTTGTACCCCTTTGAAGGCCATCCTTTGGATGTTTTTTAAAATGGAAAAAAAAAACAAAAACCCACACTGAAAAATAATATCCCTTGTGGAAAATCACTGTTATTTGGACAATGAAAGGATCGTGTGTGTGTGTGTGTGTGTGTGTGTGTGTGTGTGTGTGTGTCTGTGTGTCTGTGTGTACACCACTAGTTGGGTTCATGCTGTGTGAATGCATTATCAAGGTGCACTTTGGGTACTGGCAAATGTGTAAACCCAAAACAGACCCATCTTGCCCTGAATGTATGGTCCTTCAATGAATGATGGAGCAAAATTCCAGGGCCTGGTATTATCCCACTCAAGTCAGGAAAATTCTATTGAGCAACACCTACTCAGCACCTGGCACTCTAAGTAAGCAACGGGAATCCAAAGATGAAAGAAGATTTAGCAAGGGGGAGAGGGGAGGGTAGACACATGAAAACCAGTAACAAGAGCATCTGAGAAGTCGGATGAGTGCGTGGGTGGAAGGGGGACTAGGCAGTTCAGAGTGGGGAGCAACTCCACGGAAGCGAGCATCCGAAATCTTCAAGGCTGCAAGACAGCAGCCAGCGGGGTGGGGTTGGGAGGGACACCATGTTATTTTGAAAAAGCGAGGCAATGGTTTAAAAAGACCAGTTTTCACCTAAAAATCCAGATTTCTGGCTCTTGAAAAAAAGTTCAAGTTTCGGCAACACTTGGCAACAATGGGCAGAGTTAGCACCGGCTCTCCAATCCACAACAGTCCCTCCTGGAGAAGCCTGGCCCTCGGGGCACCTGAGTGTGCAGGCCCTGACTTCCAATGAAGGCCGTGTTCAAGCGTTCAGATTCCCGACCTCAAGAGGGGGAACCAACGGTAAAGCTGAGCACTCTCTGGGATTTGCTTTCCTGGAAATAAAAGCCAAAAGCCAACTGAACTGTCTCTCTCTGCATCCATCGCTTGACACTGGGTGGCCCGAGCTGACTCATTCAGCTTGCTGACACGGTCCGAGAGGAAAGACTACTCAGACTCCAAGCAGATGGTCAATTTGGGACAGAGCAATTCACTTGATGAGCACCGCTCTCGGCAAGCCACTGCATCTCTGAGACCACCAGACGCATCTAGGATAGCAAACCCGGGCTCAGTAAGCAACACCGAAGTGGGCCGGTCCTCCTGGGTTTGCCATGGCCTCACACAGCTCAGACTTCTCTCCTGGCTCCTAACCACCCTGCGAACACCTCCCAGTGGACATCCTGCCACCAGCAACTGCCACAAACGTGATACAACCAAATTAATGTTGTTCCCCTTCTCCTGTGGTAGATGCTTTCCGTGTTCCACCCAGGTCCCCTCCGAGCGGGGGCCCCTCCCGGCTCTGTGTGTCCCTCAGTTTCTGCATGACTTGGAGTCTTCTTTGGCTATTCGAATTGCTTCACCTGGATGTGCCCTAGACCTGGACGTGTCTGGAGCAGCTCATGGCGAGTGGCTCTCGGGTGCAGGAGGGTGGAGTCCAGCTGCCCAGCCTCAAGGTAGACTCACCACTTCCCCCTGTCTCAGGCTGAGGCGTTGCACCCTGATGGCTTCCTCCCTTTCCCTATCCTATGTCTCCCCTCCTAACTGATTCCTCTTGGGAGAATTTCCTTAAGGATCCTATCAGGGTCCGCTTTTGGGAAAACCCATCAGACACATCCCTTTCCCCATCACTGCCCCTTTCCAGTTAATCCTCCCAGTTTTTCGGAGTCAAAAGCTGACTCATATTTTGATGCGTCGTCTTCTTCCATGCTGTCCCTTTCCAGCTAAACATTAAATCCAGTATTTCCTCTTATGACATATCTCACATCTGTCTTCCTTAGCTTTTTACTACAATCGACTCTAATTACTGATCATCTCCCACCACAACTATCGCCATGTTTTCTCAACTTGCATTTCTTCCCCTCTTAAGCTTTTGAAAACTCAGTACCTCTAATGGTTGCTCCTCTAAAACAAAACAAAACAAAACAAAACAAAACAAAACAAAACAAAACAAAACAAAACAAAACAAAAATATTGCACTGGTTCCCCAGTGCCTTCAGGATAGAGTCCAAACTCCTCAGCTCGCCTGTCAGAGGACTGCTGGATCCAGGCCCCATGATTCTCCCCATTTCCCTCCGGACCTCGTGCTCCAGTCGCCCCCCATCATCCGTGGTCAACTTTCCCAGGCTCCTGGCTCCCCTAGGCCAGCGTCCCGAGGGACAGTGTCTCGCCACTTGTGCCCTGTTCAAATCTACCCATCCTTCCAGACCAGAGCAAAGGAAGAGCCTCCTCCCTCCTAGAGCAAATTCCAGGTGAGAGGTGAAAACGGAGACCCACATAATTTGCATATAGACTTTACATTCCCCTAGTAGATAAGTTTCTTGAGAGCTGGGAGCGCTTTAGAATCATCTCTGCCTAGTGAAGCTACATCACACATGTTTATCTTAGAAAAATCTAACTGAATGGGAGGAACATTTACCACTTAAAACGGTGCCAGTTATTCTACTCAGCCAGCAGATGTGCCCCAGAATGGATGTGAGACAGGAGGCGTGGAGATGCTGTTTCCTCAGTCTCAGTTCCCACACACACCTCCCTAGGTGCAAGCATCTCAGCACCCTAGGTGTGATTCTAATGAGCACTCCCTACAAACCCCAACCAACTTACTTCCCCTCGGGGCTCATTGTTGGACACATCAATCTGGTCTAGTCCTGAAGGAAAACATGCATCGGTCAGGTAGAGAGATGTTACGGTATTACATTTCATGGGCAATTAAAGAGATTTTCAAGGGCAGTTTCAATTGTATGCATTTTTCCCGCCTCCCAACAGGGCTTCACCCTCTCCATTAGCTGCAGTTCCGCTGTGTGTCCCACCCCCTGACCCCAGGCCAAAATGTCGACAGCGCTGACAAATGTCCTGGTCCTCTGTACCATCTAAGGTATTATTCCAGGGGACCTGGACTCAAATAACTTCAACCCATTAGTGATGAAAAACACATCACTGACACCTTGTACTAGCTCGATGTGTGAACAGTGACAATTCAACAGCTGAAAAATTAATTGGCACAAAGCATTTTTGTACTTACGTCTACAACCATCAACGACCTAGAATTAAACCCACACTCATGAAACATCAGCAGTGACATTTTAATAACCGACTTCTCTTAGCCATCATGTTTTGAGATCTTTGGCAACTTATTCTAAGGAACACTGCCCAGAAAAAAAAAATGAAGGACAACTTAACTGTATTTAGAATTCAGAGAAAATGCAATAATATTGTCTGTTAAAAATCACTCAGTGTCCCAAAGAAAGAGTAGAGAGAAGGAAGTACAAACTCTCTACTTATTCTCATTTGGCTATTCATTCTTGAATCCGTTTTCAAAGTAACTGACTTTAAATTCAACACACTTAGGCTTAAGAACAATTTATAACTAGATGTGTGATTTGGCCTGCCATCCTAAAATGAAATGACATTTATAAGAATTTTCAAAAGAAAGGATCAGGCAAATTTTCATAGATTTAAGTGAAATTTGTCAAAATGATAGAGGGCTCAGGGAAATGTTACTGTACCGAGCTTTGGGAATGACTCATTAATAATCCAGTTAGACTGTCAATGATGCTCTCAAATTACCCCAAACTCCACTAGAAAACATTTCATTATAAGACAAATAAAATCCTCCCACCGCTTGTGCATCATTCCTATGTTCGCCCGAAAGGAACCAGGTCCAAATTAAAAGCTACTTCTCCCAGGGACATTTCCTTAGTTTCCTTTCCCGCAGGAGGTGACTTCTCCTTTTCCCAGACTCCCATGGTCGGATGCCTTATTTTCTCAGTTAAACCGTAGATGCCTGGAAGGCAGGCTCCATACTCAGGTGAACCTTGCACCTGTACCCTCCGGCGTCCCATGACGTAGAGCTCCTAGCATGTCCCTTACAAAGAATACAAGCTCAGTAAGTGTAAATGAAGGAATGTAAGCTTGCATGGTTTTGTTCTTTTTTCCTGGTCTTGCTGTAGACCCTGAAACCTAGTCATTTGCCAAAAACTTTATGTTCACCTTTCAAACACATTAAAGTTGATATCCAAGTTTCAAGTAGTCATCCCATGGTGATTCTCGCTCATGAACTTGATCTGGACTGACAGTAATCTAGAAAGTTTATCTACACCTCTTTCAATGCGGGCGACTTACAAAACATTAACTAGGCATTTACTTCCTCTTGGAGAGTGAAATCATTTCATTTAACAGCATCTACAGCTGTCAGAACTTTGGCAGACTTCGTGAAAAATATCATCTTAACTGTCTGATTAAAAATTAATCACATAAGATTTATTTTGTTTTGTTTCTACTAAACTCCCTAAAGAGAAGGTTCTGTTGTGGGATTTTTTGATTGTTTAATTTTAATAGTGTGGGGTATTTTTCTCATGATGAAAAAAAAAAAAAAAGGTTATTGCATTTGCAAGGAGAGAAAGTGCCTGTACTTTAAAATTATACTGTATAATGAAATGCTTGCTTTTCCACTCTTCCCACACAATACTGACAGGGAATGGAAGTGGGCAAATTCTCTTGGTCATTTTGCCGTAAGAATGGTAAATTGCCATTTTCATTACCGTACTTGGTAAATTACCAAACTTTTGCAATTTCTTTAAAACAAAAAACAAGATTGGGGGCGGGGGGGGGGGGGGGAGCAGTTTCAAAGAAGACCCAGCACAAAGTTGTACAAGGAATTTCTTGTATCTACAATGTTCATTACATCATCCTGGTGGGTAGTCCAGGCACTCTGGACTAGAGTGAACTCAAACCCACAGAGAATGCATCTTCTCTTTTTTGAAAACCCCCCTGCACGCCAGTCTTTCATTCTTCTTAATAGCTTGACCCATTTTCCCCTTCTAGAAAGTAAGCTCATTAGGTACCTTGACAAATACCTCAACGTCTGGGTCTGAGCTTCCTCGCCTTTAAAATGGAAATAAAAATAGTATCTAATTTCATAGGCTGATTACGAGGATGAAATGACACTCATAAAGCCTGGCACACAGCGGATGCTCAATAAGTGTCATCATGCATGTCTCATGGGGAACCTCAAACCACCATGGCTTCCAGAACCATTTCCTCTTGTGATTGACCCAGATATTGATCCACAGCCAATCAACATAAAGAAACAAATATGCCCAAAAGGCAGATGTTAAAAAACAACAAGTTTCACTCTACAAATACCATGGTAATTCTGGACATTAGCAAAGGCGTATGTCATCTCTCACTTCAAATTCTAATGCACATTGGCTCAGACTAAGAACCCCAGAGCCTGACCAGCCGTGAAGAAATGGACTCTGCTCGGCAGCAAAGAGGAGCCCATCTTAGCCACACAGCCTCCCGCCTCTGTCTGTCCCTCCTGAGCTCACCAGCCCAACGTTTGTCCACTTGGCAAACCAACTTGTTAAAAGAGAGAAAAAGAAATAGTTACTCTGTACTCTCCCTCCTTTTAAACTATGGTCCATGTTGTCATTCTTCCTATGATAGATGGCCAAGGTCAGATCTGTTTCCCTTGCCAGACTTTATTTCAATTGTGTGTTTTTTTTTACAAAAGCAGCAAAAACATACTGTGTTTTCTATCCCACCTTCATTGTTTTAAAAAATATATTTAAAATTAATATTGTTCCTTTTGAGAAACCAACCTCCATCTCTCTTTTTCTAATTAGATTCAATAAAAATATAACAAGAGGAAACATTCAACTGGTCAAGCCATCCTGAGAAACATCCTCCAAGCCCTGAAAGCCAAAATCGAGACCAAATCAATTACAGCAATAGATTCAGGTGGGTTTTGTTTTTCCTCCTAAGGGATTCACAGAATTTATGTTGGGCTCAAAATGGTCAAGTATGTCTAGAGTTTGGGGAAAACCATTAAGTTTGTATGTAGCCTAAAAAAATGAGTGTGTTTTTCTAGCCATGCTTTTCAGATTATACTACTACTAGAGGCCCGGTGCACGAAATTTGTGCACGGAGGGGGGTTGTCCCTCAGCCCAGCCTGTACCCTCTCCAATCTGGGACCCCTTGAGGGATGTCCGACTGCCCGTTTAGGCCCGATCCCACCTAAACGGGCAGTCGGACATCCCTCTCACAATCCAGGACTGCTGGCTCCCAACTGCTTGCCTGCCTGCCTTCCTGATTGCCCCTAACCACTTCTGCCTGCCAGCCTGATCACCCCCTAACCACTCTGCTGCCAGCCTGTTTGCCCCCAACTTCCCTCCTCTGCCGGCCTGGTCACCCCTAACTGCCCTCTCCTGCAGGGTTGATCACCTCCAACTGCCCTCCCTTGCAGGCCTGGTCCCTCTCAACTGCCCTCCCTTGCAGGCCTGGTCCTTCTCAACTGCCCTCCCTTGCAGGCCGAGTGCCTCCCAACTGCCCTCTCCTGCTGGCCATCTTGTGGTGGCCATCTTATGTCCACATGGGGGCAGGATCTTTGACCACATGGGGGCAGCTATACTGTGTGTTGGAGTGATGATCAATCTGCATATTACTCTTTTATTAGACAGGATAGAGGCCTGGTACAGGGGTGGGGGCCAGCTGGTTTGCCCTGAAGGGTGCCCCTGATCAGGGTGGGGTTCCCTTGGGGCGTGGGGCGGCCTGAGCGAGGGGCCTGTGGTGGTTTGCAGGCCGGCCACGCCCCCTGGCAACCCAAGCGGAGGCCCTGGTATCTGGAATTTATTTTCCTTCTACAATTGAAACTTTGTAGCCTGGAGCGGAGCCAAGCCTGGGGCTCCCTCCGCGGCCGGCAGCCATTTCTGTTGGGGTTATAATTGAAACTTTGTAGCCTTAAGCGGGCGGGCCCGGCCAGGGTGTGCGGAAAGCTTTGCTTCCCCTGTTGCCAGGAGCAACGCTGGCCTGCTCTCTCAAGCTCCATTCTGCCACCATTTCTGTTTGAATTTCTTTACCTTCTATAATTGAAACTTTGTAGCTTGAGTGGAGGCTTAGGCCTGGCAAGGGCAGGCGGAAAGCTTGGCTTCCTCTGTTACCTAGGAAACCTTGCCTCTGTGGATATAGCCATCTTGGTTGGGTTAATTTGCATACTCGCTCTGATTGGATGGTGGGCGTGGCTTGTGGGTATGTTGGAGGTATGGCCAGTTTGCATATTTGTCTATTATTAGGTAGGATACTTTAACTGGCTGTACTTTAACTGTTCTGGCAGTACTCCTCTTCGGAGGAGACGCTTTTTTCTAGCTGAGTTTAATCCAATAAATTAAAGGAGAGAAAAGGTGTAAAATGGAACCCTCTATGTAAGCAGTCAGGCATGGACAGTCACAGGACACTAGGAAATGTTCTCTGGTTGTCCACGTTTTGCCTTACCAGTCAGAGGGCAGAGGCCCTGTCAACACACATTAGCCACCTCATGATGCTCCCCATCCAACCTTGGAGGTCTTACCTGTCGGTTTTCTTGATCAGGATGGCCCTGAAGATGTGCTCCAGGGGTGTCTTCTCCTGCTTGTGGGTCGGCTGCACGAAGGGGTGCAGGGCCACCAGCAAGAAGCCCTGCTGGTACAGCTCCAGGAGCTGGGCGGGCAGGTCTCGCAGGGAGGCCAGCCTCACTGCTGAGGACCGCGGGAGCTCGGCTGGGAGTGGAGAGAGGAGAGGCTCATCAGAGACCCGCCAAAACCGCCTGCCCCGCCCCATCCAAGTCCCTCTCCCTTTGCCCTTTCCTGGGGCCTGTAGGGTCACCTCTTGTTAAAAAATGAGTTTTTTCCTGTCTTAACTACTGTCTTCAAAGAGGACTTATATGCAGCTGGCTATTTTCCAGCTCAACCAGAAACATTGGTAATTGGATGTTTTAAATCTAGAGTCAATTTTTGTCAGAGGTTACCTTGAAAACGTCATTTCCACACCCCCAAAAAATAAAAAAAGGAAGAGCAGAAGGAGATGGAGGAGGTGGAGGTGACACCTGCATGCAAATATAAAATTGCCAGGTGGTAAACAGCAGCATAAACAAACTCAAAAGATAGACTGGAAGAAAGTTTCTGTGATG
This sequence comes from Cnephaeus nilssonii, assembly GCF_951640355.1. Classification (NCBI taxonomy): domain Eukaryota; kingdom Metazoa; phylum Chordata; class Mammalia; order Chiroptera; family Vespertilionidae; genus Cnephaeus; species Cnephaeus nilssonii. The sequence continues at coordinate 23,888,848 of NC_137088.1, read as the reverse complement.
TTTAAGACAAAGAGGTGATTTCCTTGATGTGCAAAGAAATCACTCCCCCCTCAAAAAAAGAAGAAAAATGGGCAAAGTATATGAATAGGCAATTGCTTTAAAAAAAAAAAGCCAATCACTATTTGCAGACACCCAAATTAACTAAACATTAGAACTATGCATGTCAAAACAAATATTTTCCACTTATTAAAATTTAGATTAAAAATTTTAAGGACAGACAAGATTCAAAATTCAAAAAGTATAAGCATATATACAGTGAAAACTACATCCCAGCCCTGTCCTCTGCCTCTCAGGCCTTTTCCCTACAGCCAAGCAATATTATCCATTTTTTATATACATGTTAACCATCACCGAATTCACCCAAGTAAATATGTCTATATATCGCCCTCCCTTTTTACATAAATGGTAGCATAACAGTAACGCACCTGGCTTTTAATCATTTTAAAATCAGTTATCAGTACACTTTTCTTAGAACCCATTCAACAGTAGTAGAGAGAGCTCTTCCTCATTCTTTTTAAAGGTGCACAGGGTACCATAGTGTGAGGGACCAGAGATTATTCAAACTGTTGTTTTTATAAGTAATGCTGCAATGAAAAATATAGCTCATATAATACATATGAAAAGTAAATTCCTAGGTGTGGAATTGCTGAGCTAAAGATAAATGCATTGTAATATTTTCAGATATTGCCAGATTTCCTCCACAGAGTAGTACAGATTTACCTCTCATCAGTGCTATACAATCACTAGCTAATCTCATAGTGAGGTGTTCATATGTATTCCTCTTATTATGTAACTTGTATTTTTTAATTAAACATTTCATGATTAAATACTATCTTTAGTATTTGCCTTTTCTGTTAACTGTTCATATCTTTACCCAATCTTCTATTGGATTATAGGCCCCCCCTTTTTTTCTATTGGTTTGTAGAAACTCTTTATATATTAGGAAATACAGTCCTCAGTTGTGACACCAGTTACAAATATCTTTCCCCAATTTGTTGTCTTTTAACTTTGCATAAGCTGGGGTTTTGCCATGAAGAATTTTTCTTATGAAGTTGAATTTATCAATTTTGTCTTCAACCACTTCTGCGTTTTATGTTATAGCAGAGAGATCTGGAATTATAAAATAATTCTCCTGTGATATCTTGTAGTACGTATTTCACTTTTTTGCATGTACACTTTTGATCCATTTGGAATGTATGCAATATGAATTAAACATTTCCCCCCCCCAAGGTTTACACATTTTTCCTCATTAATTGGAGATGCCACCTTTATCATATATTACATTCCTGAATATATTTAAGTGTATGACTGTGATTCATTAATCCATTTTAATAATTTTAATTTCATATTAGTTTAATATCTGCTCAGGCTATTTCCTGAATTTTCCTATCTTCCTGTTCATTATCTGGATATTCCTGTCTATTCTTACGTATTCTTTTTTTCAGTTGGTCTTTAAAACCAGCTAATCAAATTCTCCCTCAAAAAAATCTTGTTGATATTTTTATTGGATCAAGTTCAAATTATAGCTTAGCTAAAGGAGAATGAATATTTTCATTAGGCTACAAGTACCCATCCAAGAACATGGCATAATTTTTGTTTATTCAAGGCTTTTTTGTGTGTCCCTTATGTGGACATTAAAGCTTTCTTCACCTAGATCAGGGGTCCTCAAAATTTTTAAACAGGGGGCCAGTTCACTGTCCCTCAGACTGTAGGAGGGCCGGACTATAGTTTAAAAAAAACTATGAACAAATTCCTAAGCACACTGCACATATCTTATTTTGAAGTAAAAAAACAAAACTGCAAAAACACCCGCATGTGGCCCGCGGAACGTAGTTTGAGGACGCCTGACCTAGATATTGAACAATTATCACGTTTATTCCTACTTATTTTATATCATATTGCTATTGGAATAATATAATGTTTTCCTCTTTACTTGTATGATATCCATGTGGGCAAGAACATTGGGGAAACAGGTATGCCCATCACTATTGATAGGGGTGAACCATCCTGGAGGGCAATGCCTTCAAACCTAAAAGTGCACACACCCTTTGTCCAACAACCCCACTACTAGGAATCACAACTATGGCTAGACTCATAACATGTTTTCAAAGACACATTTATTGACAAAGATTTTCACTACAGGGTTGTTCACATAGCAAAAGCCTGGAACCAAAGAGTTCTTTATTGGAGGGCTAGGTAAATACTGGGACATCCCTATGATGAATATTATGACCCACTTAAGGTAGTCATAAAGACTTAAGGTAAATCTGTTATTTGCTGATGGAAACAAGCCCAAGATACACTACTAACTGAGGAGGCAAAATATCTGACAATATTATCATATGATATTCCTATATAAAAATATTAGAAGGAGGGACATGAATACATTTTTTTTTTCTGAAAGAAAAACAAAAAAACAAAAAACACATCAATATTAGAGAGAGGAAGTGGAATAGAGAGGGGAGGATGGAAAGGTGGTTTTTACTTCATTTTGTACTTTTAATTATATTATCATCAACAGGGATCATTTGGGTGGAGGGTTTATGAGACATGTTAATTTTCTCCTCTATAGGTAAAAACAGTATTATTTAAAAGTTTTTAAATGTACTTTTAAAATAATATAATTTTAAAACACACACTTAAAAACAAAATCTAGAGGTACTTAAGAATGCTATTTAACATCAGATAGTCTAGCTCTCATTTCCATACATCATGCAAGAAATTTACGGGAAAATAAAATCTATAGCAATGATTCACCCTCACGCATCCCGGAGAGACCTCCATCAATAACAGTGACAAAGATAAGACTGGCCAGGGAAGCAGAAAAGTCTGCACTTTTCCTCTTGAAGTGTACCTTCTGCCTATGCTGCTAGATAAAAACCTGAAAGGAAGTCTAGGAGAGAACGCCAAGCCGCTCCACAATTCCCACGCACAGAAACCCTTCAGGAAAGAGGGGCCCCTGCGCCTTAGAAATGGAGACTCTTGGGCCCCACTCCAGACCTACTGCATCAGGATCTGAGCGAGCCACGTCTTCACGAGCCTCCACGAGACTCTGATGCTGAGAATTACTCTCCAGAGGGTTCCACTTTGGTCCTCCTCCAACCACGCTCCTCTCCATGAGCAAGGAACCTGGGGACCTCCGGGCATGCGTCCACCTATCTATCTCATGTCCCCACTTCACATAGCCACGACCCTGGAACTCCATGCCCTGAGAACCCTGGTGCAATTTGGGAGCCTGTGCAGGCTTCTTCCCTGGTCTACGGCGAGGGTGGACATTGTTCCCTACCTGTGCACCCCCAGGCCCAAGGTGGGACAGAGGCTAGGATGAGGTAAGTGAGGAGACGCTTGCTATAGGTGCATAATTGAGGGGCACCAACAACTCAGTAGCCACGATAAATACTAGTGAATACTTAATGCAATATGTTAAAAAGTGAAAAGGAACGCAAAAAGTCTGTAATGAACAAAATCTCAAAAATTGGAATAAAGAGGGGATCAATATTATTGATTTCTCCTTTTGTCTCAAGCTCCAATATCGCTCAGAACGGCACTGTTACTGATCTCGTCTATTAAAAAACATTGCCTCACTCGCCTCACCCTAGTGCTGGCCTGGGCCCAGCGTCTCCTCTGCAGCCTTGTCCCAGGCCCTGCAAATGACAGGAGTGGGTCTGTACGTAGGCTGTGCCAAGGGAACCAGGGCCAAGTTTCCTCGGCTCTCAAGAGATTACAAAGCAACTCAACCGAAAGGGCATAACTATGTGTGGCATAGCTGCTGTGTTTCATTCGAAAAACCAAATGAACTTTTGGCAGGCGTGTAAACTTTTAAGGAGGGAAATTTCATGACAGCCACCAAACCTAATAATGCCATGCAGCACGAAGATCCACTCTTCTTCGATGAAACTGTATAGAAAGAGCATCTGCACGCCATCAGTAAGAGACCTCAAACTCAGCCAGTCTCTACAGCTCAGTATTTTGTAAATGCTCCACATTCTTATTGCTGTCATAAAATGAAGCTTTACTAAGATTTTTATAATTTATGTATTTGTTTCCTCTTATGCATCACACTATAATAAGAAAAATTAACCATAGTTGATGTGTTGAGAAAACTTGGGATTTTAAGTTATCAGCTACGTTCCTCACTAGCATTAACCTGGGGCATGAGGAGCACTCAGTTTCCTCATCTAAAATGGATATCAAAACATCAGCCTGTCTTCCATCACAGAGTAGTTATGAAAATCAAAATGGGATGATGAGTGTGTAATCGATAAAACTCAAAACTATCACACGCAATGGTGCTGGCAGTGGTGACTGGGGAGCCAGCCAGGGGGGTTGGTCAGCTGTAGATGGAGATGACAATATGATGCTCAGGCCATTACTCCTTCCCCCACTCACACCCCCCCCCCCCGCCACCCGCTACACTCCAAATCAGAGCACTAAAAATACTAATCAATCAACCATTTTATACTTAAATGCTTCCTAAGCAAAATAATACCTTTTACATTTTAACCTTAAAACAAATTCAAGGCACTAAATTGCTCTGACTGTCCCCGGATGTGTGGGGAGCTGTGCAGGGGAGCTCCAGGGAAGAGATGCCTGTGGGGTGGGGAGAGGAGTGTCTCTGGGCTCCCATCTTCCTGACAGAGAGCTCCAAGGAAAGTGCTGTGAGTTATCTGAAGGTATGTTGGCTCCCTGGGCTTTTACTGGCACTCCACTCCAGGACTGAACCACATAAGCTATCTCATCGTAAGTTAAAATTTTTAATTTTAATTCTTCATGTTCTGAAGGGGAACACTGATGAGATCTTGTTGGCAGTGTTACTCCCCAGTCTGAGGAGATGTCACTGTTAGGGTCCAACATGGACTTGAAGATCATACTGTTCCCTCCACTTTCCAATCTGTCGTGTTCCACAGTCTTTATTCACAGTGATCGGTCTGCAAGCTTACTGGATGACTCTGGATTACCACTCAGGGAGCCCTGTCTTCATTCCATACAGGGACTTGGTCGTTGCTGTGTAAAGCCCCATTCTCCAGCTGGCTTCTGCCACCAGCCTGGGCAGGGCCTCATCTCATTTCATGACCTGGGAGACAGTCTGTACAGATCTCAAAGCTAGGAACTGGGGCTCCCAGGGAACAGATGGATAAAGAACAATGAACACCAAAGCCCCACCTCCCCAGGGGGGCGGCGGCGTCTTGTCCTTCTAGCCCGGTTATTGCCAATGGACACATGGGCTCAGTGGTGCCAGAACTTCTCATTCTTACCTCTGGATCCTCATAGAAACTCTCCTAATTTTTAAATTTGGCAAGTAATTTCCATTTTATTTTCAACCCGATGTGGTCCAAAGCCAAGATCCAGTAGGTTTTAGAGTCTGGATGGGGCATTTGAAAATGTGGAGGGATGGAAGAACCACACCCTTCTGTTCCCTGATCTTAACACAGCCGAGATGCAGTGTGAGCATCAGTCATGTATTCAAGAGCTTGCGATCCATGCATTCCCATATCATCACAATCTACATCAAAGTCTTCAAGGACACATCTGTAGGTGTTTGACACTGGCCTCTATTCCCTAATTCCACCCTTTCCTATACAGATGTAGAGATGAACAAAGAATTTAGACCCACATAATTATATTTTGAACCCCTTGGAACTCTTTTATTTTCCATCACTCAATTTGCAGGTTTTTAAAAAAAATCAAAATATATAGGGTGTGCTTGAAAGGTGTTTTGGGTGGCATCAGTGCAAAGATTTTTTTTGAAATAAGTCTATTTTTCTTCCAGAAAATAAACCTTATATAAGTAAACCATTATTCCAGGAGGGGGAAAAAAAGAAAAAAGGAATGAAAATAGGCAAAAAACAAACAGAACACATTTCTTAACACTCCTGGGATAGAGAGGATTTTGCTTTTGCTATGACAATGGTTTGTTTAGCAAAAACATTCCGCAGCCCCATTTATTCCCTGGAAACGAAGCCCTTCAGACATCTGCAGAAGAGCCAAAGTGAGATGTCTTTGCTACTTCAAACTCTATTAGTGGGGAAGTACCCGCTTCCAACATAAGGAAGAAACACTGCGTACAGCAACAGCACACGTCACCCACTCACTACAGCAGGCAACAGAGGGCTGAACAACAGCTTCTGTTCCTGTGCCCAGCAATCACTTGTGACTTTAGCCTAATTATTCAAAGTCCGACTTTGCTTTTCTAATTACAACTGCTAATGGATCTGTCAATACCAAGGAGCGCATCTAGAGAGCGGGACAGGATCTCCCTCGGGTAATTTCCCTCACAGGTGAAGCTGATAATGACATTGTTCAACCAGAAAAAAAAAAAAATTTTTTTTTCTTGGCCGCTATTTCTGTAACATCAATCTGCCTGGGCTTTGCAGTAGATCCAATTTAGCAAAAAAACACTAAAATCCATCATTTTTCAATGTGAGGTTTTTCATTGTATCAGTAAGGATTGGAATTCACTTTCTTAAAGAATGCCTGCAGGTCTTGTCTTCTGTGTCATTTCTGAATCTATGGAATAAAATGTTCATTTCAGGGCCTTTCAAATTCAGATTTATGTCATCTTTTTATTAAATAAATTCACGTTTCTGAAACTTATAAAGGATACACATATCCAGGCCCAGGAGACCACTCCATTAAAATACTATTTATTCTTTTTTTATTTTTTTAAATTGGAGTGAAATCCACCTAACACAAAATTAATCATTTCAATGATTCTGTGGCAGTTAGTACATTCATAATGTTGTGTAACCATCACTTCTACTAGTTCTAAAACATTTTCATCACCCCAAAAGGAAACCCCATACCCACTAAGCAGTTATTCCCCACTCCGTCTCCCCCAGGCCCTGACAACCACCAATACACTTTCATAAAATGCAATTTTTAACACTTTTAACTAAATCATGGATAAACTCAAGGGGGAAATCTCAGTAAGACTAAAAGTACTTTAAACTTACATAAACCTCGGATTTTATAAGTCAATCAGGGAGAAAATGACAGTATGTACAATAGATGTTTCATCATATGAGTTTTTAAGAAGCAGGCCACCGGGCCACAAATGTTAAGCATCAGACTATTAGACTGCCATGAAAACGTGTGTGTATGTGTGTGTGTGTGAGAGAGACAGAAAGAGGGAGGGGGGGGGAGGGAGAAGAGGAGGAGGAGGAACATTAGTCACTCAATGACACACATACAATATTGCATTGTCAAAAATTCACTCTCTAGGTGTTTGTAAGGAGAGTGCCCGAATAATTTCTATTGACCACACGCCACTGATCAAACCCAAATGATGGCATTATTGCTCATCTTACTAGTCCATTTTATCAGAGAAAACACAGGCTAAGTAAGATTCATCAAGAAAACTTTTTAAGAAATATCAGGCATCATGCGACTTAGATTTCACAGTGGGTTACTCAGATATTAAAGCAACCAGCTAGAGACTGCAACCAGGGTGTTAATAAAATATTCCACACACTTAAAAGTACTTTCTATGGAAAAGACACACAAAAATCACCAGGTATTCAGAATTTCTAACCAAAGTCGTCCGCACCAAATCCAAGAAGAGCTTAGCATGAGTCGGAAGGGAAGCTAGTTTATCAATATTTTGTGCCATTTTCCTAATTGAACATAATGGCAGGATAGCTAACACTCCTGGTAGTTCATTTTTGATTTTGAGAGTAGTGCAATAAACTGACTGCATCAAAGACCAGCACTAATGAGTATGTACAAACAACATGGAAATGAACCTATTTAGAATGTAAATGGGCGCCTATATAGATTTCTATGATAAAGTCTCAAGACTCTGTATAAAAGTAATCAGCACTAAAAATATTCAGCGCTTGAAATGTGGCTAGTTCGAACTAGATGTGCCATAAGTGTAAAATATAGGCCAGATGTCAATGTCTTAGCATGAAAAAAAGGATGTAAAATATCTAAATAAGTAGTTTATTTTTACATGGGTAACACATTCAAAGGACAGTGTTTTGGATATATTAGGATTAATAAAATATATTATTTGAATTAATTTCACCTGTTTAAAATGTGGCTACTAGAAAATTTGAAATTATGTATGTGGCTCACGGTATAGTTCTATTGGACAGCACTGCTCTATACCAGTGGTCGGCAAACTGTGGCTCTGTTGACTAATGAGTTTGCTGACCACTGGGATAGGGGCTTAATCACAAGGAATAACAATAGCCTGTAATTATTGGAATCGAGAGTCTAGGTCAGTGGTCGGCAAACTCATTAGTCAACAGAGCGGCAAACCGCGGCGGCTCGCGAGCCGCAGTTTGCCGACCACTGCTCTATACCATTACTTACCAATCTTTTGTTTCACAGCAAATTTTAATTCTACAATTTAATTGTTTCACAATTTTTAATTATACAAGTTACTGATTTACTTTTTCTTTTTCTATATTTCCCAATAAATAAGATCCCCCAGGCCAGAGGCCATGCTGGGTTGATTCACCAATCAGCTGGCCAACCCAGAGGGCCTGGAGAAGGCTCATAACAATCATGGTGAAAGGAAGAAGTTCTCCATCAATATGGCCACGGCCCAGATCAAGATGGCACCAGCACAGCCAAGAAAACCAGTGCTGCCTGCCACCCACACCTCCTCTGGGGGACAGTTAACCTCAAGGTCCCCACAGAGTCTGGGCCCCAAAGCAGATTGGCCAGGAGAGCAAGAGGAAAGACCCGTAACGAGCCCGAGAAAACAAATCAGCCAGGGTAAAACTCGGAGGGAACTTGGAAACCTTTCGTTTATAATGGTAGTAAAACATACACGACATAAAAGGGGCCATTTTAACCATTTCTCAGTGTACAATTCAATGGCACCAAGTACATTTTCACTGTGGTGCAACCCCCACGACCATCCAGCTCCAGGAAACCTTTTAACCAACAGTGCCAGCTGCCCGTCCCACTCAGCCTCTCGCCTCCACTGCCCAAGAAGAAGGGGCACCTCCCCTCCCTTTCGCTGCTAAGAGGCATCATAATTCACAAATGTGAAAATCTAGACACTGGGAAAAATCCAAGGTTGATAAGACAACGAAAGTGAAGGAAGGAAGATGTAAAAATTTCCCTTTGCAGAGGTGGCCAAATGACAGGACAAAGAGTGTGGTGGTATACAAGAAGTGACTGGGAGGCCCTGGCCGGGTAAGCTCAGTTGGCTAGAGTGGTGTCCCAATGCACCAAGGTTAGTGGTTCGAACCCTAGTCAAGGCACATATATAAGAATCAACCAATAAATCGTAAGTAAGCAGAACAACAAATCAATATTTCTCTCTCTTCCTTCCTCTTCCCTCCCTTCTTTCCTCTCCCTTTCTCTATAAAAGTCAATTTTTAAAAAAGTGATTGGCAATCTTAACCCCAAACAGCATAACGCATAACAAAGAAAAAAACAAACACATTTCCCAGAAAGTATTGTGCCCTAAGAGCATGAGCACCCTTCCGTTCGGCATTTACATAGGACACAAGAGAATATTACTATTTCTCTTTATCCTGAGCAATCATCATCCGTGTCTCAACTCTGTAACAAGAGTTTCACATTGGTATACCAATAAGGTCCTTATTTAGGAGAAGGTTTTAAAATTTTAGAATAACATAAAATAATGGCCTGTGGAGATTGTTGGAAGGCGTACAATTCACCATGTGCAAGACGAGTTTCAAGAGCATGTGACAGAATACATTCCACTCTCTTGGGGCTCAGCACAACTTCTACCCACTGGCTGGTTCAAAGGCACTACCTGAGACACACCAGCCCGTTCCCAACAGCGGCTTCTCCTTTTCCATGCTGCAGCAGAGACATTCCGGGCCTTCAGTGGCACAGGCACAGGCTTACAAAAAGTTCCACATGTTGGAAACGCATTTAAAGAAATAATTTTCCTATGTGTATGACATCACCTAAGGTTCAGCAGAACTCGGAGGAGAACAGGGCCAGACAGTTCTCATGCTCTAAAAAAAGGTTTCCGCACCTGCATTTCCAGCGTTGCATGGACAATTACTGCGTTCCTGCACAAACTCCCAAATGGGTGCATGGAAATAGAAAATCATACCTACACGTTGAGCAGCTCCGGCTCCACTAACCAATTTGCATGCAAAATTGTCATCAGCACTCTCCGGTTTATTTTTTGCTCGTCTAGTAAGAGATTGAGTGGGGGTGGGGGGTGGGGGGGGACATCTATGATGCCTTGGGAGGCCGACTTTGAGAGGCATTTTGGTTCCCACTGTAAGAAAAAAGGGCATTCCTAATGGTTTTTAAGGTCTATGCATGCATGTATGTCCCTCCCAGCTGCCTTCTCAGTCAGGTATTCCAGTGGAAGGGGAGAAAAGCTGGAGAATGGGGTCAAGTAGAAAAATGAAGTGAGAGCAAATGGCCAAGGGATATTCTTTAGAATAACAGAGAAGCAATATGGTTAAAAAATAATTTGTATTTACACTCAGAAAAATGTCATCTACCAGAGACAGTTGGCACAAGAAGGAAAAGGTGGATTTTAACCAGAGAGAAGGAAGGACTTTTTGGACTTGGCCAGTGAAAATTTATTGAAATGAACCACCAGGAAGTTTGCCCATGAGGATGTGATAGGCATCTAGGTGTTTATAAGGCACATTTAGGTGTTCTCTAACAGCTCCTTCCTTCTTCCCTCCCTCGTTTCTTTCCTCTTTTTGAAATGTGGCTAGTGTGACGTGAGATATGATGAGAGTATGAAATATACACAAGATTTCAAGGACTTTGCATGGAGAAAAAGAATGTAAAATATCTCAACAATAAATTTTTATTGGTTATATGTTAAAATAACATTTTGAATATTCTGGGTTAAATAAAATATATAATAAACATTAATTTACCTATTTAAATTTTTCAATGTGGCTAATTAGAAAAATTTAAATCGTTATCTATGACTCACATTATATTCCTATTGGACAGACCTGTTCTAGAATCTTTTGTTTTAAATTTATTTCTTTGCTTAAACTTATTTACTTTAAATTTATTTCAGTCCACACGAACATGATCCCTTCTCTACCTTTATTGAGGTGCCAATTTAATTCATTACTTAGCATCTTTTAGTTACAGCTATGAGTAAGGTCACCTCTTTTCCCAAAATAAACCTGTAAGGCCGAGGACTGGGGAAAAGCTGCCAAAATATGTAGAGTGTGGGATCAAGTGAGTAACCTTCCTTCAAGGATATGAAGTATTTTCTTTATACTCGTCACTATTCCAAATTAGAAGGGAAGAGCAACACTTCTTACCGCCTCCATGTGTGAGGTGTGGGTCCCTGAGACCTTGGAAAGCCTGATCTCGGAGAATTTCTAGTAACACCATCACACCAGGTTCTAACGTGTTTACCTCTCTGGAGAAGGTGGGTTCACAATCTTTTCCTGTCCCTACTCCGTTGGCAAGTCCAAACACCGTCCTGAATCGCACCTCCCACCCCGCGCGGGGAATCTCAAGTTGAGAATCTCGGCTGCGACTCCCTGCTCTGGGCAAAACTGGAACCAGCTGCCAGAGGCAAGCAGCCAGCCGGCACCCCGGCTGAGATTACTCAGATCCGAAATATCAACAGACAGTGGACCCTTCAGTCCGTTTTGTTGAGTCTCTGGAAGTGCTTTGTACTGATTTTCCGGGTGATTTATGGATGTTACATTCCAGAAATGCAAATTCTCCTTCTTGCACTTAATAAATGCATCCGTGTAGTCTTCATGTTTCGACTGAACAGAGCTGTCTCCCTTCCTGGGCTGCCTTGCCTCTGCGGGTGGGGATGGGAGCTTTGTGATAGCCCACATTTCCACGTATCAGTGAGAAGTGGGCATCGTCATTGCTTTGTCATAACTGCAGTGTAGTTTGTCTGAACGTAAATGATGCAGACCCTACTAGGCAAAAAGAGAACAGAAATCTGGAATTGAATTATAAGGTCGAAAGCTGGTGATGCATTAAACCTGGCTCAGGCGAGAGGTGGGGTGTACTGCCCGAGGTTCAGGCTCTGAAGCAAGGTTACCTGGGTTCAAAACTCAGTGCCAGGATGTGAGGGCGATCTGGCTGTGGTAGGTGTTACCCCATTGATCGCCAGGGTTCATTTGGCTGACCTGGCTGGCTAGGTGGGTGTCCCCCTCCTCCCTCACCGATCCATGTGCGTCCCTCCCGAAGCTGCGCGCTCGGTCGAAGAGGACGACCTTCCCCCCAGAGGAGAGGACTGGTCTTCGGTCAGGGGTACACGAGTAGCTGTGCTCCCCTGCTAGAACCTCCAAACAAGCTCCCAAATCTCAGTGCCAGCCTTTACTAACTGTACAACATCACGTGAGTTATGAGCCCCAATTTTGTGTGTGTCGGATACAAGCCCGCCTACCTCATTGGGCTGTCATGAAGATTAAGTGAGAGAATGCACAGAAAGCACTAGAATCGGGCCTGGAACCCATACCCTTCTATACATGGGCGCTGCTAAAACCCTTATTGTCAATTTGTAATCGTTAATAACCCTAATCACCTCCTAACTTGTTACCAAACATGGCAGATCCTTATGTCTGTAAGTTGATCCTTATGTCTGAACCCACTCCAGCTCTCTGGCAATATTTAGTTTTCACGTATGACTTTCATTTCCCAGCCTAAGCCGCAGGCCAGCATCCCCCCCCCCTCACCCCCGTGACCCTCTTTTCAATGCTGGTGTAACTTCTCTTCATTTCTGAATGTGAACCAAAAATGGGTCTAGAACATCAGGACTCAGAAAAAACAGGGGAGGCAAAAGGCATGTGGAAAGGCTACTATCGCCACGATTTGCACCAGACTCTACGACAGACTCCTGTAATGCTTAGTAGACAATGGGGTATGAGGAGGAAGGGGGTGAGGGCATGTCTGCAGACTCTAGAGCAGGGGTCCTCAAACTTTTTAAGCAGGGGGCCAGTTCACTGTCCCTCAGACCGTTGGAGGGCCGGACTATAGTTAAAAAAACAACTATGAACAAATTCCTAGGCACACTGCACATATCTTATTTTGAAGTAAAAAAACAAAAAGGCAAAAACACCTGCATGTGGCCCGCGGGCTGTGGTTTGAGGACGCCTGCTCGAGAGAGCCAGTTCTAGGATATGGTACCCAGAGGATGAGGACAGCAGAAGGCCCCAGTGAGCTACATAAACCACATTCCAAAAGGAGCAAGAAAGTGCGGGAAATGACGGAGAAAAGAGGTGGAAACACATGAGAATCCCTGCAGAGCCTTTACCACAGGGCACACCAGGACAAGGCGGATGACGAGAGTGTGGCACCGAGGAAGAACCTCAGGCAGGAGATGTGACAGGAACAGGTCACCTGCACCCTGACTGTGCTCCGTGCTTGTCTTGAATCCACTCCAAATTTATAAAGTTAAGTGCACAAAGAGAACATGTTTCTATGAAAGAGGCATAAACCCAGGGATAATTTCACTTTCTTTCCTCACCGACACTCCCTAAATTTCTCTACTAATTGCCACCAACAAGAACTCCCATCCTAAATTCTCCTCTCACCTCAGGCCTGCCCTGCCTGCAACTCTACTTGGGAGCATGTCAGGTCTAACATTTTAAATGAAAAACATAAGCCCTAAAAGTTGGTCCTCAGCTACAGCAAAGAAAGGGCGGCTGAACAAGATAGTATCTGGCCACACCCAGAAACGCAGGGAGCAGCTTCAGAGAGGGAAGGCAGGAAGGTTGGGGACCTGAGGCCGCTACTCCGCCAGGGCTCAGGACACGCCTCCCAGAGCTCTCCCACTGCACCATGATGCTGAGGACCTGAAGTCCACCAGCAGCGGGTTCAGGTTCGTGTCTCCCCTATCTGTGCTGCCTCAGGTGTCCTCCACGGGCAAACGGTTTTATCAAACACCACCAGGTCGGCATCCCGGCCTGTCTCTAACTGCTCCTGAGTCAGGACAGGTCCTCTTAACCCAGGATTAGAACGAAAAGTTTGACAAATGCTAAAAAAAACTAACCTAGTGTCTGTTCCACATCAGAGAAGGTTATTTTGTCTTCTGTTACCTTCTTAGGAGAGTCTCTATTCAAGTCTTTTTCTTTCTTCTTCTTCTTTTTTTTTTTTTTTGGTCCCATAAGGAAAGAAAACCAAAGAAATGGCTGGAAGATGAGGGATAACGAGCTGGTAACAAAAACAGGCCCTAAGTGTCAAGTTTGCAGGGCCCTAAATGATGGTGCTGATAGTTACTGCTTGGTTTGGTGATGGTGATTGCAAGGGGTTTCTGGGACACCGCTGGGGAAAAGTTAGATGAGTCCTCTTTGGGAACAAAAGGTCCTGCAGCTCCAGAACTCTAGGCTGGAGAGACAAGCCTGAGAATCATCTTCCTTGATGACTTTTTTAGGTTCCACCAACAGTCAACACTGCTTGGATCCGTGTTTTCTTGGAAGGCCAGTCACAACAAACCCCTTTTAAAAAGTGGAATGTTTATTTTTTCAATGATTTGGTAGTGTAATCATGATTGGGGGAAAATACATGCAACAACATGTTTACTGGCACGGAAGTCTATAATGGGGGAATCACAAAAGTAAGAATAGCTTCATAGTGATTATAAATAACCGTCATTGAACAGACTTGCTCAATTTCAGGATATGACACGTGAAAATAAAGCAAATGTTTAAAAGTAAAGCCAATCCTGTAAGATGGGTATTAGTCCTTGATTTGTTACACATGTTGTAATTTGTTTGTCTTTCCACTACCTGGAAGTTTCTACACTGTCTTGAGATCAAAACTGTAAGGTTTCTGGGTTACATGGCATATTTCGAAAGGACGAGGCCAATATCTCTACATATTAAACTCCCTCTGTAGTTAAAGATGATGCCACTTACCCCTAAGATAAATGCTTTGGACTGGGTTTCTATCTATGTCTATAAGTTGTATGCTTGGCCTCTAGAATAATCCCTCTTACACACCCCCCCCCCAATTCTATTCAAATTGAGAACATAGATTCCTCCTTGTGTTCATGCCTACTACTATCTTTTTCTTGGTAATTCAAAAACATGCTGTTGGAACTTTAGAGTTGAAGGGACCCTCATTTTACAAAAAGAAGAAACTGAGGCTTCCCCGCTCCTGGACTCCCAGGATTTGGGCGCCCACTGCAGAGAATCAATACAGAGTTGTGGTCTCCAAAGTCAGCAGGGCCCCTGGCTGCCCGTGTCCCGTGACTCCCCCTCCTAACTGGCCGAGGAGGAATGACTGTCCTGAACCACAATTCATCCACCCCGCGGCTCCACCAGCCATTTCCCTCCCCGACAGCCTCCATGTGTCCCACACTCCTAAGTCTCCGTCTCCTGAGCAACAGACCCACATCAGCAGCTGGTTCAGAAAAAAGCTCCATCTGCAAATCCCACAGGCGACTGAAACTCAA